>NC_062218.1:100789282-103189282 GCF_902686445.1 Sciurus carolinensis | reverse complement strand
CAACAAAATGCACTGTTCAATGTTCTGCTCTGTTTTCTTCCTAAACTGTATTTTAGGGCCACCTAGGAGTGGGCTTTTAATGCTACAGCCATCTGTTTCTAGTTAGTGTCAGCACATCATATAATGTACTTAGTGATTGGGCTCCAATGTTCTTATTACTTGGTAATCTGGTTATAAGAAAATCTCTATAAGGCCATGGGGATGGGTTGAGGGAGAAGTGGCAACATACTAGTAATAGGTAAAAGTCAGTCAATAGTTCCTGTATCTTACTCACTCCTTAAGGACATACTTATACTTGTATTTAATGAGAAAAAACTTCTCTGCATGCTCAAATTTATGACCAGTAAACACCTACTTTCCGATGGGAAGCTCGTACTGCAAAGTCAGTTGTAAGCATCATCCTGCAATGAAGCATTTAGCTTCTGCTAGTGCCAACAGAAGCTGTTTATCAATAGAAAAATTATTGTGCAAGGTTTTCCCCCAACCTTGGGGACCTGTGTTGTGATTCTCCTATTAGAGGGTACCAGAAGCTAAATACAGCATTCTGATCAGTAACAGACGCATGAGTACTGTAAGTCAGGTCACAAGTCATAAGAGGAGAATAGCTTAATATCTAGCCAGGAACAATTACAGACCATTTTTTCTTACTCAGGACTTCACTGAATAAAGTCAATTTTACAGATCATTTCATAAATGAGCTGAAGAAGCACCTTCAAAATATAGTGTCTACTTATCTAAAATCCAAAAAGCCTTCCAAACATTGTGATTCTTTTTTTTATTAAAGGAAGAAAAAAGTGCAATAACTTGTCTTCCAGGTTAGATGGAAAATATACACATTTCCTAGATCAGTGGGCTTCAGTATGGCCAACTAAGGGCCCTTCAATCTTTTGGTTTGTTTGTTTTATCCTCCACTCTCTGGCATACATGAATTTTACTGCGTCTTTCCTGATTGGTAGATCTGGGTGGCATTGTACCATTTATTTATAGATCAATATAATGTCAAGAAGAATGAAAAGGGCTCAGGGTCCCTGACTATCATATTTTGGCAGGAAGCTAGAAGGTTGGTAATTTTGAGGTAGGACAGTAAAGTAAACTGCTTCTCCTGTCAGGCAGAAGAAAGCTGTATTGGTGGATTTTGCTAATTGATATAAAGTAATTTGCCAGTTCAGTAGTGCAAATCAGGTGCTGGGGTCTCTGTTAATTTGCTCTAATAAAGAGACAATATTTGAAGTTTAGAAACATTATGGAATGATCAAGTGTTGCAGATTAACAAACGTATGGCCTCACATTGTTATACTTTGGAGGTGAGAACATTTATCCCCTCCATTTGTATTTTTCAAGATCATAAACTGGTAGCTATAGTCACCTTGCTATAGAGTGGATCTCCTGTATTTACTCCTCTTATCTTACTGCAATTATGTATCCTTGATCAACACCTCCTATTCCCGCTCTCCCTAACCACACCAGCCTCTAGTATGAAACAGTGCCTAAAATTCAGTTCACTGTCTTATTAAATTTATGATAATCCAATCTAATTCTCCAAGACACATCTCTGCATAACCCAAAGACGAAAGAGAAGGGAATATGTCATGGGCATCATTACTCTGTATTTCAAGTCTTTGATATTACAATAATCTTTAGGATTACTGAAGGAATGAGGCATTACTTTTGGCTTACAATTTTGGGGTTCTGTATATGTGAGTCTTGGAATGCAGTTCTAAAGGTCTCTGATTTGTCCTTCCTACCATAACAAGTTTTACCCTATGGGTTAGGAGATAAAGGTGGGAATTCATCCAACCATCAAGTATGTCGAATTCTACTACACAATCAGGAACAGAGAAATGACCACTCGGTAGGTTCTTAAACAAGCTTGGTCTTCAATAATTAAGAATTAAGAAAAAACTTTATTCCTGATCTTGCAAAATCTTTCCTCTGCCTGGTGAATTACAGTGACATTTTAATTTCCTACACTAAGGATTAGTGTAGTCCCAGAGCTCATATCTCATCATCATTCAAAAGTCTGGGTATTTCCTTTACACTTGGAAAATGACTCCAAGGTTCCATTGAAGAAGGATGATGCAAAATTTGGGATATTGAGTCCTTCCTCCATGAGGTTTAGCTTCCCTTTAATTCATAGGATTGTGAATATGTGAAATGGTTTAGGTCTGAAAATGGAGGGAGGGATCACACATTAGACTGCTTTACTTTCAAAACCCCAGAGTTGTCAGATACACCAGAATACCTGAGTTAGTTTCAATGGCATATGGGTGGCCAAATGCTCAGAAGAGTGGTTGGGTAGGATGGAGTCAGTGAGCCTGAAGTTTGAAGTGTCATGAAATTACAGGATCTAGTGGCCTTCTCATTCCATACAATTAGCACAAGGAAGATCTTCACAAAAGAGCCACAGGTGTGAAGTCAACTGCCCTAGGTTAACATTCGTATAGGCAGGACTCATCAGAGCATTGTTGAAAGATTTACTTACATTTTCTCATGGTTGATGAACCATGTTTGTTCTAATTTATATTTTTCCTACAGGTTACACAAGCATTTCATTACCTTTTTTGTGTCTACCCAATACCTTCAAATTCTGAAACTGTAATCATCTAAGAATTTTTATTCATGCTTTTAGAAATATTCTGCTTTTGTTTCTACAAATGGATCACATTCCTAATATGATAATTTTATGATTTTTAAGATATAGAAAGTCACTTTAGTTCTAATTTGAGGTGGAGCATGGAGGCTTGTGTGTGTGTGTGTGTGTGTGTGTGTGTGTGTGTGTGTAAATGAGTGTTTAATGACTAAGATACATTGTCAGACTTCACCCAACCCCACCTTCCACAAGAACAGACCCACTAAAAACAAAAGAATGGTTAGCTTTCCTAGGGCAACCCCTCCCGCCTCTCTCTCCAGAGTTCCAGGATTCACAACACAGACACAGGAACTGGCTTGGGTGAGGACAGACACTCAGAGAATCTCTGACCAGCAAGAGTTCTGGGTGTGTGTTTGCTTCCCTTGCCCTTTGATATGATGCTACTGACATCACAGTGATGTACTTAGGTAGAGGAGAGGGAACGCAGGGCAACCTCCAACTGGTTCCTTCAATCTGGCCCAAACTGCAAGGGGACAGAAGAGAAGCTGTAGTGGAGGCAACAGGCAGTGTTTTCAGGGAAGAGGTCTTTTTATGTGAAGTGGAGTCTCTCCTTAATTGCTCAGGGTGTGATAGGAAGTGACCTCCAGGAGGAGCAAAGAAACTGTGCATTGAGTTGGTCAGGTTAGCAAGGAATAGTTGCTCTTCCTCGTTGCTGGTGGGGAGGCTGTGAAATCTGTTTTAGGGGTCATCTTCACTCTAGTTTTTAATAACAATCAGCAACAGTGATTAGCTAAAGTGAAAGAAATTGGCATCTAATTGTGATAGAGCAAGAGATTTGTGAGAATTATGGATCAATTTCTTTTTTCCTTCTAGATAGTCAGTGAAATCCATCTTAGAGCTTAATAGTCTTGGAATAATTTTTCTTTTCCTCTAAGTTTACAGAACAAAGTTTGTCAGACTTAAAAATGGATGAAGGTGGAATGAAATCCACATCTTCACAGCTGATCTATAATAATGGTGATGTGCACTTTGTGCAAACCTATTAAAATGAATAATGGGGCCCTGATATACCATTCAAGTCATTTTACTATGGAAAATCATTCATCAAAAATGCATATAAATCTAGAATTCAATTAATCATTTTGTACAATGGGTTAGTCTCTTACAATTTTTATTCTAACACATTCTTTCTTCAAATATAATGCAGTTGTCACTGGAAAATATCAAAGCAGCATTTCTTAAATATATATGGATTTGTAATTAAACCAAGTAAGGCCTATGATGAAATGCAAAAGGTAGAGAGTCAACACTAATTAAAATTATTATAGGAAACAATGCTGCACTTCTATTGGGTAGAGTACAATGCATTTTGGCTTTTACCAGAATGTGTTGTTAGGTGTTTTAATAATGAAATTTAACATGAAATTTAATGGTGCATTCAGTAAATAGCTGATGGCAAGAAAAGTTTAGCAGTTAGTAGAAAATTCCAAAGGTGATCTGATATACTTTCTTAATAGTCCTGCATGCTACATATTAACTTTAAAAATAGCTTATAGGTCAAAAAGGGGGTATTTAGCAATGGAAAAACACTACATATCAATTCTGAAACTGTGCAATGCTAGACAAATGGAAGCAGATACAATCAATTATTAAGGCTTTAATTTTTTTTCTTTATTGCAAATGGTCAAATGTTTTGCTGCCAAGCAGGTAATCAATTAAAAATATTAATGAGTTTGAAATATATAGAAATGATTGATCTATTTTTCCTATTCTTTCTTTTGGTACAACCCTGATGTCAATTGAACTCATAAATTATTCAATTACTTTATAAGCAAAAAATAATTTGACCTCAAGTAAAATGTACAAAAAATTCTGATAATGTTATCAATTTCTTCAGTCCTCTTCTTGATTTCAATAGGATAAACCTTATTCAAATTTCTCTTTTACAAGGATACATATAGGAAAGGAACAATCAAATGATCAGTTTGCAGAGGTTGCGATGTGATCCTACATTAATTTGTACCCATATTCTGTCCTCTTCTATTTCCTACAGCACTTCTTACATGGAAAGAAAAAAGTATGTTATATTAGTTTCCTGTTGCTACTGTGACAGATCCCCATAAAGTTAGTGACTTAACCCAATATAAAATATTTTCTTACAATTCTAAAAGTCAGAAATCCTAAAATTGGTGCTTCCCCCATTTTCAAAGCCAGAAGCACAGCACTTTCCAGTCTCTCTTCCTGTCTTGCTTTCCTTTCTCTGCTTTCTTCACATTGACTTGACTTTGACCCTCTTGCTCATCTTTTGCAAACACCATAATTACATGGGACCCTCCCAATAACCCAAGATTATCTCTCCAGAGGAAGATCTTTAATTGAGTCACACCTGCAAAGTTCCTTTTGCCATGTAAGTTAACATAGTCATGAGTTCTGGGGATTAGATTATGGATATTTTGAGGGTGAGAGGCATTAGTTTGTCATAGATGTATTCATGACACCCATTTGATTTATTTTCACCCTTTATTGTCTTTGAAAATTTTGGTGAAAATATTCACTCATTCAATTCCAATATCTTGTGAACAAGATCAGAACTACCTCATCACCCTGATCTACTAATTAAACAAAATTGTGTTTGGCCCTCATGTGTGCTAATCACTATGAAATATCAGAGACACAGCGATAAATCGATAAATGTGGCAGACAGATCCATGACCTCAGGCAGCTTACAGTGTTTTGAGGTAAAGAGCCAAGTTGAAATTCAGTTGTCTCATAGTTTAAGTGCTTCAGGATCAACAAAGGGGGATGCCTACATTCCCCTTTGAAGATGTAGACTGATGTGGAAGATGAAGACTGAAGAAATGAAAGATGGCAGTATAGAAGAGGTACTGTTTACATGGAAACTTGAAAGCTAAGAAGAAAAGGGGAATTGTGGAAAGCACTCCAGGCAGAGGAAAGAGCATCCACAGAGACACAAAGCCAAGTGCATTTGAAGATGACACACAGTCTGGGAAGTCAGTGAGGGAGGGAGAAAGAGAGCACAGAGATGATTCTGAAGCATTCAAGGGCCTGCCATTAGGAGCAGTTGTGAGGTAGAAGTGAGGGCATCATATAATGTTTAGTTTTTAAAGACTATTTGGATATAGTGTAGAAAATATATTATAGAAATAAAAGAAAATTGAGAAGAGAAATAATTTTTTTTTTTTTTGTGGTGCTGGGAATTGAACCCAGGCAAGCACTTTACTGACTGAGCTATCTCCCCAGCCCGAGAAATAAATTTTTAAGGATTATATACATATATATTTTTTCAGTACTGGGGATTGAACTCAGGGCCTCATGCATGCTTGGCAGGCACACTACCACTGAGCTGTATCCCCAGGCTGCTTAAAGACATTTTTGATAGAACCGATTACTCCCTATAAATGTCTGGAAATTATTTTTCAGATTCTCCAGTTCTATTTTTAACCACTCCACCATCAATCTTCAGGTGACTTTATTTGTTCATTCATTCTGGTTTTTATAAGATCACACCTTTTTTCCCCCCTTAGTGTCTTCATACAAATTCTTTCTTTCCTCTTGAAACAGTTTTCTCCATGATTTAACTTGGGAAACTCACTGATCCTCATTTGATCCTCAAGGATTGCTCTTGGATGTCACTCTTTCAGATAAGTCTTCTTGGAACTCCAAAGCAAAGGCAGAGCCTCTCTTAAATACTCCCATGATGCCTGGAAGTGTTTCTCTGTGATAAGTATTTGTTGAATAAATTAAATTTTAAAAAATTTAAAATGTCAGTGAATGAAAGGAATAAATTGAACTATGGACCCAGTATTTCCTCAGGAAAAACTATGAAATTTTAATTTCATAAATCTTACTTTTTAATTCCAGAATTTCCACTTTTTTATAACTTTAGATCTTCACCAATATTCTTTATTGATTAGGACTTGCCATCATGTCTTTCTTTGAATCTGTCCGTGTAGTTTCTCTTCAGTTCTTTGGTTCTGTTAGTGTAATTTCCTTCAGTTCTTTGAATATATTTACAACAGTTACTTTGAAATCATTTTTCCTCTTAAATGCAGCATCTGGGTCCCAAAGTCAGTTTTTATTCCCTGATTTTTTTCTGAATGTTAAGGACACTTTTCTACTTTTTTGCATGTATCATTAAAAAAACATCTGAACGTTGTAGGAAATATATTGCAGCAATTTTCGATATTTACTCCCTCTCCAGAGTTATTGATCTGCTTGGTCATTTGCTATTATGTTTAATAATCTGGCTGAAATCCTGAGACATCTGTTCTTCCAATTCTCTGCATGCTCAGACTTTTTCTCTTTTAGTCTGTGTCCCTAAGGAGGTTGCTTCTGGGGTGATTGAAACCATTTATTGGTCACATCAATCTTGCTCCTTAGATATTTACTCTTAACAACTTAAGGTCTGTGGAGCTTTGAGGCTGTTTTATAGTTTATGAAGTCTCATGGTTTTATTCTACATTTAACCACGATTATTGGTTTGGAGCTTCCTTCTCTGAGCTTTCTTCAGAGGGTGCGGTGTTGAACATGGAACAGTCTGCCAGGGGTGAGTGTAATTTCTTTTGTAAGCCTGACTTCCTAGATGGTTGGTTTGTTTGTTTACCTATTGAATTTTAATCATTAAGATGTGTGTGTTATAAGCTATTCTGTTGTGGCTTTAATTTGCATCCCAGTGATTGCTACCAAACTTGGCCACATTTTTGTACTTCAGACATTTAGGTCATTCTCTTTCTGAAGTATCTGTTTAACTTTCTGATTATTTTTTCTAGGGGCTTATCTTATTAAGTGATTTTAGCAAGTTGTTTATACGTTCTGGCTGCCCTATGTTTTAAAAGAAAAAAGAGAAAATACATGAATAGTGTATGGATACACTTTGAGAAAACATTAAGAAAAATTCAAAGCTATTTTCAAAGGTAAGAAATTACTAAAAAGTAAGTAGACAGGGTTAAAAAATGGGAGAAACAATTCAGAAGTTGAAAAATATGATTATGTTATGGTAGTTATTGTCCCTGATAGTCTTGGATATTAATGAAGATGGATGGATCTATTTCTACTCTAAAAACCCTCTAATACTAAACATTAATTTTCAATGAGCTCTAGGCACTATGATAAGTGCCTTACATTCATCACTTCATTCTTCCAACCCTGGAGGGAAAATTTTATTAAACCCATTCTAAAGGAAGAAATTGAAGCTAAGTTTACCAAGGTCACACATTGAAGCTAAGGGCTCTGAAATCTGAACTCTTGATTCTGTAACACACACACAAACAAAAAAAAAAAAAAAAAAAAAATTGACTGGTCTTCCAGACACACAGAACCACTCATGAGCAAAAGAGATGTAATAGGCAGAATAGAGGTCCTAAAAGAAAACTTTAAGCAAAAAGCTAAATTATTATTTATCTTGAAGTGGTAAAGTTTTATCTAAGTAAATGTCCTGAAGTACAAGAAGAGTTTTTAGGGGAGTAAACATACTTGGAGCTATACCAAGAGATGCAAATTGAAGTGTGAAGAATTTCAATTAATAACAATAATAATTCCCCTGATCATCACTGATAATGATCACGAAGTTATCAGGATATAATTTTCAGTTCAACCTCACTAACATATTGCTCAGTCTTCCTTTCAGCCTTCTATAAAAGATCAACAAATTGCTGGTCCCAAATGCACTCCCCCATCTCTCTGCTTTGTAGACACAGAATGTTTTCTGTCTCCTTCTTCATCTGACAAGTCTTCTACAAAATTCTGCTTAAATATCATCTCCTCTGTGAAGTCTTCCCCAATCTCTCCTCTATCCAGTAATAAATCTCAAGCCTTTTTAAATAAACTTTAATTGAAGCACATGACATGGACCATAGGAGAATGAATCATTAGTGTATGTATCTCTCCCACAGGACTGAGAACTTTGAGAAGGAAAATGGGTCATTCATTATCTGCAGCTGGATGGGGTAAGTACTTACTGAACATTTTGAATAGTTTTCAGAGTGACACAGGTGAAATATGTGTGTTTATTAGAAGATGGAAAGGTATGTTAGCATGATGGTACATGGTACGTGAACACCAGAGGATGAAAGAGAGAGGGAGGACTCTGGAAAACTGGAGAAGTTCTACCCAGTCTAATGTGGAATTGCACCTGAGTTCTGGCTAAAGATTTCCATGTAGAAATTGCAAACTCCCATTTGGAAAATTTATTCAAATTTATTTTAAAATGTATTCAAGGGAAACTGAAATCTAAATCTATCCACATATGCATAGGTGCATATGTGGATGCATGATGCTCATATCTTGGTTAATGGTTTTAGAAGAAATAACTTTGCAAGTCAAACAACAGCAAAAATGTCTGTAGGTCAGATTTGGCCAGTAGCTCTCCAAGTAGTAACTCCTGACACAAAGGCATACCTCAGAATATTTAATGATTAAAGATTTTTCACTTTATTTCCAGGATCCCAGGAAAATGTTTAAAATGCATTTAATAAATCCAAGGAAACTATAAGAGAGAATGGAACAAAGAGGGATAACAGTCCCTCTGACTGAAATTATCTAGTCATTAACTTCTACTCCTCTCAGGAATGGATCTCTTAGGACCCCTACCACTCTGGTGTCTGAAAATATGTGAGATAAGTCTCTAAGAAAAAGTATTTAGCATTCATAAGTATTTAGTATTCATTCATTTTCAAAACACTAGAAAAACTAGGGATAGAAGGGAACATACCTCAACATTGTGAAAGCTATATACATTAAACACAAGGCTAACAACATTCTAAATGGAGAAAAATGGAAAGCATTTCTTCTAAAAATTGGAATATGACAAGAATGCCCTCTTTCACCACTTCTGTTCAACATCATCCTTGAAATTCTATGCAGAACAATCAGAGAGATGAAAGAAATTAAAGGGATATGAATGGGAAAAGAAGATCTCAAACTATCCCTGTTTGCCAATGACATGATACTGTATTTAGAAGACCAGAAAACTTCTTGAACTCATAAATTCAGCACAGTAGCAGGATAAAAAATTAATAGTCACAAATCAATTGTGTTTCTATACACTAATGATGAATCAGTTGAAAGAAAAATTAGGAAAACTATCCCATTCATAACAACTTAAAAAAAAACAACTTGGTATTCAATCTAATAAAAGAGGTGAGGGACCTCTACAATGAAAACTTCAGAACACTCAAGAAAGAAATTGAAGACCTTATAAGATGGTAAAATCTCCCATGTTCTTGGATAGGCAGAATTAATATTGTCAAAATGGCCATATTGCCAAAAGTGCTGAACAGATTTAATTAAATTCTTATTAAAATTTCAATGATGTTTTTTATAGAAATGGAAAAATCAGTCATGAAATTCATTTGGAAAAATAAGAGGCCCAGAATAGCCAAAGCAATCCTTAATGAGAAAATCAAATTATCATAATAGGAGGTATCATAGTAGCAGACCTATAAAATATACTACAGAGCTATAGTAACAAAAACAGCCTGGTATTGGCACCAAAACAGACACTAATACCAATGGAACAGAACAGAAGACACAGAGATAAACCCACATAAATACAGTTATTTGATAGTTATTTGACAAAGGTGCCCAAATCTTTCATTCCCCCACTCCCTCTGCCCCTCATTTCCCTCTACACCATCCAAAGTTCTTCCAATCTTCTCTTAACCCTCTACCCCCACCCCATTATGTATCATCATCCACTTACCAGAGAGATCATTTGGCCTTTTGTTTTTTGCAATTGGCTTATTTCACTTGGCATGATATTCTCCAACTCCATCCATTTACCTGCAAATGCCATAATTTTATTCTTCTTTATAGCTGAATAATATTCCACTGGGTATATATACCACAGTTTCTTTATTCATTCATCTGTTGAAGGGCATCTAGTTTCCACAATTTAGCTATTGTGAATTGAGCTGCTGTAAACATTGATGTGGCTGCATCACTATAGTATGCTGATTTTAAGTCCTTTGGGTATAAACTGAGGAGTGGGATAACTGGATCAAAAGGTGGGTCCTTCCCACCTTTTGAATCTCTCCAAACTGCTTTCCAGAATGGCTGCACCATTTTGCAACTCCACCAGCAATGTATGAGTGCACCTTTTTCCCTCATCCACACCAACACTTATTGCTTGTGTTCTTAAAAATAGCCTTTCTAACTGGAGTGAGATGGAACCACCATTTGACCTGAGTGCCCCACTCCTCAGTATATATCCAAAGGAGTTAAAATCAGCATACCACAGTTACACAGCCATATCAATGTTTATAACAGCTCAACTCACAATAGATAAACTATGAAACCAACCTAGGTGTCCTTCAACAGATGTATGGATAAAGAAAATGCATGTGTGTGTATATATACATATATATATATGTATATATATATAATGCATGTATATATATATATATAAAATGGAATATTACTCAACCATAAAAATGACTTTATGACTTTTCTGGTGAATGAATGAATCTGAAGACTATCATGCTCAGTGAAATAAACCAATTCCAAAACACTAAAGGTCAAATGTTTTCTCTAATATTAGAATGCTAACACACAACAAGCCAGGGGAGGAAAACAGACTTTCAATGTATTAAACAAGGGAATGAAGGGAAAGGAGCGGTGATAGAAATAGGAAAGATAGTAGAATAAATGGAACATAACTTTCCTCTATTCATATATGAATACACCACCAGTGAATCTCCATGTCATGTACAACCATAAGAATAAGATCCTAATTAGAATAAGTTATACTCCATGTATATATAATATGTCAAAATACACTGTATTGTCATGTATATCTGAAAAGAACAAATAAAAAATGAAAATTTTAATCTGGGAAAAATAAAACTCCACACATACACTTTTATTCTATAAAGCATATTGAATCCTACAAGGACCTTATATAAGCACTGTGTGCACACACTAGCCTTTGGGAGGGGCCTGAGGGTTGACATGACATTGATGGTAAACTGGCTTACTTAATACTTAATAGTTAGCTTCTCCAACCTTAAAAAAATCAGACATCGGACAAAACAGTCAACCCACCAGCTACAGCAACAAAAAGTCACTTTCATTCTCGCAAGCGAGGCACTTCATAAGTGGTGATAGAGGATTTGACCCTAATCTTGATCTGCTTTCTGTAACTTAGTTCACCTAAATTTTCAGTGACTAAAGCAGAGAGTTCTCATCTTTTACTTAATAAAATAAAATAAAATAAAATAAAAACCCCCAAAATTTTCATAAGAGTAAATCTATGACTCTTGATGTCTTAAAAATCTCTTGTTAACCAGTCTCATAGGATCTTTGTTAAGATCTTACAAGATACAAAGAAAAAACTTAACATTGCACCCTGGAACACAGAGTGCCTTAATAACTATTTTAGTTTATTATTAATCAAGCAAACCAGACTTAAATACCAAGGAGTGTTTTGAAAATAAATACTTCCTATCTGTTTTTTGTGAAAGGATAATTGTGGGAAGCTCCTTATGTCAATGAGGAGAGAATGCAATTTCAGGACAGTTAATCAAAAGGCATCAGAAAAGCAAAGCAGGGCCCAGGGCTGAGCAGGCTCCCCTGCAAGAACTTTTATCTGTACTTTCCATCGTTTGGCTCCAAGCCCCTGATGATCTGCATCTCACCTCCCATCCCCCTACACTTACCAACGTGACTGGAGGGAGCGTATTCACAGGAAGCTTCCAGTGGAGAATCTCAGCTAGGATGTCCAGATAAGTGTTTTCCCCATTATAAGACCACAGAATTGATAATGAATTATAACTTAACATTTTAAAGAATAAATTCTGTATTTTTGAGCGGAGAATAGTACAATGATTCTGAGTTGTAATTTTCATGGTAAAGTGTTAAAGTGTAAAATATGAAAACATTGTGATTTTAGAAACTGTATTTTTAAATTTCTAGAGTTTTTAACAACAGGTTTCTTAAATAAGTGAAGCGACGCAGGCCTCCCTCGACTTGGAGAGCTCTGTGGTTCCCAGGCTTCTCATGGAGTGGCTCCCTCAGATGGTGCCCTAGTTGAGATGTGACCCGTCTGCTGCTGGCACTTCTGTATTCTGTCTTATTCCTTGCACATAGTCATTTCTCCAGAGACTCCTAGAACAAATACTCTAAATGCATCAAAGTTTGCTGAGCAGCTCCATTGGTTACACTGCCTTACTTTACAATGATGTTAGCAGAGGGACAGGAGAAAATTACTTTTCTTTCTTGCAGTTTCGATGGTACACAATTGATGTTAGTGGTAGAAACTATGCAATCATTTGGAAAAAATGAAGCCATTTCAATAAAATGAAAAGGGTTCCGATACTCTCAGGCAGCATGACTGGTATATAAAACTCCTGAATTGTTATATATTATTCCTCTGGTTCTCTACATACCAAACACGCACACACGTATCTACTCATCTTTATATAAATGCACAAACAAATGGGCAATAAATGTGGAAAGGTTGAATCACTGGAAAGAAGAAAGCGTTCAGCTTTGTGTGTTTTTTTCTTGAAGTCTGATAAGATACAGTATCCCCAGATAAATTTGAATTTCAGATAATTCATAAAAAATTTTAACATAAGTGTAGAGTATGCCTTTATTATTTAGAACTATATGTACTACATAGTTCTAAAGGTGATATCCCTAAACGGAGATAAAGACAAAACTATACTATTTGGAAGAGTAACGTGAATAGTGAGTGGAAGGAAGAAAATACTTGGAAGAGAGGCACGCAGCACATGAGTGCTCCGTCAATGCCAACTTCTGATGTTCCCCCAGATAAGTGGGGTGAGAACTCCTCCCTTCAGATCCTCCTGGAGGATAAGAAACACTTGAGAAGTCTGAAAACAGTTATAGAACCCCGATATTTAAAAAATATTCACATTTATCAAACTGACTCCTTCAGCACCTTCAAAACCTTAAGGAGATACAATAGTTACTATCACTGGATTTTTTTCCCGAGATTAATTCACAAAACTCTAGACACTGCATAGTTCAGTGATGGTTACAAGTTTAAAACTGTCCAACCAACAACTTTCCCATCAGTGCTGTAGGATTACAACACTCTCAATTATCTTTGACCATTAAATTCACTTTGCTTTTGGTGTCATATTCGTCAGGGTTCTCTAGAAGGAACAGAACTGACAGGATCAATCTATCAATCTTATCTATCTATCTATCTATCTATCTGATTATTAAAAGGGGGCTTATTAGATTGGTTTATCCAGCCAGAAGCTGGATAAAAAGCTGGACAAAGACTGTCTGCAAAGCTAGAGGAACGACTAGCTGCTCAGTTCAAGAACCTGTAGTCTCAGAACAAGAAAGCTCAATGATGTAGCCCCAGTCTAGGACTGAAGGCATAGAAAGTCCCTGGAGAGTCACTGGTCAGAGTTCGATGTGGAATAGTGAAGGACCTAGAATCTGATGTTCTTAGGTGATCACAACAGCAAAGAACCCCCTTCAGAAGAATTAAGCTTGCCTCTCATGCTGCTTTCTTGTTCTTCTTCCAACTTATGTTCCATTCATGCCCCCAACCTAGTGGATTGTGTTGCCCACACTTAGTCTCTGTCTCATTTTGCTGCCCCACATGTCAATCATTCCTAGAAACACCTCATTAAAATACCCAGAAGTCTCCTAATCTTAAGCATCTATTAATCCAATCAAGTGGACAATTCAGATTAACCATCACAACGGGTATGGACCTGGACCTGTGATAGGCTCCGTCTGTATGTAGGAAGTGAGGAAACGGAGATCTAGAATGCTTTGTAGTAGCTGTCCTTAATATCACCTTTGAATTTGTGTTTTGTAAGTGAAGTTGGATGCATGGTGGACGGTGCCCTGGAGGGCGTGGAGCCTTAGCTCGCAGTGCACTTTGCTCGCACTTCCCTCCTATGGCCTCCACTGAAAGAGGTACCAGCTTCCTGCTTCTGTACCCTGAGACTCTGCACCCTTTCTCTCACTGATCCCTGGTCAGGCTGCTCCCCTGGCAGAGGCTCTAGTGAGTGCTGCAGCAGGTAAGGTCACACTGGGTAATCAGACCTCATGGAACATCTGTTGGGCAGCCAGAGGTCACATCTCTGTGAAGGCCAAGCCTCTTCATCCTGATCTAACTACCAAGCAGTCTTGGCAAGGTGGTGGCAATACCGTTGAGAGTTGCTCCTGCCCTATGATTTGGGGCAGTGGATGAGGGGGAATGGGTCAGGCCTCACTCATCTTCCTTATATCCTGGCACTACCTGGAGCAATACACGTCAGCCTGGCAGCTGGCAGGAGAAACTCAGCAGTCTGCAGACTTGAAACAGCATGCATATGTGCCACCTGGTGGGCAAGGACCCTGGGCACTCGGAAGGAACTGTAGAAAACCCAGGAGCACCCCGGTATGCAAGGGAACACACCCTCGAACCCCTTTAATGTCTAGCCTGAGGTCTTCTCTTCCTTCTTCCAACATTCTTGAGTCTCACATAGGTTTGCCCTCCTGCGTACTTGGGACACCCTTCAGGGAAAATGAATTGGGTAATTTCTCTGATTCCAGATATAAGTTAAATGCTGTGATGTTTGTTTTAAAACTAGCATTGTGGAATATAAACAATAAAATTCATGTAATAATTTTCAATTTTTCTTTGCTAATAATGACATTAAGCAAAAATAAAAACCAGTATAAGAAGCTAAGAAAGAGCTTACAGAAGACAAGTGGAAGTTTATCTCCTGGTACTTTTCCCCAGGGTTTTCCCAGGGATTTCCACAATTACATTTTGAACTGGATCCTAAAAATTATGTAGCCAGTTCTGCCCAGGTAATTCTTGATTTAGAGCTGAACTGACAACCTGGCCTGTAGAATAAATTTAAGAGGTGGTTGGCCTCACTGTCTCTACTCTTTGCTGTGATCATAGATCAACTGGTGATTCAACACTTTATCTCATACACAGAAAACTTTTTGAACAAGGGTGTACTTTAGAATATCACAACAAGAATAAAGATCAAATCCCTTGTTTTTGAAATTTTTAGATTATTGGATAAATTGTGTATACTTCTGAAGGTGGACCATGAGATATGTAAGTGTACCTTATTCATTTTTACCTTCCATGTATTATAACATGAGAGCAGGAGAGGGCGCAGTAGCGGAGAATGAATATGTGAGTAATTTGCAAGAAGTGATATTGTGAGGTGGTTACAAATGATTTCTTTAGAATTAGCCAGACAGACCACTGTTTTTCCTCAAGAGGTTTTTTCCACATTGAGTTGGCAAATGAGGACAGTATACTATCAGAATGGTTTAAGATGTGACAGTCGAAAGAACTCAGGCGTTAGAATTACATGGACTTCTCCATCTGTCCCCGTGTGAGTTTGATTAATCACTTATCTAAGTCAACATTTTGTCAATTGGATAATGGAGCAAATAGAGCTACTCCTGGCCATATTGCAAATGACGTGAGGTCTCATTCAAAGAGCTTGGCATACAGCAAACTTTCGCCCCCTTGAGCGTTTTCACTTCTGTTGCCATCTTTAAGTATTTATTAAGCATCTACAGTGTGACAGGCATCGTATTAGTTGCTTGGCATGCATCCGTGAGCAAACACATTAGGATCCCTGTCTACATGGTGAATACATTCTAATAGAGCTTTTATTACTATGAAATCTTCAAAAATAGTATATTCCAATCACAGGTGTGAATATTTTCTATAATTATCAAATTTTGCCAATATAAATTGTCATAACCCTCACTTTTTTGAAGTTTATTAAAGCAAATATCATAGTATAATTTGTAAATTTCTCAGTTAATCAAATATATATTATGCATATATAATATGTATTTATACACACATAAGCATGTATGTATGCATATTATCCAAGGTACAATGATGCCATCAATCATTGACTATCCAGTCCATTTAAAATGTCTCATAATTATTCTAAAAATGCCTTTACTGAGTATTTGTTTTGCTGGGTTCAGATTCCAAACAATACCTATAGAATGTATTTGATTGCTATTTCTTTTAGGTGTTTTCTAATGTCATTGATTTGTTAGAGAAACTTTTTTTTTTTTTTCAAATCCAATATCATGTTACATTCTGATTTGTCTTGGTTATTAGCCATCACGTCAGGTGTCTGGTACTCTGTGACTTGTACCCTCATAAGAGGTCCAAATAGAAGAAGGGAAAATGTAGAGTTATTTCTTATCATCATCATCATCTCTACGTTGATGATTCAAAAATCTTATCTCCAGTTCAGATCTCTCCATTGCACTTTTGATTTTTTTTTAACTCCTGCTTACATGACATTTTCCCTCCTTTACACGTCGAAAACAAAGCTTGATTTTTCACCTTCTCTCAATTGCTTATATTGCAGAAGCCCCCATTTGCAAAGTGAGAAGTCCTTCTTTCCAGTCTTTCCAAAACTTTGAAGTCATCCTTGGCTCCTCTATTTCACCCAAACCCCACATACTTTCCTGCAACAAAACTTTACTCTACCTTCACATCTGGACAGACTTTGATCATTTCACACCATCCCCAGTGCCACCTGTCCTAGTTAGCCATCACATATCACTTCTCTATGGTCGGGATAACTCCCACCAGTCGCTTCTCTTCTGTCCTTTCCTTGAGCATTTATTCTTAACCTAGATCTAAGTATCAGTTCATGTAGCCTAAGTCTTCTCAGGTCACTCCTCTGCTCAATGCCTCTACTGTCTTCCCATCTTGCTCAACACAAAGCCAAAGCCCTTACAATGAAGTGCCATGAGCCATTAACCTTTCATTATCCAGTCTCCCTTTAGCTCTCTGGCCTTATCTGTTCTGAGGCTTCTTGTCCATTTTCCCTTGAGCTGCACTGATGTCCTGCTGTTTTTCAAATGTATCAGGCGTGTTCATGAGTGAACCTGCTATTTCCTGTGAATGTCAACTCCTACACTGTCAGTCCTCACCAAAATATCAAACCCTTCTGCATTTCGTGCTTCCCGTCCCTATTTGACTTTTCATCCTAGCGTTTATGTCTCTATGATTTAACTTGTTTATTGATTGTCTGACTCTCTTACTAGTAGACACCATGGGAATAAAATTCATATTTCTTTTTTATCTACTGGTATATCCCCAGGTGCTCCCTATACATGTGAGATACTCAAGAAGTAGTCATTGAGTAAATAAGGCAAGAATGTCATCAACATTGTCATTAACCCTCAGGATCACCATCATTGTGGCCTTCACTATTCTATGCTTTTCGTTGATATTCACCTATGTGGGATCTCCATCCTTATTTATGTGTCTGCTTTTCTTTTCATTTTGCATTTTATCCTTCGCAGAAGAAGGTTAACAGGTATTCTTAAGAGCTGCTGTGTCCTAAGGTTATTCCATTCCAGTAGCCATGGAGGTGGGGGTACTAAAATGGTAGCTCTAATTACCTCACTATAATATTATTTCATTGGTTTGCAGAATTATTTCTGTTTCTGATCCTCCAGGCACGGAGACACCAAGAAAACAAAAAAAAAATTTTTTTAAATGAAGAATAGAACTTTATTTCCTCATAGTTCTGGAAAACAGGAAGTTCAGGATCACTTGAACTGGAGATTGATGAGGGCTCAATCTCCACTTCCAAAATGGTACTTTGAACCCTGCATCCTCTGGAGGGGAGGAATGCTGTTCCTCACATGGTGGAAAAGTAGATGAGAGTGAACCTATCCCTAAAAATTCTTTTTCCTTTCTCATTCAAATTCTCAACTCTCAAATCTAAGTGGGTATATATAAATTCTACCTAAGTTTGCAACTCTTACTTTCTTCCTTCAGAACTGTAATCCCAAGAGATGTTTTGTAGGTTTCTATGGCAGAAGGAGCGATCTCTACATGGATCAGTAGAAGAAAGGAAAACAAAGTTAATTAAGCACTTCTGAATCCAAAATATTGCCTTAAAAAAATAAGGTTGGAGGATTTCATTTTACCCTAAAGGTTGATAAGAGTTAGATTCTGGGAGAGATGCTTCAAAGATGCCCTGGTAGAAATGATGCCAATCAAGCCATCACTGAGAGGCAATTCAGCTATGAAGTGGACATTCTGCCCATCTGTCTGAGTAAAGACTGCTGCCTTTGTGTTAATGATTCTCAACTTCCTTGATAAAGAACCAACTCTGTCTTGACACTAAGGATTTTCTTCTGCCAGCAGTACTAGACTTCCAAGTTGGCAGGAGCCAAATAAATGGGAATAATATGTTATAATATATGTAGAGCAGTGGTCCTTAATCAGGGGGTAATTTTGTCTCCAAAAGGAAATTTGGCATTGTTTGAAGAAATTTCTAGTTGCTGTTACTGATAGCATTCTTTTGGCATATAACTGAGATGGTTGAGAAACACTGATGTAGAAAAACCATACTGAGGGTCGACAAGTATTACTTATGTTACTTTAGTTATAAGCATCCTTTAGAGGATTCATTACTTGGCTTCAGGGATCACGCACTACTTGTTTGTTCTTTTACGTTATTGTTAATTCTTCCAAATCTCCTTGGCTTTTTTCTCTCATCCTGCAGACTTCTGAATGTTCCCAGATCTCAGAGTTCAATGCTCAAATCTTTTTGCTGTACGTGCCAACTCCCTAGGTGATGTTATTAGTCTCATGACTTGAAGTGACACTGACATGTTAAGGATTCTCAAGTTCAGACCATTGCTAATAACTCTAGGCTTGTATATCCAAGTGCCCACTTGGAGTCTCAGCTGTATGCTGGACCTTTCAACCTAACATGCCTAAAATTCAACTTCTCCTACTTTCTAAATATGTTCCATCTATAATCTCTTTGTTAATATTCAGGAAAAATTTTACAATTATATTTGATTCATCTTTTTCCTGTACTACTTTCTATCCAACAGCAAATTCTGATAGTTCTAACTTGAAAATATATCTAGAATCTAATCAGTTCCTATTATTTCTACTGGCTTGTCTTTGAGCCACCCTTATCTGGGACCTGGGTTACTACAATACCCTCCTCACTGTTCTCTGTGCCATTGCTTTATCTACCGAGGCAGGGAGTATCTAATGTCTCTCAATATTTAAAAAAATGTAAAGTTCACAGAAAATTTACAAATTAGTCATACACAAACAAGTTAAACAAATGAGAAATAATTTTTATTTGTTCTAATTATTTATACAAGTAGGATGCATTTTGACACATCATACATAAATGGAGTTATGATTTCTCATTCTTCTGGTTGTACATGTTGGAGAATCACATCAGTCACGTAATCATGTACATACATAGGGTAATAATGTCCAGTTCATTCGACTGTCCTTCCCACCTCCATACTTCCTCCCCTCCCTTTACTCCCCTCTGTCTAATCCAAAGTAACTCCATTTTTTCCACTTCTTCTCCTTTGTTGTGAATTAGCACCCACATATCTGAGAAAACATTCAGCCTTTGGTTTTGGGGGATTGACTTATTTCACTTAGCATTATATTCTCCAGTTCTATCCATTTATCAGCAAATGACATCATTTCATTCTTCTTTAAGGCTGAATAATATTCCATTGTGTATATATACTACAGTTTTCTTTATCCATTCATCTTTTGAAAGGCATCTAGGTTTGTTCCATAGTTTAGCTATTCTGATGAGTTGCTATAAACATTGATGTGGCTGCCTCACTGTAGTATGTTGATTTTAAGTCCTTTGGGTATAGGCCAAGGAGTGGGATAGCTGGGTCAAACAGTGGTTCCATTCCAAGTGTTCTGAGGAATCTCCATACTGCTTTCCAGAGTGGTTGCACCAATTTGCAACCCCATCAGCAAAGTATGAGTGTAGCTTTTTCTCCCACATCCTTGTCAACATTTATTGTTGCTTGTATTCTTGATAATTCCCATTCTGATTGAAGTGAGAGTAAATCTTATAGTAGTTTTGATTTGCATTTCTCTAATTGCTAGAGATGTTGAATGTTTTTTTATGTATTTGTCAATCAATTATATTTCTTCTTCTGTGAAGTATCTATTCAGTTCCTTAACCCATTTATTGATTTTATTTTTATTTTGGTGTTGAGTTTTTTGAGTTCTTTATACATCCTGGAGACATAATTATTGTTGCTGATTGTATTAAGGTCCTATTACTGTCAAAACAGATAATCAAAAACTCAAATGGCTTACACAACCCAAATTGATTTTCTTGTAGTTCTGTATGTTGAAATTTGAACATGTGTCTCATTGGACTAAAATCAAGCATGTCCATTCCATGCTTTAATCCATTCACAAGTCTTTAATCCTTTCTGAAGACCCTAGGAGAAAATTTGTTTCCTTGACTTCTCCAGATTCTAGAGGCATTCTGTATCCCTTGGTCTGATTTTTTTTCTTTTCCTTTGATCTTTAAACCCAGCGATTAGTAAGTCTAGTCTTTCTCACAAGGAATTTTTCAGACTTCAGCTTTACTTTTCCTTTTCCATTCTTAAGGACCCTAGAGATTACATTGGCCACACTTAGTTAAACCAGAAGTTCTTTATCTTAAGATCATTTAATCAGTAAGTGTAATTTCACCTTTGTCCTTAATTTCCTTTTGACATGCAACTTAGTATATTCATAGCTTTTAGTTATTAGGACATGAATATCTTTGAAGTGGCTATTATCCTACATATCACACAAATCATAACAGTTTGAATCTAGTATTAAAAATTTGATACTTGTTACTGAGCTCTATCAACCTAAATTAATTAGGGAAAACACTTGAGATTGTCCAATTTCAAAAAACGGTAGAATAATTTGTTATAGAATAGTAATATTTAAGCAAATAGTATTTCTTTGGGAATATAATTTCATTAAAAAAATCAAACCAAAATAGAAATGTTATTTCAACATAGAGTTTGTTCCAAAGTTTACTTTTCAGGATAAATCTATCCAGGAAATTTGGTAATAATTGGACAATATTTCAACATATTTTTCTCTGATTAATTCATCTACTTTTCCATATATTTACTTCTTCAATATCATAGTTATAATAATAATTATCTGAGCACTTTGTACTACTCTCAATTCTATGTACTTCAATGCATGATTTATTAAGCTTACATAATCCTTTGAAGGAGGAGTCATTTCCCCTCTTAACTGTTGATAAAAATAAGAGTTAGCATGACTTGTCTGCCCTGTTAAGAGTCAGAGTGGGGATTTGAAGTCATATAAGAAAGTCTAAGAGGGGTAAATGACTTTCCTTTAGACACTCGGGAAGATAGTTGCTGAGACACATATAGAATCTAGAAGTCTCAAGCCTAATCTAGACATTTTGTCACTTATCAGGTCCACTAATTAAAATTATGCTGATTCAATTTTTCTTCTTTTTTAAGGACTCACGCCAGAGAAAACCCTTCTTCATAAATAAGGAGTGTGGGGAAAGCTAATTTACGGTGGGCATGTTTACTGTGTTCTTCATTTGGAAGGAGCATCTAATTCCAGAAATATGTTTGCCAGCAATAAATTTCCTTTAACCAGAAAAGTTAGAGGATTATCTTAAGTGCCTGCAGAGCAGAAATGACAAGTCAGAAGAACCATCCATTAGGTTCAGTAGTAATTGGATCCAAAGTGCTGACCTTAAAAGATTGTGCTCCAAAAACGCAATTATTTTCCAAGAAAATCTTAATAAAAAGCAGATTTCTTCTCTTCATGTTTCTCAGAGGAAAGCCACTTTTAAAATTCCAGCCAAAGACAAATGCAAAGGTTCAGAATACTCAAGGTTCTAGTAATACACCTCCTCTCTGATCTTATGCTAAGAAGATGAATATAAATGGTGCTGTGGGGACTAAACCATTACTAAATGTGACATCATACATCATCTCTATTAGTAAATGTAGTGTCAGGCTTTCATACATTTCAGATTATTTTGAACTCACACTCCATGGTTTCATGATAAGCCTGAATGAATACTGGTAGTTTCATAAGGCAACTGGGTCAGCAGTCAAATGAGCTCACCTTATTGACCCAACTCCCAATCCATCCTAGAGGCTGGGCTCTCAATTACCTCATCTGTTTCTTCAACTGCTTTATGGATCAGATCTCTTCTCTTCCTCTAGAGAAAACTCATTTCATCTTTTACCCCACTCAAGGGTGTGGGATAGGCCAAGACCGTGCATGAGCGTTTCACTGGTTCTATGCCCAAGATGACCTTTTCACTCTTAATTGTTTTTTGCTTCTTTATAAACTCTGATTTACAAAACAAGTTTTCCTTGCCTTTTATGTTAAAAGATTGAGATCTGTCAGGAGATCATAACAGTAGAAAGCTTCAGGGCTGCGTAAATCTTTAGAAATTGCATGCAAAATTTTAAATGTTTATGTGGGAAAATGCACATTTTTCAAGTGGAAGAATCCAGAATTCATCAGACTTTCCAGGAAAAAAGGAAGGAAGGAATGAAGGAAGGTCTCTTTGACTATAGTAGTTTTATAAAACACTTGAAAAGCTTGATGAAGGCTTTTCTCCTTCTAAAATTGGAATGTTTCCTTTAAATTCACTGGTATTGCATTTGCTGTGATAGACACTGATGAGTACTGATGCTGACCCATGTCAGAGGTGGTTTGGAATAAGACTAGATCTAAATAAATACACATATTAATACATATAAAAGCAAATAAATAAGTTGGTGTCTGTGATAGGCAAATAAGTGGGAAAAGAAGCTGTTTGATTCTCAAAGTACTCTCACAAGAATGGGGCTGCCCAGTGAGGACCAGCCTGCAGCAGCCTGTCTTGCTGTCACTGAGGCCATGGGAAAGTTCTCCCTTCAGAGGCTTGCCATGACTGAGCCCGGCAAGGTCCCTGACTTATCTATTCGATATCAGTGACAATACATCAAGACAAGGAATACCACAGGCTAAGTACACAATGCTTAGAGCGCTTCTAAGAAGCATCCAATCTAGTGAGGGGGGCAGATGGAAGCAGGGAGGTTTGTCAGGAAGCCAGAGTCTCAGTTGAACGTCAGATCATAAGGTCAGAATTAGTTAGGCAAAAACCTGACGTTAGAGGTATGCAGAAAGAGAGAGAATCCCTTGGTGAAAAAGAACAGGATATTCAAAATCTCAGGGACCAGGCAGAATATTCTATCTTTGACAATGTTCTATCTTTGACAGAATATTCTATCACACTGAAAGAAATTCCAAAAACAAGGAGCCCACTCTTAATCATCAGTGAATTTCTCTCCTGAATTTGCAGTATGAATGCCATCTGAAATCATCTTTACTTAGTCAAGATATATCATCAAACACTCGACAAACATCACCTTCTATGTCCTCCTTTATTTTTATCTCGGTGTGATGCTGAGGATGGAAGCCAGAGCCTCACAAACGCTAGGTGAGTGCTCTACCACTGAGACACAACCCTAGGCCTCTATGACCTCCTGTGTTCAAGGTTCTACCCTTGCTGTTGGAATAAAGCAGTGTAACCCCCCCCCAAAAAAAAATCTTGCTCTTAATCTCACGGAGCTTAGCTTCCTTCACTTATTTACTTACTTATTATCTGTTTTCCCCACATACAATAAAATGTCAGCTCTTTGAGGACAAAAACCTTTGTTGTACCTTCTACATTTTTTCCAGTGTCCACAATAGTGGTGGGAATGTAGGAAGTGTCTCACAAGTGTGCCAAATGAGGGGGTGGATTAACAGGGTCAGAGCGGACAGGGGAGACGGGAGAAGCACCTGGAACTTAGCTCAGGAAGCTTCTTGTTAGCCATGTGAGGAAGGTGGAACTTTATTTTGTAGGCAAAATATTTTAGGGAGAAACATGACATCATCAGATTTTCATTTAGAAAGGTCTTTCTGGCTACATTGTAGAAAATGGGTTTGTACTTGAAGTGCTTCGTTCTTTGAATTTCCTGCCCTGCCACTCACCTGGTTTCCTCCTCTTGCTTTCTCTTCTTGCTGTCTCAAGACCGGGGAACCCCACACCTCTGCTAAGACTTCTCCATCTCACTTCTTATCCAGTAGGTCTCATCACACCCATTGGTTTTAAATAACACTTACATGCTGGCAATTCCAAATGTTTATCACCGTAGGGGACTCTTTTTGAATTCCTGGTTGAACTTCGATATTTCACACTTGTAGTTCCTTTGGCCTGGAATATTCTATCCCAATAACTTCATGTGGTTTCTCCCTTCATCTCTTTTTATTTTATTTTATTTTTAATTTTGTTTTTTATTTATTTATCATTTTGTTATTTTTTATTTTCATGGGCTGCATTTTGACTCATTGTACACAAATGGGGTACATCTTTTTGTTTCTATGGTTGTACACGATGTAGATTCACACCATTTGAGTAATCATACATGTACATAGGGTAATGATGTCTGTCTCATTCCACCATCTTTCATATCCCCGCCCCCTCCCCATCTCATTTCCCGCTACATAATCCAAAGTTCCTTCATTCTCCTCTTACCCCCCCGACTCCCACCCCATTATGTATCATAATCCACTTATCAGGGAACACATTCAACCTTTGGTTTTTTGGAATTGACTTATTTCACTTAGCATGATATTTTCCAACTTCATCCTTTTACCAGCAAATGCCATAATTTTATTCTTCTTTATGGCTGAGTAATAGTCCATTGTGTCTATATACCGCAGTTTCTTTATCCATTCATCAATTGAAGGGCATATAGGTTGGTTCCACAATCTAGCTATTATGAATTGAGCTGCTATGAACATTGATGTGGCTGCATCATTGTAGTATGCTGATTTTAAGTCCTTTGGGTATAAACTGAGGAGTGGGATAGCTGGGTCAAATGGTGGGTTCATTCCAAGTTTTCTGAGGAATCTCCATACTGCTTTCCAGAGTGGCTGCACCAATTTGCAACTCCACCAGCAATGAATGAGTGTGCCTTTTTCCCCACATCCTCGCCAACACTTATTGTTGCTTGTGTTCTTAATAAAAACCATTCTAATTGGAGTTAGATGAAATCTTAGGGTGGTTTTAATTTGCATTTCTCTAATTACTAGGGATGATGAGAACTTTTTCATATATTTGTTGATACCTGTATATCTTCTTCTGAGAAGTGTCTGCCCATATCCTTAACCCATTTATTGATTGGGTTCTTTGTATTTTGGGTGTAAATTTTTTTAAGTTTTTATAAACTTTGGAGATTAGTACTCTGTCTGAAGTGTGAGTGGAAAAGATTTTCTCCAACTCTGTGGGCTCTCTTTTCACATTATTGATTGTTTCCTGTGCTGAGAAAAAGCTTTTTAGTTTGAGTCTATCCCATTTATTGATTCTTGCATTTATTTCTTATGTTATGGGGGTCTTGTTAAGAAAGTTTGGTGATGGAGATTTGGGTCTACTTTTTGTTCTATTTGGTGAAGGGTCTTGGGCCTAATTTCTAGATCCTTGATCCATTTTGAGTTCAGTTTTGTACAGGGTGAGAGATAGGAGTTTAATTTCATTTTACGCATATGGATTTCCAGTTTTGCCAGTACCATTTGTTGAAGAGGCTATCTTTTCTCTATTGTAAGTTTTTGGAACCTTTGTCTAGTGGGTATGCCTCCGTGTCTTCTATTCTGTACCATTGGCCTACCTGTGTATTTTGGTGCCAATATCATGAAGTTTTTGTTACTATTGCTCTATAGTAGAGTTTAAGGTCTGGTATTGTGATACCTCCTGTATCACTCTTCCTACCCAGGATTGCTTTGGCTATTCTGGTCTTTTGTTCTTCCAGATGAATTTCAGGATGGCTTTTTCTATTTATATGAGGAATGTCATAGGGATTTTAATTGGAATTGCATTAAATCTGTATAGCACCTTTGGAAGTATGACCATTTTGATAATATTAATTCTGCCTATCTAAGAACATGGGAGATCTTCCATCTTCTAAGGTCTTCTTCAATTTCTTTCTTTAATGTTCTGTAGTTTTCATTGTAGAGATCTTTCACCTGTTTAGTTAGATTGATTCCCAAGTATTTTTTTTTTTGAGGTTATTGTGAATGGAGTTGTTTTCCTCATTTCCCTTTCAGATGTTTTATCGCTTATGTTTAAAAATGCTTTAGAGTTATGCATATTGATTTTATATCCTGCTACTTTGCTGAATTTATTTATGAAGTCTAGAGGTTTTCTGGACTGGGGAGATAGCTCAACTGGTAGAGTGCTTGCCTCGTAATCGCAAGGCCCTGAGTTTGATCCCCAGTACCGCAAAAAAAAAAAAAAAAGGTGCATTTATAGAAGTTTTCTGGTGGAGTTCTTTGGATCCTCTAAATAGAGAATCATGTTATCAGCAAATAGTGACAGCTTGAGTTCCTCTTTTCCTATTGGTATTCCTTTAATTTCTTTAGTCTGTCTAATTGCTCTGTCTAGTATTTAAAGAAAGATGTTGAATAGAAGTGGTGAAAGAGGGCATCCCTGTCTTTCTCCAGTTTTTAAAGAGAATTCTTTGAGATTTTCTCCATTAAGAATGATATTGGCCATGGGTTTAGCATAAATAGCCTTTACAATGTTGAGGTATGTTCCTACTACCCCCATTTTTTCTAGTGTTTTGAGCATGAAGGGGTGTTATATTTTGTCAAATGCTTTCTCTGTGTCAATTGAAATAACCATGTGATTCTTAACCTTAAGTCTATTGATGAGATGAATTAAATTTATTGATTTCCAGATGTTGAACCAAACTTGCATTCTTGGGATGAATCCCACTTGATTTTGGTGCATTATCTTCTTAATATGTTTTTGGATGCAGTTTGCCAGAATTTTGTTAAGGATTTTTGCATCTATATTCATCAAGGATATTGATCTAAAATTTTCTTTCCTTAATGTGTCTTTGTCTGGTTTGGGTATGAGGGTGATATTAGCTTCATAGAATGAGTTTGGTAGGGTCCCCTCCTTTTCTATTTCCTGGAGTACTTTGAGATGTATTGGAAGGAGTTCTTCTTTGAAGGTCTTGTAGAACTTAGCTGATATTCCATCTGGTACCGGGCTTCTCTTGATTGGTAGACTTTTGATGGCTTCTTCTATTTCATTGCTTGATATTGATCTATTTAAATTGTGTATGTCCTCCTGGTTCAGTTTGGGAGGATCATATGTCTCTAGAAATTTGTCGATGTCTTCGGTATTTTCTATCTTGTTGATGTATAGATTTTCAAGGTAGCTTCTCATTATGTTACGTATCTCAGTGGTGTCTGTCATGATATTTCCTTTTTCATCATGAATTTTAGTAATTTGAGTTTTCTCTCTCCTCTTTGTTAGTGTGGCTAAGGATTTGTTTATTTTGTTTACTTTTCAAAGAACTTATTTTTTGTTTTGTTGATTTTTTGAATTTTTTTTTTGTTTCAAATATATTGATTTCAGCTCTGATTTTAATTATTTCCTGTCTTCTACTAATTTTGGTGTTGTCCTGTTCTTTTTCTAGGGCTTTGAGTTGCAATGTTAGGTCATTTAGTTGTTGACTTTTTATTCTTTTCTTGAATGTGCTCCATGCAATGAATTTTCCTCTTAGTACTGCTTTCATAGTGTCCCAGAGATTTTGATATGTTGTATTGTCGTTCTCATTGACCTCTAATAATTTTTTTTATCTCCTCCCTGATGTTTTCTGTTATCCATGTTTCATTCAATAGCATATTATTTAGACTCCAGGTGTTGGAGTAATTTCTGTTTTTTATTTTGTCATTGATTTCTAATTTCATTCCATTATGATCTGATAGAATACAAGGCAGTATCTCTATTTTATTTTTTTGCATTTATTAAGGGCTACTTTGTGACATAACATATGTTCTATTTTCAAGAAGGTTCCATGTGCTGCTGAGAAGAGAAGTGTATTCGCTTATTGATGGATGGAATATTCTATATATGTCTGTTAAGTCTAAGATATTGATTTGTTATTGGGTTCTATGGATTCTTTGTTTAGTTTTTGTTTGGAAGATCTATCCAGTGGTGATAGCGGTGTATTAAAGTCGCCCAGAATTATTGTGTTGTGATCTATTGGATTCCTGGAATTGAGAAGGATTTGTTTGATGTACACGGATGCACTGTTGTTTGGGGCATAAATATTTATGATTGTTATGTCTTCCTGATTTGTGGTTCCCTTAAGCAGTATGAAATGTCCTTCTTTATCCTTTCTGACTAACTTTGGCTTGAAGTCCACTTTATCTGATATAAGGATGGAAACCCCAACTTTTTTACTGAATCCGTGTGTGTGGTAGGTTTTTTCCCATCCTTTCACCTTTAGTCTGTGGATGTCATTTTCTATGAGATGAGTCTCTTGAAGGCAGCATATTGTTGGGTCTTTCTTTTTAATCCAATCTGCCAGTCTATGTCTTTTGATTGATGAGTTCAGGCCATTAACATTCAGGGTTATTATTGAGATATGATTTGTATTCCCAGTCATTTGGGCTTATTTTTTATTTTTAACTTGACTTGGTTTCTCCTTTGATTGGTTTTTCCTTTAGGGTACTTCCTCCCTTTGCTGACCTACATTGTTGTTTTTGATTTCCTCCTCATAGAATATTTTGCTGAGAATATTCCAAGTGTAGGCTTTCTATTTGTAAATTCTTTTAACAACTGTTTATCAGAAGGATTTTTATTTCATCTTCAATTCTGAATGTTAGTTTTGCTGGGTATAGGATTCTTGGTTGGCAACCATGTTCTTTTAGGGCTTGAAATATGTTGTTCCAGGCCATTCTAGCTTTTAGTGTCTGGGCTGAGAAATTTGCTGATATCCATATTGGTTTCCCCCTATGTGTAATCTGATGCTTTTCTCTCACAGCTTTCAAAATCCTATCTTTATTTTATATGTTAGGCATTTT
Organism: Sciurus carolinensis; assembly: GCF_902686445.1. Classification (NCBI taxonomy): domain Eukaryota; kingdom Metazoa; phylum Chordata; class Mammalia; order Rodentia; family Sciuridae; genus Sciurus; species Sciurus carolinensis. Next base: position 103,159,979 of record NC_062218.1, on the reverse strand, counting down.
CATTATAATGTGCCTTGGTGTGGATTTGCTGTAATTCTATGCATTTGGTGTTCTGTAAGCCTCTTGTATTTGATTTTCCATTTCATTCTTCAGGTTTGGAAATTTTTCTGCTATTATTTCATTGAATAGGTTGTTCATTACTTTGGTTTGTATCTCTGTGCCTTCCTCAATCCCAATAATTCTTAAATTTGGTCTTTTCATGATATCCCATAGTTCTTGGAGATTCTGTTCATGATTTCTTACCATCTTCTCTGTTTGGGCAACTTTATTTTCAAGAATACATATTCTGTCTTCATTGTCTGAGGTTCTGTCTTCCTAGTGGTCTAGTCTGTTGGTGATGCTTCCTATTGAGTTTTTTATTTGGTTCATTATTTCCTTCATTTCAAGGATTTCCATTTTTTTTATAATCTCTATTTCTTTGTTGAAATGATATTTTGCTTCCTGCAATTGCTCTTTCAATTGCTTATTGGAGTGATCATTCATTGCCTGCTTTTGCTCTCTTATCTCATCCTTTGCTTCACGAATCATTTTAATTATGTATATTCTGAACTCCTTTTCTGACATTTCTTCTGCCATGCTGTCACTGGGTCCTATTAATATAGAATCTATGTTTGTTTGGATCATTTTCTTCTCTTGTTTTTTCATGTTGTTCATGTATCTTCCCCTCTAGCAGTGCAGATCTGGGGTATTGCAATTTCCCCCCTATGGGCTTATAGTGACCCAATAGATTTCCAAAACCTTTTAAGGGGGAGATCAATATTAGCAGTGCCCAGTACAAACAATATGCAACCCTAAACCAAATAGCCCCTAGGAAGATGTTAACAATATTGTCATAATAAACAGAATGGGTTCCATTATTATCTACAGTAAAACAAATACATTTGCAATAAGGTCTGCAACTTCTAATGGAGGATAAAGAGGATAGGGTGGGGTGTAGGATATAGCTGTTAATGGGATAAGAAAAGAGTATATAGAAGTTCTAGATTGTAGAAAGAGTGAAAGTGTAATCAATAGAAGTTGGTTGTTGGCATGAGAAAAGGGAGAAAGAGACTCTGAGGAAACAGGTAAACAAAAGGAAAATAGAGTGAGAAAATTAAAGAAATAAAAACTTAAAAATTTTCAAACAGGAGAAAAAAAAAAGGAAAAAAATCTACAGTATAACAGTCATATAGTATTCAAACCTCCCAGTCTTCAGTAGCCTGATGTATGAGAAGTACCTGACAATGAACTTCCAGTCTCCAGCAGGTGTTTCAGGATGAGATTTGCCTTACCTAAAGAGGGGAGCTACCGCTTCCAGGATAATCCAAGATGGCTGCTCTGGTTTCCAAATATGTTGGCAAATGGGGAGCTGTAGCTTGGGGTGTGGGTGTGAGCATAGTCAGTTGGAGGTCCTGGAGGTGGGGTGTGGTCGGTCTGGTTGAGGGGTCCTGGAGATGGGGCGTGATCAATCTGGCCAGGAGTCCTACAGGTTCTGGCTGTTGTCTTAAAATGGCAGCAGCCACAGGTTTTGTAATATTGGACTTCCAGGCAACAGTAGGCAGCTGGCAATCCACTGGCGGTCTGCAGTACGTCTGGTGGCTGCTGTTAGATGACTGGCAGGTGAATCTTTGGTGGTGGGTGATGGGTAGGTGAAAGGCAGGCGATGGGCAGGCAAGAGGCAGGCAAATGGCGGATGATAGGTGCCAGTCAGTGAGCAATCTGCACTCAAAAGTAGTCAATATGCTGGCAGACTGCAGGAGATCACAGTAGACAAATGGGGTAAACAGCAGGGGATCAATAAGCATCAAAAACTGCCTCACTGAGAAACAGATATCCTCTGCTTGAAACCCGAGTTATGGAGCAACAAGGAACGCAGCCTCCCCCTAGTTCCTAGGAAAGTTTAAACTAGTTTACTCATTCATTTCTGTGGCTAGAAGTGCTCTACCTCCCACCCACATATGTAATGATATTAAACTATGTTTATTCATGAATAATCCAGAACAAAATAAGTAAAAAATACAATTGTAGTAAGTATAGATTATTGAGCATTACTGTATGCCAAGAAAAAGCAGCATCCTAGAGATGCTGAGGTGAATTAGTCATCATCCTGGGTGTAATAAGTTTTAGTCTGTCTCTTTGTTGATGTTTGTATGTTCCCTCCATCAGCAAATAGGAAGACAGATACTTAATAAGTATTTTTGACTGAATCATGACCAAAAATATGCTTTTATTATTTTTAAAGTTCACTACACCCAAGGAAACTCAGATAATGATATAATTTAGAGGTTTTATGCATAATAGAACTCTGGGGGTAAGGGTATTTGTGCATGTGTGTAAATGTAAATACACAAATGTCTCCATGGGTTTTGGAAGATTATCCTCATTTCATACAAATAGTATGAAAACTATTTGTCAAGTGAAGTTTTAGAAAAAGAAGTTAAATTCATTTTCACTTTTTGGGTATCTTTGTATAGTGGTTAAGCACTAGAAAGGGCAGGTTTAATCCTGGCTTTGCAGTTGGGGGTGATAACTTGGTCTTTATGAGCTTCAGTCTCCTGATGTGTAGCCCTGATGTTTAATAACAATATGTTTCTGTGAGGAGAGACATGATGAGGACTAGAATGAGAAGTATCTGTAAACTCCTTGCAGGAATTGGTACACGGTGAGGATTCAGTTTGATAACATTCAACAAATACCAGACTTGTGCCTACCAAATATTTGGCACTGTCTTAATTTTGAATGTACAGTGATACAGAGTAAGCATACTGCCTGAATTATTATTATCATTTTCATAATTGGTGTGTACTATCTTCTCATTAACCTTTGATATATATCTTTCCTTTGCTTCCCCACTTTGGCAAATGAATCCAACTGAAGAAATTCAACCTGAAAAATATGCTGTACCACCCTGATATGAATGCAATATAGTTTGAGACATACCTACATTCACTTTCACTTGGCTGAGAATCATGTCCTAGTGGGGCACAGTGGGGGACCTGGGTCCTTCCTATGGTGACAATATTGCCAGAGTCTCTAAAGGGAAGGAACATGGGAGCTATTTGTATGAAATGGGTTCAGTTCCTTGAGGAGCTCTCCCACATTTTTTGATCTAGTGAAACTAAAAGAGGATAATCTTCCAAAACCCATGGAGACATTTTCATCTCCCAGTCAATATTCTGTAACAAAGAGCTTGGTGCTGGTGAAGAGTTGGGACGGGCGGTCTGGAGTGGGTGGAACTCTGGCCTTCTGTTGCATCGCTGCCAGACTTGATGACTAGAGGAACCACAGTGGTTAAAACAAATACATGCACCAAAGCCCTCTGACAGGAAAACAAAGCACTGCATTTTAAAACTCAGTACTCAAGAAAGGACTTCAAGATCATGTGTGTTTAGTTTAAGATAGTCTGTTTAAACTCCCTTAATTGTATCACAGACTGAATTATTCTCCTCTACCTCCTTCCTAAAAGAAGATATTGATGATACATATATTGAGGATTTGCCTCTAGAATTCATAAATAGCTCTTACAACTCAATAATATGACAAACAACTCGACTTAAAGAAATTAACAAAGGATTTTAAGAGATACTTCCCATAGATGATACATGGATGGCCATTAAGCACATTGAAACATGCTCAACATCATTAGTGATGAGTGGAATGCAAAATTAAAACTACAATGAGGTCATTATTCACCATTAGTGTAACTAAATGATAGTGGTACTAAATACTAAGCAATGATATCAAGAGAAGGTGATGATATGGAGTAACTGGAATGCTCACACATTGCTGGTAGAAAGGTAAGATGGTACAATCATTTTGGAAAATAATTTGGAAGTTCTTATAAAGGTGAATATGTGCTTATCATATAAATAAGCAATCCCAATACTTGGCATTAATGCAAGAGAAATTTGAGCACATTTCTTCACAAAGATTTGTACAAACCTGTTCAAAGCAGTTTTATTGCTAATAACCCCAAACTGAGAACAATTCAAATGTCCAACAACAAATGAAATAGTAAAAATTATCATATATTCAAATAATGTGATGTTAACTCTAATTTTGCATAATGGGATGTGAAATAATTATATAGTGAGTGAGGAGCACAAGAGGGAGTGGTCTGGGTTGAGTATAACTTTGGGAGTCTTAATTTCTAGTGATGTTATAGGATAAGAATCACTAAGGAAGAGAGTGTACATAGAACAGAAAGAAAGGGTATGAAAGGGAAGAAAAGAAGGTATGAGACAGTAAAGAAAGAGGAAAGAGGAAAAAGTAGACTTAATTCTGGATGCTCAACATTAAAATGATTAAGAAAAGGAGAGGAGTTTCCCCAAGTAACCAAGAAGTGACCAATGAAATAGAAAGTAGATCAGAAAAGCGTGATGTTCTCAGTATCAAAAGAAGAAAGCCAAAAGAGTGGAAATCCAAATCAAGAAGTTAAGAATGATCAAATACATTAAATGCTTCTGGTAAATGAATATTGTCCATTGTAGTGAGTAATGTGTGAATCATTGTCAACCTCGACAAGAGTAGTTTCTGTTGAAAAGTGGGGATTGAGATATGTTCATAGTAGATTCAGGGAAAAAATAAAAAAGAAGTTGGAGAAAAAAAGAAGTTAGTAAAGATAATTTTTGAGGAATCTCTTGAATCAGTGGGTAGCAAAGGTAAGTAATTGTTTCATTTGCAATATGGCAGAAATAGTGTAATATTTTTATGTTGAAAAAGAGAACAAAAGAGAGAATTTCTTAGGCATTTCATGTACACTGTGGAAGGATGGACTTTAGAAAGTAACTTGCAGAATTCACCTGTATCATCAGCTGGGAGGGTGATAAAGAGGAGTGTGGATGCAATTAAATAGGTAAATTAATTCATCAAATCCTCACAAGGATTTGCAAGACTTGGAAATCATTATTTAACAATTTGGGGTCTTTTGTAGTTCCATTCAAATTTTAGTACTTCCCCCCAAATTTCTGTAAAAAATGTTATTGGAATTTTGATAGAGAGTGAATTAAATCTGAAAATTGCTTTGAATACAATGGGTATTTTAACAATACTAATTGTTTCACTCCATGAACATAAACCATCTTTCCATTCATTTGTTATTTCTTCAGTTACTCCCATCTGCGTTTTATAGTTTTCAGGGTATAGCCTTCTCACTTCCTTGGCTAAATTTATTCCTAAGTATTGTATCATTTTAACACTATTATAAATGGGATTGCTTTCTTAGTTTCTTTTTCAGACAGTTTATTTCAAATATATAAAATGCATCTTTTATACACAATGTGATTTTGTATGCTGATATTGTATCTTGCAATTTTACTCATTTGTTCCAGTTTTTTAGTGAAATATTTAGATTTTTCTATATCAAATATTATGTCACCTATAAACAAAGACAAAGCTAGAGATATCACACTTCCTGGTTTCAAACTACACTACAAAGTTATAGAAGTCAGACCACTATGATACTGGTCATAAAAATAGACACACAGAACTAGGACATGATTCAGAGCTCAGAAATAATCATACATATTAAATCAACTAATCTTTGACAAAAGTCAAGAATACACCATAAGGAAAGGAGAATCTCTTCAATAAGTGGTATTGAAAGACTTAGGAATTAGACCAGAAACCGTGAAACTGCTATAGGAAAACAGGGTCAATGCTCTATCATATGGTGCTAGCCCTGACTTCATGAACAAAACCTCTAAAACTCAAGAACAAGAACCAAGATTCAGTAAGTGTGATGCCGTCAAGTTAAAAAGATTTATACAGGAAAGGGGACCATCAAAACAAGAGGTAACCTATGAGCTCAGAAAAAGAAAATACGTGCAAACCATATATCTCTCCAGGGGATAATTTTCAAAATATATAAGGAACTTACATAAATCATTTAACTCAATTAGCATAAACACTGGAAAAAAATTTGGTTTTGCAAATGCTTGAAATTTTCCAAAATAAAAAGTAAAAAAAAATTTTAAAAAAAGGAAACAAACAAAACAAAACAAAACAAAAAGCTCCTTTAAAAATGGGTAAAAGACTTGAATAAACATTTGTCAAAGGAAGACACACAAAACAACAACAGGTACTGGCAATTCTTGACTTACAATCATCCAATTTAAGGATGATGTATAAAAAAATACACATTCTGTAGAAAATGTGCTTCAGATTTAAATTTTGATCTTTTCTTGGGCTAATTATATGTAGTATGATATTCTTTTTCTATAAGGGGTGGAGGCAAAGAGCCACAACCCTTGGGTAGCCAGGACACGAGGGTTCAAAACTAGTGTTCTACACTGTACTCAATTGTTAAGCTAAAATGCTCAGTGATTAGCATATTAGATGAATTTTCAACTTATGGTAGCTGCAGGTTATGATGAGTTTATTGAGAGAAGGTACCATCATTATAAAACCTCCGCATAAATAATCACTAGGTAAATGCAAATCAAAACTGTAATACAATATCACCTCAGACCTGTTGGAAGGGCTACTATCAAACAGAGAAATAAGTCTTGGGGAGGGTAGAGAAAAGTTAATCCTGGTACACTGTTGACAGGAATATAAATGATATAGCTATTACAGAAAATAATAAGAAAATTTCTTAAAAAATATAGCTCTACCATATGATTCAGCAATCCATGAAATTTATCAGTTTTTTAAAGTTGCTTACCTAGGAGGAGTCCAATACTATTTATTTCAGTCTTTTATTTCTCCCTTTGAAATAATCTGATTTTAAAACTTATTCTACACTAAGAAAATGCAGGGTCCCAACATTAGAAAAGACCATTTAGATGATTAGGTAAAGCTTTCATATAGAACAGGAATGCTCTCTACAACATCCTTTAGAAATCTGGGAGTATTAACCAGAGCACTTTCCAAGCTGGAATGCTCACTGCTGGGAAAAGAGAATCTGGTTCATTTCTATGTGTCAGAAAACTTTCCAAGTCCCGTTATGGAGTCCAACATCATAACCGTCCCTATTCATTTCATTCTCTCCCTGTGAACAGCAGAGCCAAAAACTCTCAGAAGAAGACATCTTTTAAGAGCAGAACCTCCTAAGGCCTGTTCCTGAAAGCACTCTTCTGGGAAATGATTGGTTTTTCAGAAACAGCAAGTTCGATTCCTGAATAAGTGTCGGGACATAATTTTGTACATTAGGATAGAGAAGATTCTGAAAGACCCTGTAGTAAAGAGACATTTTCACACTGTTTGATAAAACTTTCCAAAATTTTACCTACATGTGGAACGATACCCTTGCCACACTTTTGATTTAGTACAATGTATCACCGACCTGTGAAACAGTTCCTCTGAAGAGTAGCAAGGTTGGGACATTAACTTGGAAGGTGACAAGCCAGGGAGCATCTGCACTTTCAAAGGTGTGTGTGATAGAGCTGGGGATATGGTAGATGTATAAATTCTCAGATCTACTATGTCAAAATCCTTAGAGAAAAGGATAAGGAATTTGCATGTAACAAGGGCCAGTGGTATTTTTATGTGTACACGAGTTTGAAAATCATTGCTTCAAGTCTGCACTTTTCAAAGTGAGGTCTTGGACCAGTAGTGGTAACATCATTGGGAGCTTGTGAGACATCCAGAATTTCAGGCTCTGTTCAGATTGATGAATCATAACCTGCACTTTCAGAGTCATCAGGGAATTAGTATGTACGCTAGAGTCTGAGAAGCATCATCCTGAGAGCTATTAAGCTCATTGTCAGGGAAGATTTTTCTTTCTTTCTTTTTTAAAATTCTTAATTTTTGGTCTATTCTTATCACTTCAATTATCCCCAAAAGGTAGATGATATCACTTACAATAGTAGGTCATGGATGTCACATATGATCACAGCCAGAGAATTTTTCATATCCAGGTGGTTTTGAATCCACGGTAGAGATTGGTAATAGAAAATTTGTTCTGTTGCAAGGTGGCCCAACTCATCTTGATTTTGAATGGATCAGTTTCAAGAAATTATGAGTAGTAGCCTGTTAGCAAATTGTGTTATCAATGACAATAAGGAAGTTTGCTAACAATGAGCCACTGTTGTGTGTGCCTGATGTTGTTCTAGGAGCACATGTGCATGTGTGAGTGGGAATTTATGTGTATCAACTTACATTTCACTGTAAACTCAGAGGTCAGTACCACTATTATTCTCAGTAGGCTGAAAAAGGGAATTCATGGAATAAATTTCTGGGCAGAATGAATATGAATCAGGAGGTAAAGAAAAAACTACTTGATTTTCTTTTCTAGACAAGTAGAATAGAATGCAATAAGGTTTAACTGAAAAATGTAAAATCCAAACCACAAAACTTTCTTAAGAGAAAGGGAATTTGTTTTATAGCTTAATTGATTTGGAGGTAGAGATTGCTGAGTGGGTCCTGATTACCTTGCTCTAGATGCAGGCAATCGGCAACAATCATACCGATTACAAACCATTTAAGCAAGTTCAATTAAATTAGTGGTAATTCTAAACTACTCCATCTTGCATAGAGATTTGTTTAATTTTTATGTAAATTCACATACCAACTGTGCAAACCCTAATTGTCTAACAGCAAATCAAGCTAACTTATTTCCATTTATCTTTGTGCAAATCTCAAAACTGCATTGAAAGCTCTGGTAGGTATGCACAGGCTGAAACCATTCCTGCAGGGAAGTCTTGTAAAGAAATATCAAAGATCAGGCCCATTTTCTTGGCTTACTGTGTCAGATAGGCAGACTGTATGAAATAATGAAAAGGTGGCAGAAGATTGAAGATAACCAGGATTTAAGAGCACAATAGAGGAGAAAATACACTGAGATAGGGTTCTGGAGTATTGACTTTTAATCCTGGTTGGGCCACTGACTTCCTGTGTAATCTTGAGAAAGTCTCTAATAGTTAGCTACTATTATATAATAAGTTTTCAGTGGATTAAAGCAACACACACCTATCTATTACTAGTTAGCTAGACTGGAGTTCATTAGATCCAGGAGACAAGACCTCACATAGGCTTGACTCCAAGCTATAGTTTGAGTCCAACTCTGCTTTACATCACTCATCCTCTTTAGGCAAGTATTACCCAAGACATGTCTTACCCAAAGCCAAAGGCAGCAATGTAAAAAGACAAGCTCAATCACATAAGCTCATTTCAAATCCTGGTGTTATGAATGCTTCCTTAATACTCAGCCCAAATGAATGCAAAATCAAGCCTAAATTCAAGAGGGACAGAGAAGTTGCCCTTATGAGACCATGAAATGTGTATGGATGATCAATAATTCTAGCTATCATATTCTTCTTATTTTCTTTAGCTTTCACATCTATAAACTGAAGGAGTTGAATTCCATGACTATTCAGGATACTTCCAGTCATCTCTTGAAATCAACCACTTCCCTACCCTTATGATTCTGTAATTATAGGAGAAATTCCATGAGATACTATAGTACTATATATAAACTATTGCCCTGCAGGCTAGACTCAGTCATCTGCAGGGAAATTTTCAGATAATAGTAATTGAAAATACATTTAGAACCAGGGTACTTCACAAAAAAAAAAAAAAAATACAGAATTCTGCCATTTTTTGAAGGCTCAGAATATCTGGTAATGGTGACTTTGACTAGCAGCTGTTCCTCCTACACAGGACACACCTTTCCAGATGAGCACACACTCCCTCCCCAGCTCTCTTCACTTACTTCTATTGCTTGCCTGAATCCAGTAAGTGGTTTTTGCTTTTCTCCTAGGATTTCAGGTTTGAACTCTGGTTCTTCTTTCACCAGCAACTTACATGGTAGAATATATCACTTACCATATCCTGTATTTTTCTCACTTACAAAACAGAAGGGGAATTCTGTAAATCTTTAAGGGCATTTCTGCTCACCATCCAATAATTCTAAGGGGGTTACATCAGAGAGTATAGTATGTTTCGAGACATCTCATGAGGGTAGGGAAGTGGTTGATTTCAAGAGATGACTGGGTGACTCTTCAAATGAGGATATACAGTCTGGGAGCTGGAATCCCAAAGCAAGCAAGGCGATCCACAGTGGTGCTTGCATTTTGGATCTCAAAGGATCTCAAGAGGGAGAAGGAGCAATTAAAAAAGAAGAGAAATTGTCGATTTAGGCTGAATATCAGCAAGGTTTTCCTAATAGGCAAGTCTTTAAACTGGCATGCTTTCCCAGGACAAGGGGCAGGAAGTTATTTAAAACAGAAGTAAACAAAGCATTTCAATAACCCACTGTAAACAAAATTCTCACTCAAATCAGGGCTATTGACTCAAGAATAGTTTGCTTCTTTCCTTTCATTTTGAAAGTTGATTTAGATTTCTGTTGAATAGATAATGAGTCAGATCAAACTCTAGGATGGGGGCTTGGATACTGACAAATTCATGCTATGCTCACATGCCTTCTTCAGGCCTATTAGTTTAATGCAGATGGTTGAAGAAACTCAGATATGATTATCAATTTTTCACCAGCCATCTGTGTGAAATAAGCGTATAGGAAGCATGACTGTAGATACATTGTTCTGCACACTGTCATGAATATGAAGCTTCAGACTGTCACCCAGTTTGCCCTATAGAATTCAGAGAATTTTTTTGGCTTTCCTGTTGTTTATCTACTGTACATCCTTTTATTTTTCTGTTTGTTTTTTTTGGAGATATTTTGGGATAATAGTTCTTGTTATTCAATTATTTAAGACAGTGTTTGCTGACAACTCAATATTCTATTTTTCCTTCTCTTTGAATAAGAAAGTGCAAAATGGGTAAAGGAAAATAACTGGCTTGGCTTAGGAATGGAGTAGGAAAACAAAACCAACAAGATAAAAATAAGCAAAAACATAAAAGCCTGTACTCCCTCTTCATTAGTCAAGGAACTAAGGGTGACCAAGGAGCTTAGGAAAATATTTAAAGTGCTACATTCAGTACCTACTCTCCTAGAGGATTAACATAATGACACTATGCAGCCTTTGGAATCAGTTCACTACCATAAAGGGCAAATATGATTAGAAGCCTACAAGAATGCAAACTGATTTTATTTGTAATAATCTGTTGGTCAAAGCTGAACTATAGGCATGCATTGAACAACCATTTCCTATGCATCAGTTATTCTAAAAACTGAGAGGCAGACAAGGTTTCTTTCTCCATACTGGAATTTCACCCTTGAGTCTTCCCCTCCCCTCAATTCAGCAACTCCTCCTTTGGCATCTGTGTGCTGCCCCATCCTTACCTGATACTCAAGGACATCATCTGGCAAATGTGTTAAGGTTTAGAAAAATATTCCATCTTGTGGCTCTAGAGAGGAAGCTAATAAATCATTAATGGGCATCATACTAGGGAAGACCCAAGTGGAGGAGAAGGGAGATGTCAAGGAGGTAAGAACTTAACAATGTAGAGTCCTCTCTTTTGTCAAAGAATAAGTTCAAGGAATTCATAGAGAAGGAGAAGCAAGCTTCCAAATAACATAAGAAAAGAGGTGTGCCTCACAAGTCATCAGGAATGCAAGAGACTAAATAACAAAGTCCTACGCTAAGCTATTAAATTGGAGAAAACACTATAAAGTGTTAGAGTAATTGTGAGAAAATAAGTATTGTCATGTGCTTATAAAACTGTTCATTGGTTCAGGCATTTTGAAGGTAATTTGTTCACACCCATTAAAATGTTCAATACCTCTTCCATATGTTCTAACACTTTCACATCCTAGAATCTACCCTAGAGACACTGTGTGTTTAATAGGTTCAAGTACTATTCTTATTAGCAAAATTCTATAAGCAACCTAAATAGCCATCAGTAATAAGATTGTCTAGTTTAGATTTGTCTATGGAATCGCCCAGTGTAAAAATATTGCCAACTAATCTAGATCTATAAAAATAAAACAAGCATGCATGCATGCAAAGAGCAAATCATAATTCAAATAAAATAAAACATGGTTCAGTAATGTTTTGGTTTGGATGTGAGGTGTCCCCCAAAAGCTCAGGTGTCAGACAATGTAAGAAGGTTCAGAGGATAAATGACTGGGTTGTGAAGGCCCTAACATGATCAGTAAATTAATCCCTGATGGGATTAACTGCGTGGTTACTGGAGGCAGGTGGGGTGTGACTGAGAAAGTGATTAATTGGGGGCGCGGCTATGGGGTATATATATTTTGTATCTGGAGAGTGGAGTATCTCTGTTTCCTGATGAGGTGAGCTGCTTCCCTCTGCCACACTCTTTCGCTGTGATGCTCAGCCTCACCTGGACTCCTGAGGAATAGAGCCAGCTGTTTATGGAGTGAGACCTCTGAAACTGGAAGCCCTCAGAAAAAAAAAACTTCCTCCTCTATGGTTGTGCTGGTCAGGTAATTCAGTCACAGCAGTGAAAAAACTGACTAAAACAAATAATTATTCAGATACTTTATATTCTTAAATTCAAAGTGAGCAAAATATGCTAGTATTATTCACCTTAGGAAAGTGAATAACACTAGCAAATATACTTTTATGAGTATCTGCTAGGTATGAGTTACCATGCTTGGTATTTATGCAAACTTCTTGTCCTTGTAAGAACTGTGAAAAATGGTTGCTTTCTGAATTTTACAATTAAGATTGAGAGATTGAGAATTCCTATTCACAGAGGAAAAGTTGTCTTTGTCACTGGTCTAATGTTGAAAGGTCTCAGGTATAGTGGGACTCATGTTTCCACAGAATTGGATTTAGAAGTTTCAATAGCTTTCAATAGAGCAAATCCAAAGAGCTGAATCAAAGAAAGGTATTTAAGGGAAATGGGTAGAAGAGTTCAGTTAACACAGAGATATGCCTTTTGTGTTAAGACAATAAACAAAAACAAGACAGAATTAAAGCCAGCTAAGGTGATTTGAATGTGGTTTTTCTCTCTCTCTAAAATATCTTATAGGATTGTACTCACTTTTCTTTTTCTGATGATGATGTGAAATAATGCAATGCCTATGTGAGGAGATGAAGTGAGGTTCCACGCTTTTGGGTGCAATATGTTGCCTGCCAATCAGAACACATTTTCTGTTCATATCTTCCACCCACAATCCAATGCCTTTTTCATCCTTACTAATTACCATTACGTACTGAAGACCTAAATATAATGGTTTAAGGTGAGAGAGCAAAACTAGTGTGATTTTTTTCCAGTTTCACATTTTCATGACTAGAAGATTCATTTTTACAATAAATCTTAAAATACTCAGTATATCGTTTTCCTTCCTTAACTTGAAAACTTTCACCTTTTCATGGAAGGAAATACTTTTGTCCTCTCCTTGGCATATCGGAACTGACAACATTGCTAGTCTTGTGCTTTGGGGGCATTATTAAGTAAAATAAGAGGTGCTTGAACTCAAGAACTGCAATACTACAACAGTTGGTCTGATAATCAAGACAGCAATTAAGTGACTAAGAAGCAGGTGGTATATAAGGCATATATATATATATATATATATACACACACACACACACACACACTGGACAAGGAGACGATTCATGTCACTCTTAGTAGGATGGAGAAGGATGATGAGAGATTTCAGTGCACTAATTCAGAATGGTGCATAATTAAAAACTATGAATTGTTTCTGGAATTGTCCATTTAACATTTTTGGACTGTTGTTGACTGTGGGTAACTGAAAAGCAAAACTGCATATCAGGGAGAAACTGCTATTTTCACATTTTCTGTGATCTTTGAATACCCAAATATTAACCATCTTTTCTCTTTCAATCTAGACTTATTCCTTGACAAGTGACAGAGAGCTAACTCGTATGGGCTTAAGTATAAACAAATCATTGTCTCAGTAATGAAAAAAAAGTTTAGTGATATTTAAACAAAGTGGAATTTCAGTACTCAGCAATATCTTCAATGATTCCTCTCTGCTTTAGGCCCTGAATTCTCTCTTTTTGCCTCTATTTTTAAGCTGAAACTCCCTCTGAGGCTATTAAGTATATGCCAAATGCAGGGCCACCTCCTATCCAGTAAAAAAGAATAATTCTCTCAAATATTTTCATCCAAAGGTCCAGCATTGCCTTTTGATTAAACAAATTTGTATTACTTAATTTCATTCAAATTCATCAATATGGATTAAGGCATGCAAATGTTTCAAAGAGACAGGCCTGAATCCCATGCTATTTCACTAAAGTCTCAAGTACTTAAATTAGGAGAAATGATTCTTCCCTACAGAAGAAAAGTGATGGAAGGATATGGAAACTCTTCAGGCTATACTAATAAATTTTCACAAAAGATGTTTCCTGTGGATTCCATTGACACGATGTTATGTGCATGCATTCAAAATACAGAATTCTTTTCCTTGTTTTGAAGTACATGGCTTTTTTTACTTCATCTTGCAATACATTGAAGCTTACGCAAAGTCAAGTCAGATTTCTTTTTTCCCCAAACCCACTTTAAATCCTTTAAAGTATGTATTATAGATCTGCAATAGGCAAGTACTGAAATATGAATCAGAACAAGATATATTCCATGGTTGTATAATTTGTCAAAATGGATTCTGCTGTCATATACACCTAAGAACCCCCCAAAAAAGAAGAGGTGAATAAACCAACATAAGTTTTCCAGTCTTCCTATGTCCTGATTTTTTCATCTTTTCTGAGAGAAATCATAATATTTTTCTATTCAAACATTGCTTTATTCATTTGAAAATTATTACTTTCGAAAAATAATAAATGAAAGTAGAACATGACAACACTGTCAACTAAACTACCTCACATTTACTGAACACTTACTACATGCCAGATAAGATATTAAATATCTTCTGGTCCCTGTCTCATTCTCTCTCCTCCTGTACTGCCTACAATGCAAAATTGTCTATAATCTTCCTCATTCATCTCAATCTAGCCACACTGGATTTCTTGCTGTCTCCAGATACCCAAGTTTATTTCCAAGACATAAACTTGATAAATCCTCTCACTAGAATGTTTTTCTCTGTTACTCACATGACTGGTTCCTTCTTGCTATGCAGATCTCAGTCTAAATAGCAGATCCCCGGAGAAGAAATGCCAGAGCACTCAATATTAGTTATCCACATACCTAATCCCATTTTATTTTTACATATTAACCTTTCTCCTCCTTCCCCCTCCTCCCCTCCTTTTTTTCCTCCTGTTTTTTTTTTTCTTACTTTTAATTTCATTTATCACTTCTTAACTTACCTTGGGTATTTGTTTATATTTTTCTCCCTCTTTTTACTTTCTCTTTGGAATATGAATTTTTGAGAGCAAGCACTGTATGTATCATGTCTACTGTCTTATATCTGGAAATGTGCTTAGCATTGAGCTGTCAATGCTTTAACTGCCTGATAAATGTATCTTGTTTAACAATCCCATAAGATAGATATTATTAATTATTGCCATTTTATAGATAAGACCAATGCCTGGAAAGCAAAGTGCTTGACCCAAGTCACATGATTAGTAAGTGGCAAAGCCAACATCTGAACTGAGAAAGCATCACTGTGGTACCCAGGTTGAAAGCCAGGGTCCTCCTTTTCTCTGGTCAGGCTCTGTGAGAAGCACTTAATATAAAAGAATGCAGAAAACACAGCACCAATCACTAGTGAGCTTACAGTCTGGATATGACTTGAAATCAACAAGTAATTAAATAACTCTATAATTAAAAACTAGTAACAGGAAGGAAAAATACAGACTGTTACAAGGAATACACTAAACCAAGATTTATGTTATCAGGGAGTTAAGGGAGCTTGAGATTTCAGGATGAGAAGGTTTCAGCCCGGGGAAGGAGAACAGGAAGAGAGCCCACTGACAGATGGAACTGCACCAGCAAGTCTCTGAGTCATTAACCCAGTGCCAGGCAGGAGTCAGGAAGTGGAGTCACAGGAATGTGACCATCTTCACCCTTGAGGTGCTTTCATTGATTATGTGAAAGAAGAAAATAGGTGTCAGGAGAAACATGAAGTATGATATGGTTCTAAAAGGCTTTTCAAATTTTTAAAGATCAAATGGGCCATAAATAGCTATGAAAATGGAGAAATAAAATATTAATTAGGTTGATTTATAACTACATATTGAATTTTTCTGCCCTAAAAACTGAAAAGGACCCATCAAATATTTGTAAAACAATGACCTATTTTTCCAGAAGCATAATTTGAATCAATAAATCAAGATTCAGGAAAAGCAATAGTATAGTCCACAATCTCCATGACCAACTAATTTATAACTAACATCAGCGCCAAAAAATCGATTCAAGTCACTTGGAAATTAGAATAATAATAACTAACATTTACTGAATGTTTGCTACTCTGTTGCAGTAGACTAAGATTTTTGTCTTAGCTCATTTGATCTCACAAACGCTTTGTACTATTATTGCCATTTTACAGATGAAGAAGCTAAGACAAAATGGAGATTATTTAAAATGTGTCCAGTTACACAGTTCATAATACATATGTGTGGACTTAAACAGAGCACTCTAATTATACATATGTTTTTATACATGTGTGTGTTTAACCACTGCTATTCTGCCTCCTTTAATTAGTTTTTGGCTAAAAGGAGGATTCAAAGTACAATAGTATTGGAGGAGAAAATAATAATAAAAGGCACTAAGAAAAAGAGGAGGAAATGGGAGTGAAATGTTGATAATTCTTGTAGGTTTGTAATGGGTACACCAAAGTTTGTTGCACTGTTTGCCTATTTATATCTATGTTTAAAAGTTTGCATGATATAAAGTTGTAAATAAAAATAAAAGAGAAATTAATTAAAAATATTCTTATCTAAAGTTCCTCCATTCTACTTTAGATTACATAGAGGGAAATGAGAGGGAGGGAGGGTATGAAAAATGGTGTAATGAGATAGGCCCCATTACCCTATGTACATGTACAATTACATGAATGGTGTGAATCTACATCATGCACAACCATAGAAATGAAATGATGTACCCCACTTGTGTACAATGAATCAAAATGCAGTCTGTAAAAAATAAAAAAATAAGTGTTCTCGTAGCTCCAAAAGAACATCAGCCCAAACTTTCTGGGGTTACTTATTGTTCTCTTGCTTTTTTTTTCCCTAGATACTTCTATTCATCTACTTTGGAAAAAGAAACTTTTTATTAAATATTTACTATTACTTATCTCATATTAATGTATTTAATCTTAATAGCAACACAATACAATCAAAATTATTTCATTTTACAAATGTATCACAATGAATCACACTTTTATGCATAATCATCATGTATCAATAAAAAATGAGGAGAAAAGGGCTTGAAATGTTTCAGCAGCTTGTCCAAAGGCATCATTAAGAAAAGGAGAAAATGAAATTTGAGGTTAAATCTTTTTAGTTCTGAAGTCCTTATTCCGTACACTATACCACATTTATGTAATTGACAGCTTTCCAATGACTAGACGCTTTTTGAGCTATCTTTTAAAAAAGTCCCCTACAGCATCTAATAGCATCTGCCAGGAGGATGCACTTCATAATGTAGCATGACAAGCTGGAGAGCAAGGAGAAACGAAGGTGAGCACACAGTAACTTTTCGTTTACATGTACAGTACTGGTGGAATTTAATCTTGGCTCCAGGATAAACCACTAATTGACTTGCTCGAGATTGAACAGTTTATTTTTGGTGAGTTTAAAACTGCAGACCAGTTATTTCAAATTCTGTGCAGTTCTCTTTACAAGACCTTCATAGGATGTTTCCTCCATCTACTGAGCCCATGTGATGGAAGCAAGGTGAGCTGAGCCCATGTGATGGAAGCAAGGTGAGCTTAGCCACAATGAAAAAATCTTTAAGATGCAAGTTTGAGGTTTTTCCATATTTCATGCATGGGGCACATCACTCACAATAAGTTCTGAGTCTGCATCCACTTGTCCTGCCTCGTTGTGAGTCTCTTGAAGATCATAGTATAGAGGGCATCTTTGATTTCATCCAAGTTACAGGAAAGGGTCATTTAGAAAAACCACTTAGGAAGGGCCTCAGAATCATTCTTCTAAAATAATTTAAACAATAATAATCAGTACATCCTCTTACCTAAAACCAGAGCAAGAATGACTTTGTCAAAAATTTTTACTGATTTTTTTCTGATAAACTGTTGAGAAAATTCCTATCATCTGCAAGTTTAGAAAAGCAACTTAAAACTTAAACAGTTAGTACAAGATGATTTGTTCATAGGGAATCTCATCTCCATGGAGGCCCCATGGGTACCACTTTCTTTCTACCCACTCATAACCAAGCCATAAATAAGCTACTTATAATTTTTTCTTTGTGATTCTTATAATCAAGTTAGCTGTTTGTAGTACTGAAATCAGTTTTTACAAAAACTGGCACAACATTTACATATGTAAGTTTCTGATTCCTTGTCTTTTTTGCAATACTTTCCATGCATATAAAATTATATTTCTCAATTTGTGAGAGCTAGAAGAAAACAGGCAATTTATCAAAATGGAATCGATTTTTACTTTTAAACTGCTTATACTATATTGTATGGTTATTGTGAAGACTGGTTACAGTCACTTGTTTGCCTTAAATCTCAAAGATATATACCTTCAGTGCCTCCATTTTTTCCTACATCCATTGTACTGTCTACTTCATCCAATGGTAAATGTCATCAAAATATCTTCATTTATCTCATTTTGACACATTTTTCCCTTTTCAGATTTTTCCTGCAAATATGTGCTTAAACTTTTGCTGTGGTGTGGGCAAAGAACACTCTGACCTTTAAAATATGTACTAGCATTTAAGTGACTTTAAGATGTTTAAAATGCTCTCAAACTCATTATTAACGTAAAAAGAATTATAATAGCATCTCAGGTGTTTGTCTTTTGTTAATTCTATTAAGATATTAGAAAAATTGGCATCCATTCCCCAGTATGTATCTTTTATTTAGTTTATTATAATTTGAGATGGTTACAAATTCAAAATAAAAGAAAAATCAATAATTGGAGTAGACCGTGCCCACCCCCACCAGACACCCAGCCCAGCCACCTACCCGCCCGCTCCGCAGGGCTGATTCAGTGTGCCCTCACTGGGACTCCCCAGTTTCTTTGGAGGTTGGTGCTGACAGTTTGAATTATTCCTGAGGGCGTGGCCATCATCATTGGAATTGGGGCTCCCTTCCTCAGACACCTAAAAGAGACTGGAGGCCCTTTGACAGGTACCTCCATTTATATCACTTACATCCTACACCTTTCCACATCCTCTTCGTTCACCACTTGAAATTCTGTAAATAATAATTGAACTCATCCTGTTTATTACAATAATGTTAAAGTCTTTATAGGGACTATCTGATTCAGGGCTGCATTTTCTTTGTATTAGGTGCTGCTAATATTGATCTCCCCTTCAAAGGAGAGATACTGGAAAACTGCAGGGTCACAATAAGCCTGCAGGGGCGAAACTTCAACCTCAGTTCTTAACTACTAGAGGGGAATATATAGAAGCAATAAGAAAAAAACAGGAGAAGAAAGTGTCCCTAACAAACCTAGATGATATTTTGATAGAATCCAATGACAGCATGGCAGTAGAAATGAAAGAAAAAGAGTTTAGAATCTGCATAATTGAAATGATCCATGAAGCAAAAGATGAGGTAAGAGAGCAAATGTAGGCAATGCATAATCACTCCAATAAACAGTTAAAAGAGCAAATGCAGGAAGCAAAAGAACACTTCAATAAAGAGATAGAGATCCTGAAAAAAAAATCCAAACAAATACTTGAAATGAAAGAAACGATAAACCAAATTAAAAACTCAGTAGAAAGCATCACCAACAGGATAGATCTTGTGGAAGACAGAAACTCAGACAATGAAGACAAAACATTTCATCTTGAAAATAAAGTTGAGAAGATGTTAAGAAATCATGAATGGAAATTCCAAGAATTATGGGATATCATGAAAAGACCAAATTTAAAAATTATTGGGATTGAGGAAGGCACAGAGATACAAGTCAAAGGAACAAACAACCTGTTCAATGAAATAATATCAGAAATTTCCCAAACCTGAAAAATGAAATGGAAAATCAAATACAAGAGGCTTACAGAACACCAGGTGCACAAAATTACAACAGTCACAACAAGACACAATATAATGAAAATACCTCACATACAAAATAAAGATAGCATTTTAAAGACTGCAAGAGAAAAGTATCAGATTACTTATAAGGGGAAACTAATACAGATATCAGCAGATTCCTCAACCCAGACCCTAAAAGCAAGAAGGAAGTGAAACAACATATTTCAAACTCTGAAAGAACATGTATGCCAACCAAGAATCCTGTACCCAGCAAAACTCACCTTCAGATTTGACGAAGAAATAAAATCTTTCCACGATAAGCAAAAGTTAAAAGACTTTACAAATAGAACATTCTCAGCAAAATATTTCATGAGGAGGAAGTGAAAAACAACAATATAAGTCAGCAAAGGGAGGAACTACCCTAAAGGAAAAACCAATCAAAGGAGAAACCAAGTCAAGTTAAAAACCAAAAATAAGCCCAAATGACTGGGAATACAAATCATATCACAATAATAACCCTGAATGTTAATGACCTAAACTCAATAATCAAAAGACATAGACTGGCCCAACAATAGGCTGCCTTCAAGAGACTCATCTCAAAGAAAAAGACATCCACAGATTAAAGGTGAAAGAATGGGGAAAGAAACATACCATGCACATGGACTCAGTAAAAAAGCAGGAGTCTCCATCCTCATATCAGATAAAGTGGACTTCCAACCTAAGTTAGTCAGAAGGAATAAAGAAGGATATTTCATACTGCTTAAGGGAAGCATAAAACAGCAAGACATAATGATTTTAAATATTTATGCCCTAAATAATGGAGCATCTATGTTCATCATACAAACACTTCTCAAATTTAAGAATTAAATAGACCAAAACATAATAACAGTGGGAGACTTTACAACACTGTTCTCACCACTGGATAGATCCTCCATACAAAAACTAAACAAAGAGAGTATAGAACTAAGTAATACAATCAATGATATAGACTTAATGGACATTTACAGAGTATTTCATCCATCATCGAGTGAAGTTACTTTCTTCTCAGGAGCTCATGGATCCTTCTCCAAAATAGACCATATACTATGCCACAAAGAAGCCATTAGCAAACACACACACACACAGAATACTACCTTGTATTCTATCATACCATAATGGAATGCAATTACAAGTCAATGATAAAATAACAAACAAAAACTACTCCTACACCTGGAGACTAAATAATATGCTATTGAGTGATGCAATGATCACAGAAGACATCTGGGAAGAAATAAAAAAATTCTTAGTGGTAAATGAGAACAACCACATAACATATCAAAATCTCTGGGACACTTTGAAAGTAGTACTAAGAGGAAAGTTCATTGCATTGAGCTCATACACTAAAAAAAAATAAAAAGTCAACAACTAAATGATCTAACATCACATCTCAAAGCTCCAGAAAAAGAACAGATCAAGACCAAAAATAGTAGAAACAGGAAATAATTAAAATCAGAGCTGAAATCAATGAAATTGAAACAAGAGAAACAATTCAAAAAATTGACAAAACAAAAAGTTTGTTCTTTGAAAAAGTAACAAAATTGATAATCCCTTAGCCACACTAATGAAGAGGAGAGAGAAAACTCAAATTACTAGAATTCATGAGGAAAAAGGAAAGATCATGACAGACACCATTGAAAAACATAACATAATTAGAAACTACTTTGAAAATCTATACTCTAACAAAACAGAAAATATCAAAGACATTAACAAATTTTTAGAGACATATGATCATCCCAAACTGAATCAGAAAGACATACACAATTTAAACAGATTAATTTCAAGCACCAAAATAGAAAAAGTCATCAAAAGCTTACCAACCAAGAAAAACCTAGGACCAGATGGATTCTCATACAAATTCTACAAGACCTTTAAAGAAGAACTAATACCCATACTCCTCAAAATATTCCAGAAAATAGAAAAAGAGGGGACCTTTCCAAACTCATTCTATGAAGCTAGTATCACTCTGACACCAAAACCAGACAAAGACTCATCAAGGAAATAAAACTTTAGACCAATGTCCCTGATGAACATAGATGCAAAAGTCCTTAACAAAATTTTGGCAAATCGCATACAAAAACATATTAAAAAGATAGTGTACCATGATCAAGTGGGGTTTATCCCAGGGATGCAAAGTTGGTTCAACATCCAGAAATCAATAAATGTAATTCATCTCATCAATAGACTTAAAGTTAAGAATCATATGATTATTTCAATAGATGCTAAGAAAGCGTGTGATAAAATACAGCACCCCTTCATGCTTAAAACACTAGAGAAAATAGAAATAGTAGGAACATACCTCAACATTGTAAAGGCTATCAATGCTAAGCCCATAGCTAATATCATTCTTAATGGAGAAAAACTGAAAGCATTCCCTCTAAACACTGGAACAAGAAAGGGATGCCCTTTTTCACCACTTCTATTCAACATTGTCCTTCAAACACTAGCCAGAGCAATTAGACAAACCAAAGAAATTAAAAGGATACAAATAGGAAAAGAAGAACTAAAGCCCTTTAAATAGGGCAACTATTTGCTGATGACATGATTCTATATTTAGAGGATCCAAAAAACTCCACTAGAAAACTTCTAGAACTAATAAATGAATTCAGCAAAGTAGCAGGATATAAAATCAATATGCATAAATCTAATGCACTTATATTCAAAAGTGATGAATCCTCTGAAAGAGAAATTAGGAAAACCACTCCATTCATAATAACCTTAAAAAAAAATACTTGGGAATTGATCTAACAAAAGAGGTGAGAGACCTCTACAATGAAAACTACAGAACACTAAAGAAAGAATTGAAGAAAACTTTAAAAGATGGAAAGATCTCCCACATTCTTGGATAGGCAGAATTAACATTGTCAAAATGGCCATTTTACCAAAGGCGCTATACAGATTCAATGCATTTCCAATTAAAATCCCAATGACATTCGTCATAGAAATAGAGAAAGCAATCATGAACTTCATCTGAAAGAAAAAGAGACCTCGAATAGCCAAAACAATCCTGAGCAGAAAAAGTGAAGCAGGAGGTATCATAATACCAGACCTATACTTCAGAACAATAGTAACAAAAATGGCATGGTACTGGCACCAAAATAGACAGGCAGACTAAAAATAGACAGGTATAGAACAGAAGACATAGAAATGAACCCACATAAATACAGTCACCTCACACTAGACAAAGGAGCCAAAAATATACAATGGAGAAAAGATAGCCTGTTCAACCAATGGTGCTGGGAAAACTGGAAATCCATATGCAGTAAAATGAAATTAAACCTCTATCTCTCACCCTGCACAAAACTCAACTTGAAATGGATCAGGACTTAGGAATTAGGCCAGAGACCCTGCACCAAATAGAAGATAAAGTAGACCTGAATTTTCATCATGTTGGCTCAGGATCAAAGTTCCTTAACAAGACTCCCAAAGCACAAGAAATCAGGCAAGAATCAATAAATGGAATGGACTCAAACTTAAAAGCTTTTTCTCAGCAAAGGATACAATCAATTACGTGAAAAGAGAGCCTACAGAGTGGGAGAAAATATTTTTCACACACACTTCAGATAGAGCACTTATCTCCAAAATTTATAAAAAACTTATAAAAGTTTACACCAAAAATACAAAGAACCCAATCAATAAATGGGTCAAGGAACTGTACAGACAATTTACAGAAGAAGACATACAGGCGATTATAAATATATGAAAAAGTGTTCAATATCTCTAGTAATTAGAGAAATGCAAATTAAAACAACACTAAGATTTCATCTTATTCCAATTAGAATGACTATTATCAAGAACCCAAACAATAATAGATGTTGGTGTGGATGTAGGGAAAAAGGCACATTTTTACATTTCTGGTGAAGTTGCAAATTGGTGCAGCCACTCTGGAAAGCAGAAAACTTGGAATGGACCCACCTTTTGCCTCGGTTGTCCCACTCCTTGGTTTATACCCAAAGGACTTAAAATTAGCATACTACAGTAATATAGTCACTTCAATGTTTATAGCAGCTCAATTCACAATAGCTAGATTGTGGAAACAACCTAGATGCCCTTCAACAGATGAATGGATAAAGAAACTGTGGTATATATACACAATGGAATATTATTCGGCCACAAAGAATAATAATATTATGGCATTTGCAAATAAATGGATGGAAATGGAGAATAACATACTAAGTGAAATAAGCCAATCCCCCAAAACCAAAGGCTGAATGTTTCCCCTGATAAGTGGGTGATAATATATAATGGGGGTGAGGGGTTGGGGAGTGAGAGAAGAATGGAGGAACTTTAGATTATGTAGAAAGAAATGAGGGGGGGGTATGAAAAATGTGGAATGAGACAGACATCACTACCCTATATACCTGTATGATTTCAGGAATGGTATGAATCTACATGGTGTACAACCATAGAAACAAAAAGATGTACCCCATTTGTGTACAATGAAACAAAAAGCAGTCTGTAAAAACTAAAAAGTGAATATATACTTTTAAAAAATTTTAAAAAATCAATTGGAGTAGTTCATTGAACTGTTATTATGTGCTAAGCCCTCTGTATATGCTCATGTTCAATCCTAAGCACTTTATTTTAGGGAAAACATCATTATTGATATTTTACAATTAAGGCACAGGTGAAATTAAAATCACATTCCCATGAATATCAAACCTATGCCTCACCTCTACTTAATGCCCACGGAGAAGTTAACAAGTGTAAAACCAAGGATTCTCCAGAATTCAAGATGGTAAATTTCTTGCACTTATTTTGGATAAATTCAGTAAAGCTGCCAAATAACCAGAATGAATAAAGTGCTTAGGAGAGATAAGATGGGAATTAGTATTGCTCAGGCCTATGGCCATGAGGTCTGTTTTCTTGATGAAAAAAAATGAAGCTGCAGACCATCATATACATCCAAGTCACTCCTTGCTCTTTCCAGAAGCGTGGAGATGCTGTGCCAGACTTCCTCATCCTCAAAGGCCAGACTGCCCTCTGACTTTCACACTCTTTGGGAGAATTCTCTGGAAATTGTCTTGAATTCTGTTCCATTTTCTGTAACTACTTGGAGTCTGTAAAGATGAGATTTTATTTTCAGCAGTTCAATTATTATGAGTCTTTTCCTCGATAGCCATCTCCAGGATACAGTATCTGGGTGCACAATGCCAAATTGCAAAGGAACCTAAGCAGGCATCAAGTTAACACAGAGTGCATGATGCATCCCAGGTCAGTTTGTTCAGCTCTGGAACATAAGAAAATGGGCAGCCACCTTAGAACAAAGTTGTCCCTTTTTGGTGTGTTTTAAGACCCATTATATCTATAATAGGTCTTCTCAGTCACCTTTCATACTGCTTAGCATTCAGAATCATCAAAGTCTGGGAAGAAAGAAGACTGAGTTCTACAAAACCTCAACATGTTTAAAAATAGTCAAGAGTGTTCTGCAATAGTAATTGCACTTTGACTGAGGGTAATATTCTTTTTTCGATATATTATAGTAAAGTGAATATCTTCTTGTAAGGTAATTCTGTCTCTGCAGGAACCAACACAGAGCAATTCAAAAAGAATCCTCTGCATATTTCCTCTCTGAAAACTACATTACCATTCCTGTTTACTCTTTTGAATGCTGTCAGTAAGGACAGAAATGAAAGTTTAGTATCACATAATGCTTTACAAAGGAATTTTAAACCCCTGTGATCAGTTACTTTTGGTTTTTCTCTGAATATTTAGTAATTTCATTACTAGCTGGGCATGGAGGCACATGCCTGTAATCCCAGCAACTGGGAAGACTGAGGCAGGAGGATGACAAATTCCAGGCAAGCCTTAGCCACTTAGTGAGACCCTAAGCAATTGGTGAGATTCTGCCAATAAATAAATAAATAAATAAATAAATAAAAATTAAGAGCTGGGGAATGTAGCTCAGTGATTAAGCACACTGGGATAAACCTCTGGTATCAAAAAAGCAATTGTTATTGATTTATTATGTCATGTGTAGAGGAAACTGCATTGACTATCCAGTTTAGATTCAAATGATTTCTCTTTTTAAAGTTCTTTAGGCCATTTAGTTGACTATATCACAAAGGTAATGGGTTAAAATAGAAAGTGGTTTAAGATATTTTTTAATTGGCTTAGAAGTTTCCTGCAAATAGGGAATTTGTAAAATACTGTAGGAATACCTGCTTATGAAGGCCCAATTTATTTTATCTATTAATATTCATCTTTTTTCTTTTATTTCCCCCCTTTCCCACTCTGGAGGCAGGTTCTTCTGTGTTTTCCAGGCTGATTTGTAACTCCTAGGCTCAAATGATCTTCCTGCCTCAGTTTCCCAAGTGGGACTAAAGGTACATGCTAAATGCCATCAGCTATTCACCAATTCTTTTAAGTAGTTTAGATTTTTTCTCCTTCTTCTTCCTTTGTATTTTTAATCTCCTGCATGTGGTATGTGTGTCATAATGCCTTCTAACCTTGGTACTCCATCAGTCCAAAAACATTAGAGGGTTGCAGGGTTTGTACTAAAAAGACACAGGATTATTCTAAGCATTTTCCTGAGTAAGACATTTGCACATTGATGATTTGTGAATTGTAAACAATAGTAATAAATTAGCATAGTTGATAATGAGACTGTGATTATACAAGAGGATTATTGTTGAAGTTTTCTAGCTTTATGTTTAGGTTTACAGTTTTTTAAAAAAAGCAATTATATTTGTGAGAAATTACAGGACATTCTACGCTTTCCAGGAGATAATCCTGTAAATATAAGTATTATTTGAAAACTAACTACTCTGAGTGGATATAAGTAGTATAAATTATGTGACTCTTGGATACCAATCGGTATAGTATAGTGCTGAGGATCAATCCTTAGGTGGTGAAAAGATACACAAAAAGTATTTAACCGATATGTTTGTCATTTTTTGAACTAGCACGAGATTGAGTTCACCCGTCCCCCAAAAAATATTGCACAGGACTTAAAGAAGTGAATTGTCCTGGATTCAGAGGACAAAAATCCACCTTGAATTATAGCATGCTTAAGATCTTCAGTCATGGCCTAGGGAAAAGGGCATGAGCTCTGTCATTCTGATTTGTTGTTGGATCGATTGTCTAAGCTTGAGAAAACACTTCGAGTTAAATGTGTCTGGCCTATAGCTAGTATATTGTGAATAACACACACAATTCAGGAAATAGTCTTCAAGTATTTGAAAGGGGTTACCTGACAAAGAATTGCTACATCATCGATGAAGATGTAAGGTTAAAAATTGGGCCTTTACTGCTTCATTTACATCTTTTATATTATTTGCCAATATGACTAAAGGTACCAACAGGCCTTCGTGTCTGGGCTGAACTGGGAGCCAGTTGCCAAACACCGACTGCATGGAGTGCTCACTTGGTGAGAAGATCCTCGTGACCGAGTTCTGCTGCCCTTACACTTCAGCGGTGTGTCAAGGCTGGTTCCTGGAAACACTTCGGCAGGGATGTGCAGTGGTACCTTTGGCAGGAGAAAGAAGCCATGTTATCAGGGAAACCTCTTTAAAAAATTATTTCCATGTTTTATAAATTTCAAGCAATAAATATCTAGCACTTTTATTTGAATGTATGTTTTAATTTTTAAAATAAATAAAAGAGATTTAATGTGAGTGTAAGGGGAAAATCTGGGGCCTGACCTCTGGGAATGTCTGTGTGTGTGTGTGTGTGTGTGTGTGTGTGTGTGTGTGTGCCTGGCTCTGCGTATGGGAGTGCAAAAATGAGTGGGTGCATCTGTGTCTGTAACATGTAGGTCAGAAGTGTGATTTTTGAGAACATTCATATAAATACCTTTCTTAAACATGGACTGTGATCCTTTGAGCTGGGCAAAGTTTTTGTTTGTGTGTTCCAAATCAGAGATGTGCTTAGTTCTGAAGGCAAGAGTTTGTTTTGATAAATGAAGCTCTTTTAATCCTTTGCAAAGTTGATCAATAAACAAGTAACTATCTCTCTTTATCATGTTAGCTTCTTAAACAAGTGAAAATTAAGGCTCCTCGAGATAGATAAATTTGCCAGTGGTCAGGCGCTAATTATAGATTGTTTCCTACTCAAATTAGGAATATAAAAACATTGGATTCAGTCAAGTAATCCAGACTGGGATTCAAGTTGAGGTGGGTGAGGGAAAACGAGGAGTGTGACTCTCGGCTGAAGCATGGGATGGAAGTGGCTGAATGCCTTCTCTTCACATCTTAACACATTCTAGGAATAAAATTCACAGCTTCCAGCTGCCAGCAAAGGATTATTTTATATCACAAGTCTTCAGCACCAGGAACTGCCTCCCCAAAACCTGCGTGATTCCCAAGGTCTGGTTGGTTGCTTGATCTGGTGGTGGGAAGAGACTATTTAAATTCAGTTCTATTAGTCTTGAAAGACTTTCAGTGGAGGCTTTTCAAAGAGAGCCATTCTGAGAGGACACTTGCAAAACAGACTTTTGCCATTTTGTGCATAAAATCCACATCTCTGTATTTTTCTATGTTCAATCCCCTTGTACTCTGAGGGTGAGTTTAAACATTCAAGAATACCGCATTTAGTACCCAGTGTATTCTAGACACTTAGTGAACGTGTACCTGGTGGTTTTGGTTACTCTGCTGCCTACCAAACCATCACACAACTTGTGCGTCTTAAAACAATGACTTATTATCTTTCTTAATCCTGAGGGTTGGCTGAGATCAGTTGGTCAGCTCTTACTGTGGGATTCTGGCAGGTTTCTGGTCAGAGTTACTAGGACTGGCGTCATCTGGGTAGAATCTAAGAATGTTTCTGCACTCAGACCCAGTGCCTGGTGGTGTTTCCTGTCCCTGTCCTCTCAATGTGCTCTCTCATCTGTTGAAGTCCTCTCCACATAGCGTGATCTACTGATAGCATGGTGACTTCAATATAGTCACTCTTCTTATGTGGGATTTGACTCCAAGAGAAAGAAATAATGAAAACTAAGAGCTACTTCCAGTACTGGCACGAAGTCACTTTGGCTATATTCTATTGACGGGAGCAGTTTTAGTGCCTGCCCACCTTCTAGGGCTTGATGTGGTAGCAGCCATCTCCTGATGAGGGAATGACACATCCACGTTGCAGAAAGAATTGCTACAGGAGATTATGTCATGGATATCTTCAGAAGGTACGACATTTGGTTGCATTTGGTGTCTCGGGAGTGGAAAGTAGCAGGGCTATTTTCTACCCACGTTCCCTCTTGTGTTTCCAAGCCCTAAAACATTGGGGAATAGAGCTTCTTTCCTATCTTTTGCCTCTCTCCCTCTCTGTTTCTCCTTCATAAAAATTTATTTAGTTCCTACAAAGGGTTAGACTCTCTCTTACAATCACATCATTTTAGGTAATGGTCTCAGTTTTATGTGGTTTTTACTAAAAAAAAATTCTCTTTTAATGTTTCCCTCTTCTTTTCTGAATTAAAAATTCATGGTTAAGATGGAAAAGAAGAAATAACATAAGCATAATCCTGCCATGTTAATGTGTTAATACCCTCACCCGGCCTTAAGTCTAAGAAGCATCACTTTTTAAGTGGTTCATGGATCTGACACTGCTTAGCAATCTGAGCCCCAGTGGTGGGCAAAGCAGCACGGTCCCCTTCATGGGCTAGGTCATGTCCCCCACGTTTATGTTAAAGTCCTCAGTTCTGGTACATCAGCATGTAGTATTACTCGGAAACTAGTTATTGCATGTGTGATTACTTAAAATGAGTTAATTAATTCTGTATGACTAGTGTCCTTGAAAAAAAGGATAAAATTTGGTATGGAGTCAGACACAAAGAGAGGACAGACTACATGAACAGGTCCAGGGAAAAGTTGGCCAACCAAGAAGAGAAGTGATCCTGCTCTCATAGCCAATGGTGCCAGCACCTGATTTCAGACTTCTTGCTGTCAGAACGTAGAGACAATAAATTCATGCCATTTAAGCTCCCCGTTTTGTGAGTGGGTATCTGGTTACAGAAGCTGTAACAAAGTATGTATAATTTGCATTCTCACAGAGCTTATAAGTCAGCTGTGAATCAAATAATTCTTAAAAAAATGTGCATATAATTTAAAATCAAACTAAGTAATATGAAGGAAAGGAATGAAATTCTATAAGAGCAGAGACCAGAGAAATCTTTTCCTGGCTGGTGGGCCAGAGAAATTTTCCATACAGAAGCAATATTGGAGATGAGAGGCAAATTAAGAGGACTCACTTGAAGAAAAAGCAAGACAAGTATGTCCTAGTTGAGTCTCAGTGGTGGCAGTGGTGCTGATGCTGAGCTGGTGGTGATGGTGGTGGAGGTGGCACTGGTGGGGACGCAGCAGCAGCAGCATGTGCAAAGGCCTCTTCCCAGAGAGAGCATGCTGCAACTGAGGCCAGAAGGAAGGGCAGTGTGGTTTTAGCACAGAGAGCAACAGCAGGGATAGAGCAAAATAGTCTAGTCAAGTAGACAGAAAAGCTCATGCCCTGTCGGCTTTGTTAAAGACATTTTTTCAGTTATTCTGCATCAATGAGGATCCCTTAAAGGGTTTTAAGTTGGAAATAACATGATAATATTTGAGTTTTAAAAATATCAGTCCCTCTGTCCTTAAAAAAAATCCAATGGGAAGGTTTGGGGATGGGGGAAGATTTAGTTTCAGGGACACAAGGTAGGCTGTTTGTACAGGTGAAAGAAAAAGGGCCAGAGATGGGATATAAAAATTAATAATAATTGAGACTTCTTTAGGAGAAGAAAAGGATAAGACTCGCTGATGGTAGAGGTCAGAGGTGATCATGGTCATTTTCTTTCTACCTTCCAACTGGAAAACTATAAAAAGATCACCGTAACCAATGTGACCAAACTCTCGGGTCCGGCAAGGGGTGGAGGGGGTTTGGAAAATAAATATTCACAGACACAGATCTTGAAGATTAAGCTGGGATCCGGTGGAGTTCTACTCTCTGATGGAGATGCAGGTCTAAAGAGTATGCCAGCAATCTTTATTTATATATGTCTCAGTATCATGTTAAAGACTTGCAACCATTATTCTTTGTATTCAGGAAAGTTACAGAAACTAGGGCATCCTATGTAGCTTTTCCATTGTTGCGATTTACAGTTACAAAGTCCAGTATTAGGAGCTTCGTGTAGCTCTCAAGAAAGTCCATTGTTCAAAGTTACTGTAAGGCGGCAGGAACCTGAGAAGCAGAGCTGGTGAAATATTGTGGTTGTCTAGCATAAGAATTCCTTTCTTCCTGGGAGCCATGTGCCTGAGATCAAGGTTAGAACTGATAGGGCTTTTGCACAGAGCCTCCTCATGCAGGGCATTGCTACAGCAGCTAGGCATCCTGTGGCCTTGCACAGAAGCATTCCCAGGAACCAGGCAGGCCACAGCCATGAGGGCATCAGAGACCCCTGATTGTAGTAACCTTCTCCCATCCTCCATCACCACTTTCAACCAAAGACTCATTTGGAGAAAGCAGTTCATGGGTTTTATACTGCTACTGTCTTATGAGCTTTGGAAACTTCAAGCTGAGAAACTGAGAAAGCAATTGGATATAGAGGGAGTTCAAAAACTGAGTTCCTGAGTTCTGGTTAGAGATGTAAATTTGAGACTCATTAGCAAATAGATGTTGATTGGAGTTTATGTGTGGTTGAACATGCTAAGAAAGGAAGCAGAGTACCTAAGGTGGCAGAAGTGAAAATTAACTACAACTTACATTTGATTTTTCTCTACTTTTACTATTATTTCATAAAGAAAGTCTGGAGTCTGTATCAAATTACTCCATTCAGATCATTTCTTAAAATATTGAAGCTTCTGAGACAAGTCACATATCTCCAAATTATAGGACAACCCTAGGCAATTGTCGTCATGTGTGTTTTTATCAAAAACAAACAAGCAATTGCAGTTTGGTTTTTCCACTGGAAAAATCCTTTCATGAGTATTTTAGATAAAAATAAAATAAGAATTGATTTTGCTTTTCATAACTTAAAAAAAAAAATAGGTATCTTAAAAAACAACCTATGCCCACTGGGAGAAAAAGGCCTTATCTGATTGTAAAGGTGATTGAATTTTGGGTGTACTTACTGACATTTGGTACAGGCCCTATCTTGGAATCATTCCATTTCTAGCAGCATCATGGTATTATTTGTAAGAGTGTACTGTCTCTGATAAAATAGAAACACACATATGTGTGCTGTTTCCCTCTTAAAGGAAACTCACTGGGGTTGTGCCACTCCGTTGCCATCGGAAAATGTTAAATTATGTCTTCACTAGTATAACCAGAAAATTAAGCCTGCTCACTTCACTGTACCCGGAGATGTGCTCTTAGGCTTCCGTATCCACAGCTGTTGACTGTAGTCTTGAGACTTACATAGCTGGAAGAAAACAGGACTAGACAGAACTTTCGTCAGTGCAGGCAAGCATCCCATGGTTAGGTGGGTTGGTTAGAACATACACACTTCTGGGTGGAGTGTCCACTTCAGCAATTTAGTAATTGTTTTTCATAATGATACCCAGCAATACTGAGAGTGAGGGGAAGTAGTCATTTCTTCTTTTTTTTTTTAACTCAATAATATTTATTTACAAAAATATTCATTTATTTTGATTATTCTTGGCTATACTAGTTTGAGAGTATGCCACTATCTGTTAAGAATATAGATAACATTTGCACCAGCAATTTTACCTGTCGAGCTTTAACTCTAAGAAATTCTTCTTAAAACTCTGAAGGTCTTAATCTACAGGAATATTAATCCCTATCTGGTTATTAGAATATGAAATGAGTTTTCTCCCACCAGAACATAGCTTACAAATGGTAAGGTCCATGTACGTTATATAATAAAATGTACTAGTAAATTATGATGTAGAAAACATGATAAAATAGAAATGGTCAAAGTATAAAATCAGTTTGTAAGTAAGTACATGGAGCATCACATTTGCATGTGTGTGTAAGTGGCTATTTATAGAAAATAATTAAAATTATATGCAATAACTTCTCTTTTCCTTAGTTTATTTCCCTCCCTTCTCTCCTCCATTTCTTTCTTTGCTTTTTTAAAATATATGATTAAAAGTTGCATATATGTGCAGCATGAGCTTTTGATATCTGTACACATTTTGGATGGCAAAATCAAGCTAATTAATATATCCAACACACAGACTTCTTTTTTTTAATTGTAAACAAATGGGATACATGTTGTTTCTCTGTTTGTACACAGAGTAAAGGCATACCATTTGTGTAATCATAAAATTACATAGGGTAATGTTGTTTGATTCATTCTGTTATTTTTTCCCTTCCTCCCAACCCTCCCACCCCTCTTTTCCTCTATACAGTCCTTCCTTCCCCCATTCTTGCCTCCCTCCCTAACCCTAACCCAAACCCTAACTCTAAGCCTAACCCTAACACTAATCCATCCCACCACCCATTATGTGTCATCATCTGCTTATCAGCAAGATCATTCATCCTTTGATTTTTTGAGATTGGCTTATCTCACTTAGCATGATATTCTCCAATTTCATCCATTTGCCTGAAAGTGTCTTGATTTTATCATTCTTTATGGATGAGTAATATATCATTGTGTATATATATATATATATATATATATATATATATATATATACCACAGTTTCTTTATCCATTCATCAATTGAAGGACATCTAGGTTGGTTCCACAATCTGGCTATTGTGAACTGAGCAGCTATGAACATTGATGTGACTGTATCTCTCTGTACTATGCAGATTTTAAGTCCTTTGGATATAGGCCGAGGAGTGTGATAGCTGGGTCAAATGGTGGTTCCATTCCAAGTTTTCTGAGGAATCTCCATACAGCTTTCCAGAGTGGCTGCACTAATTTTCAACTCTATCAGCAAAGTATGAGTGTACCTTTTTCCACACATCCTCGCCAACACTTACTGTTGCTTGTGTTCTTGATAATCGCCATTCTAATTGGGTGAGATGGAATCTTAGGGTAGTTTTGATTTGCATTTCTCTTATTACTAGAGATGTTGAACATTTTTCCATATGTTTGATGATTGCTTGTAGATCTTCTTCTGTGAAGTGTCTGTTCATTTCCTTAGCCCATTGATTGGATTATTTGTATTCTTGGTGTAGAGTTTTTGAGTTCTTTATATATTCTGGAAATTAGTGCTCTATCTGAAGTATGAGTGGCAAAGATTTTCTCCCACTCTGTAGGTTCTCTCTTCACATTACTGATAGTTTCCTTTGCTGAGAGAAAACTTTTTAGTTTGAATCTATCCCAGTTGTTGATTCTCGCTTTTATTTCTTGTGCTATGGGAATCCTGTTAAGGAACTCTGATCCTAAGCCGACATGTTAAAGATTTGGACCTACTTTTTCTTCTATAAGATGCAGGATCTCTGGTCTGATTCCGAGGTCCTTGATCCATTTTGAGTTCAGTTTTGTGCAGGGTGAGAGATAGGAGTTTAATTTCATTGTGTTGCATGTGGATTTCCAGTTTTCCCAGCACCATTTGTTGAAGAGGCTATCTTTTCTCCATTGCATATTTTTGGACCCTTTGTCTAGTATGAGAAAATTGTATTTATGTGGGTTTGTGTCCGTGTCCTCTATTCTGTACCATTGATCTACCTGTCTATTTTGGTACCAATCCCATGCTGTTTTTGTTACTATTACTTTGTAGTAGAGTTGAAGATCTGGTATTGCAATACCCCCTGCTTTGTTCTTTCTGCTAAGGACTGCTTTAGCTATTGTGGGTTTCTTATTCTTCCAGATGAATTTCATAATTACTTGATCTATTTCTCTAAGGTATATCATTGGGATTTTAATTGGAATTGCATTGAATCTGTATAGCACTTTTGGTAGTATGGCCATTTTGACAATATTAATTCTTCCTATCCAAGAACATGGGAGATCTTTCCATCTTCTAAGGTTTTCTTTAATTTCTTTCCTTAGTGTTCTGTAGTTCTCACTGTAGAGGTCTTTTACCTCTTTTGTGAGATTGATTCCCAAGTATTTTATTTTTTTCAAAGCTATTGTGAATGGGGTAGTTTTCCTGATTTCTCTTTCTGAAAATTCATCGCTTATGTATAAAAATGCCTTAGATTTATGTGCATTGATCTTATATCCCGCTACTTCACTGAATTCACTTATGAGATCTAAAAGTTTTCTGGTGGAATTTCCTGGTTCCTCTAAGTATACAATCATATCATCAGCAAATAGGGATATTTTGAGTTCTTCTTTTCCTGTTCGTATCCCTTTAATTTCTTTGGTCTGTCTAATTGCTCTGGCTAGAGTTTCAAGGACGATATTGAATAGAAGTGGTGAAAGAGGGCATCCCTGCCTTGTTCCAGTTTTTAGAGGGAATGCATTCAGTTTTTCACCATTTAGAATGATATTAACCATGGGCTTAGCGTAGATGGCCTTTACAATGTTAAGGAATGTTCCCACTACCTCTATTTTTTCTAGTGTTTTGAGTATGAAGGGTTGCTGTATTTTATCAAATGCTTTTTCTGCATCTATCGAAATAATCATGTGATTCTTGACTTTAAGTCTATTGATATGGTGAATGACATTTATTGATTTCCTGATGTTGAACCAACCTTGCATCCCTGGGATAAAACCCACTTGATCGTGGTGCACTATCTTTTTAATATATTTTTGTATGCGATTTGCTAAAATTTTGTTGAGAATTTTTGTGTCAATGTTCATTAAGAATATTGGTCTGAAATTTTCTTTCCTGGATGTGTATCTGTCTGGTTTAGGTATCAGGGTAATATTGGCTTCATAGAATGAGTTTGGGAGGGTTCCCTCCTCTTCTATTTTATGGAATACTTTGAGAAGTATTGGAATGAGCTCTTCTTTAAAGGTTTTGTAGAATTCGGTTGAGAACCCATCTGGTCCTGAACTTTTCTTTGTTGGTAGGCTATTGATGACTTCTTCTATTTTATTACTTGAAATTGGTCTATTTAAATTGTGTATGTCTTCCTCGTTCAGTTTAGGCAATTCATATATCTCTAGAAACCTGTTGATGTCTTCAAAATTTTCTATTTTGTTGGAGTATAGATTTTCAAAATAGCTTCTAATTATGTTTTGTATTTCAGTCGTGTCTGTTGTGATATTTCCTTGTTCATTCCGAATTTTAGTGATTTGGGTTTTCTCTCATCTTCTCTTTGTTAGTGTGGCTAAAGGTTTATCAATTTTGTTTATTTTTTTGAAGAACCAACTATTTATTTTGTCAATTTTTTGTATTGTTTCTTTGGTTTCAATTTCGTTGATTTCAGCTCTGAGTTTGACTATTTCCTGTCTTCTACTACTTTTGGTGTTGGTCTGTTCTTCTTTTTCTAGGACTTTGAGCTGTAGTGTTAGGTCGTTTATTTTTTGAGTTTTACTTCTTTTATTAAATGCGCTCCATGAAATAAATCTTCCTCCAAGTACTGCTTTCATAGTGTCCCAGAGATTTTGATATGATGTTTCTTTGTTCTCATTTACCTCTAAGAATTTTTTAATTTCCTTCCTAATATCTTCTGTTATCCATTCATCATATAATAGCATATTGTTTAATATCCAGGTGTTGGAATAGTTTCTGTTTTTTACTCTTTCATTTATTTCTAATTTCAATCCATTATGATCTGATAGAATACAAGGTAGTGTCTCTATCTTCTTGTATTTGCTAACATTAGCTTTGTGGCATAATATATGGTCTATTTTAGAGAAGGATCCATGTGCTGCTGAGAAGAAAGTGTATTCGCTCTTGGTTGGATGGTATATTCTATAAATGTCTGTTAAGTCTAAATTATTGATTGTGTTATTGAGATCTATGGTTTCTTTGTTCAATTTTTGTTTGGAAGATCTGTCCAGTGGTGAGAGAGGCGTGTTAAAATCACCTATTATTGTGTTATGGTCTATTTGGTTTCTAAAATTGAGAAGGATTTGTTTAACATACATGGATGAGCCACTGTTTGGGGCATAGATGTTTATGATTGTTATATCTTGCTGATTTATGCTTCCCTTAAGCAGTATGAAATGTCCTTCTTTATCCCTTCTGACTAACATTGGCTTGAAGTCCACATTATCTGAAATGAGGATGGATACTCCAGCTTTTTTGCTGAGTCCATGTGCATGGTATGTTTTTCCCCATCCTTTCACCTTTAGTCTATGGGTATCTCTTTCTATGAGGTGAGTCTCTTGCAGGCAACTTATTGTTGGATCTTTCTTTTTAATCCAATCTGCCAGTCTATGTCTT
Organism: Sciurus carolinensis; assembly: GCF_902686445.1. NCBI lineage: Eukaryota > Metazoa > Chordata > Mammalia > Rodentia > Sciuridae > Sciurus > Sciurus carolinensis. The sequence continues at coordinate 103,122,909 of NC_062218.1, read as the reverse complement.
TTGATTGATGAATTCAGGCCATTAACATTCAGGGTTATTATTGAGATATGATTTGTATTCCCAGTCATTTGGTTCATATTTAAAATTTTATTTATTTATTTATTTATTTTTTGACACATCTTGGTTCCTCCTTTATTTGACAGTTCCTTTAGGGTAATTCCTCCCTTTGCTGATTTGCTTCTTTGTTTTTTATCTCTTCCTCATGAGATATTTTGCTGAGAATGTTCTGTAATGCTGGCTTTCTTTTTGTAAATTCTTTTAGCTTTTGTTTGTCATGGAATGATTTTATTTCATCGTCAAATTTGAAGGTAAGTTTTGCTGGGTATAAGATTCTTGGTTGGCATCCATTTTCTTTCAGAGCTTGAAAAATGTTGTTTCAGGCCCTTCTAGCATTTAGGGTCTGGATTGAAAAATCTGCTGATATCCGTATTGGTTTCCCCCTGAATGTAATTTGGTTCTTTTCTCTCACAGCCTTTAAAATTTTGTCTTTATTTTGTATGTTAGGTATTTTCATTATAATGTGCCGTGGTGTGGGTCTGTTGTAATTTTGTGTATTTGGAGTCCTATAAGTCTCTTGGACTTGATTTTCCATTTCATTCTTCAGATTTGGGAAATTTTCTGATATTACTTCATTGAATAGATTGTTCATTCCTTTGGTTTGTTTCTCTAAGCCTTCCTCAATCCCAATAATTCTCAAATTTGGTCTTTTCACGATATCCCATAGTTCTTGGAGATTCTGTTCATGATTTCTTACCATCTTCTCTGTTTGTTCAACTTTGCTTTCGAGGTTAAATATTTTGTCTTCAATATCTGAAGTTCTGTCTTCCAGGTGTTCTATCCTATTGATTATGCTTTCTATGGAGTTCTTAATTTGGTTTATTGTTTCCTTCATTTCAAGGATTTCTGTTTGGTTTTTTTTCAATATCTCTAACTCTTTATTGAAATGATCTTTTGCTTCCTGTATTTGCTCTTTTAACTGTCGATTGGTGCTATCATTCAATGCCTGCATTTGCTCTTTCATCTCATCATTCAATGCCTGCATTTGCTCTTTCATCTCATCATTCAATGCCTGCATTTGCTCTTTCATCTCATCGTTTGCTTCCCTAATCATTTTAATTATGTACATTCTGAACTCCCTTTCTGTCATTTCTTCTGCCATGCTGTCATTGGATTTTATTAAAGTAACATCTAGATTTGTTTGGGGCATTTTCTTCCCTTGTTTTCTCATATTGTTCAGGAATCAGTGGGTCATTAAGATATTGCAGATTTCCTCTATTGACTTATAATGTCCTTGAAGATTGCTAGTATATCCCCTCTTATCCTTCAGTAGCCTGAAGTCTTGGAGGAAGTTGATAATGCGGAGCTCCACGAAGAAGCTGCCTCTCTAGGGGTGGTGACCCTCAGTTGGTGTATATTCCCTGCTAGTGGGCAGAGGTGCCTCCACTTGTTGACCAATGGTCATCCAACGGGGAACTAGGCTGCGGGCTGAGGCAAGGCCTGTTTGTGCCTGTGTCTCTGGTTTTACCGTCCCTGTGGGAAAACCTCACCCGGCAGGGAAGACTCACTCGGTGGGGACGTCTTGCTGATCAGTTCCCCTCCTAGAGGTTCCCCTCAATCTACAACTACCACCTGGGCTGGGCTGTCTTCCTCTGCAACGTTCCCAGGGGCCCGGACCTACCTCCTGGGCCTGGGAGCCTCACCCTTCACAGGCGAGTCTCCTTAGGCTGCCTCTCCCAGAGACTCTGCCCGCAGTCCTGGAAACTTCACTCCGCCCCTAGGCGTGTCTCTGTGTGGCTCTTCCAGCAAGAAGCCACCTAGCTCCTGGGACCCTGCTCTGCACCTAATCGCCTGGCTATGCGGCCCTTCCTCTGAGCCGCCACCTGGAGCTCCGTACAATAGCTCTGATACCCAGAGACCCGCCACACACCTCCTCCTCCGGACAGCGGCCGGGTTTCCGACGCAGTCACTAGGAGCCCAAGCAATTCACTTCGCGTCTCCTCCTCCCGCCAACCGCCCGTAGCCCTAGGCAGTCACTCCAAGTCCAAGTGACCCGCCCTGTTCCTCCTCCTCCTCTTCAGGGTAGCCCCCCGGGTGTTCAGGAGCGGTGGCTCCGAGACCAAGTGACCCACCAGGCTCCTCCTCCAGGCAGGCCACCGGTGTTCAGGAGCGGTGGTTCTGAGTTCAAACAGCTCGCCACGCAGCTCCTCCTCTGGCAACCGCCTGTGGCTCTGATGCAGTCACTCCTAGACCAAGCGACCCACTGCGCTTCTCCTCTTCCTCCGGGCAGCCCCCCGGTGTTCAGAAGCGGTCTTTCTGGGTCTAAACAGCTCGCCACGCAGCTCCTCCTCTGGCAGCCGCCCGGAGCCCCAGTGGTTGCTCCGAGTCCAGGCGCTGTGCTGAGCCGCCTCCTCTACGATGATCCCAGTTGTCCGTGTTTACCGCTCCAGTGGGGGGAGGGGCATCTCGCCGAGCAACTCTACTTCACAAAGTTCCCTGCGTTCCGGGGCTACCGCCCCATCCGGGACGCCTCCCCAATGGGAGAGACTCACCCAGCGGCTTTGAGTTGGTCCCAAGTCTCTCACTATCTCCTCTTTTGAATCTTGCGTCCTGGAGCCTGTTGGTAGGCTTTTGATGACCTCTTCTAGTTCATTGCTTTAAATTGATTTATGTAAGTTGTGTATGTCCTCCTGGTTCAGATTAAGTAACTCATATGTCTCTAGAATCTTGTTGAAGTCTTCGAGGTTTTCTGTTTTGTTGGAGTATATATTTTCAAAATAGCTTCTAAATATGTTTTGTATTTCCCTCGTGTCTGTAGTGATATTTCCTTGTTCATTCCAAATTTTAGTAATTTGAGTTTTCTCTCTCTCTTTGTTAGTGTGGCTAGGGGTTTATCAATTTTGTTTATTTTTTCAAAGAACCAACTCCTTGTATTGTTAATTTTTTCAAATGTTTCTTTTGTTTCAATTTCCTTGATTTCAGCTCTCTGATTTTAACTACTTCCTGTCTTCTACTACTTTTTGTGTTGGTCTGCTCTTCTTTTTCTAGGGCTTTGAGCTATAGTGTTAAGTCGTTTATTTGTTGATTTTTTTCTTCTTTTGTTGAATGCGCTCCATGAAATAAATCTTCCAAAGTACTGCTTTCATAGTGTCCCAGATATTTTGATATGATGTGTCTTTGTTCTCATTTACGTCTAAGAATTTTTTTATTTCCCTCCTGATGTCTTCTGTTATCCATTCATCATATAATAGCGTATTATTTAATCTCCAGGTATTGGAGAAATTTCTGTTTTTCATTCTATCATTTATTTCTAATTCAATTCATTATGATCTGATAGAATAAAAGTTAGTATCTCTTTCTTCTTGTATTTGCTAACAGTAGCTTTGTGGCATAAAATATGGTCTATTTTAGAGAAGGATCCATGTGCTACTGAGCAGAAAGTATATTCGTTCTTTGTCGGATGGTATATTCTATATATGTCTGTTAAGTCTAAATTGTTGATTGTGTTATTGAGATCTATGGTTTCTTTATTCAATTTTTGTTTGGAAGATCTATCCAGTGGTGAGAGAGGTGTGTTAAAAATGTCTAGTATTATTGTGTTGTTGTCTATTTGATTTCTGGACTTGAGAAGGATTTGTTTGCCGTACATGGATGAGTCAATGTTCAGGGCATAGATATTTATGATTGTTATGTCTTGCTGATTTATGCTTCCCTTAAGCAGTATATAATGTCCTTCTTTATCCCTTCTGACTAACATTGGCTTGAAGTCCACATTATCTGAAATGAGGATGGATACTCCAGCTTTTTTGCTGTGTCCGTGTGCATGGTATGTTTTTTCCCATCCTTTCACCTTTAGTCTATGGGTATCCCTTTCACCTTTAGTCTATGGGTATCTCTTTCTATGAGGTGAGTCTTTTGCAGGCAACTTATTGTTGGATCTTTCTTTTTAATCCAATCTGCCAGTCTGTGTCTTTTGATTGATGAATTCAGGCCATTAACATTCAGGGTTATTATTGAGATATGATTTGTATTCCCAGTCATTTGACTCATTTTGTTTTTTGTCATGATTTGGTTTCTCCTTTATTTGGCTATTCCTTTAGGCTAGTTCCTCCCATTGTTGATTTGCATCATTGTTTTTCATCTCTTCCTCCTGGAATATTTTTCTGAGAATGTTCTGTAGTGCCGACTTTCTTTTTGTAAATTCCTTTAGCTTTTGTTTATCATGGAAGGATTTTATTTTGTTGTCAAATCTGAAAGTAAAATTTTGCTGGCTATAAGAATCTTGGTTGGCATCCGTTTTCTTTCAGGGCTTGGTAAATGTTGTTCCTGGCTGTTCTAGCTTTTAGGGTCTGGATTGAAAAATCTGTTGATATTCTTATTGGTTTCCCCTTGAATGTAATTTGATTCTTTTCTCTCACAGCCTTTAAAATTCAGTCTTTATTTTGTATGTTAGGTATTTTCTTAATAATGTGCCTTGGTGTGGGTCTGTTGTAATTTTGTATATTTGGAGTCCTATAAGCCTCTTGTACCTGGTTTTCCATTTCATTCTTCAGATTTGGGAAATTTTCTGATATTACTTCATTGAATAGATTGTTCATTCCTTTGGTTTGTTTCTCTGTGCCTTCCTCAATCCCAATAATTCTTAAATTTGGCCTTTTCATGATATCCCATAATTCTTGTAGTTTCTGTTCATGATTTCTTTCCATCTTCTCTGTTTGGTCAATTTTGTTTTGAAGATTAAATATTTTGTCTTCAATGTTTGAGGTTCTGTCTTCCAGGTGTTCTATCCTATTGGTTATCCTTTCTATGGAGTTTTTAACTTGGTTTATTGTTTCCTTCATTTCAAGAATTTCTGTTTGTTTGTTTTTTTTTCAGTATCTCTAACTCTTTATTGAAATGATCTTTTGCTTCCCATATTTGCTCTTTTAACTGTTGATTGGTGCAATCATTTCATGTCTCCATTTGCTCTTTCATCTCTTCCTTCAATGCCTGCATTTGCTCTTTCATCTCCTTGTTTGCTTCCCTGTTTGTTTTAATTATGTACATTCTGAACTCCCTTTCTGACATTTCTTCTGCTGTGCTGTCATTGGGTTTATTGATATAGTATATAGGTTTGTTTGGGACATGTTCTTCCCTTGTTTTCTCATATTGGTCAGATATTAGTGGGACTCTGAGATATTGCAGATTTCCTCTATTGGCTTATAGTGTCCCTGTAGATTTCCAGTATATCACCTCCCAGCCTTCAGTAGCCTGAAGTCTTGGAGGAACTTGATAATGCGGTGTTTGGAAGAAAGCTGCCCCTAGCCCATTATTGGGTTCAGGGCTTGGGGTTGGCTCTGTGCGGAAAGGCTCTCACTGGGCAGGCCTGCTCCAAGAAGCTTGCTGTGGACCCCGCCTGCAACTGGAGGGAGCTGTGCTGCCCAGGAAAGCCTCTCGCTGCCCTGCCCTGGTCCCAGAAGCCCCCTGCTGTCCGGGGCCCACTGCTGGGTTCAGGACTTGGGGTTGGCTCTGTGCGGAAAAGCTCTCACTGGGCGGGCCTGCTCCTAGAAGCTGGCTGTGGATGGAGTCTGCCACCGGAGGGAGCAGGGCTGCTTGGGGAAGACTCTCGCTGCCCTGCTCTGCTCCGAGAAGCTGCCCACTGTCCGGGCCTGCCGCCCGGGTCAAGCTTCACCTAGTGGGAGAGACTCACCCTGCGGCTCTATGTTGGTCCGAGTTTCTCAATACCTCCCCTTCTTGAATCCTGAGTTTTGGAGCAACAGGAGATGCAGTCACCCTCTAGGCTGCCATCTTGGATCTCCCAGACTTCTTTTTTGAGGTAAGAATATTTATTGTCTTAGCAGATTTCAAGTACATGACACATTATTATCAACTGTAGTCACCATGCTATAGAATAGATCTGCTGAACTTATTCCTCCTTTCTAAATGAAATTTTGTATCCCTAGGCTAAAATCTCCCCACTCTCCCCTGCATACAGGCCCTGGTAACTACCATTCTGTTCTCTGTGAGTCTGACTTTTTTTCTTTCCACATATAAATAAGATGATGGTGTATTTGTCTTTCGCATCTGCCTTGTTTCACTTAGCATAATGTCTTGTGGGTTTATTTGTGTCATTGAAGTGATAGAACTTTCTTCCTTGTTAAGGTTGTATAGTGTTTCACTTTGTGGCAATAACATTTTTTTTCCTTCCTTACCCCCATCAACTGACACATATTGAGTCCATATCTTGGTTAGTTAGTGCGAACAGTGCTGTAACCAACACAGCACCACAGACATACCGAATTCATTTCCTTTGGATATATTCCCAGTAATGGGATTCCTGGATTGTATGCTAGCTCTACTTCTAATGTTTTTGAGGAAACTCCATAGTGTTTTTCATAATACTGTACTAATTTACATTCCCATCAATAGCACAGAAGGATGCACTTTTCCCAACACCCTCACCAACACTTCACTACAATTTTTTATTCATAGCTACCCTGGCAGGTGTGAGGTGATATTTCATTGTGTTTTTAACTTTGGATGCAAAAACAAACAAACAAAAAAAACTTATAGATTTAAGTCTGAATATACCGGAGACTATTATTTTTGTGACTTTTTATACCTTCAAAATTTTTTATTGATGAATGTATGTGACTTTTGCATGGACAGAGCAAACAAATAATTAAAAAAATAAGATCCTTTTATCCTAAAATTTTCCTATTCTTTGCTTATCATTTACTTGGTAGTGTTTGACATCCTACATCAAGAGATTTGTTCCTCTTAAATCCTGTAAAATACTTCCTTCAGAAGATTTACAAAGCTGTATATGTTTTTTATTTCACTTTAAATAAGCTCATCAGTTCTACCGAGAGAGTGAAGTTTGATGGGTCCACAGAGGATAAAAAAATGGGTCAAGAGGACACCTGAGAGGAAGGTGGCAGGCCCAGCAGACAGATCCACCAAGGTCCAGGCTGCTTTCAGGTACCTCGCTGACTTTTAATATTTTACTTATCCGGGGAGAAACTGATAACAACGTACTCACCTAGGATCTCTTCTCAAGAACCTGGCGTTTTGAAAATTTTATAAGCATGTTTCAAACTCAGTATTTGTTTTTAGAAAAATTCATATGGAGATTCCACCTCCTATTGCCCTATATTTTATATGTAATAATAAATAGTAATCCAAGATGACTCCACCAACTCGGGCATAATAAGAAGAGCTGGCGTATTAGTTCTGTCGGTCTTCATCTGTTTACAATAACCTGGACATTTCTGAATCTTTTCCTTGTTTTTATAAAACAAAATCCTAATCAAAAGAAGATATGTTCCATTCTCATATAGATATATCAAAATGGATTCTACTGTCATGTATAACTAAAAACAAATTTCAAAAAAAATTTGTTCATTCCCATTGGGAAAATTTATATTATTCCAAACAACCTAAATGTTAATTTTAAACAACAAATTAAGATAGAATTAGATTGTATTATTAAAAAATAAAAACCACCCTACTTCTTCTAAAACTTTTATTTTTACTACTACCACTGTTGATGTGTGCATGATGATGAGATGATGGCAACAAAGGGGAAAGAATTTATTGGTCATTTACTGTGATTCATTTAATTGGATGACATTCATTACTCATAAATGTGTTTTCATAAACTAATTTGAATATATAATTTAATTTTAACAGTAACTCTTCAAATTTGGTGATTTATTCTTATTGTTCAGATAAAAAAGTGAAACTTAATCTTTAAAGAACTTGGGACGGTCACAGAGCTAGGATTCAAATCATGGTCTTCATAACACCGAAGGTTCACTTTTGTACAGTGTGTTGTCTGACCAGTCCAGGGGTTTGGAAGACACTAAATGGAGACCCTGTCATACCATGGCGTCAGTGCTGGTACCACTATCTGCTGGACTGTGATGTTTAGGGCCGTTTCAGTACTAAAGCACACCCCTGCAGCCCAGCTGACTGATTGCCACTCTCAACGCTTTTTAATGACAACAACTTGAAGTCAATCAGAGTGTCTGATTCTTAGGTGATCTGTGCTACCTAAAGTGCTCATATGGCCCCAGATCACTCAGAATCCTCTGACATCCGTCTCCATTTTTCTTGGAATAGCTGTACTTCACACTTGAGTTTATTTCCACCATCTATCCTCAGAATCTTTGCAATCAAGTTATTTTAGACAATTGATGATAAAGTGGCACTCGAGTCACCATTTTGAATCATTTGAAGCCCTTATTTATTTTATCTCTGGTAGACTTTTTTTTTATTTTTCAGTATCCTCTAAGCTTATAAACAACAACCTAGGGTGAGTATATTTCTGCTGCGCTTGACAAGTTCACTGGACCGAAAGACCTCCAGCCCAGGTGGGAATAAACACGTGGAAATGTCTAAATTACTTAAACATATTTCCTCTCAATCAGAAATGTGAGTTCTCAGCAGTTACATTGAATGCAATTGTCCATTTTAAGGTCCACTGGAAAGAAAAAGAAAGTAGTATTAGAAAGCGTAAATGAACATTCTCATTGGATCTCACACCTGCTCTCTCAGACAGGAATTTTTTACTGCAGGTTCGGTGAGGCTGTTGAGTAAGCAGTGGAGAAGCTGACTTGGAGCCATTGGAAAAAGATTTCTTATTAATTTTAATATACACCATATTAAATACACAGAGAGAACAAATGATGACTTAGTGGGTCTCTCAAGGTTTCGATATTACCACCTAAAGAATAATTAAAAGTGCAAAGTATGTGGCATGTACTTTATCCATAATAACAAGAGCTAACATTGGTTAAGCACTTACTATGTACTGGAGCACACCCATGTCCACATATGCACACATACAATTTACATACATAATTCTCACAATAGCCCAATGAATTCCCACTTGACAGGTAAGTGGCAGACTCATGCTAAATAAAGCAATTACTCAAATGCAATTGTTTAGGAAGGAACAAAGCCAAGACTGGCAACACAGGTCTTGGGTTCCATGGTGGCAATGCCAATTTGTGCTACATACATCCTCTCCAGTGAGAGGAATAGCAACCAAAATTTATCAGGTTGTAGCTGACATCATCTCCATCAGATTCCTAAAGGGTTACAATTCCTTGATTCTTTCATTGGTTTTCCATACTACAGTTTCTGGGGTCAGGCCCCACAGGTCTGCATTTAAATTTACTACTTGGGTGACTTTTTTTTTTATTATGTGTTCTAATTAGTTATACATGACAACAGACTGCATTTTGACTCATTGTACATAAATGGAGCACAACTTTTTATGTCTCTGGTTCTACATGATACAGAGTCACCCTTCTTGTGTTACTTTTTAAAAACGTGAATATTTGAGAGTCAGTGTGACTTACAGGTAGCTCTATGGCTGGAAGTAATACAGTGGGAAGAAACTAGTATGAAAAGTCAGGTGTGCTGGGTGCTACTCCCACCCTGCTAATAACTAACTCTGTGAACTTGGATAAATCACTTCACCTTTCTGGGCTTGCATAATCCCACCTGTGAAGTGATAATATTAGATCAGATACCTCCTTTAGTATTTTGCAAATATTTTTAATAGACTCCCATGCTATAGGACATATTCTGCTGGACCCTGTGTTGCTAAGTTTATGTGTAAGCCCTGTTTATGGAGTTGAGTTGTTCTATTTAAAAGAGGCAAAGGGGAATGAAGGGAAGTGGGGGGATCTGACTAGGAGAGACAGTAGAACCAATTGGACATCACTTTCCTGTGCTTGTATATGAACACACAACCAGTGGAACTCCACATCATGTACAACCACAAGAATGGGATCCTAATTAGAATAAGTTGTACTCCATGTATCTACTGTCATTTATATCTAAAAAGAACAAATTTTTAAAAATTTTAAAAAAAGAGAGAGATTGACTACCTTGGCAATCCAGCATTGTAGCCAGGGAAGACTGGGAGCAGGAGCAATTAGCTTCTTCCTTGATCTCTAGCACTGTTTTAGGTATAATTCAAAACAGGTGAGTGATGCCATTCCGAATCTGCTAGGATTGAGGTACAGAGGTAACATTCCTGTGACCAGCAGCATATTTTAATGGAAAACAGGCAGTATTTCCTGTTTGAAAAAGCAGAGGCCTCTAGGACTGACAGCAACCGCTCCCTAATCTATTTCAGCTACCAGGTAATCATTGCCAGTTTCCAAAAGTGTTCCTGCAAATCCAGCAGCATGCATTCATTTGTGACACACACAACTGTACCGGCCTTTACAAGAGAAGTAAATATGTCCTCGGTGACTGCTTTGTATTTGCAATTAACTGATCTGATGGAAGAATCTGGCATCTGCATATGCAAATGCACGTTTAGCAGTACACCATGGAATGCAAGAACACATTTCATTTTGTTGGTGTATTTTAGGAGCCTGAAAGAAAATGTAGTCTTTATTTTAATCTGTAGTGGCTTGTCCAGTACCTTCCATACCAACATGTTTACTAAATGAGTGTTTGATATTCAGGCCCCAAAATAAACAGCTCCTGAATATTCATGTATGTCGAATGCAATCAGAGAAAAAAACCAGGAATAGAATCTCAGAGTACAAACTCCTACTCCCCATCTGTAACCATTAGGATAAGAGGACAAAATACCACTAGTGAGACATGGAGTCATTCATTCAACAAATATCTATTAATTGCACAATATGTACAAGCCACTGAAACAGAACATCAAGGTTTGGTTTAGGTTTGTTTTTGGTTGTTTGTTTTTGTGTTTCAAGGAAGAGAAATTACCTGAAGATAGAGAATAATAGCAAAGAATATTCATTCAACAAATATTTATTAAGTTTATACTTTATAATAGGCACTGATAAAGGTTCAGGTAATAATTTTTTAAGAGTGTCAAAAATCATTTTCTTCATAAAGGCTATGTTGTAGTTTGAGAATGATAAAGAACTAATGAACGTGAAATATACAGAATGATGAAATAGTGAAAGTACTATGAAATATATGTGTATCTTATATCTCAGAGAATGACTACAGGATGCCAGTGAAAATAAATTGATCTAAATAAGGAATTCAGGAAAGCCTTACCAAGAAGATAAAATGCAATAGGGATTTGATGGAGGAAACAGAGTGAATCAAGGGTATATCCATGAGGAAAGGACTCTAGGCAGTGGATATTATCTAACTCAGGTGGTGTTGGTGAGTTAGAAGAACAGAGGCAAGGCCAGTATGGGAACAATAAAGGGAGTACATTCTTTTTTGGGGGGATGAGCAGTACAGGGGATTGAACTCAGGGGCTCTTGACCACTAAGCCACATCCCCAGTCCTATTTTGTATTTAATTTAGAGACAGGGTCTCACTGAGTTGCTTAGCACCTCGTTTTTGGTAAGACTGACTTTGAACTCACGATCCTCCTGCCTCAGCCTCCCAAGCCGCTGGGATTACAGGCATGTGCCACTGCATCCAATAAAGGGGGTACATTTAAGAAAGAAGAAAGATAGAAAGATGCTTGACCATGGAGGAACTTTTCAACTTTTGAGTCTGGGTGAATTGAGAAGTCAGTGGCATTTGTGAAGAGGAATGGCTGGATTTAACTTGCATTTTAAAAGAATCACTTTAGTTATTGAGTTTAAAGTAGGCTGTAGGGGACAAGGGTAGAAGAAGGAAGTCTAAAGGCATAGTGATTGCTATTCACAAATTAATAAACAAAGAGCTTCGGGTCAGGGTGGTAGTGGTGGAGAGTGTGAGTCGGGTATGGATTTTGGATATTTTGAATGTAGAAATAATTTGATTTTTAAAATGTTCTTCCAGATTTTTGGAGGTATAGTTAATAAATGAAAATGCTTTGTGTATATATTTCAAAATGATTATCACATTCAAGCTAGAATCTCACGTAGTTACCTTTAGTGTGAACTCACTTAAGATGGACTTTAAATTTCAAACATACAACATGGTATTATGAACTATATTATCACATTGTACATTTTGTACATTAATTCTGGAACTTATTTATCTTATAACTTGTTTATGCCAATCATTGACCATAGGCCCCTTTCCTGATCTCACTGTGCCCCTGGAAACCACCACTCTACCCTCCTTTTCTTTGACATTGACTTCCTAAGATTCCACAGATGAGTGAGATAATGAAGTACTTTTCTGGGCCTGGCTCATTTTACTTGCTGTAAAGTTTCCCAGGTTCTTTAGTGTTGTCACCAATGGCAGGAACTTCTTTTTTTCCTGATTGAATAATATTTCAATGAAAACATTTTTTATGTTTATGCCACAATTTTTTGATGGATCCATTCATCAACAGATACTTAGATGGATTCCATAACTAGTTTATTGTGAACAATGCTGCAAAGAACATGCAAGTTCTTTTGGACGTACACTGAAAATAGAATTGTTCGGTCTTATGTCCCATTACTATTTATTTGTTGTGAAAACTCCATCCAGTTTATCATAATGGCTATCCCAGTTTATATTTCTGACGACAGTGTACAAGCATTTCCTCCTACTACTTTATTTTTTTTTAATCTTTTTGATAATATCCATTTAAACAGAATGTTCGAAGTGATTTAAATATATTGATGCTGGATGCATATATAATTATCATATTTTTATAGTTAACCCATCTATCATTATTTAATAACCTTTAGCTTAGTTTATTTTGCCTTATGTAAGACAAAATACCTACCATTACTGTCTTTTTGTTTACAATTTTCATTGGTTATCTGTTTCCATCCCTTCACTTTCAGCTTATTTGTTTCCTTAGTTTTAAAGTGAATTTTTTATAAGCAGCATATGGGTGGATACTTTTTAAAAATTCATGCAGTTACTCTATGTATGTTGATTTTGATTTTAATCTATTTATATTTAAAGTAGCTATTGATAGGGAAGGATTTACTATCAACATTTTCTTATTCTAGGTCTATCTCATAGTTCTTCCATCTCTTTTCCTCTATTACAGTTTTCACTTGTGTTCCTTTGATTTTTTGTATTAATATGCATTGAGTCCTTTCTCTTCTTTTTTTTTTTTTTCACTCTTCTATAGATATTTTCTTTGTGGTTACTATGGGATTTGCATAAAATACTTTAAAATAATAGATTTTAGCTTTTATCAACTTAAGTTTAATCATGTACAAATTCCCTACACTTTTATTTCTTCCACACATGTGCTTTCTGTTATTGATATCACAATTTATATATATATTTATATTTTGTATCTTCTAACAGTTTAGTAATTGTAAATACTTTATTTCTTACCCTTTATTTTAGAATTAAAAGTGATTCACTTCCCATCATTACAAAAGTACAATATTATTTTATTTGCTTATATACTTACCTTTACCAATAAATTTTAAAATTTCCTACAGTATTATCTCGTTATCTGTGTCCTTTAATTTCATTTTGGAGAACTCCCTTTAACATATCTTGTGAGGGAGAGCTGGTGATAAAGGACTCCCTCAGCTTTTGTTTTTCTTGAAGTCTTTTTAAAAACTTTCCCTCATTTCTGAAGGACAGTTTTGCCCGCTGACTTAGTTTCTTTGTTGCCAGATTTTTTTTTCTTTCTTTCTTTTTAATGCTCTGAATATATTATCCTGCTCCTTCTGACCTGCAAAATTTCTGCTGAACAATCTGCTTATAGTCTCTTGGGAATTCCCTTGAAGGTGAAAAGTCACTTTTCCTTTGGCACTCTAAAATTCTCTTTGTTTTTGACATTTGACAATGTGATTATTATGTGTCTCAATGTAGATTATTTTGTAGGTTCATCTTATTTATGACCGTTAGGTTTTCTGCATTTGGATTGGTCATTTCCTTCTCCAGACTTAGGGAATTTTTCAAATCTCATTTCTTTGAATAAGATTCTGGTGCTTTCTGTCTTCTCCTTTTGGAATATCTATAATAATTTGTCCACTTAATGGTGTCTGCAGGCCCATTAGGCTTTCTTTACTCGTCCTCCTCCTTCTCCTCCTCCTCCTTCTCTCTTTCTTTTCTGACTGGATAATTTCCAATGAACTGTTTTCAGATTTGCTGATCCTTTATTCTGCTTAATGTAGTTGGCTATTGAGTCACTTTAGAGAATTTTTCAGTTCAGTTATTGTATTCTTCACCTTCATAATTTCTATTTGACAGAAATTCTGTTTTCTCTTTATTAAAATTCACACTTTATTCCTGCATTGATTTCATCAATCCCAATGAGCAAAACTTTATGATAGTTACTTTGAATTCCATGTTAGATAAATCAAATATCTTTGTTTTGTTATGGTTGTTTTTTGACTTCTTTGAAATATTTATTTCATCATTATCCTCGACTCTCTGTGTTGATGTCTGTTCATTTATTAGAAAAAATAGTCACTTCTTTTAATCTTCAAGGACCACCCTCATACAAGAGAAGACACTCACTAAGCAGCCAGGCCAGAGATTCTGACCTTCTTTCAGAACTTTGTTCTAGTTCAACCTGCTTTCTTTTTTCTTTCTTTCTTTCTTTCTTTCTTTTTTTTTTTTTTTTGTTTAGCATCCCCTAGCCAACTAGAGTATGCCAGGTCCCATCAACTCTCTAAGAAAAGCAAAACTGAAGCCGGTTCCATAGAAAGTCCCCAGAAAGGATGAATAAGTGAAAACTGTGAAAAGTCATCTTTTCCCCAGAGAGAAGTCAGGATGTGCTTTTTTTCTTGTTCACTCTGTGTTGAGCTGTCATGGGGGAATGTGGTAACTAATTCTGTGCTAAATCAAGCCCTCATCTTGTTTTCACTAGGTCCCAGATGGCTAGACTATGCCAGGTCCTGTTAGTGCTCTAAGATAGGCAGGACAAAAGCCAGTGCTTGGGGCAATTCGAGAGGAGTTGGGGCATTGGGCACATGGTCCACTTCTTTCATTCCCTCAGGGGAAGCTGGAACCTGGGGTTTTCATCTGCTCACCCTGTGCTATGCCAGGGTAGGACCTAAGACAACTGTCAACCAAAACCACAGTATTTGTTCTCTCCCTGGTTGCTAGTTAGTTACAGTTCTAAGTATTCAGATCCCATCAATGCTCCAAAAGTGAAAGAACAGAAATCTGTTCCCTGGGGAGTACTCAGAAAAGTTGGGGTGTTGGTAGCATGTCAACTCTTTTTCATCCCCAGGAAGAAGGTAGTAGCTAGGGAATTTTCTCATGATCATAAGGCACTGTGCCAGACATAAGGATTTTGGTGAGAGGGTATCTTGAGTTTCTTTAATGTCAGGTTTTATGTTTATTTATGATACAAAAGACTTTCAAAAAGCTTCTGGGTTTCCCAAAATGGGTATTGCTTGTATATTATTGAATCAGTGTTCTCATGGGAGAAAGGAGTGTTCAAAGCTTCCTATTCTATTCTATTATCTTGCTGATGTCATCCTTCAGGAGTCAATTAGTCCTTTTATTCTTCTTTTTAAAGATAACTTTTTAGTTGTTGATGGACCTTTATCTTATTTATGACCTTTATTTTATTTATTTATTTATATGCAGTACTGAGAATTGAACCCAGGGCCTCACAAGTGCTAGGCAAGCATTCTACCACTGAGCTACAACTCCAGCCCTCAATTAGTTCTTAATCAGTTCAAATTCACCACTTAGAATTCTCAGAAATACTTAAGGAAGTATGTAGTATCCTAGATGCCCTGCATGAGGGTACATTGACAAGACTACTGGAGTCTTGACTATTATGACCAGTGTGATTCCATTTCCCAACCTGGAGAAGCCTAGAGAATTAGGTTGCCAATCTAAAATATGTGGGAAATATGGGGAAAGGCATTGGTAGAGTATTCTCATTGATAAGTTAGGTTATGTAGCATTTTTCTTATATTTTTGTTGGAGAATATACTTTACAAACTGACTTTATCGTCCCCAAAGTGAAACCAATAATGTGCTCCATCCAATTCATACCATCTTCCCGGAATGATCATACACATCTCCTCCAGTTCTCTTTTCAGTGGCATCATGTTGAGAGCTTGAAATCAGACATAACAGGGGCATTTACTTCATGGAAATTGGCAAATGTTACAAAATAGGGTTTTTTTTTTTTTATAAAGCATTCATTAAACATTTAGCAATGCAATATCTGTAAGTATAAGAACTTAAAACAGATATCTAAGGTATCTTATATCTTATACCCCTGTCCCTCCCAGGGGTAGCCAGTTCCTAGAGATGAGAAACGACTTGTCCAAATGTGTTCATTTCTAAAGAAAACCAATCAACCCAGAACCCACACTCCCAACTGCTTGCTCTAATCACTTCAGGGCAGTACCAGACAAGGAGGAACAGATTTTATACCTAGAACCCAGTGATATTATTCACACTAGTCAATCCTAAGCCTGTGTACCCTGCCTTGTCTGTTTCTTCTCCTGATAATAACAGTAAGACCTCTTGCTCACAGTTTCCTCCTCTCCCTCTGCCTCCTGATGGACTTTTATGCTTCCCCTGTGGTTCCCCATGACATGTATGCTCCTTCCTGTTGAGAACTGTGAGTAATAAGTCATGTTTTTAGTGACAGTTGTCTCCTGATCACCGGTCTTATCATATCTAATAATAATAAGACCTATGATAAAATAGATCTTTGAAGAATACTCTCAAGGCTAACACATTTGAGGAAGCAATTGAAATAGGGTTGACAAGAGAGAATATTTATCTATGATTTAATCTGAAGAAAGGCCTCTGCCAATCTGATTGAGATGGCACAGTACTTACCAGTGGTTCCCTTTAAGACAAGGAGCCAACCTTTCATATCCCTGCATTGATCAGGGTAGGGCATGTCCAGATCCAAGAGAGAGGACTTGACTTTGAATTCTGAAGAAGTTATTTGGCTAAGGGGAATTATTCAAAGAGGGACTTCACTAAGTGTTATGCTCTAAGTACTGATGGAATGTCTGCCTTAGTCTGAAGTAGAGCAATAGAAATACATCTCTGCACATACTACATAAAAAGTAGATAAAATCATCTGCCAAATGCTGCCTAGCTTATATAATTCATGAGCTTTCAGAGCAAGTCAGCATCATTGGGAAGAATAAATAATGTCATTGAAAAGGTGCTAAAAGTTCATGCCAAATGCAGAGTCAGATAAGTCCCTTCAGCCCTGGCAGAAAAATAAATGTAAAATAAATTAGCCATTTACAGCTTTGCAAAACCCAACACACTGTGAAGATTTATCAACTAGAGCATGAAAAAAAATTGACTATCTTTGACAAAGCAATTAAAAATAAAAATTGGTGCAACTGAAATCCAAATGAAATAAGCTTCAAGAGTAGAAGAAATGTGAAAATAAATGTTTGTTGGATTTCTGTCCCCCAAGCCTCTCCATTTTTTTGGCTCTGGGATTTTATATCATTTAGAAGACTGGTGAGTAATTGACAATTGCTGATTAAGATCCTCATACCCCCAAGTGAGTGAAACAAGGACACAGAACCAGTGTGGACTCTTGAGTGGCACCAGAGTGATTAACAGGAAATTTGCTAATTACTCCTATTTTCTCTGCAGCATTTAGAACATAAAAAATTGTATAATCCACACTTATTATTTCCTTATTATTCAAATGAGCAATGATAAAATTGAAATTAAAAAAATATATAATAGAACCAGATAGTCTTTAGGTTACTAAAGTTATCATCAGATATCAGATGGTAAACACTCAAGAAAAGGGGTTTCATTAAAACAGCAAATTTTTATAGAAAAAGCAAATACTAGAGACCTTAAAGGAATTCAAAGAAATGGTCACAGAAGTGCAGAGGGAACCCATCTAAAGGGATCAAAAAAATTACAGATGGTACTTCATCATGGAATCCTGAACATGAGGAGGCTTCCTTCCACATGTTCTTATTTAGGACATGTCTGAGTACGGTAGTTTTCCTTCTTGATTCTCTTGATTTTTGCTTACTGTTTTAAATGTCTGTGTAGCTGATGATCCCTTACTAGATCCCACATAATCCAGCACATATTTATTGTTCTGGTCTTGTCCTTGGGGCTTTTCCTATGGACTTGTCTCTTCATGTATATTTTTAAGCTCTCAGCAACCCTTTGGTGAGCTCATTATAATTGATTATCTACAGGTAAAATAGCTGGAGTTCAGATATATTAAGTAACTTGTCTGAAGTGTGAATTTGTAAGCCAGGTAGGACAGACCAGATCCACATTCAGTCTGATTGCAGAGTTTGAACAGTGGTTCATTCAGCTCTATCTGCTTTAGTCGATAGCAAGAGACTTATTACTAGTAGGACTCTAAGAGACAGGAAAAATTGATTTTAACTTTGAAGAACTAGTTAGAAATAGGTTGTTAAAACTTGGTTGTGAGGAGGAAAAGTTTTCACAAAGACATTGCTTCAGACTACCTCAGGGCATCCTTGGAAAATTCAAGTAGGTAATGAGTCAGAAATTAGTAAGATTATAGGAATTCCAGATCTTTGTGGTACATAAATAAACCCAACTTATTGTGATCAGGTAAGTGAAATTTGCACTTGATATTTAGAAGGATGATTGTATTTTCACTATGAAGCCTGAATTGCTGAGAAAACATGTAAAATTGAAACTTCTTAGGAACCAGAATAGACGTGAAAGGAACTAAGCTCTCGTGAACTCGCCCCATTGCGTTGATTTCATCATTCAGGTGAGTTTGACCTGGTAAGGTCAGAAGAGGCAAGGAAAGACAATGTGGTTGTACATTCATTTGAAGAGATACTCAACCACTTATTTTACAAACAACTGTATTATATTGTTTTCTAGCACCACTTGAGAACAGAATCATGGTTCCTTCTTGTATTTCTCATCTGCAGCACAATGACCCTGATCAGGATCAAGAAAGTAGGTCAATATGATATTTTGCCAGTGGAGCCCTAAATTCTGATCTCTTTTTCTGGATGTATTCAGAAGGTCACATATCCACAGTAGGAAAGACAAAGGAAATTAAATCCTAGACTAGAAGTGGAAGAATAGCTTTTATTTTATGTAGCATCTCTGCTACACTTAATCCCCTCAGAATTAGAAAAAAAAAGAAAAAAAGAAGTCACATATAATCTCTCTCCCTCCTCTCACACAGTTACATCCGTCCTCAGCAAACTAATAAAAAGCAACTTTGAGGGATGTGGAGCAGACAGCTGGGGTTGGTTTCCAGCTCCTCCTGCACGGATGCTCTACTAACAAGAGTGTTTTCAGTAGCCCCCTCTTTCCTATTCTCAGTCATGTGGTATGAATGGGACTGGTATCATCCTTAAGGAACCATCCTGTGGCATCCTTCTGGTCACTGTAATTATTTAAAGAATTAGTTTATAATACCACCAAAAGCATGTCAATAAACACTAGAAATTCTGGAGAAGCAGTTTCTTCTGAGCCATCTAAGAATTACAAAAGGGATCCTGCTCTGTTTTCTTCAGGGCTTTTAGAAGAATGATAGGAGACTTGAAACTGCTTTTTCCTTAAGGATAAAGCCAAATTAGAGGAAATGCAGTTGGGAAATAGCAAAGTTTTCAGAATCAAACTATACCTGAATCTAGCATGTAGATTTTCCAAGCAAGTGAGCCAATAAATACTTTTTAATAAGATCGTTGAGTATATTTTTCAGTTGTTTGTCACAAGAAGTAACCACAGAAGCAGAAGCCTCCAGGCAATCTCATTCAGCCCTTCCCAACCCTTCAAATTCTTTTAAATAAAATCGACCTTCCTGGGTCCTTAATGAATACATAGATTATAGATGTGCTTCTACTGATTGACTGTGACATGGTAAGGTCAACATAGGGCATGAAGAAATGCAACTGTCATGAATGTTAAATCCCCACAGAGAATCAGCTTAGCCATTCTTTTGTGAACCTGAGTCCTTTCCATAGGCAAGATGTAGTCCATGTATGTCCTGCCCTGCTGACTTCACCTGCAGGTAGACACCGTTCTTTCTGTTCACAAGTCTCAGGAGAAGGAGATTTGAGAAGATTTTGTTAATATAAACAAAATTCCTCTTAAGGCAACTATCTTGCTGCACTATGCTCCGTCATTACTTTTCTTGAGCTCCACTAATGTCAAATCACTTTTCCTTTTAATTCCTTGCCCTTATATTACCTCTGCCTCCTCTTGACTCTGGAATCCAATAGGCTTTTCCTACACTTAGGCTACTTGTTTTTCCTGGACTATTCTCTACATTCTATACTTTTAAAAAATCTTCATTCTTTGGGTCTCAGCTAAAATGGTTCTTTAACTGGGAATGGTGGCACATGCCTGTAAGACCAGGAATTCAGGAGGCTGAGGCAGGAGTATCGCCAGTTCAAGGCCATCCTCAGCAACTTAGCAAGGCCCTAGGCAACTTAGTGAGACATTGTCTCAAAAGTAAAACTAAAAAAGGATGAGAATGTGACTCAGTGATGAAGCACCTCTGGGTTTAATACCCAGTAACAAAAAATAAAAATAATACATAATAAATAAATTAATAAAATGGTCCTTCATCAGCTACATCAGGTAGCCTGCTATAGTCAATCACTGCATGCTATAATTTTAATTCAGAATCCATATCATACTTACTTGTTACATTTATGTGCATACATTTAATTATTTAATGCCTTATATCTTATGCCAGACTTCCAGCTTATCAAAGGCAAAGACTGTGTCTATTTGCTTATCGTTGTGTATTCAATGCTCAGTGAATTGCTAGGAGTGGACACAGAGTAAGTAGTGTCACTTAATGCAACTATTACACATGACTTATTCTGCTCTTTGAGGAAACACTGTCTTAAGAACCACCTGAGTATGAGATACTGCTTCAGTCGCCACAGAATGCACCTTTCAGATACTTGAAACACACAGCAACATCACTTGTGTTTTTCTTATTTTCTTAAAGGCCATCTCTGGGAAAAAAATGGGAGAATCTACTAAGCCCATGAGCCTGGCCTTGGCCTTCTTGCTGCTGCTTTCTGAACCTGACTCATGTGTTCAGGGTGAATTCATTACTCTCTTCCTGTCCAAGCACTTTGGAGAAAGAAGAGCTGCAAAGCCTGATGAGTCCTAGAAGATGAAAACCAGTCTAGATACTGCTGTGGACTTGCCTGGGCCCATTGCCCAGCTCTGTTAATGTCAGTGCATCCCTGAGGAGGCATTATCTCAGGTGTTCCTTAAAAACACAAATTCTTTTAAATAAAATTGCTGGCTTCATCCTCTCTCCTCTTGTTCTTTCACTTGTGAAGAGCCCAGTTAGACTTTGTCCACCCAACCTGTCACTTTCCTGGTCAAAAACCCTAACTCGTTCCATGAGACTGACTCTCAAATACTGTTACTGCCTGACAAATGAGAGAAGAAACTGCCCTTTTCCTCTTTCTTCCCTCTGGAGCAATAAATCATCCACTGTTCCCAGGTGATACCCACAGACAGTCCACAGATAACTGATTATTTCATGATTTAACAGATATCCCATTTCTTCAACAGACTATTTTTAAACATTCTCTCTACATTTCAGTAGCAATTCAAATTTTCTCTTATTTTATTTCTCACTTATTTTTAAATCATTTAAAGATCAATTGAATAACGTTCTTAGGGAATATGATCTATGATCTTATACTGTATTTTCCCTAATATTCTATTTCCAGGAAAAATATATCCTAATAAGTAAAATCACTACACTGGATTTGGGCCAGGACTGTTGACTGAGTTGCAATCATCCAAACCAGACAACCTGTTGTTTAGTTGGCTGTCCTTTGTCTTTTAATTTACACCATGTCTGTTAGATAAAGCTTGACTTTACTTTAAATGACAGCTAAGATGTCTTTGTCCTTGAATGTTTAGATATTTTTAAAAAATCTTACAGTATCCAGCGACACTAAGGAAAAGTAATTTCAGCAGTTTAGCATGGAAGGGATTTTACTTTTGCTTTTCTAATAAATTAAACATGCAGCTTAAAGGATGCTAGAGAAGATTTACATGAGGAATATACTCAATAGGCATGCACAGCAAAATATATTTTGCTGTTGGGCTAATCTTCTGGTTTTATGTTAAAACCTTTAATTTAATTTTCTCATTAATATCTAAAGCTTGACTGTGCATAAAATGATACAATATTAAGTAAGAGTGTCTTTTTGTGGCATTTAAATTCTATTGCCCCTCTTCTTTTACTCATTCATGTTAAGGGAAGATTTTCAAATTAATTATAATGTTTAGGCATAAATGAGACAAGAGACCAAAACCAAATCAGGGTCACTTGCTGCAGAGTCCTATATTCTGTTAACAATTTCTTTTCACTATTTTTGGACTGAGAGAATTGAAACATTCAAGGAAAACTGCCATCATATTTGCCAAAGAGTACTTTCGATTTACTACGTTTGTCCCAGGTTCCTCTTTTACACTAAATCTTAAATCTCATTTTCTGAACTCAAAAATCTTTGTCAGTGTGGAGGGCACTAATTTTAATTAAATGAAAAAAATTTATACACACAAGGAAATGAGGATTAGTCTCAATAATTTTCATTAAATAAACACAGCAAATTAAAAATTTGCAATATGTCTCTAGATGGATCTAAATCACGTTTCATCAAAAGTCTATTAGTTGACAAGGAGGGAGGGGAGTGACTCAGGAGGTTACAGCAAGAGATGTACCCAGAATCAAAGCAAAAGTATGTACTTGCTGGACTAGTCCTGGGCTTTGATTTTACTTCATTTCCTTCGTAATATTGCAGCAGGGAGGTAAAGATAACATCAAGTTTACAAGCTTGGCTCAATTAACTCATTCACTATAATTACAACCTCTATCCATAGCTTTTGACAACTTACAAAGCACCTCTACACGTACACTGTTTTTTGAGTAGTTTACAATAAATAGAATACATTTTAGATGTAAATATGCAGAATCATAAAAGAACCTCTATGTCACTTATTAGATTTTTACTTTAAGAATATACCATCAGGTCTCCAAGTCTTAGTTGTCCTATCTTTAAGTGGAGACTAATTCCAAACTTGCAAGTATGCTATAAAATATTAATCCTTCTAATTCATGAATACAGGATGATTTTTCATCTATTTGTGTATTCAGTTTCTCTCATCAATATTTTATAGTTTCCAGAATATAGATCTTTCACCTCCATGGCTAAACTTATTCCCAAGTGTTATATTCTTTTTGATATTATTATTAGTGAGATTGTTTTCATGCTTTCCTTCCTAAATAGTTCATTGTTGGTATAAAGAAACACTAATGATTTTAAATCTTGATTTTTTTATCCTGTGAGTTTACTAAATTTGTTTATTAGTTGTCAATAGTTACTTAATGATGGTTTTTAGGGCTTTCTATATATAGGTTGATGACACTTGAAAAGAGAGACGATCTTACTTCTCACTTTCTAATTTGGTTATCTCCTGGGCTCTGAATTGTGTATTCAGTACTATGTTGAATAGAAGTGTCAAGAACAGGTATACTTGCCTTGCTCCTGATACTAGGAAAAAATCTTTTAGATTTTCACTGTCAATTATGAAAGCAGACAAATAGCTTCTACTGTGTTAAGGTAAGTTTCTTCTATACCTATTTTGAGGGAGTTTTTATCATGCACAGATATTAAACATTGTCTTATGCTTTTTCCACACATATTTAGATGATCATATGGTTTATGTCTTTGATTCTGTTAATGAGATGTATTGCACTGATAGATTTGAGTATGTGGAGTCCACCTTGCATCCTACAGAGGAATCCCCTTTGATCATGATGTGTAGTTTTCCTAATGCACTGTAGAATTTATTTTTCTATTATTTTATTGGATTCTTCCATCTATCCTCATCATAGAATGGGCTTATAGATTTCTTTCATGTATTATTTTTGTCTAGTCTCAAAGTCTTGGTGATGTTGTCCTCTTAAAATTAGTTTGGTGATGTTCTCCCTTCTTCTTTATTTTGAAAGAATTTTAAAAGGATTATTATTAAGATTTCTTAAATGTTTGATAGAACTTAGCTGTGGAACTGCTTGGTCTTAGGCTTCTGTTTACTGAGAGGTTTTTGATTACTGATTCAATCTCATTTTTGATCTGTTTAGGCTTTGTATTTCTTCTTGATGGCAAGTTTCTAAGAATTTATCCATCTCTTCTGTGTTATTCTATTTGTTAGTGTCTAATTGTTCATAACAGTCCTCTAAGGTATTTTTGTATTTCTGAGACATCTACTGTGATGTATTCTCTCATTTGTAATTTTATTATTTTGCTTTTCTTTTTTCATGGTGTAGCAAAATATTGCTTGATTTTTTTTTTTTTTTGTCTGTTCAGAAACCAACTCTAAGTTCTGTTGGTTGTTTTCTCTTATTTTTCTGTTCTTTGAATTAATTCTGTTCTCACCATCATTATTTTCTTCTCCTTCTAACTTTGGGCTTTGGTTGTCCTTTGCCAGATCCTTGAAGTGTAATATTTGAGTGTTTGTAAAGGTCTTTCTTCCCTTTCAGTTAGACATTCACCACTAAAGCCTTCCTCTTAGTATTGCTTTGATTGCATTCCATAGTTTTAGTATGTTGTGTTGTCATTTTTGTTTATGTTAAGATATTTTTAAAATTTCATCTTGATTATTATTTTGAGCCAGTAGTTATTTAAGATTATTATTTTGAGCCAGGAGTTATTCAAAAGTATTTTTTTTTTTTTTTTGGTATCCATGGATCTGCAACTTTTCTTGTCTTCCTTCTGTTACTGATTTCTAATTATATCCTATTGTGATCAGAAAGGATACTTGGAATGATTCTGACCTTCTTAAAAGATGTTATCTATCCTAGAGAATATTTTGTATGTGTTTGAACCCTCTGATGTTGGGTGGAAAGTTCTGAATATCTCTGCTAAATCCATTTAGCATATAGTATCATTCAGTCCATCATATTTTTATTGATTTTCAATATTTAAAATTCTGTCCATAAATTAAAGTGGATATATATATATATATATATATATATATATATATAGAGAGAGAGAGAGAGAGAGAGAGAGAGAGAGAGATGTATCATTATGTAATGATTTACCTCCAGTCCTTTTTACTGCTTTTGATTTAAAATCTATTTTATTTGATATAAGTATAGTAACTTCTACTTCCTTTGGGATCCTATTTATAAGGAATATCTTTTTCCATCCCTTCACTTTCATCCTATGTGTATCATTAGATGTAAAATTTTTTTTTTGTCCATTGTATACAGCTCGATCTTGTTTTTTAATCCATTCAGTCACTCTATATATTTTCATTGAGATTGAATGCATTTACATTTAAAGTAATTATTGGGAGGGAAAGTTTACTTTTGTCATTTTATTAATGCTTTCTGCTTTATTTATAAATTTGGTTATACCTGTTTTGGTTATACCTGTTTTCCTCTCTTGCTGTCTTGTATTTGGTTACTTGCTGTTTTTGAATTAATTAGCTATTTTTTTAATACTCTTTTCCTTTTGTATAGCTTCTGTGGGTATTTTCTTTGTTTACCATAGACTGCATGCAAAATATTTCATGCTGATGGCAACACAATTTCAATTGCACACAAGAACTCTAAACCTTTACTTCTCCTAACACTGATGTTACCATTTATATTTGTTAATATTGTATAACCATAATTCAAAGTTATTTTATTTCTTTCAACTTATTACTTTTATATAGCATAAAAGTAGACCTTTTATTCTTATTACAATAATAGAGTATTTGTGCTTGTCTATATATTTACTTTAAACAATAAATTTTACACTTTCTTATACTTTTGTGTTGCTGTTATATTTGTATAAATAAAGTCTGGTGGTGATACATTTCCTCTGCTTTTTTTTTTTGTCTGAGAAATTATGTATCTCCCTTTCATTATTGAAAGTCAGGTTTTCTATATATAGTATTCTTGGTTTTCAGTTTTTTTTTTTTTTTTTTTCTTCTAGCACTTTGTACCATCTCACTCCTTTCTGGCCTACAAAGTTTTATTGAGAAATATGCTGATAATCTTAGGGAGTCTTTCTTATAGGTATCAATTAACTTTTCATGTCTTCTTTAAAAGTTCTTTTTTAACTCTGACATTTGGTTCATGCTGCATATATCTTGGTTGAGTATTGGAATTCATCCTATTTGGTGTCTTTGGAATTCTTTGATATGGATATCTATTTCCTTCCCCACGTTTGGGAAATTTTCAATAATTATATCTTTGACTAGGCTTTCTCTGCTTGTTCTCTTTATTTGATTTCTGCAATGTGTAATTTTGTCTGGTCACTGATGTTCTGTAATTCTATTGTTATCTTTGTTTTTTTTTTTTTATTTTTCCTTTTTGCTTCTCTGATTCGATGATTTCTAGCAACTTGCCTTTGAGTTTGCTGATCCTTTCTCTTGCTTGATTTAGTCTCCTATTTAACTGCTCTATTGATTTTTCTTTTCAGTTACTGTATTCTTTTCAGTTACTGTATTCTTTTTCGGTAATTTTTTGCATTTTTATTCTCTGCTGAAATTCTTTCTTGATTCATTGTTCTACTGACCTCAGAAAGCACCTTTATGAAGATTATTTTGAATGTTCTGTTGTTGTGTACATCATTATATTCCCCATTTCATTATAACTGGTTTTGGAAACTTAACCTGTTCTTTTATTTGAAACAGAATTCCCTGTTTCTTCATTTCCCTTTCCTATCTGTATTGTGTAATGAAATACCACCTCTCCCAGTCTTCATGTGCTTGTCTTAAATAGTATATGATCTTGGCCTATTAACATGGCCAGAGACTCCAGGTGCTTCTCAAACCTATATCCTTGTGTAATTGTCATTTTTCTTGCTAGTAGCCTTCAGGCGATTAGAGCATTCCACTTCCTGTCAGTGCTCCAAGACTAGTAAGATAAGATACAGTTGAGGTACTAAATGTGTGTGGTCCAATAACTTCTCTCCACAAAGAAAATATAGCCTTCTTATGGTTTGGATGTGGTGTCCATGAAAGCTCATGCATGAAACAATGCAAGACAATTTGATGGAGAAATGATTGAGTTGTGAGAGTCTTAACCTGATGGGATTCCTGAGTGGAAACTGAAGGTAGGTAGGGTGGAGGTGGATTACTGGGGTTCTACCTTTGGGCTATATATTTTGAATCTGGCCAGTGGAATCTCTCTCTGATGTCTGATCTTCATGTGAGCTGCTTTTCTTCACCATACCCTTCCACCATGATGTTATGCCTCACTTGAATCCTGAGGAATAGAGTCTGCTATCTATGGACTAAGACCTCTGAAACCATGAGCACCCAAATAAGCTTTTTCTCATCTACAATTGTTCTTGTCAAGTCTTGTAGTCTCAGCAGCAAAAAAGTTGAGGAGGTGAGCCATGATATGTGCCTGTTTGGTCATTTCAAGTTGTTTCTTTACTCTCTGTTACCCTCAGGGTCTAGAGAATGCCTAGTGGATTAGAGACCAGTCCCTACAGCAACTAGAAAAGTTTTGGAGTTAGAAGAAAAGTATAACCTCTTCTACACAAGAAACATAGCTTTTTGTTGTTGTTGTTGTTGTTGTTTTTTTTTCAGTAGAGCAAGTCAAGGGGAAGAGCTGCAGAAAGTACCCACATGCCCACTGAAACTCCCAGGGAGCTAGTAATTGCCTTTGCTATAGCAAAAGAGATGAACAAGTTAGAAGGCAGATCTCTAGGCAGTAGCTTAAAAGACAAAAGCATTAGATGTGCAGTCTACCTCTTCCAGGATGAAGCTGGGAGCTGGGTTTTATACCTGGAGTGAACCAGGGGAAAGAGTCACAGGAAGAGTCTACAGGGTCATTCAAAACTGCCATTTTATTCTTTATAGGCCCAGGGAGTGAGTAAATCGAAAGCCCTAGCAATGCTGGCAATTTAAGATTGAGACCCTCAGGCAGCAGCTGCAAAGTCAGGGAACTATTGGGAGGCTTTTTTTTTTTTAACTAGAGAAAACCTGAGGAGGAGTGTCAGGAAACATCCACAGTCCATTCAAATTTCCAGAGGACTAGAGATCACCTCCCCAGTCAACTTCTAGATATGAACTAGTTAGAAGTCAGACTAAGGCTGCAGCTGAAAAAGCTGTAGGATTAAATGTGTACTATAATACCTCCCAGGGAGAAGCTGGGGGCTGAATTTTATTACCTGCTCCATCTGCACTGAGCCAGGAGAAAGAGCAATGGGAAGTGCACCTGTGCCTGTTTTAAACCACATCTTTTTTCTCCCTGGTCCAATGGGATTATTGAATGCCATTTGCTGTAATTCCTAGAGATAAGCAAGCTGGATGCTCTTGACTAGTAGCTATTAAAGTTGGGGCCCTGCATGTGTGATCCAAACCCTTCATTCCTGCCTGTAATCTTAGATACTTGAGAGTGTGAGACAGGAGCATCACTAGTATGAGAGTAGCCTGGGCAACTTGATAGACCCTGTCTCAAAATAAACATTTAGAGACTGGCGAAACTGGGAATGTAGCTCAGAGATAGAAAGTTCCTGAGTTAATCCCCAGTACCAAAAAACAAAACAAACAAACACCCTTCAGTCCTCACAGAAAGGTTGAGAAATAACTGTTCCCTCCTAAATGCATAGCACTGTGCTAGGGGTGGGGTTGATGGACAGAGGATGCCTCAACTTTTCCCATCTATTTCAAAATGGATGTTTCCTCAGTTACTTGGTATATAAGAGTCTCTTAACTAGCTTCTCAATATTTCTTGGCAGGAATTATTATATGTGTAGTTGTTTATTTAGTGCATCTGTGGTGAAAACAGAGTCCTGGGCCTTCCATTCTATTATTCTGCTGGTAGTTATAGAAGGCTAATGGTTTTGGAATCATAGGGAAATTTCCAGGCAAACGACTAACAAAAGTAGGATATGTTCTAGATGGTTTAGAAAGAACCTAAAGAAACCACTGAGTTTTCGGCATCCTGACACCATGTACCCGGTCTAAACAAAATAGATAAAAGTATGCCAAGTAGACAGACATTAAAAATGACACAGGCTTGCAACTAAAGTAGTCGCTGCTCTTCTCAAATGGCTTCATTCTCCTGTGTTCAACATAAAAATCACAAAATTGGTTTCTGCTTCGATGTGAATTTTTTCACCAAAATTGTCCCTAGTTCTTGCTATGTCAATAACTAATTTTGAAGTTATTATTTTTTATTATAATTACATTTAATAATGATTGATAACTGTTTCTTATTATAAATAATAAAAATGTGACCATAATTCAATTGACACAGTTCAGTTTTCATTGTGGTGAAAATTTCACACAAAATGAATGTACATTTGTGTGTGTGTGTATTGACATTTCAAACTATTTAAACTTTTTTATTTGTAGATATTACTGGGGATTGAACCCAAGGCATCTTGCGTGGTAGGCAAGTACTCTATCTCAGCTATATTACCAGTCCTTAGTTTAAATTATTTTGAAAAATAAAAATAGATTTTAGTTATTTTGATACACATCATTACTTTCTTCTCTTTTTTTCTATTATGACAAAAATGAGCACAAAAATATAATATAACCTAGTTTATTTAATCTATTATGTGAAGACAAATAGTCTAAGTCATTGCTTGGTATCAGGGATATCAGTCAGAGGTTTTGTTTCCTTTTTCATGGATTACTGTGGAGTTGTAAATACATAACTTCTATGTTGATAAGAAGCAGAATTGTATGTCGTCTTGTGATACAAAGAGGAAATTCTATTGTAAATGAATTGCCTGAGAATCTCGAATAGCTTACCTTTACATCGGTGTTTCAATAATTAAAGCATCTATGTGTAGAAGATGTGAAGGAACCTGTTATCATCTGTTTTTCTTTCAGACCAAAAGATAATTTTTTATTGTATCTCTTTTCTATGGGAGTACTTCTAGTTCAGACGTGGAGAGGAAGAACAGATTCCCTTTTGATCAGTCAGGAATTTGCCTACTGTCAGTCAACGAGTGTAGTAGTCTCATGGTTTGTGAAGAATTTTTTCATCATGCAAAAATGCATCTCCCTCTGCTCTTACCTCTTGGTGACTATGTTTCTGGAACAGTGTCACCTTTTATAATAAAATCATCTTCCTATTAACTTTCAATGGATAATAATGATAACTGTTATAAGTGAGATAACATGTGTCAACCTGTATGAATCAACACAGACTTCACACTAGAGATGAGTAAGATTGTTAGCCTTATTTAAAAATGAAGAAAAAGAGTCAAAACCTGTTAAATACTTGTTAGAGTCAGTTAAGAAGTGTCAGGGACATGATTCAAATCTTGGCTATCTGACTGTAGAAAATATGTATTTTAAATATCATAGTCAGGGAAGACTATATGGAGAAGCTGACATTTGAACATTGACTTAAACAACATGAAAAGAGAGACATGCAGGTATCTGAGGAAATTGCATTGTTAGACAGAAGGAACAGCACGTACAAGGGCCCTGAGGCAGGAAACTGTTCCTGTGAGAAAGGAATAATTTCAAGTATTTTTGCAAAATATCTGAAAAGTATAGTTGCTATTATCAAAAATGGATATATTTGGGTGTCATAGGTTTGGTGGGACAACTAGAAATTCAGTTTTGAACCAGCTAACTTTGAGAAATCTATTGAATGTTCAAATGATGTCAAGTAGACAGTTCAGTACAGTCTGAGTTCACAAGAGAGAAAGGATGTGGAAATGGCCAGCTTTATGCGTGCACTTAATAGGAGACTAGTGAAGAGCACCATGGGCACAGACAAAGATGGGCAGGTGCTCCAGGAACAAGCTTGCCAATATTTAGAGCCCAAAGGTGAGGAGGCACCTGCACAAGATCCTGAGGCATAGCAACTAGTGTGGCAGGGTGTAAAACAGGTGCTTGTGAACCCTGGACCACAATTTAAAAAAAAAAAAAAACCTTCTGGTGAGGAGGAGGTGAGATCTGTCATATGTTGCTGCTGAGTCAATTAGGTGAGTGCTGGGAATTGAGCATGATTCTGGCAATGCAAATGACACTGAAGACCCTAACAAGTAAATATTCATTATAATGATCCAGGCAAAAACCTGGAGAACATTCATGCATGATTAAGCATTATTATCAAGTCACACAACTGAGATTTATCGAGAACAAATAATTGTCCTTATCCTTACGGATGGCCTTGAGCAGTGTATAGTTTTATAAAAATCAAAGTTTTAAAATGATGAATGATTTTATAGACAATATTTAATTCAGTAAAGAAAATATTAAAGAACAGTGGAAATGTGTGACAAAATATTGAGAGATTTAAAAGAGAATCACATCTCGAAAAGATGGACTGATTGAAAGGATATGATGGGGTCATGTGTTCCAGTTTGGAAGTGCCAGATAATCTAATCTGATTTAGGAAAAAATGGGAGAGGCTTTTGGTAATATAACTGAAAAGTTCGGGTATAGGTTAATCAGGGTGGTCCATGCCACTAGCCGACCTCTCTGGCTTCACTTTCTGGCATGTTCTCCAAACATGTTCGTCATCAGTGGCTCCAGGCTCACCTCTCACTGTCTGGCATTCCCTGTGGAAGGGACTTTTCTTTCTTAACAGTTGCTGTAAATTTCAGGTATTGATTCGGATTAGTCTGGCTTATGTTATATATGGGCCAATAACCATTTATTCTGTTCCTTGGAGTGAATTAGCTAGATGGAGGTTTTAACTTGTCTTATTAGAAGTAGAATAATGAAGACAGTTCTTTCCAAACCACAGGTATTAATAAGTAGAGAGTTACTGATAGAAAAATTAAGGTTATAACACTATATGAGTGAGCACATGAATGTTGGGCACATAAAAGAAAGATTTCTATGTAGGGAAAAATAAAGGATACTTGAAGAATACAGACAAGCAGCTATGCAGCATTCACTATATGCTTCCTAGACTTGCTGACATCTCCAGAAACACTCCTGCAACCCCAAGAAGCGTGTGTCTATCTCGGGGAAACTGAGAAAAGTGAAAGGATTTTTAATATTATGTTAGAGAAAACTTACCCTTAGGACTAAATTATAAACTCATATTTCAAGCCTTAAGATATTTTTATTCATAATCATGCACTGAGAAAATAAATGCATAGTTCATCTATGTTGCACTGAAATTGTCAGCCATGGAAACATCTCCGAGCAGATATAGGTAACAAAGTAGTAGTTGTACCATGTGACATGAATCCAGAGACTCTCTGCCTCAGTTTCCCCAGCAAGTACACTTGTTGGCTTCTGAGGGTGAGCAAAAGAGTGGTCGGCGGGTGTTGGGGTGGCAGAGGAGGTCTAGTGTAAGGTGTGGGTGGCAACTTACACTACTTTCAAACATTTCTCTGAGTTCATCCTCTCTTCTCTGCATCATTTAGATTTGTACAACAGCTCTAAATCCTGAACTTTTCAGGATTTCTATGGCAAACCCTGACTTGTTTCTCATTGGCTGCTCCTACTCTGGCAGGTAGATTCCAGCCTCATTTGCTCTGCTCATTCTTTGCCAAACTTCCATCCATTTCCTTCCTTAGAATGCTGTTGACATCTTCCATCACGGGTCCTCCCTGCTGTCACTCTTTCTTCATAGACTGTGTCTCTTTATTTCACTGTCATTTTCCCTCCTACTGGTATTTTTGAGAGATAAAAGACATTAGCATGTGCTTTTGATCTCTGTCATTTGACCAGAGGCTCTTACATTTATTTCTGCATCATCTCTTCACATATTCAATAATTGATTATATTCAGCATGCTACTGTAATCCCCATTAGTAGTCTAAAGCCCCACATCAAAATCTCATAACTCTGCCACTGACATATACATATACCAGTCTCTAAGTGGTACCAGCATCCGTACATTTGAACACATTCCTTGGCCTTAGTCTTATGTCCATGTTTATTTGATCACCTGCTTTTAGATTGGTTTCAACTCTGACGTGTCAATATGTATTTTTACAGATTTACCATTCTGATCACATTGTAGCTAAGACAGCAGAAATTAATATGGCAACGTTTAGAGTACATATTTTGAGGTGTATTCCCCAGTGTTTCCAAGCATTGTGAAAAAATGATTGATCCAAAGTAAATTCTCATTCGATCTGGAACTTTCTAATCTACTAATATAAAGTTAAGCCCACAATTGCTATGTTTGTAAAACACCTCTTAGATAATGAAAGATTATGAAGGTTGGTATAAAGTGGTACTCAGATATATATGTCATGTATCTCCCCATGGAGCTTTAACATCTTACAAAGCATATACATTTGGTAAGAAAGAGGAACCAGAAAAAATGTGACTTGATGCAGCCCATTGTTTCTAGCTGTCAATTGTGTGTTGCTATGCTTTGTTTTATAGCTTTCTCTGGCTCTAAAAAGGATGTTGACATACTGCCTGCAACCTCTGGCTTGCTAACTATTCCATTTTTTTCCCTTAGAATGAGATGCCATTTTGAAAGGCACTGAGACATCACTGTTAAATCACATCCACTATGTGTGCACATGACCTTGTAGTGAACTCACTCCTACTTACTTGTTTGACCTTAATTTATTTCTAACTTTAAAAAAAAAAAAAAAAACTGTGATAATCACCATGATGTGATAGAATTAATTGTTAGATAGATGCATACATGGATAATCTTCCTTATAAGGTCTAACTATCACTTCATACTTGACAGGTCAACAATATCACCAAGCATTCAAATATGCTGTTCAAATGAAGAATGTGTACTCACTTGGAACACAGGTTAATAACCTAGCATACTCGATCATGTTGAACACCTGTAGTCAGTTCTTTTACTAAGGCCTTTGTCCTAGGTGTTCCATTGTCCTAAATGCCCTTGTTCCTGGTCTTAGTATGGATGTCTGTTTCCTGTCTCTGTACTATCAGTCTGAAGGTGACTTCTTCAGAGAAATTTCCACCATTGACTGACTCCAGATCTCATTCCTTCATGAAACCCATTTAATTTTATTGTTTGTACTCATCAGGGCTTGATATTCTCTCAATTATTAATGTTATTATATAATAGAAAAACACAATTCTCTTTTGCCATTTTATTTCCAGTGCCTAAAACGTGGGCTATAGTATCTTATTATTCTTTACAGAGAAAAGGACCTTGTCTGATTTGTTCATTGTCATGGTTTTAACACCTTGCACATGGTATGTCCTTCCTATTTAGTTTATTAATAATGACTTTGCTTTTAATTTAATTCCAAGTTGTATTAAAATTTTATAAGTAAAATTCCCCATTTTTCCTATTTACCCAAAACAAGTGAAAATTTACAAGTACATACACAAAATTAATGTTTTTAGAGCATTTAGTCATAATTGGATACTAGATAAAATCATAATTCTAGTGAATGAATAAAGAAAATGTGGTATATCCATTCAATGGCGTAATACTCAGTGATAAAAAGGAGAAAACTACAAAAACACACAACATGGTTGAATCTTAAATACATAATTCTAAGTGAAAGAAACCAGACTGAAAAGGCTACCATCCTGAGATTTTCTATTTATGTGACATTCTGGAAAAGGCAACACTGTAGGGACAGAAAATGGATCTGTAGTTGCTAGGTCATGGATATTGGGAATGTTTGCTACAAGGGGCAGTAGGAGGGAACCTTGTGGAGTACTGGGACTGTTCTATGTCATTATTGCAGTGCTAATTGCATGAAGCCTGTTGAAGAAATGACAGGAGCCCAGAGCTGGTAATAATGTGAAAGCTGTTGAAAGGGTGCTGTTTATCCTGAGATAGAAAGCCATGGATGTTTATATTGTAAAAATAAATTTATGAAGGTGTGTATTTTGGCCAAAGACACCACTGTTGAAAGTGTACATTTTGGTTTGTGAGTTTTGATAAACACTACAAACAAGACCTGAAACATTTTCATTATTCCATTCCAGTTTGCAGCCAGTCTTCTTAGGGCTACTTTCCTGAGAAAGAACCAACCATTCCTTCTTTTTTCCCTCTGATACAGTAAATCAATTTTCTATAAATTTAAATAATTTAAATAATACATTATATATCCTTTTGCAGCTGACTTCTTTTATGCAGAATATTTTTTGATCTTCTTTCAAGTTTGCCATCTTCTGAGGCTTTTTCCTTTCATTTATGAATAGGATTCCATTACATGGACACTTCAACTCATTTATCAACTAATCTGCTGATGGACATTTAGATTGTTCCCACTCTTTAGCAATTAGGTATGGAGTCACAATGAACCTTTTGTGTTCAAATATTATTTTAAAATAGGTTTTTATTTCTCTTGGGTTATTACCCAGAATTACTGGCTCACATGGTAGACATCATTTAGGGGTGTGTTTGGAAAGGCAGAAATGTTAAATTTTGATAAAGCCCAATATATCATTTTTTTTTAAATTCTAAGTTGTGATTTTTGAGTCCTATATAATAAAAATTACAAAGATTTTCTTCTATGTTATCCTTTAGAATATTAGAATTTTACCATTTATGTTTATGTTTCCAGTAT
Organism: Sciurus carolinensis; assembly: GCF_902686445.1. Lineage (NCBI taxonomy): Eukaryota > Metazoa > Chordata > Mammalia > Rodentia > Sciuridae > Sciurus > Sciurus carolinensis. The sequence continues at coordinate 103,087,655 of NC_062218.1, read as the reverse complement.
ATTTTGCTGTCAGTTTTATAGCTGAAGTGGAGTAAGGTTTGATGATGGTGCCAAAGTATTTTAATAGAGAAAGGAAAAACTGACAAAACAACAGCACCTTTGTCAAATCCATCAACAATGTGAATGCCATCATTCTGGAGCTTCTGTTCCATTCTTCTGGCCAATATGGCTAACATATGCCAAAACCTCACTGGCTTCATTACAGCAGCTTTATCATAAATACTGACGTTAAATTACACAAGTGTTTCAATGATCTTATAGTTCAAATTTATTTAGCAAACTATGGAATCTTTGATATTCTCTTTGAAAGTTAAAACCGATGTCAATTTCTCAAAATGCTGTCTAGGATTTTGACTGAGATTGAGTTGACCCTATAGACATGTACTTTTAAAATAAATATCTTAACAATATTAAATATTCTTATCCATGAGAAAAGTATATGTCTGTTTGAATTAAAAAACATTTCTATGTTTACTGAAGTCAATTAAATTCTCTCTATGGTTTGTAATTCCAATGTACAGATTTTTAACATATTTTGCTGAATTATTCCTAGAGTTTTAATGTATATTAAATGTCATTTGAAAATATTGTTTTCCACTTGTTTGTTTATAGTCTATATAATACAATAGAACTTGATAAAGTACCTTTACCCTGAGAGAGCACCACAGTCACTTAATAGCTTTATGAACTTTTGGTAAATTCCTAAGGACTTTTTATGCGCACAATCATGTTGCCCAAAGATAAATGCTTTTTTTTAGCCTCTATGCTGTGTGTGTGTGTGTGTATGTTCACAGTTATATATTGCATTATAATGTACATATGTGTGTATAGATAATAGGTATATAATTTTTCCCCACCTTAATATTTAGGTTGGGACTTCCAATAAATTTTGAATAGAAGTAGTGAGTACTGGTACTCCTTCTTTTTCTAGCCATTAAGTACAATATTAAAGCGTTGCATGAATTGCACTTTAGCATATTGAGGAAGTTTCTTGTTATTAATAATTAGTTAAGAATCTTTTTTTCATGAAAATTTATTAAATTGAATCAAAAGCTTTTTCTTTACTATTATTTTAATATAGTCAGTTATGTGGATGGACTTTCATAAATTAAACCAACCTTGCATTCTTAAAATAATTTGGCTTTGGTGTGATATCCTTTACACATATTGATACATTTGACTTGCTAACTTTTAGAAAGTATTTTTGCAATTATGCTTCCAAGAAGTATTGATCTTAAAGGTTTTAAAAACTGTTTTTTACCCTCTTGCTATAAACAACTGCAAACTGGGTGGCGTATATAAAATAACTGCTTTTAAAAATTATGTAACATAAATTTTCTGACAGATGTTAAGCAAATAATGTGATGCCTTCAATCACTCCAGATTTCTGGTTGGAAGCACTTTTCTGTCCCTTATGTAGAGTGGAAATCATGAACAGAGCATATACATCTTGCTGACTTAAGGAAAGAAAAAGAAATTTTCAATAAGGTTAAGCCTCCTATGAGGAAGTAATTATGCAGAAAAGAGCCCGATACGAGGGATGCTCTTTTATTTTTTTTTTATTGAATGATAAACCTGTAAGCATAAAGCCTAGTAGAAAATTTGTTTCTTTAGCTGTCTCTGCCTTCTTTTCTACTTAATCAAATGTTTGGCATAAAATGGTGATTCAACCTTGAGTTGTGACTTCTTCACCAAAAATGTTTAGAAGAATGAAATTTGTTCACTTCTTTGATTGTATTCATGTGCTCCACAAGTTGTTTTCTCATTGAATTGGTATTTTCTTTGTTCTGGAAGAAACAAAAGAATGGCCTCCAGAAATATCTTGTTTAAGCAGCTGATAGATGAAGTGATTAGGTGTGGTATGAACCTTTTCCATTTTTAATTTCATGATGATAGCTGGCAGAAGGCAAACAGCAGGCAGCTTCCATCTCAGGTGTGCCAGCATATTGCAATTAAAGGAAGAGACTCCCAGTCTCCCAGAAGAAAGGCAGTGATCAAAGTGTCAAATGATTTATATTCAATGTAAACAATTCCCTGCCCCCAATACTATAATTTATTTGGAGGGCATCTTCAAAACCAAGACACATGTTATTCTCTAATTTTGGTGTATGGTACGTGAATGAAATAAGTATTCTCCAACAGTTAAACATATTTGGGGGCTTCTGTACATTCATCTTTATTATAAATAATCGTTCCAATTAGTGTTATCCAAATGCTGTGAGAAAACTCAGGTGAAGAAGACACAGTTTGAGCAATGGAAGCAAGATTATTTTTTATCATTAGTGAAACAAACCAAGTCAGTCAGGGAAGGGTCCCATGGCAGAGAAATAGAGATACAGATAGAAAACAAACTTGAAATTACATAACCAAATTAGGCAAACCAAAAGAAGAGTGTAATCTAAAGGCAAGTCACTCTACTTACCACTACTGTCCTCTATACTTTATATTGAGCAAGTGTGAACAATGACCCAAGATTACTAGTTAGTTTGGTTTTAAATAAATCTCATGATGTGGGACTTTCTTGTCTGTATACTGTAAAAAAGTACTAATGATGTAGGAGATATATACCTCTGATATTGATATTGTGCTTTTCTCAAATGGCATTTAATGTTCACTATATCATTTTTATTTCACAATGTAAGTATAATATTGTGGAAGAACTTTTGCTCTGAAGTCAGACTACCATGAATTCAAATACTGATCCTGAAACTTAATCTCTGAGCTTCACTTTCATGAGCTATGAAGTATTGACTAATAAAAGGAACTGTTTCTTGAGCATGTTTAAGATGAAAACCAGTGAAAACCCTTTGGAAAGTTAAAAAGACGAAACATCTTAAGCTGATTGGCAATAAAATTCATAGGCAAAACACATAATCATCTTCTTGAATCAACCATGCATATGGTTTGGATATGTCCCCCCAAAGATCCTGTGGAAATGATTGAATTGTCAATCTGTAGCCCAATCAGTCCATCCTAGTTTGAATGTACTGGCTGGGTAGTTAACTGTAGGCAGGTGGGATGTAGCTGAAGGGGGGTGAGCCGCTAGGAAGCATGCCTGGGAAGGATGCATCTTCCTTGTAGCCCCTTTTCCCTCATCTCTCTGATTCTTGGTGATCTGGAGGGGAGTGGCTTCCTTTCACCACACCCTTATTACCTGATGTGCTGCCTCATCTTGGGCCCAGAACAATGGAGTTGGCCATCAATGGACTGAGACCTCTGAAACCCTGAGCCCCAAATAAACTTTTACTCATATAAGTTGTTCTTGTAGCATATTTTGACCACAGTGAAACAACAGTTGATTAAAACAAGGAGGTTTGAGAAGATTTAGCAAAACTATGCAAGTGGGCACTTAGTTCATTGTTTGGTGTGCAACATTCAATGATGAGTAGCTAAGAGGAGGGTGTGAAGAAGTTAGAAGAAAGAGAGATAGAAAAGACTGGCTACTAGCTTAAAGAACAGGATTACAAATATTTACTATAAAGGGTCAGGTATGAACACCTCCGTTTTTGTAGAATACGTATTCTGCTACAACTATACAACTGCCATTGTAGATAAGGAGCAGCAATAGATACAACTTAAGGAATGGGTGTGACAGTGGACCAATAAGATATTATTTACAAACATAGATGTTGGGCTGGATTTTCTCTCTCTGGCCATAGTTTTGCAGCTGGAGCAAAGGATAATGACTCGAATGCAGTCTTTTGATGAAGTCTAGCGCTCTACCTAGTCTCTCCCAGTTGCCTTCCTCTGGTCTATTTCATCACTGGGAACAATAGAGATAAAACCATATGTCCTCTTAGACTGTTTTCAGAACTAATGATCTCAGATTTTATGTATAGTCCCAATGTATCTGAAAACAATTTAGTGACTGTCAACCAGAAAAAAAACACTAAAACCAAATTTGAGGCATGGGAGACATGGTTTAGATGGTGGTAAAAATTCCTCCTTTGGTCCCTCTTTCTCCAATGAAAGCAAAACTAGGTATTTATGCAAGGTGGGAATAGATATTTGTACCTGGAACCCTTAATCCTCTTCATCCACTGGCTGCCAGGTGATGTTTGTAGGTAGAGTGACCACATATGCTAGCTAGCTTGTGAAAGTGCCAGGGTGTACCATCATGCCCATCAAATACTGCCAACCCCTCTCTCTCTCCTAAAAATGTCACGATTTGTGGAACAGTCAGGTGAAAACTCTACTAATAGGAGATGGAACCCAGTTCTATAAATTGCTACTTCTTTTCAGAGGCTGCAAAATTTCTATCCAGAAGATAGAAAAAGTACATCTAGATGAACAATTCTAGAAAATATTACGTTAGAAAAAAAATTATTGAATATCCAATGTATGACTTGTACTATGTGTATGACACTAAGGATATAACACTCCCTCAAAAGTTTCAGTTTAGTTTTGGAGAGAGATTTTTTTTAAAGATTTATATGAACTAATTCTTCAACTGAGCTCTTTAGATTCCAAAGTCACAGACTGTGGTTTTCATATGTTCGATCCATTCTTATTTATTCCACATGACCCAAAACTGCATGAGGGCAAAGGTAGATTGCACCTCCCTCCCCCTGTCACCAGCAGCTGGTCAGGCTTACTGCATTATTAATTGAGCCACTACTGTGGAATGAATAACTCAATAGTAGTCAAAGTTTTCCTCATTAAACATTGATTTTGCATTTCCATATTCTACTGAGAAAGGGAAGGAAAAAGAAGTAAATTATTTCACAAAATTTGAAGAACTTGTACAAGTAGCAGCAGATACTTACCTTCATATTCCATACTCCCTGTTCATTAAAATCCTACTACATGCCTGGCTCCAAATTGAACTCTTATATATAAAAATTCTGAGCACTTAATCCTCACAATTGGCCTAAGTTAGGAGCTAACATTTCCTCTATTTTATGGATAATAAGGCTAAAGCTCAAATAATTTAGGGAATTTACATAAAGCAACACAGCTAGTAAGTGATGGAGACAGGATTCTGTCCCACTTTTGATTCCCATGATGACTGAAAATATTTTGAAACTTTTTAGACATAGTTTAATTTAGATATATAAAACCTCAATTAAAACCTTAATTGTTTGTTTTAATAATCCTAGCATCATTACTATAAATATTGCATGAGTCACACTTATAATAAAAATTATTGGTTCTTTTCTAACATTCAAATTTAAGTATGCTGTTATTTATTTATTTATTTATTGGTAAACCTGGCAACACTATTTAATATACAGTCCATAGAGTATACTTACAATTTAGGAAAGTATAAAGAAAGAAGTTCAAACATAGTTCCATTTTAAAACATGAGTTCTATATCTCTTCTCTGATTTCATGGCTATATGTGGAAAAAGACAATGGTTCTAGCACAGTTCTTCCAAAGTACAACGAAAACATTGTTTATCTTCTAATCAGCAATTATCATGTGGATTATTTGATCTCAACCAGAAACTGTTAAGTACTCAAATGTCCCTTGAGCAATCAACATCATATGGAGCTTTGTTTTGCCTTGCTCAATTTAATCCCTGAGTATAATTCCTCTAGTTTTCCTTCTGTAGTAATGAGATGCAGCACAGAGTCCAGCTATAAAAATGAAGTACATATAACTACAGCAATAGCCATAAGCAGGTAGGATGAGTATCAGTCAGCAGCCTAGAGAAACATTCTAGGAAAGCCTAAGACTAATTCCTTATTCAAAGATCTTGTCATCTCATTACAGAGAAATTGCAACAATTATGTATAAAGCCTCTTAAATAAAGAATGTTTGCAAATTTTGGGGCCCCTTGGCTTCCAATTCCAACTTCCAAAAAGTACTCCAAATTTCCCTTCTAAAACCACCTTTTTCCATTTAAAACAGGATTTGTTTAAATCAATGATTATAAAGCTTCCTGAAACCTTATAGCTAAACCGTTTGAACAAAGAAAGACTTGGGACAAGGTGAGTACAACTGATGAGAAGAGGCAATTATTTCCGGAGAGAAAAGCTTCCCCTCTCTTCGTGGAAGCAATTATCTGAGGCCTTTCCTCTTGGTGGTTTGGGTGCCACAGGTATATCATTGTATTTTGGTACCATAAAGAAGCAGCTAGAAGTTCAGGAATGTCTGAGAATAAAACTGAGACTGTAGAAGGCAAAGAAGGGTGACTTACAAAATAGCTATAATCTGAGTAGCATAATTTGAACTTCTGGATCCAGCTTCAGTTAAAATCTCTAGATTTTTTTCCCTCATAAATAAATTTTCCTCTTTAGATAAGTCAGTTTTAGATGGGTTGTTTTGCCACTTGCAACACAAAAGAGATATCTGTGTCTACTGATTTCTATTCAATTTGAACACCCCAGAAAAATAAAATACAAAGGCCACAAAAATGGAACACAGATTATTACTGTGTGATAAGGAAAAAGTGTGTGTATGTGGACAGGGAGAACTATTTAGATATGAAATGGAGCCAGAAATGAGGCTCAGATAAAAGACTTACTGAGAAGCCTTTATGCTTGCTATGGGTGGCCCAGAGATTTTAAAAATAAGCTTCCTAACAGGCTATGTAAACAGAACAACTCATTTGTCCAGCTCACAGTATCCCCAAGCTAAATTCCAAGAAATTGCTCCAGAGGATAACAAGTGGAAAGGGACAATGACCATTTTAGGGGGGAGCAGTTAAGAAGTTTCTTACTGGACACCAAACTCGAGTTGATCCATGAGAGGATGGGAGAGGTTGGGTAAGGATGGGGGCAGGAAACTTCAAGGAAGGGAAACAGCAAGAGCAAATTGAAACTGTGAAGAACCTTGTAAGAAGATGAGCACAGACGAAGTCCGAAGTCATGGTGGGCCACAGGAGTAGTGTGCAACACACGCACATCTAACCTTACTATTGGAGCCAATGATACAGAAAGATTCTCTCTACTTGAATTTCCTGGAATCTCAAGATATATCCATGCAATTAATTTTGGTTTGATGAAAAAAATGGAAACAGTCTACAAATAAATCTTGTCAAAAAATAAAACTGAGAATAAACAAACTCCCCTGCAAAAAAAAAAAAAAACAAAAAAAACACGACATATTGAGTTCAGTTCTCTTGTTGCATAAATTACCCCTTCAGAGTAATTTAAGTAACTTTCACTCCCCAACCTAGAAAGATACATATTTAATAAAATAAGTCATTTCACTCTGTCAAAATTATGTTTTGGAAGTTTCAGCCACACTTTCTTCATCTGGTCAAATGAACAGTGGAAAAATAATAAATTCTTGCTGCCATCACTCTAATTGGAGTGCCCCACTAACTGGCCTTATCACATACTTAAGTTACTATACTCATAAATTACTCTGATATCATGAATTATCAGTGGATAGCATGTAATGCACACCCACTGGAAATTTGTAGCTTTCTATTATATTTTGATTAAATTATCATACTAGCTCTCTGTGACCCTGGAAAAGTGAATTAGCTACACTGAGACATTGGTCACTAATTGCAAAACGGGTGCATTAATAACTACCTATCAAGAGTTTTATGAGGAATAAGTTAGAAAATATCTAGTAAGTTCCCAGGAAAGTAACGTTCATTTGAGCAATTACTATCTGCCAGTCCAAAATATGTTTCATGAATTATTTTAATTCTCATTAAAATCCTGTGAATATTTTTCCCCCACCTCTATATATGAGTAAACTCAGACCCAGGAAGACTTTTCTGCCTACTTAATATGATGATTTTTCAAAATTCCTTCATTGGGTTTGGGATGTAGTTCAGTGGTAGAATACTTGCCTAACATTTTCAAGACCCTGACAATCTGGGACAATCCCCCATTATCACCACCACTACCACCAAAAAAAAAAAAAAAATCCATATATTACTTCTCTCTACTAACTAGTTAGAAAGAATATGCACCTAGCTTCAGAATAGTCTTTATCTTTAAGGAGGGGGAATAGGCAATGATATGAAAGCAGAACAACCTATATCTATAATATCTTCATTTTAAAAAGTAAAATATTCAAAGTAAAAAAGAAAGAGATCACTCTTTTACTGCTAACATGGCAAATTAACAAAATTTATTTTATAGCTATTTCTAAGGAACCAGAAAATATTTTACATTAAAATAAAATTATTGGTCCTTAGTGAGTTCTTTGAAGTATCAGAGGTCATAGATTATTGTTTCAATATTATGGCAATTCTAAGAAGTGACAGTTGTAATATATTAACACAGTGGTATATTCTGGGAGAATTATTACCTTTATTTAATGATTATGTGTTTCAATGATTATTAAACTTTAGCATTTTAAGAATCACCTGGGGAATTTGTTAAATACACAGATCACAGGTCTAACCTTTAGGGATTCTGCCTCGGGGAGAAGACCAAGAATCTTCATTTGAACAGGTTCTACAGAAGACTCTGACATAGTTTACCATTAGCAAGTTTTTATGAAAAATTGATTTGAAGGACAGCATCTCCTTGAATTCAGGGGCTGAAGGTGAATAAAGAAAGTGCTGAAAGAAAAAGAAAACCGTTAAAAGATGGGTGGAGTGGCCACTGCGTGTTTGCCTCCAAACCATGAGCCCTGGTTTTTCTGGTTAGCATTAATCACACCTACTCTTTCCATGACTGGTTCTGGGTAGCACCCGCTCCATCACTAGGGGAGGTGATTTAGGTCTCAGCCAATCAGCACATCAGACTGCTACTGCACGCCTTGATTGGTCCAAACCTTGCATAATATTCCCCAGTCATTTTAAATTACAGAGCTACCCGTGAGGAAATTCTGTCTTCTTGATGCAGTGAGAGTATTGAAGAGCCAAGAGGGATTGGGGGGGCGGTCTTTGGTGGGGAGTGTTACAAACTCTTTGTCATTATAGGCTGAGATTAAAGCTAAATTCACAGAATTCAAATCCTAACTTTGAGTTCTGAAGCCAGCCTTGCCAGAAGCTATAATCTACCTCAGTCTTTTGTGCTAGTAAGTTCAGTTTGATTTGAGCCATTTCAACTGCAACCCATAGATCTCTACTGATGGTTTTCATGTAAATTCAGGACTGAAAGAGAGAGAGAGAAATTCACTGTGGTGGCAGAACTGGATGGTTCTAAAATTTCCTTAAGGATGACATTCCCAGGCCTTATAACATTCTTATCAGTTCAAGGATTTAAAAAAAAAATAATTTTAAGTATTACTGATCACTCATCCTTACACCAGGCAGTATTTCAAACACTCATCCCTTTAGTACTCAGAGATACCTTCTGTGGTAAAAAATATCATTCCAATTTGGGAAAATGAGTCTTGGAAAGATTGAGAAATCTGCCCAAGATCATCCAGTTTGTCGATGGTAGAGTCAAGATTTAATCCTTGGCTGCCTAACTCTGAGGATAGATCTTAACCCCTCAGTACATCATCTCTAACATTTTTGGCTAGAGATAATTAGCCTTCCTTGGAAAATAAAGTGCCTTGGAGAATTTGCTATTTCCAAACTTAAATTGCAGTTTGACTCCTTTATTTGGGAATGGTGTGTTTATACCACATTAAACCAAACTTTCAATTACTCATGCTGGAAGTTCTCTACTCACCTAAAATTTCTTCCTCACTTCTCATGATTTAACATGTTTCATGGGAAAATCAACTAGAATTTTCTTTTGAATCTTGAATAATGGTGGGGATATAAGTCAATGGTAGTGATGGTAGTGTGTTTGTGCATGCCGGTCTAGGGGAAGAATGGGGTGGGGTGAGTGATTGCCACATTCACCTGTATTTCAAATGACGTCATCCCTCCTTCAGCTTTCTACTTCTACTTACTTATACATAGATGTTTTCCCTCCTTTTGTTCAACTCGTTGATCATCAGCAGCCTAATACACACTAGAATTTGCATCCAGCTCTATAGCAAACTTCACAGTCAACAGTTACCATGATGAGGCAAGCTGACTTGATATGGAGGATCTTGGCTTGCTATTGCCTTGGATGCAAAAAGAAGCATCTGCTTGTGACAATGTCAAATACTTCTTGCAGCAGAATCACTTACTGCTGGAATCTGCCATTTTTTTTGCATGCATTTGAATTGCTGAGAAGTAAATAATTACTTTTATTACAGACCCATTTATTATAGACCCATAGGAAAAATGTTCTTCTTGCTCCCATTTCAAAGTTTAGGAAACAGAGGTTCAGAGTGGTTCAGAGATTTGCCAATCCATCTAATGAGGTGGGAAGCTTGGATTAAATCCATGTTTATTTACTTTCAAACACTTAATCATAGTATTAAATTAGTTAAGATCAGTGCATGTCAGAATCACATAGAGGCTTGTTAAAACAAATTACTGGGTACATTCCAGGGTTCCTGATTCAGTTGAATTCCCAAGTGGGGTCAATGTTGCCTGAGTTCTACACTTTGGGATCTACTGATCTTATCTGAATGCTTCCCTTCAGAGATGTAAAACCAAAACCCAGAGAAGGGAGAGGACCTGTTCAAGATCACAGTGTGAATTTAATGCCAAAAGAAAATTCATGTCTATGTCTTTTGGTTCTCAAACAAGCAGTCTCTTAAATATGAGAGAGCACCTGTCCTCTATCCGTTTTACATTTACAAAAAAGAGACATAATATGTGTCTAAAGTCCTGACTAATAAAGTCTCTGAATCATGCCCTGATTCTCCAAGTTGGCAATCAATTGTAAATTGCAGTTAAATTAGTTAATCTTCTTAAATCTTAAATTCCTACAAAATTGGGGTTAGCAATTCCTACTTTCCAGTTCTTTTAAAGGATTGCAAATAATTATGAATTTTCTCTCAGTGTAATGTAAGTTCCATGATGTCAGGAATTTTGCTGATCTTTATTTCCTAGTGCATTTCTCCATCAGAAACACTGCCTCCCATACTAGGTAGGCATTTGCAACAATGTGTGTGTGTGTGTGTGTGTGTGTGTGTGTGTGTGTGTGTATACACTGAGGATCTAACCCAGGGCCTCACACGTGCTAGGCAAGCATGCTACTACTGAGCCCCAGCCCCAGCCCAGTATTTGTAAAATTCTTACCAAATATAAATACCTGACATATCATGAAAACTTAACAAATGGTGACTTTATCACAGTTTTAATTTGATCATGATCATTTCAGAGTTTTCTGATACATTCCTATTTTTTCCCATTCAATTTTTTTTTTCTACTCTCTTTACCTGCCAAGCTTTATCATATTTTCTGGTAATGATGTTTCCATTTTATGGTTTCTGAAAAAACAGGCCAGATGTTAAGCTTGCTTTTTTGTTATTCTTTTAGCAAATTCACTCTGCAGTCATTGATCTTCAGTTTTCAAATGGGGAACTCTAAATTACTATAAACATTCTGCCTCAGCTGTCTTTTAAATCCTTTCAAGTAGGGAGCATTGAAAGGAAGATGGTCATTAGTCATTGGGGACTATTTTAACCCCTTGGTTAGCAATGAGACATTTCCCACTGTGTTGGAAGTAGCCCTTCTATTGCCCAAATAGAATTCTCTCCTACCTCAGTCAACAGTCAAGCAAACAAGAAAGAAGTTTTGATGAATTTACTTTGCAACACATTCTTAAAGTCCAAGATGATTTGACTTGCCTTTTAAGACTATTTGAACCAGAATCTTTCCGGAGAGGGTCCTAGATAGCAGCAACTCTGAAAAGCTCCTGGGTTGTCTTTTCCTCCCAAGGACCAGTTTGAGTGCAGAGTTTTTCACAGGTGTTCAACATACTGGGAGAATTGAAGTTAAAAGTGCAGGAATTTTATAATATCAAACTTGATCCTTTAAGAAAGGTTGCCTTTTTCTTCTCAGAGCAGCTATTTGCTTTACTTTGCTTGAGAAAATCCTTTACCATCATTAAATGAGTAACATGCTGCCACAGCTCAGCTTGGAACAGTTTATGCATCCTGAGAAAAACAAGAGTATAATCAAAACCTGTAATTCGGGACATGTGCCCTTCTGGCTTCAATCTGGGGCTCATATTTGAAATCACTGATTTCCTTTGTTTGTAACAGAGACATGGCAATCTCAGTATGTGTTACCTGTATTTCCCTGTCAGCCGTTAAGAAGGTGTCTCACCGAGGCTCAGTTTTACTTATTCTCCAGGTTAGGTGTCTATCATTTGGGTTTCCTTCCAGGCTTCCCAGCAAGAATTTCATGGATGAGTTTCAGCTTCCACTTTAAATCATATTATCTTAGACATACACTCTAGATATCTTGAAAAATCTATGATGACCTATGTGAAATGCATTAGAAACATAAAAAGAACAGCTTAATTTTATTAATACATTATTCTTATTTGTTTGGGCTTCAAATTATGCTTTTTAAAAATGATAGCAGCCAAGTGTAGTGGCACTCGCCTGTAACCACAGTGACTTGAGAAGCTGAGGTAGCAGGATCACAAGTTCTAGGCTAGACTCCACAACTAAGCCAGATTCTAAGGAACTAAGGGAGACCCTGTCTCAAAATAAAAAATAAAAAGGACTGGGGATGTGGCTTAGCGGTTAAGCACTTCTGGGTTCAATCCATAGTGCCCTCCCCCCAAATGAAAACAATAGTATTGCAGCTTCAAAAAATCCTATATTTCTGTGATAACATAAACTTGTTGGTAATGCTGTACATTGGAGACCCTTTAATTTATTTATTTTTGATTTACTGGTTTGTGTTACTCAAAAGTGTGGGGACTCCACTCTTCAAAAGAATTGCTGAGCACAAGGTGACTCACAACCAATTGTTTTGTCACCAGTCAGTGGTGGCTGTATACTATTCAAATGAGCTATTTACTGAAGGTCCCCATTTTCTCCTGGGCAAACATAAACTCTCAGACAACCACCAATTTATGCCTAGTTTTCATTCTGTTCTCTTCTGAGGACTGAAATTGGTTTCATTATAACAGAGTTCAGTTATCAAATGATAACAGATAAATATGTGCTTTGTGAGAAGGGCATTCTAGCTACAACCTCAACAGCTCCTTCAAATGCTACCTTTCTCTCCTCCAACCTCCTGCAGGACCTTGTCAGTCCTCTTGCCTGGCATTTATCACTTGGTTCCTTGAGATATATGTAATTATATGTGAGCAGATCCTTGGCATCTTTCGAATTGAACATTTCCAGTTTTAACTCTTCACAAGTGACCCTTAAGTGCTTATAATTTGTATAATGTGTCATATTGTTGTGATATGAATTTAAATCACACTTTGAGTTGTGTAAAAAAATGAGTGACTCAGCCACTGTGATAACTGAGCAATTCCCAGCATCTCCTCTCCATGCAGTCCACTTGTTCTCTGTTATGTGTATAAGATCAAGACTTTTTATTCTTGTTGAAACAACCAAAAATATTTCAGTGAAAACCGACAGATAACTTATTAGTGATTTAAGATCATTGTAGTAAACCTTTCCGCTTTGATAGAAACAAGACTTAGGAGGAAAAAAAAAAACAAGAGCACATTCAGTTCTTGCTATGTGCCTGAAACTTTACAAATAAATTCATATTCATGCTCTCATTGGATCTTCATATCCCCACAAGGAATATAATTAAATACATTCTGCAGAAAAGGAAAGTGAAACTTAGAATGTGGGACTTAAAATTACATGAACAGAAAATGGCAGAATAGAGGTGGTCATGTTTCCGGCTGTTCTGTGGAGTGAAACCAAAAATACTGACAGGCAGCATCTCAGCAAGGTGGGTAAACACAAAAAGCAGGGGGACTTTACTGGAATTTAACACTGGACATTCAAAGCAAATCAGCTCTCAGGAGTTTAGTTATAATAAAATAAGGAAGAAATCCCCAGTGGCACAGCCACTGCCACAGCCAAGCCAGAAGCTCCAGCCAGAGAGTTCCCTCCATAAGCACAGTGGGGTATAAGGGAATGGAAGGAACCCACGTTTTTGGGAGGCCTGAGGTATGTCTGGGTACAGAGCATTTAGAGATTAAGGACATTGCCTGGCAAACCTGAAAGATGCATGCACAATATTCATGTGTGCAGAAAGAAGCCTCCATCTCTCCAGACTGCATGCAGAGGACAAAGGAGGGAAACAATCTGCAGCTGCTGTGTGGGGTACAGAAACTGAGGGGCTGCATTTCCTACTAACCTGAGTTTAGTCCAAAATACAGGCCAGTAAACACATGCTGCACGACATAAGAGTGTGCTTAAGTGACCAGTAGAAAATCAAATGTGAAGGAAGGTTTACGCAGGGGAACACTGGTTGCAGAAACGCACCCGGTTATACTCCTTCTCTTCCAATTCGACTGCTTGCAGGACTGTCTGGGAGAAGTGCATCTGACTGGAAGGGCAGGGCAGGGGCAAGAGAAATTGTTTGGAGAGTGAATTCAAGACCAGGAATGTGGGGTCTGCAGGTGACATAGAGGGCTAAGAACTGACTCCACCACCACACAAGTGGAACCCAGGGGAACCTCGGGATAAAGTCTTCCAGTGTGGATCAGAAAATGCTGGGTTCTGGGGGTGTGCTGATTTAAAATCTCCAGACCAATTCAAATTCAGCTAAGAGCCTGGAGCCTTCCTAAGCCTAGACCCTGCCTCCAGGAACTCTGCCTACGGGATGACCTCTCACTCCAGCGAGCCAGAGGGTGGAGCATCACACTATGGAAGACCCACCTAAAACTGCTGAGAAGAGAAGAGGAGAATCTTTTGAACTCCAATGGAAAGAATTCTTTAACTTTTCTTCAAGATTTTTTGTTTGTTTTTAATTCTTTTTCACTGTTTGTGACCTTAATGGTACATGGACATTTATACAGTTTTCTGTTTTTTTTTTTTCTTTTTTCTTCTTATCTCTAGCATTTTTGAAGTCAGTTATGTTACATGGATTACTTTTTTTTGTGTGTGTGAACTAGAATGTTTAATTAGCATATTTTAGTTTTGTATTTTATTTTTTATATTTAAAAAATTTTTGCTTTATCTATATTTTTTATTCCTACCTGTTTCCCTTGATTCTCTTTCTTCTGCTAGCAGCTGATCTCTATTGTTCTCTCTTTCACTCTTCTTTAAACTTTTACTTCAGTCTTCTCTCCTCCTCCCTCATAATCATCACATCCTATATCACTTCTGTTCTTTCTCTGTCTACCATTTGAAAATATAAAATCTTTCGCAAACTTGCTGCTTTATTATAGGCATAACTGAAAATATCATTTCTGTTTATAGTGATAATGAACACTGTAGATGTCATAGTAGGAACTATTTGGTTCATTGCTGTAAATTGTTTGCATTAATTAATTGTTTGTAATAATTGTTATTATTTGTGTTCCTCTAAATAGTGAGTTACTGGAAACCTTCAGGGACACTAAAAGTTCACAGGGTAGAAACTCTACTGCCTTGGATCCATACTGTTAGATGGGTAGACACACAAACAACATGAAGAAGCAAAGGAACAAATCACCCCAAGCAAACCAAGATACTCCAATAATATGATAATGACACTACAAAGGAAAATATGTCAGAGAAGGAGTTTAGAATGTGCATAGTTAAACTGATCTGCAAAGTAAAGGATGATGTAAGAAAGCAAATGCAGGTAGCAAAAGATAACTTCAATAAAGAGACAGAGATTCTGGAAAAAAAAAACAAATTTTTCAAATGAAAGAAACAATAAACCAAATTAAAAACTCAATAGAAAGCATCACCAACAGACTAGACCACTTGGAAGACAGAACCTCAGTCAATGAAGGCAAAACATATAATCTTGAAAATAAAGTGGACGATGGAAAGAAGATGGATGTTAAGAAAACATGAACAGAACTTCCAAGAATTATGGGATAACCTGAAAGGACCAAATTTAAGACTTATTGGGATAGATGAAGGCACATAGATACAAACTAAAGGAATGCATAATATTTTCAATGAAATAATGTCAGAAAATTTCCCAGATCTAAAGAATGAAATGGAAAATCAAATACAAGAGGCTTATAGGATCTCAAATGTGCAAAATTACAACAGACCCAAATCACATTATGATGAAAATGCCTAGTATACAGAATAAGGATAGAATTTTAAAGACTGCAAGAGAAAAATATCAGATTACATGTAGGGGGAAACCCATATATATCCCAGCTGATTTCTCAGCCCAGACCCTCAAAGCTAGGAAGTCCTGGAATAACATACACCAAGCTCTGTATGAAAATGGTTGTCAACCAGGAATCCTATATCCAGCAAAATTAATCTTCAGATTTGAAGATAAAATAAAAACCTTCCATGATAAACAAAAACTAAAAGAATTTGCAACTAGAAAGCTTGCACTTCAGAATATTCTCCATGAAGATGAAATGAAAAAAAAAAATGTGAAAACCAGCAAAGGGAACAGTCAATCAATGGAGAAATCAATTCAAATTAAAAACTAGAAATAAACCAAATAATGTCTTAATAATAATGTCTTAATAATAATCTTGAACATTAATGGCCTAAACTTAACAATCAAAAGACATAGACCATCAAATTGGATTACAAAAATAAGAACAACAATATGCCATCTCCCAGAGACTCACCTTATAGGCAAAGACATGAGGTGAATGATGTGAAAAAAACATGTCACTCACATGGATCCTGTAAACAAGTAAGGGTTTCCATCCTCACATCAGATAAAGTGTACTTCAAGCCAAAGTTAATCAGAAGAGACAAAGAAGGACATTAAGGGAATTAAACATCAATGACACATAACAATCATAAATATTTATGT
Organism: Sciurus carolinensis; assembly: GCF_902686445.1. Taxonomy (NCBI): domain Eukaryota; kingdom Metazoa; phylum Chordata; class Mammalia; order Rodentia; family Sciuridae; genus Sciurus; species Sciurus carolinensis. Next base: position 103,071,027 of record NC_062218.1, on the reverse strand, counting down.
CCCAAACAATGAAGCATATATCAAACAAACCCTTCTCAACTTCAAGAATCAAATACATCACAACACAATAATACTGGGTGACTTTAACATATCTGTTTCACTACTGGATAGATCTTCCAAACAAAAACTAAAAAAAGAAATTATAGAACTAAATAATATAGTCAATCATTCAGAATTAACAGACATAGATAGAATATTTCATCCATCAATAACTGAATATACTTTTTTTCTCAGCAGCACATGGATCCTTCTCCAATACAGACCATGATATGTAAGCTATCACATATGCTGGCATTCCATTGTAATATTACCATAATATATTTTTAGCATCTGTAGGGTTATTTGAATAACTCCCTTTCCATTGATATTAATTTTTGTTTTCTTGCTTTTTCTTAATTAGTCTTGTTTGAATTTTATCAAATTTTAGCTGTGTTATTTCTGCTCTATTTTATACATTTTTGCTCCTACTCTTAGTTTTTCCTTTCTACTACTTAATTGGGAAATAATTTGATTGCTAATCTAACTTCTTTCTGATATAAATACTTTAAGTTATAAATGTTCATTTGAGTACTGTTTCATCCCAGAGATTCTGAGATTTTAAGCTTTTATAATCACTTAGTTCAAAACATTTTTTATTTACTTTTCTTGTGTTTTCTTCCTTGACCTCAGAGATATTTATAAGTGCACCATTTAATTTTGAAATAGTTGACATGGGGGTAGGCAGGAAACACCACATATATGATTAAAAATTTAAAAGAAGTATGGAAATGCTTTTTAATATTGATTGTATCAGTTGCATACATGTCAAAACTGATCAAATTGCAACTTCAAATGTGTGCATTTTATTGTACTTCAATTATGCCTCATTAAAACTATAGGGAAGAAAGTACGTGAACAAAGCTATGATGTGGAGTAAAAGGTATGTTTGCCCACAAATGTGCACCGGTTGAGTGTACCTTATCCAAAATGCACAATTGTTGCAGATGTGGTTTTTTTTTTTTTTAAGATTTTGAAATATCCCTACTCCTAATGATGCATAAGGATGGGTCCCTATTCTAGACACAAAATTCATTTGTTTCACATATACAATATATACATAGACTGAAGGTAATTTTGTGTAAGATTTTTAATAACTTTTGTGCATGAAACAAAATTGTATAGTATGAAATGTTCCATTCATGGTGTCAGATTTGTGTTCAAAAATTACAGATTTTGGAGTGTTTGAATTTTGTATTTTCAGATTAGGGAGGCTAATTCTATCTACCTCCTCTCATCACTTCACATTATCCTAATATTACTTCTGTTTGGTTATGAGTTTATTCATATCTTCCTTGGAGCACTTAAATCAGAACATTTGTTATTGCTGATTCGGTGGACATGGATGGATTAATGAATAAAAATAAAATGAATGATGGATCTGCTCCTTCATTAACTTATTCACTTGCCTTTTCCTTTCTTTATCTTCCTTTTTTTTTAAGTACTGGAAATTGAACCTGTGAGCTCTTTATCCCTAAGTTATACCCCCAGTCCTTTCAATTTTAATTTCTAAATTTTGAGACAGGAGACCAGTCTCAAATTTGTAATCTTCCTACCTCAATCTCCCAAGGAACAGGGGTTACAGACATGTGCCACTGTGCCCAGCCACTTGCCTTTGCTTTATCAGCAAAAACTAAATAAGGAAAAAATATGCAGATATTTTAAACATTAAACACTATAAGTCAATCTCTGGAGCTCATTCCACTGTCATATACAGATAAAGAGAGTTGTGGTCTGAACCTAGAAGGTGCCATAGAACCTGTGTAGACAGGATGTCCTGCCTACTGTACTGTCAGAGAGAGACAACACAACAGCTCATTTGTTCTTAACAAATGTTAAGGCCTTAAAATAACATATAGTAAATATTTCCATCTGTATATATTGCCATAGAACTAATTAGAAAACTGTTTATAATTATATTAATGAAAGAGAAGGACAGAGGGCTAATAGGGTACGTGACAGGCAATATACTTTATTTTGATGGTATCTGAGAAAGTTTCCCTTAGGAAATGATATTTCAGCAGAAAGATGCCCAAAGCAGATGGAAGAGTATGTCCATGGTATTAATAAACAGAAAGGATAAGGAAGCACTTGAAGAGTTGAAAAAAAAATTCAGGTAAATTTTTTGGGACTGAAGTTCTAAAGCCATGCTCTAGAATTATACCGAGTGGGATGGGGTTACCAATTAAGAGAGAATGAGAAAGATAAAGATAGGGCTGTAGAGGGATAGGGGTAGTGGGTGAAGGAGGAAAAGCAAAGGAAGAGAGAGATCAGGGATAGAGATTATTCACATATAGTTAGCCAATGGAAAAATGAAATATATTCTTCTAAAAATGATTTCTTCTAAAACAAACAAACAAATAAACAAGAAAAACCATTTAAGTATATCCTATTAAATATTGGACCAGAAAAGAAATTAACCCTAAACTGAACTCTTAAAAAGCAGTGAAGGACTGGGTAGCTCAGTGAAGGAGTGTAGCTCAGTGGAAAAGCACTTGCCTAGCACATGTGAGACACTGGTTTCCATCCTCAGCACCACATAAAAATAAATAGATAAAATAAAGTATTGTGTTCATTTACAACTAAAAATATTTTAAACAAAAAGCAGTGAAGAGAATGCACCATGAGACAACCTATAAATATAATAAAACTTATATTTAGAGGATAATTTTTAGTTTTAAAAGCCTTTAAAGTTTGAATTATTAGAAACAATCCTTATGTTAAGAAATTAGTAAAAGAACAAAGACAATGCATCAGAATAGATAGGAAGTGGTGGTATGAAAAGATGAAATTGAAAATAAGGAGTTAGAAATACAAAGAACCGTAACACAGTCAAAGAGGTTAGTGCACCCAAATCTTGTTCTCTTAAACAAGTACATGAACATAGATGACAGCAGATTCTTCTAAGAAATTATTAGGAGTACTCATTAATGTTCTGTAATTGACGTGTTCACACTTATGAGAAAAATCCTATGTATCTCTTTCTATTTCCTGCTAGCTAAACTGTCTGTTGAGGGACACGCACACCACAGACATTGGTAAAATGCTATGAATCAGAACTTTGTGTGTGTGTGTGTGTGTCCTTCAGAGAGATGGTAATTAAATATTCACTCATACCACTCAATCAAACATTTTGGTAATAAATTTTGAAAAACAGTAAACCAATGATTTCTTAGCAGAATATAAATTATAAAAATTAAACCATAAAGAAAATGATAAGTAATTGAAACCAATTATCAAAGGATATTTAAAATGTGTTTAACTCTATCATCATCTTCAGGACCAGCTGACTTTGCTCTTGTGGTGATATTTTGTACATGGATGGTTGTTCAGACTGATGTTTCTATGAAGAGTTAAGCATTAGTAATTCTTATTCTTCCATCTTGCTGATGTCACTCCCCAAAAGGCATTTTTCAAGGCACTGTTGAGCAGAAAAAAACAAAACAAAAGAGAACAAAACAGAAAAACCTATGGTTCAGTAAATAAATGTAATATGAACTTTGTTGTGTGTGAGAGTCAATTCTCTTCTTAATTATTAATATATATGAGCATGTGAATTTATATATGGTTATACAAGTGTGAAGATAAGTACAGAATGCTTACACGTTATTTATACAAATCAAGTCTTTGGGAAGGAGGATGTAATTGGGGGTAGGAAGTAAAGAGGAGAGGATGGGAAAAAATTTTAATGGGAAACAAAATGGAGTAGAACAACCTTACTATGCATGTTAACCGACTATACAAAAGTATACACAGGTTTTTATTTAGGAACTAAAGAAAGAGATTAATAGCTATTTTTATATTTACCGCATTGTAACACTGGCTAAGATACAGTCACACACATAAAAAAAGTGATATGTATGGTCTGTTTTGATGAGTTTATCTCAATAAAGCAAAACCCATAAACAAAAATGATATATCTACATGTTTACAATGTATTTTATTTTAATTCTGTTCACCTGTGTATCTGCACCTTTCTCTCACCTTACAGATCTTTCTTCGATCTAAGAGAGGAGCTTGTGGAAGGATACATCCTGTCCAAGAGGGATTCATTGAAAAATTATTATTTTACTTAGTACAAAGAGTATATATATTCTTATAATAGTTTGTTGTAATTTTTCAAATATAAAGTAAATATTTTAAAGGGGGTATGTAAGAAACACCAAGATTCTTGCATTAATAATGAGAGTTGAAAAATATGTGATGTGAAGAATAATAATTCAAATGATTTAAATATTTTCACTCAGTAAAGTCAGCCACTGGGCAAATGAACTGAACTGACACTTTTCAAAATAATTACAAATGGCCATCGATTACATGAAAAAATATCTCAACATGTTTAAGAATCAGGGGAATGCAAATCAAAACTTAATTGAGATTCCATCTCACTTCCGTCAGAATGGTTATCATCAAGAATACAAACAACAATAAATCCTAGCAATGATTCCTGGGGTGAGGTGGGATAGGGGACTTCAATACGCTGTTGGTAGCCATGTAAATTAGTAAAGTCATCACTGAAATCAGTATAGAGGTTCCTCAAAAAAAAAAAAAAAAAAAACTAAAAATAGAATTGACATATGACGCAGCTACACTCCTTTGTATGTATCCAAAATGGAAAGTCTATTAATTTTCTGACACATACATAACTATGATTATCACAGCACAATTGATAATCGCCAAGTTATGCCAGGTATCCTGAAATCTGACAATTGGGGGACTGAGACAGGAATTACATATTACTGGCCAGCCTCAGCAACTTAGACACTGTCTCAAAATTCCAAAAGTGGGTGAGGAGTGCTGGGGATGTAGCTGAGTGGTGGAGCATCCCTGAGTTCAGTTCCCAATGGCACACGCACAAGCTTTTTGTGCCAAGTTATGGACTCAGCCTGGGTGTTCATCAATAGATGACTGGCTAAAGAAAATGTGGTACCTAAACACAGTGGAGTTTTATTCAGTCATAAAGAAGAACAAATTGTCTTCCGCAGGAAAATGGATGAATCTGTAGAGTATCAGTTTAGATGAAATAAGACAGACTTAAAAAGAAAAGTATTGAATGTTTTCTCTCATATGTGGAAGCTAGGGGGAATTTTTAAAAAAAAGGTGTCATCAAAGTAGAAGAAAGTCTTTTAGGGTAGAGGAAGGAGAGTCTGTGGAGGGAGGAGGGGAAGGTAAAGTGAGGTATTACAGAGTGAAACTGATCAAATTCTGTTATATGCATGTACGGATATGCCACAGTAAAGTACACTATTATGTGTAATTGCTAAGCACCAATTAAAAAAAAAAAGAGAAAGAAATCTGTTATATTTTCTGGGCAGCAACATAAAAGGGTTTTAACTTCACCTGCATCCAACCCACAGATACTAGGGCTTTGCAGGATCTTGCTATGACCCAGAACATTTGGAAAATGACCTCTAGGTCTCAACTTGAAATTGGGACTTTGAGTTCTTGGGTATCAATAGAACTACACATAAGCTATGACATTCTCAAATTTATCCATTGTGTTCTTTGACAAGTGGAGAGCTATATTGTCTTAATTTATCAGTGGTGCTTCACAGCTGTTGTATCTCCCTGAGGCACTGGTGATAGTCATCTTTAAAGTGAACTGTAATCAGGATTCTGGGCAGGACAAGATGAGAATTAGCTGTCTATTTCTTTATTTATCTTCAAATGTCAGCACTCTGCTCTGGCATATTTGATAGGAAGGCATCATTAATTCCTTCTGCAGGCATTAGCTGAGAATTGGAACTCAGAAATAGTTTAATTGAATCATATTGTATGATGATATAAGTGAAATGTGCTCATGGAAGGTCAAAAGAAGTAACACATACAGATATCATATAACATCTACAATGACAGGTTTGCTTACTTCTAGATAGATTTTTTCATCTCTCTAGTGCTGGTTACAACACATAAGACTTAGAACCAGGGAAAACCAGAATGTAAATCTCACAAATAACTGAATCTGAGCTAGGATTGACTTATTGTCATGAGCACAATTGTCATCTCGCTGAAATACATGTTGCATTTTGCATGTTCATCTAATTATATCATACCTGTGCTCAAAACTCTACATCTATATGCTATTGCTCATATGTATTGCATAAATGTTGGTTCCTTTGAAAGATGTCCTCCATGATTTGGCTGCAGTCTAGTTTTCCTGTGCCTCTCTCCACTAATCTGCAGATTCCTCAAGGATAAATTTCTTCTTTTCTGTTGTCTTCAAACCTGGAAGTTTGACAGCCACAGTGTAGATATTATCAAACATTTGATAAAGGAATGAAAGCAAAATTCATTGAGTGCTAACTGCTTTGATTCAAGGAAAAACTACCATAATGATTTCTGATAATAATCACTAGTATTAGTACAAAGGAAATTATACATCCTTGAATCTAAAGCACCAATGTATATATAAGATGTCAGATTGTGGTCATTCCAAATTGTTCTGCCGAACATTATATTCTATGCAGACTGGTTAGGAGAACACATGGTTAAAAATTTCTACTTCGAAAAGTAGAAACCAGAAGTCTCATGATACCTATTTTGCATAAAATGATTCCTTAACAAAATAGACACTCCTTTTTTACTTGCACTGCCTTGAGACTAGGAATTTTTGTTTTACATTTTAATGAAGTTACATTTGCTGGAAATGTTTTCACTGCTGCATGAAGGCTTTTGCTGAAAGAACACTGATTCTGGCTAAGCAATACCAAGGAGTAAAATTCTTTTAGAGCAACTTGAGAGTAAGTTTGTTTCCTTTTGTGGATAATCACTGCAACATGGTCCATTTTGGAAAAGAATATAAATAAGTACAAGTGTATAAAGGTGATATGTGAAAAGAAACTAAAACTTTATATGATCTGGGGCTTGTAAAATATTCCAAATATCCCAAAATAAATGTGCATTCCAATTATTCCCATTAATTCCACAAGATTCCACAGAAAATAATTAAAGCAAAAGAAGATTAAAGAAGTAATAAAATATCTATAAAGTAAACCTTTATAATATTGAATGGTTACACTGAATCTGCATACTTAAGCATTTTTGATAAAAGGATTCAAATAATTATTTTTTGAAACATATAGTCCAATTCAATTAAATAGACATTTGTTGCAGTTACATATTAATTTTTTAACCATTGGGATACTGCAATCAATATAAACAGACTTTATACTTGTGTGGCTCCAATTTTCAGAGGAAGCAGAACAGAGCAGAGTAAGCTCATGTGATAGATATCTGTGGACTTGGACTAGGATATTATCAAATTCTTTGCTTTGTGACTTGGGCTTACTCTTCCCAGGTCTTAATTCATTTGCTTGCAGAATGCAAGCAATATTGGTAAGTCACAAGGTTGTTGTAAATATTATATAAAAAACTTCCTGTAAAGTGCTTGAAAATGCCTGACTTGGAATAAATACACAAATATAGTAACATTTTCTTAATTTACTTTTGGGCAAGTTTTAGGTCTAAAAGAAAAAATAGGAGTCTATGGTAACCTAAGAAATTACCAGACAGTATATTCACAAGTTCAAAGATAATTTTTAAAATTGCTCAGAGCTATAACTCATTTCTGAGAAAGTGGCAAGTAAGGAATCTTCATGGTTCCCAGGAGAGGTAGAGAGAAAGAAATGGTGTTCTGTTCAGTTTCAGGAAAACTCCACATTCCTGAGTCATCTATCCAGAAATGGAATGATCTGCTTCAAAAGTTAATATATTCTCTGCCATCAGATTTAACAAATAGCATTGAAGGATAATTTGAGACTGCAGAAAGATTAAGTAACAATTTAAGAATAATTTAAGCACTCAATCCAACCAGATAATATGAAGTCTCCAACACTAAATCTCTGGCTTGACTCTCCATTTATTTTTCCTCATAGGAGAAGCCATAATCAAGTGGCTGTTGCTTTACCAATCAAACTAACTGTATTCTGGTCACTTATGAACTAATTTTAGAGCAATTTATTAACCATGCTGTGAAATTATTGATTTCCTGATGACTGGCCATCATTTTGTTTCCCAATACCCACACCTGGTGAAATCAACAAAATCCAGATAATTACAAATTAGTGATGAAAAAGTTGTGCACTCTTACCTGCATGAGTTTGCTGTTCATTTGGTTGAAGCTCTGGGAACAATGAGCTTTTTTATCCTTTATTGAGAACTGTCATTGGCATATATGTTGGAATTTTGCCAGAATAAAATGATTGAAATGTTCATCACTGATTCTTTCTAAATGTAGTCATTAAAAGTTATCACTTGGTATTGAAAATGATGGAATTTGGAATGAGAAAGACCAAGACCTAAGCCCTAGTTTTATCCACTGGGGTTCTGGAGAAAGGGAATTACAGGTAATATTTTATATTACCTGTATTTAACATGGGCTTAAGTGATTGCTGCGCAAGAAATTTGTGCAAAAAGAAATGATTTTTTTCATGATTAGAATGGTCCCTGGCATCTTTAATATTAAGTAAGGAAAGAGAATGACTTTCTTTTTATTAATGTAGCTTCTTATTTTCACCCCTTGTTATGCTGTCTCCTATTGACTATTAGATAGTATAGAAGAGACCTGGAGACACAAAAGTCAGAACAGGGATAAGTTGTTATTTACTTTAAGTTTCTCCTTTTATAGAGGAGTTCTTGAGACTCAACATCCCACACCTAAATAAGGAGAAAAGGTGCATGCTTTGTCTCCAGCAAGTTCAGTGCTGTTTCTACCAAAACTCCTATGTGATGTCTCTGGCAATTAAACAGTTTTGAAAGAATCATTACCTTGGTTGGGAATAGAAATAATGGAAATTTTGAAATAACACTGCTCTGGATTTGACTGTGAGATCTGCTACTTGTTGGTTTGGTGCCTCAGGCAAATTATATTATTTCTGACCTGCCATTTTCTCACCTAACCTACAGGTAATCATGAGTACTCATGGGGCATCTGTAAAATTTTGAAAGAAAGAATGTATTTCCCTTAGAACAACATTTTCCACAGTAAGTCTTCCTGCTAAATATTAGCTAATAATAATAAAGATAATAATAAGAGGTATGTTCAGGGAGGAGATAGGGACAAGAAGACCTCTTGGTTCTCCTTAAGTTCCCTAAATGTGGTGCTTGCTATTGGAACAGGAGTGTGTTTTATACAGGAAAATATTGTGTTCTTCATCTCTGGTAGTTACAGGGGAAAAAAAGTGCAAATATTTTTCTTAACTTCTCCCTTCAGTTTTCCAAGGTCTGGTCCTTTTTCTACTCCTAATCAGGAATTCTCCTCAGGAATGCCCATGGAGTGCCTGCAACTTTGTTTCTGGTTCAATTCTGTTTCTGAAACTCCAGGGCACCCTGAGTGCCTCACACCTGGGACCGACACATCCATCAAAGCCTCCTCTCAGTGATTCTCACCGTCCCCAGGGTCTGCTCACTGTTCTGAATTAACTTACACCCATAGTTAAGCCCAATCCTGCCAATTTCTTCTAGGAATTCTGCACTCATGAGTTCAGCTCTCCTATGTCCACATGTCAACCAAAGCCAGTGTGCACCATATTGCAGTACTTTGCATCTGACTGTGTCTTCTTCTGTTGCTTTGCTATTCTTCACGTTCACCGTGGTGTTCTGACCTGTGATTTGACTATGCAATTCTTTGTTTGCTAAATACATCTGCTGCATATGCTGGCCATATTTTTTTATAGGTAAAAGTATTCTCATGAGTTTTATGACAGATTCAAAGGTTAAGTTTCCACAAGGACTTAAAAATTGTATTCTCCTCAAAAGGAAGTTGAAACTTTTAGTTTGAATATTGAAAACAACTGGTTCATTTGTATTGTGACTACAGCAGCATAATGCTTGCCAGAGTATTTATAACAATTTCAAAAGTTTCTTAACTTGAGTAGCTGCTGTCTAACACTTTCTATTTCCTCCTCCTAACCACTTTAAAAAAAAACTTTTGGCAATGCTGAGGTTTGAACCTCACTCACTCCAGACTCTTCCCTTCTTTACAAAGAATCTAATTTACATCTCTCCTTCTTTACCTTTAAGAGACCAATATGTGCACTTTATAAATAAGACTGTGTTTAAGAGCACTGATAAGGAATCAGACATGTATGGTTTGAATTCTGCTTCCCCCATTTATCTCATGACCTGTGTACACTGTCTTGTCTTGATTTTGTTTTGTCTTCATTTACACATTAAGATGGTATTGTAATAGTAGTATCTTACTTATAAGGCTATGAGGATATACGCATAAAAAGAACTTGGTAGAATGTTTCTCATGGGGTATATATTAAGCAGAATATTTTACAGACTAGAACATCTAACTAATGGGATTGACATGCACAGGACTATAGAAATCAGGGGTATAAAGAATATTGAAGTTATTTCTGTTAGTTAATATCATCATCATCACCATCATCTATTTATGAACTACTAGTATATTATCTGAATTTTCCCAATTTTAAAAGAATAGGTATTATACATTTTCACAATTGAGATAATTGAGCCTCAGACAAGTTTAAAAGTTTTCAAGGATCACTTATCAGTTAATAAGTGGAGGGGGAATTTGAACAAGTTTATGTTACAAGTTTAGGCTTCTAATCTTTACACTATGTTACTTTTATTAGTTTGAAAAGTGCAGACAAATGTGTACTATTGGTTGTTCTAATAAGGATTTTGTTTTGATCATCTCACATTGAAAACAGGAAAAAGTCAGAACATCCAACATCTCTGAGTCACCTCCTACAGTTTTCTGAAACCCACTGTCACCACTTTTATCACTGGACATACTTCTCCAATTCCCACCACTTCCTATTAATAATTGTGGCTATGGTTTAGATATGAGGTATACCCCAAAAGCTCATGTATGAGACAACACAAAATGTTTAGAGGTGAAATGTTTGGGTTACGAGAGTATTAACCTAATCAGTGCAATTACTTGGTGGCAATTGTAGGCAGGTAGGGTGTGGTTCGAGGAGGTAGGTCCCTGGGGGTATCCCTTTGGTGTTTATATTTTCTCCTTTCTGAGTAGAATTTTTTCTCTCCCTATGTCCTCTCTCTCTCTCTCTCTCCTCTCTCTCTCTCTCTCTCTCTCTTTCTTCTTCTTCTTGTGCTATGTCTTCAGTTGCTTTCCTCCAGCACATTCTTCCACCTTGATGTTCTGCCTCCCCTTGTATCCCAAAGAATGGAGCCAGTCTTCTATGGACTGAGACCTCTGAAATGGTGAGCTCCCAAATAAACTTTTTCCTCCTCTAATGTTCTTGTGAGCTCTTTTAGTCACAGCAATGAAAAACCTGACTAAAATAGTCATCCCCTGCTTGGTCTTCATGGCCATGTAAATTTTCTGGTTCATTGGAGGATATGTAAAGTATGCAATGAATATTCATTTCTTAGTCTATCAGAAAAACAATTTTTAACCTTGTGTATATTGAATACATATTAAGCCAAATACACTATAATTCATTAATAGATTTGTTAATTGGTTAAATGTTTTCATACAGTCTCTAATGATAAGCTTCACCTTGGTCCATGCAGACATAACTATAATGTGTTGCCTCATGAACATGGTTGCCTCCCTATTCTATTCCTTTGCTTTTATGATGGAATCCTCAGGGAGCGCAGTCTTAAGAAACGGTTGCCTGGCTATCCCATTTCAGCAGAATTTACACAAAGCACCTGAACAGTGAGTACTGTAAATTTCTCAGCCTGTAATTCCTTCCCAGCAGTAGTGCCAGGACTACGGTGGGTTAAATAGGTGGACACTTAAATACATGGTGTTCTACTTAACTTTGTTTGACTCTTATCCACTGGAAGATGGTACAGAGTGGCAGAATTTGCAAGCTGTTTTGAGCATGGAAGGATAATAACTACTTTATATATAAATTGTAATCTCTATACTCAATTAACTATCTAAAGTCCTAACTACTCCAAAACTCTTCTCTAGACCTTGTCCAGCATATGACTCCATGTGTAATTATTATTTAAGGTGTTTGTGTTAGTTTTCTTCTTATAATGACATCATCCTGGAGGCAGTTTTGATGAACCCCTTAAACTCTGAACTCTACTCGTTCAGATCATGTTTATGTCCATAGCTCAAGAAAGCAAGGCATGATTCTGCCTATTTTCCTTCTTTCTCTTTCTCTTTTCTAACAAAGTCCTGTTGACCTTCCTAAATATTTTAATCTGGCTCATTTTTATTTCTAGTTATCTTTGATGCTATGTTGTTTTCTTCGACTTTGATTCTCATTTTGAGTGTCTCTCATCATATTGCTTACTTAATGCCTAGATACCAAGAAAAATATTTTTCCTTTCTTGTGAACAGTCCCTGTCTGTATCCAGAGAAGAGATGATTCAATAGTTTATATATATATATGGAGAGATAGATGGACAGAAAGAAAGATATGGAGAGATAACAGACATTTAAACAATAGACTGATTAATATACACACAGAGATATTGTGAAGCAAGAATTCCATTGTGAGAAGAAGGGGAGATATTGATGTTTCCAATTTTTGATTAGTCCCTTTGTCAATTCTGTCTGATTTATCTCCAAAATATATTCTGAATTCAGTCACTTTCATCATTATAATCATGTTATAGTTTGATACAATGCTGAAATGTTCAGAGGTGAAGTGATTAAATTATGAGAGCTGTAAACTAATAAGTGGGTTACTCCATTGGATGGATTAATCATTTGAAAGAATTATTGTATTGGGTTCTAATGGAGGGGGAGTGGCTGGAGAAAACAGGCCATGCCCTTGAGATTATATTATGTTTTGTCCTTGGCAACTTGCTCTCTTTCTTTGTTTTCTGACTGCCATGAGCTGAGTAGCTTTTAACTGCCAATCCCTTCCACGGTGATGTGCTGCCTCACCTCAGGCCCAAAGCAATGGAGTCAGTTGATCATGGACTGAACCTCTGAAACAGTGAGCCCAAGTAAACATTTCCTCCTCTACTTTGTTCTTGTCAGTTATTTTGGTCACAGTGGTAAAACACTAACATATCACCTTTATGATGGCTTAGAATGAAGCACCTACCTGTCTATTCTACAGAACAGCCAGAGTTCTGTATAAATTGGATTATGCCAATCCTCTCATGAAACCCTTCAGTAGAAATCCATATTATTCATAGTAGAACTAAAATTCTTATCATTACCTACAAAGGGCAACATAATCTTCCTCCTTGACTCCACCTTACCTCCCTGACTTAATCCCTCATTACCTTCTACTCAGTCATGCATTGTAGAAACACTGGCTTTCTGGGGATTCCCATACCCTTTACCTGCAGCCACTACAGGGCCCATGTATTTTTTATTTCTTCTGCCTTGGACACTTTCCCATAAATTATCCATATCGTGTCTCCCTTTTAAACAGGTTTTTGTGCAATAAACACTTTCTCTGAGAAACCTTCCTTGGTCACACTTCTCAAGTTTTAATCTCCCATCCACAACAATTCCCATTCACTTTCTGCTTGATTTTTTTCAACTCTGATCAATATTTAATAGTTATTTCATTTTCTTCTGTAATTCATTGTCTGTGATTCCATGTAATTTCTAATGCGTATGTGCCCTGATGACAGACATAGTTTTCGTTTTTATGATTGTTTGTAGGTCAACAGGTTCTAGACTAGTACCTGACACAAAGAAGTCTCCTTTTAAAATGAGTGGATGGATGATTTGATGAGGTAATGCCTACCGGGAGCAGTTCCTGATACCTATTTGTGTGGTTTCTTGATTTAGACATAGTGGAAAAGAGGATAAGAATAACTTTTCTCCTTACCCCTTTCTTCAAAAATCTGTGGTCTCACAATGTCTTAAAAGTGTGCTATCCAAACTATAATACAACTGAAATCTAACCTGCTAAACTTCCTTCCTCAAGTCTTTTTTGGAAAGGCATTTCATTCACAGTGTTTTAGATCTTTTGTCCAAAGCCAAGAGCTTAATAGTTCATTTTTTTCCTTCCACTGTGAAATGAAACCTAAAATAAATCAAAGTTGCAGCCCAACAGTCCAGAACAGTCCTAGAATAAAAGTGTAAATGAAGGTGCTCAGTGATAAAAGAAAAAAAAATTCAGGTTGAGAATTACATTTCAATTCCTAGTTCCTAGGGATTTGGATTAAGCAAAACCAAGGTAAGTTTTAAACAAATCTTACTTCAGGATGTTCCTTTATTTATTGCTCATAACTGCCAAAAAGTTAAATAAGCATCTACCAAATTTTATAAGCCTTGAAGGATCAACTGTGTATTTACTTAGTTCCATTCAATAACTTATTTTAAAAGTCAAGATATCAGAAACAAACTAGTAAAGTTGATGCATAAAACAATTCAGCCCAGAAGCTTTTGGGCTTTTCTTGGGTTGACTGGGAATAGAAACCAATGACAAATAAGGCCTCATCCTTGACAGAGACAATGGAGTTTTAAAAACATTAACAAAAATTCTTCTTCACTCTCCTGCAAGCTCCATTTTGTTTTCTTACATGCTCATAGCAGATTTGTGAAAATCAATAGTTTTTGTAAATGTGAATCCTAGGGTAATCCTTCCCATATCATTTACTCTGGCTGTCAGAACACCGAACTTTTAGCATCTCCTTTATGAAACCTAGTTGCTGACCTTAATGCAGCCCATATCTGATAAAAGTATGTGAGCAAGTCAAGTGGAATTTAAAATTCCCTGGCTTGGGAAATCTAATGAATATTGGTTGTGGTTGGTCTCCCCAGCTTTACTAACACTTCTGTTACTGATGTACTCTGTTTTAGTCAGCTTTTTCTTTGTTGTGGCTAAAAGACCTGACAAGAATAACTTTATGGGGAGAAAAGTTTATTTGGGAGCCCACGGTTACACAGGTCTCAATCCACAGAGGACTGGTCCCTCCCTCGGGACTCAAGGTGAGGCAGAACATCATGGAGGAAGAGTGTGGCAGAGGGAAGCAGCTCACAAGATAATCAGGAAGCAGAGAGAGACTCAACTCACCAGATACAAATATGTACCCCCAAATCATGCCCCCAGTGACCCACCTCCTCCAGCCATACCCTACTCACCTTCAGTTCAGTTAATCCCCCCATCAGGGGATTAATTCACTGATTGAGTTTAGGGTCTCTTAACTCAACATTTTTCCTCTGAACTTTCTTGCATTTTCTCATACATGAGCTTTTGGAGTGCACCTCACATCAAACCATAACATACTCTAATACTATTTGGAGAAATTATGTTTCCTTCAGTGTAGGTTGGATGGTTCCATTAGTCAAGGTGTCTTTCTTGGCTACTTGGACTTTACCATACTACTGCTGCTACTTTTCAGGGTGTACAGGTAAGTCCTTTGTGTTCTGCAACAATCTAATAAAGTAGATGCTATGATTATCACCACTTTGCAGCTGAAGTGAGAGTCCCAAGACCAAGAAGTCAGTATTTAAGTGCTAATGGTGGAATTCAATCCCAGATCTGCCTGATGCGAGAGCATTGACTCTAAGCACTAAGTTGTTCTGCCTCTCAGCATAAATGAACTCAGAACTAAAACATAAATTAGAGAGATGATTTGTCCAAATGCCAGTTTCCTGATTAAGCAATTTTCTTGATGTCACCTGGTTCCTTGGGGCAGCATGGACTTTAATTTTTATTCCTATTCTTCATTTTTGAATGACACCATGTTCTTTTAATATGTTGACACTTTGGTTAAAGGTATCTGGAATCAGTTATTATTTGTATTTCAATAATTATTTTAAAAGTTATTTAATTGACAAAAATTGTGTGTATTTAGTATAAAAATTATGTTCTGAAATATGTGTGAATTATGGAATGACTAAACCAAACTTATTTGCATATGCATGATATCATGTGCCTTTTTTGTCACACAGAAACAAATTCTACTCTCACTGATTTTCAAGTACACGATGTGCTGTTTTAAGTTATAGTCACCTTGTTGTACAGTAGATCTCTTGAACTTATTCCTCCTAACTCAAATTTTGTATCCTTTTGTTAACATATCCCAATGAGTCCCCAAACTCAGCTCCTTCTCTCCACTTCTATGAGTTCAAATTTTTAGATTAAACATATAAGTGAGATCATGAAGAATTTGTCTTTCTGTTCTGGTTTATTTTGCTTAATATAATGTCTTCCAGTTCATCTGTTGTAGAAAAATAACACTCTCCTACCTGTTGAGGTTGAATGGTATTCTACTGTATGTACATAAACTACGTTGTCTTTATCCTTTTTGAGTGATAGACATTTAGATTGATTCCCTATTTTGAATATTGTGAATAATGCCGCAGGATGGATTGCAGATACTTTCATGATGTTCTGATATGATTTCTTTGGTTATATACCCAGTATCAGGATTCCTGGTAGTCCTGTTCTTATTTTTAATTTTTTAAAGGAATCTATACTATTTTCTATAGTGACTGTACCAATCTACATTTCATTAACTGTGTATATGTGTTCCCTTTTCTCTACATTCCTGCCAACTTTTGATATCTTTGTCTTTTTAATAAGAGCCAGCCTAATAAGATGTGAGATGATATCTCTTTGTGGTTTTAATTTGTACTTCCCTGAGGACTACTAATGTCCAGCATTATCACATTTGCCTGTTGACCATTTGCATGTCTTTTTTGACACTGTTTTTATAGTATCTATCTGTACTGGACTCTTCTCAATGGAAGTATGTTTATGAAAGTGATAAGTGTTTGTTTATTAAAAGTTTATTTAAAAGGCTACTTCAGGTTGTGCTGGTCTTTAACCAAGGGTTCTCTGCACCATGGGGTGAACTATTGTTCATTCTTGGTGCATGAAGTCCTACTATTAAAGGCAGAGTCGGAGCACTCTACAAAGTGAAAAGGGAGTCAATATTTAGTTCTCTCTATGAATTCCATCTGGGTGAAAGGGATTGGTGATTACCCCAACTTCAAAATCACATGCTTATTCTAGATTTGACTACATTAGCAGCACCAGCAGAGGCGTCCATATCACCAGTTCATGAGCTGCCAGCAGTCAGTTCTGACATTCCAACCGGAATACTATAATTCAAGAGAGACCAGCCTGAGTAAGGACTGAAAACTTGCCAATATTCATCAATGAAGAGATGCTGCACTCTTTCTCTCAATATATACATGTCTAAAAAAATATATGCTATAAACCATTTAAAACACTTATAGTGGACATTAAGTGCTCTTGCTATTTAAAAACACATAATAAAAAGGGGAGGGAAGAATAGAAGTTCATTGGATAGACAAAGGGGAATGAAGGGCAGGGAGAGGGGATGGGAATAGGAAAGACTGTAGAATGAATAGGACATAACTTTCCTATGTTCATATATGAATACATGATCAGTGTAACTCCACATTCATATACAACCATAAGAATGAGATCTTAATTAGGAATAAGTCCATATTCCATATATGTATGTCAAAATATGCTCTATTGTCATGTAATATAAAAAGAATGAATAAAAAACCTTAGTTTTTCTTTAAAGATCTATAGCTCCTCCTTTCCATCTGCTATTGATAAGACTATAAATTCAAGTCCCCTCCTTCAGGTCACAAAGTTGGGCATTTAATCAAGATCAGTCAGTTAAAGTCCCCAATACAAAACAATTTCACAAAAGCATAAATCCTCCCAGACTGCCCTTATCAGTGTTCCTTTTTAAAGAACTGATGCAGCCACTGAGAATGTGGGAATTATGAGAAAGATTATGATTTATAAGAACAGAATTCCAGAGCAGTTTATAAGATATATGCAATTGTGAAAAAGAGATCTAAAACATAGTGATCTCAGTGGAAGTAAAGACAAGAAAGGAGAAGATTAGTGTCATTTGTACCTCCATATCCTCATTACCTAAAGCCAGCACTACCATCCTGGTTTTCCTCATAATGCCTATTAGAGTCTTTGCCATTCTTTGTCTTCTTTTTGCATAAGAAGTTGGGGTTGGCTTTTGTCATTTGCATCTAAGTTACGATTAATCTTTGTATGCCTATACACTAGAATATTTATTTAGAATTTTAAGAATATTACTCCTTATAACATCAATACACTTTAATCTAGTTATATAGTTACTTACCTGTCTGCACACACACACACACACACACACACACACACACACACATTTTCTTCAAGATTTGACCTATGACTGTAAGTTACTGCCTCTCATTTAGAACACTGAATAGAAACCTCTCTGAAACAACCTCAAACTCTGAAGAAAATTAAAATGCTAACCATTTAGAAACATGTTTCAAGTATCATATGTCCCAAACAACCTCCTTAATTTTTTGGATTTTGTTTTGCCTCATGAAAGTCTTCAGAAAATTCTCCTCTTACCTAGTTGGGCCATTTCTTTATCACTTATTTGTTTCCATCCAACATTTGAGATGCTTCTTTTCCTCCAAGATCAAGATCATCTCTTCCAGGAATTCAATGGAAGCATCCAATATTCTAAATCATTTGGAACTTATCCTACTCATGAGAGCATACTTTTATTAGTAAGCTGATGTTTGTATACCTCTACTCAGGAAATACAGACAGATAAGACAATTCCTAGAAAATAACTCTCTAATTCTGTAATAGGCATGTTTTAGATGTTGTCACATACATTGCCTCATTTGTTTTCCACACTTGTTCTAGAGAAGGAAAGATGTTAAGAAAGACAGGAGACCTTCCCCAAATGACTTGGCAATCAAGTGCTATAGTCTCACATATCCATATCCAAGTCAAAAGTCCTTAATTCAAGCAACTCTTTACTCAGAGCTACTGTTATTTTATTTTATATATAAGGGATTCTGGTTATATATTAGTATGACATTCATTTCTGCTTCATTAAAAAGTTTTAAAATAATGGCATGGTTGTACAATTTTTTTTAACTTGAAGGGACAGAACTATGATACAATTCTGAAGACCATGATCATAACATGCACATTTCTTGCCTGAGATTCAACTTAGGAGAAGTCAAGTTTAATTATTAATTTTGGAGGGTTGGAGTAAGGAGAAAGCTTTTCACTTTTTCTAGCATATGGAAACTGGTACAGACCTTCTTTTTGCACCGATGACAGTTTAACCATGATGGTTTCACTTTCTTGTGTGCAACCCTGGTCAGTTAGTTTATTCATGTCACCTTCTGCATTAGAAGTCATTTTGATTCACAGTCCTTTCTCCACAGTACAGTTGTTGTTAAGAATAAGTGAATTATCTGTGAAATTAAAAATACATTCCTCTTTGACCTGGTTAATCAAACTTGAGCTCTGTATGCAGCCTTGAGCTAACTACATTTTATTATTTATTAATATTATATACCCTATGATCTTAAGTCTCCCCACCACCAGTGTGTTCTTGCTATACTGTAGGATTTGGACCGGCTGAGTTCCCCAGGTAGTCTGTGACTGCCAGTAGCTTCAAAACCTCTTGCCTCTTGTGAAAAGGAAGAAAATCTATCACAGGTTACAGTCTCTTTAAGTGAACAGAATCTAAAAATCGTCTTGTCATTTGTCATTTCTAGGCTCCTCTATGTTATATGTTAAATAACTCTGTTTTAATATCTCCAGCTTGTGACCTCCTTTCATCTGTTGTAGAGCATCGTGGTGTGTTGGGACTTTGGTCAACCTTAACACAGGAAGAGGGCATATTAATCTTAGTGGGGAATGTCACCAAATGACCCTATTTCAAAAAACTTAGAAATGATGATTGATTATCTGTAGTAAATTGTCATATACTTATCTTAGCAATTTTCATAAGTCATAAAAATATGATCGAATTTTCTCTGTCAACTTTTTTTACAATATTTGAATTTAATTTGAATATATGATTCTAGCCTCAAGTTTTTTTACAAGGTTCTAGGGTAAATGAAAAATAAGAGTGCACACCCCATCACATCCACAATGCACAACACACAAAACAGATGCTTTTATAATTTTGACAAGTAATAAATGTAAGTCTCCCAGTTTCAGATTATATTAGAAATGATTATGATTTCTAATCTTTCTATTATTATACCAAAATACTACTTCAATTTTTCTTTTTATGCAATGGAAATTGATATAGATCTTCCTTATACACCAATAACAGTTTAACCATAATAGTTTAACTTTCTTCTGTGTAACCCTGTTCAATTAGGTTTTTCATGCCACCCTCTGTATTAGGAGCCACTTTGATTCTCAGCCGTTTCTCCACACTACAGTTGTTGTTAAGAATACATCAATTATCTGTATTAGAAAATTTAAGAATATGTAAGTAGAAATATTTAAGAATTTGTAAAATGATTAGTTTATATTTTTGGTGATCTAGCATCTGTTCAGTTTTCTTCAGCTAACAGCTTCCCCATTACCATTGTGAGGACACTGCTTCTCCAGTCTAGATCCGTGGGGTTCAGTTGAGGCTCACCCTGTCTCCAGTTTCCTCAAGAGTAAAATGATGTGGTCTATCAAAACCTGATAGCTAACCCCCAGGACCACGTCAGAAAGGGTGTGGGATCACAGCAGGCCAATCACAGCAGCACTTCATCTGAAACTGTATTGGACACTCCACTCTCACTGGGTTTACCATGGTAGAATACACACCCAGAGAAGATGCTATTCATTTTAGAGTCTTACAGGGGAAGAACGTCTGAGAAAGAGTCAATAAGAATGAAAGAAAAACAGAGAGACTGAGATTCAGCACTGATTTTATACCTTGATCTAGCTTTGCTTAAAACTGTCCTTGAACTTTACAATTCCATGATCAATAAATTCTCTCTCTCTCTCTTTCCTCCCTCACTCCTTCCTTCTCACTTTTACTTAAACCACTTTCAATTAGATTTCTGTCACTTGCCATTGAAAATATCCCAACCAACATAACAATTGAGTAAAATTTTGATAAATTGCTTACCATAATATTTTATCAACATTTTAAGTAACTTTAGATAAACCCATTATTAATACAGCAGAAGTGTTTTGAGAATAAGAATGTGAAAGTAATGGTGAAAGATGATTTGTGAGTTAAAAGCAGCTTTACATAAAGTAACAATGAGTACTGCATGAGTGTCTACATGAGGTAATGAATTTTAAATATGAAGTTCTTCAGTCAAATAATATTTTTTGGTAGGATAACTGGAAGACTGTGTTCATCCCCAAATAAATTCAGCATTTCACTCTCTTCAAACATTTTGTTGTTGTTGTTATAGATTCAGATTGACTGAATTGTGGCGACTGCAGCTAACTGATTTCAGTGTAGGATGCACAAAAATCAAGTCCTGAGTGTGTGGTCATGAATCTATGCTTGTGGTGTAAGTAACTAATTCTATTGAAGTCATTTCAAAATATATCTAAGTAATTTTTTTCTAGAAATATTCCATGGTCATAGAATAACTTACACTAATAAGATTTGCCATTTATGGGCTATTTCCTATGTGCCAGAATCTCAGCTTTGACTCTACATATGACGTTTCAAATTCTCTTAAAAAATCCTCAAAGGGGCATTTTTATCTCCCCTCAATAAATAAAAGAGTTTTAGTCTCTTGAGCAAGGACATATCAAATAAAACAAATCTGAGGCTTATTCTGTGCATGCCTATCCATGTTTATCCATGTGACATGCACTGGTCAAAGTACATTATCATCTTTACCTTCATGAGATCAGGTAGCATATTTACAATGCCTGCCCTATGCCAGACACCATACTAGGAACTAAGGATATGGCATTAAATGAAGCATAATCCCTGTAATCAGGATATTTACGGTCAAGAAACTCACTTTCCAAACAAATCAAGAAGATGATAAGCTGCTTAATATTGCACTGATATTGCCTTGGATTTTATTGCAAGACATCAAAATTCTAAACAGAATCCACAGAACCCTAACAGGATAAATTAACAAAACCAAAGACTATAGAGGAAACATCTTCTGACCTCAACCCTTGTAGAAAATTTCTGGAATTTGAAAATTGATTCTAAATAAGAGATTTGGAGCATTATTTTGCACCTCTGTTCACCAGTTACTGATATAAAAGTGTAATGGAGCAGTGTCTATAGCATTTAAGTGTACCATGATGTCAGAGAAAATGTGAGTGTCATATTCACCACCTATGGACATTATGGCTTTGTAAAATTGCTTACTGTTTTTGACCTTCTGTTTCTTTATCTCTGAATGAAGAAAATAGTTACTAACTAAAATAGTAATTATAAAGATCAAATTTAAAAAATATAAGGTTCTACTATCAGAACCTCAATATCCCTTCTTCTTTCTGGTTTAGAGAACTACCTTTTTTTTCATATTTCACTCTGGTTCACATGAGGGTGAATAATTCTTTAGCTATAAAGTTTGTTCTTTTACATAAGCTGCAAAACTAGAATCCTATTGATTGTTTCCAAGTTAAATATATCAGCAAAGATGGGTCAGAAATGAAATTGTAGAAACTTTTGCTGGAACTACTAGAAAAGAGATCTGTATTATCAGCTTTTCATCCACTCTAACAAAATACCTGAGCCAGGTTATTTAGGAAGAAAGAGGTTTATTTAGTTCACACTTTGGTGGGGGGTGGGATCCAAGGGCAACATATAGGCATTAGCTAAGTTCCTGTGAGGACCCCTTGACTATATTACATCACAGTGGATGGAAATGGCAGGAATATGTGTGTGAGCAAGTCATCACATGGCAAGGCAGGAAGCAGAGAGAGTTCAACTTTCCCCCTTCTGTTTCCTGTTCCATCCGTTCTCCAGTTTATTGAAGAGTGTCCACGCACATCCATAGTGGCTCTTCCCCGTTCAGTTCACTGACTCACATGCCTCTCCTCCCTGGAAATATTCTTCCAGACATAACCAAATTGTGATTTCACAATTCCCCAGGCATCTCTCAATCCAGTCAAGTTGACACCCCAACTGATCATCCTAAGGAGTTTCTTGCTTTGTCTTGTTAATCACTAGACTAAATGTGTTAGAATGCATGTGCTGATACCCATTTACCATGCTGGAGAACAGGCCTGCCTGATGATGAACACAAGGTAGGAAAATAAACAAAATGTGGAGGTTGACATTTCCTTGAAGATTCTAGCCAAGCCTATAGATCCACCCACATGTGAAAGTGGATGCATTTCTGGACCTTCTTGACCTGTGAGTCAATTTGAATATTAGTCATCTCCTTAGCAACCAGAAAGGATGTTGAAGAGTGCCTTGAGTAGACCATTTATTATAATGATAGGGTACTTCCTAATGATACATCTTTAATTCTTTCTGGAACTGTCATATGATTATCTATGTTATATCTTTAATTAAATTTTATACACTACATTATATGTCTGCTAATCTCTCTGTGATATTTTTCAATGGCAGGAACTAATGTCTCTGTGTGTCTTCCCAAACAAACTAGTACTTAGGTGCTAAATAAATACCTACAGATTTTGTTTGCTCTCTATTAATTAATGTGTCATCATTCCTGAAACAATAGACTTCTGATTGTATTTTTGTTGCCTCCATGACATCAAATTATGTCAGCCAGGATTTAAAATAGCATCTAATGCAAGTTTGAGAGGATATTTGCAAAACGTGTAATCATTAAAATTATTTTACATGTATAGAATTATGGTAAAAAATCTAAAAAGGCAAATTAAACAATATTGATGTTATAATTAGAATTTAGCATTAAAAATAGGATTCACTTTTGCAGTGGAATGTTTTCTTCAGATTTTTAATCTGAATTTGTACCAATATGATCATTCTATCCTGCAATCTGGGCATGGAGTGTTGTTTTAAAACATGGGTATACAGAGTCTTTACATTTTTATTCTCCCTTTGCAATTTTTTGGTGAACTGTCACTGAAAGATTCAGTGCCTACTCACATCGCACCATAATGCAATGGAATTATACCATTTCCTGGTATTTCCAACCAGAAAATTCTGTGAGGCAACAGTCTCTGTAAAGTCCTCCATGACAGCAATAATTCTTGTCTGTTCTCCTTCACTGAATATCCCAAGTGCCCAAAAGAGTGGGTATAAGGACTGGTACTGAACATCTTATTTTAATTAATACATTCATTCATAATACATTCTCTCCTGTTAGAAACATAATGTAGTTAAGTCTGAACAAAGTGATAAAGTAAAGTTTTAATTCTGTTTAACTGAAACCCTGGTCTTCTTATGGGTCATAATGTTGGAGAGTTCTATTATATCAAAAGGAAAATAATGCTAAGAAAGAACGAAAATATATACCTTACTAAGTACATTGTTTCACTATAGGAAAATTTATGATTTAAAAAATGGAAATAATCTCTAAATGCCCAGAAGTAGATTATTGGTTAGATAAATTATTTTATATGCTAAAAATAGAATATTACTATACCACTATTAATATTAATATAGAAATATTAATTACTACAATATAATATTAATTACTTGCACTATAAAAATGATATTTAATGTGCTTAAAATTTAAAAACTATCATTGTATAAAAGTGGCAAGTAAATCAATAGTTATATTTTTCACATATAATGACATACATTTAAACCACATTCTCTAATAGTTCAATATACCACTGAGCATTTTGGTGGAATCTGATCATGTAATAATATATTTTTCATATACTGATATCTCTAGAAAGTGAAGCTTTCAAGATGAGCACAATGCCCGTGGTTTGGATGGACAGGAACTGGGTCCTGATAAACATCCCACCAAGTGAATTTCAGAGGCACCACTATTGGTTCAAACTCTTCCAATCAGTGATTTGGGAATTCATGTCTGACTTATGAGTGGAAAGAATGAGGAATTTTATCTCTACTGGAAAAAAATGCAGAAAAGATGGGAAATATTCTGTTTTCATTTTCTCTTTTCCTATAAAGGAATGCAAAGGTATGAATAGCATCTTTCCTAGTATAGTTAACATTTATTTCTGTTCATTTAGGTGAGTGATTATGAGTTTGAGAAATTGTGGTCCTCACATTTCCTTTGTGAGTTTCAATAAACAGTGTCACTGTTTTCTGAGATGGACAGCATGTTTTGAGTTGGTCTGTGGTCAATATTTAACTAATATATATTCTCTGCTATCATAAGTCTGTAAATATTCAAGAAGTTAACGTCTGATATAATATACACTCCTTTCAGAAAATCTTGCCATTGCTCCTCTGGATATTTCAAAGCTCTGGTCAAAGTTTTGTGACCTACAGATTTCTACAACTCTCCTCCAATTTGAAAATTTCATCCTGAACCCGCAAATGTGATCTTTATTTCCACATTATTACCTGTCTCATATAATTTAATGTTTTCATTACACAAGTTTGGACTCTATTAAAAACCCTTGTGATGTGTTTTATAAATAATGACTATGCTGAAAATGGCAATTTAAAAGTTAGATTTATAAAGTGTCACTTTCCAATCACATTAGAGCTGAGACTCCTAATATGTTTAATACTTGATTCCAAAGCAATAAACAAAATTTACATCCCTGGAGAGTTACAACCAATTACCCATAAAGTCCTCCTGAAGTAGCACAGGTATCCAATACCATTGCTTTTGATCGGTCAAGAAAGTAAACTTATCCTTTTTAAAATATTTATTGGCTCTTTATCACCTGTAGCATAGCAAAATGTTAGAGGAAGAAAATTAAGTGGTTTTATTCTATCACTTGAGTTACTCCAGGAGCATATACTTAGATTGAGTACCATGTACTTAATTCAGAACTAAGTGACAGAACATTAATTAGCAGGAATAATCTAGGTTAACATTTTCACCATAATTGTAAACTCTGAAATCTATGACTGTGCCATAGTCACTTTTATATTTTTTGGAAAACGCCAGTTAATTGGTCGGAAAGTTTTATTAAATTTAGTTCAGCAGTCAAATAAATGGTCATGTTCCCATCTATTCTGTAGGTATTTAGTGCATTTGGGACTAGAGGGAACAGTCCAGTCTTCTCCATGCTTCTGACTGCCTGTGAAATGGAAGTTCCTCACCATTTCTCTGGTACTCTGAAAAGAGGTCCCAAGTTCAAATCATTTAAGGAAAATAATAAATTTTGACCTCTTTGTCATACAATTTTTGTCTGGAAAGCACTGTGCACAATGCTTCATTTAAGGGAGCAGGGAAAGTGAACATCATTGCTCACCCTGGGTCTTTTCTTCACAAACGTGGCAGTACCACAATCACAGGAACCTTGCCTTGATTGTTGCTGTGTCTTCGTTGCTCAGTCAAGAGTCTGGAACATGATGCTTTGCTGAATAAATGATTCATGTGGTGCCTTTCTGATAACTATCTCATTAGTAAGCACAACAGAAAACAAGAACAACCACCAACAAGTTGTTAAGATTTGTTCATAAGAACGCCAGTAAAGGGACTTTGAAAATTGATGAGACTTCTGCAGCCCCGTTTCATTCAAATTAAAGCTCAACAGAGAGCTCATAAATTGTACATGACCAACAGTCTATTGAGCTCTTAATTCATAAATTCAGTGAGACCATTTGTACAGCTAAAATGTTTCAAAAGCATAACATTATTAAAATACATATTCTCAAAGATTTAGATCTATTGGGTAGAGTAAAAACACATTCAGAGACTATGACAGTATAAATACACAGAGATAAGTAAGACACATGGCAATGTATCGTATCATGAAATGTTTCAGTCTCCTATGGTGCAGGGATGTGGTAGGGATTTATGGACTGGCAGAACCACACACGTGCATTGACGTGTATTGCTGGATAACTATAAAATGGGTGCTGTGACTAGAACAACCCAGTGCATTTCAGATTAAAGTGAAAAAAATAATCCAGAGAATGTAAAGTCACATGGAACATCTTTCAATATCCAAAAGGAAAAACCCACTCTGGTGAAGCCTCGTAGACTAAAATCCTACACAAACTGAAGACTAGAAATAATCTGGACATAACTAGTCAACCTGCCCTAAATTCACAGTTGCTATGGATTCAATGCTTTGTACCTGGAAATGAAGGTATTAAAATGTGTACAATCTTTCCTACTAATTTTCATGATATTATTTAACTCTAACCTAGAGAATTTCAAAGCAGAACCGAACCACCAAATGTAGAATGGTTTTTCTTTTTTTTTTTTTTTTGATATCGGACCTGTGTGACTTAGGGTGATGGGGAGATTGATATTCTGCTTACCTAACTGACAGTAGCTTCAAGTGCTTGTATAAACTGATGAAATATGACTTTGGAAACGCTGACTGTGGCACTTCTGGGTGAATGCAGTCACATATCCCCTCTTTCCAACACCATAACACCACACATCTTTCCTGAATTACTTTTTTTCTCTTTGTTCAAATTGTGTAAGGTGTCCCTTCACAGAATAAATATAGCCTACATGAAACAATCTCAGTTTGAAAGTTTTAAAATAATTCAACTGATTATTTACTGGCACAATGCCAAGCAACTCCTTTCATTTTTTTTCTTTCTTTTCTTTTTAAAAAAACTAGCTACTACTCCCAAGCAGTATTTTATAAACAAGGTAACATAGTTAAATCCCAAACAAATTTCATGTTAGTTTTTGTGCAACCATTTAACACTCCAAAGAGCCTACATTTGTTGAATGATCTCCATCACAATTTTAATCCAAAGATCTCTATGTTAAAACTATTGATTGTACAAACCAGATGGCAGTAATTCAAGTAGTCATAGGCTACAATGCTAGTTATCTCTACAAGTAGTACTAGTTTGTGGAAAACTGAACATAACTCACAGGAAGAAAGAAAGAAAGAAACGTATCACGTCTTTCACAGGGCAATGATTTCATTGGTCAAAGAAAAAAACCAACATCTAATTTCTTCTTCCTTTAACTTATATTCTGAAGGCAGAAAGTTGAAATTCAAGAAAAAGCATAAAATTAGGAAGCAGAGGAACTTGATGATTAAAATGCTGAGTGTTGAAGTCAACCAGAAAGATTTGTATCCAGATTCATCCACTTTATCTCTGGACTCTCTAAGGCCCAGGCTTATATTTCTGGTTAATGGTAGCACCCAACTCCAAAGTTATGAGTATTAATGATATAATACATCAAAAATGCAATTTAGGACAGTGTATGACACATAGTAAATATTCCTATTAACTATACCATTAGCTAGCAGTGAGAAAGCAAGAAACAGATTGATGAACCTTATTCTGTGACAGAGTCTATACTAAGACCTTTATCTGGATTACATTAACATAAATTTAAATTTGCAACATAAATACAGTTTCTCCCCTTGTTTTCCAGATACAAAAAAAAAAGGATATTTTCAAGAAATTATGGGATTGGCCTTAGATGAAAGATTATGTTATAATTGGCATGAAAAAATTGAATCCAGACTGTAAGTTAGAACCCCATACATTTACCACCCCATTCTTCACTCAAACAGAGAAGGGAAAAAGTGCCAAAAAGGGCTTTCTACCTGGAAGATAAGAGGGAACAGAAACTTCTTGAATTTCTATTCTTCATGTTGAACACTATACTAAATGTTTGACAGGTACAATTCATTTAATTCTCACTAAAATCCTTAAAACGCTATCACACCTATTTTCATTAGAAGATAGCTTGCCATATGTATAAAAGATACAAAGAATAATTTTAAGAACAACCACTTGAACAAAGAGCACATCACCAGCTGAAGTATGAAGTCCTGAAAACCAGATGAATGCAGCTCTTCCACACAGTCTGTTACGTGTAACTAATGTTCAGAATTCAATGTTTACGCCTCTGTGGATTTTTTATACTTTCACTATATGTGTTTATTTCAAATATAAATCAATATTTATTATATTTTAATATCCACATTTAGAATTGTACTTTATGTATTCTTTAGCAAATTACTTTTTTCACTCAAACACATGTTATGATGTTCATCCATTTTGATGTGTTTAGCTCCAGCTCCTTCAGTTTCATTTGATTTTTTCGGGTTTAGTAAAATATCACATTTTAGTATTCAATTTCAAGAAATCATCATAGTTTCACCATTTTCCTGCTGAAGTTTTTCCCTCTCCATTTCCACACAAATTGTTTCTCTCTATATTATCTATGCTTCCCAAGGAACCAGTTGTAAATGTGCAGGACTTTCTTCTGGAACACACCTGAGGAATTGAGTTACTACACGCGAAGTGAGCACTTCAGCCTTGCTAACTATGTCCACATGTTTCACTTCTTTGACTTTACTAGGTATTACTAAATTTGTTCTCCAAGTAGTTCCACTAATTGTAAGGGGTTTTTATTACCTCACATATCTCCAACAATTGACATTATCACTCTTTAACAATTTTGCAAATCTGATGGGTGTGCATTAGAACTGAATTGTGTTTGAATGCAATTGCATTTATTACTAGTGAGATGGAATGATTTTTTCATGTTTGTTTGGTACTAAAGGTTTTCTTGTTTGTTTGGTACCAGGGATTAAACCCAGTGGTACATAACCACTGAGCCACATCCCAGCTGTCTTTTTTATTTTTACTTTTGTTTTATTTTGAGACAGGGTCTTGATAAATTTCTTAGGGTCTCCC
Organism: Sciurus carolinensis; assembly: GCF_902686445.1. Taxonomy (NCBI): domain Eukaryota; kingdom Metazoa; phylum Chordata; class Mammalia; order Rodentia; family Sciuridae; genus Sciurus; species Sciurus carolinensis. Next base: position 103,041,600 of record NC_062218.1, on the reverse strand, counting down.
TAAGTTGCTGAGGCTGGCTTCAAATTTGTGATCCTCTTTCCTCAGCCTCCTGAGCCACTGGGATTATAGATGTGCTCTAGAATGCCTGTCCTGCTATTCAAGTGTTTTCCTTATCTACATTTTGGTTGGTTACATTTTCAACTATTTTAATTATTATGTTTTTCTTATCAATATGTGGTATTATTTTTATTTTGGATATTACTCTTTTGTTGGTTGTTTGTAGTTTTAAGATACGTTTTTCAGCTTTGAAACATTTTCTTCTTTCTTTTTCCACAGTACTGGGGACCCAGGGTCACTCTACCTCTGAGTCACACCCCTAGTTCTCTGAATTTTTTATTTTGAGACAGGGGCTCTCTAAGTGGCCAAGGCTTGCCTGTAACTTGTAATTCTTATAATTCCCCTTCCTCAGTCTTCCAAGTTGCTGGGATTACAGGCATGTGACATTAAGACTGACCTTTTGTGCATTTTAAGTTTTTTTCCTAATAGATTTAAATAATAATATTCAAATTTGTGTATCTTATCTAATGGTTTGGGCTTATGGTTTTTTTATTTAATGTTTTTATTCTCTTGATTCATTGTACACAAATGGGGTACATCTTTTTGTTTCTCTGGTTGTGCATGATGTAGATTCATACCCTTCGTGTAATCATATATGTACATAGGGTAATGATGTCTGTCTCATTCCACCATTTTTCATATCCCTGCCTCTTCCTCTCTCTCATTTCCCTCTATGTAATCTAAACTTCCTCCATTCTTCTCTCACCCCCCACCCTCATCCCCATTATATATTATCATCCACTTATCAGGGAATACATTCAGCCTTTGGTTTTTTTTGGGATTGGCTTATTTCATTTAGCATGATATTCTCCAATTTCATCCATTTATCTGCAAATGCCATAATTTTATTCTCCTTTATGGTTGAATAATATTCTATTGTGTATATATACCACAGTTTCTTTATCCATTCATCTGTTGAAGGACATCTAGTTTGGTTAAAGCCATTGCCTATCTAAAAGTCTCAAAGCTTATTTACAATGTTTTTTTCTAAGATAAAGTTTGATTTCCATTTAGGTGTTTAATCCACACAGAATCATTTGTGGTAATGGCATGGGTAAAAAAAAATCTGTATTATTTATTTCTACATGGGTTTTAAGTTGTTAAACGGCCCAAGGTGAAACCTGGCATTAAGTAATGACTAAGTGTAGGAGAACATCATATTTATTATACTAAGAAGATTGTATTTTATCTCAAGGTCAATGGAAAACATCACTGCTTGATGTAAACAGAATAGTAGTTTTTACCAGATGGCAACAAAGAGAGTAGCAGGGAGGCAGTTGTGTATGTAGCGGAGGACAGATGAAAGAGGTCTGACCCAAGGCAGGAACCCACAAGTCACCATCCTCAATGCCACAGTGTAAACTGGGGGAGTTACAGGCTGCTAGGACCTCTATGGAGACCCCAACCTTAGGGCCTTTCACCATCTTTTGTAAATATTTATTTGTACATCTGGATTCCCCCCCTCCCCCAAAATCTGAAATTGTAAGTGACAGAAAAACACCTGAACTTCTCTGGACCTACTTTGTAGCATTAGACTCCTCTCTCCAATAACCTCTAAAGAGCTGCTATTCTGGCAGCAAAACAAAAACAAAGGCAAAACAAGAAGGGCAATTTGAGGGAATTGAGACAGTGTTTATTGATGGTATATAAGGACAACAGTGATTGTGCAGGTTCTGGGGATGGTGACATCCAGGGGCAGCAACCTACTCCTGCTCTGAAAGGTAAAGGGAAGGGTTGTAAAGCAGGCCAGAGAAAGAAAGAGAGCTGAGTGAAGGGCTGGTTACCTCCCAGAGATGTGACTTGGACCACTGGTGAGAGGAGACAAGATTACTAAAGGGGCTCAGCCATAGAGGTCTAGGAAGAACTGCCTGATTTCACTCTTCTCCTTCCTTCAGTTCATGGTCAGCACTCACCATTGGCAAATTCAGTAGAAAGTTGGATGCAAGGGAGCTGCTTGATACCATCTTCACAGATTAGTCTTAGAGAAAGGGCAGGGCTGAGAAGAGTGGAAAGGTCTTGAGGTACCCAGAGGCATGTTCTTCCCTGTCTTGATAATCTAAGCAGAATCTCTGTTTGTGTAGTAACACAAATGCAACTTAAGACTGTGCTCTGGTTCTCCTTCCAGCTAGAGTCCATATTGAGAATAAACCACAACCCTCAACACAAAAGATTCCAACAAATATTTGTATGATCAATTTTTAGATGAGACATAAAAATGTGTATAGCATTCTTTATCTCATACAGTGCTCTTGGTCATCCACTATATTATACCATTTTTATTTATATGTTACAGGTGAAAAAGACTTAGAGAGGAGAGATTACTGAAACGAGTAACACAGGAAACACAAGCAAGGGTAAGCAACTTGGAAAGGCCACACACCCTTCATTTGAGGAGGAACCTATTCCAGGGCTCCAGATTCCAATGGAGCCGTAATTGTAAACCAGAGCAGTTGCCTTGTGGAAAGAAAACCACCCGAAGGTCCATAGATCTGATTTAACCCTAATTTTGAAGTAGACCCCAGAGCATGAGGCCCCACTTCAGATTATTCTGAGACCCACTGCAGAACACCCTTCAAAGCACAATCTACACCTTTACATTGAAGGATTGGCTAATCTGGAAGAAGGATGGCAAATAAAGTGGAAGAGGTTAGCGCTAATTTAACTTAGAAAATATTTCAATTTTCCTTAACCTGAGCAATTGCAGACATCTTTTACCCTGATTCACTATAAAAAACCTGTCTTCCAAATAAAAAATAGAGGACTGTGGTACAGTGCTTTCAAGATTATCTTCTCATATTCAGAAAATTAAAATCATCACAGCTAACAAATATTACAAATAAACCCATGAGGAAAAGATAAATATTAAGCTTGTAATTTGAGAAAATTAAACTCTGTATTAAGAAAATAAAACACTGGAGCCTCTTTTCCCCCCAGATAAACAATTGTAAAATATGAAAATTGGAGCAGGATACAATGTGCAATTAGGCAATAAGAGAAAAACAACTAATTCTGGTAGAAAAAGACTGGAAAGTAAAATTAGGGGCTCACAGTCAAACAATTAATTATAAAGAATAATTTGGAGGCTAAAAGTAATCCTGTAAATAATATGCTTTCCATGAAAAATTATCACACCACAAAGATAAAGATTTTTATCATTATTTTTAATTATTATTATTATTATTATTTTGCAAAGATTCTGAGGAGTACTCAGGAAATAAGAACAAGGAAGCTTTGAAACAAGTTTGTCAAAGACCTAATGTTAACAGAGGTTGCAGCACTGGCTTAAAGGCAAGGACTTCTATTTTGCATTTCTGTATTATTGGTAGCAGTTTCTTTAAGACCAGGATAAAACACCATCGGAATGCTCACGATTTCTTTCACTGGTTAGGTATTTATTTCAGGACATATTCTGTTTTGCATAACCTTTGTTTTCATTATCCTTTGTTAAACACAGCCACTAAATAAATTTTTCCGATTTTTCCTGCTGATTTAATCCCTGTTTCCACATAGATAAATCTCATATAATTAGCTTGAGCTTTGGAAAACAGCGTAGCCTCGCACACATGAAGTGAAATTTTATGCCCTGCCAGAGGAAGTTACAGCTTGTTGTGGGAATAGATATGCTTTATTGGGAGTTCCCACCCAAACCTATGCCTGAAATGAAGAGGGAACATAGAAAATTATTCAGCTCTGGAAATTGTCACTTGGCTAAAAAGAAGAGTAAAATACTTTATTTTCTTATGGTTTCCCTGATATCTTACACCTCAAATTATTATTTTGCCTACATTGTAATTATGGCAGCAAAACATTGTAAGAAAAAATTTTAAGCAATCAGTTGAAATATACAATTTAGTTATGTCTCCTCAGGGCCTAGTAGAGGGCCTGGTACTCTTGGATAATAGTTTTTGTGGAAAATGAAAGATAATGGTATCAGATCTCTGAGAGCATTCAGTTATAATGCTTTTATCCCTGCTTCTGGGTCCAGTGTTTGGCACCGTATTTTTTTTTTTTTTTTTCGTTTTCATTGTAGAATTGGTCAGATGCATGGATTCATTGTCGTGGGGGATAAGCTGAATTGTTGAGTGGTAGAATAACAAGTTCAAATATGCATTAGTAACAATATAGACAAAGACACACAGACACTGAATTTACAAAAGGGAACAAGGAGAAAATCAAAAAAGTAAAAAAGAATACTTAATTTTATCATTCATGTCATCATGTAGAAAAATATATCAATAACAGGTTGGACTGTTCATTTTTTCATTATTGGGATATTTGATATCAAAGATATATACAGTCATTTTTAGGTAATCTCTGGGACTGGTTTCAGGAATACCCACAGACACCAAAATCTATAGGTGCTCAAGTCCTTTATATAAGATGGTGTAGTCTTTATAAAGAATATGCATATCCTCATCTATATGGTAAATCATCTTTAGACTATTTATAATACCTAATAAAGTGTAAATGCTGGGGAAACAGTTGTTATGCTGCATTGTTAGGGAATAATGACAAGAAAAATCTGTACATGTTCAATACAAATGCAATTTTATTTTTCCGTGGTTGGCTGAATCCACAGATGGAGAACTCATGGGTACAAGAGCTGATTTTGCAGCTTAAGATAAAAACAGAAAATAAATTTCAGAACAAAAGACATGTCTTTGTCTCCTTTATTTGAATCTGTCGATTGGTTATATTATCTAGATCATTCATTCTCAAGTGCAGTACCTGTCCCTGCAGCATCAGCATCACCTGGGAACCTGAGAGAAACAAATGCATGGGCTACCTTGGACCTCCTGAATCAGAAAGTCTGGGCATGAGGTCCAGCAATCTGTTTCACCAAGTCCTCCATGGGATTCTAATTGTGGACTCCAATCTGAGAACCACTCATCTAGATGATCATCCACCAAAATACCTGATGTGTGTTACAAGTGCATGTTATTCAATAAATTCTTATTATTTTAAAACACAGAGAACACACCATTTGGAGAGTAAGTGATCTTATGGAAATAGATAAATAAGAGATGAGGCAACACATTTTACCTGCTAAATTGTAATTTTTAACTTTTTCTCTGGAGTAGTAGATGTACCTGCTGTATCTACACTACTCCAACTTTTGATAACTATCCTAGCTAAAAGAAAGGCACATAATCTAAGCCAAACCAATATGCATGCCTGATCCACCTTCATTTAATGAAAACTGGAAGCAGAAGCTCTCTTCTCATTGATTTGCTGAGTTAAAGGAATGTGGGTTGAGAACTTCCTTCAGTCATACTCCTTCCTATGAGGTTTCACTTATAATGTTGCTACTCTTAAATCTCTTTCTGTGCAGATGCCTTCTATGAACACTGACTCTGATACTATCAATTTATCATCTCTTCATTTATGAATAATGGGCATATTGAACTTTATTCTTGATTTCTCCCAACCACACTCCCATTGACTTTTTGTTAAAACTAAAGTAACATCTCTACTCTTTACCATGGACAATAAACCCTGCATAACAAGCCCCTGTCTCTTCAAAGTAGTAGTCTACATAGTGCTTTCTCTATAGATCTCTTTTCTCCACTCACATGAAGTTGACTTTTGTCCCTTGAATACTTGCTTTCGGGCCCATACATTTGCTGAACTTGCTTCCCAGCTCTTCATAGCTGCTTTCAGGGAGTCAAAGCCTTCTAGGTCTCAACTCAAATGCACCTCTTCAGAGAAGCAGCCCTGACCACCCTATTCAAAGTTATCCACACTCTTCCTCCAGTCATAGTCCATTACTTTGTCCTATATTACTTCTTAATAGAATGTTTTATTATCCCAAATTATGAATTTATTTTTAAATGTTTTTATTGGTGAATTATAGTTATACTTAACCATGGAGTTGATTTTGACATAATCATGCATGTGATCTAATTTGCTCCATTTCAGTCCCCAGGGCTTCCTCTTTCCCTCCTTACTCTTTCCTTCTACTCCCCTCATTTTACTCTACTGATCTTCCTTCTATTATTTATTTATTTATTATTTGTTCTCTAACCATACACATATAGGTTGAATTTCACTGTGGTATACTCACATATGTCTACAGCATAATTGTGTCAAATTCATTCCATATTTCCTCTCTTTTGGTATCCCTCCTTCCTCCCCTTCAGTCTCTTTCCTCTACTCCTCTGATCTTCTCTCTATAAAAAAAATAAAGAGACATTTCTCAAAAGAAGAAATACAATATATACCATCAGAAAAATGAAAAATTATACTTTATGTGTGATTTATCAAAATGCATAAAATGCATCCTACTGTCATGTATAACTAATTAGAACACTAAAAAATTAAAATCTAAAAAAGAAGAAGAAATAAAAATGGTGAACAAATATATGACAAAAGGTTCAACATCCCTGGCAATCAGGCAAATGCAAATCAAAACTATATTGAGATTCCTCTCACCCCTGTTAGAATGGCAATCATCAATAATATAAATAATAGTAAATGCTGGCAAGGATGTGGAACAAAATGTACATTTATACATTGTTGATTGGTCTGCCAATTAGTACTACCACTCTGAAAAGCAGAATGGAGATTCCTCAAAAGACTAGGAATGGAACCATCATATGACTGAGCTATTTTATTCCTCGGTATTTATCTAAAAGGACTAAATTAGCAGGTTATAGTGATACAGGTCACATCAATGTTTAGAGCAGTGCAATTCACAAAACCTTGTTGTAGAATCAGCCCTGGTGCCTCTTGGTACATGAATGAATAAACACAATATGATATATATGTTTAATGGAGTTTTTCCTCAGTCATAAAGAATGAAATGATGGCATTTGCCAGTACATGGATGAAACTGGAGAACATCAATGCTGAGTGAAATGTCAGACTCAGAAAGTCAAGTGTTGAATGTTTTCTCTCATATGTGGAAGCTAATGCAAAGAAAGGGAAAAGGAGTAGGGGGTGGAACTCATGAATTTATTTCTCATTGAAATTCTGTTTTCACCCTCTGTGGAAGGGTATGGAGACTGTGATGCTCCAAATTCTCACATGAAGTTCCTCTGATTTGATTGTCACTCTGTATCCAGAGCTTAACACAAAATGTTTCATACACAAGTAGGAGCTCGCTAAATTCTTATAGATTTTATTAATGAAGTCAAAGTTTGATGAACCCAAATGCAGGAGGAAGAATTGAGTCTTTATGTAGACAGTGAAAAAGAAGCTTGATGTTCTCCACACACTCACATGCACACTATACAATGTCTTTTCTATTCTTCCTTTTTTCATACTTTGACCATATGAACCAGCAAAACAACAGCAACAACAATAATGATAAAAAGGTTAACGAAAAAACATGATGTAGTTCATATTAGTTTCTTACTTCTAAGAATAGAAAAAGCTAAGACTGACATAATGACTTATGCATATGAACATTTGTAGAGTCAGAAACCTGAATTTACTTCTTACATGGGAAAATTCCCTGGGATTCTTGTATAACTTGGAAAGTGAAAAATAGAATTATTATCATGTGTAATTAGAAGAGGTCTTAGCCAAAGCAGCATAGAAATACCCTCCACAGGCTCTGCTGTCAACGGAGGGATGGAGGATTAGTTAACTGTGGTCTGCTCATCCAGGTCAATAAACACAAGCCAAATACAACTTATTATACAACAACTGGTTATTGAGATTGCCAGAGGAACATTCCCAAAATAATTAGACTCAATAAATATTAACTTGAAATAGCCACACATTATCTGTGTCTCTGCAGCCTTTTCAAAACTAACATATTTTGTTCTGTCATAAAAATATTAGATATGCTGAATAAACAGTAATCTTTGTCTTAATGGAATTAAGGAAGCAGAGTAATATCCAAGTCAGTTTAGATTAGTTCATTTCATATGCTTATAGTCCACTGTAAAAACATAATCAGGATTCCTTAATTCTCTAACCCCTTCCCAAAACAACATGTCCTGTCTGTTCCCCAAAGGAAAGCATTTGGAAGCCTCAGAGTCCCACCTCTTGCTGCCCTTGTTGCACAGAGTGCCTTTCCCTTTCCTTTTCTTCATGAAATTTTCCTGCCCACCCTTAGGTATTGTCTTCAATTTCACCTCTCTGGAAAGGCCTGTTTTATCCACCCCAAATGCATTTCCCTGCTATTGCCTATTTTAGCTGTCTCATCCTTTTCTTTATAGAATTTGTCATAGTGTATAATTATTCTGTTTATTTGTTGGTGTACTTGTTTGTGATCTTCCATTTTCTACTAGAAGGAAAGCTCATCCGGTAGAGAAGAGACTACTTCTGTATTATTTATCATTTGCTCCTCACCACCTGTTCATAGTAGGCACACCAGAAATACATGTCTGATGAGTGAAGGAGATGACCCCAATCACATAGAATGAGTCTTGTGGGAGATACATTTTGAGTCCCCTTCAGAGGTCCTCATCCGGAGCTGTGCTGCTGTACTAATGCCTGGCCATCATGTGGTGCAAACACCAAGTTAGGAGCTCTGGTGATTGAGGAACACAGGGCAGCCCCAGTAACCTCTGTTCTGCTTCCTGGATGATGCTATAGCAAGGATGAGAGCATCGCGATTGCATGTTATAGGGGTTCTCCTCTTAGGAGAGAAATGAACTGTTCTATTCTTTGCCTGGACAAAACCTGATGACTTTCAAACTATCTGCTACCATGTTCATCTAAGAAGTCATTTACTTCAGTGCCTTGCCTTACCTAGGGATTGAATATCAAGTTTTATCAATAAAATACAGAGTTTACATGTAAGCCCTCTATAGCCAGAACTTCTGTGGGTCGGTCCTGGCTACATCACTTTGAGCAAGTTATACAACCCTCTAAATTTCAGTTTTCACATTTGTAAAAGTGGGACAGGACAGGAAGAATAGTTCCTACCTTGTGTAGTTGTTTTGAGGACTAATTGAGCAACTAAATATACTTAGAACACTGTTTGGTTCATAGTAGGAGTTCTTCTCTTTATCTAAACCCGCTTCCTGAAAATAAAATCCTATAATTTCCAGGCAGGTGGATGTAACTGGAAGAAGTTATGTAAATATAAGCCAGACCCAGGAAAAGAAGTTCCACGTGTCCTAATATGTGGAAGCTAAAAGCAGTCAACATGAAAAATAGTAATTACTAGAGATGGGAAGGGAAGGGCGAGGGTGGTAAAAGGGAGGATGGATTTGATCAGTGCATGTTATATGTATGAATGGAAATATTATAGTGAATACCATTAATACATACAATTAATAAAATAAAAATATTAAATATTAAGCTCTCTTCTCAGGTATTCTCATTCAGTTCTAAGGCCCTAAGTGTGATCTTTGTGCCGATATTGCCCAGGTTCCTCATCTAAACTCCAGATTTGTATGTTCAGCTGCCAAGACACCCAATAGCCATCTCAGACTTAACACATTCAAAATGAGCTATGGATTCCCACGCCCATTTCCCACCCACTAGCAATCCTCAGAGACTTCCTCACTTCCATAAATTGCCATTCCACCTTAAGTTTCTCAGTCCACTTTGCATTCATCCTTGGATCTTCTTTATCTCACTCTCCATATACTTTCCATAGCTGACCTACTGATTCTTCCTCTGAAATATATACAAGACCTGAACACCCCTCCACCTCCATTTCTATAACTACTGTACAAGCCTCCACCAATTCTCCCTTGTATTATCACTAATTATTTTATTAAATGGCCCGCTGCTAATACCCTTGTCCTCTCTAGATAGTTCTTCCTTAGAGAATCATATATGATATCCTTAACTTATCTATACAATGGCATCTCACACCACTCAGAGTAAAATATCAACAGGTTACTCTGGCATGTAAAGCCCCACATAATCTGGCCCCTGTCACTTCTCTGACCTCAAATCCTACTATAGTCTCCCTCTCTCACTATATCCTCTTCCCTCCTTGCTCACTATATCCTAGTCACTATGGCCTCTGTGCTGCTAAGAAACACAGTGACAAGCTCTCACCTTGGTGCTGGTGTCCTTGCTGAGCTCCCCCTAGGGTTTTGACCAGGACTTTTCCCACAACTCCCACCCCTGCCACCCCCACAGCTTTCCCGCCGGCACTCCCTAACCCCTCGACTGCTCCCTAAATGGCATCTCACTAGAGAGGCTTTCTGTAACCTCTACAAACTAGCCCTCATTTATACTTAAGCCCACTTTGGTTTTCTCCGAGTCATATCTCGCCACCTAGAGAAGCTTATACTTTGTTCTTGTTCTGACTTCTGCCCAAGGTAGAAGAGTCACAAGAGCAAGAATTTACGGTTCTATTCACTGCAATTTCCCTATTACCTAGAACAGTGTCTGACCTATGGTAGAGCCCGAATAAATATATTCATTAAACAGGTACATGCAAATCTGTTATTATAATTTTAATACTTCATCCATTATCTAAAGGTATTACTGGCACCAGAATGCAGTCTGAGGAAGGTATCCAGGGGGGAATGTGGAGTCTTCAGAACAGTTCTGAAATAATACCAAAAAAAAAAAAAAAAAAATATATATATATATATATATATATACATATACTGTTTCAGGTAAGTTAAACCCTGCACATATTCACACATTTTCATACTAGTACTTTATATAAGAACTTTCTAGATTTAAATTCTTCAAATAGGTAAAGGAGCATGGAATTACACACACATATGCATCTGTATACACAAATGAATGCAGGTGAAACTGGTGAAATCCGAATAAAACCTGCAGATGGAACCAATTTCAAGTTCCTAGTTTGACAGTTTGACGTAGGTATGCAGTATGTAAACAGTGGGAAGAAGACCACACTGTACAGTTTTCAAATTCCTGGACTTATATAATAATTTCAAAAACATATTTTTAAAGGAGAAATACTGGGGACTAAATTTTAGCAAATTATATTCCATGTTTTTTAAAGTATGTCAAATGAATGCTAACATTCTGTATAACCAAAAATAAACAATAAAATAATATTTTTTTAGCATTTTTAAAACGATAAACACTGCAAACCTCCTTGGCTCTCTGTACCAACGGACAGTCACTTTGATATGAGGCTTCAAACATCTTCTTAATTTTTTTATAGAAATATTAATGATTTAATTCTTTTATTTATTTATTTATTTATTTTTTATTATTATTGTATACAAATGGGATACATGTTGTTTCTCTATTTGTACATGGAGTCAAGGCATACCATTTGTGTAATCATACGTTTACATAGGGCAATGATGTTTGATTCATTATTTTTTTCCCCTTCCCCCCCATTCCTCCCACCCCTCTTTCCCTCTATACAGTCCTTCTTTCCTTCATTCTTACCATACTCCTTATCCCTAAACCTAAACCTAACCCTAACCCTAATGCTAACCCCTCCCACCCCCCATTATATGTCCTCATCCGCTTATCAGCGAGATCATTCGTCCTTTAGTTTTTTGAGATTGGCTTATCTCACTTAGCATGATATTCTCCAATTTCATCCATTTGCCCGCAAATGCCATAATTTTATCATTCTTCATTGCGGAGTAATATTCCATTGTATATATATGCCACAGTTTCTTTATCCATTCATCAACTGAAGGGCATCTAGGTTGGTTCCACAATCTGGCTATGGTGAATTGAGCAGCAATGAACATTGATGTGGCTGTATCTCTGTAGTATGCTCATTTTAAGTCCTTTGGGTATAGGCCAGCTAGGTCAAATGGTGTTTCCATTCCAAGCTTTCTGAGGAATCTCCATACTGCTTTCTAGAGTGGCTGCACTAATTTGCAACCTCACCAGCAATGTATGAGTGCTCCTTTTTCACCACATCCTCGCCAACACCTATTGTTGCTTGTGTTCTTGATAATAGCCATTCTAATTGGGGTGAGATGAAATCTTAGGGTAGTTTTGATTTGCATTTCCCTTATTACTAGGGATGTTGAACATTTTTTCATATATCTGTTGATTGCTTGTACATCTTCTTCTGCGAAGTGTCTGTTCATTTCCTTAGCCCATTTGTTGATTGGATTATTTGTATTCTTGGTGTAGAGTTTTTTGAGTTCTTTATAGATTCTGGAAATTAGCGCTCTATCTGAAGTATGAGGGGCAAAGATATTCTCCCACTCTGTAGGCTCTCTCTTCACATTACTGAGAGTTTCCTTTGCTGAGAGAAAACTTTTTAGTTTGAATCTATCCAAGTTGTTGATTCTTACTTTTATTTCTTGTGCTATGGGAGTCCTGTTAAGGAAGTCTGATCCTAAGCCAACAAGTTGAAGATTTGGACCTACTTTTTCTTCTATAAGATGCAGGATCTCTGGTCTGATTCTGAGGTCCTTGATCCATTTTGAGTTGAGTTTTGTGTAGGGTGAGAGATAGTGGTTTAATTTCATTCTGTTGCATATGGTTTTCCAGTTTTCCCAGCACCATTTGTTGAAGAGGCTATCTTTTCTCCATTGCATATTTTTGGACCCTTTGTCTAGTATGAGAAAAATGTATCTATTTGGGTTTGTGTCCATGTCCTCTCTTCTGTACCATTTATCTACCTGTCTATTTTGGTACCAATACCATGCCATTTTTGTTACTATTGCTTTGTAGTAGAGTTGAAGATCTGGTATTGCGATACCCCCTGCTTCGCTCTTGCTACTGAGGATTGCTTTAGCTCTTCTAGGTTTTTTATTCTTCCAGATGAATTTCATAATTTCTTGCTCTATTTCTGCAAGGTACATCATTGGGATTTTAATTGGAATTGCATTGAATCTGTATAGCACTTTAGGTAGTATGGCCATTTTGACAATATTAATTCTGCCTATCCAGGAACATGGGAGATCTTTCCATCTTCTAAGGTTTTCTTGAATTCCTTTCTTTAGTGTTCTGTAGTTCTCATTGTAGAGGTCTTTCACCTCTTTTGTGAGATTGATTCCATAGTATTTTATTTTTTTTGATGCTATTGTGAATGGGTAATTTTTTCTAATTTCACTTTCTGAAGATTCATCACTTATGTATAAAAATGCATTGGATTTATGAGCATTAATCTTGTAACCTGCTACTTTACTGAATTCACTTATGAGTTCTAGAAGTTTCTGGTGGCATTTCCAGGTTCCTCTAAATATATAATCATGTCATCAGCGAACAGGGATAGTTTCAGTTCTTCTTTTCCTATTCGTATCCCTTTAATTTCTTTGGTTTGTCTAATTGCTCTGGCTAGAGTCTCAAGGATGATGTTGAATAGAAGTGGTAAAAGAGGGCATCCCTGCCTTGTACCAGTTTTTAGGGGGAATGTTTTCAGTTTTTCACCATTTAGAATGATATTGGCCATGGACTTCACCTAGATGGCCTTTATAATGTTAAGGAATGTTCCCACTACCCCAATTTTTTCTAGTGTTTTGAGCATGAAGTGATGCTGTATTTTATCAAATGCTTTTTCTGCATCTATTGAAATAATCATGTGATTCTTAACTTTAAGCCTGTTGATATGGTGAATGACATTTATTGATTTCCTGATGTTGAACCAACCTTGCATCCCTGGGATGAAACCCACTTGATCGTGGTGCACTATCTTTTTAATATATATTTGTATGCGATTTGCTAAAATTTTGTTGAGAATTTTTGCGTCGATGTTCATTAAGGATATTGGTCTGAAATTTTCTTTCCCAGATGTGTGTCTGTCTGGTTTAGGTATCAGGGTGATATTGGCTTCATAGAACGAGTTTGGGAGGGTTCCCTCCTCTTCTATTTCATGGAATACTTTGAGGAGTATTGGAATGAGGTCTTCTTTAAAGGTTTTGTAGAACTTGGCTGAGAACCCATCTGGTCTCTGCCTTTTCTTTGTTGGTAGGCTTTTGATGACCTCTTCTATTTCATTGCTTGAAATTGATTTATTTAAGTTGTGTATGTCCTCCTCGTTCAGTTTAGGTAATTCATATGTCTATAGAAATTTGTTGATGTCTTCGAGGTTTTCTGTTTTGTTGGAGTATAGATTTTCAAAATAGCTCTTCTAATTGTTTTGTATTTCACTCGTGTCTGTTGTGATATTTCCTTGTTCATTCCGAATTTTAGTAATTTGAGTTTTCTCCCTCTTTCTCTTTGTTAGTGTGGCTAAGGGTTTATCAATTTTGTTTATTTTTTCAAAGAACCAACTATTTATTTTGTTAATTTTTTCAATTGTTTCTTTTGTTTCAATTTCATTGATTTTGGCTCTGATTTTAACTATTTCATGTCTTCTACTACTTTTGGTATTGGTCTGCTCTTCTTTTTCTAGCGCTTTGAGCTGTAGTGTTAAGTCATTTATTTGTTGATTTCTACTCTTTTGTTGATAGCGCCCCATGAAATAAATCTTCCTCTAAGTACTGCTTTCATAGTGTCCCAGAGATTTTGATATGATGTGTCTTTGTTCTCATTTACTTCTAAGAATTTTTTTATTTCCCTCCTGATGTCTTCTGTTATCCATTCATCATATAATAGTATATTATTTAATCTCCAGGTATTGGAGAAGTTTCTGTTTTTTATTCTGTCATTTATTTCTAATTTCAATCCATTATGATCTGATAGAGTACAAGGTAGTATCTCTATCTTCTTGTATTTCCTAACAATAGCTTTGTGGCATAAAATATGGTCTATTTTAGAGAAGGATCCATGTGCTGCTGAGAAGAAGGTGTATTCGTTCTTTGTTGGATGGTATATTCTATATATGTTGGTTAAGTCTAAATTGTTGATTGTGTTATTGAGATCTATGGTTTCTTTATTCAATTTGTGTTTGGAAGATCTATCCAGTGGTGAGAGAGGTGTGTTAAAATCGCCTAGTATTATTGTGTTGTGGTCTATTTGATTTCTGGCATTGAGAAGAATTTGTTTGACATACGTGGATGAGCCAATGTTCGGGGCATAGATAATTATGATTGTTATGTCTTGCTGATTTATGCTTCCCTTAAGTAGTATATAATGTCCTTCTTTTTCCCTTCTGACTAGTTTTGGCTTGAAGTCCACATTATCTGAAAGGAGGATGGATACTCCAGCTTTTTTGCTGTGTCCGTGTGCATGGTATGTTTTTCCCCATCCTTTCACCTTTAGTCTATGGGTATCTCTTTCTATGAGATGAGTCTCTTGTAGGCAGCATATTGTTGGATTTTTCTTTTTAATCCAATCTACCAGTCTATGTCTTTTGATTGATGAGTTCAGGCCATTAACATTCAGGGTTATTATTGTGATATGATTTGTATTCCCAGTCATTTGACTCATATTTGTTTTTTGACATGATTTGGTTTCTCCTTTATTTGGCTATTCCTTTAGGCTAGCGCCTACTGTTGCTGATTTGCATCGTTGTTTTCATCTCTTCCTCATGGAATATTTTACTGAGAATGTTCTGTAATGCTGGCTTTCTTTTTGTAAATTCCTTTAGCTTTTTGTTTATCATGGAAGGATCTTATTTCATCGTCAAATTTGAAGGTAAATTTTGCTGGTATAAGATTCTTGGTTGGCATCCGTTTTCTTTCAGGGCTTGGTAAATGTTGTTCCAGGCCCTTCTAGCTTTTAGAGTCTGGATTGAAAAATCTGCTGATATTCTTATTGGTTTCCCCCTGAATGTAATTTGATTCTTTTCTCTCACAGCCTTTAAAATTCTGTCTGTATTTTGTATGTTAGGTATTTTCATAATAATGTGCCTTGGTGTGGGTCTGTTGTAATTTTGTATATTTGGAGTCCTATAAGCCTCTTGTACTTGGTTTTCCATTTCATTCTTCGGATTCGGGAAATTTTCTGATATTATTTCACTGAATAGATTGTGCATTCCTTTGGTTTGTTTCTCTAAGCCTTCCTCAATTCCAATAATTCTTAAATTTGGTCTTTTCATGATATCCCATAATTCTTGTAGATTCTGTTCATGATTTCTTACCATCTTCTCTGTTTGGCCAACTTTGTTTTCAAGATTAAATTTTTTTTCTTCAATGTCTGAGGTTCTGTCTTCCAGGTGTTCTATCCTACTGGTTATGCTTTCTATGGAGTTTTTAACTTGGTTTATTGTTTCCTTCATTTCAAGGATTTCAGTTTGTTTTTTTTTTTTTTTTTCAGTATCTCTAACTCTTTATTGAAATGATCTCTTGCTTCCCGTATTTGGTCTTTTAACTGTTGATTGGTGCGATCATTTAATGCCTGCATTTGCTCTTTCATCTCCTCTTTCAGTGCACTGCATGTGCTCTTTCATCTCCTCATTGCTTCCCTGATTGTTTTAATTATGTACATTCTGAACTCCCTTTCTGACATTTCTTCTGCTGTGCTGTCATTGGGTTTTATTGATGTAGTATCTAGGTTTGTTTGGGACATTTTCTTCCCTTGTTTTCTCATATTGGTCAGCTGTCAGTGGGAATCTGAGATATTGCAGATTTCCTCTATTGGCTTATAGTGTCCCGGTAGATTTCCAGTGTATCACCTCCCAGCCTTCAGTAGCCTGGAGTCTTGGAGGAACTTGATAATGCAGTGCTTCCAAAGAAAGCTGCCCCTAGCCCCCTACTGGTTCCAGGGCTTGGAGCTGACTCTGTGCGGAAAGGCTCTCACTGGGGGCCTGCACCGTGCAGCTGGCCGTGTGGGAGGTGCCCACCGCCCGAGTGTGGAAGGCTACCTGGGGAAGACTCTAGCTGTCCTGCCCTGCTCTGATAAAGCCATCCCTATCTGTGCCTTCCGCCCAGGTCAAGTTTCGCACAGTGGGGAGACTCACCCGTGACTCTATTTTTGTCCATGTCTCTCAATGTCTCCCCTTCTGAGTCCTGGTTCTTGAGCGACTGGAGATGCAGTCACCATCTTGGATCGCCCCGTGGAAAGAGCCTGCGTCCGGAGTGGGCAGAGCCGCCTGGAGAAGTCTCTGGCTGCCTGTCCTGATCCCAGAGGCTGCTTGCGAATCGAAGTTCTCCGTTGGCTCGGGGACTTGTGGCTGGCTCTATGTAGAAAGGCTCTCACTGGGCGGTCTGCTCCGAGAAGCTAGCCTTGTAAGGCGCTTCCCACCGGCAGGGGGCCGGGCTGCTTGGGGAAGTCTCTGCTGCCCTGTCCTGGTCCCTGAAGCCCACTTGTGGACCAGAGCACACTGCACTGGCTCCGGGAATTGGAGCTTGTTCTGATCAGAAAGGCTCTCACTAGGGGGCCTGCTCCGAGAACCTGGAGAAGCTGGCTGTGTGGGAGGGGCCCACTGCCGGAGTGTGCAGGGCTGCCTGTGGAAGACTCTAGCTGCCCTGCCTTGTTCCGATAAGCCACCTCTATCTGGGCCTGCCACCCGGGGCGAGCTTTACCCAGTGGGCAAACTCACCCGTGGCTCTCTTTTAGTCCAAGTCTCTCAATGCCACCCCTTCTTAACTCCTGGGTTCTGGAGCGACTGGAGATGCAGTCACCCTCTAGTCCACCATCTTGGATTGCCCCGTGGAAAGAGCCTGCAGCCGGAGTGGGCAGAGCCGCCTGGAGAAGTCTCTGGCTGCCCTGCCCTGATCCCAGAGGCTGCTTACGGATCAAAGCTCTCCGTTGGTTCGGGGACTTGTGACTGGTTCTACGTAGAAAAGACAGGTTCTTAGATATTATGTTCCAGATCATAAAACTATATTTTGAACTCAAATGTCAGCTACATTGGGAAATGATCAAAAAACAATATTGCCATCTGAAATTTGAGGTAATTAAAATCAACCTAAGAGGAGTAAGCTAATGCGACAAAGAAGCATTAACTCTTAGAAATTGTTTAACTGTTGTCAGGAGTCTAGGGCTCAGTTTCTCATCTTAAGAAGAGTATCCATAAGAACTTGGTAGGGAAAAGATATACCTTAAGAGGTAGAAAGGCTTAGGTTTTAAAATAAATTGAGCAACTTACACATTTTGAGTTTTCCCTCCTAGAAACTAATGCAGCACTATTAAGACAAAGGCTCTAAGAATCCTTAAGTAAAACCTGACTGCATCACTTGCCAAACTCAACCACAAGAGACACAGGTAGCTTTTATATCTCAACCCGGGAAACAGGGGTTTTGTAATAAAGAGGGTGATACAATTAACCATGATATATTCAAGTCTGCATCTTCACAACAGGACTGGAAGAACATTCCAGAGTCCTTTGCACTCTTCACAGGTGCCCCTGCTATTATGTCATGGAAAACAGAATAAGCATGGAAAAGCAAAGGATTTGAAGATACACATGAACTTGTATTCTAAAGTGTGGTGTCTTTGCTTTTGTTTCCATATGTTCCAACTGGCTTCCTAATATGCATTTGCTCTCCAGAGTACACCATTAGAGTGTCTCCCATTCAGATGAATTATAATATTAACCTCGGTAGATAAACAACCTCCAGCATAATGTTTTTAGTTTAATAAATCATTACCTTGTGAGTTTAATGTATTTTCTCAGATCGCAATTGCTTTTGATGAATTTACAAAGTCTAATTTCTGAATGCACCAACACTGAAGGATCAGACTCGAGAAATTATAAACTTGCCTTCTCTCACCCCCATCACCTCTGCCATGACACTTTTATCAAACTCCCCAACATTAAGTGATTGTGTCTTTGGCAATTAACTATATTTTAATAATTAATGCCCTAATGAGTAAGCCATGTAGATAATCTGGTGATTATCTACACTGCAGTATTTTAAATGGCACCTACCATTTAAATAGTTCTACATTTGCCTAGAATCAACAATGCCAAGGAGTTGTTTGACTTATTTAAGCCCACCTTCACAGAAAGGAGATACCATATTTGGGTATATGAAAGCAACAACTTAATGACATTCTATGCATATTGTTTATGGTGCAGGGCAGTTTGACTTTAGGGATTTCTTTTTTTCTTTATGTCTATTCTATTCTTTATTTCTGTATTAAGTTGTTTTTAATTTTGTTTTGTTTTTGATTTTTGTTTGGTACAGCATGGGCTGAACTACATTTATTGGAATGAATGATTGCTTACTTTCCCAAATGTTTAACTCATCTTACTGTGAATTTAAAATGTTTTTTTTTGTTTCCCATTGTTGCCATGTCCTGTCGGCTCTGCCAAAAAATAGACAATGATTCCAAGGCTAGACTCCTTCACTGATTCTGACAGTTACATTTATCTAATTTGTTGGGATTCCATTAGCAGTAGGCATTCTCTTCCTGGTTCCATGATTTACAAGATTGCACAATGAATAATAGTAGACTGACAACAATATATTTCATCCATTCCAGAGTTCTCCACATTTGAAGTCCCTTTTACTGCACATAGATTATTATATAATTAAATCATAATATGAAAAAACATTTTACTTTCTAAAATAAAATTTTCAGTGTGCATGTTGAAATTATTTAAATTTAAATTTATTATGGTAAAAAAGCTATTTTAACTAAAGTAATGTAAACACTTTGTGCATTTGTCAATGTTCCAATAAGATTTGGTGAACCTCTTACATGGGTCAGTTGTACAAAGTTTTCCTTGGTCTTATGAGCAGTTGAGAGCATTTTCTCTTTTGTCTGATAGACCTGACCTTGACCCCAGCAGTTTTACTCCCATGTGTAGGTTAGGGTATACAATGAATTCATGAAGTAGTATTAGAAAATAAGACTAAAAAAAGGCATAAGTGGAAAGTTCTGTGAGAAAACTATGTGCAATTACTCCTGCCACATGTCACAGCTGTCAGCCTGGGTCCCTGTAACAGCTATAAGCACTGTTAGCTGTCTGCAGAGTGATACTCTTGTCTCCATGCCTGGCTATGATTTCCCTCTCCTGCCACATGGCTCCCTTCTCTCTAATATCTTGGTGGGTGGGTATAACATGCCAGGAAAGTGGTATTTCACAGAACTTTCCTTCTACCTCCTACCATAACCAAGTCCTGGTTTTCTACTAAGGTTGCTTATCTCCTAAGCACTACACAGGAGGAAACAGAATCACAAATTCAAGGCCAGCCTCGGCAACTAAGCAAGGCCCTAAGCAACTTAACGAGACCCTGTCTCACAATAAAAACTGATAAAAGGGCTTGGGATGTGTCTCAGTAGTAAAGTATCTGGGAGTTCAATCTCTGGTTAAAAAAAAAAGAGAAAGAAAGAAAGAAAGAAAGAAAGAAAGAAGAAGAAGAAAGAAAGAAAGAAAGAAAGAAAGAAAGACAACTTATTCCCTCAAAAAACTGCAGACTTAGGACTAGGAAATGTATCTCAGTGACACAGCACTTGCCTAGCATGGAAGAAGCCCTGAGTTCAAATCCAAGTACTGTCAAAAAACAAAAACAAAAACCAAAATCTCAGACCCTCAAGGTCAGGGATTGACCAGTAAGTTCCAGCTTTTGAGTCAACATCCTGACATTTTGGAAGGGTTAAGTGCTGCAGAGAGGGAAGCAGTAGCCTTGGGGACACATTGGTGTTCATTTATTTTCCTATTTCTCTTATGTCTTGTCTATGGTTCTTGATGATAAGTGATTTTCATAATTTTTCCCTTATTCCCAGAGACTGACATAGGGTCACTTGAAATATTCAATATGGGGTTGTTGGAAGGATTAAATAATAGCAGAATAACAGGACTGTTAATCTGTATGTCATAGTAGCTCACTTTTTGGAGTTCTTAGTACATGGCAAGTTGACTGTAAGTAATTCATATGTAATGGCTCCCTTCAACCCCCACAACAGCCATAAATCGGGTGCTATTATTGCAGATGACAGAATTTTGAAAGTAAGCAACTTCACTCAAGTCATGCAGTTCAAAGATAGAATTGCTATTTGAGCAAACCTGTTTTATTTTCAATCATTACCCTAAAATATTTGGTGTGGCCAGCATGGTGAGTGAAGAATAGAAGAATACGTGATAGTCCCACTTCTTTGACAGCACTAAGAACAAGCATAGGGTGGTTGGAACAGTCTTCCCTCAGGGACTTCCCTGGCCTCCTGACAGCCTCAGTCTCACAGAGTATAGGCTGACTGATGACCAGATGCTCTGCCACATGGGAAGGAATTAGCATCCTCAGGATTAAGGCACAACAGGGTTCAGAGAGCCTCCGTGATGGTATTTAAGGTTCTTGATTATTAACACACTATTCGCTCATCACAGCCTGGAATAGAAGGAGGAGGAAGAAGATTAAATAAGGAGAAAAGAGGCTGAAGAACATAACAGAACAATGCAAAAGGAGAAAGTACCAGAAGCAAATAAAACAACTGACATTTACATCTGAGGATAAACTAAGAAGAAAGGTCCAATATCTGAAGTTCTTTTTTCATAATTGTAGAGGAAGAAATTGAAGAGGCAGGGACCAAATTGAAAAGGCAATTCTGGGCCAGGAAAGGAGGAACAGGAGGAGGTGGGGCTTGGGTGCAGGAGAGGTGAGTGAGGGTGGGTTTTACAGGAGAGTGAGGAACTTGAAGTCAGAAAACCTTACACAATATTTGAGTCCTAAGCTCAGTCCTAAAACATTTTGACTTATGAGCCAAAATTACCTGTGAGCAAATTTACCTTTGAAAATTCCTAAAAAATAAAAATATAAAAGTTTGCCTACATTCAACCCTGTGAAATCACATGTGTGTAGAATTTATAAAGTGAGATACAAGAGTAATAAAGCTTGCATACAAAAATATCATTTTATAAGTTCTTCATAGCATGAGACTGAGGCCTGAGCACATGTGGCTTGATATATGTCAGAGGCTTATATGATGATGCTTTTCTGCATCTATTTACTGCTTATCTTCTGAAAACTCAAAATACTTACACTGAATGCACTCCCTTTTGAAAATACTGGTGCCCCTTGAAACATACCCCTTTGAGGGGAGACGGCCTACACACTATTTGCTTAAAATGTGCTTTACTCCTGAGTCACTGAGTAGTAGGAGTTTGCCACCTGTTATGGAGTTAATGTGATGTTCAGGCCTCCAACTTGGGGAAAGTGATGCATCAATGCAAAGGAAGGCTCGGGCTCATAACAATCCCTGGATGCCAAGGATTTGCATCCAGAATTACCAAGTTCTGCAGTTTGCATGCTATGATATGGACATTGTTCAGCACTAAAAGTCAGAAGTCCATTTAAGAAAAAATAATATATACATATGTATATAGACTATTAACAAAATATTGGATTTTTTTTTTTTTTTTTGCAAACTTCTCATTATCAGCTTGTTTATTGAAAATTCCTGGAAGCTACAAAATGCCATCTGTTTCCTTATCAAATGTCACCCCCACAATCAGAGACAAATACCACTGCTTTTTTTATTCCTGAGGTTGCTTAGGAACAATGTGATTGTATTCACAGGTTGGTTCTGATTCAGTCACTCATGATGGGCCAAATGCAAATATTAAAAAACTTGCCAAAATTCTAGAAACTGCCAATCCAGAAACATATTCCAGAGGAAACTCCCCAGACAGCATTTCACACAGACACACATATTTAGAAGGATGTCTTCTTTAGACTCTATCATTAACAGTCATGTGACCTGATGAGGACTTTTCATGTCAGTAGGAAAAGTTAACAGCAGGCTTCCTTTGCAGGTGATCTTCAAAAGTGTTAGCCTTACAGAAGATTGAACTATGAAGAGTCCCCCTGAAGAGCCCCTCCAACTGTGGATTTCTTCAGCTGAAAATGGTCAGAGCATCCTTCCACCGGCCCACCAGGGAAAAGTCAATATTCCAATTCTATTAGCTTCATTGCAAATGAAGAAAGATGTTAGCAAACAGTGCAGTGTGTCAGAACACACATTCCAGGAGAAAGGTGGCCTCTCTGGAGAAAAAGGGAAAGGAGGAAGGAAAAACAAACAAATAAAAGCACTGTGACTGTTACAGATTTGTTTATACAGAGAAACATACCAGCTTTAAAAAAAAGTCAACCCAGTGATTTTTATGTAGCCTTTTTTTTAAATGAAACTATCTATCAGATTAACCTATTTCATTTAAGATGGTCAAGAAAATCTCTTCCAATTTCCCAAAATTGGGAATGCTCAGTTTCCTGCATAGTTTTAAGTGTTATTCTGGACCTAGGTTGACATAAACATTATTCCAAATATTGGTCAGAAAATTGAAGTGTCAGCAATCAGCATGATTCTTAAATTATTCTAAATGATTGGGATACATTTGATTGCATGTTAAAATACTGATGCAGATACACACATCTTGCTAATCTACAATTAGGTCATGTTGCCCCTGTACTTGAATTTGCTTGCTTTTAAAGGCCATTTTGAGCATCTACTAATTGCCAGGCACTGTAGTAGGTACAGAATAGAAGTTTAATCTTCCTAATGACTCTAATGTATATGAATTTTGCTTGCACTAAAATATGATTCCTGAGAAGCATTCTTTTTTTAATCACTCAAGATGCACAGTGTTTATTCAAAGATGGCTGCAACTCAGTTTTCTCTGACTCTTTTGTCTGAGGTGTCAAAATACCATTAACATTTTGTCTTCCCATTCTCCAGTGTGGAGATTCTTAAAGACACTTACTTTTCTTTCAATTTATTAGTGAGGAAACTGACATTCCACATCTTAGTAATTTTTCCTATATTAGTTTGATTACAAAATGTGTGGTCTTTCTGCCACCCTATGGAATAATCTTTTCATCAAGATGTTTAATAGCAATCAAAATGTAGTCTTGTGTTCTGTGCTTCTTAGAAAGTGTAGCTCAGGAGTTTCTAAAT
Organism: Sciurus carolinensis; assembly: GCF_902686445.1. NCBI lineage: Eukaryota > Metazoa > Chordata > Mammalia > Rodentia > Sciuridae > Sciurus > Sciurus carolinensis. The sequence continues at coordinate 103,018,002 of NC_062218.1, read as the reverse complement.
GAATAGCCAAAGTGAGTTAGTCAAGATGAAAATACACACTAACCTCCTACAAACTTCCAAGGGAGCATTCTGGAGCTAGGGCAGGTTTCTAATAAGACTGAAACAAGATTAGTCTGCCAGGAAACCAGACTTAAGGGTGACAACCCAAAGAACAATTCCTTTGGTAAACTATAGAACAAAAGGTGCAGAGCCATCAAGGTTCATCTCCACTTGTAAAAGTCTGAATAAACTAAAAGTTTATGTTTGCAGTTAGCATGGTATAATGTTCCTATGAAGTTACCCGTAAGAACAGGGTGCTAGCATATGTTGTTGAGAAAGAATATAACTTTGATCTTATAATGCTATTTAAAACACTGCACTAATAAAGTAACTGATCCAACTGCATTGTTCTCTTTTTTTTTTTTTTTTTTCTTTGTCTGTTTGTTACTAATGGGCCCAGGTGGCAGAGAAGAGCCTGCTCTTCATTGCCAGGCACTGTGGTTTGACATGGCGGCATGCGAGGGACCTTTTATTTTTAATATTTTAATTGCCTTATTTGGCCAAGAAACAAAATGTGCTTTGCTTTTCCAAGAGATTGTTAAACTGGAGGCATAATCAACACCCAACCTCTGCCCTCCCCTGGCTTTCTTTATGCCTCCTAAAACCTGGAAATTTTAGCAATGGAGCAGTAAGCTGCCTACTCTCAGTGCAGGAGTGTCTTAGCCCCTTCAATAGTCAAAGACCCTAAAGAAAGTATGGATGCCTGGGCTTCTGCCACCCTGTCATTATGTCCTGCAGTATCTGGGAGAACAGAGGTAACAACAGCCTCTTTTTGAATGAGCAGCCATTTTTGAATGAACACTTTGAACAATAATAATCTTTTATTAAAAGTCTACTCCCCAGGAGATCGTATGTTGGTACAAGAAAAGTTCGCATTAGTGGACGTATGAAGGATTCCCTGCCCCTTGGTCTTCCCTTCAACTTGATTTTTACCCATTTCCCATTTCCCTCAGAATTCTGTTTTTAACCCATTTTGGCTCCTGTGTCTGAGGTGTTAAAATATCATTAACATTTAGTCTTCCCATTCTTTAGAGTAGAGAATATCAAAGACACACACACAAAAAATCATTTGAAGGAATGATTGCCTCTCTGTTTTATGATAAATGAATCCCTCCCTTCTATAAATGCAAAAGGATTAAGGAAGACTAGGGACAGAACTTGTTGACTTACCCCTGAGAGTTATGTCATTATGGGGAGTATGATCTCAGGGGCATTTTCTCAGTGACAGGTCAGATAAGAAGTCAGTGACTATGGAAAATAATCAATTTTTGTCTTTGGTAACTATGGCTACCTCAAATTTCATTGCAGCAGAGTCAGTCTAAGTTCAAATGTAGTTTTCTTGTCATTCACTTATTCATTCTTTCATATACTCAGTTCAACAGACACCAAGTGTCAACAGTCTGCAAGACAATGAGCCAAGAGCCAGAGAAATAATAATAAACAAGAACAAACATGAAGAAAGGAAATACTGAATGAATTGAAAAATCAATGACTCTTCTTAGATCTGTCAGAAGTAAGTTCCTAGGGTAAACTACTGCCTCAAAAATGAGAGACAGATGGGTGGATGCAGACAATCACAACTTCCTAAGGCAGAAACCTCTGCAGGAACCAGTGTCTGGATGGGGAGACCCAGAGTATAACTGATGAATTGATGGGTTTCGGTGAGGATGATTTGGAGAGTTTAAACCCCAGGGGGACACCTTATGGAGCAGGATGTTTTGTCAGTTTTACTTCCAATATCTCTACTAGGTCATCACAGTGAAAACTGGAAAAGAAATTCTCTCATATTTCCAGCAGAGGGAAGGAAAAAGGAACCATTTAAAAATATGCCAGATCATCTGTCCATAACATGATCTGTCTTCAGGAAACTGTTTTGCCACATCCTTTTCTATGGGGGTTTTATCATGGCCTAATCTATTTGTGGGAAGACAAATGCCCCACTCCAGCCCTTGTAGACTTCTGCTCCCCCAAAGGGCAGGGGAAAGAGAAAAGCATTGGTGAAGTTCATAATTCAGGGATACAGGCTGACCCAAAGACAGATTAGTCATAGGACCATAGAACACCCACCTCCCTACCTGTACCTTAGCACTACTGTACACAGGTGCTATTTACCATGGTTCCTTTTACCTATTGCACTACAACAAAAAATAATATGCATACTGAAAGGTTAAGAAAACCAGTCTGAAAATACCAAATATGGACCAGAACCAGAGTCAGATACTGCAAGGATATTGAAACTATTTATACCAGGAGTTTTAAAAAGAAATGATTGATATGTTAAGAGACCTAATAGAAGATAAAGAAAACACACATTAGTTGAAGGATAATGTGAGCAGAAAGAGAGAAGTTCTAAGAAAGAATAAAAAAATCCTAGAGGTTAAAAATCAACAAACACAACATCATAATGGAGAAGAAAAAATGCCTTAGATGGGCTCATTAATCCATCGCATAAAGCTGTGTACAGTATCTGTAAGTTTGATGATATGAATAGAATTTTCTAAAATCAAAAAAGAAAGAGAAAAACACAAATACAAAACGAAAAAAACCAAAAGGAGCAAAAGAGACTAATGATTGAGGATAACTTTGAACTTACATGTAGAAGAAATACCAGAAGAAGAAAGAAGGTAAGCTGTATTCGAAGCAATAATGACTGAAAGTTTTCCTAAATTAATGTCAGACAGTAACACAAAAAAATCGAGGAAGACAGAGAACACCAAGCAGGATAAATCTCAAAAACAAAATGGTAAACAAAAAGTGACACCTAGACATATCATATTCAAACTTAAGAAAATCAAATTTTAAAAAAATCTTGAGAGAAGGTAGAAGATAAAACAACTTGTCTATATAGCAGCAAGTATAACAAATATATTTTATTTCTCCTCAGAAACCACACAAACAAGAACTGAGTGAAGAAGAATATTTAAAGTTTTAAAAGGAAAAATATCCTCCAGCTTAGAATTCTATAACCTTCAAAATTATTCTTCTAAAGTGAAAGAAAAATAGGATTTTCTCAAACAACTGTTGAAGGAATTTGTTCCCAGTAGAACTGCCCTGTGAAAAGTATTAAAAGATCTTTAGGGAGAAGGAAAATATACAGGTCAGAAACTCAGTTCCCCATTGAGAAAGGAGAAACAAAAGGAGGGAGTTAAATAAAACATTTTATTTTCATATTCTTAAATATTCTAACAGATAATACTTTGAGATAGTAAAAGCAACAAAATATTTAGATATATGTGTATAAATTTAATATAAATACATTATGTATAATGTAAGCATATATGCTTATATATAAGGGGAATGAATCACAATAATCATACAAAGAACAAGGGAACAATATAGGAATATTTTATTATGGTAATACTACCTGTGAAGCAGCATAGTGTTATTTGAAAGTGGAGCTGGATTAGTTGCAAATCCATAATGTAAACTCTAGGGCAACCACTAAAAATGTTATAAGCTAGACGTGGTGTTGCACCTCAGTAATCCCAGCAACTCAAGAGGTTGAGGCATAAGAATCACAAGTTCCTCGTAAGCACAAGGCCCTGAGTTCGATCCCCAGTACCGAAAAAAAAAAAAAAAAAAAGAATCACAAGTTCAAGGCCAGCCTCAGCAACTTAGTGAGGCCCTGAACAACTGAGTGAGAGACCCTGTCTCCAAAATTAAATAAATTAAGACTGAGGATGTGATTCAGTGGTTAAGTACCCCTGGGTTCAATCCCTGGTTAAAAAATAAGTAGGTAAGTAAATAAATAAGTAAGCAAATAAATAAATCAAAACAAAGAAATTATAAAATAGCATATCTGATAACTAAGAAAGGAGTACTTCATATGAAATCATTAAAGTCACATAAAGCAGAAAGTGGAAAACAAAAATTACAACAAAGAACAGGACATAAAAGGAACACAGTCACAATATTAATCCAAATTTATCAAAAAATTTTTTTCAATTCAATGGTCTGAATAACACCTATTAAGAGACAGAAATTAACTGAAGGGTTTATAAATCAGACCAAATTATATATTGTCAAAGAAAACCCACGTTACATACAGGCCCTATATACATTAAAAGTAAAAAGATGGAGAAAGACTTACCATCAAAACTCTAATCAAAAGTGAAAGTAGCTATATTAATTTCAGGTAAAAAATACATTAAAGCAAGAAAAGTTACTTGGGGCATTACATAATGTTATAGGGGTCAATTTTCCAAAAAGACATAACAATACTTAATGTGTATACCTATGAACAGAGTACACATATACGAAGCAAAACTGATAGAACTGAAAGAATAAATAAATTAATCCACTATTATAGCTGGGGACTTTAGCATCCCTATATAAGAAATAGAATCTTCAGACAAAATATCCTTAATGGGCATATTGAACTTATTATCTCCATCAATTAACTGGACACAAATGATACCTATAGACTATTTCATCCAACATTTGCAGAATTATCGTTAAGCTCAGGTAGTACATTCATCAAGACAGAGCACATCCTGAAACAAATACACACCTTAACAAATTTAAAATAACTGACATCATACAATGTCTGCTCTCAGTCCTCAGTCGAATTAGTTTAATAATCAATAGCACATAGTTATCTGGAAAATCCCCAAATACTTGGAGATTAAACAACATATTTCCAAATAAATAATGGGTCAAGAATAAATCAAGAGAAATATTTTAAAATACATTTTAAGTGAATGAAAATGAATATACAGTTTGTCAAAATTTGTGGAATTCAGTAAAAGCAGTGTTTAGATCTAAATTTATACCACTGAATCTATATATTAAAAAAGAAAACAAACCTAAGTAATCTCAGTTTCCACCCTAATAAACTTGAAAAAGAGGAGCAAATGAATTTGAAAGAAAGCAGAAGTAATGATCAAAAGCAGAGCAGAAATCAATGAAATTAAAATGGTATATCAATACAGAAAGTCCAAAGAACCAAAAACTGTTTTTTGTTTGAGAAAAAGATTAATAAAATTGGTAAGCCAGGTTATGAGGAAGGATATAAATCATCAACATCAGAAAAAAAAAAGAGGGGACATCACTATGGATATGAACATTAAAAATAAAAAAGGAATAACAACTCTGTATCCACAAATTGGTAACTGACATGAAATGGAACAATTCCTTGAAAGGCACTATCTATGGACACTAGCTCAATAGACCATTTGAATAAACATATTTCTATTACAGAAACTGAATCAATCATGAATAACTTTTAAAGCAGAAAGCAGGAGGTTCACTACTGAATGCTAAAGGTGGAAATTATACCGATCTTTGTAATATCTTCAATTTCTTCCAAAGGACAGAGGCAAAACTACGGAGATGGTAAAATGGTCAGTGGCTGTCAGGGTTTAGAAGAGGGAGGGATGCATCACAGAACACGAAGCATGTTCAGGGAGGTGTAACTATTTGGTGTGACATTATATTGCGGATGCATGCAGATACACATTTGTTCAAACCTATAAGCCATACATCAAGAGGAGTAAACTGTGCTGTAAACCGTGGACTTTCTGTGATGATATGTCTGTTTAAGTTTCACTGATACCATTGTAACACTATGGTGTGAAATGTTGATAGTTGAGAAGGTGGTGAGTGTGTGGGGACAGAGGGTGCATGGGAAATATATACTGTATGCTCAATTTTGCTGTGAAACTAGAACTATTCTAAAAACAAAATTTATTTTAAAAAATTAAAACATAATAATTTAGCAAAAAAAAATTGTCCCTCAAAAAGTATAGCATCTGGTAGGGGTTATAGCCTACTGAGCAAGAAATGAAAAACTGGGAATAAAAAAATTATAAAGGAAGTGAAGATGGCATCAAGCCACAGAAGAGGAATTCTGAACCAGGATCTGGGGGCATGTGTACCCCTCAGCTACTTTGTCATTTTTAAGTAGCAGCTGCTACTTGAACAGTTGTGCAGTTGGGCATCTGTTTACTAATTTCTCCTGTTACCATGGGAAAGTTTAGAAGTATGAACCAACATTGTAGTTAGTCACAGGACTTCTAGTTCTGGCAGAATCAAGGCTAAGTACCTTAATAAACTCTTCTACCAAAAGACAAATGAAGAAAATATTGGACAAAATACACTGTAAAATAAACACAAATTGCATTAATCAGTCAAAAAGACAAAAATATATCCTCAAAAAGTGAAATCATCATTCCTGAAGGGTAAAAGAAAACTGAAATTGGCATTTTCTTATGGACATTTAAAGAATCTGAAGACACTGAGACTCAAATCCCAAGGCCTAGTCGGGGTCCTGGGACACAGAGCTCAGCATGCACCAGTTATGGAGTGTTTGACTGGAGGTAAGAACTGTGATCTCAAAGGATACCCCTTCAAGGCAAATCAGAGGTAGAAATACATATCTTCAGATAACCACAAAGAATATGTGCTGCTTGCCTTAAACCTTTGCATTGAGTAGAGAAGCAATTATACCTCTCTGTGAATTGGAAAATATACAAGGGCCCTTTTGCAGGTTTGCATCTTGAACTCATCTTGTCTAAGTGGTCTGACAAAGTTCAAGGTGAGCATTTAGTTTAAATAACCAGGCAATGGTTCTTTACCCTAGACTCCCCCTGGAAATAAGTGGAAATGCTCTTTAGAGGATCCATCTTCAGTCAGGGACTAATGGATTCTGATGAGCAAAATTTCATGAATTGTAAAGTAATGGTTTAAAATAACAAAACACACAATGAGATAAGATACCTTTGTAAGAACAAGTGGAGACAAGGTACTAAATCCAGGCCTAGGAAGACTTTTGATACAAGCCTGACACAAATTTAAATTAAAAATGTGCCTAGTAGGTTAATATCAAACAAAAATCTTGAGTAAATAATGAGAAAATCAAAAGTCTTCCAACACAAAGAAAAAAAAGAGCAAATAAAAACTTCTAAGTATTAAAAGCATGCAATTAAAATTAAAATTTCAGTGAGTGAGGTTATTAGCCAGCTCTTTCCAAAAGACAGAATCCTTAACCTGTAAGATTCATATGGGGAACTAAGTATACAGGATGGAAAGGAAAAATGTGAAAAAGAAGTTAAAAGACATGAAGGATAGAGGTTTAATGCCTAATGTGCATAATATGATTCTAGCAGAAGAATAAAGAGGTTGGCAACACAAACATATAGATGCATTTAGTATTAGAATATGTAAAGTTTGCAGGCTTTTTATTACCAGTTTGTTTCTAGTCTGTACCAGCACAGTAAGAGAAAAATCAAAACAGAATTTTTCAAAGTAATGAATTAATTAGTTGACAATAAATGAGTAAATAAGTAAAAACTTACCATTAAGGTGACAGGTTATTTGTTGTCTGGAGGAAATTAAGATTATAGTTAGGCAGTCTAAAACATTTTTATTTTCTGAGTTAGTTGCCCATTGAGATCTAACACCACCTACTCTTGTGACTTGGTTGGGTTGAAACCTGAAAAGGAAGCAGGTATTGCTCTTAAAGACAGGATACTCTGTGATTCCCTTTAATGGATGTTTCCATTTTGTAACTGTGAAAGTGAAGTCATGTGGGTCACTAATTGCATCAGAAAGCTTTTCTGCCACTGATACTTAAGTTACCAGTGTGCTGCCTGGTACCTTCTGCAAAAGAAGAAATGGAAAACCACCATGTATGTGAAGGCTGTGCTTGTGGTTGTTGCTTGAGGCACGGAGGTGTCAGGCAAAGGTGCTAAAGAATCTCAGTGGTGTAAGTTCTTTATGAATAAGAAGAGAAATTATGAAGTTAAGTGGCTAATTAACCCATACATGCTGTTAATTTAGCCTTCATTATAACCAATACCATCTTACATATATGCACACAAATACTCATAAGCCTAAAGGTGGTTTTGACGTGACACTGATAAATTTTACAAATTACAATGTCAATTACAATACAATTACAATAATATTTTTCATCAAGCTGTCATACTGAGTGGTCACCGTAGTCTTAGCCCATGTCTTTCTTTCTTTCTTCTTTCCTCCCTTCCTTCCTCCCTTCCTTCCTTCCTTCCTTCCTTCCTTCCTTCCTTCCTTCCTTCCTTCCTTCCTTCCTTCCTTCTTTCTGTATTGGGAATTGGATCCAGGGATGCTTTACCACTGAGCTACATCTCCAGTCCCTTTTATTTTTTATTTATGTTACTTTGCTAAGTAGCACAAGCTCAAACTTGTCATCCTCCTATCTCAGCCTCCTGAATTGCTGGGATTACAGGTTGTACCGCCATGCTAGCTCCTTGTTTCTCTTTCTCTTTTCCCTTTGCCTGACATGATAGTTTTACAGAAGGCCTTGTGATAAAAAAATAAAAAAGTACTCACTGGGAACTCTAGTGAAGCACACAAGGGTGACATAAACCTCATCCTGGAGCAGAATTCTAAAAGACATCAAAGTCAACTAAGTAAATGAGGTCAAACACACAGAGAACATGCTGAGTTAAAGATGTGTTTCTTGTCATTGCTAAGAAGTCAGTCCACTAAGTCAGAAACTAGAAGAAAGTAGGGTGAGGATTTGCATGGAGGGCAGTCAAAGTAAAAAGGACGTAAGCACCTGCTCCAGGGGAGATGATGTGACCCATTTCTCCCTATACTTCCTAGTTAAGCACAACTTCAAACCCTGGAAATAATGCAAGAGGCAGTCCAAGAGGAACTCTGAAAGATAGTAACACACAGCAACACACATTCTTATGTCCCTCTATCAACAGAAGAAAGTAACTCAGGCATGTTTTCCTACCCCAGTCCCACAACTGATGAGAGCCCAGTGAGGCTCATTCCTCCTGGACTGCAAAGGAGACTTCTGACACCAGGCAAGACTGACACAATTATGGAAGAGGAAACTAGATAAAATTCTCTCCTTCCATGCCTGACCTAAGACTTCTTTTTGTCCCTGTCAACCAAGTATTGGGCTGAACCACCAAGGGGAACCAGGGCACAAAGATGATCTAACCCATGAAACCTTTCATTACTGTGGAGCAGTTCATTTTGCATGAATACCCAATTTCTTCAGTCCTCTTTGCTGAAAAGTTTTCCTTCCTTTATTGAATTTCTTCAGTGCATTTGTCAAAAGTCTGTTGAGAATATTTGCTTGGGTATATTTCTGTTTTTCTATTGTGTTCCATTGATCTGTTTGTTTATCTCTCCAAAAATACTACACTGTCTAGATTACCATAACTATTCTAAAACACAAACACAGGTAAATTGATTTCTGTCATTTTGTTCTTCTTTCTAAATGCTATTCTATTTATTCAAGGGGCTGCGATTTTCCATATGAATTATAGAACAAGTTTGTCTATCTAGCAAAAGTTGTGTCATATCTCATTGTGGTAAAAAATGGCTAATGATATAGGACATGTTTTGTTTGCTTATTTTATCTGAATCTGATCAATGGCAATCACTAGTATTATCTGACTGAAAAAAATGGCAAAAGGACTGAACCAATAACCTAACCAAAGAAGACACAGGTGATAAGTAAGTATATTCAAAATGCTCAACATCGAATGCCATTAGCAAATTGCAAATAAAATCAACAATGCAGTATCACTACAGACCTGTGAGAAAGGCCTAACTTCTGGTATGGAGAATGCCAAACATGAAAAGAATGTGGTACATTAGGAGCTGTCATTCATTATTGGTGTGAATGAAAAATGGTATGGCTGTTTTGAAAGACCGTTTAAGAGTTTCTTAGAAAACTAATCAACCTCACTGTCTGATCCATAAATTATATACCTTTGTAATTACTCAAATGAATTCAAAACATCTACTCAAAACTTGCACATGGCTCTTTACAACATGCAACTTTATTCAAATTGTTTACACTTGGAAGCAGTCAAGATATTCTTCAGTAGGTGAATGGATAAGTAAACTTTGGTACATTCAAGCAATGGAATATTATTCAATGCTAAAAAGGCACATTATTAAGTGAAAGAAATCTATCTATAAAAGATACATGTCATACAATTCCAACTATATGAAATTTTGGCAGAAAACTGTAGAGAAAGAAAGAGATCGAGAGTTTCCAAAGTTAGGGGGAAAGGAGGCTTGAGACGCAGAACAAAAGATTTTCCTCAGAGGGGAAACTATTTATATGATACTGCAGTCAAAGATGAACATTACTATATGCTTGTTCAAACCAATGTACACACCCATAGTGAAACCTAAGGTAAATTATGGACTGAGGGTGATAATAAAGTGTCAATTTAGGTTCATTGATTTTAACAAACGTATTACCATGATACAAAATGTCACTATTGGAAGAGACTGTGTGTAAGGATAGTTATATCTGAAACCTTATGTCCCATTCAATTTTGCTGTGATCTCAAACTACTTTAAAAAGTTTATTAACTTTTATAAACCCAACATCATTTTAAAGCAAACATTCCAATCACAACCCATGAAAAATATTTGAAATAGAGTATTACCCAGGAGAACATATATGCATGGAAAATAAACACATGAAAAGAGGTTCAACATCATTGGTCACTAAAAAAGTCACCAATTAAAATTATTATATCACTACATTTCTATTAGAATGAGTGAACTAAAAAATAATGAAGCACCAAGTGACGGCAAGGATGCTGAGAAACTGGATCAATGATAGTGAAATGCAAAATGACCTGAATGGTAGAAAATGGTTTGTTATTTTCTATAAAGCTAAACATGCACTTATCATGCGACCCAGCAGATGTACTCTTGGAAATTTATTTCAGAAAATTATCTGTAAATCTCATATACATGAAAAATGTACACTGCTATTCAGAGCAGCTTTATGCATTACAGTAAAACATCTGAAAACAGTACATATGGCCTTCAATAAGACAATGGTTTAATTAAATTGTGGCAGGCCCATATCATGGAATTCTATCAACAATATGAAGGAACAAACGACTGATACAACAACCTAGATAGGTCCCCAGGGAGTTGAGTCAAATTAAAAAAAAAAAAATTCTAAAAGCCTAACTAGTCATTGAGAAAAAGAACTTAAGGCTACAGTAATAGACCAATAATGCCTACAAACTGGGAATTTAGAGCTTATACTTGTAGAACTTTATAAAGTCATAGAAATAAGAAATAAAGCATAGTTCTCACTGAGCCTTGACAATTTAACTGTAAGCCTCTGCATAAACTGTGACTCTGAAGGCTATATCCTCATGATTAATGGTGATCAGGTAACACCTGATTTCTTTTTTGTAAGAAATTCTTTCTTACAATAGGATACAAAAGGAAACTTGACTCTTATTAACCTTTATACTAGTGGAGGGGGGAAAGTCCCTTGGGAAATGACGAACAAACGTTAGCCAACACCATGATTTGTAATCTGCATTTATTAATTCACAATATGAACCTAGTCTTAAATACAGAAAGTGAAATTTGTGTACAGAAGTTCTTAGCTGCCAGGACTATAGATAATTGGCAGAGGCAAGGGGAAAAATAATTTAAGGAAGTCAAACAAGTTTCTAGTTTGGACAGATAAATCATTAAGAAAAATATGCAAGTTATTACAATTAGTAATACAATTAATGTAATTAATGTAATTACAAGTAATGCAAGTTAATACAATTAGTAAAGAATCTATGTTCCAAGAGCAAAAACAAATAACAGTAAAGGCAGATGAGAAAAAAATACTAAAGTTATTGATATTATCAGACACAGGCTGTGAAGCACATATGGTTAATATTTTTAAGGAGGTAGAAAGTAAATACACTAATGAATTCAAGCAAATTTGAAAAAAAAATCAGACTATCAAGACATGAAAAAATGTAATAAATGTACTTAAAACCTCAATAGATGGAACAAAGAGCACAGTAGGTAGACACAGCTGAAAGGAAAATTTGTAAACTGGAAGATAGGGAGAAGAGTCATCTCAATTTTTGGAGAGAAACACAAATACATGAAAATATAGATTATATTTAAGTGACAGAAACCAGGAAAATTTCTAACATTTATTTAAAGTTTCAGAAATGCAAAGTGGAATGAAAAAATAAGGTAACATTTGTAAAGATATTGACTGAGAGTTTCTAGAATTCTTGAAAAGAATATTAAAAAAATAATCCTTAGATGAAGGAAGATAATTTAATCATCAAAAGAGAGATAACAAAATCTCCAAACATTGACATAACAAAGTTCAATCTTCTGAAGCTAAACTTCAGAAGACTGAACATAGAAAGTTCTTAAAAGCTGTCATAGTGAAAAGATTAAAGCACAGAAGACTGATAGTTATAGCATGTAAATTGCTATGGAGGATGAAAATATTAGCTAATAACAGGTTAAATCATCACTAAAAGAATAGCTCTAGAGTATATAACTTCCAAATAAACAGAAAGGAAAATGAGACAGATGGTTTATCTTCAGAGGCAAAGGGTCAGTGGAACTTTCAGCTGACAATTTCTTTGGGGGCTGCCTTTGCTGGAGGAAACCACCTCTCTTGGTTTTACATTCTTCTCTGTTCTATTTGATGGAGTAAAGTAAAAGGAGCTAGAGCAAAAATAATTTGGAGTAAAATGGCCCATAATGCTGGCATAACAGGATTCTCTGAAAGGCAAAACCCACTCCTTTTCCTCTTCTTTCTTCTTTCCATAGTATTGATCCCTTATATATTTTTTTTACTTCAAACCTGATCCCAGCAGCTAGAATCAAAGAATGCTACTGATGACAGCTGGTTCTGGAATGGTCTGGAGAAAACCAAAATGAGATGGGATTTTGAATCCAAATCATCATTACCAAGAACACTAAGGACATTATTGTTGAGTCTGATGTGTGAACAGTCCTGAAACAAGGTTGAGTTCACGGTTAAAACTTTCTTGGGGGTGAATTATAAAGGGGCACTGGTGGAGTGGAATGTACTGACTGGTACAATGCATACAACTTTTGAGGTATTAGAAAAGAAATCTATATAAAAATTGGATTGGATGACTATTGAAAACCATATTTTTTTTTTGCTGTAGAAAGATATCAAAGATGGTAGATTGAGCAAAGGACCAGAGAGTATTTTTATTCGCAAATAAAGAAGCTCCTATGTTCTGTACTATGAAGGCAGAAAAGTCCTAGGACTGTGAACAGAACTTCATAGTCCAAGTGGCTGAACTTCAAAGATTGTTCAAATGGCAAATGAAGCAGGTCTGCTTTCAGGCCCTGGATGGGAAAAGCTCGAACTCTGACACATGGGATGTGGACCTCTAGTAATGCATCTCAAGATTTTAACTTCTCAGAAACCTCTGAACTTGCTGAGACTTTGGAAATGGCCTCAGTCATTTGAACTGGGAGCTAACACCCGCTACAAACCCTACTCTCTAACTGAAGATAGATCACTCGCTCTTATGAGGCAACATGTGTCTGCCTCAGGACTTTCCCCCATTTTTCCTTCTGCCAGTAGACCTATAAATAGGATTAAGTCACAGCATGACCTTGCTGGAGATGGACTGAGATTGACAAAAGGATTAAAAGGTTTAGTGAAGTGTACATGCTGGACTAGATCAGAAGTCACCCAAATGACCTTTTCACAGGAAGACCCAGAGAATAGCAGTCAACAAAGCCATAAGGAAGGTGCCAGTAAGAGCAACATGAGCATCGTGGAAGATTTCAGCAGTGGTTTCCCTCCAGGATGTAGAACTGATGGTAAGAGAGTCTGTTTCTGAACTTAACTCATCCATAGTTATGAGTTTGAGAAGGTCTTGAGATTGTAAATGTGAGGTGGTGACACCTAAAAGAATCAGAATCCTGAGTCACAATTACTATAATGAACAGCAAGGTCAGAGCAGCAGCCAAGGGCAACTACAAACAGAAAATTTGGTGCTAATTAATAGAATACAGTATTCCAAAGAACAAAACAGAAAACTGAGAGTTGTGAATAAAAAGTCATAATCCATTGCCCAGTCTCCAAACATAAGACAATTTTTAGTCTTCAAACTGAAGACATGGCTGGGTCCTGAGGAAGGACATTGGAACACCATTTATATATGGTTGTGATTTCTCCAATCCTGATTGCGTGCATCCTCAGAGCATTTACTTGGAAAGTTATTCATGTAGAGTCTGAGTTGACACTGAGAACCAAAGACTTAAAGCATCCTCAGGGCCCCTCTTTGGGTAAGGGAATATGAAGACCAGGTAATATGGACATTTGATGAATGTCCAGTCACAGTGGTCTAGTGTGTCTGCAGACAGACCTTATGGTCATCTCTCTACTCACAGAATGCCTTAGATTAGCATAATAGGTATCTTCTACAAACTCTGTACTAGATTCTTAGTTTAAAGGGTGAGAGTTAGTTCTGGAATGGCAAAGTAGAAACCTCTGAAACAAGCACCCCTAACCAAGACAATAAATAAAAAAAATTGTTACATCTTGTGTGGTAAGAGGTGGCAGGCATTAGTGCCAGTCTTGAGGATCTGTAGAATGAAAGGGTGAATTTCTCCTTCCTATCACCATGAACTCAACAGTATGGCCCCTGCAGAAGTTGAATGCTCCTGGAAGGTAAGTGTACATTGTCACCTGTGTCATGAGTTGACTTGTGTCTTGAACAAAGATAGATGGAAGTCCTAACCTACAGTGTCTCAGAATATAACCTTATTTGTAAATAGTCTCACTGCAGATTAATGTTAAACTTATAAGACGAGGAAAAGAGACAGACGTGGAGGAAAGATGGCACAGGAAAACAGACACATGACAGGAGAATTATACGAGATGATGCAGACAGAAATCGAATTGCTGCCTTCATACCGGATTGCTGTAGATTGTTGGCCATCGACCAGAGTTAGAAAAAAATAGGGAGGAAATGTCTCCTACAAGTTACAGAAAGAGCGTGGCCTTATAATATCATGGTTTCTTACTTATAGTTCCAGACCCGTGAAAGAATTTTTCTCTTGTTTTAAACGACCTGGTTTTGGTGTGTTTTTGTTTGTTGGGTTTTTTGTTTTGTTTTGTTTTGTTTTGTTTAGGGGGGGAAGCAGTTCTGAGAATCTAATAAAAACTCAACCAGTAAGGAACTCTGATCTCAGCTGCTGTGTTAGATATGGGCTCATAGGTTATGGCCAATGATTAGGTAAATGAGTTCTTTCCTATGCTGATTAAAAAATAAAATCAGAATAGTTCATAATTCACATGGATCAAAGAGCAAGATGTAATTATCATTTTTCTCCAAACCATAATAACTCTCCTGTCCTCTGCCATCATATAGTACAAAGAAATATGGACATTCTGGGCATTAGAGTACATCATGTTGATCTGTAATTTTAATAAAGGTAAATTGATCATCCTGGAGGAGCAAGACATCATTCGTATGAGGAAAACCTTTAAAACACATACTTTTTAGAGTGTGAAATATAAACTCCATATCTATAATAGAGTTTAAGTGGTCATGATGTGAAGGCTAGTCTATACTAAGTAAAAGAGAGACCACTGGATTGTGCATCTCCTACCACAAAGAAGAAAGTACATTGCGTAATGGACCTCTTCAGACTCTGAGGGTAGCTTGCTATATCTACCCTTGAAGAAAATGTGAAGGTCTGTCACCTTAAAATAGGATCTAAAGCAAGAAAGAGTTATGTAACAGTTCAGGCTATAATTTAATAGTCTTCTTGCTTAAGCTTAAAATCCAGTATACTCTATGGTGTTGAAAATATTAGAAGTAAAAAATAAATGTATACATTTGAGGCAACATCTAACCATAAGTCAGGCCAAAGGGCATTAGAGCAAGTCTAAGGCATGTGCAGTAGAGCATTATGTACATGTCAAGAAAAAATACCTTTGAACAGTTACTGAGCCCTAATAAGATAGAATTTCTGATTATGGGATCGTGTATCTGAAATTGCCCATCACTAACTGGGTCCTATCAGACCCAATGATTTATAAGACCAAGCAACAATCCATTGTAAGATGCAAGTGATATTTTCAAGATTGAGTATAAAAAGGTTTAGAAGGCACAAGCAAGCTTCCTGAGTAGGTAATCCACATACCATGACACTCAAACTTCTGCATTATTGCCTCTCCCTCAACTCATTAGAGAGATCCCCTACAAATGATGAAAGAAAAGGAAAATGATGCTTTATCTCTCTTTAAATTATTTTATTTAATTGCTATAGTATGTGAATTCAATTTGAAAAAGCATGATGTCTGTTCCTGAGACCTTCATAGAGTGGCAAGGAGAAATTTAAATTTACAGTGTTGGGCAGGGCATCATGTCATCCAACCTAGCTAATCTGGACAGAGGATTAGCCTGAAGAGTGTGTGTGTGTGTGTGTGTGTGTGTGTGTGTGTGTGTGTATGGTCAAAACATGGAAAAAGTAATGGCCAATTAGTCAGAATTTTGGAAGGAAAAAGATTAGATGTGGAACAAGAAGTGGAGGATTCTGTGGTTTGGATTTTTTTTTTGTTTGTTTGTATTATGTTCTTTTAATTTGTTCATTTTAGTTATTCATGACAGTAGAATGTATTTTGACATATCATACATACATGGAGTATAACTTCCCATTCTTGTGGTTGTACTTGACGTAGTTGTACTAGTCATGTAATCATATAAGTTATGTCTGATTCATTCTACTGTCTTTCCCATTCCCATCCTCCCTCCTTTTCCCCCATTCCCTGTTGTTCCAGTTGGTGAACCTCCACTCCTCCCCCACCCCACCTATTGTGAGTCAGCATCCACATATCAAAGAGTACATTCAGTCATTGGTTTTGGGGAATTGCTTTTTTCACTCATCATGATAGCCTCCAGTTCCATCCATTTACTGGCAAATGCCATAATTTCATTCTTCATAATAATTGAATAATATTCCATTGTGTATATGTACCACATTTCTTTATCCATTCATCTATTGAAAGGCACCTAGATTGGTTCCATAGCTTAGCTATTGTAAATTGAGCTGCTATGAACACTGATGTGGCCATATCACTATACTATGCTGATTTTAAGTTCTTTGGGTAAATGCCGAGGAGTGGGATAACTGGGTCAAATGATGGTTCTATTCCAAGTTTTCTTTGGAATCTCCATACTACTTTGCAGAGTGGTTGAACTAATTTGCAGTCCCACCAGCAATGTATAGGTACACCTTTTTACCCGCATCCTCATTAACATATATTGTTACTTGTATTCTTGATAATTGCCATTCTGACTGGAGTGAGATAAAACCTCACTGTATTTTAATTTGCATTACTCTAATTGCTATAGATGTTGAACAGTTTTTCATGTATATGTTGATTGATCATATTTCTTTTTCTGTGATGTGCCTGTTCAGTTCCTTTGTACATTTATTAACTGGGTTATTTGATTTTTGGTGTTTTTTGAGTTCTTTATATATTCTGAAGATTTGGTGCTGAGTTCTTTATATATCCTGCATGTGGCAAAGATTTTCTCCCATTCTGTAGGCTCTCTCTTCACATTTTTGATTACTTCCTTCGCTGTAAAGAAGTTTTTTAGTTTCATTCCATCCCATTTATTGGTCCTTGATTTTACTTTTTGTGCTTTAGGAGACTTGTTGAGGAATTCAGTTCATAAACCAATATGATGGAGATTTGGGGCTACTTTTTCTTCTAGTGTGTGCAGAGTCTCTGGTCTAATGCTTAGGTCCTTGATCCATTTAGAGTTTCTTTTTGTGCAGGGTGAGAGATAGGGGTCTAATTTCATTTCGTTACTTATCAATTCCCAGTTTTCACTGCACCATTTGTTGAAGAGTCTATCATTTCTCCAATGTATGTTTATGGCACCTTTGTCTAGTATGAGATAACTGTATTTATGTGGGTCTTTCTCTGTGTCTTCTTTTCTGTACCTTGGTCTACTTGTCTTTTTTGGTGTCAATACTATGCCATTTTTGTTACTATAGCTCTGTAGTATAATTTAAGACCTGGTATTGTGATGCCTCTTACTTCACTTTTCGTGCTGAGGATTGCTTTGGCTATTCTGGGCCTCTTATTTTTCCAAATGAATTTCATGACTGCTTTTTCTGTTTCTGTGAAGAACATCATTGGAAACTTAATAGAAATTGTATTAAATCTGTATAGCACTCTTGGTAGTATAGCCATTTTGACAATGTTAATTCTGACTATCCAAGAATGTGGGAGATTTTTCTATCTTCTAAGGTCTTCAATTTAGTTTTTAGTGTTCTGCAGTTTTCATTGTAAAGGTCTTTTACCTCTGTTAGATTGTTTCTCAAATATTTTATTTTCTTTGAGGCTATTGTGAATGGGATAGTTTTCTTAATTTCTCATCAGTTGATTCGTCACTGATGTATAGAAACACAATTGATTTATAGGTATTAATTTTTTAAAACTTTTTTTGTATTTTATTTTATTTTTTATTTATTTATTTTTATTGATTGTTCTATTTAGTTATCCTTTGCTGAATTTGTTTATTAGTTCTAGAAGCTTTCTGGTAGAGTTTTTTTGAGTCTTCTAAATATAGAATCATGTCATTGGCAAATAGAGATGGTCTGAGTTCTTTTCCTATTTGTATCCCTTTAATTTCTTCATTCTGTCTAATTGCTTTGGATAGAGTTTCAAGGAAAATGTTGAATAGAAGTGGTGAAAGAGGACCTCCTTGTCTTGTTGCTATTTTTAGAGGGAATGTTTTCAATTTTTCTCCAATTAGAATGATGTTGGCCCTGGGTTTAGCATATGTAGCTTTTATAATGTTGAAGGATGTTCCTACAGTCCTTAGTTTTTCTAGTGCTTTTAACATGAATGGATGCTGTGTTTTGTCAAATGTTTTTTCTGCATCTATTGAGATAATCATGTGATTCTTGTCTTTAAGTCTATTGATGTGATGAATTACATTTATTGATTTCCATATGTTAAACCAACCTTGCATCCCTGAGATGAACCCCACTTGATTATGGTGCAGTATCTTTTTAATATGTTTTTGTATGCAATTTGACAGTATTTAATAAGAATTTTTGCATCTGTGTTCATCAGGGACATTGGTTTGAAGTTTTCTTTCCTTGATGGGTCTTTGTCTGGTTCTGGTATCAGAGTGATACTAGCTTCATAGAATGAATTTGGAAGGGTTCCCTCCTTTTCTATTTCATGGAATAATCTGAGGAGAGATGGTGTTAATACTTCCTTAAAGGTCTGGTAGAACTCAACTGAGAATCTTTCTTGTTCTGTGCTTTTATTTATTGGAAGGCTTTTGATGGCATCTTAAATTTTATTGTTTGAAATTGAGCTGTTTAAATTTTCTATGCCCTCCTTACTTTAATTTGGTAGTTCATATGTCTCTAGAAATTTGTCGGTGTCTTCAAGATTTTCTTTTATAAAAGTATAATTTTCAAAATCAGTTCTGATTATTGTCTGTAGTTCATTAGAGTCCATTGTGATACTTCCTTTTTCATTGAGAATTTCAGTAATTTGAGTTTTTTGTTTGTTAATTTGGCTAAGGGTTTATCAATTTTATAGATTTTTGTCAAAGAATCAAGTTTTTATTTTGTCAATTTTGGGAACTGTTTCTTTTGTTTCAATTTCATTGATTTCAGATCTGATTTCAATTATTTCCTATTTTCTACTGTTTTTGTGTTAATTTGTTCTTTTCCTTTGGTGCAGAGATGTAATGTTAGGTCATTTATTTGTTTACTTTCCATTCTTTAAATCAATTAGCTCAATGCAATGAACTTTCTTCTTAGAATTGCCTTCATAGTATTACAGAGATTTTGGTGTGTTGTACTGCAATTCTCATTTACCTCTAAGAATTTTTTTTCTTTCATCCCTGATTTCTTCTGCTATTCAGTCATCATTCAATAGTGTATTATTTAGTCTCAAAGTTGTAGAGTACCTTCTATTTTTTATTTATCATTAATTTCTAATTTCATTCCATTATGAGTTGATAGGATGCAAGGTACTAACTCTATTTTTTTGCATTTGCTATGAGTTGATTTCTGACTTAATATTTGTTCTGTTTTAGAGAAGAAAGTGCATTCAGACCTTGATGGATGAAATATTATATTCATCATCTATTCCAATAAACCTTAAGTTGGTCTTTTCAGGTTATCCCATATTTCTTGGATATTCTGTTCATGGTTTCTTTACATCTTTTCTCCATGGTCAACTTTGTTTTCAAGATTATATATTTTGTCTCTATTGTCTGAAACTCTGTTCTCCAAGTGATCTAGTCTGTTGGTGATGCTTGCAATCAAATTTTTAATCTGGCTAATTGACCCCTACATTTTGTAGATTTCTGCTTGATTTTTTTTTCAGAATCTTTATTTATTAAAGTGATCTTTGACTTCTTATATTTTCTCTCTGATTTCACTCCTTGTACTGTTCTTTACTTTGCTGATCAATGTAACTATGTACATTCTAAACTCCTTCTCTGACATTTCTTACACAGTGGTGTTGATATATTCTGTTATTGGAGTGTCTTGGTTTGTTTGGTTTGATGTGTTCCCTTGCTTTTTCATGTTGTTTGTGTGTCTACCCATCTAACAGCATGGATCTGAGGCAGTAGATTTTCTAAATTGTGGATTTATAGTGTCCCTGAAGGTTTCCAGTACCTCACTGTCTAGGAGACAAATAACAATAACCAATGCAAACAATATACAGCATTAAATCAAATAGTTGCTACTATGATGAGTACAATGTTAATTATCACAATAAACAGAAATTATATGATCATTATTCCTACAATAAAAACAGAAAGTTTGCAAAAGGATTTACAATTTCAGATGGTGGACAAGGAAAGAACAGAAGTGATATAAGATGTAATGATTATGAGGGAGGAGGAGAGAAGATAGGAGTAAAAAAATAAGGAAGAATGAAAGAGTGAACAAAAGAGATTGGTTGTTAATGAAAGAAAAGAGAGAAAGAGAATCAAGGGAAACAGGTAAGAAAATATATATATTTGTATACATATGCACATTTATATATATATATATATATATATATATATAGTACAAATTTTAAAAATTAAAAATTAAAAATTAAAATTAAGAATACAAGAAAAAACTAAAATATACTAATCAAACATCCTAAGCTTCAAAAAACTGATCCCATGAAAAATAACTGGCTTCAAAAATGCTGAAATGAGAAAAAAAATGAAATATGAGTATGTATAAATGTACCTGTTCCATTAGGGTCACCATTAAATAAAGGAAAAAAAATAAATAAATAAAAAACAAGGAAAAAAAAATGTTTGAAAAGTTAAAGAATTATTTCCACTGAAGTTCAAAGGATTCTCAGCTTTTCTTCTCAGCAGTTTTAGGTGGGGTTCTTTGAAGCATGATGCTCCCACCCTCTGAATTGCTGAAGTGGGAGATGTAATCCTTAGTTGGAATTCCTGGATGCAGAGTTTAGGTTTAGATGGGCTCCAGGCTCTCAGCTGAGTGCCAATTTGTCTGGAGGTTTTGAATCATTGTACCTCCAAGGTCCAGTAATTGCCAGTCCAAGCTGGAAGACTGTACCTCAGGGATCTATCCTGGGTTCCACTTGTGGTGGAGGAGCCAATTCTTAGTCCCCTACATCACCTGTGGCCCCCACATTTCCTGGTGTGTTCAGTCCACAAATTCAATATCTCCCTCTCTGGTCCTTCCAAATTCCCAGCCAGGTGTGTCTCTCAGCCAGTCCTGCAAGCAGCTGGATTGGAGGGGGAAGTGTAGAGCAGGGTAGGTTTCCACAATCGGCTTTCCTCTATGAAACCTTTCTTCATATTTGATGCTCTCCTTGTCACTGAAGCGCATTCTATGTCATGTAGTGAGTGTTTACTGGACCCATATTTTGGGTCAAACTCAGGTTTGCTGGGAATTGGCTCCCTCAGCTGCAGGCTCCAAGCCACTGCTGCAAATGGTTTCTTCCTTTGTCTTCCACATGCTTTCTGGAGATATGACAGTTTCTCTCCCCCAAAAGATATCATGCTGCATGCCTTTCAGTTTATTCAGGCAATGTCCTCAATCTCTAAATGATTCCTATCCAGACACACCTCAGGTCTCTTAAAAATGTAGGTAACTCTAATTCCCTTAGCCTCCATTTGGCTCACAGAGGGACCTCTTTGGTGCTTCCAACCTGGCTGTGGCAGGTGGCTGTACCACTGGGGATTTTTCCCTTATTTTATTATATAAACCTCCTGAGTCCCTAATCTGCTTTGTATATCCAGTTATAATTTTCAGTAAAGTCCCACCATTTTTTTGTTTACCCACCTTGCTGAGAAGCTGCTGGTCTGCTTTTTTTGTATCATGCCACAGAAAAGCCAGAAAAGGGATCTCCTCTATTTCTGGTTTGAATCAAGAGTGTCCATCAAAAACCCATCTGTTGAGGCTTGGTCCCCATCTTGGTGCTATTTGGAGGTGGTGGAAACCAAGAGATTGGGCATGAAGAGAGATCTTTAGGTCTTTGGGGATGTGCCCTTGAAGAGGATTGTGCGACCTGGGAACAACTTACCACACAGGCAATTTGCATAATATCGGTGTCAATGTTTGGGTCTCACAGAAAGAGATATGTTCCAAGTATGGATTTGCTGTTCTGCTGTACGGCGTCAGTCAGTACTACTGTCTGAGAGCTTAAAGAGATATTTAACACACCCACATGTGTTATAACATAATATTGTTTGGGGTGAAGGTGTCCATTGTTCACTTCCAAGGGAGATGTGGGAATGAGTCTATGACTGTGGGCATAATACAATACTAAATGAATCTATCATGTATCACACACACTAAAACTGCTAAAAATTGTAACAACTTACAAAAGGAATGACTGAAACAATATTTCAGAAGTAGGACTCTACAAGTATAGATTGTCATCCTCTAGGATGTAGTATATAAATTGATATATATACGCACACACATATATATATATATACTCATACATATATATGTATATGTGCATATCTTTATATATGTATATATATACATATCTTTATTTCAAATGCATATGTATAACTATATGTATATATGTACATATCTATTTCAAATATATAAATTATTTGAAATTATTTAAAATTCTATATATGTGTTTGTACATATATTCACATTAGGAAGAAGACTCAGTGAAAACCAATGTGTTTCATTTACTGTTACTTCCAGTTAGCAGCTGTGCCTACCCACAGTTCTGGGATCAACAGGGTTAGAGGTCTGGTCACAGACACAGTAAGTGCTGCTGTCTGAGCACTTTGAACTTGTGTCTAGGCACCAACAGGCAAGAAGAGTTTCTACCTTGAAGGGGTGGTTGACTGGGATAATTAGGTAGGAATAACACAATTGGGAAAGAGTACATAAGAAAATAAATTTATGTACTCAGGTGCCTCTTGTCATTCCCTTACACACTTCTGACTATAAATGGAGGGGTGCAACAACCCTAAGATGGATTTGGTGACAGGGGTTCCTGAACCTTGGAAATGGGGGTCTAAGTCAATGTAGCTAGTAAGCCAATGACATCCAGAGAGGTAGTAGAAGAGAGTGAGAGAAATCTAGAATAGTGAAGAAAGGAAACAATGAGTATCCGCGGCAGTCCAGAAACATTTAATTGAAGCTGTGGAAACCATAGTTTTTCTCACTTGCCTCCTTCTAAATTTCTCCTCAGAAAGAACAAACCACTGCAGTCTTGAAGAAACTGCTTCTTGTAAATACATGGGCAAGTAGATCTCTTTTTAATCTTCATAACAAACCTATGTGGGGAAAACCATTTTTTATTTCCAAGATGTAGATTGTCGCGCTCCCTGCCCGCAGAGAGATGAGACACAAACCTGGTTCTTTTGAGCTCTTTATTTTGCGCGCTTACTTCCTCATAGTTCTTTCTTTGTTCTCTCTTTCTTTGAGGAACTTACACTCCAATATATACAGTACTTGTAACCAATCAGCCTTTGAGCACGAGGGGAGAGCATGCACAGATACAGGCAGCAAAGGCAGGCATACAGTGGACCTGCACTGTCCATCAGGGAGCTCAGCCAATCCCTCGAACTTCCTCAAAATAATGTCAGTTGTTTGTGCAAAAGTTAACTGCTCTGGCTCACTGCCAGGCGCCATCTTAGCCTTGCCACACCTAGGGCCAGGGGTCCGGCCGAAACCCCGACAGTAGATGTTAGAATAGTGGAGAGGGGTCACACAGATGCACACAGGAGCCAGGATTCAAACTGCTTCATCTGTCTCCACACTGGGTACACTTGGGGACCAGTGGGTATTAGCTCTCTAAAAGACAAAGGTTATTTTCATTTGTGTTTCTGCCTATTTATGAATAAAACTACTGTTCCATGTATAATTCAACACTGGTGACTATTTCAGTTCCCACTTTTCCAGAAATGCCCTATTTTATACAGCTGACTGGTTTATAAAATGTACAAATTACTAATTCCATCAACCATGGTCTTACTTTATTTATATTTTGGTTTTTGAAAGTCCTTTGCTTTTGCTACTTAAACAAAATTTTGCAAAATCAATAAAATAATATATTTAATCAATTAATCTAGATGATTTCTTTATCATATGTAGATAAAGGCAAAATGATTACAGTCTGTAGCATGGCAAAGGCCTGGCTGTAGCAGTCAACTTCCTACATTTTATTCATGTCTTTCTTTCTCAGGCTCTTTCATTTCACATCAAATTGGACTTATTTGTGTATTTGTGCATACAATCACATTTTAGCCTTTATGAGTATCTTTCTAAAAAAAGTTTCAGAAAAGAAAGAGAAGAAGATCTTTAAAAGTCTCATTTTATTACTTTACTTGATGGAAAATTTGGGGGACAACTTAATAGAGTTGACTCTTCAAACACCCTGATGTTCTATTTCTGAGATTCTAATGAATATTAATAAGACTTTAAATGATTTGTCAGAAAAAAGGCAACAGATTGCAGCATTCTGAATATGCAGTTTAAAATAGAATTATTTCAGTTCCACATTCAAGTATAAACTGGACTAAAGTACTATTTCCTATTCTGATTTTTCTTCCTGATGACAAACATGAAAGTTCAAAATAAAACCCACAAATTCCCATTAAATAGGGTTTTGGTGCTTAAAGTTCCTATGTGGACACATAACATAAACAAACTTATATTCAATTTAAGTTACTGATGATTTTATGGGTTGAAATGGCTTCAATGTGGCCTTAACAAAAAAATCAAACAATGTGATCCCAGTACCAATTTCTTCTAATCTCTTTTTCTTGCCAGATTTCCTACCTCTGTGTGTTCTTCCTACCAGCTCCAACACCAGAGTCTTTATTTGATCCTCTAGTGAGAAGCCTAATGATCTGGGCTCATTCTGGACCATGTTGAATTACCTATACCACTTGACTGTATGGGGGTAGTGGAGACAAGGACCGAATCCCTGGTTTAATATCAGCATTGATTTTGGGTGTGTGCCTCAGTGTTAAATGAAATAAACAAAAGTCAGATACCTGGTGCTAGTTGATGAAAAGGCCCCATGAGTGAAATTCCCCTGCTCTTAACTAACCCAGTTATAATGCAGTGAAGGACATAAATTTACTTGCCTGTAATAGTTAAAGCAAAAAGTAGCATCTTTGTACAATGATCTTGATATTAATAGAAACAATTCGTTTTCCTGTATAGGAAAATATCTTGGATGTTTCACAGAAATCGTACAGGACTAATTTGTTATGAACAAAAGAATATGTAACCAAATGTCTTTTATCTGGGAAAGAATGAGTCTCAAATATTTCTGTTCTTTGACTACTTCATTATACTTACTATCAATTAATACGCCCCCTTATTCTGGGTTTTAGGAATATGGAGATGAAACAGAAAAGATAACAATCCATGCTCCATTGGAACCGGGAGGACTATCTTTTCAAAAAATTCTAAATAATTAGGTAATAATGAATTTATCAATATAGTGGTAATTGTCTTCCAGGTCAATTTTTCTGAATCATTTTTATGATAGAATAAATCATGTTAAGATTATGAATACTGTACTCAAAGCATTTGATACTTCATTCATTGTATTTTCTAAACGTGATTCAGTTCAAATTTCTTAATCTTTACAAATACCTATTTTCTGTTTTGAAAAATAAAGACTACTTCATTGAGACCTTTTTTGGTAAAAGTTAAATTAGATATAATACAGGTAAATTGCTGAGTAGAATTTATGATACAAAGTAAGTGTTCAACAGATATCAGATATTATAACATTTATTATGATGGTTAATTATGTGATGGTTAATTTTATGTGTCAACCTGGCTAAGCTAAGGGATGTCTAGAACTGGTAAAACATTATTTTTAATAATGTTTTTAACAATGTGTATGGGAGGACATTTTGAAAGACATTAGCCTTTTAAAAGGTGAACTAAGTACAGCAGATGGTCCAGAGGCCCTGGATACAACAATATGGTGGAGGAAAAGTGGATTCCCTCTCTCTGTCTGATCTGAGACATCCATCCTCTCCTACCCTTGGGCATTGACACTTCTGGTTTTTGTGGTCTTTTGGACTAACAGGGACCTATACTGTTGGCCCCCTCAATTTTCAGGCATGTGGGCTGGGACTGAAGTACACTCCAGGCTTTTTTGATCTCCAGCTTGCAAATGACAGGTTGTAAGGTTTTTTGGTCTACATTACTATATGAGCATTTAGTACAATAAATTTTTTCATATATAGTATATATTATCTAAGGTTCTTTTTCCCTGGAAATTATAGTATATTGTTATTTTCCATAATTATTTAACCACTTAGAATAGCTAAACTTTAGGCATTATTTCTCTTGTCATTAAATATAATATTTTTATATCAAAATATTGTTTAATATTTTATGCATCAAGAGACCAATATTGTAGAAATCAATCATAGCACACCTCTTCTATACCATCAAGCAGCCTCCATATTTTGGAGACTGAGATATGAAAGTTGGCAAATTACAAAGTTTGAAAATCCCTGTGACAAAAAATGACTATGGTAATTAAATGAATGTGAAAAGAAGCATAACCCCTTTTTATTTAATGAATGGGGAGTTATAAAACACATAGTAAAGGAAATTATGACATGAGTCTAAACGTACAAATGGGTATTAATAACTTGGCAAAGAAAACATTGACATTAGTGGGTGCAGTGGTGTGTGCCTGTAATCCCAGTGACTCAGGAGGCTGAGGCAGGAGGATCTCAAGTTCAAAACCAGCCTCAGCAAAGCGAGGCCCTGAGTAACTTAGTGAGATCTGGTATCTAAATAATATACAAAATAGGGCTGGGGATGTGACTCAGTGGTCGAGTGCCCCCAAGTTCAACTCTTCAGACCTGCCTTCCAAAAAAGAGAGATTATCTCAGAGAAAGTTTTCATGGAGGACTCTCTGAAGTAATTCAGTTTGTCTATTTCTCTGTATAATTTTCTAATTTATTTAAGGAGGCAGAGAATGCCATACTTAGGCTACATCAAATGAATTATACTAGATATAGCTCTTCTGACAATAATTTAGTATCAGTTATGTAAAATTAACATTATAAGTCTCATCATGTTTCCATTTAGAATTTTGTCATGTGTGACATGCATTATACCAAAATGTGCATTTTGAGGATTGTCAGAAAGAGTCCCATCTCAATGACTATCAAGAAAAACTGTGCTTTTCCCTAAACAATGTGTGTTTTTGTATTGTGAACTTGCAATTTATGCAATTGACTACTTTTCCCTCCTGCCAAAAGTTTAGATCCAAATTTTTCATGTATCTATAAGCAAATATGTAGATCATGAATGGCAAACTATGTTTCATAAGCCTTTCTTTTTGTTCCCTGTGTAGACACTGCTAATCACACAGTGGACTATTGCCCATGAAATGTGGTCTCAGAATTCTTCTCAAAATAGTACTTCTGGCAACTGCTCCTGATCAATGAGAGTAGCAACCAGGGATGAAACCAATTTGTCATTCTTAGAACAAAGCATTGTGGTTTGCATTTTAAGTCCTATTTCCAGCAATATTTTATGTTTTCTTGTTTCTTTCTCCTTTTGTATGTTATTACCACTTAGGGCTTCAATTTTCTTTTACATATTCACAGTTACAAGTCACTTTAAATTCTATCTAGACCAATATTGTAGAAATCAATCATAGCACACCTCTTCTATACCATCAAGCAGCCTCCATACTTTGGAGACTGAGATATGAAAGTTGGCAAATTACAAAGTTTGAAAATCCCTGTGACAAAAAATGACTATGGTAATTAAATGAATGTGAAAAGAAGCATAACCCCTTTTTATTTAATGAATGGGGAGTTATAAAACACATAGTAAAGGAAATTATGACATGAGTCTAAACGTACAAATGGGTATTAATAACTTGGCAAAGAAAACATTGACATTAGTGGCAGATTGAGGGACCTACTATAGTGTCTATTATTAAATTATTCAAGTTATGCCTGTGCATCAAAGTAGTTGTTTCTTAAGATGTGATCCATGTATAACACTGAGATGATTTTAGAAGCCATCATTAGGGCCATTTTAGTTTCTTATGCTGTAAAAACTCAACTCAAAATGGAAGACACCGGGAAAGGGAATCAATGGGTCATATCTCTGTTAAGCCCTCCGCTAGCCAGGCTTCAGGTACAGATGAATGAGTGACTCCAGCTTTGAATAATAAAGTAGTTAGGGGAGTTTGAGGGTAAAATGGCACTGGTAAGTCAGACCCAGCAGAATAAGAATCTATAAAGACTGGCATGGCAGGCTCAGAAAATGCAAGGGATACACTGGTCTTTCTCTCAAGTCTACTTCTGACTCCTGTCCTTATTATCTGCTAAATTCACAGTGCTGAATTTCTATGGCCCTGGAAAAGTAAAAAGAGTAACCTCTAACTTAGGTTTTATTTGACCTTTACAGTTTTAAAATATAATTCAGAATGGATCAAAAATATCTTGGATAAAGCTTATGATATTGCAACAAGCTTCCATAGAACTTTGTCATTCCTCTGTGACATTTTAATAGGGTGAAATTTGAAGAGATAGCCAGTTCTCCAATGTTCAATCCAGAGTACAAAACCAGGAAATAAACAGCAGGTCTATATAGATTTTCTATGTAGTTTCTTCAGTGGAACATAGCAAGTTCACCTTCATTCATTTCTAGGAATTGTATGTGTGACATAGGGTAAAAATATGTTCTACTGAGGCATAACTGAATTTTTTATACTACATGTGGGCAAAGCATCCATTGACTTCCTACTACTCAGAGATTCTAATGTCAATCTTAATAGAAGGTAAGGGCCAAGACTTGGTCTGAATCATGAACCATAGTATCTTTTCTCTCTAGAAGTGGCCTGGCAGATTACCTCAAAAAAGTTTTCAATATTAAATATGTTAAGGTAATTTTGGCTATAAATTAGAGAAATATTAACTGAGACAAGATTAAATACTGTGGAAATTGATTATATCAAAAGCCTAGGAAATACAGAAGTAAGATGGTTTTCAAGATCAAGTTAATCCATGGTTTCTGAATCAATTTCCCAATTATACTTTTGGCCATGCCCTCTTCTTTGGGGTAGCTTCCTATTCTATCTGTTGGCAAGACAAAAGACTGCTCAGAGGAAAAGTGTGAGTTATCAGTGCTGGCCAACAAATGTTTCCGGTTTCTTCTTTGCACTTGTACTTTTTCCATATCTCTGTTCCTTTGAAGTTAGATACCATCATGTGACTCACTTTTTCTCATGAAACGTGAATAGAACTGATGCAAACCTTTCCGGGTTATGGGTTCTAATGGCAATTTGCTTTTACAGTAATGAGTAATGTTCTAGATAGCATCTACTCTGCCAGCCTATGACATTGGAAATGGATAAAATGAGGAAAATCCTTTCGATTTTTTGATGGAAGTTAATGTGAAAAGTATATAAACTTTTGTTATTATAACCAATTAATAACTCAACTTCTGAAGACCAATACAGAGACACTCCTGACTATTATCCAAAAAAGCAAGGAAGACCTTAAGACCCCCAAATCCTTGCCTCATAATTCACTGGTATGAATTTCTATAACTGAATCAATCATTGTCAAAAGAGATCAAGATCAATCAGGCCGACCTCATGATCTCACATGTTGGATTCGATTTCCTTTGAGTCTCATGAAATATGTACTTGGATGTATAAAATCATAAATGAAACAGGATTTTGTTAGGGAAGAGCAAGAAAATTGACATTCATAAGTAAACAATTTTTTTCATTCATTTTGAGAGGTCGCTCTTAACAGCATGACCCTTAGGCACAGCTAGTAGAAATGTCTTTTGGCATGTTCCTCATCATCTCAGCTGGACCTTTCACAGGAGGAAATCATCATCTCAAACTATGTGATTATGTTACTTTTCCCTCCTTATCTGGGAATAAGAGGGGAGAGAGGATAGAGATGTAAAATAAATTCACTTTTTATCTAGAAAGGCAAAGGTAGGATACAAATTTTCACATAATAAATTTCAAGTAAAAACATCTAACTTCCCTTATTGGACCCACTAGTGTTTGCATTAGTGCAGAATATCACCAAAAAATAATCTCTGCAATTACTATCCATAAATTTTAAATTATTACTTGTCTATATGATCATCCTCTCAGACATATTCTAATAACCAAAACAGAACATACTTACTATACACAAAAGATCACTTCGAAAGCAAAAAAATTCTCTAGAATAGAAATTATTAGAAAAGTATCTGGTCCAATGAGCATCGTATGTGAGTTGACTCATCCCAAATTTTAACAGTAGGAGTAACACAGGGAGCAAGTAACTGTGTAGTTGATACTCAAAGTCATATTTTAAAATATTTTCTTGGTAGTTAATAATAGCTGTATTTATTGTTCTGAAGTTCAGAAGGAATAAGTCACAGCAAAATATGCTAAATACTTCTTGAGGGTGGTAGGATTATTTTAAATATAATCATGTAGAATGATGAAGATGGGGCATTTCCTTTACTCGCTTACCTTGATTATGATTTAGGGAAATAACATCTCCAGTTATGCATGATGAATTTGAAACTACTGAAAAAGTACAATATTAAAACAAGACTGACATCCTAAATATGGCTTGCAATTCAGAGATGGCTAAGTTTTGTTCCCCATGTCTTCCTTTTAGCTCATGGAAAATCTTCCAAAATTGTCTGTTACATCAACCGTGAAGCTCCAGATCACTTTTTTCACTTATTCATATATGAATTCATTTGTAGAGGAAAAGAAGAGGAGAGAGTGCTTTGGTTGTGAATATACTTAATTGGACAAGCACTACCAAGCCCAAATGTGTATAATAAGGTTTTTGGAAATGTTATGTTCTGCATTATGTCCTTGAGTAATGTTGCTCATTTTATTTCTCTAAGATGTTTTCAAAATGGAACAGCAATTTTGAAAGATGTAACTACCTTCGCTATGAAAGTAATCCTCGTGCCAGTATCAGTGCCTATAAAAATTCAGGGCAGCAGACATGTGATTATTTCCTAACTCATTTCATTCCAAGTCTTGCAATAAGAAATGCAGAGAGACTTGACATCTAAAAAAGATACTCTCTACATCTAGAAAGGAGGAATGGGAATGATGTAAAAAGTTTACACAAGAGGGAGGGGGTTTTGAAAAATGGTGGAATGAGGCAGACATCATCACTCTATGTACATGGATGATTACACGAATGGTATAAATCTACCTCGTGTACGACCATAGAAAGGAACTGATGTACCCCATTTGTGTACGATGAATCAAAATGCAGCCTGTAAAAAATTAAAAGATAAATAAAAAAATAATATAAAAATAAAATAAAAAATGGTATTGACACACAGCCTAAAAAAAAAAAAGAAAAAAGTTTAGACAATGCAGCAATCTAAGGATAGCATTAGAACCTGGGTTAGCCATAATTCAACCAAGTGGAAATTTTTTTTAAGTTGAAAGTTAGAAGAAACCCTAGATAAAGTTTATTCTAACTTTCACAACACAATGATCTCTTCTACAACACCCTCCTATCAGTGTCACCTTGGCCCTGCAAAAGTACTCTGGAATTGAATACATACATCCCAACATTGCTTCTTCCATTCTGACATATTTCTAATTTCACTGTCAATTTTGAGATGAAACTTCTTTACTCTGACTTAGTTACAGATTTTCATTTTCAAATAATAAGAATAAGTCTTCTCTTTTTCAAATTAATATGACACTAATTTATACTAAGGAAAAGAAAGGTAGAAGAAGCAAGTCTTTAGAAAGAAGCAGGAATCATTTTTATTAAACAATTTTATTGGGAACATTCTATAATATCTCCATATTTACTTTTAATTCTTCATCCTTATACACCAATAGCAGGAATGAATGTTAAACAATTTAATCATGTTATACTTCAGTTTAAAATTCTTCAAAGGATTATATTCTTACCTTAGGATCATGTCTAAACATCTCTACGTGGTTTATAAGACCCAACACACCCTCTTCTCATACTTCTTCTTCAGGCATCTCAATCTTCACATCCACCTGGAAATCAACAATCTATTCATACTTAATCATATGTCCATCCTTGGAAACCAGATTCTTTTTCATCTTTCTTTCTTTCTCTCTTTCCTCCTGAGGTTCTTACTGTTCTTTCTGTCAAGAATATGCATTCCTCCTCCTCTACATAGCTCATTCCATCTCATCTCAAACATCTCCTGTCAGGAAATCTCTGATTATCCAAATATGAATTTGGTTCTTCTGCCATGGTTGACAGCATCCTGTAGTTGTATTTCCATAGTCCTTGGTATACTGTATCCCAAGTTGCTCACAGGGACCATAAGTCACACATAGCAGACAAACTCAATTCATTCACTCTTTCAGTTTTTGTTCCTTTTATAATGCCTGGAATGCAGTTAGTGTTTGATGAATACTTGTTGGATTTAGTTATAAATAAATGATCAAATATGAATACTAACTGTAGGCCAGTGCATGTCACCCATCCCAAAACAATGAGATTATTTTCAGTAAGTTCTACATATTAAAGCAGAAAGTAAACTAACTACTTTTGGAAAGTTTCCAGCAACCAAAGATGATAACAGAAAAAACAGGTTTTTTAGCTAATTAAACTGAAATTCTTATGGTTAAAGTCTATATTTTATATTTAATTTTCACATTGCTTGGTTCAGGGTAGATGTTCCATTATGTCTCTGCTGCTGGTCTTAAGTCTTCTTATGTTAAAATGAAATTATGAAAACATGTTTTTCAAGAGATACAGTTTATGACAATGTTTAACAATAATTTTTAAAGGTTCTATAGTAAACCAACTACTATTCCCAAAACTAGATATATATAATACTCCCAAATCAATGTTCTTCTCCATAAGACAGTGAATGAATTGGGTTGATGAGGAAGGTTGTATCCAAATCCCACAGCATTAAGTTGCTGCATGTCACTTCCTATAGAACAGGAGCATAAGAAAGGATTAACAAAAGGAGTAAAAAAATGATCCAGAGATGTGTGGTTAGCCTTGTAAACCTTAAACACGTATCTGGCTTTCCTTAGTACCTGCCCAGTGTGGGCCAGCAAAACACTGGTCCAGAATAGAAGCCTGGAGCTGTGCTCCACATAATTAATGCCATGCGTTACAGCCTGGTCCCATTGCACACAGGCTGCTTCAACCTTGAACATGGCCTTTTGTTTGAATGTACTACCATATGTTCCCAAATTGCTATGCAAAGACAGATTATTCCATAGTCTCCTATTAATATTTTGCCTGGGAATAATGTTCACTTTTATTTGTCTAAAATGTTCCAAATTGCCAAGCCATTTTTAAAGTAATTGTTAAATTTTGTAAGTAGAACCTGTTACTCTGTGACTGAAATACATGATACCTGAAATACACGATAGCATTATGACCTAAGTTATGATGACATAGCGAGATATAGATGACAACTGTCACTTTCAGATGAAGTGACTGGGCCTGAAATTCAGGGAGTAAGCTAAAAATGTATTTTTTCTTCTTTCCATTGCCTTACTGTTCATATTCAGCTTATTAGTCTTGAAATAACACTGCAGAATGATCTTTTAGGGAATTTAAATCACTTCAATAACACTCCTTCCAGAATATGTGGAAAGGGTAGCATATGTCCCTAGTAAAATCTTTAATATTAATGGTTTCAATTCTTTGTTTTCTTCAAGGACAAAACTGATTTGACTCGGGCTCTCAAAGGATAGGGACAAGTCAGTTTGGAGAGGAGGGCTTGATTCTCCTCCTCTAGTACCATGTTATCCTTCCTGCTACTCTACTCCAAAACTCAGTATCCAGCAGTGTATGTCAGATATGATCTAGCAAAAGTCACAGAGCAGAGCATCATGAAAATACAAGAAACAGTAACATAAGAAAAATCTCTTTCACACACATATACATCATGCTCCTTTAATATCCTCTTGGCAAAATATGAGATCAGGAAAAAAATTAGACATCAAAATGGCACCACTTTTAATCCTTTTGTATTGTCTTACCACAATGTTTGTATACTGCAAAGTTGAAAAAACTGCTTCCTTCTGATCTTTAGGCATTACTTATGTTTCCTTCTGTCCTCTTTCTGAGAATAGGAAGGCATAGTGATTAAAACATAATGATAATGGGTAACAAAGCACAATTAGAGAGAAGTAACAAGTTCTAGTGTTATGCAGCACAGTGGAGTGACTTCAGTTCATAGTAACCCTTTATACATTTCACAAAGACATGGAAGAGAGGAGCTCAAAGGTTGCAAACACAAAGTAAGGATAAGGAAATGGAAACATTAATTACCCTGAATCAATCATCACACATTTATATATGCAGATAAATTTATCATACTGTCCCCCATAAGTAGATGCAATTAAAATAATAATAACTAATCTTAATAAAAAAGAATTTTGGAATCAGCCACACTTGGGTGTGAACCCTGACTGTACTGCTTAAAAGCTGTGTCATCAGTCTTCTACATGGAAGAGGGAAAATAATAGTACCTACCTTTTATGGTGATATAAGGATGAAATGGTACTTGTCACATAAAGCATGTGGTTCTCTAACTCAGTGCTTGATAAGAGCCTTAGTGACTACAATGACAATGAGCTAACTTGACTCATCAACATCAGTGAATACAACAGAATATTCTTTTTTCTTCTTCTTCTAAATAAAAACATATCCCCTCAGACTTCGGCGCAGATCAAGGCTTAGAGATATTTACCATATTATCCAAGATCAGATATCTAGTAAGTGACAGAGTTTAGATTTAAGCCAAAATCTGTCTGAATTACAGTCATTATTCTTGATGATCTGCTGTATTGACACCATGGCCCTGTGTACGCCAGAGAAATGAGCAAATCTGTCATGATGGCATGAAAAGCCCTCAGTATAGATCTTTGTCCCAGATCCTGATGTCTTCGCTTGAACGGGTATATTTTATTGACAAATGCTGAGCATGTGACCTTTATCACTCTTTTCTCAGATGGAAAATGGCCTTTGAAACAGCACTAATAGTAATTCTATAGGGTTGTTGAGAGGATCAAAAATGTCAACAAGCCGAAAGGACTTAGATCTTTGATATCTCAAAGTAGCAACACTATTTGTCTATTTTTCCAATTTAATGTGACTATCATTACAGTTACTTAACTCATGTAAATGAAAGCACTAAGAAAATGCTTCAAGCGATAACAGCAACAGATGACTAAACAAACAGTGATAGAGTCTTTTTCTCAGGTACTAAGATGTCTGGAAGAGGGTACTTTCTGGACTTGTTTCTGTGGCTCAATGATCCCCTCAGGGTCCAATGTTCTGAAGTAGCATGTTGCTTCAATTCCCACAATCTTAGGACATTTGCTCGGGGGCCAGGATTCACACTTGAATCCAAGCCAGGAAAATGGGAGAGGAAAGGGAGAGAGAGATAGGGCAAGCAATGATACCCTTTTTCTTTAGAAAAGTAAAAAAATTCCTTGACAGGTAATTCCTACACTCTCACAAAGACATCCACTTATGTTTTCTTGATAAAACTATATCAAACAACTCTACATGGGCTCGAAGAGTCAAGTTAGGTTTTTAAAGTTCTATGTTGGAGATGACTGAGAGAAACAGAATTGGAATGGATATTGAATTGAGCAACCAAACCTGCCCTCTGGATTCACACAGTGAAATAAGTTAATGTAAAGGTATCATCAATATTCATCCAACTTGAGATTTTTATTTAAAAATCATTGAATGAAATACAGGGAAATTCTTTTTCTAGTGGTAGTACTCTTTGACGTGTGGGTTTAATAGTTTTATTGTACTTGTTAAACAATTCTGTAATTTGAAACAACCTATGCAATTGTATTTTAAATAGGCAAACAGATCCTTCTAAAGGATTAAGTCTAACACCTAGCTGTTTTCAGGCATTTACTTCCTAACTTAAGTTTGAGAAAGAAAACTCATTGTATTTGTGAACAGACATATTCTGAATCAGTAAACAAAATTATAGAGAACATAGAAAATATTTTGGAAAAGAGAAGTTAGAAAAATGAATTATGAGATTATTAACTGCCTTCATCTGCATTAGACTATTTAGGATAAAACCATATCACTATTTGCCTAAGTCACTTTCAGTTGGGTCTCTGTAACTTACAACTAAGGCCTTCATTTCAGGAACAAGCACAATGCAGGTAAAGGAACACACTTTCATAAGCTAGTGCATGTAAATGGGCTACTGGTCAAAGAAAGTTCACAGTAGGCTTCTGAGGCCTCCAAGTCCACATGGCTTTGAATTAAGATTTGGTCCCTTTGTAACTTTAGGACTTTTCACAAGTTACTTTTTGAGCCTTTTTCTTCATAAATCAATTGAGAGAACTAATTGCCCTTCTACTGGGTGTGTTCAGATAATTAAAATATAGACATGAGGATAAAAAAACTTTCACAATGTTTGCAAGAGAAATTCCTTAAAACATCTCAGTTCCCTTGTTTTCCTCAGAAAAGAACAGCACAAATTTGGTGTCACACATCTATCTCTAACTTGTAGATAATAGTTATTTAATTTCTCTGTGTTTAGTTTCTCACTTGTAAAGAAGAGGAGAAAAATTAAAACTTGCTAGTACTTGCTGCCTAAGTTTTTTTTTTTTTTTTTTTTTTTTTTTTTTCAGAAATGGTGGACACGTGTGGTGTTTAATTTTATGTATCAACCTGAAGGGTGTTGTGGGGTAAGATTGACATTTAAGCTGGTACCCTCTGGATAAAGAACATTGCTGTCTATAATGTTTGTGGACTTCAACCAGTAAGCTGAAGGAATGACCAGAACTAAAAGATTGGCCTTTCCAAGCAAGGGATCTTCTCTAACACACTGCCTTTAGAATTTGTCTGCACCATTAGCTGTCCAGGTTCTCCAGCCTACCTGCCTTTGAACTGGAACTACATCATTAGCTCTCCTGGGTCTCCAGCATGTGGTCTAAGTTGCAGGGTTTGAACGTGCCAGCTTTCATGATTACCTGAGCCAATCCAATCCCTTAAAAGTAACACACAAGAAAGAATGCATACATATAATCTATTGGCTGTGATTCTCAGGGTTTTAAATGAATACAACATCCTGGGATGAATCCCATGATTTCCTCCCCCTAATAGCATCCTATGGAAGCCACAGTGTCTGGCTCCCCACCGCCTCTCTCTTTCTCTCATGTGTTGCTGACTTTGAATAAACAGGTTACCATGACTTCTACAATCTTAAGAGAGAGAGTTTTGCACAACCCAAGGGAGCATGGAAACAGATCATTCCCTGTTTGAATCTACAGATAATAATGCAGTAACAGATGCCTTGATTTCAGCCCTATGAGACCCAGAGGATCTGCTGAGCCATTCCTAGACTCCTTATCCCTGGAAACTTCAGTAATGTATAGGTACTGACTCAGACAACTAAGCTTATAGTGATTTTTTTTTTCTTTTGGTAACGGGGATTGAACGCAAGGACACTGTACCACTGAGCTACATCCCCAGTCCTTTTTACTTTTTAAGACAGCGTCTCCTTTCATTGCTCAAGCTGGTTTCTAGCTTGAGATCCTCCTGCCTCAGCCTCCCAAATTGCTGGAATTATGGCCACACACCCTGTGTCTGGCTGGGGATTTTTAAGATACTAATAGAAAACTAACATACTTTTGAGATCACCAAACAGAATGAAATTATAGCTATTTTTCATATAATCTCTGCAATTGATCTCTACCAATTCAGTGGGCTTAATTTTCATAGGATAGGGTCAGTTCAACATGCTTAGTTTCTGACTAGAAGACAAAGGAGACGAGGAATGAGCAGTGAAAGAAAGAAATTATAAATGTGAATCATGAGAGTCATTTGGAAACAAGGACTGTAATAGCTTTGAGATTTTTTTTGTTGTCCTTTGATATTCACAGTTACATTTATTTACCAATTCTTTTTATTTACTTTTCTTTCACTATTGTACTAATATAAGTCTGTCAATCATGCTGCACTTCTTAGCTCAGTGTTTAAGTAGTAGAATATTGAAACAGGGGTGGAACTCAGCTAGAAACATAATGAATATCTTTTGAGGTAGATCAAGTCCGTGAAATTTGTTACCCCCATTTAGGGAGGGATTAATTTAATTAATTTGTCTCTAGCTGTATGTGGGAAAGTACCTTCATATTAAGCAGCAGAGGAATATATATATATGTATATATATTAATCTGGAACCTAAAAATTAGTAAAGGTTGATGAAAAGAGATTCTGAATTGGCAAAGGACACTGTCAGAAGGGATGCTGTCAACTTGCATCGTCCACTACTAACCACCTTTTTGTTAATCAAGATGCTCCACAGATGTTGAGCTAATAGGAAAGAGATTTATTGTGAGGGGTTGACTAATACAATTGTGGAGACCACAACAAATTATGATTTGTCATCAAGAACTGGAGGCCCAGGAAAGTCTCTAGTAAAGTTTCAGCACAAACCCCAAGGCCTGAGAACCAGCACAGTCCATAATGTAAGCTCTACTCTGACTTCAAACCAGGAGAAGTGATGTCCAAGAGCAAGAAAAGATGAAGGCCCCAACTCAATCAGAGACGAGAAAGAGAGAGGAAGGGAGAAAGGGAGAAGGAGAAAGAAGGATGGGGAAAGGAAAAGAGATCTGCTTTTATAGGGTATTATTTTGGGAAGAAAAGTCCCCTTGTCCTTTTGCTCTATTTGGGCCCTAAATTGTTTGGAAGACCATCTGCCCACAGTGATGAGAGCAATCTGCTATGCTCAGGATACTGATTACAATGCTAATCTTTCTGAATATACCTTCACATACACACCTAGAAATGATATGTTAGCTACCTGATCATCCCTTAGCTCAGTCAAGTTGACACATAAAATTAAACATCACATCTTTTTAGACTGAACACTGTTTCCCAGAGTCCCCTTTGCCATAAAGTCTGATTTAGAATTTTCTGATGAGTGGAAGTTTTATGTGCTGTGGAAGGCAAAGTGAAGTTGAAGTTATGATTCTTTGGAAGGCCATGGCAGTCAGAAGTGGTGGGCTTCCAAACCCCTTTATGAGCTCCCTTTTATTGCCATGATGTTGTGCAGATTTCTTCATGATTAGCAACCCTGCTCCCCAAAGCTTAGGACCATGATGTGACCATTTCCCCAGCCCTCCAGATGGGATCTTTCATGTCTTCACTTTTCCAGACAACCTTCATGTCCAGTGTGCCCTACCCTCTACATTCAAACTCTTAATTCCATACTTAGAGTGATTTTTTTCTTTTTAGTTTTGCTGATGAAGACTAAATGGATGCAATATATCTAAAGCATACTAGATGCTATATTATTGTTAACTCTATTATTTCCAAGTATTATATCTTTGGGCATTTGCATCTTACCTGAAATCTGTCCTGAGAACAACCATTTCTTACTCAATAAAATACAAACTTAGGTACTAAAAAGAGCTTTCTTTACTATTAGAGGCCAAACAATTAAGAAAAGTCATGATTTGACTTCAGTACACCTCCTGACAAGATGATTTGTTGTTCGTGAATATAATGGAATGTCATCTGCAGAGAAAGCAAATACTTTGAGTGACAGGTGAATATTTGTCAAACTGAAGTTTCAGTTCTATGATAAATCACTTTTGAGCATGAGAAAAGTTTGTGCTTGTTTATTTTATTCTAGAAAATTTGCTCAATAGAAGAAGATCTCAGAGCCAGAAAGCACATCTTCAATGGGTCAGTGTGTCAGGAACCCTTGGAAAGTTCTTCCTTGGCATGCTGGCCATTCATATTTGCCATAATAGTGCTTCTTCCACTTATCTACAGATGGTCTCAGTGAGTTGGTACACTGAGCACAGGATATTTCAAGACTTATGCCATTCTATGGTCACAGCATAATTTAAATAAGTTAAAACCTGACTACGGAGAGAAAATGTTAAATATTTTTATATAATGCTTCATATCTTGAGAGTTTTGTAATTGGAAATATGGTTATTTTTACTTGGTAATATGAATTGTTTTATTCAGCTTTTTCACTGCTATGACTAAAAGGACCCGACCAGCACAATTACAGAGAAGGAGAAGTTTATTTGGGGGCTCATGGGTTCAGAGGTCTTAGTCCATAGAAGGCTGACTCCATTCCTTGGGGCTCAAAGTGAGGCAGGACATCATGGTATAAGAGTGTGGCAGATGGAAGCAGCTTGCATTATCAGGAAGCAGAGAGAGAGAGAGAGAGTCTCAACTCTTGAGATAGAGAATATATATCCCAAAGCCATGCCCCAATTCCAATCTCCTACAGCCTCACCCTACCACTTTAGGTACTACCCAGTTAATCCCCGTCAGGGGATTAAATTGCTGATTGGGTCAAGACTCTTACAACCCAATCATTTCTCCTCCAAACCGTCCTGCATTGTCTCACATGTGAGCTTTTGGGAGACACTTTACATCCAACCATAATGCTAGTGTAAGAAAGGGAGGCCCGGCACAGTGGTGCGCTCCTGTAATCCCAGTGACTCTGAAGGCTGAGGCAGGAGGATCGGGAGTTCAAAGTCAACCTCAGCAATTTAATGAGGCCTTAAGCAACTCCGTGAGACCCTTTCTCAAAATACAAAATAAAAAGGACTGTGGATGTGGCTCAGTGTTTAAGAGTCCCAGGTTCAACCCCTGACCAAAAAAACAAAAAAAGATATAGGTAAACTATTGCTGAATACTCAAAATGAGCAAAGAAAGCTTGAATTGGAATGTCATTATTGCAATTGTCTTGTTTAAAAAAGAAAGAAGGACTCTTCATATTCAGAAAATAGAGAGCTTGTCATTATATGTGGATCTTGCCAATAGATAACATTATTTTTGTGCAACTCTTCAAAAAGAGAATTTCATTGGTCAGATTTTTAATACAACTTAAGAAAGACAACCTTAGAAACTATGTGTTTAATTTCTGAACACCACTTAATATTAAAACAAATTAGGTCTTAAAAGTATAATGCATAATGAACATATTAAAGTTCAATAATCATAAGTGTAGGGACTATTGAATTATAACAAAATTAACTACTCACATAACTACCATTTATGTTAAAAAATAAAATGTTACATGTATCCCAAGCTTCCTTATCCCATCCAATACTCCCATTTTCTTCCTTAGAAGTAGTGATTATCCTGACTTGTAATTTTATAGTTTCACTACAAGTGAAACCATATGTGTACCCTTGTGCCTGACTTCTTTGCTCACTATTATTTTATAGGATTTATCATTACTCTTCCATTACTGGTTATTCATATTTTAATCACTGCAAGCCATACCAAGAATTATTTATCTATTTTAGTGTTTATGAGAAGGTGGACCATTTCTATTTTGTACTATTATAAAATGACCCTGTCCTAAACAGTTACAAATTTTTATGCCTGAAGGCTTAGAATAACTGGATGTATTTTCAGTCATGTGAAGTGTTAAGTTTCAGGGCTTGGCTCCATGGAAGAATACAGGTGTTTCCTTTCACCCTGGAAGTATCTCTGGTCTCTTAGAAAAGACTGTAAGCTTCTATGTGCAAATTGTTGGCCTCATTTTTGGTCGATGTCACAAAAAATAAAAGACAACCTAAGACCAGTTTATAAGAAAAAAAATTTATTACCTCAAAAGGAGAGAATTGGGGAAATAACACCATATTTTCATGATACCATCTTATCACTGATCAATGAAAGTTCCCTTTTATTTGTTAATTATCTATATCTGCCTATTTTGATAATGTAATAACCACCTATGAAGCAACTATCCAGTACAAAACATAAAATACTGGAAAAAAACTTGCATCTGCATGTAAGACCTATCCCAGGAAGATTGAAACCCTGCCTTGCTTATGTGAGCTAACCAGTATCTTAAGTCTGTGTTTTTAAATTACTTTGTCATGCAATTTACTCTATATATGGGCTACAAAGAAATGTTTTTCAAAGGAGTTTTCTAATTCTTATAAAAATATACAGTTTATTCATGTTTTAGAATTCACAATTTATTAAATATTATACTGAACTTCTACTTCTGACAAAGGTGGACCAACTAGTCTTTCTGATATCAATATACAAAAGTGGCTAAAAAATATTCGAAGAAACTGTTTTCAGGCATTGGACAATGAGCAGTACATACATGGCAGAAATTTCTGAGAGAAAAATGGATCATTAAGGTAAATTCCTCTTCTATCTCAACCTTCTGACGAAGGGCAGTTTCCCACATGTCGCAGAGTATAGACAGAGCATGGTGATTCCACCCACAGAGAACGGAGTGCCAGGTCCCGATGTATCTGCAAACTCTAAAGCAGGGTACCAAGAGGAGGGAGCTGCACAGGGGAAAAATTCAGGAGTCTGGGAGAGGAGGGGTTCAAGGCAATAATTTTTGACTGAGGGCTAGGGTGCATTATGTGCAGGGTCAAACCTCCAAGGCTCACCAGGGTGTGGCTGCCGTTGAGTTGGGTGCAGAATGAAGACAATGAAATTAAGAAAATAACATCAGAAGGTAATTCAGTCCTGGATCATTCTGAATTAACACTTGATTCACATCCTAGTCATCTAGCAGAGACATGAAAGAGAACACAGCAAAGGGACTAAGGACCATGTTGTAAAGTCATGTCTGTTCTAGACCTATACTAACACCGACCAAAACCAAGCCCCAATAAGAATAGCATAGCATCAGAGTTTGGAGTTGAGTCTTGGCAGCTTGAGGAGTTAGGTAAATATCTTGGACTGTCAGCAATATATATGAATCATTAGCAAGATAATTGGAGTAAATAGAAAATATTGTCGACTTAATATTCCTTATACATACATTAACTAACTAAAGGATACATTGCTGAATGGTTGATATAATGGGTGTTTTCATTCTCATTTTCCTTTGTCTATTTGCATTGTTCTAGTAGAAGTCCTCTGCCATTTTTTTTTTTTTTAATCAATTCAAAATGGTTGTCTGCAATTTTGGCAGGATTACCAAACAAGATAGCCTTTCCAGCCTCAGAAGAGTGTTTGGCATTTTACCTAAGTGAACCCAATTGGGCTTTTTCTCTCCAAAGACACTGAAATCGAAGTGGAATAAATGCAGAAAGGAATCACAGTGAATACATGCCAACAGTAATGTTCCAAGATCATAGTCTATTAATTCCTATAGCATGTCTTCAAAAATGATATAATCATTCCATTTTTTTTGAGTCTGATTCTTTATCTTTTCATTTCTTCTTAAGATATTATATATCTTCATAGATATAGAATAGTTTATTTCCATTTTTCAAAAAGCAAAAATAAAAATGCATATGTAGCACTGACTCCTTTTCCGATGCTTATAGTCAAAGCGTCTTAGTTAAGGAGATTGGTTGCAGAAGTCTTCAGAGTTCAGAGAAAGCATCCCACCTTTGTGAATTGTCAGCACTGCTTTTGATGAATTAAGGGAAACTCCCATCTGCCTGGATTCTAAGTGGAGAGCTAGTTGGTAGGTAACAGGAGTGGATTGATTCCAGCTGAACATGAGGGAAAGGCTGTTTTAGATGCCCCAAACATCTCTTAGCAACTTATTCTATTCCATTTCTTCAGTTTGCCTTTGAACAAGTTTGGTATAAGCTCCTTAGCCTGGCCCAGACTCAGCAAATAAATTAAAAACTATGGCAGTGGGCATAGCCATTAATTTCACATATGTTCCAAGGTGGATTAACAGGCTTACTCTGTTACATAGTCATTCTCCTTTCCCAGACTAAATGTAAAACCTCATTATAATTCCCCTGTGTCACAAAGGCTCCAGATTAGAATGTATTATTTCATAAGCACTCATCAAATTTGGACCAAATGACGGGGACAATGATATCACTCTTCATTGCCTGTTTGAAAGTAGAATTTTCCAATTATTTGAACAGTTCTGAGTCCCAGATAAGGCATGTGGGGATGATCAATAAACAGGTATGTAGCATGGGGAACAACCAAATTCCTTATGTGGATAAGGTGAGACTGTTCCAGGAAACTGAGAGGAATGTTCTTATCCTTGGTTTTACTTTCTTCAAGGTAGAATTTGTTGTTCTTCAGCTTTATATATTCACTGATTTATTTTAAATACTTTTCAGTATACGTGTGTGTGTGTGTGTGTGTGTGTGTGTGAATGCCTCAAACCAATGCATGATTTTTTTATCAAAGAGGCTTTTAGCATTTCTATACAATATGTTCTCCTCCACAGGCAGAGAAACAGTCTCTTTTGACTGAGGTACAGAAATCCACCATATACTGCTGCAGAAGAAAGGACATAATCCTTCAGCGCTCTCTATTCATGTGAGAGGGTAAAATCCCATAGAAGCCTCAGGTTCTATTTTGGAGGTAGTTAGCCTACGTCTCCCAAATATCATGGTCATCTATAGTGACCAGGGGTTGTTGAAATGTTATCTCTCACTTTAAACTTTTGTATCATATGTGGGAAAAAGAGAACACAATCTTCT
Organism: Sciurus carolinensis; assembly: GCF_902686445.1. Classification (NCBI taxonomy): domain Eukaryota; kingdom Metazoa; phylum Chordata; class Mammalia; order Rodentia; family Sciuridae; genus Sciurus; species Sciurus carolinensis. The sequence continues at coordinate 102,973,274 of NC_062218.1, read as the reverse complement.
GTCTCTGGATCATATTAGCCTTATTTTGTTAGAATACTAGATAATGACCCAGTTTAAATATTTGGTATAGTCAATGTGTTTGTACTAATTACTGTACAGTTTATATGGTTAATGGGACCTGGCTGTATCTATGTCAGCCCAAATAGTTTACATAAACGAGGCAAGGCGAGGCAAAGAAATTCAGATATTGAAAAGAATAGTTCTAGTAATTCACAGTTGAATCTTCTAGCTAAAGAAAACCTCATGTTAGGTGGCATCTACATTTATCAAACTCACTAACAATTGCCTAGTTCTACAATTTTTATTCCCTCTGTATATAACTGGGTTACAAACAAACATTTATTTTCAATGAGTCAATTGGAGTATTTCAGCTCAAAATCTGTATTGAGATTTCTTCTTAAATGTCTACCATATTTGAATTGTTCCAAGAGAACATGAAAGTTTTTCTGAAGTATAAACCTAGGAATCTAACAAATTCTCAAGTCTAGATAAATCTACATCTTTTTCTGTAAATTAGCCTCTCATAATAATTGACTAAATGAAGAGCCAGCAGAACAGAGGTTCACATATCCATGTTCCACAGGTCAAATCAATCCACACGCCTAGAGCCATAAGTATAATCGATACTTTCTTAAGGGTCATATGTTCAGCAAGTTCTCTGCTTTCAACAAGTGAAATTTGAAACTTTCTGATAAAAAAGAGTTTATATTATACCACAGGCTCAAAGCAATTCACTTAAAACACACATGCTATTTGAAGTGCTTTTAAACTGATAATCCTTAAGACAACTCTACAAAATAGCTACCTTATCCAAATTTTATAGATGAAGAAAAAGAGGAAGCGATGAAGGAATCTGCTCAACATCTCTCCACTAAGTTATTATGGGCAGGTTCTGAATTCTGAGTTCAGAATCTGCACTCCCGTGTGCTCCTCACCACTCATGCTTTAGCACTGAAAGTGTCTCGAATGTCTTGCAAACCCCAGAGACTTGCCTTTGTTCCTAAAATGCATGGATTGTCCCACCATCATGGTGAAGGTGAGACTCTTATTAGGGATCTTGAGGAGGAAATGAGTAGCACTAAGGCCCCTGTGTTACTGCAAATGTCATTTTCTATAGAATAAGGAATTTTTTAAATTTTTTCTTTTGATATTTGAACAGCTAGAAGGCCAAATTCAAATGTAGTAGAGATCTTCTATCTCTTTCCTGTGGGTGACAGCTGAGGGCATGATTAGCTTCGGAAGTGTTATCTACACCTAAGACATGAGAAGATTAACTCTCTCTACCACTCACTCCCAGGGCACAGAACTGCTTTAAGATAACTGTAGCTCTAAAATGCCTACTAGTTTATTACTACTGTATAAGAAGTTTCTTTGGTGAATTGTCTTGGAGGAAAGCAGTATAAAAAAAATTCTTTTAACATTATTTTTAAAAATTCCTGGCATCTTTATCCTCTCAGCTACTTTTTCTTGTGAATGTACAAAATTCTGAAAAGATGCTCAGTTGTTTTTCTGACTGTCCTTGTCCTTTTAGAACATCCTTAAAACCAGTGACTTTACAGAACATGATAATGATAAATGGCCTAATAGACAATGTTTGAAACTGTACTTCACACATTTAACTGGAATTAGTATTTTCTTTAAAGTGGTACTGGGAAGAGAATTAAAACATGAAAACGAACTGTACCCTCGACCTTAACCTCTTTTCTCTTTTCGCTTCTCCATTCAGTCAGTAACCTCCCAGAGCTGGGGACACAGCTCAGTGGTAGAGCACTTGTCTAGCATGTACGAGGTCCTGGGTTTGATTCCTTCCCTTCTGCCACTCACTCCCCTCCCCCCCCAAAAAACATCCTGTATCTCAAATCCAAGTGGTAAATGGTATAAAATAAGTTCAAGAGATTCAAGAAGTTCTGTTTTTCCCTTGCTTTCCTCAAACCTTCAGCTAAGGCATTTCATCTTTTGAGTAGTCCTACCACACTCTTAAAATACTTTTCTTTTTCCTCTATATCTCAATTGTTTTCACACCAAAAATTCCAATCACATCCATAAAGTCACCTTATTTCACTGGAAAAACCTGACATTTTAGTGTCATTTTAAAGAAAAAGATCTAACATGAATTTTTCGCCCCCTGGCTTTTTACTTCTGGTGCTTTCTCTGTATACTTTTATTTTGTTCAATTAAGCTTAATTGCAGCATAAATCTCAGTGAACTTTAAAACGGAATTAAGTACATACATGAAATATATGTGATTCCACAAAATGTGTCTCCTGGAACAATTCTTTTCAACCAGAAGGGAATATGTGAAATCTTCTTAAGCATATTTAATGCATATTTATGAAGGTTTTTAATTAAGATTCAGTTCATACTTTTTCTTGTCTACTGAAAACATTAATAAATTTCTATCTACCTATTCATTCTTCAGTATCTATCCATATTTATATAAACATCTATATAAAATGACGTTAAGCATTTTTTCCTCATTAATTAGAATATTCACGGACTACAGAAAAAAATTTCAATTTTTTTGTTTATTTCTCTGCACTCAAATTGACTTTTCAAAAAACAAATGCAAATTTCCTCTACAATAATAACAGTCCCACTAGGTTGTGAGCTCTCAGAATGCAAAACTAGCCACTCCCAGAAAAGTTTTCTCTACATTCTAAATCTCTACATTTTAAGGACTTAGAAATTTCTTAATATGACTGATACTCTTTAATAATTTTTGGAATAATTTATACAATTAATAGAATAGAGAAACTATGATTGTAACTGCCAATGAGATCATGAAAATGTTGCTAATTGGATGATAAAACTTGGTGGATATGGTAATTAGGTAACAATGATTTGCATTCAGAGAGACCCAGTTTAAATCTTACCTCCCATCACTGGCTTCTGTGTTCCTAGGCAAGTTGGGAGACATCTGTGATCTTCAGCTTCCTCATCTGAATAAAATTATATTTATTTCACAGGGATTAAATGAGGATCAATTGATATGATATTTGCACAATTCTTACCAAGGTTGTTGGCACACATAATCAATGCTAATTATTGTTCTTTTAATCACTACTGTTATTATTAGATTATCCATTTGCATTAATCATTCATCAGATAATTTGTGATGTTGAATGCCTTAACTCTTTCCTTATGTATTTATTGATATTTAAAAATTTCTTTTTAATTAATACGTAATCAGAACTTATGTACTACAGTTAAAAATAAAGACAAGTAACATCATTAAAAGTAGTAACAACAGTAATGAAAACTTTAAACTTCCACCACCCTAGATCACTACTAATAATATTTTCAGCTCACATACTTCTGAATTTTCTCATAGGAGCATGCTCATATACACAAACATATGCACTCAAACACACCATTATTTTTTTACTAAAGTGAGTGCATATTTACATACTGTTCCCCAAACTTCTATTTTATCAGTTAACTTCAATCTTTTAATTTTACTAAATTTTTATCTCTTTGATATGTAGATATTTCTTTTTTTAATTGATCCCAAATATCCTTTATGAATTTTTTTTAAACTAGAATACGATCTAAGAGTATCCCAACAATTCTTCTAATCAAGAAAAATCCCTTTCCTTTTTTTTTTTTTTTTGGTACCAGGGATGAACCCAGGAGTGCTTTAACCACTGAGTTACATCCCCAGTCCCCGATCAATTTATTTATTTTCTTATTTTGAGACAGGGTCTCACTAAGTTGCTTAAGGCCTCATTAGATTCCTGAAGCTGGCTTTGAACTTGAAATCCTCCTGCCTCAGCTTCCCAAGTCACTGGTATTACAGGCGTGCACCACCACACCGGCACATTTTCTTTTTTAAAAAATAGCTTAGTTTAGTAGACATGGCCTCAAACTTTACATAATAGAGAGAGAATATAGACCTGCTTCCATCCACCATTCTCAAAAAAGATAGTTCATTGTTTTTTACCTCCTTAAAAAATGTTATCATAGGTATCTCTTAGATGGTTATATTAGGCACAAAATGTCTGGGTTATTGAAGTAAGATAGGGTCCTTGCCTAGCTCTGACTCAGCTGGAAAATTCTTCATCAAGTTTTGTAAATATTAAAAACACTTTCAGTCTTTTACACAAATCTTTCATAGTCTCCACATTCAATTTTCCTTGCATTAATATATGAGGCAAAGGATTAAATGTATTATTGTCCAATCTTATTGTCTCATCTTAGATTTCCAAACTAGCCATGACTACATGCTTGATTATCCTCAATTATCTAAAAGCCCTATATTATCTAGATATTTTTGTGTATGTAGAAAATGCTAATGGGAATTCCCTATTTCCCAGTCAAAATGTATATTCATGTGGGCCCTTAGAAGATTGCACCAGTCTTTAGAAATATTCTAATATCTAATACAATTCATAAGTCAGATGAACTCAATGTGACAGACCATCTATATGTAAAAGGGAAGTGATAATATTCCTTAATAGGAAAGGGGAAAACATTTTTTTCTTTTATCTCTGAGGTCTCATTCCTTTATGTTTTATTAGTATAAATGGAAGAAAATTTAGTGATGCTTTAGTCTATTTGTGTTGTTGAAACATAATGAACAAAAATAAGGGATTTGTTTTGGATCACGGTTCTGGAGGCGAGACCTTCAACTGCATCTAGTGAAGGCCTCATGTGGTGTCATAACAGGTGGATGCATCATATATCAAGAGTGAGTGGTGAGAAGCAAATGCAGAAGAGGGACTCAGGAAGGCACATGGGCAATAATCCCCTCTCTCAAATACCAGTCTAGTCCCATGAGAGCTAGAATCCATGACAGCATAAATCCATTCTGAAGGTACATCCCACAATGACCTACTCACCTTCCGCTAGTCCCCTTCCCAGCCTTTTTTTATTTGGTAACAGGGATTGAACCTAGGGGCCTTAACCACTAAGCAACATCCCCAGCCATTTTTTTCTCTTTTTTTATTTTCTAATTTTTTGATTCATTGTACACAAATGGGGTACAACTTTCATGGTTGTACATGAATAGAGTCACAACATCTGTGCAATTACATATGTACGTAGGGTATGATGTTTGTCTCATTCATTATCAGATGAACTCAACCCCTCCCAACCCTTCATTTCCCTTTACACAATCCATCCTTCTTCCATTCTTCCCTTACTCCCTTACCCGTTACGTGTCATCATCCACTTATCAGAGAAATAATTTGGCCATTGGTTTTTCAGGATTGGTGTATTTCACTTAGCATTTTTTATATTTTGTTGGAGACAAACTCATTGAGTTGCTTAGGGCCTCACACTAAGTTGCTGAGACTGGCTTTGAACTGGTGATCCTTTTGTCTCATCCTCTGGAACTGCTGGTATTACAGGTGTGGGCCACAGTGCCAAGCCCCACCCAATTCATAAGGGTTCCACTACCTCTCAACATCAGCACACTTGGTATCAACCTTCAAACACCTGGACTATTGGGGAACAAACCATATCAAAACCATTGGAAGTGACTAATGTCAAGATGCTAGGTAGTTGGTTATGTGATTCCTCCAGAGGTACTATAATTGTGTAGAGCAATATACTTTGAACAATCCAAGTGCACAAACTATAGCTGATCTGTGTACATCATATCAAAGTAAAATGAATTAAATGGTCTTTGAGAGGCATATGTATCACTGTTTCAGGGGCCAATACACTAGATGTAGTATGGGTGATATCCCTGAAAGCTAATTAGCCCCTGCTTTCTCCCCCAAGACAAACAAATTTCCAACTTTCTAATTCTACTGTAGTACATTCCTAATTCAAGTCCAAGCTAACAGTAAGAATATAGAAAAATGATAAATGTATGAATGAATAACTGCATACATCTCTGTAGCAAAATTAGATGATTATAACTCAGCAATTCTGTTAATTATAGAATCAACAGAAGTGCCTATATATGATCACTAAAAGAAACTGCACAAGAATCTTCATAGCAGCACTATCTGGAATCAAATAAGTTTTTAGATTTCAAATAGGAAACTACCCAAATGGTATTCAGCTGTTGAGTATAAACACATATGCACATACACAAACACACACACACACACATGTATATGTATCAAATTAATGATGATATAGTCAAATAATGAAATATACTAAAACAATGAGAATAAACAACTTTACGCACAATATTGATATATTAACATATTATTGACTAAAGGTACTTAGACACAAAAATGTGTATTACTTGCTTCCAATAATATTAAGTGAAAAACAAGTAAAGCCATTCTTTCCTATTAGAAATCAGGACACTATAGACATCCTACTGTGTGTAATAGAAATTTCTTACCACTAATAAAAGATAAATGTTTATGGGGATGGATATGCTAATTACTCTGGTTTGATCATTACACAATATATAAATGTACCAGAACATAACATTTTACTTATAAATATGTACAATTATTATGGGTCCATCCAAAATAAAACACCAAAAAAGTGAAATACTTTATTCTCCAGGGAGAGGTTAGGGATTTATATAAACCACAGGAGATTCTGTGGCATTAGTACTCCTCTGTTTTGTGATCTGGTTGCTGGTTACAGGGTATATGAAAATTTATTGAGTTATAAAGTTATGCATCACATATGGGTGTGCTATATATATATAATATATATATAATGTGATAGAAAATTGAAAAATTTTTGTTTGTATGCATCCCTCACAGCTCCAAGGTTTTCTCATCTACATAAGAAGTAGTTCTGATATGGTGGAAAGAGCACACGTTTGAATTTAGGAGATGAGAGTTTGTGGTTGTATAATCTTGAGTGGTTAACTTCTCTAAACTTCAGATTTTCCATCTGCAAAATAGAATAAATACCTTATAAAGTGGTCATGAAGAGTAAATGAGATGACACATGGTCAAGTTCTTGATAACTTATAAAATGCAGTATAAATACAATGTGGTAAGAGAGAAAAGTCACTCCAGGAATATTATTTAGGTGAACTTACAGGTATTTGACATAATTGCAGGCAGAACAAAAATACCTGGCTCATTTTGGAGGTACTGATGAGCATTGCTAGATTTTATAGTACTGTGGAAGTGCTAACCTCATAGAGGTTATAGACATGAAATTTCAAATCATTTATTAAATTTTTCATTCATTATTTACTAAATATTTACTCTGAATTCACTGCATGCCAGTCAGTATTCTGAAGTAAATTAAGTCTTTTGCACTCATGAATCATGCATTCTGTGGAGGAGAGAAATGAGATTTGTATCTAAATCTCAGTTCTGCCATTGACTGCCCATGTAACTTTGGATGTATTCCTTCATTTCTCTATCCTCAGTGTCCTCACATGTACAACAGTAATGGTATTAGTGGACAGCTCCAAACTGTTCAGAGAGTTTACAGAATGAATGCCTGTCAAGTTAGTGGTTCACATTTATCATCAAAAAATAAATGCTAACAGTTATTTCAACTACCAGGAATATGGCATTCATGGAATCATATGAGATGTTCCCACTGTCATTGTGGAAAGGCATGTCCTATTTCCTCTTTAACCCATTCTTCATGAGATATTGTGGCTATCTTGATTTGGATGGGCATACATTTAAAATAATTTAATCCAAATTCCAGGAAAAAATTGTATTGTCTTTCAAACAAGTCTGAATTTTCCAAAATTTTCCAGTCCTGTCAATGATTGACTATTTTACATGTGAGAATTAGAAAAAATACACACTACATGCATCACTAGTACTGCTTCCCAGCTGTTCTCCTTGCCTCCATTTCATTATCTGTCAATTATTTTTGCATATTCTCTTTCCTAATGATGTAACTCAAAAAAAAAAAAAAACTAAAGACTATTATTTTTGCTTTCTGCCTTTGAAAATCCCTCATTTCCTATAAGTCAACATCCCAGCTCCCTGAGACAATATCCACTGTCAAGTACAAACTGGCTGCCACTCCACTCAGCTGCCCAATTTCATCTTTCAATCTACATGCCCAACTCCATACTTGATGCCCCATCAACTGCAAATGACCTATACTCCCACAGACACAGCATCTAATTTCAGTTCATGTGTCTTTCCTGGGTTGTCCTATCTGCCTGACATATCCACCTACCCCTTCTTTCTGCCCCTATATACCAGTTCAGAGAGACTTCTTTCCTCTTTAAAGAAGAAGAAAAGGAAGAAGAAATTACTAACCTAGTTTGCTTATATTAGTCTTTCTACTTCCCCTTTTCCTCAATTTTTCTATAACAAAAGCATACAAAACCTCTAATATACCATATGGGTAAGGACAAAACCCAAAGCTTGCTCACTGGTCTTTTTATCATTTCCCGGAAATTTCAAGGCCATTAAGGAATATGAGCAAATGTTTCTGTGAAGATTCCTGCAGCTACTATCCCACTCTGCAATTGTAGGGCAAATAGAACCACAGACAATGTGTAAATAATTAGGAGTGACTGGGCTTCAATAAAAAAAATTACTTATGAAAATGGGCTGACGTCCAGACTCAGCTGCTGTTATAGTTTGCTAATCTTGGATTAAACAATAGTGACAAGGATGATGATGATTATACTGAAGCCACTGCCTAAAACTTTTCCAGTGTTTACCAGATGGCACGTAATGTGAATGTGTCAAATATTATCTAACATAGCACCATAACATTTTAAGATAAAAGCACATATTACCACCTTACAGACAGAAAAACTAAGTGTTGGAACCATCCCCAAGGTCCTGCAGCTGCAGTGTACCTGGCTGCAACTCTTCTTCCTTCATCACGCTTGTTTACTGAGGAGTTTCCTGAGGCCCTTCCAGCTGTAACGCCATGCCAGTATTCCACAGCTAGGTAGAATGGCAAGTGTCCATCCTATCTGCAGGGCTACAAATGCTCTTACAAACATGAGGAATTTTACTCAAATAGCAGAACATTCTCAGTTTTCTGATTCTCACTCTAGAAGATGCTAAATAGAACATTTTTTATGATCTCTACAACAGGAGAGATCAGTAAACTAACTTAATGGCATAGGAAAAGCCACCAAATCTCTAAAAATATGGGACCTAGTACATTTTTGTCCAGGTATGGGGCCATATGACTTGAGAAGTTCTTTTCACAATCACTTTTTGAGACAAACATGTCAGATGTGGATAAGATACAGTCTCCCTGAGTTTTACCCAGACTAATAAAAGGAGCGTTCAGTGATTGTAACACTCCTTGACACTGACTGATTAAGAGGCATTGTCTGACTCAGATTTTTCTTCAGTTAGTGTCAAGAGAGAATGAAGACAACAATTCCCTGTGCTCAGGGCTCACTCGGGGATGAATCCAACCAACTGAAGCCATAGCCGAGGCCAACCTCTCACCACAGTGCTGCAACTCAAGGTCTCTTTATTACCCACCTGTTTCACTTGATGAAGTGATGGGTTTGTTGAAAGTCAGGTTTCAGATTTACTCAGTTATTCAGAAATGATTCAGGAGAATCAATGACAAAAGAAAAGAGTGAATTATGTATATAAAATATCATCAGTACTGATAGGACATGGGGACAATTAAGTGCATTACTAAACTGAAATTCAGATTCTCTAGACACAGGATAGCTTTCTAGATTCATGAAAAAAGTGGTAAAAAGAGGATTGATTAACTTCCCTTTACTAAACTTATTATCTTAATTGAATGTTCCCTAAGTAGGTGCCATCTTTCCATCCTGTACCATATGCTACCTTGAATTAATGCTATCTGTGTACCTGCCTATTCCTCAGGAATATAGTAGGACTCACAAAGCTTGATGATGAATGCATGGATTTTTAGGTCAGAGAATTAGATTGAGCACTTACTTAGTCCATTATTAACTAAATTACTGTGGGTAAAATCATTTGTCTTCCCTGATCCCCAGTTTCTCTCCTGTAAACTCTCCAATACGATGACAATAGCACCTACAGTGTAGAATTTTCAGGGAAGTTAAATGAAATCATGCATGTAAAGGGTTTAGCACTGAACCTGGAATAGAGAATAAACAACCAATGGTTGGTTATTATTTGCATCATTATGAAATCAGAACTTTATATACCAGCACATACTTCTATGCCTGATTTTATGCAAACTTATGGACCCAAATATCAATGAACAAAAACCAGAGAGTAAGGCTTTGACTATAGGTGGAATTGGCCCAACCAATTGAAAATAAGGCCTTTGCTTTATGCACATTTTATAATGATCTTATAGTAAGCTAGGCCAAGAGGTTTCAGTGGTGTGGTGTGATTAATTTGTTTATTTATTTATTTAGCATCCACTAATTACATGTCAAGAGTTTGCCACGTGATGAGTAGTGAAAATTGAAACAGATTCTTTCACAAACTGTAAAATGTGATAAGGAATACAGGGAACATATTACTTAAAATAAAACGTGAAAGTAGCAATACAGCATACAGTCTACTTCAGAAGCTAACACTAGAGGGATAGTGTAGAATAATACATTTCATACAGCAGAGCTTTCTTTCCCACGTTGCTCTTAAGTTATGGTTAGAATAAAAGAATGTCCCCTGAAGAAAAGCTCAAGTGTTGGGCAATACAGGAAATTCCAGAGGTGAAATGATTAGATGATGAGAACTGTAACCTCACAGTACATTAAGTCACTTGATGAACTAATAATTTAAATGAACCACTAGGTGGTAACTTAAGGTAGATGGAGCAAGGCTGGAGGAGGAAGGTAACTAGGTGTGTGGTCTTTGACTGTATCTGTCCCTGGCTCCTTTCTCTTTCTCTGCCTCACTGCTGCTATGAACTGAGCAGCTTTCCTCTGCCAGGCCCTTCCTGCATGGTTCTGCCTCATCTCAGGTTCAGAACAATGGAATCTGACAACCATGGACTGAACCTCTGAAACCTGGAGCCCAAAATAAACATTTCCTGCTTTAACTTCTTCTTGTAAGCTATTTTAGTCACAATGAACTTGTTCTTGTAAGCTATTTTAGTCACAGTGAAATAAACCTGACTAGCACACCTTGCTCACATGTGGGCAACCAGGCAGGTGTTCCCTCACTGTCTTAGGGATACCATGTTGCTACAAAGAGCAGAGGACAAGGCAGATTTTCCAACCTTTAGAAAGTCAAATATCAATGCCCTGAAGAAACAGAAAGGACTGTTGTTTCATAAAAAAAATTCAGAAGAATTCATCATAAGAAAGAACAAGGCCTCCTCCTGCCAGACAAGAAAACGATTAGTTTGATATAGGAAAAAAAGAAGAGTGTATGTAAGTTTTAAGTAAGTAGACATTTGCTGGATTCCATAGAATAAAACCATGCACAATAGTTCAGATATGTGATGTCTCCCAAAAGTTCATGTGTAAGATAGTGCAAGAAAACTGTAGAGATGAAATGATTGGCTTATAAGAGCCTGAACCTAATCAATGCATTAATTCACTGATAGGAATTACTGGGTGGTAACTGTAGGGGAGTTGATATGGATGGAGGAAGTAGGTCATTCAGTGGGGTGCCTTTGAGGTTTATATTTTGTCTATGGTGAGGGGAACTCTCTCTTTCTCTCTGCTTCCTGTCATAGACTGAGTTTCTTTCCTTTTGTATCATGATGTTATTTGGACCAAGAGCAATGGAGCCAGCTGTCTATGGACTCAGACCTCTAAAACCATGAACTCCAAATAAATTTTTCCTCCTCTAAGATTGTTCTTGACATGTCTTTTGGTCACAGTGATGAAAAAGCTGACTAAAACACCTTGTAATCTAATTCAGAGGACAAAATCCTAAATGAATGTGTTGGAGTTTTAGATCCTAGGTACACCCAAACCAGATCCAAAAGAGAGAACATAACTCCTCTTTGGTTCTAGATAGGCATGAACTCAGATTCACAGTGATTTCTTCATTCCATTGTGATGCTGAAGCCAACTTACTCCGTGTAGGCAAGAATGACATGGAAATAGAAGGAGTGGCTGAACTTAAAGTAAACATTTAGATCATAACAAGAAACACCTCTTGGGATCCATGAAGATGATTAACCTCAGATTAGATGGAAAAGTTGATTACATGCTGAATGTCAGTGTAGACAGACAATATTAACTACCAAATGCACAAAACCCTGCCACATTAATGTCTTGACAATATATATGGAGTGATTAAATGCAGTCTCTGAATATAGAGAATCTGGGTTTATACCACCACAACATAAAAGTTATTTAACTCTCTCTGTAATTAAATTTATCATGAATAAAACATAGATGATACTGATATATAATTCCTAGGGTTGTCATAGGCATCAGTGATGTATTTGATGATGATGATGATGATGATAATGAAACCTCTTCAAATCGACTTAAGTTAAATTTCACTACAACTTCAGAATAGATATCAAAAATAGAAAAAGCCCAAGTTTTTTGAAGAAACACCTATTTCTATTATGCCTTATTTGTAAGATTTATTATTGAGTCGCCTGCTTTGAATGTGGGAAGGTACCTTCTTGAAGATCTTATGAAAAAGTTCTTGGAATTTTTCATTCAATGTGAGAAAGATAGTTATGCGTTAGTTAGGAAGGATAACATGAACAGAGGTTTAATAGAGAGAATATGTATATGGCTAGAACATGATCAAATTTTGGTGTGACTGGAGTGACATGTATAAATCTAAGGGATAGGCCAGAGTGAGAGTATGGAAGAGGTGTTTATGCAATTCACTTGACTGTTCCCCAGTGTGATAGGTACATAGCCAGGTTGTAGGTAGGTGGATGGATGGATAGATAGATGGAAAGATAGATAGCTAGATAGCTAGCTAGATAAATAGATAGATAGGCAGACATAGAGGTGATAATATATAACTTCTATATTCATATATCCTCAGGACCAATGAAGATGAACAAATAACTAAGGTGAAAAATTTTCAGACCCAGGAAGATTGTTAGGGAAAAATCCCTAATTTCTTTCACATGTGTGGGTCTTAGCTCTCCAGAATCTCTCCCTGTGTCAAAGATGATGCTGTTGCTGTGCATGGTGGTGCGTGCTTGTAATTCCAGCGACTTGGGAGGCTGAAGCAGGAAGAATTTGAGTTCAAAGCCAGCCTCAGCAATGCAGTGAGGCCCTAAACAATTCAGTGAGACCCTGTCTCTAAATAAAATATAAAAAGGGCTGGGGATGTGTCTTGGTGGTTAAGTACTCCTGAATTCAGTCCCCAGTTAAAAAAAAAGTGATGTGGCCATGTCTTTCTTAAGGAGTCTACATAGCACATAGCAGCCATGGAAATCCATGAAGATATGTGGGATACTTGATTTTTAGTATTAAAGGTATCTATCAATCTTCTATTTCTCTTGGGTTTTCACATGAACTAAAAGTGGCATGAACTTAGGTAATCATTCTGTTGAGTTTCTATACCAAAGGAAACAATTCAAGCATTCACAAAATAGGAGGGAAAATGAGATTTTTCATTATTGAGTTATTGATTAGGCATAATTTTGGATTATAAAAACCCAGAGGGGTTAAAAGGCAAGTCTTCCCAAGGCATTTAAAATAATGTGTAGCAATAAAGACACATACATTTCAGTTACATCTTTGTGTGTGATAGAATGTCATTCTATAACTCAAAACCACCTCAAATCTATAGGACTTATGCTATATATAGATGAACAGAGATGATGAGTTTGAATGACATATCACCACTTAGTGGCTAGTGTCATAGAAGAAAATATTGGTATGTTATTATCATTTAATATTTATATCTCTTATTTGAGCATAAGACACTCTCTTTTAGGTAGATGGAGGTTCAACTTTTCTCAATATTCAGAGTTCAAACAACAGATTCTGGTTACTTAGATATTCTATTAGGAATATATGAAAACATATATTCACATACAGGAAAAGAAAACTATTATGTAATGGAAATATCACATAAATATTTTAGTGTTAACTAATTTAAAACACACCAGTATTCATTAGGATTGAATAATAAAAGATGAGTATCTCTACTTTTTTTATAATGCTCTATGAACCAAAAGATTCAGATTATAGAAGAAATTAATCTTTTTGTTAAAAAAGGAACATATCATTCTGCTGATTTGCAAATATCACAGAATCAGAAATGGCTGTAGATAGCATTGGAGACAGAAAAACAGCAAACCAGTTCTCCTACCAGAGGAGAATGAAACTCACACAAAGTATGTGCTTCACATTGATTATTTTTTTAAGTGTTTTCTACTTTATTGGATTGGATGGTAGTTTTTCCTTAAAAAGTCTGTCTTTTTTTAAAATTGTAAACAAATGGGATACATGTTGTTTTTCTGTTTGTACATAGAGTAAAGGCATACCATTTCTGTAATCATAAATTTACATAGGGTAATGTTGTTTGATTCATTCTGCTATTTTTTCCCTTCCCCCACCCCTCCCACCCCTCCCCTCCCTCCCACCCCTCTTTTCCCTCTATACAGTCCTTCCTTCCGCCATTCATGCCCCCCTCTCTAACCCTAACCCTAACACTAACACTAACCCCTCCCACCCCCCATTATGTGTCACCATTCACTTATCAGTGATATCATTTGTCCTTTCGTTTTTTGAGATTGGCTTATCTCACTTAGCATGATATTCTCCAATTTCATCCATTTGCCTGCAAATGCCATTATTTTATCATTCTTTATGGCTGAGTAGTAATCCATTACATATATATATATATATAATGGAATACAGTTTCTTTATCCATTCATCAATTGAAGGACATCTAGGTTGGTTTCACAATCTGGCTATTATGAATTGAGCAGCAATGAACATTGATGTGGCTGTATCTCTGTAGTATGCTGATTTGAAGTCCTTTGGGTATAGACCAAGGAGTGGGATAGCTGGGTCAAATGGTGGTTCCATTCCAAGCTTTCTAAGGAATCTCCATACTGCATTCCAGAGTGGCTGCACTAATTTGCAATCCCACCAGCAATGTATGAGTGTACCTTTTTCCCCACATCCTTGCCAACACCTATTGTTGCTTGTATTCTAGATAATTGCCATTCTAATTGGGGTGAGATGGAATCTTAGGGTGGTTTTGATTTGCATTTCTCTTATTACTAGAGATGTTGAAAATTTTTTCATATATCTGTTGATTGCTTCTTTTGTGAAGTCTCTGTTCATTTCCTTACATTTGTTGATTGGATTATTTGTATTCTTGGTGTAGAGTTTTTTGAGTTCTTTATATATTCTGGAAATTAGTGCTCTATCTGCAGTATGAGTGGCAAAGATTTTCTCCCACTCTATAGGCTCTCTCTTCACATTACTGATAGTTTCCTTTGCTGAGAGAAAGCTTTTTAGTTTGAATCTATCCTAGTTGTTGATTCTTGTGTTTATTTCTTGTGCTATGGGAGTCCTGTTAAGGAAGTCTGATCCTAAGCCGACATGTTGAAGCTCTGGACCTACTTTTTCTTCTATAAGATGAAGGGTCTCTGGTCTGATTCTGAGGCCCTTGATCCATTTTGAGTTGAATTTTGTGCAGGGTGAGAGATAGGGGTAAATTTCATTCTGCTGCATATGGTTTTCCAGTTTTCCCAGCACCATTTGTTGAAGAGGCTATCTTTTCTCCATTGCATATATGTGGCACCTTTGTCTAGTATGAGAAAATTGTATTTATTTGGGTTTGTGTTCGTGTCCTTTTATTCTGTACCATTGATCTACCTGTCTATTTTGGTACCAATACCATCCCATTTTTGTTACTATTGCTTTGTAGTAGAGTTGAAGATCTGGTATTGCGATACCCCCTGCTTCACTCTTTCTGCTAAGGATTGCTTTAGCTATTCTGGGCTTCTTATTCTTCCAGATAAATTTCATAATTGATTGCTCTATTTCTGTAAGGTATGTCATTGGGATTTTAATTGGAATTGCATTGAATCTGTATAGCACTTTTGGTAGTATGGCCATTTTGACAATATTAATTCTGCCTAACCAAGAACATGGGAGATTTTTCCATCTTCTAAGATTTTGTTTAATTTCTTTCTTTAGTGTTCTGTAGTTCTCATTGTAGAGGTCTTTCACCTCTTTTGTGAAATTGATTCCCAAGTATTTTATTTTTTTCGAGGCTATTGTGAATGGGGTAGTTTTCCTAACTTCTCTTTCTGAAGATTCATGAGTTCTTCGTTTCCTATTTGTATCCCTTTAATTTCTTTGGTCTGCCTAATTGCTCTGGCTAGAGTTTCAAGGACAATGTTGAATAAAAGTGGTGAAAAAGGGCATCCCTGGCTTGTTCCAGTTTTTAGAGGGAATGCTTTCAGGTTTTCATAATTTAGAATGATATTGGCCATGGGCTTAGCATAGATGGCCTTTACAATGTTAAGAAATGTTCCCACTATCCCTATTTTTTCCAGTGTTTTGAGCATGAAGGGATGCTATATTTTATCAAATGCTTTTTCTGCATTTAAATAATCATGTGATTCTTGACTTTAAATCTGTTGATATGGTGAATGACATTTATTGATTTCCAGATGTTGAACCAACCTTACATCCCTGGGATAAAACCTACTTGATCGTGGTGCACTATCTTTTTAATATGTTTTTGTATGCGATTTGCTAAAATTTTGTTGAGAATTTTTGCATCAATGTTCATTAAGGATATTGTCTGAAATTTTCTTTCCTAGATGTGTCTCTGTCTGGTTTAGGTATCAGGGTGATATTGGCTTCATAGAATGAGATTGGGTGGGTTTCCTCCTCTTCTAATTCATGAAATATTTTGAGGAGTATTGGAATGAGCTCTTCTTTAAAGGTTGTATAGAACTCGGCTGAGAACCAATCTGGTCCTGGACTTTTCTTTGTTGGTAGGCTTTTGATGACCTCTTCTATTTCATTGCTTTAAATTGATTTATTTAAGTTGTGTATGTCCTCCTCGTTCATTTTAGGTATTTCATATGTCTCTAGAAACTTGTTGATGTCTTCAAGGTTTTCTGTTTTGTTGGAGTATAGATTTTCAAAATAGCTTCTAATTTTTTTTTATTTCACTCGTGTCTGTTGTGATATTTCCTTGTTCATTTCGAATTTTAGTAATTTGAGTTTTCTCTCTCTCTTTCTCTTTGTTACTGTGGCTAAGGGTTTATCAATTTTGTTTATTTTTTCAAAGAACCAACTCTTCATTTTGTTAATTTTTCGAATTGTTTCTTTTGTTTCAATTTCGTTCATTTCAGCTCTGATTTTAACTATTTCCTGTCTTCTACTACTTTTGGTGTTGGTCTGTTCTTCTTTTCCTAGGGCTTTGAGTTGTAGTGTTAAGTCATTTATTTGTTGATTTTTAACTCTTTTGTTGAATGCACTCCTTGAAATAAATCTTCCTCTAAGTACTGCTTTCATAGTGTCCCAGAGATTTTGTTATGATGTGTCTTTGTTCTCATTTACTTCTAAGAATTTTTGTATTTCCCTCCTGATGTCTTCTGTTATCCATTCATCATATAATAGCATATTATTGAATCACCAGGTGTTAGAGAAGTTTCTGATTTTCATTCTGTCATTTA
This sequence comes from Sciurus carolinensis, assembly GCF_902686445.1. Classification (NCBI taxonomy): domain Eukaryota; kingdom Metazoa; phylum Chordata; class Mammalia; order Rodentia; family Sciuridae; genus Sciurus; species Sciurus carolinensis. Next base: position 102,955,856 of record NC_062218.1, on the reverse strand, counting down.
TTTCTAATTTCAATCCATTATGATCTGATAGAGTACAAGGTAGTATCTCTATCTTCTTGTATTTGCTAACAGTAGCTTTGTGGCATAAAATATGGTCTCTTTTAGAGAAGGATACATGTGCTGCTGAGAAGAAAGTGTATTCATTCTTTGTTGGATGGTATATTCTATATATGTCTGTTAAGTCTAAATTGTTGATTGTGTTATTGAGATCTATGGTTTCTTTATTCAATTTTTGTTTGGAAGATCTATCCAGTGGTGAGAGAGGTGTGTTAAAATCGCCTAGTATTATTATGTTGTGGTCTATTTGATTTCTGGAATTGAGAAGGATTTGTTGGCGTATGTGGATCAGCCACTGTTTGGGGCATAGATATTTATGATTATTATGTCTTGCTGATTTATGCTTCCTTTAAGCAATATGTAATGTCCTTCTTTATCCCTTCTGACTAGTTTTGGCTTGAAGTCCACATTATCTGAAATGAGGATGGATATTCCAGGTTTATTGCTGTGTCTGTGTGCATGGTATGTTTTTTCTAATTCTTGCACCTTTAGTCTGTGGGTATCTCTTTCTATGAGATGAGTCTCTTGCAGGCAGCATTTTGTTGGATTTTTCTTTTTAATCCAATCTGCCAGTCTATGTCTTTTGATTGATGAGTTCAGGCCATTAACATTCAGGGTTATTACTGTGATATGATTTGTATTCCCAGTCATTTGACTCATTTTTGTTTTTTGACATGATTTGGTTTCTCCTTTATTTGGCTATTCCTTTAGGCTAGTTCCTCCTGTTGCTGATTTGCATTGTTGTTTTTCATCTCTTCCTCATGGAATATTTTGCTGAGAATGTTCTGTAGTGCCGACTTTCTTTTTGTAAATTCTTTTAGCTTTTGTTTATCATGAAAGGATTTTATTTCGCCATCAAATCTGAAAGTAAGTTTTGCTGGATTAAGATTCTTGGTTGGCATCCGTTTTCTTTCAGGGCTTGGTAAATATTGTTCCAGGCCCTTCTAGCTTTTAGGGTCTGGATTGAAAAATCTGCTGATATTCTTATTGGTTTTCCCCTGAATGTAATTTGATTCTTTTCTCTCACAGCCTTTAAAATTCTTTGTTTATTTGTATATTAGGTATTTTCATAATAATGTGTCTTGGTGTGGGCCTGTTGTAATTTTATATATTTGGAGTCCTATAAGCCTCTTGTACTTGGTTTTCCATTTCATTCTTCAGGTTTGGGAAATTTTCTGATATGATTTCATTGAATAGATTGTTCATTCCTTTGGTTTGTTTCTCTAAGCCTTCCTCAATCCCAATAATTCTTAAAATTGACCTTTTCATGATATACAGTAATTCTTGTAGATTCTGTTTTTGATTTCTTTCTATCTTCTCTGTTTGGTCAACTTTGTTTTCAAGATTAAATATTTTTTCTTCAATGTCTGAGGTTCTGTCTTCCAGGTGTTCTATCCTATTGGTTATGCTTTCTATGGAGTTTTTAACTTGGTTTATTGTTTCCTTCATTTCAAGGATTTCTGTTTGTTTTTTTCAATATCTCTAACTCTTCATTGAAATGATCTTTTGCTTTCCGTATTTGCTCTTTTAACTGTTGATTGGTGCGATCATTTAATGCCTGCATTTGCTCTTTCATCTCCTCCTTCAGTGCCTGCATTTGCTCTTTCATCTCCTCGTTTGCTTCCCTGATTGCTTTAATTATGTACATTCTGAACTCCCTTTCTGACATTTCTTCTGCTGTGCTGTCATTGGGTTTTATTGATATAGTATCTAGGTTTGTTTGGGACATTTTCTTCCCTTGTTTTCTCATATTGGTCAGATATCAGTGGGACTCTGAGATATTGCAGATTTCCTCTATTGGCTTATAGTGTCCCTGTAGATTTCCAGTGTATCACCTCCCAGCCTTCAGTAGCCTTAAGTCTTGGAGGAACTTGATAATGCAGTGCTTCTGAAGAAAGCTGCCCCTAGCCTGCTACCAGGTCCAGGGCTGGGGCTGGTTCTGCGTGGAAACTCTCACTGGGCGTTCCTGCTCCTAGAAGTTGACTATAGACAGGGCCTGCCCCTGCCTGAGGGAGCCAGGCTGCTCGGGGAAAGCCTCTCCCTGTCCCGCCTTGGTCCCAGAAGCCGCCTGTGGGCCGGGCTGGGGCCTGCCGCTGGGTCCGGGGCTTGGGGATGGCTCTGTGTGGAAAAGGTCTCACTAGGCAGGCCTGCTCAGAGGAGCTGGCTATGGATTGTGCCTGCCGACGAAGGGAGCAGGGCTGCTTGGGGAAGTCTCTCGCTGCCCTGCCCTGGTTCGAGAAGCCGCCTGCGGGCTGGGGCCCTCCTCCCAGGCTGAGCTTCACCCAGTGGGAGAGACTCACCCCATGCTCTATGTTGGTCAGAGTCTCTCAATACCTCCCCTTCTTGAATCCTGAGTTCTGGAGTGACAGGAGATGCAGACACCTCTAGTCCACCATATTGGATCCTCCCATATTGATTATTAATTTATTTGACCATCACAGTCAGATAGTATCTGATAATCACAAATAAGATGAAAATTAGGAAGAAAAAATAAAAATGCAAGAATGTTAGAGTATTTTCCAGAAAATGGTTTATTAATAATAGAATCTTAACACTAGTAATTGTATGTGAAGTAGGTACCATAGTAAAATGTAAAGTGCCAGGAACTTTTATGTAAATGTCTTTTAGAATGAAGGAATGAATGAGAGAAAGTTGAATAGGAGTATATCTGTTCAAAATAAAAGCTAAAATTCATAGAGTATAACGTGGTGCTAAATCTCATGCATTTATCTGATAAGATTAAAATGTGGGAGAATGTTTTTTTTTACAATTTGAAGGATGTACTATAAAGTTTGTTTCTTTCAAACTTACATTTTACAGGAAATATGATTAATTATACTAGTAGATGACTTTGAATTAAGCCGTATTTGTTTTTTTATGTATTTTAAAATGATATATAAACAAACAATACAGAAAATAGGCATGTCCCATGCTAAGAGACATTCATATGATAATGAGACAACCATGCTCCACATTTTTGTGATTGACAGGACTGGATTTATGAACTCCATCATTTGAACAAAAGGAGTGAGAATCACAGAGTCAAAAAGACCTCCCTAAAGTTAAATGTGTTGGGTCTTAAATATGTCTTTGTCATCCTAAATACCATCAGCAAGATTCTCCAAAGATAAAATGTTTAATTAGGAATAAGATGAGAATTTGAAAACAGGAATACTCATGCCATATAGTAAATCATGAATGTATTCAGGAAGGCAAAGAGAGACAAGGGTTTTTTTAAATGTAAAGTGAGGAGTACATGTAAGTTATTTTGTGATAAGAACATTAGTTACAGGGGCTCATTGTAAAAGTTGGTGTAGGTTCATTACTGGCAACAGTGTATAAGGCACATGATCTTTTTTTTTTTTTTGTACACAAATGGGATACATGTTGTTTCTCTATTTGTACATGGCGTAAAGGCATACCATTTGTGTAATCATAAATTTACATAGGTAATGTTTGATTCATTCTGTTATTTTTTTCCCTTCCCCCCACCCCTCCCACCCCTCTTTTCCCTCTATACAGTCCTTCCTTCCTCCATTCTTGCCCCCCTCCCTAAACCTAACGCTAACCCTAACTCTTCCCACCACCCATTATGTGTCCTCATCCACTTATTAGCGATATCATTCTTCCTTTGGTTTTTTGAGATTGACTTATCTCACTTAGCATCATATTCTCCAGTTTCATCCATTTGCCTGCAAATGCCATAATTTTATCATTCTTTATGGCAGAGTAATATTCCATTGTATATATATACCACAGTTTCTTTATCCATTCATCAATTGAAGGACATCTAGGTTGGTTCCACAATCTAGCTATTGTGAACTGAGCAGCTATGAACATTGATGTGGCTGTGTCTCTGTAATATGCTGATTTTAAGTCCTTTGGGTATAGGCCAAGGAGTGGGATAGCTGGGTCAAATGGTGGTTCCATTCCAAGTTTTCTAAGGAGTCTCCACACTGCTTTCCAGAATGGCTGCACTAATTTGCAGCCCCACCAGCAATGTAAGAGTGTACCTTTCACCCCACATCCTCGCCAACACCTGTTGTTGCTTGTATTCTTGATAATCGCCATTCTAATTGGGGAGAGATGGAATCTTAGGGAGGTTTTGATTTGCATTTCTCTTATTACTAGAGATGTTGAACATTTTTCCATGTTTGTTGATTGCTTGTAGATCTTCTTCTGTGAAGTGTCTATTCATTTCCTTAGCCCATTTGTCAATTGGATTACTTGCATTCTTGGTGTAGAGTTTTTTGAGTTCTTTATAGATTCTGGAGATTAGTGCTCTATCTGAAGTATGATTGGCAAAGATTTTCTCCCACTCTGTAGGCTCTTTCTTCGCATTGCTGATAGTTTCCTTTGCTGAGAGAAAGCTTTTTAGTTTGAATCTATCCCAGTTATTAATTCTTGCTTTTATTTCTTGTGCTATGGGAGTCCTGTTGAGGAAGTCTGGTCCTAAGCCGACATGTTGAAGCTCTGGACCTACTTTTTCTTCTATAAGATGCAAGGTCTCTGGTCTGATTCCGAGATCCTTAATCCATTTTGAGTTTAGTTTTGTGCATGGTGAGAGATATGGGTTTAGTTTCATTCTGTTGCATATGGATTTCCAATTCTCCCAGCACCATTTGTTGAAGAGGCTATCTTTTCTCCATTGCATATATTTGGCACCTTTGTCTAGTATGAGAAAATTGTATTTATTTGGGTTTGTGTCCGTGTCCTCTATTCTGTACCATTGATCCACCTTTCTATTTTGGTACCAATACCATCCCATTTTTGTTACTATTGCTTTGTAGTAGAGTTGAAGATCTGGTATTGCGATACCCCCTGCTTCACTCTTTCTGCCAAGGATTGCTTTAGCTATTCTGGGTTTTTTATTCTTCCAGATGAATTTCATAATTTCTTGCTCTATTTCTGTAAGGTATGTCATTGGGATTTTAATTGGAATTGCATTGAATCTGTATAGCACTTTTGGTAGTATGGTCATTTTGACAATATTAATTCTTCCTATCCAAGAACATGGGAGATCTTTCCATCTTCTGAGGTTTTCTTTAATTTCTTTCTTTAGTGTTCTGTAGTTCTCATTGTAGAGGTCTTTCACCTCTTTTGTGAGATTGATTCCCAAGTATTTTATTTTTTTCGAAGCTATTGTGAATGGGGTAGTTTTCCTAATTTCTCTTTCTGAAGATTCATCGTTTATGTATAGAAATGCCTTAGATTTATGAAGGCACATGTTCTTATTCTTCCAGGCAGTTGTCTGTTACTCAAGTTGCAAGCTACAGTTTGGAAGGTCCTTGGTAGGGTTCTTGCTATAGGAATATATACATAAGAGTCCTTCGGAGAGTCTTTGTAACAATTCTTATCATAGGCAAGTGTGTATGGGGACCTTTCCTTCTCGACCTCCTGATGCTATTTATTTGAGTGAATACAAAGAACTCCATCCTGATACTGACAGCTTTCATACTTAAAATTTTAAATTTATTCACAAAGCACTTTTATGGTTTACAAAGCACACTCACTTAAGTTCTTCATTTGAACTTCATGACAATGCTGTAAGGCAAGGAAATAAATGAGCAACGACAGGCAAAAGTCTAAAAACCAGGTCGAGTTGGAGGACTGACCTGGGTAGGCATAGCCAGTAGATGTCAGTGAGACTATTTTTGGCAATCGTAGAAACACAAACCTTTGGAGGAGAGGGGTTAGAAAGTGATGGGCTCTGAAATCCATGTAAAGGGACTTGTAGTCATGCTATTTCTATATCAAATATATATTAATTACTTTCTGATTTTAGATTTATACATTAATTAAACCTTATTGCTAGCAGGCTATTCCAACCATAGTATTTTTCATATTTTTCAAACATTTGACGATCCATGGATAGGAGGAGAGCAAAGGTTATCTTTCAAGTGTTTTGGAAGGGAATATGTAAGTTGTCATACAAAGCAGAAACTCACTGAATTTCCCAACTGTTTTGAAGGGATATGCAAGCCAAAGAAGTAGTAATTTGTTAATAAATAAAACTAATTGTCTTTCAACCTTCATTTAACTATAATAATGCAAGAGATTATACAGGACATTCAAATAGCAATTTTATCATATATTTGTGTTTTCAAATTTGATTCTCATTAACCACATTGGGAAAGGGAAAGAACAAGCATTGTATTGCCTAATTAACACATGACACCTGCAGAAGTTAACTGCCTTTCAGTGTCCTAGATACCTATTAATTTACTTGACTTTCTACCACTCTTCAACTTCCCTTTATGAGCACTAAGAGTTAGAAAGATCCTTACTGCTCATTATCTATCCAATACAGACTACTGTGATCATGGATGGTTGCAGGATCCCCTGGTCCAGCACAGATCACACTAAGTGCTGTTGTCCTTAGTGGTCTCAAGTAATGGGCAACTTGCCAGATGTTATATCACTGGTCCACTGATAACTTTTGCCTCTTGATCTTTAAGGTTTTTTCTTATCCACTCATATTTTGATTAAAAGGTTCAGATCTTTTGGTTATCGAGATTTTTTTCTTTGACTTCTTTGACACATATTAGAATGTGATTCTTTGACCCTTCTATTTACTCATTTCCAGTGAGACATCTTCATGATTTCTCTAATTTTATCATCTGTGGACTGTCTTTGAGTCACAGAAACCTGATCAATAAGAGATACTACATGTTTCCTAATGGACAGGAAGTTGCCTACCTAGTCTCCAGTTACTGACGCTCAAGTTCACGAGGGGCTTTCAGACCACAGTCTCCATCTGGTGGAAATGGAAAACATTCAGAGCTCCTCCAGAAACATGATTCTCCTTGTTTACATTTCACAGTCTTCTATTCCTACATGTACAAGTAAAATTCTCTTTAGCTAGAAAATCCACACTGGATAACCTACTTTGCATCTTCCTCAACAAGGCTTAAAACTAGACTACATAGGATGGACCTGTAGATATCATCCATTACAGAGGCTGCCCAGAATATAGTTGCACTAGGCATTTTCTGCTTGAAATACTTTCTTTTTTATTACGTTTTGTTTTTCTGTTCTTTGGAAAATGCGATCAGGGTATTGTTTTTCCAGTAATTCAATTTTATTACTAACCTGAAACAGCAATGTAAACATAAGAAAAAGAAGCAAGGGGGGAAGGCAATCAAGTCTTAACCAGCTACACCACTCTTTGCAGTCTGGAGAGAATTAATCAAATCCCATTCAGCATGTTGTTCAGTGAGACACAACCTAAGTAGTTATACAAATACACACATGCCGTTGTCTCAGTTGTCACAACATCATCAAGTAAAGTTAAGAGGCATGTGGAACAGCACGTGCAGTGAATGGCATGCTCATCTCACCAGATTGAAAAATGCAATGTTGAAAGAGTCAAGGGTGAATTATGTTTGTACATGGAAATATCATGTCTCCGGCTTTCTACAAGCAAAAAAATCAGTGTTTTAAAACCAGACATACCCTGAAGTCTTAGTCACTCACAGGTTTAAAATGTGTTTTGGAAAATAAATAGAAATCAAAAATATCTGAGAAAACATCAGACATCCTGGACTCAGAGGAGGCTTTTGTCAGATAAGGAAGCAGATAAGCAATATTTTATAATATTTATATAATAAATAATTATAACATAATTTATATATGGTAATATATAATACAAGTATAATTTATTAAGAAAGACAAAAGGTCAGTGTGGTCCTTTTCCTTTGTTTTTCAAATGTACCATTTTATCTTCATTCTTGGTTCTAGCTTCAGCCTCTTTCCTCTCTATCTCGTCTGTCTCTCTTTCACAGGGACATCTGCTTTACTCATCCTGCTACATATTACCATGCTATCTAATGATGTTCAACTAGCCATTAAACAATTATAACTTCTCCAACTTTAAATATTTACTACTTAAGAAGCATTCTCAACCATATATTTGCTAAGATACAGAAATAAGGATCCATGATTCTCTCAAAGGAAATATGAACTTGTAGAATTAGTCTAGTTGCCATTAAGAATAAAGAGGATGATATCAATTTAAACATATAGAAAGTATTCAGCATTCACACTGCCTAGAATTGTTCTGGGTGCCTGAACATTTTAAAATACATTCGGTTGAGAAAAGGGAGGGAAACATTCATAAAATCATCCTGATATATTTTCCAAATACAAAAATAAAACTTCTTTAGAAAAAGAACCTGTGTCCTGAGTGCAACTATTTTCCTGTTAGTTCCTATGACAGAGATGTCATTATTTGATTACAACAACACTTAACTTCTGAGCTCAGGAAGAGTCTCATTCAATCTGTCCATAAAACATGGTAAGCTACTGCTGATTCACTCGTGTTAGCACATGAGTTTAAGCCTATATGCCATCCTCCTATGAAGATTAATTCTCAAACATCATGGAGTTTAGACATTCTAAATCCTTCAACTGTTGAGCTGAGTAAACACTAAATACAGGTTTGTTTAACAAATGGATGAAATTTACATCTTCCTCTAAATATTTATACACTGTAATTCCTCTTAAAATTCCAGGAGTTAGTAAAATTTCAGTAAAAAATGTTCAAATACTTTCTCCTACCTTCTTTCTTCACTGAACACACCATTCTTGCTATTGGAGTTATTCTTTTCTCTACCTTATTTTTTCTTTAACTTTTACTTCTAAACTCCTTTGTGGCAAATAAGTTTAAGCAGCTGGGAGAATATACACCTTCAAAACAGTCTTTTAAATAATAGACCATTAGTCAGTTGCATTAGAATTCCTTGGGTGGGGAGCGTTTTGAAAACAGGTCCTACTGCAGACTAAGGAGACCAAAATTGCAGAAGAGGACTGCTGAAGTGCATGTGAGTGTGTATTTGAAGTGCATGTGAGTGTGCGTGTGAGTCGGGGGAAGGTAAGGAGTGTATGGTTTTAAAAAATCTCCCTTGCGACTCTGTAAATGGATGGATCTGGAGACTACCATGCTAAGCGAAATAAAGCCAATCCCAAAAAACCAAAAGCAAAATGTTCTCTCTGGTATGTGGAAGCTAACCCACAATAAGGGGGTGGAAAGTTCAGTGGATTAGTCAAAGGGGAATGAAGGGAAGGGAGAGGGGATGGAAATAGGAAAGACAGTAGAATGAATCAGACATAACTTTCCTGTGTTCATATAAGAATACACCACCAGTGAAACTCCACATCATGTACAACCACAAGAATGGGATCCTATGTTATACTCCATGTATGTAATAATATGTAAAAATATACTCTACTGTCATGTATATCTAAACAGAACAAATTTTAAAAAAAGATTTGCCTACAGCTGCCCATGCCATTCCATGCCACTGGAGTCCCTGTTGCCTTCTTCTCCTTCCTCCTCAGGAGGAGCAGTGAGTGGAACATGAGGGAACTAAGCACTAAAATGTGAAGTTTCCCCACATCTTTCCATTTCTTGCTTATTACCAAACCCATAGATACCAAGTGGTATCTACTACTAGGAAGTTTTTCTCCCCCCTTTGCATTTTACCTTTTTAAAACATGCTCTCTGCAGAAGCTCTGCACTCAGGGCATAGTACACTATCAAAGGAAAACAAAGGAGCTTTCTACTCAAGGGATTCTTTTTTGAGCTTACCTCCATTATTAACAATGGAGAATTTCAATTTAAAAACCCGATTAGGAATATAAGAAGGTGGTGTTCTTTGTCTCTATCTCTGACAAAATAATTGTTTCTAACATAGTCTTACATGTTTCACTGTTGATTTACCCATTATTTACAATATTAATAATTAAAAATAGATTTAACTGCGCATGTGCAAAGTGCATGGTACAAGAACTTCTTTTTGTAATACTTGGGATTGAACCCAGGGCCTAGTTCATACTAGGCCAGTCTTTCACCACTGAGATACAACCCTAACCCAATAAAATTTTTTAAAATAATTAAACTGCATGCACTTAGAGAAATGTGTGCCAATGTGGAAACATTTCCAGCCCAAATCATTTTCCCATACCCCAAATTACTTATGTATTCATCTGCCCATTTTCTGTAATACTTGATTTCGTGACCCCTAGTCTAAATAATAAAGACATTTAATCCTTTTGATAACCATCTGAGACTCTTTCTTGACATAGGTCAGGAACTGATAATTTTAGGAGTCAAAATTCAAGTCACTAGATAATATTTTGTTTCTGTGTCTCAGTTTGACTATTTTGCACTTATTGTACACTCCAATTTGGGACAAACCTAATCATGCACAGTAAAATACTCAAGTTCATACATAAGCAACTGGGCCACAAACATTTTATAAATCATGGTTTGGGTATTTCTTGGACATATTGGTGAAGTTATCCTCAAAATATGACTTCAAGAGGGAGAAAGAAATACATTTGTTGTCCAGAGTATAGGCCATTTATTTTAATTTGGAATGTTCACTGAAGATGGGTAGTGAATAAAAAGTCTATTCCAGTTGGCAGTCATTTTCACTTGGTCCTCAGAAAACCTCCTGTATTATCAGGCATAAATTTACCAAATAATTGTTAATTAACATTGATTCACCCAAGAAACATTTATTAGATATATATTATGTACCAGGTACTATTCAGGAGAAATGAAAAAGAACAATTAAATAGTGTAAACTTTCTATTCCCACTGAATTGATTTTCTAGATTAAAAGATAGAAAAAAATGCCTTTTTCAGAAAGAACTGTTGATTTCGAGATACAGTTGCAATATTGACTCTTGCAGTATTGCCAAGACCAGATATGTAATAGCAAATAATCTATAGTGGATGAACACTTTAACCTATCTGGCATTAGTTATGCCTGTTCCAGATCCCTGCATTATGATCCAATTTAAAATTATATACATAAAGAAGAAAGAGAGTAAGGAAGAATTTGAAGAATTTGATGAAAATCCCAGGCAACAGAGAAGTTTTGCATAAGTGCTTTTAATAAGAGCCTATGTTAATTTTAGAGTGGCTGATTTCTGGCATAATAAGATCTGTCAAATGCAAGTCATCTCATGGTCCACACGATATGAATAGACATTCATATTATCTAGAATACAGCAGATAGATATTGCTGTTATGGGGAAAATAGAAAAGGTGACAGGGATGTCCCATTTCTTGGTCTGGTCTGGTCACATTTCACTTTAATGTGATTAGAGGCATTTGACACTTTAATCAGGGTGATCTCTCACATGCCTGGAGCACTTAGCCTGGGACAGAAGACTAAACAGTGACATTTGTTTTTTCCTCATGTTCAGTGAATCATCATCGCTCCAAACTGGAAAGTTTCAACAGGTGTACAAAGAATATGATGGCTAAAACATTTTAGCAAGTTCTCTTCGCTTGAAGTCCAAATGACAAATGTAGTCCATCTTTTATAAATATACTGCCCTCCATACTGAAGCAAGCCCCCTGATAGAAATCCAGGTGGCTTTTGCTGTTTTAAATTTGCTAGTCCTTTTGTGTTCCTACTGAAGAGAATTCTGGCAACATTACCTGAAGATGCATGTACCTGGCTAACATATTTTTTTGGTTTCTTTTTTTTTTTTTTTTTTTTTTTTTGTGGTGTTGGGGATTGAACCCAGGGCCTTGTGCTTACGAGGCAAGCACTCTACCAACTGAGCTATATCCCCAGCCCAACATACTTTTTGATAAAACATCACATTTAATCATCATTACCACACTAAGAGATAAGTATTTGAATTCCCATTTCACCATTGAGGAAAACAAGACTCAAAGACATTGAATTGCTTACTTGAAACCAAATGGTTTATAAGTGGTACAGAAAATAAACCTTTTTATTGTGTGTCCCACACCACTGGAAAAATTAAAAGAACAGCAAAACATCCACAGATGCCCTTCACCACAGCTCCCAACACTACTCTAGCATCTGAAACCACATACTCTGCCTTCCTGCTGGTAACCATAGACAAAATGTCCATACTCTTTGCAAAGCTAATCTCCTTTGCATACTAAATTACACATGCTCATCCACTTGAGAACAGCTCTGCAGAAAGGCACCTTTCCCACCTCCTCATTTTTACTCAGTGTTGCATTATTCTCAATGATATACATTGTTATTGTTATTCCTACTTAGCTAGCTTATTTTGCTTTAGCCAATTTCTCTTGCCAGTCTCTAGACCATTTCTCTGCTACCTTCTAAAACCCTTTCTAGAAACATGCTCCTACTTATTGTCTCTGATTACCCTGCCCTCATTCTCTCTTAAAACTACTCTAAATAGACTTTGTTGGAACCACTAGTATCAAGGTCACTTCTGCTTACATGTCGCTCAATTATATTGTCTGTTCCCATCTCACTTGACTTAGCAACAGCATTTTACACAGGTGGTTATTCCGTGCCCTTGATATATTTTCATCTGTTAAATTTCTGAACAGCATGCTTGGTTTTCCTCTACGCCACCCCTGCCATTGATTTGTATAATGTTTTCTTCTCTTTATTTAACTTCATACTGTTGAAGGGGCCCAGAGGCCAGTCATTGATTCTCTTCACTTTCCTATGCATACTCACTTGGTGAGCACATCTCATCTGTCACCTTACTTCATTGTTCATGATGATGAGACACAAATTTGGATTTCCCAACCATACCTCTCTCACAAATTCTAGATCGCCATGTGCAACTGCCTACTCAACATTGGTAATCGAACATCTAATGAACAGTGCAAATTAGCACAATCAAAACCACATCCATGGCCATCATCAGTCAGGACATTTGTTTCCTTTTCTGATCATCATCAACACTTAGAGCTCTTAGAAAACATTCAACAAATATTTGTTTAAGTGCATTAATGAATAAATATTACTGCCTAACATAGTTACAAGGAATTCAATAGATTCAGTAGATTCAATAGATGCCTTTTAGATAAATGAAAGGGTGAATAAAAGCATAAGATAATGCCAGGACACACACTGGATCCTAGTACATTCCTTCTCCTTCAGACTTAATTTTAATTCATTTTTAAATGTAAAATAATAATTTAAAAATAGCAATTATTATAAAATAATTATTTGGCTAACTCCTGTTTAAAGAGATTCCTGACAACTACAGGTAAATTAGCCAACAGTCTCCCATTTCCAGCGATCAGTCACTCTAGAAAAACTGTTAAACTTCCTTATGAAAATTATTATTGTCTATAATCATCTCGTTCACTTAGCTATTTACTTGCTTATTTTTACTTTCATGATTTTCATTCTATGAGCAGAAGGATCTTGTCTCCTCATTACTTTGTACAGTGCCTAGCACATGGTACATGTTCAATGATATCTATGAAATGAATGAATGAATGTAATACAGATAATATCTCTGAGTGAAATTGGATAAGTTATATTGTAAAGTCATGAGGAAACAAGAGCTGGAGCTGACAAAGTCTTAAGGCAAACTCACCCTGAGATGAAATTATCTGTTTGCTAGCAACAGGATGATCCTAAATTCAAGGCTATCTCAGCAACTTAGTGAGACCCTGTCCCAAAATTTAAAAAAAGAAGAAGAAGAAGAAATTAATTAAAAGATCTGGGGATGGAGCTCAGTGTTAAAGTACTGCTGGGTTCAATCCCAAGTACCCTCCCTCCAAATTATCTTTATTAAAAACAGTCTGGAGCACCATGTACAGGGTTCAATTTCTCTACATGTCAAACCATTCCCAGTGTCTTTTCTTTGTTTCTTGGCAAATTAGAAATTAATTCTAAAACAATGTTTCTCAACACTCTTTTCATTGACCCTCAAGGAAACTTTTTAGATTTTTTTCTAGTTATTACCATATGACATTTTAATTACACAGACACACTGTAATCTATCTTTAATGTGCTTTGTACATGAAAAGATGGATTCTTTTTCATCATTCCCTATCAAATACTAATTTTTACCTTCTTGTTAGAGAGACTGTTCTTGTTTTGAATGCCTGCTCTACAGCACTGCATGTTGCCCACTTCTTTTATGGTACTATGTGCTTTAGTTCTAGACATCATAGTTTGAAGTAGATCATCGTAGTAGATCACTGCTTTTGTTTCTTTGTTTGTTTCCCATTTCCATTTTTGTTTGTTGGTTTGGTTTGGATGCATTGATTTTTCAGTTAACAAGCCTGTGATTCCTAGTGATTATTTTGTGTATTTCACCTGCCCATCACCTCCCCGCCATACACACACCACTACCACCACCACCTAAACCCTTCCCCATTGACTTCTCCACAGATTTACTATGGGATTTTGGATTCTATCCTTATGATCAAAATTATGATGGGTTGGGAATTGTGTGTGTAATATAATTGGAGACTCTGCCAAAGCCTAAATAGTCTAGCCCCATCTGCTGAAGAAGCTACTCAACGCTCATTGATATCTTTACAGAGCATGGAATCCTTTGGCTTCTTTTTTTCTTTCATACCAATATATGGGTGAGTGCAGCATATTTCTTTTACATTGCCAAGAAATAAGGTCAAGACTGGCAAAGCCATTTCCCCACATTCCAAGTAGAGAGCAGTACCTGAACTCATACTGCAGTAATGCTGCTGGTATATCTCACTGAGTCTACTTAGAAAAGGGAAAAGGAAAGTTGCTGTTTATTGGAAAGACTTCAGCTCAGGAAAACCCACATGAAAGCCATTACGCAATTAATGCAATGGTCCTAAAGGCCAGTTATGACAACATGGGAAATAGTGGAGACCAGAACACATTGGATAGAGATTGTATCCAAATCACAAAGTTTACAGCACTGAAACAATTCAGCCACCCTAGCACGTGGCATGCCTTTGGGTAAAAAGGAGTATGAACCTGTGTTTGCACAAATTATAAACATGCACCCATTATGGATGCATCAATTAATATAAGAACCCCTCTGGCATGTTGGAGTTGGACTCCCGAATTAGATGAGGTTCAATGATCTCAGATCTTTACTTGAGCAACTCTAGTAGAAGATGAATGGCTGCCCAATGTGAACCTGAAACTTAAGACCTTAGATGGTGTGTGCTGTTGCCATGGCTCATCTGTCAGCTGGAGAAGAAAGCCACTTAAGAACCATGACATAGGTCTCTGCTGCCCTCCACACAATTTCTCCTGTGACAGTCATTGACTGGTTCCTGAGCACACAATACGTTAGCAACTTGCTATGTACTTCTTAAAATTTTATATTTTCTGTTTGTTCTTTTTAGATTTACATGACAGAAGAGTGTAGTATAGTTTTTCTAATTAGGATCCCATTCTTGCAGTTGTACCTGATGTGGACTTTCATTGGTCATATAGTCACATGTGAACATAGGAAGTTTTACCTGATTCATTCTACTGTCTCCCCTATTCCCACCTCCATTCCCTTCATTCCCTTTTGTCTAATCCAATGAACTTTTTATTCTTCCCTCACCTCCCTTATTATGTGTTATCTACATATCAGAATGAATATTTGGCCTTTGTTTTTTTGGGCATTGGCTTATTTCACTTAGCAGAATAGTCTCCAATTATATCCACTTACCAGCAAATGACAAAATTTCATTCTTCTTTATGGCTGAGTAATATTCCATTGTGTATATATGTTACATTTGCTTTATCCATTCATCTGTTGAAGGGCACCTAGGTTAGTTCCATAGCTTAGTGCTTGTGAATTCAGTTGCTATAAGCATTGAAGTGGCTACATCACTGCAGTATGCTGATTTTAAGTCCTTTGGGTATATACTGAGGAGTGGGATAACTGGGTCAAAAGGTGGGTCCATTCCAAGTTTTCTGAAGAATCTCCATACTGCTTTCCACAGTGGTTGCACCAAATTGCAGTCTCACCAGCAATGTACGAGTGTTCCTTTTCCCCAACATCCTCACCAATATATATTGTTACCTGTGTTCTTGATAATTGCCATTCTGACTGGAGTGAGATGGAATCTCAGTGTAGTTTTAATCTGCATTTCTCTAATTTCATGCTTTTAGAGGGCTCATATCCTAGGATGGGCAAGAGACAGCAATGTGTATCAATACCTAAACATAAAACAGCTTTGGGTATATTTGAAATTTTACTAATTATCCAAACTTGCTCAGAATTTATATTCCTTTTGAGAACTCCCTTTATTCTGACTTGTTTGTTCCCTCCTATCCATACTCTCATTTTTTCAGCAAACCCTGTTTGGCTCTGTCTGTAAAACATATCCAGCGTCTGGTTCCTGCTCATCACCCACCTTCCACTGTCATCTCCATACATGTGCATTACTGCCAGAGTCTTCTCACAGTCACATCCTGTATAATTGCTCCTAGCTGCATGTGGTTACTGAGCACTTGATGGTCATTAGTTCTAGCTGAGGTAGGCTGCAAGTGTAAAATGCACACTGAATTTCAAATACTTAATGTGAAAATACTGTAATTTATCTCACTTGGTTAAATAAAATGCATTCCTAATATTAAGTTCACCTGGTTCTTTGACTTTGTGTGGATACTAAAAAGTTGAAAATTACACAGTTGGCTTACTTTTGTGGTGTGCATTACATTTCTGTTGGGCATGAGTGTCCTAACTGGCATTTCTGCTTCTACCCTTGCTTCTTTTTATCCTATTTTCAAGTCAGAAAACTACTGAAGTATTATTCAGATTATGGCAGTCTTGGTTTAAAGGCAGATTTCCATTGTACTGTCAAAGTCTTTGCCATAACTTTGCATACTGCTCCACTCTTCTCCTGGATTCTCCTTCTAGTTCCCTCTATTCAGCAACACTGGCCTCCAACTTGTCCCTCAACTTCAACATCTGTTACCTCTTTCTGGAATGTTCTTTCCTTGAAGAACAATTACATGGTTTGCGTTTTGCTTCCTTTGGTTTTTCTCTATGTTTTCAAAATTTCCTTCTTATCTGCAACACTTTTTATTTTTGCATAGGGGTTGGGTTACCAGGGATTGAACTCAGAGGCACTAGACCACTGAGCCACATCCCCAGTGATATTTTATATTTTATTTAGGGGCAGGATCTCACTGAATTGCTTAGTACCTCACCATTGCTGAGGCTGGCTTTGAACTCATGGTTCCCAATATTTGATACCTCATTCTTGCTTCAATTTTTTTCTTTTTACCATTTATCACTAATTAATATCTCCCTATTTTTTATATACACTCATGCATTTATATACATAATATGTATAACTTACCCAATTTAATGTTTTTCTCTACCACAATAATGTAGGCTCTCTAAAGACTGGAAAATGCATTTTGCTTATAACTGCACTCACAGACCCTAAAGTATAGTCAACATTCAGTAAATAGCTGGCAAACAAGTGTCTGTTCCAACTTCACACCTATAGCCTTACAGTCCTTTATGAACTCAGTTCTGCTCACCTCACCGCTGTGACTTCTGCCCTAATGTTCTCTTTTGTTTATTCCTTTGCACTAGATTCTTATTCTGCAAATAGTTCAAGCTCATCTTGTCTCTCAAGCCTTTATTTGCTTTTTCTGTTACCTGGAATATTCTTATCCCCAGATCTGACTCTTGCAGTGTTTCTATTTGTATAAAGTACTTCCTCCATGTTGTATACAACCGGAACGCCTAGCCCCTGGCCTGACTTCATTTCTCTTTCTACACTTCGTCACTACATGGAACTGTGTTATCACATATGCTGCCTGGTTCTCTGCTTATTTGTCATCTGTCTTTTCTACATGTTCTCCAAGCTGGGAGGAACATATCTTGCTTGCCATTGCATTTCCAATGCCTCAAATGGTGCCTGGCACATAGTTGTATCCCTAATGGTACATAAAGATATTAGGTGCTGGTGACTCAAGGTAAGAAAGATATGTGAGGCTCAGATTAGTGGGAATAACTGAAGAGTAAATAATTACATTAGTGTGTGAGAGGTTTAAAGTCAGCCAAGCACAAACAGTTCTGTACAACTGGAGAAAATGTGATTGTGATATTTTTCATATAATCACCATTTTCCACCCTATAGTATGCCCTCAAGAAGCCCCATCTCCTCCTGTTCTGCATACTCATTGTCTTTAGGATGTTTCCGGGAAAGAAACTCACCATGCTCCTTGAGATCCCCAACACTTTCCTCCAGGGAATGAACTAGCAAATGCAAAACTATGCTCAAGATACCAGTGACTTAGAACTCTAGGGTGCCTCTTGAGAGGCTCTGGCTTCAAGCTTATCAAAAAGGATACCCTTCACGGTGTCCCTATCAAACAAGAACCACCATGCAAAGACAATATTGTTGATGCCATGGGGGCTGCAGAGACCCTTCCCGTCCCTAGGTTAGACTCACTTCCACAAAATGCTCACCCTCTCTATCAAATCAACCCCTGAGAGGAGCAGGCTCTTAATATGTAGGCCATGAATGAATCAGTCAATAAAGTGACCAGACAGAACATGGTTACTGAGAATCGGAGAGACAGACGGAGTCTGTATCTTATCTTAGCTTCCTAAAAGCCCAGTGGCAATGACCATGTTGCTTATTCTTTGTGAGATCCATTCTCATCATCTATGAAATAGGAACAATGATACAGCTCTCATAGAGCAGTATTAAATGTAATAGGTGTAAAATGCTTGTTGTTCTAATGGGTGTGTGTGGGCACTAAGTGAGGAGGAACTGCAATTCTTCCCAGGCTCCTCGACATGAGTCACACTGTCAAAACTCTCCTGAGCTTCCCAGATAAGGGCCTCTCTCTTTCTCTCCTAGTGCCTGGAATATTTTGCCTGTTCCAATGAGTGTAGCTGAGTCTATCTGAAGCAGTCCAGTCATTCCATTTTATTAGTCCTCAGGGAGGAAAGTCATTTACTCTAAAACACATGGGCACAGACCTAAATGAGACATTAAAGATCCCTTAGTCCAACTCCATCATCTTACAGATGAAGAATGAGTCCCCTGGGTAGAAAAGGACTTTTCTATGGAAGTACATATTTTTCCAAGGGTCATATCAGAGCTGTTTCCAATCTAAGAAAAGTGGATGACCCTGGAGACAGAATTTAAGCTTAAAAATTACTCTTAAAGTTGATATTTGAGGCATTCTTAATTATACCTATAGTTAAACAATAAAACTTGACAATTATAAAAGAAGTCAGTCATTACAACTTTCCTCAGGAATTATTATGGGAATATCCATAAAGCCAACTAGCATAGCTGAGAAATGTAAAATCCTATGTGATATCATGAATGCTGAGCACATAGTGTAACCCACTCAGTAACAAGCACATACATAACCAGCTTCTTGTATAGGGCAAGGAATTGAGATGGGAACAGGATGTGTTAGGGGGAAACAGTATAAGTCACAAGCATTTACAGAAACATTTATCTTCCGAATGAAGTTTTCTTTGCATTCAATTATACATGAACAATGGTAGCACTTTTAATACCTTTGGCAGCTTATGTATATTATCCTGTAGAAAATTCTCAAAGAATATGAAAATAATTTGGTGATGAGATCATTTGGTACAATAAGGTACTTTTTTTTTTTTTTTTTTTTGGTACCAGGGATTGAACCCAGGGGCACTGAACTGCTGAGACACATTCACAATCCTTTATTTATTTACTTTTTGGCCTAGGGCCTCACTAAGTTGTGGAGGTTGGCTTTAAACTTTCAATCCTCCTGCCTCAGCTGCCCCAGCTGTGGGGATTACAGGCATGTGCCTGACAAGATATCCATTTTTTGCTTCCACTAGGATCTCAGGTTTGAAGGTTAACAGGAAAATGCAACTCTTTTGCCTGTGCTGGGGGGTACCTCCTGAAGACCAGCAAGCCACCAATGGCAACGAGAGTCTTTTTCTCACAATTGGGCAGATAGGATTTTGTAGCAGTAAGGTTATTTTTGAACAGGACAAGTCATATGTTTCCTTATATTTCTTTGAGTCTTCAAAACCTCCAACTTCAAGAAAAAAAAAGCTGCCAAATATTGCTTTGCACTAGTAGTTATTTTACAAACCCAAAAATATGCACTTGGATCCCACTTCAAAAGGACTTGCTGCCCATCTTCTGGGACCCTGGTAAGCTGACAAACTCAAGCTATTAAAACATGTGGGTATCTCACCTTTTCAGCCATGTTTGACTCAACCCAGTACCTGGCAGCCCTGTTCTGAAGGCTGAGCTCTTTCTGCCAATATAGGAATCTTCCAACGGGTGATCTTTGTTCAAATGCACCCCACTGCACCACGAGGCTTCCTGAGATGGACATTGCAGTTTGACAGATTTCTTTTCCTAATTCCATCT
The DNA here is from genome assembly GCF_902686445.1 of Sciurus carolinensis. Taxonomy (NCBI): domain Eukaryota; kingdom Metazoa; phylum Chordata; class Mammalia; order Rodentia; family Sciuridae; genus Sciurus; species Sciurus carolinensis. The sequence goes on along the minus strand of NC_062218.1, from coordinate 102,935,680 downwards.
TGTCCCTTCTCCTTTCACAGATCTTTCTCCCCAATAAATGTTTTGTACTGTTAACTCTGTCTCAGGATTTATGTCCCAGAAGTGTCAATTGATATATCTGGAAATAACTCCATTCTAGGAGAACAACCTGGAAGAGATATACCAGATGTCTAAACCACAATTCTTAAGAAATTATTTAAAAGAAAGAAGAAAGAACAAAGACAATACCAAATATATTTTTAAATTCTTGTAAGTCCTACCAGAAGTTTAGAGTGTTTACAGGACAGTGAAAATAAATAGGAGATGCACAGAAAAAATAGGATTATAGTAAACAAAGGGTCGTCTAATGCCCTCTCTGGGAGAATACTGCATCTAGCTGCTTCTGTCTATGCAGAAATAAAGCCCACACTAAGGGTTCCAACAGTTGATCTGTTCTGATGAAGCACATCAGTCTCCGACCAAGAATAAATAAGGGAGGTGGATGGAAAGTTTTATGCATCATGAAAAGATGGTTTTCTAAGCATTATGCTAATTGGTGTGCATTTGAAATATGCTAATGAACACAATATCATGTTGATCTAATAATAGATGGTATTTTCATTTTGGGGAAAGATGCAATGTGATGCTGTTCTATCCTTCATGGAATCTTCTGGGGACCAGATGGGTTGTCAAAGGACTTGATATGAAAATCAAAATGTATATAATTTGAAATATAATGGACCCTGAAAAATCTTTTAAAATTCTACAATATAGAAGCACTGCAAACTATGGTTATTGCTGCTGCTGACTTTGCCCAGAGATGAAGAAGGTCAAGGGCACTTAAGCCCCAGCAAGAGTTCCTGAAGAGTTGCAACTTTGTGATGGAGCTCTGTTAAATATGTTGTTCTTCTCTGTGGAAATGTCATGAAAATAAAAAATTCTTTAATGATCCTACTATCCTCAAACTGAAAACCCTTATCTTTTCCTTTATTGACAGGTCCAACTCATTGTCACATTTTAAGAAACCCAAGTAGGCTGAGATTTCATCCAAATTTGGTGCCTTCAGACTTCAGTACAGAAAACAGTCAAGTGATTGTTATAAAACTGATCGTTTGGTAGATGTTCACTGTGTTCCAAGTACTCTGATAAATACTTCATTAGAAGAATCTCAACCCTCCTGCCACTGGAATCATATTAATTTTCATTGTTCCAAATTCAATACTGAGAAAACTTGCCCCAAATTGCACAGTTAGCAAAATTGTGACGTGAGGATTTGAACCTAAGAATTTTAAAATTCAAAGCTCTGGAAAAGGTTAATAAGGCAACTACAAACATTACTACATTCAACAAGTACCAACACCTAAACAACTTGTTCTATGAGCTGAGAAAAAAGAAACAATGTTCTCTCGTGGGTTGAAACCTGGACTCATTTGTGTTTAAAAATCTCCCTGGGATAAACCCCAGTTAATCATTGCACACTATCTTTTAAATTTGCTTTTGTATGTGATTTGCCAGAATTTTGTTAAAGATTTTTGCATGTACGTTCACCAGGGATATTGGTCTAAAGTTTTCTTTCCTTGATGCACCTTTGCCTGGTTTTGGTATCAGAGTGATACTAGCTTCATAGAATGAGTTTGGAAGGGTTCCCTACTCTTGTATTTCATGGAATACTTTGAGGAGTATTAGTAAAAGTTCTTCTTTAAAGGTCTTGTAGAATTTGTATGAGAATCCATCTGGTCCTAGGTTTTTCTTGGTTGGTAGGCTTTTGATGGCTTCTTCTATTTTGGTGTTTGAAGTTGATCAGTTTAAATTGTGTCTGTCTTCCTGATTCAGTTTGGGATGATTATATGTCTCTAAAAATTTGTCAATGTCTTTGATATTTTCTATTTTGTTGGAGTATAGATTTTCAAAGTAGGTTCTAATTATGTTATGTATTTCAGTGGTGTCTGTCATGATCTTTCCTTTTTCATCACGAATTCTAGTAAGTTGAGTTTTCTCTCTCACTTGTACATTGTTGGTGGAGTTGTAAATTGATATAACCACTCTGGAAAGCAGTTTGGAGATTCCTCAAAAAACTTGGAATGGGCCCACCTTTTGACCTAGTTATCCCACTCCTTGGTTTATACCCAAAGGACTTAAAATCAGCATACTACAGTAATGCAACCACATCAATGTTTATAGCAGCTCAATTCACAATAGCTAGATTGTGGAACCAAACTAGATGCCCTTCAACAGATGAATGGATAAAGAAACTGTGGTATATATACACAATGGAATATTATTCTTCCATAAAGAAGAAGAATATTATGGCATTTGCAGATAAATGTGATGGAATTGGAGAATATCATGCTAAGTGAAAAAAGCCAAACTCAAAAAACCAAAGGTGGAAAATTTTCCCTGATAAGTGGATAATGATATACAATGGGAGTGGGGGGTGGGGGGTAAGAGAAGAATGGAGGAACTTTAGAGGGAAATGAGAGGGAGGAGGGGGTATGAAAGATGGTGGAATGAGACAGACATCATTATCCTATGTATATGTATGATTACACGAAAGGAATGAATCTGCATCATGCACAAGCATAGAAATGAAAACTCGTACCCCATTTGTGTACAATGAATCAAAATGCAGTCTGTAAAAATAAAAAAACAAATTAATTAATTGAATTTAAAATATCTTCAACACTAATCACAATGATTGGCAGTAGCATTTGTTCAGCATCCAGTCTGGAATGAGTTTTCAGGTACTGGTACATACTTCAAAATAGAGAAAGAAAAAAATGCCTTTTATATTATCCTCATGCTATTCTAATATTTCCAAAAAATCAAAATGACTGACTATAACATAGTAGTTTAAAAAATGAGCAATATGTGATATGAATTTTGGGTTAACTCACATTTTGGCATCAGCTCTTTTTAGCTTATCAAGGAGCTTTACCTCTGAGTACCATAACCTAAAAACAAACAACAAATTTGTCTACAATACACTCACAGGGTCACTGTGAGATTAAATTAGATAATACTAGCAAGGTATTTAAATACAACCTTTGTTTTAGTCAACTTTTGCACTGCTGTGATTAAAAGATCTGACCAGAACAATTTTAAAGGAGGATAAGTTTATTTAAGGGCTCAGTTTCAGAGGCCGGCTTTGTCCATAGAAGGACGACTCCCTTCCTCGGGGATGGAGCAATCAAGGCAGAAGAGTGTGGCAGAGGGAAGCAGCTCACATGGTGATCAGAAAGCAGAGAGAGAGGTCTCCACTCGTCACATACAAATCTATACCCCAATGCCACACTCCTAATTCCCACCTCCTCTAGCCACACCCTACCACTTCAATTACCACTCAGTTAATCCACATCACTGATTGGGTTAAGAATCTCACAGAGCAATCATTTCTCCTCTGAACCTTGCATTGTCTCACACATGAGATTTTGGGGGACACGTCACATCCAAACCACAACAACCTTATTTAGAAAAAGACCAGTAGATAATTGCAATAATTTTCTTCCCTGACTTTAGCCATGAGTCCTATGTAGTAATGTATTGAGAGTTTTCATACTAAACTTATTATTTTAGTTGTAGTTACATTATGTTGGTCTTTAAAGTCAGTGACTCAATTAGGTGCTAAGATGTGACCAATAACTTAGCAAATAACAGTTGTGTTTGGAATTTCTAAGTCATAGGAGCTTTGTGTCTATTTTCCATAAACAAAATGAATGAGAGAGATGAGCAGCCATCTAAATAAATGAGTAGCACACTATCCAAAGCTACTTCCTTAGATCCATAGATTATTTCTCATGATCTTTCTGCATTTTCAATGTATAAAAGTAATGTGAAGCAGCATTATCCATTTTGTAACCAATTATCATTATCTCTGTTTAAACAATGAGGCTACTGAAAAATAGAGCTGGAAAGTCAGCTGCTCACAGTCTCAAAGATAGCCAGAGGTAGAGCTGATTATTTGGGGATGCATGTGTAAATTCTTGTCTTCCTCCTCCTTCTATTCCTCCTTTTCCCTCTTCTTTTTCTTCTTTGAATTGCCTTTTCATTTTCCATGCCCATTTTTTACTGGGGCATTCAACTTTTAATTGCTAATTTGCAAACGCTGTTTATATATTAGTAGCATTAGTTGCACTGATTCTTCATCCAACACAGTGTTGTACATATATTTTCCAGTTTAGCATATCTTCATTTTTGTTACTATTTTTCTACATAAAAGGTTTAAACTTTTATGGGAGGAGATTGATTTTTTTCATTATAATTTCTATCTACAGTGAAATAAGTAGGAAATCCTTCATCTCCATAGTCCAGAAATGATTACCCATTTTTTTCTCTAAACCATCTGAAAAAACTCAAGACAACCTATCATCCTATCAACATTAAGATAATAAATACATATGGGTGAGTGAGTTATGGATAAATTTTCACTTTCTTCCTCAGACTTTTTAGATTAACCACCCAGGTGCTCCTCTTACACCTTTAAGCTCATTTCAACCATGTACATCAAAAAAGGGCAGTTAGATGTTGGGATGTATCTCACCCAGCATGTGTGAGCCCTGGGTTTAATCCTCAGCACCTAATTAAGAGGAGAAAAAGAAAGGGGTTTTATGGGTTCATGGATCCAAATAGTTCCAAATAGTTTAGACACCCTCTTTGGGAGAAAGTAATTTAGAGCCCATGGGAGCGACCAAAAGATGTCTGCTCAACAGTGGAGTGGATTTAGGATTTGCAGGTGAAAAGGTTATAGTTTCTTCTACAGAAGTAGGTCTTCTTTTTTCCAGAAATTTGTTTCTTCCTGACATATTGGCACTGATTAGGTGATATGTCCATCCCTGATCTAACCATAATTACTTGGGACTCTTGGATTGTCATGAGCCAGTTGAAACACCCATCCCTGAAGTTTAGAGTGGGATCCATCTTACCCAAACTATGATGCTAAGGATAGGATACATGTGTGTGGCGGGAGGTAGGGTTCTAATGCTGGAACCCAGGGCATCACACGTTATGCATTAGGCAAGCACTCTACCACTGAGTTACATCCTCAGCCCATTATGTTATTTAGTAAAGAACATTTCTTAAGAGTAACAAAGCACCTTTTGGCAGGAAAGATTAGGAAGAGATGCCAGTGATACAACAAACAAAAGCTTCTAACAACATATTATTAGTGTATATTCTTTTACTGTTTTTCTTTTTGAGTAGAAAAAGGATAACTATTGCAACAAACAAAATAAAAAAAAAATAGTAAGATGTTTTCCTCTCTTTCTCATTCTGTATCTCATCACAGGGAGAAGGGTTGTTATTTTTGGAGGTGCACTTCCAAGTCACCATATCCAGCATCCCCAGCATGTTAACTGTGTGGTCCTGGGAAGTGTCATTCATCTGTTTAGTTAACCCTAAAGGAATCACTTGTTTCAAATTGGAAGCATCAATATTTCTGAAAAGAACATAATAGCATTAAGAGTAGCAACTTATTTAAGTAATAGGCTTTTTTTAATTGTAAACAAATGGGGTACATCTTGTTTCTCTGAACATGAAGTAGAGGCATACCATTTGTGTAATCATACATTTACATAGGGTAATAGTGTTTGATTCATTCTGTTATTTTTTTCTTCCCCCCACCCCTCCCACCCCTCTTTTCCCTCTATACAGTCCCTCCTTCCTCCATTCTTGCCTCCCTCCCACCCGCCATTATGTATCATCACCACTTATCAGCGAGATCATTTGTCCTTTGGTTTTTTGAGATTGCCTTATCTCACTTAGCATGATATTCTCCAATTTCATCCATTTGCCTGCAAATGCCATAATTTTATTATTCTTTATAGCTGAGTAGCATTCCATTGTATATATATACCACAGTTTCTTTGAGGGGCATTTGTTTGGTTTCACAATCTGGCTATTGTGAATTGAGCAGCTATGAACACGAGAGGCTTCGGCACAGGGTGAGGCTCTGGCACAGGACGAGGCTCCCTGGCCCAGGTAATAGGTTTTTAAGGCTGGTGTTTCTCTCTCTCTCTCTCTCTCTCTCTCTCTCTCTCCCTCTTGATTAACACAGAATTATTTTCACTGTCTTGGTTTTCCAGCCTTCCTAAAGATCCTGATCTTCATAACACTAATCACAGTTGCCACAGTCAACATCTAAGAGCAAATCAATTGTGCAGCAGTTGGCTGGCTATTGTTACAACAGCAAAGTTGCAATAATAGTACAATCATAACTGTGATCCTATAACATAGCTGTTTGAGTTTTGTGCTTCCTTATGATTGACACAGGCCCCAGAGTGCTTTCTACATTAGGAACTTCCATGCCAGTATTCACATATATTTGAAGAAAATAGTTGAGACAGAGAAAGGGAAAGAGGGAGAATCAGAGAGTGAACAGGTTGACTCTAAGGACAGAAAGTGTAATTTTTATTTTTTTACAATATGCATGATGCAAACTAATTTGATAATGTCTCTCCCTGAAGTGTTAATAGTCTCCAGTTATTTGAGTCAACAGGGAAACTGTAAATAGCTTTGCTTCATCCTTTCTTTCCACTGCTATTACTCTGGGTTTCTGCAAATAAGTCCATTCTTTTTCACATTTGTGCTCTGGTTTATGCTGATTTCTTTACCTAAACTTATTTATCTTTATCCTTCATTCCTAGAGGCTTAAAACACTTTGGGAGAATATATAGATTGTTCATTAATAATTGCATTTGTGTAGTGGACATACGCTGCTTCCTGGCTAACTTTTGTTTGAAGAAACCACCCTACACCATACTCTCTGCAGCGCTACCAGTCATAGATGCTGCATCAATCACCAGTCAAAAGGATGAAAACACAGCCCTAGTAACAATCAGTACCTGGGCCCCTGGCAAAGAGGTTAGCCTGAGGAAGAGCAGACACATGCAAAAGCACTGGAGGAAAGTCTTTCTTGTGAATCATAAGCTATAATAAGTAGGGTTTTTCTCCTCACAACATAGAGAGATATTATTACTGAATGAAGCTAAATAAAGACAATACCCATAAAAGGAAGCAGGGTTGATTAATAGAAAAAAAAGTCAAAACCACATTTTCTAGACTTCTAGATACAATAGGGCCTAAAGGCAGCTATATTCCTGGATCCCCAGAATTCATCAGCCAAAATTAATCTGCCAATTTTTCTCTCTCTCTTCCTTCTTCCCTTCCTTCCTCCCTTCCTCCCTTCCTTCCTTCCTTTCCTTGCCTAAGGCAGTAAGAGTTAGATTTCACCACAAAGACTTATCACCAACATATCTATAAGACTATTACTTTTATTATCTTTTTCATGTTAAGCTGTACTTAATAACCATTTGCTGAATTTAAATTAATAGGATTTCTAAATAGGAGTTAATATAGGATATAGAATATGGCAAGAGTCATCCACAAGGATGGTGGTGATTGTGGTGGTGGTGATATTGTGCCAGGATGTGACAAAAGTTTTCAACAGTGAAAAGTTCATTAGCAATGGTAGAGGAGCCTGCCTTTAAAACACACAGGTCTTCCTCAGTCATTGTCCACAATTTTCTTGTGTTGACATTATGCAAAAATAAAGTACTTGGATTCATATATGTAAAGCATCATCAATCTTACAGAGTGCTTTTAAATATACTTGTTTAGAGTATATCTAGATAGCCATGTGCTTGTTATATGGCACTTGTTATATGGCTTGTTATATGGCCTGTTAAATTAATTGAAAATTAATTTTCTTTCATCATTAAAGACATCTTCCCTTCCCCAACTCTTGCTACCACAGAATAGCAAGACCATTACATCCTGATTTTCCTATTAATTAGGAAATTCAAATGAGCAGTACTGAATATATATTTTATCTGTCTCACCATAGCTATACAGACCTACTGTACATCAAAGAGTACACCTCAATGAACTCAAGGAAACATTTTAGTAGTTTGGGCTACATAAAGACACCATAGCAGCCTGACATGCTGATGGGATAGGATTGTTCAGTGGTTGAAAGCTCTGACCCTTTGCTGGATGCTTGGGTTTCATATTACTTGTCCAGTCCTTGCTAACAGAGTCACTGTGCACAGGTAACATAGCCGGCCAAAGCTTGATTCCAAACCTGTATATGTGCATATGTATTTTTGAACAGAACACTCTATTAGAGCTGTAAAGAATAGTGAAAGCCATATTCTCTTAGTTTATTAGAGGGGAAACTGAGGCTCAGACTGAAAGAGTCTCTCTCCCAAAATAGCTGATGATGACAGAAGCCGGGCCAGGTAAATTCCCACTAAAGTGAGTTCTTCACTAAACTTCCAGGCCCTTTTCCTCTAGTTCCTATGGACATAAACACAACATACCCTAAATGCAAATGGTGGGTCAGGTCCTTGCTAGACACACACACACACACACACACACACACACACACACACTTTAAATGTTGTCAAGCTAGCCTTCTTAGGCCTTGACAATCATAGATTTCCCACTATTTGTACTCCTCTGAAATGTGACTGCTACCCCTTTTATATTCTGCCTATAGAATCCTCTCTCCCCTTCCTTACAATATTTGTGTATGTACTATTATTAGTTGAATTCATGGTTCTAGTTATATAAATCCTGAACATACAATAGCATCGATAAAAATAAAATACTTGGAATCAATCTCACAAAAGAGGTGAAAGACCTCTACAATGAGAACTACAGAACACTGAAGAAAGAAATTAATGAAAACTTTAGAAGATGGAAAGATCTCCCATGTTCTTGGACAGGAAGAATTAATATTGTCAAAATGGCCATACTACCAAAAGTGCTATACAGATTCAATGCAATTCCAATTAAAATCCCAATGATGTACCTTACAGAAATAGAGCAAGCAATTATGAAATTCATCTGGAAGAATAAAAAACCCAGAATAGCTAAAGCAATCCTTGGCAGAAAGCAGGGGGTATCGCAATACCAGATCTTCAACTCTACTACAAAGCAATAGTAACAAAAACGGCATGGTATTGGTACCAAAATAGAAAGGTGGATCAATGGTACAGAATAGAGGACACGGACACAAACCCAAATAAATACAATTTTCTCATCCTAGACAAAGGTGCCAAATATATGCAATGGAGAAAAGATAGCCTCTTCAACAAATGGTGCTGGGAGAATTGGAAATCCATATGCAACAGAATGAAACTAAACCCATATCTCTCACCATGCACGAAACTAAACTCAAAATGGATTAAGGATCTCGGAATCAGACCAGAGACCTTGCATCTTATAGAAGAAAAAGTAGGTCCAGAGCTTCAACATGTCGGCTTAGAACCAGACTTCCTCAACAGGACTCCCATAGCACAAGAAATAAAAGCAAGAATAAACAACTGGGATAGATTCAAACTAAAAAGCTTTCTCTCAGCAAAGGAAACTATCAGAAATGCGAAGAAAGAGCCTACAGAGTGGGAGAAAATCTTTGCCAATCATACTTCAGATAGAGCACTAATCTCCAGAATATATAAAGAACTCAAAAAACTCTACACCAAGAATGCAAGTAATCCAATTGACAAATGGGCTAAAGAAATGAATAGACACTTCACAGAAGAAGATCTACAAGCAATCAACAAACATATGGAAAAATGTTCAACATCTCTAGTAATAAGAGAAATGCAAATCAAAACCACCCTAAGATTCCATCTCACCCCAATTAGAATGGCAATTATCAAGAATACAAGCAACAACAGGTGTTGGTGAGGATGTGGGGAGAAAGGTACACTCATACATTGCTGGTGGGGTTGCAAATTAGGGCAGCCACTCTGGAAAGCAGTGTGGAGATTCCTTAGAAAACTTGGAATGGAACCACCATTTGACCCAGCTATTCCACTCCTTGGTCTATACCCAAAGGACTTAAAATCAGCATATTACAGAGATACAGCCACATCAATGTTCATAGCTGCTCAGTTCACAATAGCCAGATTGTGGAACCAACCTAGATGTCCTTCAATTGATGAATGGATAAAGAAAATGTGGTATATATATATACAATGGAATATTACTCAGCCATAAAGAATGATAAAATTATGGCATTTGCAGGCAAATGGATGAAACTGGAGAATTTCATGCTAAGTGAGATAAGCCAATCTCAAAAAACGAAAGGACAAATGACATCACTGATAAGTGAATTGTGACACATAATGGGGGGTGGGAGGGGTTAGTGTTAGGGTTAGAGTTAGGGTTAGGGAGGGGGGCAAGAATGGAGGAAGGAAGGACTGTATAGAGGGAAAAGAGGGGTGGGAGAGGTGGGGGGAAGGGGAAAAATAACAGAATGAATCAAACAACATTACCCTATGTAAATTTATGATTACACAAATGGTATGCCTTTATGCCATGTACAAACAGAGAAACAACATGTATCCCATTTGTTTACAATAAAAAAAAAAAATCCTGAACACATAGCACCATGACTACCACAGGATGTAATTAGGTCTTGGTGGTCTTACCTTAGAAGTCTATTCAGGTGGGTGAGATTGTGTAGTCTTCTCAAAAATGCTTGTCAATGCACCACCCCCTACTCTACCTCCTGCCTCCACAAAATATTATTTCTGGGTTTATTGCCACAGAGAGAGGCTGCATGAGTAGCCAGAAACACAGGTCATAGGCACTGCTTTCACAGATTGCCCTTGTCCAAGTGGCAGGAGGGAACGCAGTAACTTCAACAGGGACTTGGTTCACTCCACAAATTTGATGTTCATTTAAAGAAATTTGGTTTTTGGTGGTAAATATTCTTTTTCTTAAACTGAATACTTTATTGCAGCCTGGAAAAGCCTTTTCAAAATGTTCTGTAATAATGAGACAACTTGCCTCTTTTTTTTTTTTTTTTCAATTTTCCAAAGCAACTGGCTTTGATTCACTTTTGATTTTGTACTTAAAAAAGCCCAAGGTCCCAAATCAATAATTCAGGGATGACATTTTATGTCCTAAGCAATTATTTACAGAGAATGGGAACACTTACAATTTAACATGCCACTTAGGCAATGCAGGAGTTGGGCTGTTTGCCTTTTAATTTAGTAGAATGAGAATGAAAGATGTGATTTATAGAAAAAAAAAGAAAAAATTAGCACATAAGGTGCCAATGTTCTAAACATGTGTTAAAGACCAGAGGAACTTCGAGTTTGGAGTAACTGGAAAGGAAGTGCAATATTACAAAGTCAGGTATATTGATGGAGACAATATGAAGTCATACAGGCACTGAGCTATGTTAAAATGTATCAATACCAATAAATAGAACTTAATTGGGGAATTGTTGGTTATCATAACAAATCCATAATACAAATTATTGGATATAGGTATTCTTCACCGCATTGCATAGGTAGTTAACTACCCACTGCATTTATTTATGGCTCTAATTTGCAGTGAACAAAAATATCTCATTGTATAACACTGCTATGGCAAGAGGCTTTTGGAACTATGGTAGGAATTAAAATATTAAAGAAAGAAGAATGAAAATACCTACATATATAGCAGAACACTCTTGACAGCAGATCTGCCCTTAGTGTGAGTCAAGTCTCAGCACGATCACCTCAGTTCTGAAAGCAGGCTTTGCAGCACAGCCACTGCTGATGTACTGGTTTAGTTTTCATGGAGTGGGATGTTGAGAAGACTCTGAGTCTGTCCATATGCTTGATGTAATTTATTATTTTTGTCTTGGGTAGGGAAAGGGGAAGGAGCTATGGTGGTACACGAGTCACATTTTCCACTTTGTGTGTGTGTGTGGGTGTGTATGTGTGTGTGGTATGGGGTATTGAACCCAAGGTCACGCTACCATCAAGCTGCATCCCCAGGCCTTTTAATATCTTTATTTTGAGACATGTTCCTGCTAAGTTGCCAAGGTTGGCCTCAAACTTGTGATTCTCTTGCCCCAGCCTCCTGAGTTGCTAAGATTACACTACACCTTGCCGTTTTCCACCATTATTCTGAAACATTTCCTTAAATCCTTCTCTATTAGCTAGCACTGAAACGTCTCTCACTAAATATTTGTTTCATAAATAAATAAATGAACAAAGAACTCTACCCTGACATATTTTTCCACCTTATTTCTTTTCTCCTTTGAGACTGTTACATACTTCAAATTCCAAAATGAACAGATTTGGTATTATAATACACAGTGAATCCCCAGGTCTGTGATTTCCTGGCCAATTCCTTCACTGTAGTCAACTATTTGTTCAAATATCATCTTTAATTGAGGCCTAACTGACCTTCCTATTTCAAATCGCTTTGTCTACTCTTTAATCTCCTTCCCCATGTTCTACATACAACCTCTTTATTAAGACTCTTGAGTATTAACAGTCCTCCCTGCTGGAGTGTAAGCTCAACTAGAGTACGAATCTTTGTTTCCATCACAGAGGCTCAGCACACAATCAATAAGTATGTGTTAAATAAATGTTTTTTTCTTAGGTAACTTTTCTGCCTAACTGCTTTATTAGTGTCATCAAGATAGAGACTATATTCTCTTTCTTTTGCATTTTCCTGGGACTTATAGAAAGACATAGGGGAATGGAAATTTACTGAACATTACCAACGGTATTACAATGTAATGTGAAAATAAAAATAAAAGTTACTCGACTAACTTTGATAAGCCATTTATCATGGTACACACTGCTGCCACAGTAAAATATTTTATATCACTTAATGTGTTCTAGGCACCTTGCCAAATGATTTACACACATTATCTCACTGAATCCTTGCAAACACTCCAGGAGACAGTTAAATTCATCATCCTCATTCCAGAAAAGCTAAGAGAATGAAGGAACTACATTTTCCTCAAGCCACATGACTAGTAAGCCAGAGAACATGGGTTGCATTGAGATAGACTATAGAGCTCCATGATGTAGCTCATATACAGATCAAGTATGGATTTGGGAGGGAGTGTGAACCTACTTACCAGTTTGGAAGAAACTTTTTCATTCTTGTTCTACCTGTGGCTGGGTGATTCACTTTCTTCCTACCTAGTATTTTCTATCTGATCAAGAGAGATTATTTTTGCCAAGGTTTAGAAAACTGACCCAAAATGACCTTTTCTTGCAAAGTTCTTGAGATACGTAAAGAAAGAAATTTCTCTAGATTTCAAAGGAACTTACACAAAAACACTAGTTTGGGTTACCAACAGACTGATTATAACCAGCAGAAAAACAGCACTTAAAAATCTATAAACCAAATCTCAGTGGAAAATGCTCAACTCAAAGAGAAGGGAGCAAGAGTATGAGGGCAGTGCAGCCAGTGGTTGCTGGATGCAGCCACAGCGCAGCAAGAGGCCCCCGGATGAATACCACTCACCTATGTAGGCTGCAAACTCACAAAGGCCAGTAACATTTCTGAAGCCAAATTTTCTGGGGTTGTGTTATTGAAATAGTAAAGATACCTGTTAATGTCCCCTGTAGATATTAAAGAGGTTAAATGCACCAGTTAACAAGCATTAACTTTCAAAATTGGGTTGATAAGCCCATTCAATGAATTAGAGACCTATTTATCTATCATGCAGAAGCATTTGGGCAAACATTTCATTTAGATAAACCTTTATTCATTGCAAAGAGCAGAAGTTCATTCACAACTGTTCTATGAAAAGAAGTGTATTGTAAGGAATCAGATCTCATGTGAAGACCTCATGCAGGAACCACCATAGAGAAAATTGTTACTGACAGAGGAAATCTGACAGGACCCAAAGGAAATTAGGGCTGGGTCTCCTATTTGTCTGCTTGGCCTCTCTTCACATACTTGCTACATTTTCTTCTATTGACCAAATTCCCCTCCTTAATCTGGATATGTCCTACTTTTTCCATTGTTTTATTCCAAAACTCCTTATGAAATATTGAATCACCTTGTTCTATCATATACATATATATACTTGGATGGGGTATTGGGGACTGAACCCAGGGATTCTTACTGAGCTACATCCCTAGCCCTTTTGTATATTTTTATTTAGAGACAGAGTCTCACTGAGTTGCTCAGGGCCTCACCAAGTTGCTGATGCTGGCTTTGAACTTGCGATTCTCCTGCCTCAGCCTCCCAAGTTGCTGGGATTACAGGTGTGTGCCACCAGGCTCAGCTGTCATATATATTTTTTATTTTGTTTCTTTCAAATTTTATCCTATGATTTGTGTGTTGCACTCTAAGTAATTTCCTCAGTTTTCTCTACTAGTTCATTAACCTCTTTCACTGAGTTTTTTTTTTTTTTTTTTTTTGCGATGGGTGGGGAGGAGGATGACGGTACTGGGGGTTGAACTCAGGGACGCTTGACCACTGAGCCACATCCTCAGCCCTATTTTTTATTTTATTTAGAAACAGGGTCTCACTGAATTGCTTAGCACCTCACTTTTGCTGAGGCTGGTTTTGAACTCGTGATCCTCCAGAGCCTCAGCCTCTGGAGTCACTGGCATTACAGGCATGCACCACTGAGCCTGGCCAACTGATTTTTTAATATCAATCTCTATATCTTTTCATTTCTAGAAATTCTTTTTGATTATTTTAAAAACTTGCTTAATTTTTCATAGCATCCTGTTATTTCATTCTTATTCTATTTTTCTTTTTAATTTTCTCTTTTAACATGTTGGTTTGGTAGCCTCCTCCATATTATCCTATTATCTCAGATTCTCAGGAGGGTAATCTTTGAAAAAAATAGGGTTTTCCTTCATAGTGAATCATTTCCTTGTGTGATCTGTAATTGTTTATTTTGGGCTAATATGTGTTAGGATTTTTGGTCTGTGTTAGCTCTGAGCACTCTAGGCTATCACTAGAGTTGATTAAGATTAGGTCTCCATGTTGTTCCAGATAGTCAATCATCTGAGATAGGTTTTATGTTAGTTTCTTGATTTATGGACTCTACATGTAATGGATTCTAAGCTTGGTGTAAACTCCAATGACACAAATGTCATGGGTGCTTATAACAAAAAGTAGTTCCATCAGAGCCATGTGACCTTCCTCTCTATATCATGAACCTTCTTACTCCATCCCTACATATGACTGCTTTATTGTTAGTTAACTATTTTTAAATTTTCAAAACTGGTCTTTGATTGGACCATTTAATCTTTGAGCCAGATAACACAAGTCATGAGTAGAAGAGTATAGTTGCTGAAGAGTTTAGCCAAATAAATTTCACTTACATAATATATGCCAGGCACTGATCTTAATGCTTGGAGTAGCACTGAAGGATTTCTGAGGGCATGGGAATTTCAGAAGCACAATTAAGGTAATCCCAGGCAAACTAGAAAAATTGGCCAATATGCTAGAGACAGTGATGAATAAGACAGTCTCATGGAGCCTACAGCCTTGACGAGAAGACAGACATTAAACAGAAAGTTATAAATGGGATGAATGTTGTGAAGGGTTATATGTGGTAATTTAGGAAGACACTGAAAAAACATTTTGGGGGTGTGTATAGATAGTCAGGAAAGTCCTCCCTAGGAAGTTCCCCAAATATTTTTTAAGTAACTAGCATATGCCTGAAACTATAGTAGAAACTAAGGGAAAATATTAATAAAGACTGATAAGATCCATATTCTCTCAGTTCACAATTTGGTGGGGGAGAAAAGTAGTAAACACAACAAAAATAAAAGACGAAGTAATTTCAGATAGTAATGAATATTAAGAAGTCGATTAAGAGATTGACAGGTGGTTGAGTGGTTATTTGGGTTTCAGACCAGAACAATGCACAGGATCCAAGTGAGGTTTTGGGAAAGAACCTTTCTGCAAAGGTAAAAATGTTGGTAACTCTCAAGCTACAACCATTGTAACACACACTCAAACAGCATTCTCCACTTGCTCTCTGAGTTGCAGCTGTGTGAACTGTATTTCCTCAAACATAACCACTAGTTGCCTGGCTGAGGAATGTGCTGTTCTCTCTTCCTGGTTCACTCTCCTCACCCCATCCCTATAGAAATAATTCATTCATCTCACTCATACATGTTGTAAAATGTCACCTCCTCAAGCAGATTTCCATGGTCACTGCTGGTCAAAAACCAGCCACATACCAGGGAGATGCTAACCCAATCCTGTGATAACAAATATTAGTCACTAGTCACATGTATCTATGTACACTTAAATTAATTAAAATTAAATAAAATGTTCTTATTAGAAGACTCTGATCCAGTAAAGTGACCATCCCTGGTGTATGGGATCATATCCACCAAAATTTTTATTTTTGAAAATTTTTGAATTAAATTATGTCAAAATTATACACACACACACACACGCACACGCACACACACACTGTTTTAGTCAGCTTTTTCACTGCTGTGATCAAAAGGACCCCACCAGAACAATTATAAAGGAGAAAAAGTGTATTTAGGGACCATGCTTTCAGAGGTCTCAATCCATCGACAGCAGGCCCCTTTCCTGTAGGCTCCATTCCTCCGTGCTCCAGGTGAGACAGGACATAATGGTGGAAGAGTGTGGTGGAGGGAAGAAGCTCACATAGTGACTGGAAAGCAGAGAGAGAAACTTCACTCACGAGATACAAATATATACCCCAAAGCCACACCCCAATGCCCTACCTCTTCCAGCTACACCCCACCTGCCTCCAGTTACCACTCAGTTAATCCCATCAGGGATCAATTCACTGATTAGTTTAAAGCTCTCACAACCGAATTTCCCTTCCGAACCCTTGTACATTGTCTCACATTTGAGCTTTTGGGGGACACCATATCTAAACCACAACATGTATATATAAATATGTATATATGTATATGTATATTTAATGAACCCATTTTGTTGGAGTAAATGAAAAAGTTGTCAGACTTTCTGGACACTCTCAGAAGTGTCCAGATGCATTTAATACAGTACCTTGCCCTTCTAAGTGAGACCATATTATGAGACAAGGACAGAGAAGTAAACTGAGGTCTGTGCATGTAGACTCTTGCAGAGTGTGAACTCTATCCTATAAGATAAAGAACTATGGTTTTATTCTAATTGCAATAGGAAGCTATGAAGGGGTTTAATATGGGAGGGGACTCATCTGATTTTAATGTTGAGTTGTAATAAGTTGAGGCAAAAAGGTCTTATTGGAAAGAATAACTTTCCCAAAAGCATGGCAATGAAAGGTACAGTCCTGGATAAGACAGAGTGTAGGGAGAAAAAAACAAGTGATAAACCCTAAGCTTGAATCAATACACAGGGGCAAGTCATGGACTCCATAAGAATATGGAGAATATTTGGGACTTCAGTAGCAGGAACCTAGAAGAGCTTAAATTGAGGGTAACACCACTTGTTTGCTTTTCAGAAGTTGCTTAGGAGACATCAAAAAGAAAGGACTGTAGAGTAGCAATAATGCAAAGTAGCAAGAGCAGTTAGATGGTCTTAGCTGAAGGTAGAGCAGGTAATGGCAGATTCTAAGGCTGGGGTAGTGTAATGGGGAACTGTGGCAGCTGAGGGAGGTATTTAGGAGCTACTGTCTGCAAATCTGAGTGTCTACCTGTGGGACGCAATGGCCATACATTTTACTTGAATGACTACATGGCTGTCGTTAAAATACACTCAAGCAGGGAGCTCAGAAGAAGTAAATCTGATGGGGAAGACAAAGAGTTCAACGTAGGTCAAATTTTAGTTTAGGTACTAGCAACAATGCCTACATTGAATTATCCAGTTGATAGTTATATGAAAAGACTTGAGGAGAGGAGAGAAATAAGAGACAAAGGTTTGAGGCTATGGGAAGACTGAAGTAGCTTTCTTCCTGAGGAATGTCATCCTCCCAACCCAACATCTTTAGAAATATGAGATCTTGGAGGTCATTTAGCCCAATGCGCCTACTCCTCAAGTGAATAAACCATCAGACCAGAAGTGATTTGTTAAGGACCATGTAAGCAGTAAGTGGGAGAAAAATCAAAGAGTACTCTTCTGTCTAATGCATCTATATACAAATTGCATATCTAATTCTATTAAACACTCACTTCATAAAATAAAATGACATATTTGCTCTCTTAAATTGTGTGTACAGATCCTCTGATTACTAAAAGATCACATTGTATGTATGGATTGGTAAACAGGAATACTGTGTTGATTATAATTAATTACAGTCTATAAAAGTTCTAGTTATTCTTATGCTATTAATTAGTTTAATGAAGCATTAATATAGATTGAACATATGATACTGGTAAGATTTTAATTTTATAAATCAATATCTCATTAACAATTATTGCCATATCTATAGGTATCACTCAATTACTCTCCCAGTATAAAAATAGTAGCATTCCAAATAGCAGAAAAAAATATTTAGATTCATGAAGTATTTTTATTTTTTTAATATATTTTTAAGGAATATATTTTATTTGTGTAGAAAATGTGAACTCGCTTGGTTCTATCTATCCCTTAGGCTCTAACAAACCTGGGACATGGTCATTTAATTCTTAATCTCTGTGATAATGGAAAGACTTGAGTCATTTAATAACCATAATCTAGTATAACACATAGACACAACACAAATAGCATAATAAAATAAAGTTCTGAAATGGTTAACATTGTCTGGGAATGAGTCCAGAATACTTATCCAAAGGTGAAAGTGTTATCCTGTTCTTTTCTTAGCTATGAAAAAAGTCAGAATTAATGTCCAGGCTTACAAAGTCAGGGAAGGCGTGTAGGAGCCATTGAAAGACCCTTGGCCTGCCTCCAGCCTCATCTTCTACTTCTGTCCTGCCCTCCCTGCATCCTAGATGCAGTGATCTTTGTTTCTGGAGCATGGCCAGCTCATTCCACTCCACTCACCATTCCCTCTGACTGGCACGCTCTTCCTGCAGATCTGCCCATGCAGACCATTTTCTCACTTGGCATTTGATTGAAAGAATGTCACTCTACCTAATCTACATGCCCTCCCCTCCTGCTCTCACTGATACTCTGTACCAGTTTTCTATTTTATAGGAAATACCATCTTCTGATTATTATGAAATCACCTTGTTTATGTATTTGGTTACTAATTTCCTTTCTTCAACCACTAGAATGGAAGCTCCATGGGAACACAGACCCTGTCTGTCTTGTTCACAGCTGTATTGACAGTGATTAGTTTCAATGCCTCATGCATAATAGACTGCAAAATTTTTTTAAAAATAAATGGATCTACTAAAGTTCCTTCAAGTTTGGGGGTCTGTGACCCACTTATCAATAATTGGACTGAAGTCAGAACCTCAATTTCTCATTTGAAGTCAAATACTCTTTCTAGCATATGGAGTGTACCTATCTGTTTCATCCCAAAGGTTCCTTGTGAGGAACCTTTAAATCCTTCTGAAAACTAATAAATAATTACCATATGATAACCAACATTTAATTTGCATCAATAGTGATAAGCATTGCACTGCTTTATATGCTTTAGCACATTTAATGCTTGCAATAGCTTTAAACCAACAAACACTATTCTTAGATTTAAAAGGGTTGGGGGAAGAAAAGGGAGGGGTTGGATAAGAGAGGGGAAGAGAGAAAGAGACTCGGATCTCAGATCTAAATAATGTGTCCACATTCACACAGCTGGGATTCTTTTATGATTCCAAATGCTGGTATCATGATTATTTTGTTATGGCACATTTTGTAAACTTTACAAGACATTTTATGGGGCATTGTGGGTATAAAGTTATGCTCCAAGAACAACAAACTTCAGGACAAAATATATCACAGCAAACCAGACTGGCTAGATTGGTCCTCTTTGCAAGTCACAATGTGATAACAACATTGGCAGAGCTTTCATTGGGTCATATGATATTGATCACTAGATCACTAGGCTGCTACAGAGGTCCATGGCCTGAGGCTTACTGACAGATTGTCCATCAAAACTTCTCAAGTGCCTAATGGAGAAGTGTCAGCCTCTGGGTCCCAAGGGCAAAAACATTAATAAGACTCACAAGTTCATATTTCATATGTATTTTTCACCCTAAAATAAAATGAATCCAAGTCCTGCATTCATCAAATTGATTTTTCTGTGTGTTAATATCAGAATTTACAGATTTCCTTTAAAGGTCTTCAAAAGTCCCTAAATGTCACAATGAATAATAGACTTACAGATTGTTTAATTTAGAGAAAAAGAGATAGAGCTTCTCTTTATGTTCTTATTTGAACAACAAATTCACTGGTTATTTTCAGGGTTGGATAAAGTTTAAGAAATATAAATATTTTTCCTTTCTAAAACTGAAGTGGGAAAAGTGGGAATCTATTGAGTCCTAGGTCATTTGTTATTAGTGTTAAACTGAAGCAAAGTTATTTAATATTTATGTTGCCACTAATCACTTACTTGGTTGAGATTTTTAGAATATTTAAAAACAGATAATAGGAATATATGAATATTAAAATAATTTTAATTTATTAACTCCCTGTTTCAAAAAGTCTGACAATCTTAAATAGTACCTGTAAATTCATCATATTTACCTAATCCTTAAAGAGAGTAGGGTCTAGTCTATCTTTCAGGAATAAATGTTACCACTTGGTTAGATGTAGGTAGGTTGGCTGTGTGTTGATCATAGGAGGGCACTAACTGCAGTCTCCCTGGGTGACTTTGTAGAAAGAAATGTGAGAAGTTTATGGGGCCTTAGTTTCTTCATGTGTAAGAACACAGAGGCTGAGATGATTAACTCAAAGGCATTTCTGTTCTCTACCTCAGGTATCCTTTTTGTTGGATCTAAGGACCATCTCTTCTTATTCCAAGTAAGGCCTTTGATGTAGTTCAAAAGGCCATGAAACCCCTGAAATAAATTTCAAATACACAGGCTCATGTATGACATTTTTTGGGGTAAGGAGCAAGTTTTATTTTGGTGGGTTCTAAAAAATGTTTATGCAAACTCTCCCTACTCCAAATTTAAGAGAGCTACTGTCTACTTTACTCAACCTGTACAAAACTATCAAATAGCATGATTAAGAGACCATATTCTGGAGTCAAACCTTGGATTTCATTCCTACTCTTCAAAATACTAACTTTCTGACCTTGCATATGTTACATGATTTCTTTATATGCTTGTTCTCTTATCAATAAGAAAATACAATATCAGAACATTCTTTATTAGATTGCTTTAAAGGCTTAAGTGAGATTTGTGTAGGTAAAAATGCTTTATCATACAAGTGGGTCACTTGATGTTATTTTTATTCATGTTTTCAAATAAAATTTCCATACAATTAGATCGTGTGTTTACCTATATGTCAGTAGCAAATTACACAGAGTTTCTAAATATTTGTGCAATGAATGAATGAATGAATGGATGAATCGATAGGTTATGGCTTTGGAGTAAGCAGGTCAGTAAATATTTAACCTGGATCAGAAGCTGTGTTGAACTACCTTGTCCAAATTGTGATGAATGTGCAGGGTGACAGAGAGAAGCACTGACGGAAACACCTGGCCACTTCTCCTTTATGTAAGTTTCTTTCCCTTTTACCAGAACCTCATTTAATCCTTATACATGAACAACAACTGCTCAGAATTATCTTTGTTTTATTTATTCACTCACAAGTATATTTTCCTCAACTCTTTACCCTACATGTACTGTGCAGATAATGATTTTCAAACAGATTAAACTAATCTCCCCAGCATGTTCTCTATGAAGTTTTTATTCCTCCAATTCCTCAGTCAGAATACTCATTCTAGGTGTTCTGCAGTGCATTAATACTTAAAAAAAAAAAAAAAAAGAGAGAGGATAGACAAAAAACTGTGTGTGTGTGTGTGTGTGTGTGCACGCGCGCGCTGTTCTTATAAACTAATTGCAGCACCATTGTTACTATTTCAATTTAGTAGTAGTAAGTACTTAGCAGACATCTGTTAACACTGAAATTTTAGGTAGGCTTGTTCTTAACAGCTGGAGCTCTAAAATAATGATCTCTGAATACTAAATTCACCTTTGAAGTGCATTTTGTACTCAAACATTTTGAGGCATTTCTCACACTTTCTTAATTATTTCAGACTTGAAACATGGTTTGATATATTAGAAAGAGCCAGATTCAAGGTGGCCTTATTTCTAATATCTGTTCCTCCTCTAATTAGCAGTAAGATTTCTGAACAACCCTTAAATGCCCAGACCTTGGTCTACTTGTGCATAAAATGAAAGATGGGAGGAGTTGGTTAGATTATATACTGCTTGCCAAATAATGCCATGATCCCAGCTCTGAAAAGGAAGTAGATGATGTATTTTAAAAATAAGTCTCATCGTATTACTCCTGCTATATCAACCTAGAGACTTCAACACATTTTTTCTTTCAAGGATGAACTTGGAAGAAACAGCAGAATAATTCAAATTTCATACTTCAGTACTTATTCAAGCCAAGGCTCACGTTATTTTAGTAAGAAATGGGTGCCAAGGGTATGCACCTGACCGTTTTATGCCTGGTTTAATTCCTATTTATAGCCATCTATCAAACATTTCATGAATACTCATGCAGCAACCGGAGGAAAAGAAAGAAGCTGTCCACAGCCTACATCTTAAGAACCCACAACACAAGGATTTAACAAGAGACTTGGGGAATGTCAACAGGGTGGCAGAATAGAAAGCCCACATCCTCCTTCCCCTGGCACAGACATGAGTTCAACTTGCTATAGTCTGTACCCCCAGATCAGTGTAATACAACCTGGAGAAAAATTGTATCTCCTAGCTTTTCCCTGAGGAGGGAAAGAGAAGAATGTTAAGTACATTTAAAGTGCAGGATTTCTACCCAACATCAACAAAATACACATTCTTCTCAAAAAGTATATGCAACAATTTCTAAAATAGATCACAGGCTTGATTATAAAAGAGGCTTAACAAATATAAGAAAATTGAAAGAATATCAAGTATCATTTCAAGCCACAATGGAATATTAGAAATCAATGGCTAAAGGAAAACTTGAAAATTCACAAATATGTGGAAATTAAACAACGCACTCTTAAATGATCAAGGAGTCAAAGAAGAAATCAAATAGGTTAGAAAACATATTGAGACAAATGAAAATGAACACACAGCACATCCAAACTATGGGATGTAGCAAAAGCAGAACTAAGAAAGAAGTTCTGGTGGTAAATGCCCTCATTTAAAGATAAGACAGATCTTAAATAAGCATCAAACTTTACATTACAAAAAAAACTAGAAAAAGAAAAACAAACTAAACCCAAAGATGAAGATGGATGTACATAACAAAGATTAAAGCAGAAATGAACTAAACAGAGAATAGAAAATCAATTTTGAAAAACCAACAAAATGAAGAGTTGGTTTCTATTTTAAATAGAAATAAAACTGATAATATTTAGCTAGAAGAGTTAGGAAAAAAGAAAACTCAAACAACTAATATGAGAAAGGAAAAAGGAGACATTATAAGTAGCGCCACAACAAATGAAACAGATCATAAGATACTTCTATGAACAGTTATAGTACAAAAGAATTGGATAACCTAGAAGAAATGGACAAATTCCCAGAAATATAATCTACCAAAACTCAAACATAAAGAAATAGAAAAATCTGAAAATAATTATAACTAATTCTGCTATTGTTAAATCAGGTATCAAAAACCTCGCAACAACGAAAGCCCAGAACCTGGTGACTTCACCACTGAATTCTACCAACATTTGAAGGAAAACTAATGCCAATCCCTCTCAGTTTTTTCCAAAAAAAATTGAACAGGAAGGAATACTTCCAAACTCATTCTATGAGGCTGATATTACCCTCATACCAATGCTGAACATACATAAAAGTTCAGGTTTCCATACTTTAGCTCTAGTCCCTAAGGAGGTTTCCACTCTTGGATTCCTGCCATGGAAAATGGTTTTTCTCTCTCTTCCCCTGTTCGTCTCTGGTGGCAATGGCATTATTCTGTTATAAATCTAAGAACCGTTGCTATTCCAGGGTGTTTAGCCTCTTTGCTAATGTTAGGATACGGAGGTGATTCCAGGCTTCTTACATAGAAGAAGCACCTGGTATACCATTTTTAAGACTAAATATCCTTAATACCTTGCTTTTGCTGAGGCTGGTTTTGAATTCATGACCGTCTCTAAATAAAATACAAAATAGGACTGAGGATGTGGTTCTGTGGTCAACTGTCCCTGAGTTCAAAACCCAGTACCCCCCCCCCAAAAAAAAAAGAGAGTAAATATCCTCCATAAATAGACAGATTAGCTATCCTGGTTAATGACATATGGCAAGGCAAAAAGTGATTCAACCAGTATAAACACTTAAGGGCAAGGTGAGATATTCACAACTGAATATCTGTTTAACTGGAAAACACAGGGTAAACATATATTTACAGATAATTTTAACTTCATTTTAAAAGCTATTGTATATGGAAACATTACGTATGAAATCTAGAAGTATGTACACCAAAGTACTAATAACTGCTTTCTTTGTAAGAGGTATGATGGACACTTTAAAAATTTTTCTTCTTTATTATTTTGGATTTTCTCTATTGGTTACAATGAACATAGATCCCTCTTAAAACTAGGATTGCTTATGTGTGTGGAAGGCGTCTCAATAATGCTTCATAAATAACAGCCCCAGTCTCATTTGGATAAGATGATCACAACTCAAAAGCCAGTGAGTTAAGGGAAGGATATTATGCTTTTCAAGAAAGGAAAAACCTTGAATTCCATCTTGCATTTTCACTTTCAGCTTTATCTCCCACTTCCCTCTGCCTCTCTAGATGCCCTCCAAGGAGCCCTGGTCTGTGGGTCCTGAACCTCTCAGTTCTCAGAAGGTCTGTAGCATTAAACTTTTGTAAGTTTCATCCTCATTTCTCATCAGTTGTTGCCCTGAGTTATTAGCTCTTTTACATACCTATGTCCTCTTCTTGAGCTACTTTATAAGTTCCTCATGGATAGGTACTCACATCTTATACTACATACACAATTAAGGTTGTATACATAATAGCATATAATAAGAAGTAAATGTGACTCCTTATTCAGAGACTGATAGCAGGCATTGTCCTGTGAGTATATTTTAATTCCCTTTGCTTTGATAACAATATTCCATGAGGTTGGTATGATTGCTTCCATTTTACAAATGAAGAAACTGAAGCTTAGAGAGGTCAAATAACTCTCAGGTTATAGTAAGCTGTGAAAGGGAATCTTCTGCAGCACTCATAGCAGAGCTTTAGACCTTAGCAAGCACTTAGCAAAAAATGTCTAACTAAGACTTTGACCAGCACCTTCTGCCTTGGGACTAGTGGAGAGAAATTTTGTTTAGAATTTCTAGACACTCTCCTACAAGGCCAAAGCAAGTACAGGGCTAGTTGCCCACAGTCTGAATGCTCTCCAGAGTAGACAACATCCCTTCCCACAAATGGTAGAATCCCAGGTGTGCACAGACACTCCTTGCTAAGTGTGAGGTTAGGGTGTCCTGGAAGAATAGGCAGGAACACCTGAAGCTTAAAGTGCTCCACAGGAATTTTCAATGGTCTTCATTTCGGCCACAGTGCATCTGTTGTTTTAATTCTCCAATCATTGACCAGTCATTGAACTGCACACCTTTGTGACTATGCTCATTCAATTTCCTCATCTTAGAAGCACACCTCCTCTTCCCTTGTTTATTTGATTTTTACTGAGCCCCTCAACTCAGTTCAAATATGACGTTTTCTCTGTAGCTCTCCAGAACCTCCCTATCTTGCACCCTTATCTCTGCTCTGTGTAGTCTTTCTCACATTCATTGGGTGCATGTGTCCTTCACTGAATTGCAGGCTCTTTGAGGGAAAGATATTTGTGTCACGTCACATCCCATGCTTTATATACTCAATAAATATGTGTTGAGTCAAATAGGTATAGGAAAGTACAAAGACTGATAGAGAAAAGCTAGCCATAGGCCAGTAATTTGCTTCTCTGTGATATGATATTCTATATTCCTTGTAAAGAATTTAACAGATAAAATATTTCCAATCCAGGAGACTCTAAAGGTAAATATCCGTATTCTCAGTTTCTCTTTTTATATATAGTGAGTTTGGTCCGAACTGAAAGAATATCAAATTTCACACCAATGCCAAAATTATTCTCGAAAAATCTACTATTTTAAAATGACCAGTCCCTTGCATTCGTAGAAATAATTAAAAGCCTAAACCCACCAAAGTGCACTTCAAGTACAGCCAGAAGATTTAGAGGCACATGAATCCATGAACTGAGCCACCAGTGGGCATCCTAATAACTATAATTTCACCAAGATGTATTTATTAAACATCTGCAAATTGCTAAGTGCTGTCAACAGTCTTCTAGAAACAAGTACTGTGCAGTCACCTCCCTCCTCCCTCATGGGAGGAACTGTGCCAGGAGCAATTGTGCTCATGGTATTAGTGTGTGGGAGAAGATGCTGTGAACCCCCTTTGAGAGGTTTTAGAAAGTTGCTCTGTGACTGGCAGAGACTTCATTCTCATTAACTAGAAATGCCAAAGAGGGAAGGAAGTGGGTGAGGGCCTCCCTCACTCTCCTTGAGATTACACCCTGGGCTACTCCTGGCCTTTGTCACTCAGGGACTGTTTAGCTTCCCTGGCTCCTTGTTCAGTGTTGAACCATATGTTATATGACCATAAGTGACACATTTACAAAGCAGAAAGCTTTCTCTATTTCATTCTCATTAATCTGCTATAAAACAAAACAAAACAAAACAAAACATAATGACTCTTACATGCACCTGAATCTTAGTCCTGTCTTCTAATTGTGTTTTTGAACCAGAATCAGATCAGCAGCTTTTTGGGCCACTTTGTGTCTTTGACACACCCACATGTCAGCAAATCCTAGACCTATAGAGGAAGCTGATTATGAAAGACTTATTATTTCAGTACCTGGGCTATTCCTTTTATGATATTTGATTTTTTAAAATAAAAATTTTAAATCCCCCACCAACTTCCCCTAAAGAATATAGCTTAGAAGTAAAATATTCTGTTCAGACACTTTGCTGAAACCAATTGCTCACCAAAAGATAAAATAATTCCTTCTTAGGAAGTTAACAACATCTCAGAATTTTAGCACTGGAAGGCAAGTTAGACATAGTCTTAATCAATTCTTTCATTTCACAGATGAGAGAGGGCTGCTTTGACAGGCTAAATGACTTTCCCACTACCACATGGTTAGTAACAGGACTGTGCCTACAACTCCTAACCCTGGGCAGGGGTACATATTTAATTAGATTTTTGTGCCAGAGGGAGAAAAATGTTTAACTGAGTTACTGAAACAGTAGAATTTTAATATGCATCTGATTTTAATCTGTTAACAGATAAAATAATAATCATATTCAATCAACAAAGGGTAAAACCCTCTAATTTCTGAAGAAAATTAGCTAATGTCAGAATAACTTGACCTAATGGGAGAGATCAAATTCAGAATCCTGATATGTATACACATGTTTTGCTCAAGCAAACGATCCATGATATTGAATTATGCTCTGGAAAAAGCAAAGATATAGTGAAGGAAAGGAAGCATCTCCAGAGGTGTTTAGAGACCTTTTAGAGTGTGTGCCTTCACCCATGTCTCCATCCAAAACATAAGCTCTTTTGGTAGATGCTTATGCACATCCCCCAGAGCCATAGGCACATTTGACTGTACTAGATAAAGTTGCTCAAAACAAGCTGGGACAGTGAGTGCCTCATCTGGAGGTTTGGAATTAGAACAAGAAGAATCTGTCTCATTGCATAACTAAAACCCTCATACAAAACAAAGGAGATATAGAGACACAAGCATTTGAAATGAACTAAGCAGAACTCATTGCCTGTAACAGCAGATGTGCAGAAACAGACTTAATGATTGTAATAATTGCTATAAAATGGGTTCTAAAGAGTACAGTCACCACCATGGACACAGGGGGCCACAAACTACCAAATTCAAAAAGAGGTCTTGGAGCTTGGATCATCTGGACAGTTGTCTCAGTTCTTACCCTAATAGGCACACCCTCAGAACAATGGCATAAGAACAATCACCCACATTTATCTTAATGGTGTCACTGAAAGATAATTCCTCTGAAAAAGAATACACACACAATCCCAAAGCCACGTCAGAGATGAGAGAAAAGGTTAGATGAGAAACCATGGCCTAATTCCATAAACAGCAGCTGAGTTCCACATAAGGTCAAAGTTAATCTCAAAACGCCTGAAACAAAGGTGACTTTAAACAGGAAATACTGGCCTGACAATCATCAGTCCCCACAAATAAACATGAGGCAAGAAAGATTATCAATTTAAAAAAATATTGCTGGCTTTCAATCATCCCTGATAGTGTGAATTCAGACAGATAAAGTTGGCTGCCTCCTAGGAATAAGAGACTCTTCTCCATGCTCCCTGCTTGTCCCTGCTGGTGATGGAGAGGGATGAGGAACTGCTCTGACAAATAAAGCAAGGCTGAGAGTTCTGTGGAGTTTAAGGAAGCAAGAAGGTCTAATCAAGTGTGACAGCTGTTTACACGGAAGAAAAGTCTTAATCTTGTGGTCGTTTGTGAAGGCATCTCCAGATTCCACAGTGTTCCAAATTGTAGTCTATTTTCCTAAATCCAATGTGTAGTTTTGGGTTCTCTTAGCGATGGGTCCTTTCCCTTGTCTGACCTCTCCATTCTAATATTCCTCACATTCCACCCCCCAATAAAACAAGCAATCTGTTCCTTCTACACACAAAGCTCTCAGCCTATTCACTTTGTAAGGAGCAATTTTCTTTTTGAAAAATAAAAAATGTAGTACAGTCCCTAAGGGATGAAGTGAGAGCAGGAGAAACAGTAGAATTTCTATAATATAAGCATCCTTAAAAGTTCATATATTCAACCTGAAAAAGTGATGACCTAAAATCACAATATTATACGAATATTCAATTAAATAAAGGGTGCTGTGAGGCCTTTGGTGTGCTCTGAATTGGGCTAGGCTTCATGAGCAAAATGAGAGGAACCTAAAAAATGTTCAGTGCTTTCCAGATTATGATATATTTTGGGAAAGTGTCTGTAAGGAAGAAAAAGGAGGGTTAATAAAAAATAAGCCTGAGAAAAATATCCCCAAAGAGGTACAGAAATTGAAGCAAGCTGTCACACAGTGATCCAAAGATCATCTGCTTCAGAATTAGTTGGGATGTGCATGTACATGTATATTCTCATATCCCTCATGGGCCTAATAAAACAGGTTCTTTGGGAATACATTCAAGAATACAAATAAAACCCTATCATTCTCTTGCTAAAATCCCTTCACATGGAATGAGCTTATGATGCAAATCCTCTGCTGGATCTGCCTAATATGGCACTTCTTGCTTCTCCTGTGCCATCTCCAGTCCTTGGTTCTCTCCTCTGCCCTTCAATGCACACTCTTTGCTCTCTAGTTAGTTGCTGGTGTCTTTCCACTTGCATGGCATGTCCTACCTGTGCTATCCTCTGACTTGCTCATCATTTCTCTTCTTTAGATAGTCTTCCATCATTGCCCTAGTAAGATGAACCACCTCACCACCATCACTTCTTTCGATAACATTAATATGTATTATTTTCTTCAAAATACTTTTTTAGTTTGGTTTTGGGGGTATAACAAATCACAAAAAAACCTAGTAGCTTAAAAAATCACACAAATGGATTATTTTTTTGATTTTTTAGATCCTGGGCTTCAGGATCAAGGTCTAAGCAAGCTATACTTCCTTCTGAGGTTTTAGATAAGAATCCATTCTTTCTTCTAGTTTCTCAAGGTCATTCACAATCCTTAGTTCCTGGTCCCTTTCCTCAGTATCAAAATCTAGCAACATTTCATCTTTCCAATCCTTTTTTGTAGCCATACCTTCCTCTGACAACAACCAGGAAAACTTTCAGTTTTTAAATACTCATAGTTGATTGAGACCAGCAGATTAATGCAGGATAGTCTCCCTGTTTTGAGGTCCTTAACCTTAGTGATATCTGCAAAGTTCCCTTCGTCATACAAAGCAGCATATTCAGACCCTAGGCAGTATTATATCAATATCTTTAAGAGTCATTATTCTACCTATCACAAAAATTTAAGATTATCTGAAATTATTTATGTGTTTCTTTATTCATCTATTATCTTTATTAACTCACTAAAACTAAAGTTTACCATTGATTTTGAGTGCCTAGAAACTAAACTAGCATATAGTAGATATGCCATAAATATTGATCCATTAAATGATTGATGAACATTTATACCAAATCCATGAATGTGTTTTATACAGACTCTTTTATTTTTTAAATCATTGCACCAGAAGCTACTGAAGTTGTAGTTATCAAATCCATCTTTTAAACTAATCTTCAGTCATTCCAAATCCCTAACATAGTCCCATCTATTCTACATGGATGCACCATCTAGTTTGCTTGTAATATATTCTAGAAATGCCTAGCCCACACTGGAAAGTGCCTAGAAAGGAAAAATGCTTTACATCTAACAAAATCCCTTTTATTTCCAGTGAAGCACCTTACCTCTGCTGCAGTTTGAAGACTAGAGGACATACTGCTCTTTTAATACATTTCAAGGGATGTAAAATAAAAAGATTCCGGAGGGACATGCAGGGGTAGAAATAAGAGAATCTAGAATGGTGAAAGGCAGTAGAGAGTGTTGAAGATTGTGTGTCTTAGAAAGTGCATGCTTATTTGAAAGGAATTAGAATCCTAAAACCGTGAACTTTCATGTGTACAGCACCAATAATCTAAAGTATGTGGGTGAAGATTCTTTTGCTTTAAGCTATTATGTAGTATTGTGACTTCCTGAGAGCAACAAAAATCCAAAACACACACACACATACACATACCAAACAATCTGTTTGAGGACTGTAAAAATGACATTGAAACTAAGATTTGTGAGACCAACATCTCAGAAAAGGACACTCATTGAGGTAACTTGTACATACAGACCACTTTTCTGCTGGGGAAATTTGCCAACTTTTGGCAAAAGAGGAGAAGCTGAGGAGCCAGGAGGCAAGAGGCAGCTGTAAAAAAGTGGAAAAGTCAGCAGAGTGTTTTGGCAATTTCACAGGACCGTGGAGATGAAACTGAAATTTGAGGCTGCCAAAGTTGTTAATGTGAGAGGGATCAGGATTCCTGAGAGTAGGAGCATGAAGACATAAGCCTAAAACTCAGTAGGTTTCCTGTTGAAGACTCTGCCAATTCTTAAGTGGTGCCTCACTTTATGTTGAAAACAAATCCCTTTTATTGCCACAGAAGCTTCTGTGTTGAGCCTGAAGAGCAGAGAATATCCAATTATTCCCCTTGCTTTGCTTTCAGGAGACAAGTATCAAATGATTACAGGCAGGGGCCATGCAGATGATAAAAATGGATGAAGCCAGTGGGTGTAAAACATTATGGAGTGGTAAGGTCTGCAGCGCGCTGGGAAGGGCATCCTGAACCTGAAGAAGAAAGCAGTCACAGAGTTCCAAACAGTGTTTGCCTTCTGGGTTTGTCTTGTACCAAACAGGTAGATTTTTCAGTATTTCAATGATATTGAGCAACAAAAAAAACGGAGTTCATTCTCCTCCAAGGAGAAGGGGCCATATCCCCCAGACTCTCAAATGAGACTTGTGGAGATCTACATGTAGAAAGACCAACTTGACACTGATCTTTACTTTGTTTATTCTTTTCAGTTATACATGACAGTAGAGTATATTTCAACATATTTATACAAACATGGAGCGCATCTTATTCTAATTAGGATTCCAGTCTTGTTAACACTGATCTTTAAAGAAATTCTCTTGTATTTTATTGAGTGAATATGTCCTGCCCTAGTTAACAGCCAGAGGAAAGGGTAAAATATTTTATGGAGGAACTTAACATCATCTAGAACTGCTACAATTTTTTTCTTACAGATAATAAACAGAGAGTATCAGGTATAACAAGAAAATGATGATGCAGATTCATCCCTGAATCCATGACACTGTTGTGCTCTGATCCCTATGATCAGAGTCTTGGCTCCAAGCCTTCCTTGCGGGCCCAAGCCAGGGAAGTACTGAAAATCAGTCTTTGGTATGATAAGAGAGTTGCACCCACAGATGTCTCAGAGTGAACCTGTCCCCGCATCATGAGTGCCACCATAGTTTCTTCACTTATTTATTTATTTTTCTGGTTTTGCTTATTATTTATTTTCCATATTTTAATTCATTCATTAAAATTATATATAATGGTGGGATTCATTGTTACATATTTGTACATGTACAAGATATAACAATATAATGTGGCTGATATAATTTTCCAGTATTTCCCCTTTCCCTCCTCTCTTCCTTCCCTCTGGTCCCTTACCTCTACTGATCTCCCATCAAATTTCATTAGATTCTCCAATCATTCTTTTCCTTTTTCCTCTCCAGCTTCCACATATAAGAGAAAACATACAATGCTTGACTTTCTGAGTTTGGCTTATTTTGCTTAACATAATATTCTCAAGTTCCATCCATTTTCCTGCAAATTATATAATTTCATTGTTCCTTATGACCAAATAAAACATCATTGTGTGTGTCTACATATAAATATATATATACACATTTTCTTTATGCACTTATCCCTTGATAAACATCTAAGCTGGTTCCACATTTTAAATATTGTGAGTTGTGCTACTATAAACATGGTATACACTTATTGTTCTGATTACTTTAATACTTTAGAATAAACACTGATAAACACTGAGAAGTGATACAGCAGGTTTGTATAGTGATTACATGCCTGGACTTTTGAGGAACCTCCATGATGATTTCCATAGTGGTTGTACTAATTTACAATCCCTTCAACAGAGTAAAAGTGCTCCTTTTCCTCCACATCCTCTCCAGCATTCATTATTGTTTATAATCTTTGATGACTGCCATTCTAAATGGAATGAGATAAAATCTTGGTATAGTTTTGGTTTGCATTTCCCTAATTGTTTAAGATATTGAAGATCTTTCTACATATTTGCTGGTTGTTTGCATTTATTCTTTTGAGAAGTATCAGTTTTGTTCATTTGCCCATTTTTTTATTTGGGTTATTTGTTTTGTTAATGATAAGCTTTTTGAATTTTTTGTATATTCTGGACATTGTCAGAAGAGTAGCTGGCAAAGATTTTATCCCATTATTTAGTCTTTCTCTTCATATTCTTAATTGTTTCCTTTGCTATACAGAAACATTTTAATTTGATGCCAACCATTTATAAATTCTTGGTATTATTTCCTAAGCTTGAGGAGTCCCACAGGTGTCACAGTGGCTTAACAAGACACTGAGTCTGGGACCCCATGTCCACAGTCATCTGAGGATCTGTGTTCTGCATTACAGCCCTGCTGTGACTGCCTGTGTCCTGGCCAGACATGACAAGAGGGATACTCTCAGCTAAGTCTTTCCACCGTGGTGGAAATGAGAACAGAGGGCCCTTTAAGTTCCTTGTCAAGGACCTAAATTGCCACAAACTCCTGCAGTTGAGATCATTGAGGCACCAGCAGCCATTAGTGATGTTGATCACAGATGGAGAGACTGAATGGGGACTCTACTACTGCACATCCCCATAACCAGAGTCAATGTGCTGTGCCCACTTAACAGGATCCCAGCCTAATACTCATTAGAAGGTAAAAGTCCTTATGAAAACCCCACTTTCAATTGAAAGACAAAACCATTCCACCAGGTACACAGAAAGTAATCCAGAGACACTAGAAAATGAGAAAGCAAGGAAATACGACACCACCAAAAGAACACTGTTCTCTGGTAACTGACCCCAAAGAAAGGTGAATTTACAAATTGCCTAAAAATGAATTTAAAATAATGATCTTAAGGAAGATGAGTGACACAGGAGAATGTAGACCAACAATGTAATGAAATCAGGGAAGCAATTTACAGAATCTGAATGAGAAGTTCAACAAAGAAATAAGTATCAAATCCCAACTGATTTTTCTTTGTAAAGGTACGGAGGATATGTATTAGAGTCTTTTCAATAAATGGTTCTGGAGAAATTAGATAACCACATGCTGAATAATGAAACTAAATCCTTATAACTCAACAGTTACACAAATTAACACAAATTGGATTAAAAACTTACATAAGACCTGCAATTATGAAAACACTGAAAAAAGTGTAGGGGACATTGGAATGGGCACATATTTTGGGGACAAGACTCCAAATAACACACACAAACAAAAAGCAAAAATAAACAAATGGGATTACATCAAACTAAAAAGCTTTTAAACTAAAAAGGAAACATACAACATAGTAAATATACAGCCCACAGAATGAGAGGAAGTATTTGAAAACTGAAAACTGTACCTCTGGTAAGGGGTTCATATTCAAAATATGTAAGAATCTCAAAAAACTCAATAAGAAAAAAATATATATATATATATATATATATAAACCTAGTTTAAAAGTGATCTAAATAAATATTTCTTAAAAGAAAGCATACAGATGCCAACAGACACAAGAAAAAAATCAACATTATTAATCTTCAGGAAAATGCAAATCAAAACCACAATAAGATATCACTTTGCTTCAGTAAGAATAGCAAACATAAAAAAAAGATGGTAAGTGATGGGTAGGATGTGGACAAAGGAGAACCCTTGCACATAATGAACTGGACTGTAATTTAGCATATCCATATGTAAAACAATATGGAGGTTCATCAAAAAATTAAAAATAATGCAACTTGGTGGAATAGAGTTGCCCAGCGAGACTCCCCTGATGAAGTGGTGAACCTGGACAACCAGGAGCATTGTAGAGGAGGGACTCCCAGTGAGAGGCTTTGGCACAGAGCAAGGGTCCCAGACACAGGTTGTAGGTCCCGACCCCAGGGAACGTCACAGAGGAGGGCTGCCCAGCAAGAGACTTATTTGCAGGGCAAGGCTCCCTGGCCCAGGAGGTAGGTCTGGAACCCTGGGAATGTAACAGAGGAGGGCTGTCCAACCCAGGCGGTAGTT
This sequence comes from Sciurus carolinensis, assembly GCF_902686445.1. Taxonomy (NCBI): domain Eukaryota; kingdom Metazoa; phylum Chordata; class Mammalia; order Rodentia; family Sciuridae; genus Sciurus; species Sciurus carolinensis. The sequence continues at coordinate 102,901,027 of NC_062218.1, read as the reverse complement.
CTGGACTGAAGGGAACTTCTCAGAGGATAGCTGCCCAGCGAGACTTCCCCCCCCGGTGAGTCACCCCACCAGGTAAGGTTTTCCCACCAGGGTAGTAGAACCAGAGACATCAAATTACATTCAGAGGGAAAACTCCAGAGACACAGAGACCAGCCATGCCCCAGCGTGCAGTCTAGTCCCCATTGGCTGACCATTGGTCAGTAAGTGGAGGTGCCTCTGCCCATTAGCAGGGAATATACCCCACATGAAGGCAACCACCCCTAGAGGGGCAGCATCCTTGTGGAGCACTGCATTATCAAGTTCCTCCAAGACTTCAGGCTACTGAAGGCTAGGAGGTGAATTATTGGAAATCTACAGGGACACTGTAAGTCAATAGAGGAAATCTGCAATATCTTAGAGTTTCACTACTAGAGGGATTAATACCTGAGAAATATGAGAAAACAAGAGAAGAAAATGTCCCAAGCAAACCTAGATGCTACATCAATAAAATCCAATGACAGTATGGCAGAAGAAATGTCAGAAAGGGAGTTCAGAAAGTACATAGTTAAAATGATCAGAAAAGCAAACCATGAGATGAAAGACCAAATGCAGGCTTTTGAATGATCGCACCAATCAACAGTTAAAAGAGCAAATGTGGGAAGCAAAAGATCATTTCTATAAAGAGTAAGAGATAGTGAAAAAACAAACAAACAAACAGAAACTGTTGAAATGAAGGAAAAATAAACCAAAATAAAAACTCCATAGAAAGCATTACCAATAGAATAAAACACCTGGAAGACAGAACCTCAGACATTGAAGACAAAATATTTAATTTTGAAAACAAACTTGACCAAACAGAGAAGATGATAAGAAATCAGGAACAGAATCTACAAGAATTATGGGATGTCATGAAGAGGCCAAATTTAAGAATTATTGGGATTGAGTAACACAAAAAGAAATAAACCAAAGGAATGAACAATCTATTCAAGGAAATAATATCAGAAAATTTCCCAAATCTGAAGAATGAAACAGAAAATCAAGTATGAGAAGCTTATAGGACTCCAAATACACAAAATGACAACAGACATACACCAAGGCACATTATAATGAAAATATCTAACATACAAAATGAAAACAGAATTTTAAAAACTGCAAGAGAAAAACACCAAATTACATTCAGAGGGAAACCAATACGGGTTTTTTAGATTTTTCAACCCAGACCCCAAAAGCTAGAAGGGCCTGGAACAACATTTTTCAAGCCCTGAAAGAAAACATATGCCAACCAAGAATCTTATAACCAGCGAAACTTACCTTCAGATTTGATGACAAAATAAAATCCTTCCATGATAAACACAAGCTAAAAGAATTTACAAAAAGATAGTAAGCACTACAGAACATTCTCAGCAAAATATTCCATGAGGAAGAGATGAAAAGGAATGATGTAAATCAGCGAAGGGAGGAACTACCCTAAAGAACTAGCCAAATAAAGGAGAAACCAAGTATGTGTCAAAAAACAAAAAAGAGCCAAGTGACCGGGAATACAAATCATATCTCAATAATACCCCTGAATGTTAATGACCTGAACTCATCAATCAAAAGACATAGACTGGTAGATTGGATTAAAAAGAAAGATCCAACAATATGCTGCCTGCAAGAGATTCATCTCATAGAAAGAGATACCCACAGACTAAAGGTGCAAGGATTGGAAAAAACATACCATGCACATGGACTCAGCAAAAAAGCCAGAGTATCCATCCTCATATCAGATAATGAGGGCTTCAAGCCAAAGTTAGTCAGAAGGGATAAAGAAGGACATTTCATACTGCTTAAGGGAAGCATAAATCAGCAAATCCTTCTCAATTCCAGAAATCAAATAGACCACAACACAATAATACTAGGTGATTTTAACACACCTCTCTCACCACTGGATAGATCTTCCAAACAAAAATTGAACAAAGAAACAATAGATCTCAATAAAATAATCAATAACTTAGAGTTAAGAGACATATATAGAATATACCAAACAAAGAGCAAATACTCTTTCTTCTTAGCACCACATGGATCCTTCACTAAAATAGACCATATAATATGCTACAAACCTACTATTAGCAAATACAAGAAGATAGAGATACTACCATGTATTCTATCAGATCATAATGGATTGAAATTAGAAATAAATGACAGAATAAAAAACAGAAATTACTCCAACACCTGGAGATTAAATAATATGCTATTGTATGATGAATGGATAACAGAAGACATCAGGAGAGAAATAAAAAAATTCTTAGAGGTAAACAAGATCAAAGAAACATCATATCAAAATCTCAGGGACACTATGAAAGCAGTACTTAGAGGAAAATTTATTCCATGGAGCGCATTCAATAATAGAAGTAAAAATCAACAAATAAATGACCTAACACTACAGCTAAAAGACCTAGAAAAAGAACAGACCAACACCAAAAGTTGTAGAAGACAGGAAATTGTAAAATCAGAGCTAAAATCAATGAAATTGAAACAAAAGAAACAATCGAAAAATTAACAAAATAAAGAGTTGGTTCTTTGAAAAAATAAACAAAATTGATAAACCCTTAACCACACTTAGAAAGAGAAGGAGAGTGAAAACACAAATTACTAAAATTCAGAATGAACAAGGAAATATCACTACAGACATGAGTGAAATACAAAACATAATTAGAAGCTATTTTGAAAATCTATACTCCAAAAAAACAGAAAAACTCGAAGACATCAACAAGTTTCTAGAGACATATGAATTACCTAAACTGAACCAGGAGGACATACACAATTTAAATACATCAATTTCAAGTAGTGAAATAGAAGAAGTCATCAAAAGCCTACCAACAAAGAAAACTCCAGGACCAGATGGGTTCTCAGCCGAGTTCTACAAAACCTTTAAAGAAGAGCTCATTCCAATACTTCTCAAAGTATTCCATGAAACAGAAGAGGAGGAAACCCTTCCAAACTCATTCTATGAAGCCAATACCACCCTGATACCTAAACTGGACAGAGACACATCGAGGAAAGAAAATTTCAGACCAATATCCTTAATGAACATCGATGCAAAAATTCCCAACAAAATCTTAGCAAATTGCATACAAAAATATATTTAAAAGATAGTGCACCACGATCAAGTGGGTTTTATCCCAGGGATGCAAGGTTGGTTCAAAATCCGGAAATCATTAAATGTCATTCACCATATCAACAGATTTAAAGTCAAGAATCACATGATTATTTCGATAGATACAGAAAAAGCATTTGATAAAATACAGCATCCCTTCATGCTCAAAACACTAGAAAAAATAGGGATATTGGGAACATTCCTTAACATTGTAAAGGCCATCTACACTAAGCCCATGGCCAATATCATTCTAAATGGTGAAAAACTGAAAGCATTCCCTCTAAAAACTGAAACAAGGCAGGGATGCCCTCTTTCACCACTTTTATTCAACATTGTCCTTGAAACTCTAACCAGAGCCATTAGACAAACCAAAGAAATTAAAGGGATACGAATAGGAAAAGAAGAACTCAACCTATCCCTGTTCGCTGATGACATGATTATATATTTAGAGGAACCAGGAAATTCCACCAGAAAACTTTTAGAACTCATAAGTGAATTCAGTAAAGTAGCAGGATATAAGATAAATGCTCATAAATCTAATGCATTTTTATACATAAGTGATAAATCTTCAGAAAGAGACGTTAGGAAAACTACCCCATTAACAATAGCCTAAAAAAAATAATAAAATATTTGGGAATCAATCTAAGAAAAGAGGTGAAAGAACTCTACAATGAGAACTACAGAACACTAAATAAATAAATTAAAGAAAACTTTAGAAGATGGAAAGATCTCCCATTTTCTTGGATAGGTAGAACTAACATTGTCAAAATGGCCATACTGCCAAAAGTGCTATATTGATTCAGCGCAATTCCAATTAAAATCCCAATGACATACATTACAGAAATAGAGCAAGCAATCATGAAATTCATCTGGAAGAATAAGAAACCCAGAATAGCTAAAGCGATCCTTAGCAGGTAGAGTGAAGCAGAGGGTTTCGAAATACCAGGTCTTCAACTAAACTGCAAAGCAATATTAACAAAAATGGCATGGTATTGGCACCAAAATAGACAGGTAGATCAATGGTACAGAATAGAGGACACAGACCCAAACCCAAATACAGTTTCTCACACTAGACCAATGTGCCAAATATATGCAATGGAGAAAAGATAGCCTCTTCAACAAATGGTGTTGGGAAAACTGGAAATCCATATGCAGCAGAATGAAATTAAACCCCTATCTGTCACCCTGCACAAAACTCAACTCAAAATGGATCAAGGACCTTGGAATCCAAACAGAGATTCTGCATCTTATAGAAGAAAAAGTAGGTCCAAATCTTCAACATGTCGCTTAGTATCAGACTTCCTTAACAGGACTCCTATAGCACAAGAAATAAAAGGAAGAATCAATAATGGGATTAGATTCAAACTAAAAAGCTTCTCTCAGCAAAGGAAACTATCAGTAATGTAAAGAGAGAGCCTACAGAATGGGAGAAAATCTTCACCACTCATAGTTCAGATAGAGCACTAATTTCCAGAATATATAAAGAACTCAAAAAACTCTACACCAAGAATACAAATAACCCAATCAACAAATGGGCTAAGGAAATGAACAGACACTTCACAGAAGAAGATGTACAAGCAATCAACAGATATATGAAGAAATGTTCCACATCTCTAGTAATAAGAGAATGCAAATCACAACTACTCTAAGATTCCGTCTCACCCCAATTAGAATGGTGATTATAAAAATACAAGCAACAATAGGTGTTGGCGAGGATGTGGGGAAAAAGGTACACTCATACATTGCTGGTGGGGTTGCAAATTAGTGCAGCCACTCTTGAAAGCATTTTGGAGATTCCTTAGAAATCTTGGAATGGAACCACCATTTGACCCAGTTATCCCACTCCTCAATCTATACCCAAAGGACTTAAAATCAGCATACTACAGTGATACAGCCACATCAATGTTTATAGCTGCTCAATTCACGATAGCCAGATTGTGGAACCCACCTAGATGCCCCTCAATTGAGGAATCTAGAAAGAAACCGTGGTATAATATATAATGGAACATTACTCAGACATAAAAAATAATAAAATTATGGCATTTGCAGGCAAATGGATGAAATTGGAGAATGTCATGATAAGTGAGATAAGCCAATCTCAAAAAACCAAAGGATTAATGATCTTGCTGATAAGCATTGATGATACATATTGGGGGGTTGGAGGGAGGTAAGAATAGAGGAAGGAGGGACTGTATAGAGGGGAAAGAGGTGTGGAGGGGTGGGGGGGAAGGAAAAAATAACAGAATGATTCAAACACCATCACCCTAGGTAAATGTATGATTACTCAAATGGTATGCCTCTTCTTCATATACAAAGAGAAACAAGTTGTACTCCATTTATTTACAATGAAAATACAAATAATAAAAAATTTAAAAATAGTATGACTACATGATCCAGCAATCCTACTGGGTAAATATCCAAAAGAAATAGTCAGGAGAAATAGTCAAAGAGAAATCTACACCCCCATGTTTATTGCAGCATTATTCAAAACAGTTAAGAAATGAATCTGGGCATGATGGCACATCCTGTAATCCCAAAGATAATCCCTATGATCCAGGGACTGGGGCAGGAGAATCACTCAAAGGCAGCATTAGCAATTTAGTGAGGGACTAAGCAAGTTAACAGGATGCTGTGTCCAAATAAAAACTAAAATGGAATGGGGATGTTGTTCAGTGGCAATACACTAGTGTGTTCGTACCCCAGTATCAAAAAGGAAAAAAGAAAAGAAATGAAAGCAACCTAATTGTCCATCAACTGATGAATGGATACCAGAAATGTGGAACATATGCATCATGGAATATTATTCACCCATAAAAAGAATGAAATTTTGTCATTCATTTCAACATGGATGGAACTGGAGATCACTGTATTAAGTTAAATGAACTAGGCACAAGTGTGCCAGGCACATGCAGAAAGACAAGTACTGCATGATCTCAGTCATAGATGGTTTCAGAAAAAGTGGATCTTGTGAATGTTGTGAGTAGAGTGCTGGTTAACAGAGGCCAGGGTAGTAGCAAGAAGGGAGGGATGTGGAAAAGTTGGTCAATGGAACTAGTTATGGTTAGATACAAGAAAGACATTCTGGTATGCTGTCGCACAGCATGATGACCATTGATAACAATAATATACTCCTTATTTCAAAAACAAACAAGAAAAGGATTTTGAGTGTTTTTGCCATAAAAAAGTGATAAATGTTTGAGAAGAGAGACATTATTAATCTGATATAAACATTACACAATGTATACCTGTATTGAAATATCATGTTACCCCATTAATATGTACAAATTTTATGTTCTTATGTATCAATTTAAAAGTAAATTTAATTTAAGTGTAAAAATTAACCTAATGGAAACCTGGGAGTCAAAAATCTCAATGAATGAGATAAAAAAGTACAACTGACAGTTCTGACACCAGGCGAGATCAAGCAGAAGAGCTAATCTTTGAACTTGAATATAAGTCATTTGAGATAACTAGGTCAAAGGAAATAAAGGAAAAAAGAATGAAAAAGGGAAAAGAATCATGCAGGTTTGAATCATGCAGGATGGGAATTCCAGAAAGAAAACATGGAGAAAAGGCAGAAAGCTTATTTAATGAATAATAGATATAAACTTCTCCAGTCTTGGGAGAGATATGAATATCTGAACCATGAAGTTTTATGGTCCTTAAGTAGATTTGATGCAAAGAGGGCGTCAACAAGGTATGTTATAATCAAACTATCAAAAGGCACAGAGAATTTTAAAAGTAGCAAGATAAAAGAATCAAGTGACTAACAAAAGAATCCTCATTAAACTATGAACAAATTTCTCAGCAGAATCTGTGCAGGCCAGGAAAGGGTGAGGTAATATATTCAAATTATGGAAATAAAATATGAAATTTCCAGCATAAAATACACAGCTATACTTCAGAAATGAAGGCAAACGAAGTCTTTACCAGACAAAAAGAACATTATAAAAAGTGTTTAAGGCAGTTCTTCAACATGAAATGAAAGGACAATAATTACTATTGAGAAAACATATGGCAGTACAAAACTCCCCAGCAGAGGAAAATTCATAGTCAGATTCAGAATACTTCATTACCGTAACATTGGTGTGTGAAATTTTCAATCTTGAATATGATGGTTAAAGTCAAATGATCAAAAATTTTAGCTACAATAAGTTGTTAGGAAATATATGATACAATAAGCTGTATATTGTATTAATAAAAATATAAATGGTGGGAGGAGTATAAAAGTCTGGAGTTTTTGTAAGTGACACTCCAGTTGTTATTAAATTTAAATAGTCTATTATAACTACACAATGATTTATGTAAGCTCCATAGTGACTACAGTGGATACACAAATGAGAGAGAAAGGAATTAAAGCCTCGTAAAATAGAAAACACCTAATCACAAATGTTTACAGCAAGAATCTACAAAAGAATCTGAAAACAATTAGTGATATGATAGGAGTAAGTTCTTACCTGTCAATGATAGTGTTGAATGTCATGGGATTAAATTCTCTAATCAAAGACAGAGTCCCAGGTACATGTCCCAGGTACTCAGGAGGCTGTGGCAAGAGGATCACGTGAGCCCCAGAGTTAGAACCAGCCTGAACAGTATAGCAAGACTTTGTCTAAATAAATAAGGACCTAGAGTAACTAAATGGATTTTAAAAAAACAAGATTCAACTACAAGTTGCCTGTAAGAGAATCATTTTAGCTTTAAGTACACACATAGACTAAAAATGAAGGACAGAAGATATTCCATACAAATACTAACTGAAAGAGAAAAGGAAAGTTTATAGAAATATGATTACATTTAAAAAAGAAATATCCCAAATGAACTGTTTAACACCACATTTCAAGAAAAAGAACTACCAAACCCTAAAATAACAGAAGGAAGAAATGATGTACGTCAGAACATAAATAAATCAGAGAGCAGAAAATCTATAGAAAAAAGTCAATAAAACCATGAGCTTGTTCTTTGAAACGATAGACAAAATTGAAAAACCCCTAGTTAAACTAACTATAAAAAAAGAGACTCAAATAAATAAAAGCAGAAATGCAAATGGAGACATTATGACAAATACATCAGAAATAGATACCTATGAAAAATTATATGCCAACAAATTTGATAAAGTAAATTAAATTAATAAATTCATAGAAAGATGCAACTTACTAAGATTGAATTGGGAAGGAATAGAAATCTTGAACAGACAAATAATAAAAAAAGAGATTGAGGAACTAAGTAAAAATCTTCCAGTAATAAATGTCCAGAAAATCATGGCTTTACGGCTGAATTCTACCAAACATCCAAAGAATTATTGCTAATACTTCTTAAATACTTCCAAAAAATAAAGGCAGGGAAGATTCTTCCCAAACACATTTTATAAAGCTATTCTGACTTTGCCATGAAGACACAGCAAGAAAACAAGACCATAAGCCAATACATCTATGAAGAGATACAACAATCTTTAATAAAGTACTAGAAAACTCAATTCAACATATCACAGAAAGTTAAAAAAAAAATCACTTGTTCATCTCAATTGACACAAAAAGCATTTGACAAAGTTCATCATGTTTTCCTTATAAAAATTTCTTAACTGTTTGGGTATAGAAGGAAAGTTCCTCCATATAATCCGAGCCATTTGTGAAAATGCCCCCACTGTCATAATAATCAGTGGGGACAACTGAAAGCTTTCCCACTAAGCTCTGGTACAGGTAGGGGTGCCCACTCTTCTATTCAACATAGTATTGGAAGAGCTAGCAAGAGCCATCAGAATTTTTCCTTAAAAAAGAGGAATCCAAATTATAAAGGATGAAGTAAGTTTGTTTCTATTTTCAGATACCATGGTGTTCTACATGTAGAAAACTCCAAAGGTTACACAAACACACACACACACACACACACACACACACACACATCTTAAAACTAGTATATTAATTCAATAAAGTTGCAAGTACAAGATTGATAAGCAAAAATCAGTAGCATGTTGACACACAAACAATAACTTATTTGAAAAGGAAATCAAGAAAATTTCCTTTACAATAGCATCCAAATAAATAAAATAATAAGGCAGCAAAAGATCGTACCTTGAAAACAAAAACACGGATGAAAAATTTTTAAAAAAGATACAAAACTGGAAATCTGTCTAATGTACATGGACTAGAAAAATTAATATTGTTAAAGTATATATACCTAAATTTATAAAAATTTAAAATCATATCAAAATAAAAATTTCAAGGTATCCTAGTTAAAACTATCCTTTCTTAATACAGAAGATAATTAGAAACTATTATGAAAATACGTACTCCAACAAAATAGAAAATCTAGAAAACATCGACAAATTTCTAGATATATGAACTACCCAAACAAACTGAATCAGGAGGACATACACAATTAGAACAAATCAATTTCAAGCAATGAAGTAGAAGATGCCATCAAAAGTCTACCAACCAAGAAAAGCCCAGGACCAGACCGACTCTCATCTGAGTTCTGCAAGACCTTCAAAGAAGAACTAATTTCAATACTCTTCAAAGTATTCCATGAAACAGAAAAGGACGGAACCCTTCCAAACTCATTCTATTAAGCTAGTGTCACCCTGATACCAAAACCAAAGACACATTAAGGAAAGAAAACTTCAAACCAATATCCCTGATGAACAGAGATGCAAAAATTCTTAATAAAATACTGGCAAATTGCATACAAAAACATACTGAAATTATAGTGTGTCATGTTCAAGTGGGTTTCAACCTCAGGGATGCAAGGTTGGTTCACATCAATAGACTTAAAAATAAAAATCATGTGATCATCTCTATAAGTGCAGAAAAAGCACTTGATAAAATACAGCCCTGCTTCATGTTCAAAATATTATTATATCCTTGCTTGCCACACATTTATGCTCAATATATTTGCTAAAATGTGTGGAAAAGGGAAACGAATTAAATATTGTATTCTTCCATGGTTTGAATCCAGAATGTCCCCGAAGGACCATGTGTTAGGGCTTTAGTATCCTAACCATAAGGTGTGTGGCTTTGTCCTCCACATGCTCTCACCGTGATATGCAGCACAGCTCAAAGCAATGGGACCAATGCATCACAGACTGAAACCTCCACAACTGTGAACCAAATAAACATTTTCTCTTCATAAGTTATCCTGTTTTTTTTTTAATAGTAACAGTAAGCTAACACATGGACTATTTCTGAAAAGCAAGAAATCTTATTTCTCGAGATCATTTTAATGTCCTTTTATCTCCCTTCAACTGTAACCTCCCTTTAGAATTGCTGTATGAGTTTTCTGGAAATGTAAATTTATGAAATGGTGCAATGTGAGAGTGAAGCTTTTTTTTCCCCCTATCAGATCTTTAGACCATTTTAAAAGTAATTATATGAACTCACAGTGCTATTAGTTATGTTCATTGAATTGACATTTTCATTATTAATCCATTTTTAATTACATTGGATACATTTCATCAATATTTCTTCTGAGAGGAGCAGAATATATAATGGCATTAGCAAAAACATATGTACCCCATGCAATGGAAAGTATCTAAACCTGTACTGTCATGCCAACCATGACTGCAGAGCTGATAAGTCCTCTGAAAGAAAGCACCAATTTAAATGTGGTCTACAATACCAAATAAAACAGGTAATTCAGTGATCATCTTGATTTGCAACAGCCAAAAACATCTAGAGAATATATACACAACTGACTGTATTTCACAATTTTGTTCTTCGTTAGTTTTTCGGAAGGATTAAAAAAAAGACTAAAGGGGACATTTCCAAGTTGAAGTCCCTACTATCATTAATTGCAAAGGAACAGAGGAAAGCAAAGGCATGCCCTTGTCCTAGCACAGGATGTTGGCATAAATTCAGACTTTGTTGGTTGCAAGTGTCAGAGTTCTAACCCAAGTACCTTAAGAAGAACAAAGGGGATTTTTGGGTTCATGAAAATGAAAAGGCAAGGACTTTTGCTGGTTCTAAGAGGTAAAACAAAACATATCTTGACTTTTACTATTTCTCTAGTCCATAATGTAGAAAAATGGAGCAGATAATAAATACCACAGACTTTTGGGGCCTTATTGCTTCCATTTTATTGGATTTTTTGTTTTGATTCCTTTTGTTTTGTGTGGTTTTGTTCTGTTATTTTTACAACTCTTTAAAATACAAACTCATGTCTAATGCAATAGTCATACAAAAACAGAACTGGGTGGATTTGGACCACACATGATAGTTTCCCAATCCCAAACCATAGCCAATATTAAACTTTTGTTAATTTTTTCCATAATGTCCTTTATTACCATTTCTATAGGTATGGACCCAATTTAGGAAAATGCAATGTATTTAATTGCAGTGACTCTAGTTTTTTTAAAAAAAAGAGCAGTACTTCAGCTTTTGTACTTCTCCTGCCCCTCACCTGAGACTTGATTTGCTCAAGTGTCAAGGAGTCTGACCCTGGAGGGTGTGCCATTGTCCCCACTGGTGCAGCATCAGAGGAGACTTTTAATTATATCCAGTTTATAACACAATGCACAAAATATCCAGGATTCAACAGAAAATTATCATCTTACCCAGAACTAGACAAATCTCAACTTGAATAATAAGAGATGGCACACAAACACCAACGCTGAGATGAGAAAAAAAAGTTAAAATTATCTGACAAGAATTTCAAAGAAGCCAATGAAAAAGACTTCAGTGAGCAATTACCAACATGCTTGAAAGTAATGAGAAAATAGAAAACCATAGAAATGTATAGAAAATATATAAAAAGAATAAAATGAACACTTTGGAACTTAAAAAAAAAAAAAAGCAAAAACAGAAAACAAAAAGAACAGGTGAAGAGTGGGATGGAGAGAACCAAAGAGATCATCAGTGTACTTATGCTGAGCATGCTAGAGGTTGTGGGTTTGAGCCCCTGCATAAGTCAATACATAAACACTAGGAGAAAATAAACTAAACTTATATGGAAAGAGCCTCAGGGGCCTATAGAAGTATAACAAAATATCTAGCAAGTGTACTTAGAATGCTATGTGTGTGTATATATGAATACACCCTAGGAACTCAACAAAAAAAAAATTTGGTGACACATTCAAAATTTGATTTTTTTCAAAACCAGAGTGGATTTATTGGTGACCACTTAACATTGAAGGGCCATACTAGGTGAGCAGGGGCATGGGATGCCTTAGTTCACATGGCAAGAGTCTGAAGCCAGGAGAGAAAAAAGCACCTAGTTCCAAGTGTGTAGATTTATGTATAAGGAATTCTCTGGGGCTTTGTTGACCAGGGACCAAAAGCCTCAATAGGCTTTCAGAACATCAGTTATCTTATTAAAACTTGGAGTTTGCTGGTGATCATTGTCCTAAAACTGAACAAAGTTTGGAGGCTACTTATAACATACCTTCCTGTCTAGGAGACCCTGACATTGTTTGACTCCTGAATGACCCTCCTTGCAGTCATAATTAACAGACTGATGATGTCCAATGTGGTAGGCCTTCCATTAACTAAAAACTTCATGTTCAAGGAGATAAGGACAAAGGTGCATGCAAGGAATTGTTTGGAAAAATGGTGAGAGAAGGAAATGAAGGAAGAATTGAAAACAGAAACTACTAAAGAAGTAAAGCTCCTAATGCTCATTGAGAATGTAGGTCATCACTTGGCTTCAGAATATTTACTCTGTGTATGTTCCTGTACCATTTCCTAATGAACGGTTATCAGTTTAGAAAGAAAAGAGGTATTACTCATAATATAGGCTCTAGTGCCTCTTTAGAAGTAGGAAGAAAGTAGAGAAGTATTGAATCAAAAATGTGGAGGAGAGGGGAGGTAAAGTACAACCAGGGTGGGCTTCCACCTCTCTCTGTGTATGCCATCTTCATCTGGGATGCTGAGGAAATTTGTGAGATGTTCCCCAGAGTGCAGTTCCTCTGGAGTACTCTTCAGACATTATTATTAGTATAGAGGAAAATCACTCTCCCCAAGGGAATTATTTTTGTCCCTTAATTGAGCATAACTCAAACCTAAAACTTAGGCAAAGAATATTATCAGTTAAGCTGAAACTACTAATTTTCTGGGTCCTTAGCCATCTGCTTTTTTGTCACTAAATAATAGACTAATAATGGAGAATATATTACTCTTTCAGGGAAGGGTATGCTTTTCAGGCCATCGCATTATAAAAATATAATATAGCACTCTATATAAAATAGTTGCTTAAAAAATTGAACATTTTCTCTATGTCAGATAAATGCTAACCATTAAAATACTGACAGAGCTAAGAGCTTCACATTTATCTCAATCTTTATTATAACTCAATGACATAATTAATATTATTTCCCCCATTTTACAGATGAGGACACTAAGCCATGTAGGTCATGAGTTGTGAAGCCAGAGTTAAAATCTGATTCCATTGTTCAAGCTCTTCAACACTATGTAGGAACCTAGGCTTTATGACTAAGAAGACATATTTAAACTGGGACCTGAGCAAGATGACTTTGAATACTGGAATAAGTCATTTGTACTTTATTCTCCAAAGATTTGGGAATCATTGAAGGTTTTGGGAAAAGATGTAGCATCATAAGAAAGATGCTCTAGAAGTATTATAAGTGCATTGTAGAGAATAGATTAAATGAGGGACAAACAGAAATTCAAAAATTATCAAATCTAGTACATATTGAATAGCTATCAAGTATCAGGCACATATTACTTAAGGTAATGAAAGATTTAAGACCTGGAATACTGCAAAGAGAGAGGGATTCGAGTTAAGTGGACAAGTACACACTAGACATAGCAAAAAGAACCAGTAGAATTACAATTATTAGCAATGGAAATCAGAGCATGCCACACAGCATGTTCTCAGGTAGATTTAGGATAGCTCACTTCTCTTACCTATAACATGAAGAAGTGTGCTCATGGCAAGATTTAAAGACACTGGGAAATCAAGATACCACGTTCTGAAATAATCAGCTTCATTTCCTGACAAGGGTATCACGCAGGGAAACTAGTGTCATGGCTCATCCTTGGCCAGATGTATTATACAAGCTCAGTCTACTCCGCTCACAATATGAGTGCAGCTTACATTTCACCAGTCAGGAAATACCTGTTATTGAGGGGTCACAATGCACACAGCACTAAGCCTGCTGCTGTATGTCTATTCAAATACAACATCAGGAAATAGCAAGTAGCACATCTCTATTGTGGAAAAATGTATATTTAATAATTTATATAGCACCATGAGAATATCTATATAAAACTTCAGAGCTCACCTCAAATTTCCTCAAAGAGATTCTTTTTCCTTGGATCTGCACATGTATTTCACAGCACTAGGGCTTTGAACAAAAATGTTCAAAATTCTAAAACTTCATGAATAACTTTGATGTAAAAAATTTTTGAAGCCCACTGAGCTGAAAATATTAAAAGATTTCACTTAGTATTTCTGTTTTAGGGTTGATCCTTAATTTACTGAAATTTCTGGCATGGTGTCATTCTCTAGAAATTAACTTAATTCTCCGCTGATTTTTTTTTTTTTTAATTATGTGTTTATTTGGTCCACCAGATTCCCAATACTAGCTCTTCCCATTGTAGGGTAGATTTTCCCAGCCATCACATTTTTCAAGGATTGAAAGTATGAAAAAAAAAGATATATTTTAAGTGGAAATTTCAGATGTGAACTAAGACCCAGAAGAAGATAAATTTTGAGTGAGGGAGAAGTAGGAGTAGGGAGGGAAATTTTATCTGGCTTCACTATAGGAGCGATGGCAATACTCCACAAAGTGAATCCCCTACCTATTATATGAATCCTTATTTGTTAACTATTTATTAACTAAACTAGTGGGGTGAATACTTAGTGCTTCAATATTCTTTCATGCCTCCTTGACCGCTTATGATTCTGAGGACAGAACCAAAAACCCTGGTTCAACAATGCAATGTCATTTCCAAGATTCAATAAGGTAATTTTAAATAAGTCAAATGTCAATGAGAAAATACACATGCTTGGAGAAAAAAAGTGCTTAATAAATGAGTCCTGAAATTTAGCAATGAATGTAAGTGTCCTCTGTGTCATGTATCATCCACTATGAGCATGCAGAGTAAGTTGTAGCTCTGTGGGGTATTAGATATACAAATTCAAATGGCATGTTTTCAAAAGAAAAGGGACTTATCAGTTTATGTATATATAATAAATAATCCTCCTCAGTAGAGTAATGGGGGAAAACAGTGTACAGAATTGCTAGGGGAGCACACAGAAAGGATGTATGATCATATTTAGGATATCAGGGGTGTTTCCTGGAGATGGTGCTCCATCAGTTTTAAGGTACTAAGTCATCAAAGAATTGGGGACAGCCATGCAAGGCAAAAAGAGTTTTGATGTCTGTTGATACGTTGGAATAAAATAAATTCTGCTACTGAAGGCTTTCTACACCCTGAAAGTGATTGTCATTTTGAGTTTCATATGTTTGTTTAGACACCTCCTCAACCCTCAAGAGAATCCAGCATCCTTACGAGAATACTTGACTCAATGCAGAAGAGCTCTCCTTACTATTTAATATAAAGGAGACACACCTCTGTCAATGTTAATATTAGCTTTCCGCATTTTATTTTCTTTACAGAACATATCACTTTCTGTAGATCATTTACCTGTTTATTCTCTAACCCAGCCTACTAGAATGTATGTCCAAAGAAGTGAGGACCTCCTGTGTCTTGCTCATCTCCATAATCCCCAATGTCTGGGAGAGTCCCTGTTACATAAACTATGCTCAGTAGATGCTCCTTAAATGATAGCTGCCTTCAGAGCAAAATGGACACAAGTCAGGGGCACCTAGTACACTTCTGCCAGGACATTTTGAGCAGCACTAATGGACTGCATTACTTGGTATTAATGTGAATACTGAGTCGTAAAGCAACGTTGAAGCATTTATTCTAAGCTATAGAAACTTTATGGTACTGATGGTATTTGACAAAACAGAATCATTGCCACCGTGTTAGTTTTATGTTAGAAATACGCAAATCCCATTTATGGATCAATTGTTGAGTTTCGTACCATACATTTTAAATATTTACATACCTTAATAAAAGAACAAATAATGCAAAAGAAAAACAACTCAATTTATTAAGTATTTGTCAAACACTGATTATGAGATGAAGCTTTTAAATAAAGAGAGTCATTAGTGATTACAATGTAAGGGTTATGTATAAAGTTATTCTGCATCTTATGGGAAGAGTTGCTCTAATTAAAATGCCTTTCCACTAATAATCTTATTTCATGGTACAAGAATGAGTTTAGAATCCAGTGAAATAATGATCAAATTTGAGTCGTGCAAAGGTATTTCAACCTTCCTATGTGCTCTGTTAGCAGTAATAACAGTGATAAAACTCATTGAAATGATCAGAATATATCAGGGCTATGGCAAGCCAGGCTCTGTGTAGAGGCAATATTCCTAAAATTCTCTTTGCAGCATCATGGGACCATACTATGGTTATCTCTATTTTGATATGAGAAAGCTAAGTCTTAGAGAAGTGTGTTCTGAAAATTCATAGGCTGATAATGTCAGGGTTTGTAACTATCTAGATACTAAACTAGATACTAAAATTTCTAGTCATTAAACTATATGGACCTAATATACTAACATTTTTCTTTTCAAATAAGCAATCTACTCATTTAATTCTTACTTAGTTGCTTTACAATTCATATTAATTTCTGTTATTGAAAGCAGCTTCTCTGTTTATGTGCTTTATCATAGACTTAAATGTACAGAAAATCAATACTAAATTCATTAGCTGTTGAACTAGAATCTTACTTTCATTGACCACACAGTGAAAATAAAAATGATCAGCCATCACAGAGCCCTGTTTGTGTCTCACAGCAATTAAAGATCAGAAGTTCTACTCACAATTCTTCTCCTGATGATTTTTCTTAACCAGCACTGCTATCATTACTCCATATTTAATGAGTGAGTTAATTTGAGGGAGTGCAATACATTTTCTTCCAGCTGTTAATACTTCCTTTCAGATAAAGTGGAAACATTTTGTTAACTCATTTTATACATTTTCTCATTTGCTCTCTTTCCAGATTCCATTGATACTTCATACAAATAATAACTTTAAGTGATAGTGAGATCAATATTCCCCACTCCTTTGGCTTTGCACTCAATCCTATTTGTTAAAGTGGTCACTTGCAGGGAGTGAAAAGCTCAAAGGCATCAGTCCTAGAGGGACCTAGATTCAAACAGCAGCCCTACTTCTTCCTTGTGTCTTAAGGCATGTTGCTCCTTCTTCTTCATCCTCAGTTTCCCCTTCTACATAAAGAAAAAATAAAGAGAAATACACTTATTTCTCAAAAATTTTTTTTTCTTTCTTAGAAGAAATGATGCAAGCACAATGTTGAACATAAAATAGGTACTCAATAATTTTGGTGACAGGGCCAAAAACAATATCAGAATGAATGATTATGGGAAAATTTTTTCCATCATCCCTGACTCTGGAGTTAACCCACCTGAAATACTGTAGGATAGAAATAAAGAATATCGAGGACCTAATTAATTGCACTTTATTCCCCTGGCAGACCCTTATCTCTCCCCATTTAGTCCCTAAAATAAAACTTAGTCTCCCTGCTCTTCTTTCCTATTGTATACCACACATTTGGCTGGAGATCAAAATCAGAGAGCCAGTCAAGAGAAATATTTTTGGCTTAGTCTTTGAATAACTTATTAATTAATCCATTCTTGATGTTGAGGACCAAGGAAAACCACAAATATCCAATATTGATAAAGAATAAATGGTCAAATCTAAGATCTCCTTTACTTAGATTTGGTCAGGCCACTGCTTGACTAGTTAGTGATTAAACTCTGTGTGTGCGGCAAGGGGTGGGTTATAGAATTTTGCACCAAGATAAATAACATTGTCCATTTTGTCATAGGTATACTCAAGAACCACTTGGTAAGACCAGGCATGGTGGTGCACACCTGTAATCCCAGTGTTAATCCCAGCAATTCTGGAGGCTGAGACAGGAAAATCCCAAATTCAAGGCTAGTCTGAGCAATTTAGCAAGGCCCTCAGCAGCCTAGGGAGATGCCGTTTCAAAATAAAAAATAAAATAAAATAAATAAAACTGTTCAGTGATCAAGTGCCCCTGGGTTCAATCCTCAGAATAAACAAAAACTCCATACAATAAATATATTTTATTTTCTTAGAGGATGGTAATTTGATTTTATGTAGGTATATATACATATATATGCATATATTTATATATATATATTTATCTTTTTGTAGTATTGGAAGATAAACTAGCAGGTTGCATCAAGTTTCTTTATTAACAAGCAATTTTGGAAAAACCTTAATAAGAACTTATTTGAAGAAAAGGAAAAAAGGAAAAAAAAAAATCCCTATGGGCATAGCCCATGTAGAAACAAACTGGGAAAAAAAATACTAAAACATTTTAAATCAACTTTCCTTAAATGTTTCTCACAATTCATGTTCATTTCTTTTAATCACTACTCTTCTTTCAAGCAAAAATTAACCAACAGTACTATCTCTGCAGAAGCAGGAAGTATTATCTGGTTTTGCAGACTGTATTCCATTTAGCAGAGCCTGTGAATCAGAAAGAGGTGAGTGACTGGGTCCTATTTTCATATGTAAATCTAGGAGCTTCTCTGGGTTCTCCAACATGCTATGGCCCTAAAGTCTGCACTGCTGCTCCCAGATACAAAGTGCTGCATGAAAATTTGATCAAAATTCAAAATTCAAGTGACAGACAGGGAGACTAGATGACTGTGCCATGTTCATAGGGCAGGGTTTTTTCTTATAAGATATTATGTAATGACAATTTTTCAAAGTCGGATATATTTTGTAGGTTGCTTCCTTTCCCGTGGTTGTTTATGGGCCAAATAACTCATTCAAAAATTCATATACATTTTTTACAGTTTTGTCCAAGGACAAAACACCTAGGTGTTTGTCCTTGGACACAAACACGCTTCCATGAATATATACATACAACCATATTAAAACCTCCTTGAGTTAATGGGAACAGTGGAAAATGTGCAAGCAGCAAATGCTTATCATTCTAAATTCACCAAGTCCTGTGAATTTTACAGATTTAGCTGTCCCTGAAAGACTTCTTTGACTCCCTCAAGTATTTGACCCTACTCCTTCTGCATTCCCAAAGAAACTTCTCTTGGAATTTCAGTGATTGAACGGTTATCACCAAGATGAGAATGCAAAGGCATAACCTGACCCTCAGGTGATGACTGTCAAAATGCCTCACCTTATTGTGTCCCACATAAAACTTTCAGTTGGAAACTCAACTGCAACCGCAGTAACACTAAGTGCCAACAAAATGCTAAAGGCCAGTAGATCTCCTGCAAACTTTGATTCAATCTCTTTTGTCTTGCTATTTTTTAACATACTGCCTAAAATGTAAATGCTTATGCTATGTTGGTTGAATGGATGAACAAATATTAGCCTTGGGAATTTTGAAAGATTTGGATATATAGCATGTAGATTTTTTTCAAAATTAGTATGTGGACACTTTAAGTCATCATTTTAATTTACAGGCATAGCAATTTGATATACTTAATATTATGCAAAAATGATAAAATTCTGCAGGAAAGTCTCCTTGTGATAGCTTCACTCCTACCCCACCCAGTCTTTGTCTCATGTCCTTCCTTTACCTGGAAGAACTTTTCTTCTGACCTAATACAAAGCCCACCTTCTCCACAAGGTTTCCTCTGTTGAGTCAACTGTTTTCAAGCTTTTTCTTCTTAGGAATCTGTCTGCTTTTGTGAGCAGGGGTTGGGGCTATCTTACTATGCTTATGAATCTTTTCATTGTAATACCTATTAGGATATTATTTACTTTACTGTTCTCCAACATAAGAAAAGTTTTAAAAACTACATTAGAAAAAGAACAAAAGAAGTAGAAAGGACAGGAGGGAGGACAGACAAGGTAATGTAACCTACCTTTCTTTTCTTTTCCTTTTTTTTTTAAACAGGCACCCTGCAGCTGTTTAATAAAACCATCTACTTGCAGTGATAAATTACCTGCAAATTATATCAACCCTAAATTGCTTTCCAAAGTTTCTAGCTGCTGATGGCAGCAATGTTTTATGGAGATTTAAACAAGGTGATTTGGCAAAGAAGCATCAGTTCACACTTGTGCAGCCCTGAAATGACTGTTTGGGTGGCAGAGAGTGCCTGAGAAATGAGGCAAATGTCCCAAATACGTAATTTGTCACTTTGTGTACTTGTGCTGCCTGAGTTAGCTACAGCACAAATGTTTGATGGTCAAAGACATTTAACCTTCATCACTGCTTAGGGGAGCATTTGCCTATATTATTTCATGCTAAAGAAAAAGAGTGCTGCTGTTCAGGTAGGCTTTGCTGACATTTTGTTCAATGTCATGTAGAAAAGCTTCAGGGAGAAAGGAGAAATGAGAAGTGAATAATTGAGTCTCTCTCTCTCTCAAACATACACACACACACACACACATGCACACACAACTCCTTTTCCTGAATGATAGCTTAATAAAAATTCAAATGTTTGACTTCAACTGAATCAAAGTTAATCTGTAATCACATGACTTAAAAAAAAAAAAAGGACATCATCACCATATCAGTAAAATCAAAGATTTATTATACCTGGGAATGCTCATCTGTTCCTAGACCTGGGCTCACCATTTCTGGCAGTTTCTCTCCCTTTAAAAAATCTTTAGCAATGACTCAGGTGAAGGGATTGAGCTGCAGTAGCTTCACTCAGACCACTGCAAGGACACGTATCCGTCTCTTTAAAAGTCTTTATCAGCAAGACATTTGCAACATTTTGGATTTCCTGGAAGCCCTTCAAGAGTAATGGCTGCTTTCATAAGAAACTGCCTGGCTCACGTACTGAAGAGAAGGCTTTTCATGCTTGGGCATCTGGTGCAAAGACAGATAATCCCCTAAGGAAAATATCTGCCTGATATAGTAGAGACTCCCAGGTAGCAGCTTTATAAGATGAAGCAAAAACTCTATTTGTGAAAAGGACTGTTCTGACCTAGAGAGCTTTTCAGAAATGCAACACATATCCTAGACATGCCCAGAATTCACAGATCAAGGTCCTAACTTAGTCTTATTGACTTCTTGTGCCTCATTATTCATTAATTCATTTAAATATTGCAGAGCAAAGCATTCTAGTAATAAAGTGGGTATCAAGACAGAATCTCTGCTCATAAATTTGTGTTCTAGAAGAGAAAGTAAACATAAAAATCAAATTACTGTATATTACTAAAGGTGCTAGAAAGGAAACCATGTATGAGATTATCTATAACATAAGGCAGAAGGGCTACTATAGGTGAACTCATCCCTGATGGGATTTAGGAGGATCAGAAGGGATTATGTTTAAACAGTGACCCAAAGAATTAAAGTGCACCAGGTATTTAGATGTGCAAATGAAGGAGGCAGGTAATCAGAATTGCATCAGGCTGAGGTTAGAGCATGTGCCCCAATTTGAGGGCCTTAAGGAAGTGCTGGTGAGAGCAGTATCACATCATCTTGTACAGATGGACGGGTCCACACAGGTCCTGGTGAGGAGTCTATGCTTTACCCCTAAGAGCACTGAGAAACAATCACTGCTTTAATTTACAACTCAGTGATGACTAATGATTTTGAACACTCATGTACTCATTGATCATTCATATACATACTTCTGTTAAGTGTATGTTTGAGATATTTGCCTATTTTTATTGTTCCTTGACATTTTATTCCTGATTTGTAATTTTTTCATATATTCTAGACATGAGCATTTAACTAGATTCATGTATTTTAAACATTTTTTACCTTCTTGTGATTAATATTTTCTTGTTATTTTTTCCTACCCTTTAACCTCCAGGTTATCTGTGCTTTACTAATGTATGCTTCTTATAAAAACCAATAGCTTGGTCATCATTTCTTATCTAAACTGATAATCTCTGCACTTCATTTTTGTCCAAATTTTCTTTCTTCTTTTTAAATTGATAAATAAAATGTGCGGGTTGTACAAAATGATATTTTGATGTGTGTTTATATTGCTGAGTGGCTAAATTAAGGTAATTATCATATGGATTATCTCATATCCATGTCATTTTGGGGGTTAAATATTTAAAATCTACTTTCTTAGCATTCAAGTATATAAAATATTGTTATGGTTGTATATCCTTGGGAAAACCTCTGTACTTCAATTGGAGATTTAGACCATTTATACAGTGTAATTTTGACATGGTTAGGTCTAAGCTTAAAATGCTGAAATTTGTTTTGTTGTTCCACACTTTATCCTCTGTTCTTTCTTGTCTTCTTTTATTTGAGTTGAATATTTTTTTAAAAAATTAATTCATTCCACTACTGACTTTTTAAGAATAGGTTTTCTAGTGGTCACTTTAAAAATTGCAATAGAACTCTTTAATTCATCTCAGTCTACATTCACATATTAGCTACCCAATGAAAAATTAAGAATCTTACAGTAGTGTAATTCCATTTAGTTGTCTCCTACCCTTCATGCTCTGTCATCATGTATTTTACTTCTTCAAATGCTGTAATTCCAACAATGCACTTCTATAGTTTTAATTTGAATCAATTAATAATTGTTTAAGGAAATATTTTTAGCTGTATAATAAAATTAGAGGCAAAATTATTTTGTTTAGTGTTAAGTTTTTTCTAGTGAATGCTGTTTACTACTTCCTGCAAATCCACTTAATGCCATTCCTTCAACATGTCCTGCAGGTCTTTGGGAGATGAGTTATCTCAGATTCTATCCTTCTGAATATTTCCTACTTTTCTCTTCTAAATATGAATATGTCTTTTTTTGTCCATGAAGAATGTCATTCCATTAACTTTGGATTTCATTTTTCTCATGAGAAGACAATCATACTGTTATATCCATCCTCTGATATGTAAAGTTTCTTCCTTTCTGACTTTAAAGTACATATTTTTTTTTCTATCCTTGGTTTTAAGTATTTTGATTATATTGTTTCTAGCTGCAGTTTGTTTGTTAGGTTTTGTTTTTATCCTACTTGGGGTTTCCTTAACCATGAGTTGAACATTTTCACCAATTTTGGATAAATGTGGTTTTGCTCTCTTGAAGTACCTCTTCTATTATTTTTCTGCTTTCTTTATAGTATTTTACTTAATACTTATTTTACTTAATACTTTAAAGTATAAAATACTTTATAGTATTTTACTTATACTATTTTATTTTACTTATTTCATCTTCTCTGGTTCATAATTTTTCAATTTTTCTCTTTGTGCTTCCATTTGCATAAGCTTCAAGTTTACCATTCTTTTTCTACCATGTCCAGTCTTCTGTAAAGAGTATAACCTTATCTATTTTTCTTATCAAAAATTTTATTTTTACCTTTTCCATTTGGTACTTGTTAAGAGTTTTACTGTGCTGAAATATTTCAATCTGTCCCTACATTTTCCCTTTACAGAAATATTTATGATAATTATTTTAAATCACCATCTACCTCTAATTTCCATTATCTAATTCTTTGTGTCTACTTCAATTAACACTTTCCTTTCTTCACTATATTTCACATTCTATGATTTCTTTGTGTGTCATGCTTTTTCTTTTAATATTTGGTATTAAGTATAAAATAATAGAAGTAAGTCATATTACACCCAGGAAAAAAGGCATATTGCTAATCTGTAATTGATCTGTGTCTAAATTTTGTTGCAGCTTTACTAAGATTCAGTTCAACAGTGGATTCAAATTGTTTTTAAGGGAAGAATCAAAATTTGTCTTTAAGAATGACTTTAGACATAGGTGCTAACAACTCTTTAGACTTTTCATACATTACAGCCCAACTTAAAGCTTTGCAGGCTACTAGGGAGTCCTGAGTGCTCTCCAACATGGCCCCATTTCATGCAGCTCAACAACTCCCACTCCACACTGTTGCCGAGTCCTCAGCCTGTAGTAACTATTTCTTTGCAGAGGTAGGAATGGATTGCTCTGAAGGAGCACTTTTGAGTCTTCTTAAAGAGAAGGAGGAGAAAGTTCAGTAGAGATTATTTAGAGTAGAGAACATTTAGAGATTCTAAGCAATTGATGGGAATTTTTCCAATGTCTTTTTCCTCTTTCCATAGACAAATGAAAATAATAAATATACTTCATGTTTTCTAAAGTGATGCTCACATTTTTTTAGACTATAACATAGTAAATGTTTTACAATTAATAGATACTCTGTATGTCTTTATTTTATTTTAGTGCTAATGTCAACAGTAGTCAGCTCTCATCAATTTATGTTGTAGCAAATTTAGAGGAGTTCAAATAAACAATGTATCCTGCAATGGAGCATTGGTGAACCCACACATTCCACAGACTTCCTGATGCAAAGGTCTTGCTCATGTTTTAAAATAAATAGGAAGAAAATGTCAAGTGTTCCCTGGGAGCTAAAGCTGGAAACACCTATATGCAGTCTGTTCTCTTACAAGCATTCTTCATTTGGATATGGAGATGGAGGTCAGGAGGTTAATTGAAACATAGAACATGCTGATGTTAACGTCAATGAATTCTGATGTTTAATAACTTTATTAACTCTTGATCTTTTGCATTTGGTAAACATAATTTATTGTTCTTCCTATGTCAGTTCTTAAGAGATACATGAAATCCACCTTGAATTCTCTAAAAACAATAATGAAACAAAAGTGTATCATTCTCATTTCTTTTTGAAAAGTAGTTATTATATTTTAGTGTGTATAAGAAGCACAAGGAGGTGATGCTAAAATGCAGACTCCTGGATGTCCCTCACACGAGATAACAATTAATGCTCAGTGTCTGGACATAAAGAGTGAGGCAGGATCTACTGGAAACATCACATTATTATAAAGTATTACATTTTATCATGACACATTGCAACCCAGTAAGGACCGTCTTGGTCCTTATCTTCCTAGGCTCCTTTTATATTATTCTCCCTCATTGCTTTAAGGTTAGTACACTATCATTTGGTTTCTCTAAAATGCATGTGCCTTTCTGCCTTTATACTATCACATGTGTGTTCTCTCTGGGTAGAAACTCTCATTTTTTATTTGATCACCTCCTTCTTATCTTTGAGCCTTAGCTTAAATGCTTTTATTAATACACAAATTATATTAGGTAAGTTCCAATCTTTGAACCACCTTCCCACTACAATTTGATATATCTTTAAACTTGCATTTCTTCACAGTCATTTATACAGTTGTACCAAGTGGTATGTTTTTGTAAACATTGACTGGTTCACTGCTTTTCTTACTAGAAGTTTCTTGTGAACTTTGATTTTGCTGGTTATGTTGACCAGTGCTGGACAGTGGTTAGCCTGTCTCAGTGCTTGGCACAAAGCAGGCACTTGATTACTGCTGTGGACTTTATATGACTTCTCATGTGTACAGAAAGAAGCCATTTCAATCATGACAACTATACTCTTTAATTTTGCTCAACTGTTGCTGTGACTAGGCATCATCCGTCCTCTTCTTCTGGGAACTTGTCCTCCTAGGCTTCTTCTATCCATGGGCCATGCTGTTAGTTAGCCCTCTCCTCCTGGACACAGTTGATTGGACCAAGCAAGGGCAATTATAGTTCTTGTACAAAGGTTTTAGAAATAGTCAAGAAAGGAAAGCACTTTCTCTTTAGATAACAGGTATATTAGATAAGAATCCCGAAGTAACCATTATTCAGATACAACATTTGGATAAGTCGAAAAGTCCGTCTTCAGGGAAAGAGGAAAGAAGCTGACATGCAAAGAGGGGCATGGAAAGTTCCTCCTGTTTTTATTCTAGGAAGTGGCCATTCCAGAGTCCCAGCTACATTTCTATATTTGGATCTCCTGAAGTAGACCTGTAGATTGGAAGACAGACACAGTCTTTTAGGGCTGAAGTCAAAGCGTCCACAGGATTGCATTCCTTTTTGTGCTCTCTAGGAAAGAATCAATTCCTGTCTCTTCCAGCATTTAAAGGCTACCTGCATTCCATGACTTATGATCACTTTTTCAATACTGAAAACCACCAATGTCACATCTCTTTCTAACCTAAGCTGAGAAAGTTTTCTGTTTTAAAAGACTCATGTGATTAGATGGACCCATGTAGATAATACAGAATATCTACTCATTCCAAGGTCCTCACTCATAAACACATCTACTGAAAATATTCACAGGTTCTGGGGATAAGGACCTGGGGATCTTGGGAACCATTATTCTACCTAGCATACTCATCGTTGTGGTTAAGATTTCTAATGTCCCCCAAAGGCCATGGGTTAAAGGCTTAGTCCTCAGTGTGGCATTCGTGGGAGGTGATGGAGTCCTTAGGAGGCAGACCCAGTTAAAGGAAGTAAGGTCTTTAGGGGTGTGCCCCTGAAGGGGGTATATTAGGATACCATGCTCTGCTCTCACTTGTGTGCTCGCTCTCTCTCTCTCTCTCTCTCTCTCTCTCTCTCTCTCTCTCTCTCTCTCTTTCTTCTTCCTGTCTGCCAAGAGGTGAATAGCTTTGCTCCACCATGCACTCCCTACCATGATGTCCTGCTTCACCATGCACTCCCTACCATGATGTCCTGCCTCACTTCAGGTCAAGAATCAACAGAACCTAGTAATCATGGACTGAAACCTCTCAACTGTGAGCCAAAATAGACCTTTCCTCCCTTAAGTCGATTTTTTCAGGTACTTTGCCAAAGAGATGGAAAGTTGGCTAACACATTCTATGTCCTTGAAAAAATTCTCCTGTGCACATAAACTAGGTCAGGATGGGTTTCTATAACAAAAAGTGTCCCCTCCATAACCTCTCCTGTGTTTTCTGTCTAGATTAATAGTAATCAAGTTCCTAGGATGGAAGCACAGAACTTTCTTTGGTGTCTTGGATTCATAACAAATACATTCAGTTATGTACAATCAGTTAACCCCAAGATGACGTGATTTCATCAGTATTTTTTTAATTTTAGTTTTAATTTTTTGCCAGTGTCCTTCAGAGTTTAAATCCCTTTTTTCATCTGTACCTCAATAAGCTCTAACCTGGATTTTGCCTATGATTTCTTTCTTTTCCCAGCTAACCTTTTCAGTGGTAATTATGTTGTCTTTCCCTAATGATTGCATAATCACATAATGCTACAGATTTCTTAATAAAGAGAATTTGATGGTTCTGAAAGCCTTTAAATGAAGTCTAGACTTTCATAAAAGGTTCAAATTCAACCCACAGAGATTCATCTTTGTTTTACCACCTCATTCCTCCCCTCCCACATTCTGACTTACCAAAAGTGCTTAACTAATATTGGGGCATGAAATGATGGTCCTATCCATCACTCGACTATTCCTGCAGTGAGTTAGGTACTATGAAACATGGAAAGAGTGAAAGGGTAATCTAGGAGAAATTAATGAAAAAGCTGTGGTATGAAAGGAATTTGAAAAATGAGAGAGAAATGGTTTATCATAGAGGAGATAGGCAGGGCTTCTACTTTAGGGAAGACCTATAATGTGTCACATAAAAATTGCTCTAATTAAAATTTATTTATTTCTTGTTTCAAAAACTTTTTGGATATTTACTATCATCTATACTTCCAGGTAATATGGTTAAAAATAAAAACAATCACCAAAAAACTCTTGTAGAGTTTATATTCTAGTGAAGAAAACAGTTCACAATTAAATACATTGATAGTACAAACAATTTTGGATAGAGGTATAATAATTAAAAAAAATTAAGCAGTGTAGGGATTATCAAGTAGGGTGAGGGCTAAAAGCCCTTATAAGATTGGGTTAAAGGGACAGGTACAGAAAAAATAAAAGTATATTTAAAAATAGATTAGAATGATAAATATTTTCTATGTGAAAACCAAAGGAAAGAGGATTCTAAGGTATAAATTAGCTGTGCAAAAGATCATGATTTGAAAATAAATTTGAAATATTTTACAAAGGGCTAAAAATCCAAAATGGTTGAAACATAAAGCAAAGGAGATAAGATTCAAAATGAGGTAACAGAGAAAAGGAAGGGTAAATCTAAAATAAGCACATTCCCCACTAAATGGAGCTGAAACAAATTGAATTTGCCCTACACTCCACAAATGGGAGTAAGTTCCTCCTGCTGGGAATGAGAACTAAAGAGCTGTGACCTGTCCCCACCCAACCCTGACAGGCCCCAAAGGAGGGGAAGAGCAGAGATCAGGCCCTGTCCCCCTCCTAACACAGGACAGTTAATCTGCCTTTCATCCTCCTTTACCTTTCTGAATGAACATGTTTATCACCCAGCTTTTGTTTCCTTGAACTGTAACTGTTCCTACAGGACTGGAGGGGAGAAGGAATCAAGTGCTTTCTCCCCAATTTGATCAAACTGCATAAAGTTCACGACTCCTTTCCCCATGCTTTATCTTTTCCTTATGTGGGCAGGCAGATGAATTGTCATGGTGGGAGAAGAATTGTTTCCAGAGAAGGGTCAGATGAGTTCCCAGAAGAGAGGGGAACTTAACTCAGGAGCAGCAGGATTCTTGGCATACATGACAAAAAAGAATTTTAGCATGAGTTGAAGCATAGACAGAGGTTTATTTAGGAAGTAGATACATATTCAAGGGAGAATGCAGGCCACTTTGAGAGTGTGCAGCCCTGCCTCGGGTTGGGGGTCCAATATTTAGAGAAGGTTTGTATCGGGGTGAATCCAGGGTGGAGTTGCACAATTTCATGCCAGTTTTCCCTGCACTTTCATATTTCCCTCATTTTACAGGGGTAGGGGCCAAGGGCAGGAGCCAAGACTTACAACTGTGTTTTCTACATCTCAATGACTTATGGTGTTTCCCTTAAGGTTTAGTATTTCTCTCTCTTTATCCTAAAGTCCTATCTCAAATTCAGTCAGTCAGGATGCAGGCAAGGTCCCTAGGCTAGGCTGCCAGGAACAGAGCCTAAATTGTCTTCTAAGTGCAATAGAAAAGCACTGGAGGAAAATGACACTCTGATCCGTCCTTTAGAGGTTCATTTGGGCAACTATGGGGAAAAAAAAACCCCAAGTTTTAGAGGAGTAAGGAAAGAAGAAGAGAGAACACTCAAGAGGCTATAGCAGATTCCAAGCAAGAGACACTGGTGTCTAGGACAAGGAAGACAATAGGAGGTGTGGTGAGATGTAAAAAAACTTGAGACCTATTGAGGATTGAACTGACAGGTCTTCAGAGGTAAAGCTCAGAGATACAAGGGAAGGTGTCTGAGGATTGGACCCAGGGTGGCGCTCCAACTCTTAAAACTAGGGACATAAGAAACCATCATGGAAGGAGATTGGTAGGATGGAGTCACAGGAGTGGTCCAAGGAACAGGAGTGTATAATATCCCCCCAAAAAAGAACATGGAGAAGAATCTACCACGTGAAATGTGACTGACAGTGATAGGCAACAGAAAGACATAAGCCATGGGAACCTGAGGTTAAGGAGATCATTCTAGAAACTGGACCCACTGTGCTGACTCCCACATGCTTTCTTTAAAAAAATCAATTTACCTGCAGCCATACCTGGCTTAAGTTAATAGGATATGTTACATTCCTCATCAAACAACCTGTTATCTGAAGAAGAAATTCAAGGCTGAAATGCAGATAAGAACACAAGTTACCCTGGGCTGGTGGGATCTTGTGACCCATATGTAGACCAGGTTTCAGACTCAGAGAAATGAGAATAAGTGCTCCTGACTAAAGTCTGTAAGGGCAGGGTCCAATTAGAAGTGGTCAGCATGGACCAAAATGACCTAGAGTTTCCTTGATGCTTTGTCATCCACAGGGGGACCTTGAAAACCTGTTGTCATCCTGCTGTTATGGGCAGAAGTCGGGTTTAGGTTCCTGTTCTATGGAGTCAAAGAGTGAACATCACAAATGCTGTGGAGGTAAGCAAGCAAGCAGGAATTTTTTATTTTTTATTTTTTATTATATTTTTATTTGTTTTTTTTAGGAATTTTTTTTTAAAAGGAGAGTAAAAACCTCAGATCTCCTGGGCACAGTGCACCTGGGAAGGACAAGAGTGCCAGTTAAGTCTTACAGCATTTCCTCTTTTAAAGGCACATAAGGAGAAGTTGATTAGCTCTTCTTGATTGGTTTTTGACATTATGGATTACACAGTCACTTTCAAAGAAATGGAAACTTCTGCCTTTTCTGAGAAACAAACTGTCTTATAACATGTCAAGGCATGTTAAAATGGTTGTTCCCATGCTTTACCTCTTGTCGACTTTTACTGTCTCTTCTCTATGCTCCACTGCCTATCTTGTACTATCTCAGTGCTGTCAGTCAAAAGTTTCTAAGAGGTGGATTTGGGCAAGACTCTCTGGAAACTTCCCTGGGACCCCCAATAAAACTGGAGGGCAGGAAAAGCAAGCTGTCCCTTTCCTCTACTCCCTCCCTCCCTTCAGTGTGTCCTCTTTTCCATTTTCCTTTCCTTCAATAAATTCATGACTGCTACTCTGAATGACCTATCTGAAGTTTTTCTGGCATGATCACAAGAACTGGTGAGAGAGGATCTTCTTGGTTGTGTGAGCTCTGCAGTAGGTCCTTGCCCAGTAACAACGGGGCAAAGAAAAGGCAAAAAACAAGAAGTCATTGTCAACTTCATAAAACTATTTAAATTTCTGGACAAAAAATCCTAATGGAGTAGATGGAGAAGAAAGGGGAAAGAGAGGGAGCAAGCACTGTGAAAATGAGCATTTGCATAAGAATGCCATGTTTATTTTCTTCATTGCTGTGTTCATTCTCCATAGGGCAAATCCAGGGTACTCTCTGATCTGATCTTATAAGGGTTTTGCTATGAAAGGGAACAGAAAAATTAAGTAGTACTGGAAGGTTCAATTTTTTATTTTAAAATTGAGATTAAAATGTTTGCCTCTGGGATTTCTGATAATAATGATAATAATAATAAGCTTCCTTATAATGGGTTGCTATACTATGAATGTTAGTGATATCCTGGATAAAACTTCTTCTCAAAAGTCTAGTAAACCCAATTCATAACTAAAAAGTTAGGCTAACTGGAATCTTGACCCTGCCCAAAGTAAACTTGGACAAGTTAGTTAAACTTTCTGAGTCATTGTTCTCTTATCCATTAAATGGGGGTGATAATAGGTTTTTTAAAGGCAGAAATGTGATAATATACACAAAACATATGGAAGCCTCCTACACATGGTAAGCACTCAATAATTGAGAGGAATTATCATTATTGCTATTGAGTGTTTGACTGTTAATACTTTCTCCCATCAGTGGGGTGGCCTATTAAGACTTCAGCTGCACCAAAGAGAAACATTTCTGTCTAGACTTTCTTCTTCTTTGTGTGCCTCTAGTTCCCAGCCAGACCCTAATGCCCTTTCCCATTTCAAAGCACCACAGGGGATATAGCCAGGGGGATGGAACAGCTGTGTGCCTGGCCTCACACAGAAACCTATTGAGTTAATATCATTTTAAACATAGTTTTCTTTTGTGTAAATTAGCTTGCAGATTTGCAAGCTTCCTACCACTAATTACTAGATTAGCTGGAGTTACCCTGCAGGGAAAGCAGCAATGAGGAAGACAAACATGGCATTCTTATGTGAATGCTCATTTGCATAGTGCATGTAACTCTGTGCTTACAGGAAGACAGCTCCCTACTTCTCCCAGTTAAATCTAATATGGCATTTACAGTTACACACAAGAATATTAGGCAACAAATAAGCCCAAAGCTACAATTAATCATAATCCAGAGTCAACCCAAGGGAATAGAGAACTAAACATATAAATCTATTAACATTTAGCGTTCCTCTTGACCCAAACAATCTGGCAAGATAATTTCCTAACTCATGAAATGCTGACTAAAAGTTTCAACCAAGAAGCTTTGACAAGAATGTGGTCACGTGCACAATTTCAGATGTACAGTCACGTGAAATCAGTACCTAACTTTAAATCCCAACTCCTACTGAATTTGATTTGCATTGACTGAATCTATTAGCAGGGCAATCTTTCAAGCAAGGAAGAACAGAAGTCCAATTCAAACAGCATAAGTGCCAATGTTGTGGCACACTTAAAGGGAAAGATGAGAGGAAAAAGGACTTCGGGCTTGGCTGGATTGCAAGGGCTCCCGGGATGTTATTGGCAACAGGCTTCTCTCTCCCTTGGCTCTGCTTTCTTCTGTGTACATCATCATTACTATTACCAGTCCCAGCAGAAAAATAGATCTTTCTGTTTTAGCAGCTTGAAAGTGTCTCTAGAATTGAGTCATCTGCCCAGCTCTGCACGGGTCACAGTGGCCTGTGTTGTGACATGGACCAGCCAGGCCTGGTCATATGTCTAAAACAGAAGACAGAGGTGAAGTCACCTGCACCACTGGGCAGGGTGCTGGTGGTTTTTTCCACAAACGGAACAATTAGGATGTGGTTACAATCCCAAGAAAAGAAGGGTAAACTGAGGTTAAGGAAGGAAAATACAAAGATGCTCACTGTTGCAAACAATTTAATTGTTTCAAGTTTTAGTTTCCATATTTGTACAACTAGGAACAATTATAATAGCACCCACCTGTCTTAGTTCACTTTGTGCTGTCACAACCTAATACCATAGACTGTAATTTATAAAGAATAGACACCTATTTCTCTTAGTTCTGGAAGTTGGGAAATCCAAGACCAAGGCACTGGCATCTGGTGAGGACTTTTGTGCTGTGCCCTCACCTAGCAGAAGGGCAATAGAGAGCAAACCCACTCCTGCAAGCTTTTTTTATAGAAGCACTACTTCATTCATGAGGGCTTCATCCCACCTTCTACTAGGCACCACCTCCTGACACTGTTAATTTGGGGACTGAATGTTCAACACATGAATTGTGGGAGATACATTCAGATCATGCTACCTCTTGGGGTAAGAACATTTGGCAAACATTAGACATTAGAGGCTAAATAATTGTATTTTCTTCACATTGCTTTCTCAAAGCTATGATGTGTGTTTATATTGTTATTGGCCCTACCAACTGATTTTGCTCTACCATTTCATTACTATAATTGCATATATGTTCTGGGTTATAAATTAATTATGTTATCCCGTTTCACAAGTTGTTCTTCAAGCATAAAAAGGTAAGGTAATTCTCAAAACTATACATCATATTAAAAGAATGATTAGCGTTAGCCTTCCAGTCATAAAACTTAGTGTACCCTATCTCTTCTTAGAGTCAAGAGAATTTTGTTGGAATCAAGGACATCAAATACCAGGACCCAGCATGTATAAAACCCCTGATGATACACCCCACATAAGGGAAGGTATCATATATCTTATTTTGATTTTAGATGTTTGGTAGGTCCTATATATAAACATAAAGTAGAACTACCTGAAGAAGATGTTTTCTGTACAGGTTGGGATGCTATCTTTTGAAAGGAGCAGAAAAACTCAACTCCTACTGCCATCAATAATAAAGAGAATGCATTAACCCAGATACCTAGATAATCCAAGGGGAAGGTAACATTAATTATCAGTTTGAATGGGTTCCTGTCCCATTACTCTGCAAATGACTTGGCTTCTCTCTCCTCCATTTTTCATTTTCTCAATCAATTGGCTCTTCTCGTGGCAGAAAGGGGCTTACATCCACACGTTGGGTCTCACATACACACATGCACCATCAAGAGACAGAGAGGACAATGATCCTCAATGATTAAGAGAAGAAAAACAAGGAAGCAGATGCTGTTTTATTAGAACTACTATTCAGAAACCATGACTGCATATCCCTCCCACGTGCTGATTGGCTTAAGTCATTCAGGACCCATCTATGATATTGCCCTAGAAGAGTGCAAGACAACTGGAGATGGAATCAGTGACTAAAGTAAAATCAGAGCACCGTGATCAGAAAAAGAGAGGAGATTGAGATACTAGGAGTCTCAGAGGAAAACAAACGATTCACATGATTCACATGCCTTCTCAGGATTACTAAGCTATTATTAAAATGCCAGGAGTGAGGTTCTATGGTTTACAAGTCAGTCGTACAAAATAATCTTCTTGTTTAACTTTTACATTCCATTTTAAAAATGGAATTTTTAATTTACATACAATAAAATTCCCTTTTAGATGGGGTACAGTTTTATGAGATTTAGCACAAGCTGAGATTCAGATAGCCACCACCACAAACAACATTCAGAACTACTTAACTGCAAAAAAATTCCCTCAGGTTGGTCCTATTTTGCAAACCCTCCTACCCACTTAATCCCAGGCAATCACTGATCTTTTTTCCATAACCAGAGTTTTACCTTATCTAGGCTATCATATAAACGGAACCATATAGCATGCAACTCTGAGGCTGCTTTATTGTTCTTTTCATTCAACAAAATACATAAAACTGTCATATCCATTGTTGTATCAACATCTAATTTCATTTTATATCTGAGTAATATATGAGTGAAGGATATATGAGATGTTTTCAGCTTTTAATAATTACAAATAATGATACCTTAAACATATTTTTGTATAAGCATGTGTTTTTATTTCTCTAGAAGGAGGATAACTGAATCATATGATCAGTACGTCTGTGAATTTATAAGAAATTGTCAAAACTATTTTTTAGAATATTTTTCTTTTTCAGTAACAGTGTGCAAGGCTTCTAATTGCTCTACTTCCTGGTCAGAACAGAATAGCATCTTTTCATTGTTATTGCTATTCTTATTGTATAGTTTAGGCAGTATTAACTCTTGGAATTACCTTGAGCTTCCTTAGTGACTAATGACATTTAATAGTTTCCATGTGCTTATTGGCCAAGGTAATTTTCTTTGGTGAAATATTTGCATCCTACCCCCTTCTTCAATTTGTTAGCTCTTTTTTTCCTTTTGCTAAATGTTGTGGGGTTTTAAATATAGCATGTATACAGCCTTTGGTTAACATGTGATTTGCAAATATTTTCTTAAAACCTATGGCATATCTTTCCATTTTAAAGCAGAGTCTCTCACAATTAAAAAGATTTAATTTTGATTAAATGCAGGTTATCATCTTTTTTGTATTATGCGGCTCATGATATTTAGGTTCTATATAAAAACTACTTAAGCCTGGGTCATGAAAACTTTCAAATAGGCTTTTATAGTTTTTGTTTGATATTTAAGTATGAAATCCATTTAAAATTTTATTTTAGTAATTCATTAATATCAAAGTTAAAGTTAACCATTTTAAAGTATATAGATTCAGTGGGAATGAGTCAATTCACAAAGTCTGACAAAACCACATCCTTTCCTTGAAATTGATTTATTTAAGTTGTGTATGTCCTCCTCATTCACTTTAGGTAATTCAAATGTCTCTAGAAACTTGTTGATGTCTTCCAGGTTTTCTGTTTTGTTGGAGTATAGATTTTCAAAATAGCTTTTAATTATGATACCTTAAATCACTCGTGTCTGTAGTGATATTTCCTTGTTCATTCCAAATTTTAGTAATGTGAGTTTTCTCCCTCTTTCTCTTTGTTAGTGTGGCTAAGGGTTTATCAATTTTGTTTATTTTTTCAAAGAACCAACTATTTATTTTGTTAATTTTTCCGATTGTTTCTTTTGTTTCAATTTCGTTGATTTCGGCTCTGATTTTAACTATTTCCTGTCTTCTACTACTTTTGTTGTTGGTCTGCTCTTCTTTTTCTAGGGCTTTGAGCTGTAGTGTTAAGTCGTTTATTTGTTGATTTCTACTACTTTTGTTGAATGCACACCATGAAATAAATCTTCCTCTAAGTACTGCTTTCATAGTGTCCCAGAGATTTTGATATTATGTGTCTTTGTTCTCGTTTACTTCTAAGAATTTTTTAATTTCCCTCCTGATGTTTTCTGTTATCCATTCATCATATAATAGTGTATTATTTAATCTCCAGGTATTGGAGAAGTTTCTGTTTTTTATTCTGTCATTTATTTCTAATTTCAATCCATTATGATCTGATAGAGTACAAGGTAGTATCTCTATCTTCTTGTATTTGCTAACAGTAGCTTTGTGGCATAAAATATGGTCTCTTTTAGAGAAGGATCCATGTGCTGCTGAGAAGAAAGTGTATTCATTCTTTGTTGGATGGTATATTCTATATATGTCTGTTAAGTCTAAATTGTTGATTGTGTTATTGAAATCTATGGTTTCTTTATTCAATTTCAAACAATGAAATAGAAGAGGTCATCAAAAGCCTACCAACAAAGAAAAGTCCAGGACCAGATGGGTTCTCAGCCGAGTTCTACAAAACCTTTAAAGAAGAGCTCATTCCAATACT
The DNA here is from genome assembly GCF_902686445.1 of Sciurus carolinensis. Taxonomy (NCBI): domain Eukaryota; kingdom Metazoa; phylum Chordata; class Mammalia; order Rodentia; family Sciuridae; genus Sciurus; species Sciurus carolinensis. Next base: position 102,864,824 of record NC_062218.1, on the reverse strand, counting down.
CCTCAAACTATTCCATGAAATAGAAGAGGAGGGAACCCTCCCAAACTCGTTCTATGAAGCCAATATCACCCTGATACCTAAACCAGACAGAGACACATCAAGGAAAGAAAATTTCAGAACAATATCCTTAACGAACATTGACGCAAAAATTTTCAACAAAATTTTAGCAAATCGTATACAAAAATATATTAAAAAGATACTGTACCACGATCAAGTGGGTTTTATCCCAGGGATGCAAGGTTGGTTCAACATTCGGAAATCAATAAATGTCATTCACCATATCAACAGACTTAAAGTTAAGAATCACATGATTATTTCAATAGATGCAGAGAAAGCATTCGATAAAATACAGCATCCCTTCATGCTCAAAACACTAGAAAAAATTGGGGTAGTGGGAACATTCCTTAACATTATAAAGGCCATCTATGCTAAGTCCATGGCCAATGTCATTCTAAATGGTGAAAAACTGAAAGCGTTCCCCCTAAAACTGGAACAAGGCAGGGATGCCCTCTTTCACCTCTTCTATTCAACATCATCCTTGAGACTCTAGCCAGAGCAATTAGACAAACCAAAGAAATTAAAGGGATACGAATAGGAAAAGAAGAACTCAAACTATCCCTGTTCGCTGATTACATGGTTCTATATTTAGAGGAACCTGGAAATTCCACCAGAAAACTTTTAGAACTCATAAGTGAATTCAGTAAAGTAGCAGGTTACAAGATCAATGTTCATAAATCCAATGCATTTTTATACATAAGTGATGTATCTTCAGAAAGAGAAATTAGGAAAACTACCCCATTCACAATAGCATCGAAAAAAATAAAATACTTGGGAATCAATCTCACAAAAGAGGTGAAAGACCTCTACAATGAGAACTGCAGAACACTAAAGAAAGAAATTAAAGAAAACCTTAGAAGATGGAAAGATCTCCCATGTTCCTGGATAGGCAGAATTAATATTTTCAAAATGGCCATACTACCAAAAGTGCTATACAGATTCAATGCAATTCCAATTAAAATCCCAATGATGTACCTTGCAGAAATAGAGCAAGCAATTATGAAATTCATCTGGAAGAATAAAAAACCCAGAATAGTAAAGCAATCCTCAGTAGAAAGAGTGAAGCAGGGGGTATTGCAATACCAGATCTTCAACTCTACTACAAAGCGATAGTAACAAAAACGGCATGGTATTGGTACCAAAATAGACAGGTAGATCAATGGTACAGAATAGAGGACATGGACACAAACCCAAATAAATACAATTTTCTCATACTAGACAAAGGGGCCAAAAATATGCAATGGAGAAAAGATAGCCTCTTCAACAAATGGTGCTGGGAAAACTGGAAAACCATATGCAATAGAATGAAATTAAACTCCTATCTCTCACCCTACACAAACTCAACTCAAAATGGATCAAGGACCTCGGAATCAGACCAGAGACCCTGCATTTTATAGAAGAAAAAGTAGGTCCAAACCTTCATCTTGTTGGCTTAGGATCAGACTTCCTTAACAGGACTCCCATAGCACAAGAAATAAAAGCAAGAATCAACAACCGGGATAGATTCAAACTAAAAAGCTTTCTCTCAGCAAAGGAAACTCTCAGTAATGTGAAGAGAGAGCCTACAGAGTGGGAGAATATCTTTGTCACTCATACTTCAGATAGAGCGCTAATTTCCAGAATCTATAAAGAACTCAAAAAACCAAGAATACAAATAATCCAGACCGCCCAGTGAGAGGTTTTCTACATAGAACCAGCCACAAGTCCCCGAACCAACGGAGAGCTTCGATCCGCAAGCAGCCTCTGGGATCAGGGCAGGGCAGCCAGAGACCTCTTCAGGCAGCTCTGCCCACTCCGGCCGCAGGCTCTCTTCACGGGGCGATCCAAGATGGCGGCCTAGAGGGTGACTGCACCCCCAGTCGCTCCAGAACCCAGGAGTTAAGAAGGGGAGGCACTGAGAGACTCGGACTGAAATAGAGCCACAGGTGAGTCTGCCCACTGGGTAAAGCTCGGCCTGGGTGGCAGGCCCAGATAGAGGTGGCTTATCGGAGCCGGGCAGGGCAGCTAGAGTCTTCCCAAGGTAGCCTTCCACAATTCGGCAGTGGGCTCCTCCCACACGGCCAGCTGCACGGTGCAGGCCCACAGTGAGAGCATTTCCGCACAGAACCAGTTCCAAACCATGGAACCAGTGGGGGCTAGGGGCAGTTTTCTTCGGATGCACTGCTTTATCAGTTTCCTCCAAGACATCAGGCTACTGAAGGCTGGGAGGTGATACACTGGAAATCTACCGGGACACTATAAGCCAATAGCGGAAAACTGCAATATCTCAGGGTCCCACTGACACCTGACCAATATGAGAAAACAAGGGAAGAAAATGTCCCAAACAAACCTAGATACTACATCAATAAAACCCAATGACAGCACAGCAGAAGAAATGTCAGAAAAGGAGTTCAGAATGTACGTAATTAAAACGATCAGGGAAGCAAATGAGGAGATGAAAGAGCAAATGCAGGCATTGAAGGAGGAGATGAAAGAGCAAATGCAGGCATTAAATGATCGCACCAATCAACAGTTAAAAGACCAAATACGGGAAGCAAGAGATCATTTCAATAAAGAGTTAGAGATACTGAAAAAAAACCAAACTGAAATACTTGAAATGAAGGAAACAATAAACCAAGTTAAAAACTCCATAGAAAGCATAACCAATAGGATAGAACATCTGGAAGACAGAACCTCAGACATTGAAGACAAATTATTTAATCTTGAAAGCAAAGTTGGCCAAACAGAAAAGATGGTAAGAAATCATGAACAGAATCTACAAGAATTATGGGATATCATGAAAAGGCCAAATTTAAGAATTATTGGGATTGAGGAAGGCTTAGAGAAACAAACCAAAGGAATGAACAATCTATTCAATGAAATAATATCAGAAAATTTCCCAAATCTGAAGAATGAAATGGAAAACCAAGTACAAGAGGCTTATAGAACTCCAAACATACAAAATTACAACAGACCCACACCAAGGCACATTATTATGAAAATACCTAACATACAAAACAAAGACAGAATTTTAAAGGCCGCGAGAGAAAAGAATCAAATTACATTCAGAGGGAAACCAATAAGAATATCAGCAGATTTTTCAATCCAGACCCTAAAAGCTAGAAGGGCCTGGAACAACATATACCAAGCCCTGAAAGAAAACGGATGCCAATCAAGAATCTTAAACCCAGCAAAACTTACCTTCAAATTTGACGATGAAATAAGATCCTTCCATGATAAACAAAAGCTAAAGGAATTTACAAAAAGAAAGCCAGCATTACAGAACATTCTCTGTGGGGGTTCCCGGGAACCCCAGCCTTGGGCGTGGTCAAGATGGCGCCTGACGCTGAGCCAAAAGCGGCCAGCTATACAGTAAACAACCAGCGAATTCCAATGATTGGCTAGTTAACGATGTGATTAGAGCATGCCCCCCCTCGTGTACCCATCCTGTGCCTGCAGCTGTCCGCGTTTATCTCGTGTACTCTCCCCTGATTGATTGAAGTGTATATAAGCCTGGTGGGTGGGAGAGTAGGGGGCAGAAGCTGAGGAAGGGACGGAAGAAGCGGAAGAAGCGGCAGCGGAGACTGGAGCAGAGCTGGAAGCTGGGAGTACGCGGGAGCTGGAAGAAGCTGGGAGAAGGGAAACTGGGAGTGCGCAGAAGCTAGGGGTAAGAGAAGCGTAGGAGAGGAACTGTGCACAATAAACTTCCAAAGCTTCAGACATTTGCCGTGTCTCTCTCTGCGGGCAGAAGGGACGCGACAATTCTCAGCAAAATATTCCATGAAAAAGAGATGAAAAACAACGATGTAAATCAGCAACAGGAGGTGCTAGCCTAAAGGAATAGCCAAATAAAGGAGAAACAAAATCATGTCAAAAACAAATATGAGTCAATTGACTGGGAATACAAATCATATCACAATAATAACCCTGAATGTCAATGGCCTGAATTCATCAATCAAAAGACACAGACTGGCAGATTGGATTGAAAAGAAAAATCCAACAATATGCTGCCTGCAAGAGACTCACCTCATAGAAAGAGACACCCATAGACTAAAGGTGAAAGGATGGGGAAAAACATACCATGCACACGGACACAGCAAAAAAGCTGGAGTATCCATCCTCATTTCACATAATGTGGACTTCAAACCAAAACTAGTCAGAAGGGATAAAGAAGGACATTACATGCTGCTTAAGGGAAGCATAAATCAGCAAGACATAACAATCATAAATATCTATGCCCCGAATATTGGCTCATCCACGTACGTCAAACAAATCCTTCTCAATTCCAGAAATCAAATAGACCACAACACAATAATACTAGGCGATTTTAACACACCTCTCTCACCACTGGATAGATCGTCCAAACAAAAATTGAATAAAGAAACTATAGATCTCAACAACACAATCAACAATTAAGACTTAACGGACATATATAGAATATACCATCCAACAAAGAATGAATACACTTTCTTCCAAGCAGCACATGGATCCTTCTCTAAAAGAGACCATATTTTATGCCACAAAGCTACTGTTAGCAAATACAAGAAGATAGAGATACTACCTTGTACTCTATCAGATCATAATGGATTGAAATTAGAAATAAATGACAGAATAAAAAACAGAACTTCTCCAATACCTGGAGATTAAATAATACACTATGATATAATGAATGGATAACAGAAGACATCAGGAGGGAAATAAAAAAATTCTTAGAAGTAAACGAGAACAAAGACACATCATATCAAAATCTCTGGGACACTATGAAAGCAGTACTTAGAGGAAGATTTATTTCATGGGGTGCATTCAAAAAAAGAAGTAGAAATCAACAAATAAACGACTTAACACTACAGCTCAAAGCGCTAGAAAAAGAAGAGCAGACCAATACCAAAAGTAATAGAAGACAGGAAATAGTTAAAATCAGAGCCGAAATCAACGAAATTGAAACAAAAGAAACAATTGGAAAAATTAACAAAATAAATAGTTGGTTCTTTGAAAAAATAAACAAAATTGATAAACCCTTAGCCACACTAACAAAGAGAAAGAGGGAGAAAACTCAAATTACTAACATTCGGAATGAACGAGGAAACATCACAACAGACACGAGTGAAATACAAAACATAATTAGAAGCTATTTCGAAAATCTATACTCCAACAAAACAGAAAACCTCGAAGACATCAACAAATTTCTAGAGACATATGAATTACCTAAACTGAATGAGGAGGACATACACAACTTAAATAAACCAATTTCAAGCAATGAAATAGAAGAGGTCATCAAAAGCCTACCAACAAAGAAAAGTCCAGGACCAGATGGGTTCTCAGCTGAGTTCTACAAAACCTTTAAAGAAGAGCTCATTCCAATACTCCTCAAACTATTCCATGAAATAGAAGAGGAGGGAACCCTCCCAAACTCGTTCTATGAAGCCAATATCACCCTGATACCTAAACCAGACAGAGACACATCGAGGAAAGAAAATTTCAGACCAATATCCTTCATGAACATTGACGCAAAAATTCTCAACAAAATTTTAGCAAATCGCATACAAAAACATATTAAAAAGATAGTGCACCACGATCAAGTGGGTTTTATCCCAGGGATGCAAGGTTGGTTCAACATTCGGAAATCAATAAATGTCATTCACCATATCAACAGACTTAAAGTTAAGAATCACATGATTATTTCAATAGATGCAGAAAAAGCATTCGATAAAATACAGCATCCCTTCATGCTCAAAACACTAGAAAAAATTGGGGTAGTGGGAACATTCCTTAACATTATAAAGGCAATCTACGCTAAGCCCATGGCTAATATCATTCTAAATGGTGAAAAACTGAAAGCGTTCCCCCTAAAAACTGGAACAAGGCAGGGATGCCCTCTTTCACCGCTTCTATTCAACATCGTCCTTGAGACTCTAGCCAGAGCAATCAGACAAACCAAAGAAATTAAAGGGATACGAATAGGAAAAGAAGAACTCAAACTATCCCTGTTCGCTGATGACATGATTATATATTTAGAGGAACCTGGAAATTCCACCAGAAAACTTTTAGAACTCATAAGTGAATTCAGTAAAGTAGCAGGTTACAAGATCAATGCTCAGAAATCCAATGCATTTTTATACATAAGTGATGAATGTTCAGAAGGAGAAATTAGGAAAACTTCCCCATTCACAATAGCATCGAAAAAAATAAAATACTTGGGAATCAATCTCACAAAAGAGGTGAAAGACCTCTACAATGAGAACTGCAGAACACTAAAGAAAGAAATTAAAGAAAACCTTAGAAGATGGAAAGATCTCCCATGTTCCTGGATAGGCAGAATTAATATTTTCAAAATGGCTATACTACCTAAAGTGCTATACAGATTCAATGCAATTCCAATTAAAATCCCAATGATGTACCTTGCAGAAACAGAGCAAGCAATTATGAAATTCACCTGGAAGAATGAAAAACCTAGAATAGCTAAAGCAATCCTCAGTAGCAAGAGCAAAGCAGGGGGTATCGCAATACCAGATCTTCAACTCTACTACAAAGCGATAGTAACAAAAACGGCATGGTATTGGTACCAAAATAGACAGGTAGATCAATGGTACAGAATAGAGGACATGGACACAAACCCAAATAAATACAATTTTCTCATACTAGACAAAGGGGCCAAAAATATGCAATGGAGAAAAGATAGCCTCTTCAACAAATGGTGCTGGGAAAACTGGAAAACCGGAAAACCATATGCAATAGAGTGAAATTAAACCCCTATCTCTCACCCTACACAAAACTCAACTCAAAATGGATCAAGGACCTCGAAATCAGACCAGAGACCCTGCATCTTATAGAAGAAAAAGTAGGTCCAAACCTTCAACATGTCGGCCCAGGATCAGACTTCCTTAACAGGACTCCCATAGCACAAGAAATAAAAGCAAGAATCAACAACTGGGATAGATTCAAACTAAAAAGCTTTCTCTCAGCAAAGGAAACTATCAGAAACGTGAAGAGAGAGCCTACGGAATGGGAGAATATCTTTGCCAACCATACCTCAGATAGAGCGCTAATTTCCAGAATCTATAAAGAACTCAAAAAACTCTACACCAAGAATACAAATAATCCAATCAACAAATGGTCTAAGGAAATGAACAGATACTTCACAGAAGATGTACAAGTAATCAACAGATATATGAAAAAATGTTCAACATCCCTAGTAATAAGGGAAATGCAAATCAAAACTACCCTAAGATTTCATCTCACCCCAATTAGAATGGCGATTATCAAGAATACAAGCAACAATAGGTGTTGGCGAGGATGTGGGGAAAAAGGAACACTCATACATTGCTGGTGGGGTTGCAAATTAGTGCAGCCACTCTGGAAAGCAGTGTGGAGATTCCTCAGAAAGCTTGGAATGGACCCACCTTTTGACCCAGCTATCCCACTCCTTGGCCTATACCCAAAGGACTTAAAATCACCATACTACAGAGATACTGCTACATCAATGTTCATTGCTGCTCAATTCACCATAGTCAGATTGTGGAACCAACCTAGATGCCCTTCAGTTGATGAATGGATAAAGAAACTGTGGCATATTTATACAATGGAATATTACCCCGCAATGAAGAATGATAAAATTATGGCATTTTAGGCAAATGGACGAAATTGGAGAATATCATGCTAAGTGAGATAAGCCAATCTCAAAAAACTAAAGGAAGAATGATCTTGCTGATAAACGGATGAGGACATATAATGGGGGGTGGGAGGGGTTAGCATTAGGTTTAGGGTTAGGTTTAGGGTTAGGGATAAGGAGAGCGGTAAAAATGAAGGAAAGAAGGACTGTATAGAGGGAAAAGAGGGGTGGGAGGGGTGGGGGGGAAGGGAAAAAAAAAAAACATCATTGCCCTATGTAAACATATGATTACACAAATGGTATGCCTTGACTCTATGTACAAATAGAGAAACAACATGTATCCCATTTGTATACAATTAAAAAAAAATTAAAAAAAATTATTTAAAAACAAAAAAAACCCAAATAATCCAATCAACAAATGGGTTAAGGAAATGAACAGACACTTCACAGAAGAAGATCTACAAGCAATCAACAGATATATGAAAAAATGTTTAACATCTCTAGTATTAAGAGAAATGCAAATCAAAACTACCCTAAGATTTCATCTCACCCTAATTAGAATGACGATTATCAAGAACACAAGCAACAATAGGTGTTGGCAAGGATGTGGTGAAAGAGGAACACTCATACATTGCTGGTGGGGTTGCAAATTAGTGCAGCCACTCTGGAATGCAGTATGGAGATTCCTTAGAAAGCTTGGAATGGAACCACCATTTGACCCAGCTATCCCACTCCTTGGCCTATACCCAAAGGACTTAAAATCAGCATACTACAGAGATACAGCCACATCAATGTTCATTGCTGCTCAATTCATAATAGCCAGATTGTAGAACCAACCTAGATGCCCTTCAGTTGATGAATGGATAAAGAAACTGTGGCATATATATACAATGGAATATTACTCCACAATGAAGAATGATAATATTATGGCATTTGCAGGCAAATGGATGAATTTGGAGAATATCATGCTAAGTGAGATAAGCCAATCTCAAAAAGGACGAATGATCTCGCTGATAAGCGGATGAGGACATATAATGGGGGGTGGGATGGGTTAGCGTTGGGGTTAGGGTTAGGTTTAGGGTTAGGGATAAGGAGGGTGGTAAAAATGAAGGAAAGAAGGACTATATAGAGGGAAAAGAGGGGTGGGAGGAGTGGGAGGGGTGGGGGGGAAGGGAAAAAAATAATGAATCAAACATCATTGCCCTATGTAAATGTATGATTACACAAATGGTATGCCTTGACTCCATGTACAAATAGAGAAACAACATGTATCCCATTTGTATGCAATAAAAAAAAAAAACACATCCAACCAGTTCTATGGCATTTCCATTGTTCCATAGAAAACAACTTTTCCGTAAAGCAATTTCTTCCCATTTCCTTCTCCCTTAATGTCTATAAAATATCAATCTGTATTTGATCTATGTAGATATATCTGTTCTGAATATTTCATATACATGGATTTGTATCATATGCCACCTTTTAAGTCTGGCTTCTTTTATTTAGCATAATGTATTGAAGTTTTATCCACATTATAGAATGTATCAATGCTTCATTTCGATTCATGGTTGAATAATTCCATTTCTCTTATATATCACAATTATTTTAATTAGTTAGAATGACAGGAAAATGCACTTTGACACATCATACATAAATGGAGTATAACTTCTAATTCTTCTGTTTGTACATGATGTGGAATTATACCCAGTCATGTAGTCAAACATGCACATAGGGTAATAATGTCTGATTCATTCTACTATGCATTCCTCTGTTGATAGCATTTGGACTATTTTCATTTCTTAATTTCAGTGAATATTGCTACTTTGATCATACCTTCACATGTACTCATTTGATTGCCCGTTTTTAATTATTTGGGGTATATAGCTAGGACTGGAATCACAGAATCACAGAGTCATATAATATACTTTGCTTTATTCTCCTCCTTTTTTGAGAAACTGCCAAACTGCTTTACACATTGGCTGAATGATTTTGTATTATCATCAATAATGCACCAGGTTCCAATATCTCCACTTCCATACCAATTCATGTCATTTTCTACGGACAGCCCTCTTAACAGATGTAAAGTGCTACTCCATTATCTGTACACTTCCCTAATGACTGATGATGTCAAGCATCTTCTCATGTGCTTGTTCACCATCTGTATATCCTCTCTGTAGAAATATCTATTGAAGTCCTTTGCTTATTGTTTATGGTTCCATTGTTGAGTCATAAAGGTCTTTATATATTCTGAATCCTAGACCAAATAAATGATGAAATACATGATTTGTAAACAGTTTCATCCATTTTATAAGTTGTCTTTTTATGTTTTTGATCATCCTTTAATGCACAAAATTTTTATTTTAATGTAGTCAAATGAGTCTATTTTTTCTTTTGTTGTTCATGGTGTCATATCTGAAATCCCACTGCCAAATCCAAGGTCATGAATTTTCACTTCTATGCTTTTTTTCTAGGGGTTTCATGTTTTAGCTCTTAAGTTAGGTAACAACCATTTTGAACTAATTTTTTTATTTGATATATATTAGGTGTTCAGATCGATTATTTTACATAGGTATTCCAGTACTATTTGTTGAAGAGATTATGCTTCCTTTGTTGAATGTTCTTGATTCAAAACTCAACTGGCCATAGATGTATGGATTTATTTCTAGACTCTTAAATATATTCCACTAGTTTACTTTATCAGTACCACACTGTTTGCTTTTTTACTATAGCTTTGTGGTAAGTTTTAAAACCAGTAATTTTTGGTTTGTTTTCCTCTTTTTTTTTAAATTTTGAAATTATCTTTGGGAGGGGCTATTTTTTACCCTCTGCAATTCCATGTGGATTTTTTAATTAGAACTTCCATTGCTATGAAAAAGATAGTTGGAATTTTGATGGCCATTGCCTTAAATCTGCAGATTAAATCTTCTAATTTATGATCATGGAATATTAGATCATTTAGATATTATAAAATTTCTTTCACCATAACCTTTGCTGTCTTGAACTCCATCAGTTATGTGGATGAATAATACATCAACTTTAGACACAAATTTACAGGATCCTTCATCTTCTTCATGATTTCCTGCAATGGTCCCAACTCTCAGCATCTCTTTTCCTACTGCTCTGACTTAAGAGCTAATCTCTTAGACTCAATATGCTGTGGTGTAGTTCCCATAACTGATTGCCTCTGGGCAAAGCAGAAAGAAAAGAGAGCCTGTGGGGCTGTTGCTGTCACTATTGCCAATCTCTGTGCCAACAACTGCTGCCACCACAGCATCATAGTCTTTGCCTGGGGTTGCTCTGGGATTATTAAAAGAAATCAATCCAAAACAGCACTCTTTTCTTGGTCCTCTGGCCTTAGAGAGATTGGTTTTGTTCTTTCTTCAGTGGTTGTAGTGGGAGGTTTTTTTATACTTTCTGTGTGGTTTCAAGATTCAGGCTGTCCTAGGGTCCATATCAAGACATATAGAAATGAAGAATAACTGGGGGCTTTGGGTTTCATCTCTGACAAATAGCTTGGAAGTTGTCTTTCCCAATCTCAAAACAAGAAAAATTCTGACAAACAAAATCTGTGGTTTTTCTGGGCCCCATATTTTACTAGCATTTACTATTTTACTTGACCAAGTATTTTAGTAGTAATTTTGATCAGTTTTTGGGGGCTGCATGCCAGCTAGCATCAGAGCATGAAATTCCTGAGAGCAATAATTATAGGGAGCTCCTTCACCTTTTGTGAGTTTTATTTTCAGGAACCCCACCAGTTTCTACTGGAATATATCAGAGAACATCTTCTTGTTACCTTGACAGAGGAAAGGAAATTCACCCTGACATCCTTCCAGACTCATCTACAACAAAGGCCTGGAATTCAGTATGAAGAATTCTTCCATAAATAGTTCCAAATTCCACCTCAGTCCAGTAAATTACAGACTTCCAGCTCTCCTAAGGACAAAAAGAAGTTAATAGTCAACAGGGCTTCAAGGAAATGGATTGAAGATTGGGCAGTTAGAGAAGGAAGGAAGCAGGGAGAGAGACAAAATCTCTTCACATTTGTAAAAGCTATATTGCTGTATCAGGCAATATATGATTATTGAATATTATGACTCTCCCTTACAATTCAACTATGCCAACCAGCATAATAATGGTGAATTAATGCTAAAAATATCTGGAGTCTCAATTAAGGAATTATTCCATTTTCTTGTTCACTTACTATAAATACAGGATTACTTCCTTTACTCTTTCTTTGACAGATGATTAAAGAAAAATTACTAAGAATAAGAGACAATAAATGATGGGGTGAAGAGGCAGAAGATGACACTTATTTTAATTAACTCTCATTAATTAAAAATATATATTTTGAAACATTTCACATACTGTATATCCCGAATTTTTTTACAGGAATCATTTGACTCTCAGAAATAGTAGTTCTTTAGATTTCTATAAGGGCAAATAGCACTGTGTACCTATTATACTTATTACAGTTATAATTCTACATGCAACTCTTGAGAAAAGGACCCCAATTCCTTTTGTTTATAGATGATTAAAACAATGCTATATCCTATTATGTCCCTCAGAGAAAAAGAGTAATATTACCACCTTGAAAATTATACGTAAATTTCCATCACTACTAGAAAGTTGAAAACCACAAATGATTCTCATTCTTACTTTAATAATATAAAGAAATCCAATGAAATAATAGATTTTAAAAGCTCATCAGAGAGCTCAAGATGTAAAGGAATCTACATGAATTTTATAAAGTCCTATATTGGAAAGAAGAGGCAGGTGGAAACTATTGAAACTGAGATAAGATTGCTTAAGGGCAGACTAGACATGGCAGGGGGGCATATAAGTTAAAGGTTGTTCAATAGATAGTATCTAATGGAATACATTTTTATCCCTGCCAGTAAAAGGATGGAGCTGGAGAATATCATGCTAAGTGAAAAAAGTCAATTTCAAAAAAAAACAAAGGTTGAATGCTCTCTTTGATTTGTGGATGCTAACCCACAACAAGGGAGGTTTGAGAGGGGAAGAATAGAAATCCACAGGATTAGATAAAGGAAAAGGAAGGGAAGGGAGTGGGGAGGAGAACAGGAAAGACAGTAGAATGAATTGGTCATAAATTTCCTAGCTTTGTGTATTATTCATAGTTCTCTAGAGAAACACAATCAACAGGAAGTATGATTATAAAAAGAGAAATTTTTTTAGATTGGCTTACTTGACCAGCAGCTCGATAGTCCACAATGGCCTTCTGCAGGCTGGAGAGCTAGAGGAACCAGTAGCTGTGCAGTTCAAGATGCTGAAGCCTCAGAACAAGAGGGATCAATAGTGCTGCCCTAGTGTGAGACCAAAGGCTTCTGAAAACTCCCTGAAGGCAGAGTCTGCTTTGACAGGGTGAAGAAGTAAGAGTATGCTATCCTTAGGCAATTGCAGCAGCAATCAAGAACCTATTCAAGAAAAATCGAATTTGCACCTGTGGCTGCTCCCTTGTTCTTCCAACTTTTATTCCATCCAAGCCTCCTACCTATTGCATGGTGCTGCCCACTCTTAGGGAGGGTCTCCACTCCAGTTAACTATTCCATATTCCAGTTATTCCTAGACACACCCTCATTGACATACCCAGAAGCCTCTTAATCATAGGCATCTCTTAATCCAATAAAGTTGACAATTCAAATTAACCATTATGCCTTGTATTTCAATACATGATCAGGGTAACTCCACATCATGAACAACCACAAGAGTAGGATCCTAAATAGAATGTTATACTCTATGTATGTAAAATCTCCCAAAATACATAATATTGTCAAGTACAGCTAAAAAGAACAAATTAAAAAAGAATTGTAAGCTAAAGTAACTACACATTTTATGTGATATTAATTAATACATTAACTCTTCATATTATAAATATAGATTAAATAATAATTCATGGAACACTTAATTTCTTATTGTTGAAAGAAAAATATTAATTTTGAATAAATTATTTGTGCATAGAGCGATCCCTTATCTCTGCAAAACAATGCTACACAGAGTTATGATTCCAAAAAAAATCAAAGGGAGATCAATATAGGAAAGGCACCAGGGGGTGGGAGGCAGGGAGAGAGAGGTGAAATGCTGGGGGGTGATATTGGGTCAAATGATATTGTTATACTGTGTGCACATACAAATACATAACAACAAAACCCACCATTATGTACAGCTACAATGCACCAATAAAAATGTATAATATTTAAAAAAACCAAAACAACATCATCAACAATAATAACAAAAAGAAAAATGGAAATGCCCACCCAAACTGGAGGAAGCAGTAAAATCAAATGTTTATGGGACAATAGAATTGGTCTAATGAATATGCATTTAGAGTCTCAGAAGATGATAGAAGGTATATAAAAATATTTGTGTAGAAAATGACCAGTGATTTTCTATATCGGCAAAAGACAATCTGCTCATATATGGAAGTTCATTGAAACAAAACCAGAATGAATACAAAAAAACCTCACATCTACGCATACTCATGAACAAACTGATAGACACTAGACAGTGAACCAATCATAGATGCAGCAGTAGAAAAAGGAAGGAAGATCCTTTTTAAATGGCAGCAAGTCAAATCCACAATAACCAGATGTTTATCCCATGAAGGCAAGTTTGCTTCGGTCTTTGAAAAACAATCAATGTAATTTGTCCCAGTAGAGGATAAGGGAGAAAAACCATATAATGATCTTAATGCATGCAGGAAAATCATTTGAAAAAAAAATTCGATGTTAAGTCTCTCAGCAAAATAGGAATCAAAAGAAACTTGTCCTCCTCATTAGCATCATCTAAAAATTTCTGAAGTCTGTCATCATATGTAATAGTAAGAAGGAACAAGGCAAGAATGTCGGTTAGAATATCTCCTATACAACAGATAGTGGTTTTGCCCAGATCAATAAACCTACATATTAGAAAGAAAGGAGTTAAAAACATTTTTTAATTTGTTGGAGATGACATGATTGTGTAAGTAAAACACTGCATTTAAGATAACTGTAACCAAAGGCCAAATGTTTTCTCTGATAAGTGGATGACGATGTATAACGAGGCGAGGTGGCAGGGGAAGAGAAGAATGAAGGAACTTTGGGCGGTGTAGAGGGGTGGGAGGGGGTGGGGGACAGAAAGACAGTAGGATGAAACAGACAGTATTACCCTATGTGTATGTATGATTACATGAATGGTGTGAATCTACATTGTGTACAACCATAGAAATGAAAAGTTGTACTTCATTTGTGTACAATGAATTAAAATGCAGTCTGTAAAAATAAAAAAAAATTAATTAAAGAAAAGAAAACTGTAACCAACATATGACTTTGGAAAAGATGAATGAACCATGACTCATAACAAAAAAATCATGCATTTCTATACATTAGCAAGAAATAATTATAAAATCAAACTAAAAAATGCTATTTATAATAGAACCTCAAACATAAAATACCAAGGAAAACTATAACAAATGTACAAAACTTCTAAAATTTTTTAAAATTTTTGGCAAGCAATTTAAACAAGTTCTAAATTAGTGAATTAAAATACAATATTCATGAAATGAAAGACTCAATATTTTTGACAAGCCTAGTCCTCTTAAACTGATTAGATTCAACACAATTCCTTTCTAAATTCCAACAGGCCTTAATGAAGAAATTAACAAATTGATCTTAAAATGTGTATGGAAATGTAAATGATCTTGAAGAGCTAAAATAATTTTGAAAAAAAAGAAATAAAGATGGACAACTTACATTATTTGAATTAATGATCTAACATAAAGTTACAAAATAAAAACCAGTTGAATTAGCCTGAAGATACAGATAGATCTAGTCTGGGAAAGAGTTAATAAATTGAGTGTCACTATATTGTCAACGTATTTTCTAACACTGCAAAGTCAATGTCTTTGCTATACTGGGAGTGGGGTGGGGATACTTATGTTTAGAGAAAGGCTGTGGCCAGTGCTAAGAATTCATGCATATTCTTGACCCAGTTACTTCTTTTTTTTTTTTTTTTTTTTTTGGCATCTTTCACAATCATGATACATTTTTCAAAATTTTAAAACAGAAAACCAAATGGGCACATTATTAACTGAACTCCAGTCATTATTTGGATTTCACTAGCTTGTATACTCCTTTCATTAATTTTTTTATTGTTTCAGTATCCAGTCCAGCATGTCTGACTGTGTTTAGTCATGCTGTCTCCTTACTCTCCCCTGGTTTGTGATCCTTTATCTTCCTTGTTTTTGATGACCTTGATAGGTTATTTCATAGGAAGTCTTGCAATTTGAATGTCTTGTCTTAATTTTTTTGTGTGTGTGGTTAGATTGAGGTTATGGGCATCTGGAAAGAATACCACAGAAGTAAATTGACCTTTTCCTCTAATATCTGGGGTACCTGCTGTTGACATGATTATAACAATAATCACCTGCCAAGGTGGTCTTGCCAGGTTCCTCTAATGCCTGTTGTCAATTTCTAGACGTGAGTGACTGAGAGCAGTCCATAGTCCAGGGTGTGGGAAGACTGTTTTTACTACCTGAAGGAAGGCATTTCTACATGAGTTGTTTGGAACTCTGTGATTCTCAAGCATTTAACTTATTCAATCATCTATTTTTATTTTGTGCTAGGATCCAATACTACACTATTAAATTTTTTGCCTAAACTGTTCCAGTTTGAACCACAGGGTTCTCCTTTAGTCTGTCTTTTCTATCCATTTGATAAGTCCCATCCCTCTGATTTTTGAGCATTTCTTTTAAGCATTACAAGAAGCTTTAGACTTACATTGTGGTTTTGTCTTCCTTGGCCCCAGAAGCAACAATTTTTCTAAAAGTCCAGATGACTTTTATTGAAGGATGGTATCTAGAAACTAACATTTGGATGCTGGCTCTGCTCAGTGCTACTGGGATATCACTGCTTCTCACTTTTCATGGTGGGCAGAACTAAGAAATGTATATATGTATATCAACTCAAGTATACACATGTATCTATCATTATTTTTGGGTCTCTCCATCTGTATTTATGCTAAACTAAACATATGTCAATGCAAATGTCTCAACTCTAATCTAGGAATATATAGTTTATTCTAGCCTTTCCCCTCTTCTTATCTATAAAGTTCCTCTCCAACAATGAGTACCCTGTGCACTATCACCTTTCATATCTATTTGACTCCAGTATACAAATAAGACATTTCCAAAATTGCTAACCTGTGTTCCCATGATAAACTTTACCAATTAAAGTACAAAGTTTATGTTCCATTCATTTTTTTCCCTTTAGTCTTATAGTTTCTATTTAAAAAACCTATCTTCTGAAACTACTTAGGCTAAGTCCAACTTCCTTTAGTGGGGTTATGCCATACCTTGTTATACAGATTCTTCTGGCATAGTCTACAATTCTTCCTGGGATTCCCCCAACATGCTGATTGATTTCTCAAGTTAATTTTCATATACTAAAGTTTTTTTCTCTGCCATTTACTGTTGATCTTCACATCCCAGTACCACAGAGAGGGGATTTATCACCCTAAATCCCACCCCACCTCCAGATTATGTAATCAAGCACTCTCTTCCCACAGCTCCTGGAAACTTCTGATCTGGTTTTTGCTGTTTCAGTTTTTATTTTTCCAAACTCTCATGTGAATGGAATCATAGATGTGTTTGTGTTCTTTGACTTAGCCTATAAGATTAATCCTTGTTATATAAATCAATAGTTTATTCCTTTTACTGATCACTAAAATTATATATCCAGTCACCTTTTGAAGATATTTTGGTTGCCCTCAGATTGGGGAAATTATGAATAAAGCATCTATAAACATTCACACATGGGTTTCTGTGAATATTTTCTGTTCAAGTGGGTGAACACTGAGAAAGGTAGTAACTGGGCCATATGGTGAGTGTGTTTGCTTTTATAAGAACCAAAGCATCTACCAAAATGGCTATACCATTGTGCATTCTGATTCACAATGGATCACAGTTCCTTAGGCTCTTCCTCCTTGCCAGGACTTGGCACTGTGTTTTTAAAATGTTTTGTCCTGAGATAGGGATCTGCTTACAGAAAACATGAATAAATGTAATTCCACGACTTGACATAAGTCAAGCTCTTTTGACCAGGATTAATTAGGAAAACGCCAGTCTAAATTACATTGAAGAGATTGATTTCACCAGTATTTTAAGAAATTACATCTTGTGAAGAAGAGAAAGGAAAACAGGAAAATGATTCATCTGGTAAGGTCATAATGACTGGTTGCTAGAAGTACGCTTGCAAATTTCTAAGGATTCTGAGCCTACTTGTGACCTCAGTGAGAAAAAGTGCTGTAAACAATTAGCAATGTCTGGTATGAACAGAACACCAGACACTAGACCACAAGGACCAGTTTCTAAGATCTGGGCTAATTTAGTGTTATCTAATAAAGATCCCTACAAAGAACCATTAAGGTAAGCAGAATGATGGCCTCCAAAGATATTCCTGACCTCATGCCCAAAACCTATAAAAATGTTATGTTGCATATTCATACAATATTTGTGCCAAGGGGAAAAGAGGACTAGATATTGAAAAAAGTAATCTAATCACCTGATTTTGCAATGGGGAGATTATTCTGGATTATCCCTGTGTGCTATAAGAGACCTACAACATGGAAGAGAGAAGCAGAAGAGCCAGTAGCAGAGTAACTGGATGTGACAAAGACTTGCTTGTCCAATGCTGGCTTTGAAGATGCAGAGGCTAGTAGCCTAGGAATGTGGTAGCTTCCAGAAGCTTGGAGAGGCAAGAGCATGGGTCCTGCCATACAACCACCAGACAGGAATGCAGCCCAGTCAATACCTTGAGTATTAAACCAATGAGACCCACATCAGAATTCTTACCTTTAGGACTTCAAGAAAATAAACATGTATTGTTTGAAGACACTGACTTTCTGGTAATTTGTCACAGCAGCCATGGAATACTAATAGATCTATTTTAATAACTAGAAAAAGAGGTTGAAGATTAAAGTGTTAACCTTTTAGCTGAACTCAAGAAAGATAAAAAGTTTAAAGTCCTTAAAAATTCTAGTCAGTTTAGTTTCTCAGTAATTTATTCCTTTATTAAAAGATTATTTAAAAAGTAAATTTTAGATATATTTCTGTCCATTTATCTCAAATTTGGAATGTATACAATAATGGAGTTTTCTTGTACTGCAAAATAAGCCATCTTGAGGCATTGAAAATGTCTAGTATCATTCTGTCATAGTGTCTGCAAAAACAGGACCGAATGCCATTTAAGGATCAGTGGAAAGATGGACATTTCTATCAGTGCTATTCTGCTGATGGAAGAAATTTGTGTTGGGACCTAGTCTTGGCTTCTACAGCCAGCCGCAGAGTAAGAACAGCAGACAGTTACAATGAAGACAACACCTGCCATTCTTATGATAATCTCTACATCTTATTTATGATCCTGGGTTGTGCCAACACATAATGAATGCTGCTACTAATTTCCTATGGGTCCCCCAGTGTTCACGAGTTCTATTTGCTTCATATTAGTGATGGATTCTCCATTCTCCCTCACCTCCCATTCCACACCTCCTATTTTCCCCTTCAGATGGCATTGGAGGTGAGGGAGAGTGAGATCATACTGTAAGCACAGCTGTGTTTGCTCATTGCTGTGAACCATATCCTTTTTATTAAATTCAAAACTGCACCTAAGGGAACAAAGGCTGCATCTTGGATGATGAAGGGAGGGCTGCTTCATAGTAATAGAAAATAAAGTCCACCAGCTATGCACACCACTCACAGGGCATCTTCATGGAAATATTAAAAACCCCAGAATAATCTGTGTCATAGCTGCAGGCTATGCCCAAGAAAAATAAGTTGTTAAATAGGTATCTAAATTTTTAAATTGAAAGAGGTAGCTATAAAAAATGAGGGAACTTTTGTTGTTGTTGTTTATTTATTTGTTTTTCCCTCCAACAAGGCTAACAATTCATGCTTTGAATGAGCCAGGGAAAAACATGGAAGATTTAGATTGACATGGCTATTGATTACTAGCAGGATGAAGTTTGATGAATGGCTTAAATTTTGTGCAGGTGTGTGTGTGTGTGTGTGAGGTGGAGGGGGGGGGGACTAATTAATGAAGCCTGACTCATTACAGGCACTTAATAAACAGTTACTGAATGGAAAAAGAATGAATGGATGCATGCATGCATTTAGAGAACTCCAGATGTTCTTCTCCAAACAACTCCACACACAGCTTTCCCTGTTTCAGGAGGTAACTACACTGCTCATCTTATTTCACTTCAAATCTCTCAGGAAATCCTGAGGCTCTACCCAGAACTTAACCTCTTTTCACCATCTCCATTGACAGATCTAATGACAGTATATTTCTGTAATAATTGACTAATAGATATTCTTCCTTCTAACTGTGTCTCCTGACAGTCTAATATCAGAGGGATTCTTTCAGAAGAAAGGATATACTAAGGACTCCTCTGCTCAAAACCTTACTTATGATCAAAATAGAAGTCAAGGTTCTTACAATGTCCTACAAACTCTGCAGAATCTGGTTCATTGCTTTCTCTCTAGCCTTGTCTCCTTCTGGTCTCCCCCTTCTTTGTTGACTTCCGCCACATTGGTGATTTTCTTACCCCAAACTTGCTGAGCTCATGTCTGGTTCAGGGTCTATGCACAACTGGCCCTCTGCCTGGAACATTTTTCCTTTAGTTGTACACTTGCAACTTCACCACCACCCCCCATCTTCATTTTGTGTCTCACCTCCATAATGCTTACACTGATCACCCCATTAATATGGCAGCTAGCCCCTACCCCAAATTTTCCACTTCTTTCATTTCCCTTCTAAGTAGCCTTATCACTATCAATACACTATTCTTTTTATTTACTTTTATGTTTACTGTTTATTATTTCTCGTTGGTGTCTCCCCATTAGAACAAAACCTCCAAAGGTTGGTTCACAAATGGATTCCAAGAGTCTGGGACATAGAATATGCTCAATAAACACTTGTTGAATGAATGTGTATCATTATTATTGTGTGCTATTTTTATTGTGGATAATTTTGTCTCATAGTTGTCACACAATGGCATACTATACTACCTTTCTTAAGGATATGAGTGACAAAAAAATAAATAAAAACAAGATGCTTGGGGCATGGAACTTTTGGTACCAGAAATTCTGTCCCTGGGGGATGGAGATTGATTTTCTCCTTCCTGGCATGTGAAAAGCAAGCAGTTTTCTTTGATGCATATCCCCAGGGCTTTAGACTCTGCACCAATCAAGGAGCCAGGGAAACTACTGATAATGGAATCAAATCACATATCAGTATCAAAGTCATCTCCAGGAAGAGAAAATAAACAAGGAGGAAAACATCAGACTTTTGGCATCAGGGGAGAAATCTTATAAAGAGAAACTAGTGAACAGCTCAGGGCAAAATAAGAACCTGAGGAGTTCTCATTTTTTTTTTTCCAACTTAAAAAATACTTTATAATATTTCTAATCTAGAAATAGTAGGGATGGGATAGGAATTACCCAGATGTTTTGTTTTCAATGATCCTGTGATCACCAGTGATGAGCACAGGTTCTTGGGTCTTTGTGTGACTTTCGGAAATCACAGGGATGGGGTTGTTTCTTATAAGATAAAATTATGCTCATGAAGCTCACAGCATGGTGTTCACCACATAGCAAGTGTTCAATTCTAACTCGTGTTATAACAACTCATGCTTTGTCCAGATATGGCTTAGGGTCTTCAGCCACAAGCTGTCAGTACAATGGACTCTGGTCCCAAGGAATCATTCTGCAATGAAAGTGGCAGAGAAATGGGCTGAGTAACCAGACACCATGCCCTGGGAAAGCAAGGCAAGCATGAAGAGATTCTTTACAAATGGAATCGGAAAAATAATCCCTCCTCACTGGAGTTTACAGTGGAGACAATACACACAGGAAGTGGTCATCACTATTACCACCTTTATTATGATGATCATGTCCACCAATGGTTCTTATTTTGCCATTCCTGTGACTCCCTCCCCGCCTGTTTCTAAATATAGGTCTCCCTTCCTTCCTCTTTTCAGCCCTTCTGAGTTGTCACTGGTCCTCTCCTCCATCTGACTCGCTCCCTGCCTTTTTCCCTCTGCTGATTCAGAAACAATCTTCCCTTCTTGCTATCTTCACCAAGGTTAACAATACTGGCAGATCCCAAGCTCTTGTCCTGACCCCACTCTTCACTCAGTCTCCACTCAGAAGACTTTTAGTTCTTAATTCCAAGTCATCCTAATCAGGGCAAGTCCAGATGTCAAGAATCACAGAAAGACCTTGGACTGCTTTACCTCTAGGAAAACAAGAATTTAAATTTACTGTCCATATGAAGAGTCATCATTAGCATTTCCAGCACACATTTGCCATATTTTCCTATCCAGCCTCAATTTCCCTTTCCTTTGGTAACTGGAATCCTTCCTGGAACCACCCTCACCCCACTCCAAGTCTCTTGCTATGGGTGGCCATTGTCCCATTCCCTGTGCCCAGAGGGGATATGTGACTGAGTTAGTACCCACACAGGGAAGCTTGAAAAGAGATCCAAGCAGATACAGAATGGGCTGAGAGGTGCATAGAGCAAGAGTCAGCTTTGCCTTTTTTTCCTCTTCTCTTTTCCTCTTTTCTTTCTTCTTCTCTTCTCTTTTTGTACCAGGGATTGAGCCTGGGGGTGCTAACTACTGAGTAACATCACCAGCCCTTTTTATTTTGAGACAGTATCTTGCTAAGTTGCTTAAGGTCTCATTAAGTTGCTGAGACTAGCTTTGAACTTATGATCCTGCCTCAGTCTCCCAAGCTCCTGGGATTACCAGCATCTACTACTGTGCCTGACTGTGAGATTCAGTCTTAATAACATTGTTTGAGCTTCAAGATGAGGACAAAACTGAAGTTAAACTCTCATTTTGCCAGATGTATCAACCAATATGTTCTTCAGTTTGGTTAATCTATGTAAAATGAATTTTCTGCCATTTGAAAATGTATCCTAGTACTCCTCTATGTGTAGTTCTTCTTTTTCTAATTTAACATTTTTCAATGCATCTCAGTTATCAGAATGGCAGGTTTCAATCTGGCATGTACATGCACACATAAAAGTATAGTTTGATCAATATCACTCCCCACGACCCTCTCACCTTCCCCTCTCCCTCCCCTCAGACTCCTTCCTCTACCATAAGGTCATCCTTCAACTTTCATGGTGTCCCATTTTCCCTGTTTTTAAATTTCCCATTAGCTTCCATGTAAGAGGGAAAATATTCTTCTCTGAGTCTGCCTTAATTTGCTCAAAATTATGGTTTCTAGTTCCTTCCATTTTATCTAAATGACATTATTCTGTTCTTCCTTATGACTAAAAAAGTGTCCATTGTGTATATCTGTCTACCACATTTTCATTAGCTGTTTATCAACTGACAGATACCTAGGCTGATTCCATAACTTGGTAATTGTGAATTGTGGTCTAATACACATGGGTGTGTTAGTCAACTTTATGTTGCTATGACCAAAAGAAAGGCAGAGATGAATCATAAAATTAAAGAACAAAATTGAAGTACTTCAACAGATATGACTAAAATCCAAAGGATTACTAGAGACTATTTTTAAAATTTATATTTCAATAAATAGGAAAATTTAGAAGAAATGGATAAGTTTCTAGATATATACTGCTGAAACTGAACCAAGAGGATATAGAAAACCAAAACAGACCAATAACAAGCAATAAGTTTGAAATAGTAATACAAAGCCTCCTAACTAAGAGAAGCTCAGGAGCAGATGGATTCACAGATTACCAGATGTTTAAAGAGGAACTAATGCTGATATTCCTCAAATTGGTTCATAAAATTAAAAGAGATGAAATGCTTCTAAACTGGATAAGAGCAGTGCAAGAAAAGAAAACTAATGAGTAATGAACATCAATGCAAAATTTTTCAATAAAATATTAACATACAACTGTATGCTTGAGTTGAACATAGGAAATAGTGTGCTAGTTTTGTGTCACTATGACTAAAATACTTAACAAGAACAACTTAGGAAGAGAGGTTTTAATTTGGCTCATGGTTTCAGAGGTTTAGTCCATGGTAAGCTGAATCCACTTCTCTGGGTCCAAGGTAAGGCAGAACATAATTGTGGGAAGGTGTGGTAGAGAGCACTGCTTACCTCATGACAGTGCAGAAACAGAGGGAGAGGGAAAGAGGGTAAGGGGTTGCAGGGACAGGGAACTTTTCCTGGGCATGCCTCCCAGTGACCACCACCTCCTTCAGCTACGCCCCACCTGCCTAAAGTTACCACTCAGTCACTCTGTTCAAACTATATAGACTAACCAGGTTACAGCTCTCATAATCTAATCATTTACTTCTGAATATTTATCTATTGACACAGGAGCATTTGGGGGACAACTCATATCCAAACCATAACAGAGAGAAAAACTGGAGCTGCCAATCAGTTCTCCAATAAGTCAATTAAGATAGGAAAATCCCTATAGTATGCTGATTTTAAGTTCTTTTGGGTAAATACCAAGGTGTGGAATCTATAGGTCATATGGTAGTTCCATTCATAGCCTTTTGAGGAATCTCCATACTGATTTCCACAGTGGTTGTATTAATTTGCAGTCACTAACAATGTACAAGTGTTCCTTTCTCCCAACATGCTTGCCAGCATTTATTGTTATTTATACTCTTGCCACTTGCCATTGTCACTAGAGTAAGAGGAAAATTCAGTGAATTTTTTGCAATTTCCTGATTGCTAAGGATTTAAAACTTGTTAAAAAAATGTATTCGTTGGTCATTTGTACTTCTTCTTTTGAGAAATGTCTGTTTAGTTCATTTACCCATTTTTAATTGTTTAGTATTGTGTGCGTGTGTGTGCGTGTGTGTGTGTGTGTGTGTGTGTGTGTGTGTGTGTGTGTGTGAAGTTTTTTGAGTTCTTGGCATGTTCTTGGCCAGAAGAGTAGCTGGCAAAGATTTTCTTCTGTTCTATAGGCTCACTTTTCATGTACTTAATTTCCTTTGCTGCAGAAAAGGTTTTAACTTCATGTCATCAAACTTATTGATCCTTGATTTTATTTCTTGAGTTTTAGAAGTCTTACTAAGGAAGGTGGTGTCTATGCCTGTAAGTTGAAGTGTAGACTATGTTTTCTTCTAGGTGTTGCAAAATTTCTGGTCTAATTCCTAGGTTTTTGATCCACTTTGAGTTGACTTTTGTACAGAATGGTAGAGGAGGGTGTATTTAACTCTTCTACATATGGCTATCCTGTTTTCCCAGTCCATTTATTAAAAAGGTTGCATATTCTTCAAGGCATGTTTTCGCCAACTTTGGCAAGGATTAGATGACTATCTGTGTGGGTTTCTTTCCATGTCTTATATTCAGTTCCATTGGTTTTTGTGTCAATACCATGTTGTTTTTGGTATTATAGTTCTGCACTAAAATTTAAGATCAAGTATTATGATGTCTCAGCCTTATTATTACTCAGAGTTGCTTTGGCTATTCTGGGTCTTATATTCCTGCATGTAAATTTTACGCTTGTTTTCTTCTAGTTCTGTGAAGAATACAATTAGTATTTTGATGGGGATTGCATTGAATCTGTAGATCAGTATACTGCATGATACATGGTTTCTAATACTTATAACAGCACAATTCGCAATTCACAAGATGAGAGCAGTGTTCTTTGCTAGTAAATTGATGGAACCAGAGAACATCATGGCAGTGAAATAAGACAAACTCAGAAAATTAAGGGTGGAATGTTTATAGTCATGTGTAAAAGCCAGAGAGATAAACGGAATTTTTAGAAAAGGTACCTCAAGAAGTTAGAAAGGAGACCAATAGAGGAGAGGAAGGGGACAAACAGGGAGGGAAGAGAGTAGGAAAAAGGAAGGTACTGGGAAATGAAATTGACCAAATTATACAGTTTGTATGATTATAGCACAGGGAATCCCACTTTTATGTTGAAAAATGATGCACCAAAAAACACATAAAAGGGAAGAAGGGAATCGAGGTGAAGAAGGAGAGGAGGTAAAGGAGAGGATTTAGGGAATTAAATGGAGCAGATGATGCTATACGCATGTATGAATATAGCACAATGAATCCTACTTTATGTATAATTTCAATGCACTAAAAAAACATTTTTAAAAGGCCAATTTTTAAAAAGATTGGAAAATTCATATTCATTACCAAATCAATCTGTTATGAACATTTCTCTGTGTTCTTGATTTTATTTAATTTTTAAGGAAAGTTTCAAATACCTACAAAATAGACAAACTAGTATAGTGGACCCTCCTAGACCCATCAGCCAGTTTCAACATTATCAAATAATAACCAATATTGTACTATCTATATCACTTCCTTTAATTATTTAATCTTTTTTTTTAATTCAGAAGAAGTCCACATAGTGTTAAAATCAACTATTTCACAGTGAAAATTTCAGTGGCACTTGGGACATTCACAGTATTTTGCAACTACCACCTCTAGTTCTAAAACATTTTCATCACCCTCGAAGTAAACAGCATGCCTTTTAAAGACGTGCTCCCCATCCTGCTCTCCTCTGAACCCTTGATCACACCAATTTGCATTCTGTCTCTATGAATTAATTTATTCTGATATTTCTCAAAAATTGAATATTGTCATTCATAACATTTTTGGGTCTGGTTTCTTTTACTTGGCATTTTGTTTTCAAGGCCATTCACATTATAGCACATATGAATTCCTTATTTACTTTTATGGATGAGTATTAAATTGTTGCATGAATACACTACAATTTATCCATTCAACCATTGACAGAGAATTGTGCCATTTCTACTTTCTGGATATCATGAATAATGCCACTGTGAATATGTATTTGTATATACCTGTTGAGTACCCATTTTCATTTATTTGGAGTATATGGTAATTTCATTTTTGCATAATTCTTTTGAATAAATTTGCTGGGTTAAACGGTGATTTTGTGATTATCTTTTTTTTCTTTTTTCTTTTTTGGCACTATGGGGGATTGAACCCAGCAGTGCTTTATCACTGAGCTACCGTATCCCCAGTCCTTTTTACTTTTTTGAGACAGAGTCTTATTAATTTGCCCAGGCTACTCTTGAATTTGTGATCCTCCTCCATCAGCCACCTGAGTCCTGGGGATTATAGGCATGCACCACAATGCACAGCTCGTGTTGAGCTTTTTGAAGAACTATCAAACTGTTTTCACAGTGGCTAAACCATCTTACATTACCATTAGCAATGTAAGAGGGTTCCAATTTCTCCACATCCTCAACACATCATTGTGTTATTGTTGACAATCTAGTGGCTGTGAAGTGGTACCCCATTGTGGCTTTGATTGTTCTTTCTCTGGTGAGCATCTAATGATATTGAGCATCTTTTCATATGCTTATCTGCCATTTTTATATCTTCTTTGAAGAAAGGACTATGCAAGTTTTCACTCATTTTTTTTAATTCATTTTTTTTGTAAACAAATGGGATACATCTTGTTTCTCTGTTTGTACATGAAGTAGTGGCATACCATTTTTGTAATCATACATTTACCTAGGGTAATAGTTTTTGATTCATTCTGTTATTTTTTTTTCTTCCCCCCCCATTTTTGAATGGGTTGTTTATTCTTTTGTTGTTGAATTACAAGGGTTCTTAATATATTTGTTATTTACGTACTAGAAATTTATAAAATACATAATTCACAAACAATTTTATCATTCTATAGGTTGAATTCACTTTTTTGACAATGTCCTTCAATACAAAAACATTTTAATTTTGATATAATCAAGTGTATTCTTTTCATTTTTGATTGCTCAAGGTTTTGGTGATGTACCTAAGAATACATTGTCAGATCCAAAGCATGAAGATTTGCCCAGGTTTCTGCCGATAGTTCTATGGCTTTAGCTTTTATATTTACATCATTGGTTCCTTTTGCAGCTAATATTTTTGAGCAATTATTATGCAGCTTGAACTTCACATAAATAATCTCATTTAATCCTTACAAGAATGCTTTGAGTTAGGTTTTATTATTTCCACTTTATACATAAAGAAATTGTGACTTAGAGAGCTTAAGAAATTTACCCAGTCTCCCTTAGCTAGTAAGTAGGAGATACCAGTTGAACACAGAAATTTTAACTCCTGAGTCGGAGTTATTTATCAGTTTTCAAAAGAAATGGGAAAGGGAAGCATTGGTGAGGAAAATATGTTTAGTTGTTGCTACTGACTCTTTGACGTGTTTTGTCTGGTGCTCGTCTCAAGTTTTAAACACTGAGTTAAATGATAAAGATGCACTGAGAACTTTAAAATGCCCCCGGTATAGAGGAAAGGTCATTCCAGGGACCCACTGAAGGCAAGAAAAGGGCTATCAGGGAGAACATCCAAGCCAAGAAATATTTTTACATTTTTAATTATATGGATCCTTATGCTCCCAATTTCTTACCCTGGACTCCTTAGAGTCTCCCACTGTGTGTGATGTTGATTGTACTCTTTGTTGACATCCTTCCCTGCACATCTCCTTGCCCTGAGAGCTGACCTCTATACACTACATCACCTGAGATCTTTTGCTCTCTGGATTTCATTGGCCAATACGAGAAAATGACAGACTCAGAGGATGTTCTCTTTGCTTCTCCACAGTGCTGTGGAAGAGGCTGTGTTCCTTTATGACCACGGCTCCCATGGGTGACCTGACCTTTAATACTATACTACTCATGGGACACTGAAAATGTTTTTTCTTCTCCTACCTTTTCAGGCCTAGAAATAGGAGTGAGTGGGAAATAGAGAACTCTAAATGCAGTGCAATTTGTTCTATGATTCAAATAAAACAGGGTTGGTGAGATGTAAGAGAACCTAACCACCATTTGTAATATTGTTTCTATGGAAACTGATGTTCTGACTCTCAAACAACAAACATACAAATAAGTTTCTGGAAAGAAAACGGTTTGCTAAATGGAAACTTCCCTGTTATTTGTGTGCTTTTCTTTCTTTCTCTGAGCAGCCTGCAGGAAAGAGTATAACATTCCCTCCCATAAGAAACTGCCTCCCAAAAATGAGCTTGAAATGTGTTGTTACTTTATGGATTTAGAAGAGGCTCTGATTAGCACTACTATTAACTTTGAAAGATTAGCTAGTTCTAAAATGAATAGAAGTAGAAGGAAACCTCATTGATTCTCTAAATTCTGTGAGTAGGGTAAGCCTTTTAACTATGAATAAAAAATCTATAAACCATAAAAGAAAAAAATAATAAACTAAAATATAAATGCATTTAAACTTTTGCATGGAAAATAAACACCATAAGTAAAATGTGGATAAAAATATGGCAAATCAGAACAGGGACACTACAATTTATACTTTGTATAAAGGACTAATCTCTCTAATACACAAAAAGCTCCTAGCTGACATTCTAATAGAAAAATAGGCAAGAGATATGAACAGAGCATAGTAAAAAATGTTCTATCTCATTCATAATAAAAAATGCAAATTAAAACCCACTAAATGCTTTTATACCAAGAGATTCAGAAATCCATAGTTGCAGCAACATTCTATTTTGGCAAGACTGTGGGAAATTAGTTACATTGTTTGTAAAAAATGGCCGTTATTATTCCCCTTCCTGTAGACACCCCCCCACTTGCAAATGTGACTTTGCAACTTTCCCTGGAAGATGATAGAATCCATTCCCCAGATATAGGCTGCCATTGTGACTATCTGGCAAATAGAACACAGGAGACACAGTATCATGCCAGATCTGTGGAAGGACTCCAGCTGTCTTGCACACTTCCATTTGTTTCCTTTGAACTCTGCCCACTCCCCAAATTAACATACTTATTGGGCTTTTGCTCTGGATGATGAGAAACACCTAGCTTGGTCACCTCCCTTCAAAGAAAGGAATGTCCAGCTAGTGGCAAAGCATGACCTGATGTTAACCTTAGACCCATTGTAGTGCCCAGCTGGAAACAAAAAATCATGACTCTTTTAAGCAAATAAATTTTAGAATGGCATTTTATGCAATACTAGCGAATTATAAGGAAATAAATAATCTTGGGCATAGTTTGTAGGAGTATATAGCTTCACTGTGAAGGGAAATCTGACAATATTGATCAAAACTACATATGCATTTACCCTTTGACTTGCTTCTTCTAGAAGTCTCTTCAAGGTGCATCTGTAAAATTATGAAATGGATTATGTAGGAGGTTTTTTTTATGACATTATAATAACAAATGATTGGGAAGAACACAAATGTTCATCAGTAGGGAACTGATAGAGTAAAATGATGGAAGAACCACATATCACAGTGTTATCTGTTGTAAAAAGAACAATGAAGGTCTGTATGTACTGACATAATGTAAAATCCATATATATATATTTGAGTGAAAAATGCAAGACACAAAGAAGGCTCAGCTGACCAGTTTATTAGGCTGTATTTTGTGGAAAGAGAAAGAGAGAATAATAGTATATATGCTTCTGCTAAAAAAAAAATTACTGATAAAAGTAAATCAAAAGCTAATAAAAAGGAGGTGGAAGAGTTAGGGTAAAGGGAACAGGAAAATCATGAGTTCCTAAGAGTACTGTTCCATATAAATTTTATTCTTAAACCATGTGAGCATTCTAGAAATTTTTTTAAAAACCCAACAGATACATAATAACTATAAGGTAATTATTTGTGTTTTTTTATGTGCTTTTAAAATATAGATCTTTGAATATATACAATGAGATATATACAGAGAACAAAAATAACTGAAAAAAACTTGTTCATTATTTTAAAAATGTAATCTAAGAATATTTTAGATACTGTAGAAAAAGTGTAAACAAAAACATGCTTAGAACTTATGTATTTTCAAACTAAGAAAAATGCACAAGTATAGATCAAAGACATTGAATATGAACTTAAAATTAATATGGTTTTATGACTTTTACACACATATACACATACATGTCTCAGCTTGGTCTTTTAAGATTCTGAAGGAAATATCATGCCAGTCCTGGTTTTGGTGTCTGGGCCTGAAGAAGAGAGGGAGCAGATGTACCTGGGACATCTTTTGCTGAAAAGAAGAAAGTTTTTAGAGACTAATTGGATGGTTTTAAAAAGACAGAGGAGATAACTGGAAGAAGATAATTCGGCTTGGATCCTGAGCATTACAAAGAAAACTAATTGATTAGTATACATTGATACGCACATATACACAGGAATATATGGCAAATGTATACAAAAATGGCAAAGTGTTAAGAATTTGTTCAATACAATATGTGAATATATGGGTGATAGTTTTATTACATCTACTTTTCTGTATGTTTTTAAATATCTATTATATGTGTGTGAGTGAAAAAATAGCAGAGTTGTCACCCAGTGTGGAGAGCAGTGACAGAGGATGAGACAGCCGTGACTGAGTGGGGGTCTCTGATAACCTCATGGCTGTGGCATGCCCGGTGCCTGGGAATGTTTCTGTGCAAGGGCACAGTATGGTTAATTGCTGTGTCAATGCCCTGCATGAGGAGGCTCTGTGCAAGAGTCCTATCAGCTCTGACCTTGATCTCAGGCACACAGCTCCTGGGAAGGATGGAATTCTTATGCTAGACAACCTCAATGTTTCACCAGCTCCGCTTCTCTGGTTCTTGCCCATTTTACAGTAACTTTAAACAATGGACTTTCTTGAGAGCTACACAAAGCTCCTAACGTTGCAACTGTGGAAAAGCTACATAGATGTCCTAGTTCCTGTAGCTTTCCTGAATAAAAAGAATAATGGTTGCATTGTCTTTAACATGAGAATGAGACATATATAAATAAAAGATTGCTGGTGTAACTCTTTAGATCTGCATCTCCCTCAGAGAGCAGAACTCCATCTGATTTCAACTTAATCGTCAACATCTGTGTTTGGGAATATTTATTTTCCAATCCCCCTTCAACACTCACCAGACCCAAGTGTTTGGTCTCACTGGTCAGAGCCACCCAGCTCTAATTCAACTATGCTTTAGACTTTGCAAAATTCTTCTAAGGAGGTCACATAGTACAGTGGCCTAGAGTCTAGTTTATCCCCAGGTCTACTCACTATTGCATGAATAAATTAAAATTCTGATAAAGTGGTCTCCCAGTTTAAATAGGACACATTAGAGTTAAATGAGAAAATACCATGTGCTTAATACCTGGCAATCATTCATTACACTTTAGCTATAATTATCATCACCTTCATCATCATCATAATGCCAATAGCACTTTCCATGAAATAGGCTATTTTGCGTATCAGATAGGTAATTTAATCCTGTTGCGATTTGCAGAGGAGGATGAATTTGCCAAATGGATAAATTGAACTCTTTCTAATTCTCTAGGTCAGTGCTTCTCAAATTATGTTCTATATAAGTCTCATTCTAGGAGATATTACCATACATATCATCAAACAAAACAATTCTACAACAAACATAATAAGATATTCAAATTAGTTTGGGAAAAGAATACCTCCAGATAGTGATAACAAGATAAACTTTGGAAACTACCCAATCATGTGGAAATTTAACAACAAACTTCTGAAAAACCATTGGATCCATGAAGAAATTAAGAAGTAAATTTAAAATTTTCTTAGAACAAAATAAAATGGAAACATTACATAACACAATCTATAGGATACATCTAAAACAGCAGTATGAGGGAAGGTTATAGCAATAAGCACCTGCATCCAAAAAAAAAAAAAAACAAGAGTTTAATTTTTTTTTAAAAAGAGAAAATCTATCATCATGCCTAAAAGAATAAGACAAGAACAAGCCAAAATTAATAGAAGAGAAAATAAATAAATATTGGATCGTAGATCAGTGAAATAGAATCAAAAAATAAAAGTTAACAAATTGAACAGTTTTTTTTTTTTCAAGAAGATAAATAAAATTTACAAATCCTAACTAGAAAAAAAGAGGGCAAGAGTTCCAAAAAATAAAGTGAGGGATGAAAAAGATACAATCAACAGCACAGATACATAAAAGATTATTAGAGATTACTATGAACAACTATATACCACAAAAATCTTAACTTAGAATAACTGAAAAAGTTCCTAGACACATATACCTTGATAAAGAAATGGAAATCTTGATTAGATCAATAAAGAATAGAGTAATAATAACAATAATAATAAAAGTGCAAGATGAGATGGTTTAACTGGTGATTTCTCTAAAACACTTAAAGGAGAATTAATACCAATTATTTTAAAATTGTTTCAAAGCATTAAAGAAGAGGGAATTCTTCCAAACTTATTCTGCTATGCCAGAATTACCCTGATGCTCAAACCAGATAAAGACACATCAAAAAATAAAGTCACAAGACAATATCCTTGAACAAAGAGGCAAAAATACTGAACAGGATGCTCACAAACTGAATTCAATAGCACATTAAAAAGAGTATTCAACATGATCAAATGGGATTCATGCCAGGGAGACAGGGATGATTCAACTTATGTAAATCAATAAATGTTGATACTTCATATCAACTGAATGAAGAGTAAAAACCCTATAATATTCTCAATATATGGAGGAAAGCATTTGGTAAAATTCAACATCCTTCATGAGAAAAAAATCTGGGCAGCATAGCCAGACCCCATAAGAAAGGAAGGAATGAAGGAACTAAGGAAGGAAGGAAGAAGAAAAAGAAAAGGAGAGAGAGAGAGAGATTGGACATTTCTTTCAAGAAATAATCTCTGGCTCAAAAGGTTTTCTGAGGAATCTCCATACTGCTTTCCATAAGGTTTGCACCAGTTTGCATTCCCACCAGCAATGTATGAGTGTACCTTCCATTTGACCCAGTTATCCCACTCCTCATTTTATACCCAAAGGACTTAAAATCAACATACTACAGTGTCACGTCAATGTTTATAGCAGCTTATTTCACAATAACTAAACTACGGAACCAAACTACATGCCCTTCAACAGATGAATGGATGAAGAAAATGTGGTATATATACACAATGGAATATTACTCAGCCTTAGAGAAGAATGAAAGTCTGGTATTTGCTGATAAATGGATGGAGTTAGAGAATATCTTGCTAAGTGAAATAAGCCAAACCCCCAAACCAAAGGTCTAATGTGTTCTATGATATGCAGAAGGTAATTCACAATAAGGAGGGGGATAGGGAAGAACAGAGTTATTTTATATTAGGTAGAGGGGAATAAGAGAGGGGAAAGGGTATGGGGAAAGGAATGACAGTAGAGTGAAACAGACATTATCTCATTTACATGTGTGTAGCATGACCAATGTGATCCTGCAATATGTATAATCAGAAAAATGAGAGATTATGTATGATCTATCAAAATATATAAATGCATTCTACTGTCAAGTACAACTAATTAGAACAAATAAAATAAAATACAAAAAGAAGTTCATTCTCTAGTATGGCCAAAAAAATGAAAGGAAGAAAAACTGACATACAAATTGTCAACAGGCATATGAAAAAATGTACACTGTCACTAATCTTCATAGAAATGCAAATCAAAACCACAAGGAGATATCACCTCACCCCAGTAAGAATCACCATTATTGAAAAAGATAAAATGTAACAAATGTTGGTGAGGATGTGGAGAAAAGAGAATCTTTGTACACTGTTGGAAAAAAAGTAGTGTAATCATTATTGAAAGCAGCATAAAGTTCCCTTAAAATTAAAAATAGAGACAAGCACAGTGGCACATGCCTATAATTCCAGCTACCCTGTGTTGGGAGAAAAAGCCTAGTTCTGGCAGCAGTGAATGTGTAAACTTGCAGGGAGGAGCGTTCCACTTCTCCTACCTAGGAAAGTAAACAACTTCCCCAAATTGACTCAATGTTACCTAGGGAACCCATATAGGAGCCTGGTGGTCTGATCCCCCATGCCACATTGTGATGGGGCAAGAAGCCTATAAAATGTGTAGCTGTTCCTGCAATAAACAAGTTTGTAGGCTGCTCGCCACAAACCTGCTTCCACCCAACTCCCGGAGTCTGGGGTTCTTGACTCCACATCCTTACCAGCATCTGAGCTAGCCTGGCAAACTACAACCCTGGAGGCTGAATCAGGAGCATCCCAATTTTGAGGCCAGTCTGAGCAATTTAGAAGACCTGTCTCAAAATGGAAAAAAAAAAAAAAAAAAAAAAAGACTGGGAGTGTAGCTCCTTGGGACAGCATGCCTTTAAAAAAATAAATAGATAAAAAATCTGTTATATGACCCAGCAATCCCTCTGCTAGCTATATGTTCAAAGAAAATTAAATCAACATATTGAAATGGTTTCTTTGTGCTTATGTTTATTATAGCACTATTATTCTCAGTAGCCAAGAAATTCAAACAACCTGTATCTATGAACTAATGAATGGATTAATATATACACACACGTGTATGTATATGTTATGTTAAAGCTAATATGAAATAATGTTACATTAAGTGAAATAAGCCAAGCACAAAAGAGCAAGTGTACCACATTATCTCACTCATTCATGGAATCTAAAAAATTGGATTTCATAGAAGCTGAAAGTAAAATATTGCTGGAGAAAGTAGTAGGGAGGAAGGCCTAGGAATATGTTGCTCTATAAGCACTAAGTTCTAGTTGCATAGGGTAAATAAGTTCTGGTGTTTTGCCACACAGTAGGGTGACTACAGATAATAGCAATGTACTTTATATTTCAAACAAACTAGAAGAAAGAATTTTGAAAGTTTTTCAACACAAATAAGTGATAAATATTTAAGGATATAGCTACATTTACCCTTATGTGAATATTACACATTGTAGGCCTATATGGAAACACCACATGGTACCCCATAAATACATATGATTTTGACCTTTCAATTTAAGTATAAATAAATAGTCCACCCTTACAGAAATAAAGATCAGAACTTGTTCTAACCTCAAATGTGACTTTAATAATGAATCAATAGGCAAACTGATCCATCCCAATGTTTTCTTTTCTTTTCTTCCTTCCTTCCTTCCTTTCTATGAATAAAGTAGTTTGTTTTATGTTTGCATTACTGTCTGAGAATTTTTCCCAAAAATGTTTTGAGAATTTTCACAACATGTAATACACTCCTGAATGTTCTGTTGAATACAACAAAAGGAGACTATACCTCCTTGCTGAATTTTGAGCTCAAAAATAAATCCTTGAGTGCATCTGCTTTCAATCAACAAGAAAAAAAAGATGATAAAAAGCCTACTTTCAAGCTGTCCCTCAAGTTCAGTGGTATTTTCTTACTGGTGTATGATATAGGTCATTGAAAAAAACTGGGAGTTGTCAAGGTTGTGTTTTAAAACTTTACATGAATTCTATATGTTATTTCAGAGAAACCATTTCCTCTCTCTACTTCTCAGTTTAGTCAAAGAATTGATATAATCCAAAACTATTTTGATAAAAAAAAATCACAGCTCATTGAATTTTCTAGGGAGATGTTTGCTGTAATAGTCTAAATCTTCCATTGGATTCACAATAGTAATGATCTTAGGGTAATAATCGAGTTATTTTGCATTCGATCTAATTCTATTGGTGCAGGGCTCCACTGACAGTAGCTACTTAATGAATTCTCTCTGAATGAAGCATTTCATTGGAGACAGAAGCTTCTTGATTTTTAATTGAAATTTAAATGCTTCATCCCCAGAGTTAAGAGATGATAGTAAAAGCTGGTTGTAAAAATAAAATCATAATTGGTTTTAAGATAGACAGCCTTCTCATCAGCCAAATGTTTCATGCACTATTCAAATATAAAAAAGTCATCATCAAACAGTTTAATTTTCATCATAATATAGTGTAGTTCAGGTATTCATGCCCTAAACGTTTGGATAATGAGTCTAGCTGGGATGAAATTTATGTATATCTTACCTTCGGAAACTATGTTTTGAGTAAATTGGAGGTTTTCTTTTCCCTTTCCCAAGTAGGAAAGAGGATACTCAAGTTGTGGGAAGTTACGAGAGGAGAAGGACTGGTACACAAGTATGAAAGCCTATAAAGAAAAACGTATTGGAGTTTTCAGTCTGGAAGTCCTCATTTCCCTCCTTCAATAATTGTAAAAATTGTCCAGTATAAAACCCAGAGTGAAACACCTGCTCTGGTGAATAGAGCTTCACATGCAAATTGGATCAAGTGCCTTGAATTTGACTAAAGAACAAACAGGGAGAAGAGGGTCTCCATCCACTAAAACCTTACCTCGTACCACAGTGGGCTGCATGTTCTACCATCCCATCTGAAGGACAATTCTGCATAGATCATGAAGATAAATAACAAGACTTTCTCCTTTGTGTTCTCAGGATCTTATTCTTATCAGTTACATACCTGTCTTAATGTTAGTGATACTTACAATTCCCCTTGGCATTGGTAGAATTTTCTGGATAGATTTCAAGGGACCAACGAGATGTTTGAGAAATCAGACTAGGATATATGTTTGAAAAATGATGAAGCTTAATGTGGTACCACTAAAAAAAGAACTTAGAGTAAAACTTTCAAAGATTCATTGTAGTCCAAATGTCTTTAGAATAAATCTATCATTATGTACTATGAAAGATGACAGGTAAGGAAGGAATATTAACTGCTTTCTAGTTTCCATGAAGTGCACATAAATTGGGGTGTCTGATTGTTGCATGAAATTTCCAAACCTGAGCTACACTTCATTCCCCATCACTACTTTTTCTGTTAATATAGCCCAAAGCCTTATATAGAGGAGGGTATTGACCCAAGCTGACAGCATAGTGATATATCCCCCCTTCCCTCACCACAGTTCCTGGTTCAGTGTGTGAACAGGTGACCTAAGCAGTGCCATTCAGAGTCCTGGTTCAGAAATTTCCAAAATCAAGCTATGCCTGCAGAAAATTCTTAAGTTAATGGAGCATGTGATCATGAGCCATGGTACATGGAAAATAACCATGCATCATAGAAGTTCGAAGATCATCAGAGTAGGGAGAGAGAGAGAGAGAGTGGGAAAATGTTGCTCAAGTCCAATTTCTCCTTGATTTTGATTACCCCTCCATGAACCTAATCTTTGGTTTCTGTAATGTGCATCCAATTATGGCAAGGATATAATAGTCACTTAATAACAATTGGGCAAGTGAAAGAGTCATTGAATGAATGGCTCTGGGGGAACATGGGAGTGGAGAATAAGAAGTGTGTGAGCTCCTGATTCACAGGACCTATGAAATCTGTAAAGGCGTGGAGGAAAATGCAGTTCTTACCAAGGAATTCAGAACCTGACAGCTCTGCATTCCCCCCAACCCCATCAGCTCCTGTTGCAATCCACTTGCTGGGTCAGCTGCCATCTTCTTTGGGGTGTTGAGAGACATTGAAAGCATCACATTCCCATCTCACCCTTCCTGGCCCCAGAACATCTTTAGGGAGAAATAACTGTAAGCATGCAGGTGCCTGTTTTAGAGACCACCCCAGCTTCCTAGCTATAAGCCTCCCAAGGCTAGCTGCCTGCCTGCATATTTAATGAAGCCCACAGGCACAAAGAAGAACAGCACAGAAAGGAGGTCAGACCAAGATCCTCTCTGGTTCCCTATAGCACTGTGTGTTTTAACTGCGAGAGCCAAGAGACAAGCAAGACTGAAGCTCAGGGTCCTTCTGTGTCCCTTTTTTGGTGTCATTGCCAAAGGTCATTGCTGAACCTCTCTCCCCCTCTTTGCTTGTCACTGTTGGGACTATGGACATGGTATTAGGGGTTGACTAAGCAGTGCCATTCAGAGTCCTTGCTCAGGAATTTCCAAAATCAAGCTATGCCTGGAGAAAAGTCTTAAGTTAATGGGTAGGGAGGACAGAGAAACTAGTTAAGTCCATCACTAATTTCTCAAGTGCTATTTTATCCTGAATTTCATTACAGGAGAGAATTTGATGTAAGCAAAATTAACCTTGATTGTCCTGCTTTCTCTATTTTAGTCCAATTAGAACCAGGAGATTTTTAATCGCATAGGTCAGAACTCACATTGGTATCCTGTACTTACAGTTTAGTATGTAGATGTGTCTTATTTTCCTGGCATTGTCTTAAGAAAACATTGAGCCAATATTTTAAAATATAGGTTTCACACAAAAATCCAAATTTCTACAGTATCTGGAAAACTCAGGTCTTTTTCTCTTGAAAAAAATCTAATACTTGGTCCATTGTCCTACACAGCTGTTTTTCTTGGAGAAGAGAAACTCTCTTTCTCTCTCTCTCTGTCTCTCTGTCTCTGTCTCTCTCTCTCTCTCATACACACACACACACACACACACACACACACACATACACACACACATACACACATACACACAAAAGCTATGAAGGAAAAGTTAAGTGGGAAAATGGTTCTTATGCCTATTCATCTTCACTCAGACACATTACCTTTTGCTTTTGAATTCATGAACCTTAGATATAGATGATGAGATGACGCCTATTTGTGAGAAAGTATTAAAGCCGTCACTGTGATACTTATAACTAATTGAATGCTTAATCTGTACTAAGTGCTGTATATACAATGTATAATAAATACTATTGTAAATTTCACTTTATAAATGAGGAAGTAGAATTTTAAAAAGTTATTTAATATATCAAGGGCATGTAGCTCCACAGTAGTTAATTCAGGAACAAAGTCCAGGTTTCTTTGATATATAAAACCATGTTTTCAATCAATGTGTATAATCACTCTACAAGTTAGAAAATGTGCAACTTAACCAGAGACTAGTGTCTTTATAATTTTTATTAATGATTTCTGGGACCCTTTTCAATAATACTTCTACAAAGACATTAAGAGTGACAGTTATTTAAGACTCAACATAGATGAAAACATAAAAATATACATATGCAACAAGTTTCCAAGAATCATTGTAGTATGATTATTTACCAGTTTGACTAATTATTTTTACTATGATATATTTGATTGAATTACCAATAACTTCAAGCTGAATTTTAAATGGGTTTTCCCAGAGCTGTCAGTTGTGGAATATCACTTTGTATGTGGCCAGATTTCTTGAGCCAGGATCTAGCAGCAGTCTTTGAAGACTGCAAATTTAGATGACAAGCCAGAGTATGAAAATGCCTACCTCTGTACCATTTAGGATCTTAGAAAGAAACAGATGGCAAACACAAATTGGGTAACTTAAGAAGAGCGATACATATAGGCAGGGTACAGGAAAATCTGGAGGTATTGCATCATTAACATCCCTGGGTGTAAAAAGGAGAGGTAATGGGGCTGTGCCAGAACCTAAAGACAGAATTGTGTGGAAATGGTCACCTGAACTCACCACAAGCTTTGGGTAAGAGAAGCAGTCAGGTCTGTTGATGTGGCATTGATGGACCCAGGGAGACTGATACCAGCACCACATTCTTCCCCATGTTGCTAGCCTCCCTCAGGTTCTTGACATACATCAGGAGGAACGAGATCCCATTGATGTAATTTACACAGACAAACCCTTCCAAGGCACAGAGTTAGGTGGGAAAAGGCAGAGGATGTCTCCTGAGAGGCCAATGGAGAACCTCAGCATACACATTGGCTAACACTACTAGGATTTTCCAGTCTATAAATAAGGGCAAACCATTAACCAACCTGCATTTAACTGGGGAAAAAAATCTAAAGTAATGAAAAAAATTTTCACAGAATGTTAGCATAGGAAGTAAGATCACAGATAATAAATATTATGTTTTCATTCTTGACTTACTCACTTGGAGATAGATGAAGGGAGGATTTTCTCCACCTGGATCAAGTGGATTTAGAGTCAGAGAAAACTGGTCTCAAAGACATATCAGAGTAATGTTCACCCTGAAGGAGGGGAAATTGGTAGAGAGCAGGCAAAACAGATGTCCATCATGCTGGGCACCGTGGCACATACCTGCAATTCCAGCAACTTGGGAGGCTGAGGCAGCAGAATCTCAAGTTTGAGGCCAGTCTAGGCAACTTCGCGAAACACTTCTCAAAATAAAAAAAAAAAAAAAATACAAAAGGACTGGGGATGTGTCTCAGTGCTAAGGCATCCCTGGGTTCATTCCCCAGTACCACATA
This sequence comes from Sciurus carolinensis, assembly GCF_902686445.1. Classification (NCBI taxonomy): domain Eukaryota; kingdom Metazoa; phylum Chordata; class Mammalia; order Rodentia; family Sciuridae; genus Sciurus; species Sciurus carolinensis. The sequence goes on along the minus strand of NC_062218.1, from coordinate 102,824,300 downwards.
CACAAAAGGGGCCCACAGAATCACATTATTAGAAAATTCTTCTAAAATTTGCTCCAGGTTCACATGCATTTGTCCCAACTCAGACTTAGGAGTCACTTGGAGATCATCTCTCTCTTTTGCACAAATCTCTTCACATACCTGGAAACATTCCTCATAGACTTAAGTAATTCCAAACCTTCACAGTCAGCACACCATCACCAGCTTTTATAGTCCTCATGGGACATTTCTAGACCTTACACTGTTCTAGACACTCTCCTCTATTGTATGCAGCTTATCAATGGTCTTCTCAAGGAATGGTGCTCAGAGAAGAACACCAAGTGAGGAACTCATTGAGGAATTCTAAAAAGCAAACATTTGTTGACTACTCCATAAAAGTTACATATTAACAGATTTAACCTTAACATCTATCTTCTGAAGTAGTTGCTATGATTATTGCTATTTTATAAAGTGTGAAGAAGTTTAGTAACTAGCAAAAGGTTACTCAGGTAATAAGAGGAATGTCATAAATTCAAACCCAAACAGGTTGCCTCCCAAGCATATACTGTGATATGCTACAAGAATCAAAAGGCCCATCAAAGGGATATACAACTTTGAGGGAAATTTTTCAATAACCTTAGTAAATAAACAAATGGAAGTTCTTCTAATATAAGAGACCACTTTTAACTACCAAATCATGATAATGTTTTAATAATAACAGCCAAAATTGGTTGGAAGGCAACACAAACTATTTTATGTTGCTAAGGGAAGTCATTTAACAGTTTTTCAAAGCAATTTGGCATGATATAATTAGAATCTCAGAAGCACATTTTTCTGGAAACATAGCCTATGGAAGTATTAAAGTCTATAACTACAACAATGCATAATGCTATGAATAACAAACATCCAAATAATACGAGCACTTAGCACATGGGAATTGGTTAAATAAAAGTTTGAGGCATTCACCAATAGAATTCAGAGCAGCCACTGAAATGCTAATATACAATAGTTAATAATACACAAATGCACAAATGTGTTCATTCTGTCATTGAATGAGCTAAAAAAAATTCCTCAAAAAGTAAACTAAGAGGAGGCTGAGGCAGGAGGACCACAAGTTCCAAGTCAGCCTCAACAACTTGGCAAGGCTCTAAGCAACTTAGCAAGACCCTATCTCAAAATAAAAAATAAAAAGTTCTGTGGATGTGGCTCAGAGGTTAAGCACCCTTGGGTTCAGTCTCTGGTTAAAATAATAATAATAAAACAAAACCTCAAGAGGTAGACCTGGGTGGGACTCTCTGGAAACTTCTCTGGGATCCTTAATAAAACTGAAGTGCAGGAGAGGCTCAAGGTCTCTCCTCTTTGAGAGGACCCACTCTCTTCCTTGAGAGTATTCTTTTTCCTTTTCCTATCTCTTCAATAAACTCATGCCTCTTATCCTAAAAAATAAGGTAAACTGAGAGAACCTGGAATGGAAAAAGAAGAGCTAATTATGCAGAGTAGCTAATCTCTCACACAGATTCTCAACAGAATTACTTCATATAGCAAGATTACTCAACAATTCAATTCACAGAACTGTGAGTCCTACAAATACTTCTGTTACATATCAATCTATTACAGAATGTGCAGGTATCTGAACTAACGATTATTTATGCCTGCACCTTACATTAGCAATGGTCCTTATTTACCAGACAGTCATGCTTTGGTATTTACCAGAGTCAGAAATAAAGAAACATGAGTTCTCTGCCTTTCTCCACTGTGAGAGGAAGTTGGGTCCTCATATGCCACATTTGGGCTGAGTTTCTAGCTTCCTCTTCTCTAGTCCTTTTAGAAAAAGATTTGGAGAGGTATAAAGAAAATTGTGTCCTTGTTCCACTGAGATCTTCCTCATTTTTTTGTTTCTGAATGATATTGAAAACTGAAGTCTTGATCCTACACAGGGAGACTGCCCCTTCTCTTCTTTGTACTAGTTAAGCCATACAAAATGAGGCACAATATTTTTTTATACAAAATATTACCATGTTTATTGCAGAAGACATTAAAGGTAGGGATAGTTCTAAAAAATGAAAGAAAATTATTCACAATTCTATCACTACTGCTGCATTTAATGGTCTGTACATATATTTCTAGAATTTTCCCCATGGCATTATATACCTTTAAAAAAAAACCTGAAGTCACACTCTGCCTCTCCTGCTATATTCCTTTACACTTACTGAAATAGGATAAATATCCTTACCACCATCACATATTCTAAAACAGGTTATTTACCATCTAGATGCAAGTCTATTGTTAGAAAAGCTAAGCATTCACAGGTGAAGAAAGCAAGAAATCAAGACTCTTGCTATCTTTGGGGTGTGTTAATATTACAATTTCCACAAAAAGCAATTGAGGATGAGGAATGTGGAAGGAACAAGAAGAGGTCTAACATTTATTATTAAAAGCACCTTTTACTAAGTACTTTACCTTCATTGAATTGTCTCAATCATAATCCCTTGAGGTAGGAGTGTTTATTCCCTATTTCCCATGTGAAGAAATTGATGTTCTAAAACAACTTGCCCAAGGTTATGTTGCTACCAAATGTGGAACTTGCTGTGTCTGATTTCAATTCTGTTACTATAAAATGGAAGGACAAGGATATAAACTTGATTGGATCTCACTCAGCATCTTTATGCCATTTCACTTATCATTGCTTCCAGGAAATTTTTTGTAGACAAAAGTGTTTTGTTGTGACTTGACAAATACCTATTGAATGCCTACTATTTTGAGGCACTGTTTTAAGAACAATAGATGCAAAACTAACATGCTGGAAAGGTTCTTTGATGAATCTTACATGCAAAAGAGGAAGATAGGAAATCGGCAGGTGAACATTTAGACCACCAATACAGCAAATGTGTGCTCCCACCCCAGTGCTCCCACAGAGCAGGAGGCCTGAGATTGGGACGTTCTTAGAGGTTGTCTAAATCAAAGGGCTATGTTCTGGAACTATTAGCATCTGGTCATTTCAGCACCCAACCATGAAAAAGCCTCCAAATCCTCCTTCTTAGTACTGGATGACGATGTGAAGTTCCAGTGGAGTTCATATCAAGGGAAGTTTTCCTTCCAGATCAAGTCTTGGGACTTTGCGATCAAGAGAAACAAAAACACCAGTCTAATTCGTTAGACTGTATTGCATGCTGCTCAGGCACATGCATTCTGGAGACCAATTGCCCAGGTTCAAAGCCTTTAGCAGATTTTATCTTGGAGAACTTGAGTAGCCTATTGAAGGACTCTGATGTTCTCTATTTGTAAAGAAGGAAATAATAATAAACCTTATTTTATATGTTCTTGTAAACATTAAAACATGTAGAGAAACTTGAACAGTTCCAGATACATACTAAATGCCGCTTAAATTTCATTACCATAGCATCAAGTTATGATAGTCCTGAGACCCAGCACAATGGAGGCACGCCCCAATATTAGGGGCCCTGGAGTAAAGCACACCTTGACATGAATCCAAGCCCTACAATTCATCATGTAAGCAACCCTGAACACATTACTTAATTTCTTTAAATTTCATCTTATCCATACTGAACATAGAGATTTTCATAGTACCTATTTCAGGAGGTTGAAAATTTAATAAGGTAACATGAAAAAGAACTGAGTTAAGATCCTGCTGAATGTTAAATGCAATTAAGCTTGTAGTCCCTTCTGTTCTCACAACCCTATCATACTCGGAATAAAAGTATCTCACCTTCTGTCAGGTGAGAAATGTATCCTAAGTAAGCTAAATCTGAAAGTTAAGCTTTGTATATATTAAAGAAATGGATGATCATTATAGTCTGAGAGTGCCCCTTTCTGCTTGCAGATCACAGCAGACTCACCTTTCAGAGTGTTCTTTGTTGTTACCATTTTTAATATTTCAGAGCAAAATGTAGTATCAGAATCACTTTCTTCTTATGATACTCTGGAAATACTATCTAAAAGAAGAAAAGAAATAGTTCTACCTTGGGATCTGATGTGCTTGTTTGGAATCCCCATAATGCTGTATCATGCTAACACAAGCAACATGTTATATTAGTCAGCTTTCTATCACTGTGACAAAATACCTGAGAAAATCAACTTAAAGGGAGAAAGATTTATTTGGGTTTAATGTTTCAGAGGTTCCAGTCTATGATCAGCTGACTCTTTTGTCATCAGCCTGTGGCAAAACATCCTGGCAGGAAGCACAAGGAAAAATTAAGCTGTTCACCTAACGGTAACTAGGAGGCAGAGTGACAGGGTGCTGGGCAAAGTGGGCAAGATATACCCTTCAAGGGCATACTCCCAATGACCTACCTTTTCCAACTAGGACCCACCTTCTAGACTTCCCTCCACCTTCCGATAGTCTATTTAGCAATCAGTTATTAGATCAGAGCCCCCATGATCCAATCATGTTCCAAAGGCCCTACCTCTGAACACTGCTGCACTGGGGACCAACTCTTCAACACATGAGCTTTGGGGAAGCACTTCAGGTTCAAAACATAAAACATGTGTTACAACAGGTCAAGTTTCCTTTGATTCTAAGTTGGAATTTTGTATTGCATTTTTTTGCTATACTATTAGTCTAGGAACTCATTTTCCTTGAGAATATCAGGCAGTTTCAGATAATTAAACGAATTCTGCCTCTCGTTCTGCCTTTTTACAATTTCCCTGTCCAGGCTCTGATTCTCAGGCATGGATATAATTGATACAATAGAATCTGCATTTTACATGAAAGCATTAGAAGCACCTTCTCATGCAATATGTCTTCCCATGGTAATATCCATCTGGACATCCAACAAGGTTTACTAAGGTAAAGCTTACTGTACAGTGCACTGGGGATTCATCATTGTACAATAGGAGTGAGTCCCCACATTACTGATTGTATATTCCAGTGGAGGATACAGATAATTCATAAAAACAAACTTAAATATGAAAAATGCTATCTAGAAAATGCAAAGTGATAGGGCATGAACAGGGTTGTTGAGTGTGAGAGAGGGACAAAGACTTCCCCATAGAGATAATTCCTGAATGAAGAACTACATGCAAGAAAGAGACAATAATGAAAAACTGGAGGAAAATCAGAGAGAAGAAAGTAACAATTGCCACATCCTTGAGGTGGGAATAAGTTTATCATATTAAGGCACAAAAAGAAGACCTGTGTGGTTGAGCATAGTTAGCAAAGGAGGGAAAGTATTCTGGTTCATGATGTCATCTTTTTCAGTATCTAGAGGTTAGAGAAAAGACATACTCAATGGCAAAGGTGCATGCTTATCCTATCACTACTATTTAAACCGTGCAATGCCATTTTATACAACTTTGTGACATCAGTGTGTATCAATCTAAATTTGAGCCTACATTACAATCTCACACTGTGATATTCAAAGGCAGGAAACAGGAAACTTACACTTCAATGGGTCTGTCTAAACCTTAGGTTCATCATCTGCAAAATGGGGGTAATAATAACATCATATCATTATAAACACATAATATCCACAGCATCAAGCTGCAGCGTACTGATAAACACATTAAAACCTGCATTTCTGAGATAGTGTGGTGTTAATCTTTATTTTGGTTTCTGCACTTAAATAGCAGCTGAGAAAACTGCCTTCCTAGAAATCCAGCGTTGTGCTCATGGGCATGAATGACTCCACAATTCATTTTCAAGGCATAAATCATTTCTGTTTACCTTTTTTTATGCTTCATAATGATGCTAATGGCTGAAAGGTCACCAATTTCCTGGATGCTTATAGTCAGCAGGGTTAATTTTTTCAACTGGTCAGAAAATGTCAAGTCCATCAGTAGCATTATTCACTTCATTAGCTAATGGATTATAATTTAATATTTGGGGGATCAAAGAAAAAGACACATTGGAAGAATACCTTGGAATAAGAGCAAGCATATTACTCAGAAGGGAAATTCTCTCCTTAAATTACCATCATGACTACAGCTGATTATCTTTTCTCAGAAAATGACCCCATATGTCTGCATGTCAAATGACTACATGTATCATTTTACAAATAGCCCTGAGCCAAGCTTAAAAAAAACTTTAGTACCATTATGTAATCATTCTAATAGAAAATATTTATTAAACTTTTAATATATGCAATGCTTTGAGATGTACATTTTAAATAAATTACCTCATAGAATACTCATGGCATTATCATAAGAAGGAACTATTGCTCCCATTTTGTAAATGAGGAAAGAGATGCTTCAAAAGTCTAGCTGGGGGAAAGTCACCATGCCCTTAAAGACTCACTGATGGAGGCTTTAGGGTACAGTATGGGCACTGGCCTTGCCTGGCGTGGGTTATGGCTGAAATAAAGGGAAATGGCTTTTAAGATTTTAATGGTCACAGAAAAGCATGCTATGACTTTCAGATTTGTACACAACTCTGTACCAGCTTTTCACCCAGCTTTCTACTTTTAACCCAAATTTGCTTTAGTGTAAAAGTAACCCTGAGGTACTACATAGACCTGCCATGATCTAGTCTATGGCTACATCATGGAACATATTTCCTGATCCCTTTCTCTTTCCACATTTGGCTTGAGCCACTCTAGCTTCTATCCTTAGCATGTGATGCAATGTTAGCCCATAGTAGGTACTCAAAAAAAATCCTGTTAAGTGCATTATTAAATCCTACAGTGGGAAAAGGTAACAAATGAAGGCACTTGTGATCCTATAATTAAAACACCATTTTCAGTACTTTATTTTATCCCTCCTTGAACATTCCATCCAGGACACAGAAATTAATACAAAGGCAAAGCAAGGTGCAGAATTTGCTCTGTAGCTAAAGTACAAATTGTCATCTGACACTCTAAATGAAAACCTATTCTTGGCATAATATGATAGCAATGAAAGCAAGAGTATTGACTTTGACTCAGGAAGAGACCTGTGCAGGTGAGAAATCCTCCAGTGTAGCACCATGCAAACTAAAAGGGACTGCAAAAAAAAAAAAAAAAAAAAAAAGTTAAGTCATTTTTACTGCTTTTATATAAGATTTCCAAAATATCCTAACAAGGAAACAATCATTTTGATGTCATAATTCCAAACATGAAAATAACCAAAAATAAAATGGTAGCAGTGTTTGACAGCAGCTTCATTTTAATGATTCTTTAAATAGGTTAGGTGGGTACTCCAGTCACGTTTGTCCTATTTTTTTTTCTAAGTATTTTCTTTTCCTGCTAATAAAATGTACAAGCCCTAAACTGTTGAAAAGTAATTTTGTTGTGTTTTTAATCAGTGTTATTTATAGCCCAGTAAATCTAATATCCCAGAGTTGATCCTGGAATATTTGTCCAAACCACCAAAGCAAACGCTCAGCTTTCATATTCCTGTTCTGTGAGCGGGGTAATCCCCCTGAAGCGTGCAGAGATGGTCGACCTGTCAGGTGAGATGAATGACTGGGCGGCCATGAGAATTCAAGGGGATAGGAATTGAGGAACTCTTCCTAATTTTACAGTTTGTCAAGAGTTCATCTATGTAAAATGAATGAAAAATATGTTTATTATTACATTTAATAATACCCCACATTAAAAGCAAAAAGGGATTGCCTAAAAACAGAAAGAAAAGAAGACGAAAGGAAGGAACAAGAGAATGAAGAGAGGGATAGAAAGCAAGAAAGGAGGAAGGAAGCAAGCTTGTACCATGATCCACTGACTTGGGTGTGGTGCCAGGAGTCCAGAAGACCTCCATTCTTAACTCAGACACCTGCCAAGTTCAAGGCTTAGCAGCAGTGTAAACACTATGGACTCCAGCTTTCTCCTCTGTAAAATGGAATAATGATAATTTCTGTTTCAGGAACATTTTAGTGATAAGGAAAACAAGGACTATTTAGCAAAAAAGTGTTTTGTAGGATAAAATGCCAAACCACTGCCCTATGAAGCAGTTTCCATCCTGGTTAAGAATGACTAGAATTAGTCCATTCTGGTTGAAATTCGGTCTGGTCAGCTTCTCTCCAGGGACTCTTGCTCTTAGAACCTTAGTGTCCTTACCTTACAAGGAGAACAGCCACAGTATTCTGTAGGCTGCCTACATTCTGCTTGTCCCTCACAATCAGGCTCCAAGCATGCCACCCTGCCCTCTGCTCTGAAGATGGCCTCTGAGGAGTGGATCAGCAGGCTACCTACCACCTGACAGGATGGAAGTGACCCACAGGAAGCAGAGATGAGCAGAAAGTGGGCAAGTATAGGGTAAGTGTACTGATTATTTTGGATCCTTTCTAATCATATTTCAAAGGTTTGTCTACAACTTGCTACCCAACCCAAAGCTTGAGTTAAATATTCTCTTACAACTCTATCCATTCTCTCTGGAATCTGTAGTAACTCCTTTCATTTGCCTTTTCGCTAGAAGTGACAATAGGTTATCTCATCTCTGTTATCTTCTCTCAACGATGACCACAGTGCTGCAAATTGTCCTTTTATTCAAAACTCCTGAATTACCCCCATGTAAATGTCTCATTTGTTTCCTTCCAAGACTACAACTCACACAATAGGAAGAGCTTGAGGAAGAAGGCCATCTGATGGATTTCTGAGGCTAGGTCTCTCCCAAATTTGAAATGTGCAGATAGGGGAGAGTCTCCCTGCAGTCAACGGGACACCAGTATTCCATGACACTGGTGTTATAATTATTTGAGCTATCACTGAAGGAGGCCTGGGAGGAAGCACAGACTGGAAGGCAAGAACTAAGAGATCAGGTGCTTGTGGCACTGAGTTTCTGTGGTGACAGTGTTTATCAAAACACTTAGGAGTGAGTAAGCTGCCTCAGAAATTCTTGGAGAACTGATCAATCCCCAGAGAAAGTCAAAGTTGAAATCTTTCACTTCTCAGTTCATAACTTGTGAAAAATCAGAAGACCTTGGAGATAATTTTGCAGTAGCCTTGTTTCCCTTGTAGCCATCGGGCTGATGTGTCCATGAAGGAACCCAGGGCCTGACTGCAAGGGATGACGAGTCTGGATAAAAAACGAGTGCTCAACCTGCCAGGTCATTTATGTAATGGTACTGATAGAAGGAGGGTGCTTGGAGACATGAGAAGGCTGCCTCTGGGCAGAGCCCAGATGAGGCTGAGAACTCTGCAGTCCAAAATCTCCCTGATGGAGACAGGCAGACTGATACAAAAAGAAGACTCCAGTCCTTGTAAATTGTCTCTTTTGTCATATTTATTTGTTCTTTTTATATATACAGGACAGTAGAGTGTATTTCAACATGTTATACATACATGGAGTATTACTTATTAGAATTAGGATCTCATTCTTCTCATTGTACATGATGTGGCATTTCACTGGTCGTGTATTCATATGTGAACATAGGAAAGTTATGTCTGATTCACTCTACTGCCTTAACTATCTCTATTCCTCTCCCTTCCCTTCATTCCCTTTATCCAATCCAATGAACTTCTGTTCTTATCCCCTCCCCCTTATTGTGTGTTAGCATCTGCATATCAGAGAGAACATTTGGCATTTGGTTTTGGGGGACTGGCTTATTTCACTTAGCATGATACTTTCCAGTTCTATCCATTTACTGGCAAATGCCATCATTCTTTTTTATGACTGAGTAATATTCCATTGTGTATATATCCCACATTTTCTTTATCCATTCATCTGTTGAAAGACACCTACGTTAGTTCCATAGCTTAACTATTGTGAGTTGAGCTGCTATAAATCTTGATATGACCACATCGCTATAGTATGCTAATTTTAAGTCCTTTGGGTATATACTAAAGAGTGGGATAACTGGATCAAATGGTAGTTCCATTCCAAGTTTTCTGAGGAATTTCCATACTGCTTTCCAGAGGGCTTGCACCAATTGCAGTCCCACCAGCAATGTATCAGTGTACCTCTTTCCCCACATCCTCACCAACAATTTATTGTAAATTGTCTCTTTTTATTTTTCCTATTTGAGAATACCTTTATTCTAGAGTAAATCCTAGAACAGCCAAGACAGAGAAGTATGACACCTGTCCTGGATGGAAAAAATATGTATGCCCAAAGAGCTGTGGGATATGCCAATTGATAATCAGGAGGAGGGAATGAGGCTGGCATGCATGGTAGAGGACACCAAGATAGTTAGTCAAAGAGAGCAAACTATAGAACTACGTAATGGCCCAAATTATTGATATGGCTTACCTCACTAGGAATAGAATGAACAGTCTACTTGGTTGGCTACTTAAAATTGAATTCAGTAATGTTCTAAAGCCAATGAGGTTGAAGTGTCAGAAGTTTCCTGTCATAATTACAGGGGAAGAGTCAGAAGTTACAGAGATGGCAAAGGTAGAAGGAGCTCATGTGTGTATCTTACCCAGTCACCTGGTCACCTCAACCCCAGGAGAACTCAAGGGATACTCACTTTGCCAAAATTTTAAAATGAGGCACATTTAGCCTCATTTGAAAAACATCATGTTGTCTATGTTCCTTGTCTAGGCACGACTAGAGGTGCTTCAAGGAAGTTTTTGTTTTGTTTTGTTTTGTTTTTGTTCCTGTTTTCAACAGGACAATGGGATCCTGGAGTCTTAATTCCAACTAGGACTTGAATACTGAGGATGAAGGCTTTGGATCACCCCACCACGTACAGAATTTGATTCAGTCAAAATGCTGTCAGAAGGTAAGAGTATAATGGCTGGTAAAACAGAGAGCCACAATGCCGAACCTGGGCATCATAATCAGGTAAAGCAACTGGGATTGTAGCAGCTGTATTTGTTAATGAATATACTCATTCTGCCTCATAGAAAGAGACCTTCCGACCCAACATGCATTCTTCCAAGGACACAATTCTGTTTGAGAAGCCTTCTAGACTAGTTGTAGCTTCTTTGTCTTGATTCTAATGATTGCTCCATTTTTGGACCCCAGGAGCCAACAATGGACCCATCTTCTTTGCCACCCCCTGTTGATTTTTCTTAAGCTATCCACACCTTTGTAAGTGATCTGCCTTATAAACTTTATTTGTCCCATTTGAATATACTGTTTCCTTCTGAGACTTTGTCATATTATTTCCCTAGGTTATTATGAAGAACAGATTATTAATAAACAATGTCCTATGGTGTCTGGCACTATTAATACTATTATTGCAACTTCTTGGTTAATATTATTGTTATTATATTTGAAGGAGTTAGATAATCTATTGACAACATTTCATGACAGTATAGAGAATTACGGTGATGTCTGGTAAAGAGAAACACTCAGTACATAGTTTTTATTATAACATTAAATTCTCAGTATTTACAAAGATTCTATGAATAGTCATTATAATGATCCCTCCCATTAAACCTTCATTTTATCTGCTTCTTCTTTTATAAATGTTCATTCTCTCCAACTAGTTAATCAAAACATGTGGCTTTAAAAGGAGTTCTTCAGATTTCAGCTCTGACACTGTCAACTCAATTTCCCTAGGGCTGCCTGTCCCAGAAAAATCTAGGTGGTCCCCTTAATAGTGTGTTGACTGAGAAATTGTGAGTTAGAAAGACGTGCAAACAAACTGTCTCTCAAGTAAAATTATATTTAACATTCACAAGCCTGTGTAGATCTGCTACCATAAAAATTATAGCAGCAATAACAATCATACAAAATTGATGTAGCTTTTCCACACCATCACTGACGAGCCATAACTTGAGCCAGTATAGAAAAGAAATCAAATATAGAAAAGAAATCAAATCAACCAGTTGAAAAGAGGCTTATATTGTGGAGGGAGGCTTGGAAAAATGTATTTTCAAGATCTATTTAAATAATATAGACAATTTGTGACCAGGATCAATAAAAGAAAGCTCCACTTACATCGCAAAGTCCAGCAACTATTATCAAAGGCTCATCCCTAAACAGATCACTCACCCCATGATCTAATTTAGTTCTTAATATTAAACAGGAAACCTACAGGAGAGAGCAATGATTTTAGAAAGATTAAATGACAGGACGCTTAATATAATTCTGATTTTTTTTTTCCTTTCGCCCAGTGAGATTCCTAGGAACCCTGATGCTTGAGATCTATCAATATTACATAAAATGGCCCACCTGAATTTGGAGTAGAGAGTTTCATTAATAATCTAAAGCCTACCAATGTCTTCTCCTCTTTGCCCTGAAATATTTTATTAAAAAATTTTCTTTGATACCAAATGGAAATTAGATATATATCCCTTCCTTGGTTTCTCATGTGGATTGATATTTTTTTCTGTTGATATTCGGAATAATCAGTAAAACTTTTTTTTTTTTTTTTTTTTTTTTTTCTCCTGACCTTCATCTCCCTGGAAAACTGCTTGGTTACTGCTGCCTGGGCCCTCCCACACAAGTCAAAAAGACTCAGAACACTTGGCCTATTTCTGTGAAGTTGTGGTTTCCAGTAAGTTCTCTGGGAACAGAGCCCAAAATCACTTGGAATGTCTCTGAGAGTACATATTCCGTTAGATAATCTATGGTAAGTCTCAGGTGTACCAAGAGTCAAAAATGATGACTTCTTTGCTGGAAGGGAAATACAGAATGAAAAGAAAACAAAGCACTCAGAGTCCCAGAGCTGACCCTTCCAAGGTTATAAATGAATGTAAGTTTTAAGTATCAGGCAATTTGTCCCAGTTGCTGAAAGGTACAGAACTTTAAAATCACAGGTGATTGTTTTAGAAGTTGACCTGAAAATAGAATAGTGATTGTTAGGGATCGGGAAGTTGTGCTGGGGGTTGTGAGGACAGGAGGCAAGAAGGGTAGTTGAATATGATACATGCACACTTGCATACCTATATGGAAATATCACACTGGATATCATTAAACACATAAAATTGATATGTTAAAATATAAAAAAATCAAGAATAACTCAAGGTAAAACATTTTGAAAAGAGAGTTTTGAACAAAATCCTGAAGACAGGTGTATCATCAAATGCCTTTTCTGTAATATTCAAGCAGTTTTTAAAACCTATGACATATACCTCATTAGAAATCAGGAAAGGAGAGAAAGAAATTTACATAAAGAGAAAGATGGGGCCTAGTTAGGACAGTGGAGATGCTAATCTTCCTGTCATGGTATCCCTGGTCAGTGTCCAGCAGAGGGCTTGACAGACAGCAGGTGTCTCATACTGGTTTTTGGAAGAATATACAAGGACAATAGGAAGAGTTGACTGAAGATTTTTAGAAGACAGTACCACCAATATTATTCATCATCTCCCAACAATCTGTGGTTCAAAGCATCATAATATCTTTCTCTGTGAAAGTTTAGTTGTTTCAGAACACCTTTTAATTTTGCTTATAACCCAAATGGAAACAAAAAGCAGGCATTCGAGGTCAGTTTCTATCTTTCAGTTTTTCTTAAAACAATAGTTCTACTACAGTCTTTCCAGGATTTCATCCAAGAGGTAGTTTGATTGTGTAATATATTATTTTACTCTCCAGCAAAAAAAAAAAAAAAGTCTTATGGAAATAAGTACCTCTTACTACTAAGGGTTCCAATGATATTCCTTGGTATAGTCAAATAAACATCTCTTACCCTCTTTCCTATCTTTCTTCTGTTCCTTTTCCTGTCCTTTCTTTTTTCTTCAACAATTCGTTCATGTCAATGTAATTCTCTCCCTTCTCTCTTCCTATGTTGTAATAAAATATTCCCTATCTCTTCTTATTCTTTGATTTAAATAGCATTTGAGTTTCTTTGATGTAATGGTTTAATTACTCTTTCTAGAAAAGGCTGTATCTAATCTTAATTTTCCTCCCTTTCTCATAATAGGATAATTGCACATTTGGTAGCCTAATCAGTTAATTGTGCATGTGAAAAAATGCTTTAATATTTTAAAGACACTGTTTTATTTAGTTGTTAGCAAAAGGGATTAATGTTTGGTTTTAGAGGATTTGTGAATAGATTATTTTATAGCTTCCGCATACTGTCAGTAGCAACTGGGGTAGAATGCGACTGCTATTTTTAATGAAGTGATGGCTTCCTATGTAGACTTTGGAAATGTAAGAAAAATTGAACGGAGCATATTTCTTAAAAGTTTGTACTTTTACTGACATAGGGGCATCATGGTTATTTAATTGATTTTCAAGTCAGTCACAACCTTTGTGGAAATGGTAGAAAGTGTATAGAACCCAGGGTATTTCCTAGTGAAGGTCAGAGAGCTTGTTTAGAATTGAATTTGTAGTTTCTTTGCTAAAGGCTCATGATTGAACACCCTTGGATCTAGAAGTTAATGATTTCTTTTTTTTTTTTTTCTCACCATGGGTAAAACGTATTGTCAGAAAATTTTACAGAGTATCCTTCCAACACTAATCGTGGTCCTAGGGAAAGTTTCCTATGGTGAATGGTCTTGAAAGAACCAGTGGTTACTGTACCTCTGCTGTGGTCAGTGTTTTTAAAAGTGAATTTAGGACTGGAGAAGTTACTCAGCAGTAGAGCATGTGAACAGTTGCCTTACATGCACAAGACTCTGGGTTCCATCCCCAACACTGAAATAAATAAATAAATAAATAAATAATAAATAGAGGTAGATTCAGCGTATGAGTATCAGGCAGCTTGGATGAAACCCTGCTACGTTTATAGCCCTATTATGGCTCTAAAATCTGCTCCCTCCTTTTCTATCACCTGTTCACAGATGGCGAAGAGAAATGGGTCAGTTACTGGGTCCCTGTAACTCTTCCAGAACTCCATAAAGACAATTCTACTTGCCCTGAAGCACAGTCAGCCTTACTAAATGCTGAACACCCATTAGGGTAGTGCCTCTGACTTATTTGTCTTGGTACCTTTAGTGCCCAGCAACAGACACATTGTGACCAAGGATCATGTGACAAAAGAAGTTGAAAAACCGACAGAAAGAAACTAGGATGGCAAGAAATAAGGAAGGAGGAGAAGGAAATAAAGATGAAAGGATAAAAATAAGATAAAAAGAGGGAGAAAGAGGGCAAAAGAAGAATTAAAAAGTGAAATATCTGGAATGAAAGAAGTGCTTCAAACTTAGAAATAAGTTATACCTTATTGCAATTTTTCTTCATCTGAAAACTGGGACTAACACTATCTATTGTGTAAGTTCTGAATATGAGAAATTGGTTCTCACAAAAGCCTACCATGTCTCAGTTCATTTCCACTCTGGTCAGGAATGAGACTTTCCCTCTTTTTATTTATGTCTCCTCAATGAGTCTGAGACTCCAATTGAGGAGCAGAAAGCATTTTATAATCTTCTGGCTATAAGAAAGGAGATTGTTCAATGGATATGTTTTAGGGGCTGAGACAGTTTAAGGACCAAAATAAGCATCAGTAGGACTTTGGAGGACTGGTAATTACAAGTGGACCTGAAAGGATGGTCACAGAAAGACAGCCTGGCACAAACACACCTCTCCCCAAACGTTCCTGGCAGGAACAATTCTTGCTCCAGAAAGGCAAAGTTTCAAAATTTCACCCTCTATTCCCACAGAATTCTTCTTCCCCTTTATCTTGAATTTGAATCTCACGGTCTTTGCTTAATCAAAGGAGTTCTGCTTACTTGTTGCTTGTTTGATAGTTTCATATTTATAGATTTGACTTCTGACTTGTTAGTGAATGCTCACCTATAACTGTTGGCTGTGAGAAACAGAAAATGTGTCAGGGTATAAGAACTGCAGAGGGCTGAGAGAAGCTGGGAAGAAACTGACACATTAATACTTTAAAATGTTTTCCTGTGTCTTATTTCTAGAAGCAGGCACATGGGATATGCTCAAAGATAGCTATTCTTATTCATCAAAACAAGAAGGACCTCGTGTTCAGTGAACTGATAATACAATAAAAGAATACTCAAATGCAAGAATAGCTATTAAGGTCAATGGCAAATGTGAATGGATCAGTACTCAAAGATAGTTCTATTGTCAAGACTTATGATATCACAGGTGCACAAGAGCATGTGAGGGTTCATCAGTTACATAACCAAGGTCTCCAGATGGGCCTCACAGGAACATTCAAAGTGGTTTGAGAGAGCAAGGAAATGTGAATGACCCAGAGGCCAACACTGGAGATATACAACTTGGGTTTTGTATCTTCAGAGTCCATTGACTCTGAAGGTAAAAATGTAACCATAAAAATAACCCAGTTTAGATAAATACAAAGTACTGCCAAAGAAGACTAGAATGCACAGTCTGGGCAATAACCACTAGAGTAATTCAAAGAAGTTAGCATTTCAAATGAACTGGAATTTTTCAGGAGAGATACTGTATTGCATAATATGGATTAGATGCATTTATTCCAAAATCATATATTGAGTCAAGCTCTATGTCAAACATTATCAACAGAAAGTTAAATGTGAAATTAGTTTCCTTCTGAAGGAATTCAAAGTCTAGTTCTGAATAGAAAAAATACACAAATAGCTATAATAGGTATACTTTATATAGTAAGCACCATAAAAGTGGTATAATATTGCTGTACAGAATCCTAGAGGGGTTAATGATTAACTCTGTCATTTGTGTGTTAGAAAGATTTCTGTATCTATTAGAAGAAAGGAAGAAAAGGGAACAACAGGAGAGACTGAGCTGAAGTCCATGACACAAAAGGCTTTGGTGAAGCAAAACAACTTTGCTGAACCCAGTGGTCTCTCCTTTATCTTGGGAAACCCCTTATCATAGCCATGTACAACCTCTAGAACGGAGCTATGTCTGGGCATATACAAAAGGAAAATCCTAAACTTCTCCTCTCAAAAACAAAATCAGGCTGTATATGGACATCTTAGAACCTTCTTCTTACAGAATAAATACCAGTTCATTGGAAATATCCTTCAATTTATCAGGGAGATTAAATGTTATCTATTAAAAATCTCTATACCATAGACTCTAACTTGGTTATTTTTGTTTGTTCTTACTCTCTTATTTACTCAACCAGGTGCTCTTTATCACTAAAGGTGATCAAAAAACAAAACAAAACAAAAAAAGCCAGATCAGAACTATTGTAAAATGTCCTCACTTCTCCCCACTATTTTTATCTAAGCCTTTTCAGATACAGACATGGTTGCAGAGTACTATTTTAGGACTTTGTTCACCAACCACCTTGCAATCTTGTAGTAGTATCATGTATTACAAACCAGTATAAAAAAGTCCAAAACCAAAGAACCTCCCTCCCACAACACACACACACACACACACACACACACACACACACACACACACCATGGATCAAATCTAAAAAGAATATGTATCTACATATACTCAAAGAAAACTTAGACCACGTACCTCAACATCCATAAGCATAAGAAATTTAAAAAATGAATAAAGATAGCTACAAAAAGTTCAATATACTAGATACTTTAACCTAATACTAGAAATCTGACAACATTGTCTCTTAGATTGTAGCAGAAAGAAATCCAGTATGGGACCAAAGCTAAGTTCCCTTGAGCATCCCATTATTTATAAGCAAAGAGACAAAGATCAAGGGAAATAATTGTTCATTGAGCTGAACACTAATTGGTCTCAATCAGTCAAGTTTTGCCTGGGGCAATGGAAATCACTTTGCCGACTATACTGAAGTAAAATGGTTGCTGATAGTTTTTCTCCAAGTTCTCTCCCGTTACCACACACTCCCTTCAGTTCAAACAAGAGTGAATCCATTTCCTGACAGATCATCAATGGGCCCAGATTCTTGGTCTTTATATAGACAAGCAAATGTCTAGATGTTCTGCAGTGGCTGTTGAAGAAAGGTACTACAAGTAACTCAGTTTCAGACTACACTCACACTGGACTAGTACCTATGGCCCCAGGTTTCAAGACCACCTGAAAAACAAATCACCCCTGCAGCACCAGTCAGATTGTCACTAGCCCAAATTCTAGGCTAATCTCATGTCTCAGGCTCCAGGTCCTCCCCAGATTCCCAACCAGCCTAGAGACAGGTGAGCACAAACAGCACCAGTTTCCAGCCCTTCCTCCAAACCGGGTTGACACCCGTGGCCTCCAGCACCAGGCCAGCACCCACAGATACAGTCCCCAGTGCTTCATGGCCTCAAGTCAAAGCCGTCCACTGAAGCACCAAGATCAGGCAGACCCCAGTCTAGGCCCACTCAAGCAGAACCAGGGTCTTATCTATCCCCCACAGAGAAAGCCCTATTCCACTCTGGGCCCTGAAGGAGTATTCAAGACTCAGCCCTTAGGGACCTAGATTTCAACATACTTACAGCACCACATACTTAGCTTTGCATCAAAAAATATTGTGTGGTTTTTGCCTATAAGAGACTCACTTCACCTTTAATGACACACAAACATTTAAAATGAAATTACACAAAAAGACATTCCATGTAAATGGAAACAAAAACAGGGATAGGTATCTCATGTAAGTTAGACTGTAAAGAGAGATAAGGGAGGTCTTCATAAAATGAAGGAACCACTTCATCACAAGAATGTAACAATTGTAAATATATTTAGGTGAACTTTGTAGCACCTAATTATATATGAAATGAATATTAATAGATCTGAAGGGAGAGATAGGTTATAATCTAATAATAGCAAGGGACTTCAGTACCCCATTTTTAGCAATAGGAAGATTTATCCAATAGAAAATCATGTAAGAAAATATCAGATATAAACTGTTCTGTAGATCAAATAGAACAAAACGTATATACAGAGCATCATCCAACAGTTACAAAATCCAAATTCTTCTAAAATGCACACAGAACATTCTTCAGGAGACATTATATGTTAGGCCACAAAACAAAGTCTTAACAAATGTAAGAAGATTTGAATTACATAAAGCAACTTTTATGATCACGACAGTTAGTGTTTTAGTCAGCTATGCTTCACTGTGACCAAAATAGCCAACAAGAGCAACTTGAAGAAGAAAAGTTTACTTGGGCTCATAGTATCAGAGGTTCAGTCCAAGGTCAGCTGACTTCATAACTCTGGGCCCAAGAAGAGGCAGAACATCATGGTGGAAATGTGTGATGGAGGAAAACAGTTCAGTACATGGCAAAAAGGAAGCAGCGTTCTGCTAATCAGGAACAGAATATACATTCAAAGAAAACATCCCAGTGACCTACTTCTTTTCAGCACATCCTATTTCCCTACAGTTACAACCCAATTAATTCATATAAATGGAATAATCCACCAATTATGTTACAACTCTCAGCATCTATTCATTTCATCTCTGAACATACTTGCATCATCTCACACATGAACTTTTGGAGGATACCTAATATCGAAACCATAGAATTCCACTCCTGGTCCCTAAATGCTCATGCCCATCTCAAAATACAAAATACATTTAGTTCATTTTCTAGAATCCTCATAATCTTCAGAGTCCCAGAATTGCGCAGAAGTTCAAGTCCAAAATATTATCTGAGACTCAGGACAAACTATTGGATGAGTTTCCCTGTAAATATCAAAAGCAAGTTACACATACCTAACATATAATGGCACAAAGTAAACATTTCCATTTCACAAGGCTAAAAATAGGGGCACAAAAAAGGGATAGGACCAAAGCAAGACCAAAATCCAGCTAGGGAATTAAGTCCTATAGCTCCATGTCCAGCATCTTGGGCATATGGCATTATAATGTTCTTTCCAAAACATAACTCTGCCTCTATAACCTTGTAGTTTGCAGCCCATGTGGTTTCTCATTTGGCTTGTCTTTGCTTGCTTCCTCCAGCTTTCCTCAGCAAATGTTCTATATTACTGGCATCTCTTAATCTCAGGGGTCTCCATTATGGCTTTGACTTCCTTCTCACATTTTTATGCATCACCTTTGCAAGGGCTGCCTGCAGGGATCCCAGTGATGCTACACTTTTCTTGGCCTCCCAAGCCTTCCTTTTTAATCTTAGTGAAAACCTCCAAGACCTCCTAACTCGAGTACCATACATTCCTGAATAACCAGTACCACATGGTTGATACCAAGGTCTACTGGCATATTAAGCAGTAGTCAAGCCTCCTGGGATCATGACTATGCAGCCTAAGCACATACTGTGCACGACTATGCATTATGAAAATGACCACGCTTCTCGGTATCAATTTTTGTTTTAGTCAACTTTCTATCACTGTGACCAAAAACCAAACAACTTAAAAGGCTCATTGTTTGAGGGGTTTCAATCCATAGTCAGCTGACTCCATAGCTCTAGACACAAGGTGAGGAAGAACATCACAGCAGAAGGATGTGGTAGAGGAAAGTAGCTCAGAATGTGGCAACCAGGAAGCAAAGAGAGAACTCTGCTCACCACAGAGAAAATATACACCCCAAGAGCACAACCCCATTGGCCTACTTCATTCATTCACACCCTACCTGCCTATGGTTACCACCCAATTAAACCATATCAGTGGATTAATCCACTGATTAAGTTATAACTCTCATGATCCAATTTCATCTATGAACACTCTTGCATTTTTCTCATACAGGAATTTTTGGTGATTCTTCATATGTAAACCATAACAGTATGAAACTGGAAATCAATAAACAGGAATAACTCTGGAAATGTTGAATATACATGGAAGTCAAACCACAATACTTCTGAAAAACCAAGGTTTCAAAAAATAAATTAAAATGGTAATTAAAAATAACACTGAGACAAAAAATGGACACGATGTACTGAAACTTGTGGGATATGGTCAAAGCAGTTCTAAGATAGAGGTTCATACAATAAACAATTTTAAAAAAGGAAAGATCTCAAAAACTCACATTACAAATTGAGGAACTAGAAAAATGAGAACAAACAAAACCCAAAGTCAGTAGAAGGAAATAATAAAGATCAGAGTAGAGATAACCTAAAACAAACAAACTATAGAAAAGATCAACAAATCTGATTTGGTTTTCTAAAATACTAAACAAAATTGAACATCCACTAATCAGACTAAGAGAAGCAAGGAGAATATTCTAAAATAAAATTGGAAAAGGAAAAGGAAGAACTTTAATACTACAGAAATGGAAAGAATCATGAATCTACTATGAGCAATTACCAACCTCCCCAAATTGGATAACCTAAAAGAAATGTATAAATTCCTAGAAACATAGAACCTACCAATGCTCAATCATGAATAAAAAAGTCTGATCAAATCAATTACAAATAGTTAGATGGAATCAACAGTAAAAAAAAGAAAAACTTCCTATTGAAGAAAATCCCAGGAACTGACGGCTTCACTGCTGACTTCTACCAAAAACTTAAAAAACAAATACCAAAGTTTCTCAAACTATTCCAAAAATTGAAGGGGAGGAAAAAATTCCAAACTTATTTTATGAGATCAGTGTTACTCAGACAAGGACAATATCCATAAACATAGATGTGAAAATCCTCAACAAAATATTAACAGACTGAGGTCAAAAATTCAAAAACTCAAAGGGATTATTCATTTTGTTAAAGTAAGATATATCCCAAGAAGCAAAAATGATTCACCATGTATAAACCATGATGGTGATACACCACATAAACAGAATGAAGGACAAAAACCATATCATCATCTCAACAGATGTAGAAAAAGCATTTGACAACATCTGTATCTTTTTGTAATAAAAACTCTCAATCAAGTATGAAAAGAATGTGCCTCAACACAACACAGGGCATGTAGGAAAAACACAGCTAACATACTTAGCTGTGTAGAGTTCAAAGCTTTTCCTCTAAGATTAGTAGTACAACATGATGCCTACTCTTGCTACATTTCTTAAGCTCCCACCAGAACAACTGTAGAGGAGGAAAGTTTTATCTGGGGACTCATGGTTTCAGAGGTCTCAATCCATAGACAGCAGTCTCCAATACTGGAATCCTTACCTAAGACAATCACATAAGAGAGAAATAATGAAGAGGAAAATTTAAGTTCTTCCTATCTTCAGGTGACTTACATTCTATATGGAAGATCCTAAAATCTTCAACAAAAAATCACTAGAACTAATAAACAAATTCAGTAATTACAAGATGCAGAATTAGCAAAGGCTACTAGTGTTTCTATACCCCAACAAAAAAGTATCCCAAAGAAAGCAAAAAGCAATCATGTTTATAACAACTACAAACCATGTTTTCATTGGATTTTTTGCTGATGCACCTGAAAGCTCTGACCAGAACAACTGTAGAGGAGGAAAGTTTTATCTGGGGACTCACGGTTTCAGAGGTCTCAATCCATAGACAGCAGTCTCCATTCCTTAGGGCTCAAAATGAGGCTAAATATCATGGTGGAGGAGTATGGCACAGGGAAACAGCTCATATGATGATCAGAAAGCAGAGAGAGAAACTCCATTAGCTAGATACAAGTATATACCCCAAAGCCACACCCCAAATTAATCACTTTCCTCCAGCCACACTCACCTGTTTCCAGTTCCCATTCAGTTAACCCCTGCAGGGATTAATTCACTGATTAGGTCAGGACCATAACCAATTATTTCTCCACCAAACCTTCTTGCATTATCTCACATGTGAGTATTTGGGGAATACCACATCTAAACCATAACAAACCACACAGAAATAAATTTAATCAAATGCTTCCAAGGGATGCCATCTCATCGAGGAGACCCTGCCTAAAAAACAGCACTAATAGATCTAAGAAGCTGCTCTCAAGTTCTCCATGAGTGACCCCTGTGGGAACTCAGCTGACTCTTTAACAAGACAGGAACAGGTCAATTTGACCATCTTGATCTTAGACACCTAGCAAAACAGTTAAAACCAAAATATAGCCATTCTTGGGCATTTAAATGAAATAATAGTTAAATGTAACTTAAAATATACCCTTGTGTTAGCCCACTAGAATAAAGACTGGAAGCTACAAAAGAGTGATTCTTAGGCAAATGTGCCTGATAACTATCAAGAGAAACTGCCAGAGTCAGAAGATTTTAGTCAGTTTAAGGCCTACAGACACAGGTAGGCTTAATCTATGTTCATTAGTAACAGAAATATAACCTTTACTAAACACAGGTTATACCAATAAAAGGATATTTTACAAAAATCAGATGACATTAAGTAGCTTAACTATATTTTCTGGGGACATCAAAGACATTAAGAGTTAAATGTTGTGTTTACCAGGTATTCCTGATAACCTGGACAATGTTAAAGTTCCCAAATAAAGACATTGTCCTCTTCAGCCTTTGTTAGGCCTTGCTATGGGAAAAATTTCTCAGTTCTTATACCTCCTGGTGAAAGAGTGACTTCTGTCATCTTCACAATATTCATTGGCATATTCCAGATGCTGCAACATTTATTTTGTACAAATCTCATTTCAGTACTCAGTATTTTTGTTTCTCTCTCATAAAAGAATTCACCCCCTGATGACTTTACAACCTGCTCTTCCCCAACCAGACTTCTACCTTGGACCCCTCCATTGACAGGATTTTTAAAAGGGAACTCCAAACTGCTTGCCCCTCGTTGCCCGCTTCCAGCTCTGAAGCAGCCAGAGCGGTTGCCACCCCCTTTCCTTATAGCAGTAAGGAGTTCCTAAAGCAAAAGGGGGGAATGGAGCCAGAATTGGGGACAGGCAGTTAGTGTAGAAATAGGGGATCAGGTCAAATCGAGGAAATGAAGACTATGAAAGAAATCTGCCTCTGGAAGTTGGAGACTGCCCCTGGGAGAATGGAATGTTAAGGATCTCTGGAGCTCATTGATTACCAAATTTACCTGCCTTCATCAAGGACTGCAAGCAAGGAGCTGCTAATTAATGCCCCATGGGCCTTTGCCTGGCTGAATCGCTTTGGCCCTTCCCTTGCCCCATCCACTTCTCAAGTTTTACATCTCACCTAAAAAAACAGGCCTAGTCATGTAGGCAGGAAGGAGAGAAGTGGGGAGAGAACTGAAGAACAAAAGAGACCTTAACCTATAAAAGATATAGGGTGCGCTCATTTCTTGGGACTTTAGAACATCAGCTATACCCCATTCTCCCTCCCGGGAGAGTCTGTATTTTTACTACTTTTAAATAAAACCTGCTTAATATGCTTGAAAAAAAAAATTGAAAAATCTGTACAATGAAAGCTATCAAATGCTGATGAAAAAAACTAAAAAGACACAAATAATTGGAAAGGTATTCCATGTCTGTAGTTTAGAAAAAACAATATTGTTGAGATATCCACATACTATTCAAAATAAATGATAGAGTAAATTTATATTTTTCTCAGATATAGAAAAAAAATCCTAAGATTCTTATCAAACCACAAAAGACAGCCGGCCTTGGCCCATAGACAGCTTCTCAGACCAGGGCAGGGCAGCGAGAGACTTCCCCAAGCAGCCCTGCTCCCTCCAGCGGCAGGCCCGGTCCACAGCCAGCTCCTCAGAGCAGGCCTGCCCAGTGAGAGATTTTCCACACACAGCCAACTCCAAGCCCTGAACCCAGCAGCGGGCCCTGGCCCGCAGGTGACTTCTCAGACCAGGGCAGAGAGACTTCCGGAAGCAGCCTTCCTCCCTCAGGTGGGGGCAGGCCCTATCTATAGCCAGCTTCTAGAAGCAGGACCGCCCAGTGAGAGGATTTCCATGCAGAACCAGCCCCCAGCCCTGGAACCAGTAGGGAGCTAGGGGCAGCTTTCTTCGGAAGCACTGCATTATCAAGTTCCTCCAAGACTTCAGGCCACTGAAGGCTGGGAGGTGATATACTGGAAACCTACAGGGACACTATAAGCCAATAAAGGAAATTTGCAAAATCTCAGAGTCCCACTGATATCTGACCAATATGAGAAACAAGGGAAGAAAATGTCCCAAACAAACCTAGATAATATAGCAATAAAACCCAATAAGAGCACAACAGAAGAAATGTCAGAAAGGGAGTTCAGAATGTACATAATTAAAACAATCAGGGAAGCAAACGAGGAGATGAAAGAGCAAATGCAGGCATTGAAGGAGGAGATGAAAGAGCAAATGCAGGCATTGAAGGAAGAGATGAAAGAGCAAATGCAGGCATGAAATGATTGCACCAATCAACAGTTAAAAGAACAAATACGGGAAGCAAGGGACCATTTCAATAAAGAGTTAGAGATACTGAAAAAAAAACAAACAGAAATTCTTGAAATGAAGAAAACAATAACCAAGTTAAAAACTCCATACAAAGCATAACCAGTAAGATAGAATACCTGGAAGACAGAACCTCAGACATTGAAGACAAAATATTTAATCTTGAAAACAAAATTGACCAAACAGAGAAGATGGAAACAAATCATGAACAGAAACTACAAGAATTATGGGGTATCATGAAAAGGCCAAATTTAAGAATTATTGGGACTGAGGAAGGCTTAGAGAAAGAAACCAAAGGAATGAACAATCCATTCAATGAAATAATATCAGAAAATTTCCCAAATCAGATGAATGAATTCGAAAACCAGGTACAAGAGGCTTATAGGACTCCAAATATACAAAATTACAACAGACCCACACCAAGGCATATTATTATGCAAATACCTAACATACAAAATAAAGGCAGAATTTTAAAGGCTGTGAGAGAAAAGAATCAAATTACATTCAGGGGGAAACCAATAAGAATATCAGCAGATTTTTCAATCCAGGCCCTAAAAGATAGAAGGGCCTTGAACAACATTTACCAAGCCCTGAAAGAAAACGGATGCCAACCAAGAATCTTATACCCAGCAAAACTTACTTTCAGATTTGACGACAAAATAAAATCCTTCCACGATAAACAAAAGCTAAAAAAATTTACAAAAAGAAAGCCGGCATTATAGAACATTCTCAGCAAAATATTCCATGGGGAAGAGATGAAAAACAATGATGCAAATCAGCAACAGGAGGAACTAGCCTAAAGGAATAGCCAAATAAAAGAGAAACCAAATCATGTCAAAAAACAAAAATGAGTCAAATGACTGGGAATACAAATCATATCACAGTTATAACCCTGAATTTTAATGGCCTGAACTCATCAATCAAAAGACATAGAGAGGCAGATTGGATTAAAAAGAAAAATCCAAAAATATGCTGCCTGCAAGAGACTCATCTCATAGAAAGAGATACCCACAGATTAAAGGTGAAAGGATGGAAAAAATATACCATGCACATGGACACAGCAATAAAACTGGAGTATCCATCCTCATTTCAGATAATGAGGACTTCAAGCCAAAACTATTAACAGGGATAAAGAAGGACATTACATACTGCTTAAGGAAAGCATAAATCAGCAAAACATAACAATCATAAATATTTATGCCCTGAACATTGCCTCATCCATGTACGTCAAACAAATCCTTCTCAATTCCAGAAATCAAATAGACCACAACACAATAAAACTAGGTGATTTTAACACACCTCTCTCACCACTACATAGATCTTCCAAACAAAAATCGAATAAAGAAACGATAGATCTCAATAACACAATCAACAATTTAGACTTAACTGACATATATAGAATATACCATCCAACAAAGAATGAATACACTTTATTTTTTTAATTTTTTTTATTGTAAACAAATGGGATACATGTTATTTCTCTGATTGTACATGGCGTAAGGCATACCATTTCTATAATCATAAATTTACATAGGGTAATGTTGTTTGATTCATTCTGTTATTTTTTCCCTTCCATCCCACCTCTCCCACCCCTCCCACCCCTCTTTTCCTTCGACACAGTCTTTCCTTCCTCCATTCTTGCCCCCCTCCCTAACCCTAACTCTAACCCTAACACTAACACCTCCCACCCCCCATTATGTGTCATCATCCACTTATTAGCGATATCATTCTTCCTTTGGTTTTTTGAGATTGGCTTATCTCACTTAGCATGATATTCTCCAGTTTCATCCATTTGCCTGCAAATGCCAAAATTGTATCATTCTTTATGGCTGAGTAATATTCCATTGTATATATATATACCACAGTTTCTTTATCCATTCATCAATTGAAGGACATCTAGGTTGGTTCCACAATCTGGCTATTGTGAACTGAGCAGCTATGAACATTGATGTGGCTGTATTTCTGTAATATGCTGATTTTAGGTCCTTTGGGTATAGGCCAAGGAGTGGAATAGCTGGGTAAAATGGTAGGTCCATTCCAAGTTTTCTAGGAAGTCTCCACACTGCTTTCCAGAGTGGCTGCACTAGTTTGCAGCCCCACCAGCAATGTATGAGTGTACCTTTCTCCCCACATCCTCGCCAACACCTGTTCTTGCTTGTATTCTTGATAAATGCCATTCTAATTGGGGTGAGATGGAATCTTAGGGTGGTTTTGATTTGCATTTCTCTTATTACTAGAGATGTTGAACATTTTTCCATATGTTTGTTGATTGCTTGTAGATCTTCTTCTGTGAAGTGTCTATTCATTTCCTTAGCCCATTTGTCGATTGGATTATTTGCATTCTTGGTGTAGAGTTTTTTGAGTTCTTTACAGATTCTGGAGATTAGTGCTCTATCTGTAGTATGATTGGCAATGATTTTCTCCCACTCTGTAGGCTCTTTCTTTGCATTGCTGATAGTTTCCTATGCTGAAAGAAAACTTTTTACTTTGAATCTACCCCAGTTATTGATTCTTGCTTTTATTTCTTGTGCTATGGAGTTCTGTTGAGGAAGTCTGGTCCTAAGCCGACATGTTGAAGCTCTGGACCTACTTTTTCTTCTATAAGATGCAAGGTCTCTGGTCTGATTCCGCAGTCCTCAATCCATTTTGAGTTTAGTTTCGTACATGGTGAGAGATATGGGTTTAGTTTCATTCTGTTGCATATGGATTTCCAATTCTCCCAGCACCATTTGTTGAAGAAGCTATCTTTTCTCCATTGCATATTTTTGGCCCCTTTGTCTACTATGAGAAAATTGTATTTATTTGGGTTTGTGTCCGTGTCCTCTATTCTGTACCATTGATCCACCTACCATTGATCCACCTTTCTTTTTTGGTACCAATACCATGCCGTTTTTGTTACTATTGCTTTGTAGTAGAGTTGAAGATCTGGTATTGCGATACCCCCTGCTTCACTCTTTCTGCCAAGGATTGCTTTAGCTATTCTGGGTTTTTTATTCTTCCAGATGAATTTCATAATTGCTTGCTCTATTTCTGTAAGGTACATCATTGGGATTTTAATTGGAATTGCATTGAATCTGTATAGCACTTTTGGTAGTATGGCCATTTTGACAATATTAATTCTTCCTATCCAAGAACATGGGAGATCTTTCCATCTTCTAAGGTTTTCTTTAATTTCTTTCCTTAGTGTTCTGTAGTTCTCATTGTAGAGGTCTCTCACCTCTATTGTGAGATTGATTCCCAAGTATTTTATTTTTTTCGATGCTATTGTGAATGGGGTAGTTTTCCTAATTTCTCTTTCTGAACATTCATCACTTATGTATAAAAATGCCTTAGATTTATGTGCATTGATCTTATATCCTGCTACTTTACTGAATTCACTTATGAGATCTAAAAGTTTTCTGGTGGAATTTCCTGGTTCCTCTAAGTATATAATCATATCATCAGCAAACAGGGATAGTTTGAGCAAACATGGAATGATTTTATTTCATCGTCAAATTTGAAGGTAAGTTTTGTTGGTATAAGATTCTTGGTTGGCATCCATTTTCTTTCACAGCTTGAAAAATGTTGTTCCAGGCCCTTCTAGCTTTTAGGGTCTGGATTGAAAAATCTGCTGATATCCGTATTGGTTTCCCCCTGAATGTAATTTGGTTCTTTTCTCTCACAGCCTTTAAAATTCTGTCTTTATTTTGTATGTTAGGTATTTTCATTATAATGTGCCTTGGTGTGGGTCTGTTGTAATTTTGTGTATTTGGAGTCCTATAAGCCTCTTGAACTTGATTTTCCATTTCATTCTTCAGATTTGGGAAATTTTCTGATATTATTTCATTGAATAGATTGTTCATTCCTTTGGTTTGTTTCTCTAAGCCTTCCTCAATCCCGATAATTCTCAAATTTGGCCTTTTCATGATATTCCATAGTTCTTGGAGATTCTGTTCATGATTTGTTTCCATCTTCTCTGTTTGTTCAAATTTGTTTTCAAGGTTAAATATTTTGTCTTCAATATCTGAGGTTCTGTCTTCCAGGTGTTCTATCCTATTGGTTATGCTTTCTATGGAGTTCTTAATTTGGTTTATTGTTTCCTTCATTTCAAGGATTTCTGTTTGGTTTCTTTCAATATCTCTAACTCTTTATTGAAATGATATTTTGCTTCCTGTATTTGCTCTTTTATCTGTCGATTGGTGCTATCATTCAATGCCTGCATTTGCTCTTTCATCTCATCATTCAATGCCTGCATTTGCTCTTTCATCTCATCATTTGCTTCCCTGATCATTTTAATTATGTACATTCTGAACTCCCTTTCTGTCATTTCTTCTGCCATGCTATCGTTGGATTTT
This sequence comes from Sciurus carolinensis, assembly GCF_902686445.1. Lineage (NCBI taxonomy): Eukaryota > Metazoa > Chordata > Mammalia > Rodentia > Sciuridae > Sciurus > Sciurus carolinensis. The sequence continues at coordinate 102,795,196 of NC_062218.1, read as the reverse complement.
ATTGATGTAACATCTAAATTTGTTTGGGGCATTTTCTTCCCTTGTTTTCTCATATTGTTCAGGAATCGGTGGGTCATTAAGATATTGCAGATTTCCTCTATTGACTTATAACGTCCCTGAAGATTGCTAGTATATCCCCTCTTATCCTTCAGTACCCTGAAGTCTTGGAGGAAGTTGATAATGCGGTGCTCCAAAAGGAAGCTGCCTCTCTAGGGGTGGTGACCCTCAGGTGGGGTATATTCCCTGCTAGTAGGCAGAGGTGCCTCCACTTGTTGACCAATGGTCATCCAAAGGGGAACTAGGCTGCAGGCTGAGGCAAGGCCTGTTTGAGCCTGTGTCTCTGGTTTTGCCGTCCTTGTGGGAAAACCTCACCCGGCAGGGAAGACTCACCTGGTGGGGAGGTCTCGCTGGTCAGTTCCCCTCCTAGAGGTTCCCCTCAATCTACAACTACCGCCTGGGCTGGGCTGTCTTCCTCTGCAACGTTCCCAGGGGCCCGTCCCTACCTCCTGGGCCTGGGAGCCTCACCCTTCGCAGACGAGTCTCCTATCGCGCCCCCTCTGGCCGCAGAGAGAGACACGACAAATGTCTGAAGCTTTGGAAGTTTATTGTGCACAGTTCCTCTCCTACGCTTCTCTTACTCCTAGTTTCCGCGCACTCCCAGCTTCCCTTCTCCCAGCTTCTTCCAGCTCCCGCGTACTCCCAGCTTCCAGCTTGGCTTCAGCCTCCGCCTTCGCCGCTTCTTCCGCTTCTCCCTCTTCTTCAGTCCCCGCCGCTTCTGCCTCTTCCTCAGCTTCTCCTCCCTACTCTCCCACCCACCAGGCTTATATACACTTCAACCAATCAGGGGAGAGTACACGAGATAAACGCGGACAGCTGCAAGCATAGGATGGGTACACCAGGGGGGCATGCTCTAGTCACATCGTTAACTAGCCAATCATTGGAATTCGCTGGTTGTTTACTGTATAGCTGGCTGCTTTTGGCTCAGCGTCAGGCGCCATCTTGACCATGCCTAAGGCTGGGGGTCTCAGAAACCCCGACAGTCTCCTAAGGCTGCCTCTCCTCAGAGAATCTGCCTGCAGTTCTGGAAACTTCGCTGCGCCCCTCGGTGTGTCTCTGTGCGGCTCTTCCACCAAGAAGCCGGTCCTGGGACCCTGCTCTGCACCTAATCACCTGGCTATGCAGCCCCTCCTCTGAGCTGCCACCTGGAGCCCCGTACAATAGCTCCGAGACCCAGAGACCCGCCACACACCTCTTCCTCCTGACAGCCACCCAGTTTCCGATGCAGTCACTAGGAGTCCAAGCAACTCACTTCATGTCTCCTCCTCCCGCCAACCGCCTGTAGCCCTAGGCAGTCACTCCGAGTCCAAGTGACCTGCCCTGTTCCTCCTCCTCCTCAGGGTAGCCCCCCGGGTGTTCAGGAGCGGTCGCTCGGAGACCAAGCGACCCACTGTGCTCCTCCTCCAGGTAGGTCACCGGTGTTCAGGAGCGGTCGCTTTGAGTCCAATCAACTCACCACTCGCCTCCTCCTCTGGCAACTGCCTGTGATTCTGACGCAGTCACTCCTAGACCAAGCAACCCGCCGTGCTTCTCCTCTTCCTCCAGGCAACCCCCCATGTTCAGGAGCGGTCGTTTGCGTCCAAACAGCTTGTCAGGCAGCCACCCGGAGCCCCAGTGGTTGCTCCGAGTCCAAGCGCTGTGCTGAGCCGCCTCCTCTACGATGATCCCAGTTGTCCGTGTTCACCGCTGCAGCGGGGGGAGGGGCGTCTTGCCGAGCAACTCCACCCCACAAAGTTCCCTGCGTTCTGGGGCTACCGCCCCATCCGGGATGCCTCCCTAATGGGAGAGACTCACCTGGTGGCTTTAAGTTGGTTGCAAGTCTCTCACTATCTCCTCTTTTGAATCCTGTGTCCTGGAGCAACATGAAATGCAGCCACCCTCTAGTCTGCCATCTTGAAACCTCTCCGAATACACTTTCTTCTCAGCAGCACATGGATCCTTCTCTAAAAGAGACCATATTTTATGCCACAAAGCTACTGTTAGCAAATACAAGAAGATAGAGATACTACCTTGTATTCTATCAGATCATAATGGATTGAAATTAGAAATAAAAGACAGAATAAAAAACAGAAACTTCTCCAATACCTGGAGATTAAATAATACACTATTATATGATGAATGGATAACAGAAGACATCAGGAGGGAAATAAAAAATTCTTAGAAGTAAATGAGAACAAAGACACATCATATCAAAATCTCTGGGACATCATGAAAGCATTACTTACAGGAAGATTTATTTCATGGAGCGCATTCAACAAAAGAAGTAAAAATCAACAAATAAACGACTTAACACTACAGCTCAAAGTCCTAGAAAAAGAAGAACAGACCAACACCAAAAGTAGTAGAAGACAGGAAATAATGAAGATCAGTGGTAAAATCAATGAAATTGAAACAAAAGAAACAATCGAAAAAATTAACAAAATAAATAGTTGGTTCTTTGAAAAAATAAACAAAATTGATAAATCCTTAGCCACACTGACAAAGAGAAAGAGAGAGAAAACTCAAATTACTAAAAATTGGAATGAACAAGAAAATATCCCTACAGAAATGTGTGAAATACAAAACATAATTAGAAGCTATTTTGAAAATCTATACTCCAACAAAACAGAAAATCTTGAAGACATCAACAAGTTTCTAGAGACATATGAATTACCTAAACTGAACCATGAGGACATACACAACTTAAATAAATCAATTTCAAGTAATGAAATAGTAGAGGTCATCAAAAGCCTACCAAAAAAGTCCGGGACCGGATGGGTTCTCAGCTGAGTTCTACAAAACCTTTAAAGAAGAGCTCATTCCAATACTTCTCAAAGTATTCCATAAAATAGAAGAGGAGGGAACACCCCCAAACACATTCTATGAAGCCAATATCACCCTGATACCTAAACCAGACAGAGACACATCGAGGAAAGAAAATTTCAGACCAATATCCTTAATGAACATCAACACAAAAATTCTCAACAAAATTTTAGCAAATTGCATAGAAAAATATATTAAAAAGATAGTGCACCATGATCAAGTGGGTTTCATCCCAGGGATGCAAGGTTGGTTCAACATCAGGAAATCAATAAATGTCATTCACCATATCAACAGATTTAAAGTCAAGAATCACATGATTATTTCGATAGTTGCAGAAAAAGCATTTGATAAAATGCAGCACACCTTCATGCTCAAAGCACTAGAAAAAATGGGGATAGTGGGAACATTCCTTAACATTGTAAAGGCCATCTACACTATGCCCATGGCTAATATCATTCTAAATGGTGAAAAACTGAAAGCGTTCCCCCTAAAAACTGGAACAAGGCAGGGATGCCCTCTTTCACCTCTTCTATTCAACATCGTCCTTGAGACTCTAGCCAGAGCAATTAGACAAACCAAAGAAATTAAAGGGATACAAATAGGAAAAGAACTCAAACTATCCCTGTTCGCTGATGACATGATTATATATTTAGAGGCATCCAGAAATTCCACCAGAAAACTTTTAGAACTCATAAATGAATTCAGTAAAGTAGCAGGATATAAGATCAATGCTCATAAATCCAATACATTTTTATACATAAGTGATGAATCTTCAGAAAGAGAAATTAGGAAAACTATCCCATTCACAACAGCATTGAAAAAAATAAAATACTTGGGAATCAATCTCACAAAAGAAGTGAAAGACCTCTACAATGAGAACTGCAGAACACTAAAGAAAGAAATTAAAGAAAACCTTAGAATATGGAAAGATCTCCCATGTTCTTGGATAGGAAGAATTAATATTGTCAAAATGGCCATACTACCTAAAGTGCTATACAGATTCAAAGTAATTCCAATTAAAATCCCAATGACATACCTTACAGAAATAGAACAAACAATCATGAAATTCATCTGGAAGAATAAGAAACACACAATAGCTAAAGCAATCCTTAGCACAAAGAGCAAAACAGGGGGTATCGCAATACCAGATCTTCAACTCTACTACAAAGCAATAGTAACAAAAACGGCATGGTATTGGTACCAAAATAGACAGGTAGATCAATGGTACAGAATAGAGGATATGGACACAAACACAAATAAATACAATTTAATTATACTAGACAAAGGGGCCAAAAATATGCAATGGAGAAAAGATAGCTTCTTCAACAAATAGTGCTGTGAAAACTGGAAATCCATATGCAGCAGAATGAAATTAAACCCCTATCTCTCACCCTGCACAAAACTCAACTCAAAGTGGATCAAGAACTTTGGAATCAGACCAGAGACCCTGCATCTTATAGAAGAAAAAGTAGGTCCAAATCTGCAACATTTCGGCTTAGGATCAGACTTCCTTCACAGGACTTCCATAGCACAAGAAAGAAAAGGAACAATCAATAATGGGGATAGATTCAAACTAAAAAGCTTTCTCTCAGCAAAGGAATCTATCAGTAATATGAAGAGAGAGCCTACGGAGTGGAAGAAAATCTTTGCCACTCATACTTCAGTTAGAGCACTAATCTCCAGAATCTATAAAGAACTCAAAAAACTTAACTCCAAAAATACAAATAACTCAATCAACAAATGGGCTTAGGAATTGAACAGACACTTCACAGAAGTAGATGTACAAGCAATCAACAGATATATGAAAAAATGTTCAACATCTCTAGTAATAAGAGAAATGCAAATCAAAACTACCCTAAGATTCCATCTCACCCCAATTAGAATGGCGATTATCAAGAACACAAGCAACAATAGGTGTTGGCGAGGATGTGGGGAAAAAGGTACACTCATACATTGCTGGTTGGGCTGCAAATTAGTGCAACCACTCTGGAAAGCAGTGTGGAGATTCCTCAGAAAGCTTGGAATGGAACCACCATTTGACCCAGATATCCCACTGCTTGGCTTGTACCCAAAGGACTTAAAATCAGCATACTACAGAGATACAGCCACATCAATGTTCATAGCTGCTCAATTCACAATAGCCAGATTGTGGAACCAACCTAGATGTTCTTCAATTGATGAATGGATAAAGAAACTGTGGTATATATATACAATGGAATATTACTCAGCCATAAAGAATGATAAAATTTTGGCATTTGCAAGCAAATAGATGAAATTGGAGAATATCATGCTAAGTTTTATAGCCCAATCTCAAAAAACCAAAGGAAGAATGATCTCGCTGATAAGCGGATGATGACACATAATGGGGGGTGGGAGGGATTAGTTTTAGGGTTAGGGTTAGGGTTAGGGTTAGGGAGGGGGCAAGAATGGAGGAAGGAAGGACTGTATAGAGGAAAAGAGGGGTGGGAGGTGTGGGTTGGAAGGGAAAAATAACAGAACGCATCAAACAACATTACCCTATGTAAATTTATGATTATACAAATGGTATGCCTTTACTCCATGTACAAACAGAGAAACAACATGTATCCCATTTGTTTACAATTTAAAAAAAAAAGCACAAAAGACCCCAAATAGTCAATGTGATTTTGAGGAAAAAGAACAAACTTAGAGGTATCCCACCACATGACTTCAAAATATATTACAAAGCTATATCAACAAAAACATGATACTGGCCTGAAAACAGATACATAGACCAATGGAATAGAAGAAAGAGCTCATAAATAAATCCAATTGATATTTCTATGGCCAGTTTATTTTTGACAATAATGCGAAGAACACTTACAATCTCTTTCATAAATGATGCTGGGGAAATGGTATAGCCACATACAGAATGAAATTAGATCCTTCTCTCACACCACATACAAAATGCATCTCAAAATGGATTAAAGACTAAAATATAAGACTTGAAATTATAAAAGAACTAGAGTAATCAAGCTAGGTGTGATGGCATACACCTGTCATCCCAGCATCTCAGGAGGCTGAGGCAGGAGGATCACAACTTTGAAGCCAGCCTCAGTAAATTAGCAAAACTGTACCCAACCTACAGAGAACCTGCCTCAAAATAAAAAATAAAAAATGGACTGGGGATGTGGCTCAGTGGTTAAGTTCCCTTAGGTTCAATCTCTGATACCAAAACTAAACTACATTAAAAAGTTGAATTACAGGATTAGAAAGTATAAAGATGTTTACCAAAGGCTGGAGGGAAGGAGAGGCAGAATTACTTAATTAATTAATTTTATTAGTTATTTTTAGTTATACTTAGCATTTGATCATTTTGACATAATTATAAATGCATAGAATAGAATTTGCTCTCAGTTTACAATACTTTGCCTTTCTCTTCCCTCCCTTCTACAGATCTTTGTGCTATTTACATATATATATATATATATATGCACACATATATATATTTATATATATAAATGTATATAAATGTATATTATGTATATAAATTCATATATAATGTATTTTACATATAAATACATACATTATATATATATATATATATTTAATTAGCAACTTGTGGGTATGCCTAATGATGAAGTTCATTGTGTTATATTCAAATACGTACTTAGGAAAGTTAGAACAGATCACACAATTTGAGTTTTAATGTTGCAATATTAAAAAATTCTAGAGATCTACTACATAATAATGTATATATACTTAATAGACTGAACTATGTACTTAAAAATAGTTCAGGTGGTAAATTTTATGCTATATGATTTTTAGCACAATAAAAATATCCCATTATTTAACAGACAATCAAGAGAATGAAAAGATAAGACACAAACTGGGAGAAAATATTTTCAAGAGATCTATCTGAAAAGATAGATCCAGAATACACAGGTTAACAACAAAAAGCCCAATAATCTAATTTACAAAATGGGTCAAAGGCCTTAGTAGATGCTTCATCAAAGATAAACAGATGGCAAGTAAACATACGAAACCATGTTATGTGTGTGATTGGGAAATGCAAAATTAAAACAGGTGAGATACTACTATCCACTTACTAGTATGACCAAAATCCAGAATAGTAACCACAAATGCTGATGAGGATGTTGAGCAATCAGTCTCAAATACTCTGCTAGTACAGCCACTTTGGAAGACATTTTAACAGTTTCTTTCAAAACTGATCATACTCTTACCATTGGATCTGTCAGTCCTGCTCCTTGGTTTTTACCCAAAGGAGCTGAAACTTGTAACCATAAAAAGCAGAGATGTATATAACAGATGTATACATACATGACTGCCAAAACTAGGATGGCTCTTGTTCTTTGGTAGGTGAATAGATATACTGTGGTACATCTGTATAGCTGAATATTATCAGAGTTAGAGAGGAATGAACTATCAAGCCAGGAAAAGAAATGAAAGTAATTAAAATGCACATTATTAAGATAACCAATCTGAAAGGCTACATACTGCATGATTCTGACTATGACTTTCTGGAAAATGCAAAATCATAGAGTGAGTAACAAGATTGAGGGATGCCAAGAGTTAAGTGGAAGGGAGGAGTGAATAGGTAGAATAAAGAATATTCTTAGGCAATAATTATTAAAATGTTGAATATATGACATTATTAGCATGTCCAAACCCACAGATGTCAAACACCCAAAGTCAATATTAAAATAAACTATGGACCATGATGATAATAGTATGCCAATGTTAGTTCATCAAACTGTAATAAATATACCCCTCTGGCAGGGGATGTTGGTAATGGGGGAGGCTGTGTATGTATGAGGGTAGAGGCATGTGGAAAAACCCCTTTTACTCAATCTTCCTATGAACCAAAAACTGCTATTAAAAAAATAAAATCTGGAAAAAGAAGAAAATGGAAATGTATAGGAAGAAAACATTTCATTATATAGAATAGATAGATGGCAAATAAACACATAAAATATCTGACATCAATAGTGAATTGGAAGTGTAACCTAAAACTACATTGATATAACAATGTACAGCCATCAGTGGCTAAAATAAGATGTAACAACATAAAATCCTGGCAAGCATGCACAGAAACTGATTCATTCACATGTTACTGGTAAAAGTGTAAAATCTTATAATAACTATGGAAAGTTTCAGAGTTCATTTTAAACTAATAATGAATCTGGGGCTGGGGTTGTGGCTCAGTGGTAGAGCACTTGCCTTGCATGTGTGGGACTCTGGGTCTGATATATAAATAAATAAATAAATAAATAAATAAATAAATAAATAAATAAAGGTATTACACGTAATACACCACATAAATAAATAAAGGTATTATGTCCATCTACAACTAAAAATAATTTTAAAAAAAATAATAGCAAATGTACCATAATGCCTAGCAATTGCACTCTTAGGTATATGTCCCAGAGAAATGAAATGTGTTTTCATGCAGAAATTTGTACTCAATTTGTATTTGTAGCAGCTTTATTCTTAATAATCAAAACCTGGAAACCAACGAAATATCCTTCAATGGGTAAATGGTTAAACAAAATGTGATAATAATCCATACCACATAACACTACTCAGCAATAAAAAAACAACCCACACTATTGATATACACAATATATTGAATGAACCTTGAGGAAATTATGCAGAGTGAAAAAAGCCAATCTCAAATGGTAATATTCTGCACAATCCCTGTTATATAACTTGTGAAAAAGCACAATTATCAAAATATGTTAGTGATTGCTATGAATTAAGAATGGAGGAGAAGAGGGGGATGAGACTAGAAAGGGGTAGAAATGACAGTCTGGTGATGAGGATTAAGCATCTTGATTGATGTAGGGGTTCACAAAGCTACACAAGATAAAACAGCATATTAATAATAACACACATGCACACGAATGCACACGCACCACATACTGAACCTCCACACAGATGAGTGTATATACCACTGGTAGTATCTGAATAAGAGCTGTGCTTTGTACCCAGGTCAGTTTCCTGACTTTGCTATTTGCACTGTAGACAAGCCAGATAGTAGCATCAAGGAAGGATGCACATAGGATATATAGAATCTCCCTGCACCTGCCTTTATAGCTTTCTGTGAATCTTCAATTATTTTGAAATAGTGTTCTTTTATTGAGTAAATTGAAACTTTCAGTCTAGGAAAGGTGATGTAGACCAGTTTTTACTGCTCTTCTCCACTAAGTATAACTATAAACCTTGAAAATGATGAGACAATGAAGTTTGAAAGATGTTAACAAGGGCAAGTGGTTTGGGACCACACAGGTATTGAGGAAGAGCACAGTGAAGGATATCTTGGTTCTGCCACTGACAGATTGCCTCGCAAGACTGGTGTTTCCCACCCCCTTGGCAACAGAAGGCAGCCGTTTTGATGATTCCTCCCCCAGATGGATTAAGGGTCTCTCTGACAACATCAGGGAAGCCTAATACAAATGGCCACAGGAATTCACTAGGAGCCTTAACCAAAAGTAGGCATCCAGGACAAGCACTCTCCTTGCATTGGTCCGAGACTCCCCTTTATGCCAAGAGACACCCAGGTGGGCAAGCAGAACTCTCAGGAGACATGCAGCAGCTCAGTGTGAGGAACCACTTTGTCCCAGTGGGATCAAAGCTCTCCTATGCCACCCAGATACATGGAGGTAAAGGACAGAACTGTCAAAGTAGATCCAGCTACAGCTTTCTGACCTAGGAAATCTCAGAAGTATGAAAAACAAAATAAATAAACAAAAACACTTAAGAGTAGCAAAAATAATACATCTAGAAGATGGGGAAAGGAATGAAAAGAGTTTACAGTGAAGAGAGCACCCATCAAATAAGCTCATGAAATATGTTCAACACCATTAGCCACCAGGGAAATGCAAATTAAAACCTTTAAAAGATGTCACTGATGCATTTTACCAGAATGTCTAAAGCAAAATAAATAAATGAATAAATAAATAAATAAGGGAGAGAAAGAAAGAAAAGAAAAGAAAAAGAAAAAGAAATAAAATAACACTAAATGCTGACATGGATGTAAAAAACGAGAACCATTTATGCATTACTGATGGGAATGGAAAATGGTTATACCAGCTCTGGAAAACAGGTTGTTACATTCTTACAAAACAAAACATGAAACTTTCATAGGTTCCAGCAATTGCATCCTTGGCATTTGTCTCAGAAATGAACACCTATATTTACATAACAGTGTAGACATAAATGTTCATAACAGCTTCATTCATAATTGTCCCAAACTGGAATTAGCCCATGTATCTTACAGCAGGTGAATATAAATAAAATATGGTATATCTGTAACATGAAATATCACTCAGCAATGAAAACTATTTATACATGCAACCACCTGAAATAATTTTCTGGTAATTGTGTTCAGTGGAAAAATCAATCACCAAAGGTCACTTACTGTATGATTTTACTTGTATAATAATTGTACATGACAAACACTTATAAGTAGAGGACACATTCTTGGCTCTGTAGCTGGGGAAGAGTAAGGAGAGAGGTTGTGTGGTTGTAAGTGGGTTATAAGGGGGAACTGTTGTGTTGGAACTGTTCAATATCTTGATTATGGTGGTGGATACAGTAACTCATACATATGAAAATGACATCTACTTAATAAACACGTGTGATTACATGTAAAAATGGGGATATCTGAATAAGATCAGTTTGCTATATCAATGTTGGAATGTTATAATCTAAAATCACAAAATATTACCGTCAAGAAAAACTGGTAAAATATTTAAGTGATTTCTCTGTACTATTTCCTAAAATTGCATGTGAGCACACAAGAATCTCAATAAAAAATTTCAACTGAAAAGAGGGAAATCATTTCCTATGATAATAGAATTAGAAACAAATTGTGCTGGAAATTTTCAATCCGGCACCCTTGTGCCCAAGCCTGACAGCTCTGCAAGACAAGGTGGTCCTGAATGCCCAGCATCTGGCAATAAATTTCTTTTAACTTGCCCATTTCCAGCTCTTTAAGTTATAAAATGTATGTCCGATAAACAAACCTTCAGACTATGACATCATTTTATGTTAGTCTCCTTGTTCATTCTGTTCTAACAACCATGATTACTTCATAAATCTCTGGAAAGGAACACATTCCCACCTCAGGGTTCTGCATTTGCTCTTCTACCTGGTTACTTGGTCCCTCAGTCATCTGCACAGTGTGATCACTTATTTCCTTCATATCTCTGCTCAAAAGTCATCTGATCAAAGAAGCTTTCCCTAACTATGCTAAATAAAACAGCACCAGTTCTTACCAGGCAATGTGGCCTCCTGTATTCTGCTATATTCTTCTTCACACCATCTATAATGACATAATACTGAACATCTTTTTTCTTTTTTGTTCTATTCAATATATCTTCTTTTTTAATTTTATTTAGTTTTATTTTTACAGAGTGCATTTCGATTCATCATATACAAATGGGGCGCAACTTTTCATTTCTACGAAATGAAATTTCTATGATTTTCTATGAAATTTCATTTCTATGGTTATACACCATGTAGAATCATACCATTCGTGTAATCATACATGTACATAGGGTAATGATGTCTGTCTCAGTCCACTATCTTTCTCCACCCCGCCCCCTCCCCTCCCCTCATTTCCCTCTACACAATCCAAAGTTCCTCCATTCTTCTCTTCCCCTGGCCCCTCCCCTGTTATGTATCAGCATCCACTTATCAGAGAAAATGTTCATCCTTTGTTTGTTTGGGATTGGTTTATTTCACTTAGCATGATATTCTCCAACTCCATTCATTTACCTGCAAATGCCAAAATTTTATTCTTCTGTATGGTTGAATAATACTCCATTGTGTATATATACTATAGCAACTCAATTCACAATAGCTAGATTGTTGAACTAACCTAGATGCCCTTCAATAGACTAACAAATAAAGAAACTGTGTACATCTGTTTTCTGTCTGTCTCCCCACACTAGAATATATGTTCTCACAGTCAAGGACTTTGTTCACTGTTGTTTCTCAGCATGTGGAACAGAGTTGGGTACAGATTTCACACTACTAAATTTATGTTGAATAAAATATTGAGTAAATAATATTCCCTTCTCACTGCCAGGACCCTTAAGGATATGAGTAACTTATCAAATTATATTGTATGTAGGGGATGGAACTGGTGGGTGGGAAAGTTGTTCAGATTTTATCATCATCTTATCACTTAAGAATTTTTTTTTGAAAACTTGTTTTTCTTAATCAAAGATCATTCATCTTGTTGCTTACTTACATTGTGCTGGTACATCAGTGAATAGGAAAAATCTACAAAGATTCTTAGATTTTCATTGTTAGTTTTAAATATAGAAAGAAATGTTATTTTAGTTTATATTTAGTTTATAGGATCCGTGTGGTACAATTACAGGTAGGTTGTGGCAGAATGAGGGTGTGGAATCCTGATACTTGTCTTGGTGACTAAATCACTATCAGAACTAAAGTTTTGGCAACAATATTGCATGCTATTGCATGATGAACATGAATTTTCTCTCCTGTACTTTATCAAAAACTAAAGCACGTCCAGTTGTAGTTGAGGATATGAAACTGAATAACATGTAAATAAGAACATTTCAGACAACTCTTTATTGCTCCTGTATTTAATCTTCATCTTCCTTTGGATTTTTGTGATCTATATTTTGTTTTCTTTCTCTCCTTCTCCATAAAACTAAAATTGAAAAGCAAATTCCTTTCCCTGGTATCACTTGTCTTTCCACTCACCACTTAACTTTTTTTCTCCCTTCTCCACCTTGCACCAACTCAGAAAAAGTTATGACTTCAGTTCTTATATTGAATCTTTAGTCTTTCCCCCCAACAATTCCTAGACTCCAATTTTGTCCTCTTATTAAGGACCCTGATCTATTTTCTGTACAAAACATTCCTTTATCCTCTGGCAGCCTCTCATTTTAGGGGAATTTTAGGAATGTTATTGAGGTTATCAAATGACAATGATGTGAAAGATGAAGACATTCTATTGATGTTCTCTTGCCTAATGTACATGTGTCCCTTGGCAAAGATTTTTCTTATCAAGTTGCTTCTCTTGTGCCTTCAAAGGACAAATGAAATGAGTTGACACAATTATTCAGAAACTCCAGGCTTAAAGAGCAACAGCTGCTACTGATAATGAAGTAGGATTTTGTTCTGAACTATGTCACCATTAATCACATTTCCTAGATAAGTTCTTGACCCTCTACTTGGCCTCAATGGAAAAGATAGAGAGCAAGACACTAGAGCTGGGAATGTAACTTAACAAATCAATTGAAGTTGCTTTTTGAATTTAGCCTCTGCATACAGCAATTTAGTTGATCATGTGGAGTAATAAGCTTTTCTAACTATGACAAACCTAAATGATAGTTATGTTTCTTGCCTGTCTTTTATTGGTCTTTTTGTTAAGCTGAATGTATACAAACAAGAGTTCCAAAAAGTAAAGTAGGTGCTTGCTTCAGGAGCACATTGGAACAATACAGAAGTAGATTTGTATGGCTCTGTACAAATGGCCTGCAAATTCATGAAATGGTCTTATGTTTTCCTAAGGGATACCAACAATACAGGACATTTTACAAAGAAGACTACATGTCAAAAGACAACCTCACATAAGAGAAAGAGGAATTGATCTCAAGAGATAACAAGTCCAAGACCTCTGAAAACATGAGGAAACAGGCAGAAAAAGGCTCCCTCCAAAAGTTACAATCCCCAACAAAAGAACACACAGACATGAAAGTGAATTAAATTCCAGGGAAATACTTTAAAATGTTAATTATTACAGTGATTGATGAGCTAAAAGAAGATCTAGGAAACAAATTAAGAATTAACTAAAAGTGACTATAGAAGATGAAAGACCATTTCAATTAAAAAAATAGAGATTCTGAAAATAACTACTCAGAACTTCTGGAAATGAAAGATACAGTAAAGCAAACAGAAAATTTCACTGGGAAACATCACAAACAGACTAGGCTAAGTAGAAACAGAATCTCAAGTGTTGAATACAGGATATTTAAGCGGGGATATTCAGTAGGCAGTAAGGAAATAAGAAGAAAGATCATAATCAAAATATGCAAGAACTCTGAGACAACATTAAGAAACCCAACTTAAGAGTTATTGGGATAGATGTAGACATAGAAAAATGGGCTAATGGCACTAAGAAACTTTACCATGAAATAAAACAGAAAGTTGTCCAAAGCATAGGAACAAGCTGGATATTTACATATAGGAATCATATAGAACCACAAATAGACAAGATCAAAAAAGAATGTAAGACATGTCAAAATCAAGATGCCTAACATAGAGAATAAGGAAAGAACATTAAAAGTCACAAGAGATCACATTTAGAAGTAGACCGATAACACTCACTTCACACTTCTCAATTCAGACTGTAAAAGTCAGGGTGGTTGGAACAAGATAGTTCAAGTTCTAAAAAACATGATTGCTAGCCACAGTTGCTACATCAAGCAAAGCTATCATTCAGAATTGAAGCAGAAATAAAAACTTTTCATGATAAGGATAAACTAAAAGAATTCATGACCACTAAGTTACACTAAAGAAATACTATACAAAGAACTCAAAAAGTCAGAGCTCTCAAAAGGATGAAACTCTCCAGAAGACCAATTAAGCAAATGAAAAAATTAAGCACAAATTAAATCTATGAATAATCGAAAATGACTGGAATAAATATTTTCCCATAATTCTGATTGCAAATGGTATCAGTTCCCCCAATTAAAAGACACAGACTATCAGAATGGATAAACACACACACACACACACACACACATGCACCAAAAAAAAAAAAAAAAAAAAAAAAACAAGAGCCAACTATCTGCTGTTAGCAAGAGACTCATCTTATACACAAAGATCCACAGACTGAAAGTAAAGGGATGGCAAAAGATACTCCTTGAAAACAGTTCAAAAACAAGCAGAAGTGGCTACTCTTTTATCTGACAAAGGAGATTTCAAGAAAAACCTTACCAGAAGAGACAAGGAAAGCCACCACATACTGTTAAAGAGAACATTCCAACAAAAAGATAAAATGATAGTAGATATTTATACCCCAAATGTTGGTGATCCTTATTACATACAACAAACACTTTTGACCCCAGTACAGTCATATGTGGGGATTTCAACACACCTCTCTCAATAGCCAAAGCAATTTTGAGCAAGAAGAGCAAGACTGGAGGCACTGTAATACTTGACCTCAAATTATGCTATAGTGCTATGGTTACATGAACTGCATGCTATTGGCATGAAAACAAAAATGAAGACCAGTGAAATAGACTAGAAGACTAAGAGACAAATCCACATAAGTAGAGTCATCTGATCCTTCATAAAAGTGCCAAAAGCATATGTTGGGAAAAAGATAGCCTTTTTAACCAACTGTTCTAGGAAAATAGGACATTCATATGTAGAAGAATGACATGAACTCTCTTCCTCTCACCATGCACAAAAATCAACAAAAAGTGGATGAAGAGACCTAGGAATTAGAGCAGAAATAGTAAGATTCTAGACAAAAACAGAAGCAACATTCCAAGACAGTGGTGCAGGCACCAACTTCCTTAACAATCTCAAGAAATAAAACCAAGAATTGCTAGGTGGGATTAGATTAAATTCAACATTTTCTACACTGTAAAGAAAAAGAGGGCTGGGGAGATAGCTCAGTTGGTAGAGTGCTTGCCTTGCAAACACAAGGCCCTGAGTTCAACTCCCAGCATGGCAGAAAAAAAAAAAAAAAAAAGAAAGAAAGAAAGAGAGTACGAAGAGAGCCTATAAGTAAGATTTTTGCCAGCTACTCTACTGACAGGGGATTAATAGAATATATGAAAAAACTCAAAAATTGAATGATAACAAACAAACTAATAACCCACCTAATAACCCACTCAATAAATGGGCAAAATATATAAAGAGAAATTTTTCAAAAGAAGAAATACAAATGACCAACAAATATATGAATCAAATATCCTTAGTAATCAGAGAAATGCAATCAAAACTACACTGAGATTTCATCTCATCCCAGTTAGAATGAAAGTCTTTAAGAATACAAATAACAATATTGCTGGTGAGGATGTGGGGAAAACTACATTTCTACATTGTCAGTGTGATTGTACATTAGTACAATCACTTTAGAAAGCAGTATTGAGATTCCTCAAAAGACTAGGAATGTAACCACCATAAGACCCAGCTATCCTACACCTTGGTATTTATTCAAAAGAACTAAAATCAGCATACGCTAGTGTTACATGCATACTGTTGTTACAGCAGCACAATCCACAGTAGCCAAATTATGGAACCAACTAGTTGTCCCTCAACAGACAAATGGATAACGAAATTGTGGTATTTGTATACGATGGAGTTCTAGTCATCTACAAAGAAAAATGAAATCATATAATTTGCTGGTAAATGGATAGAAGTAGAAAAGTGCTAAATAAAATAAGACAGACTCAAAATATCAAGGATGGAATGCGTTCTCTCATATGTGGAAACTAAATACAAGAAAGGAAATAAAAAAGGAGACCTCATGGAAATAGAAGAGAGATCAGTAGAACAGATGCAGGGGACCAAAGGGAGAGAGGAGGGTAGGCAAGGGGGAAGAACTGGGCAATGAAATAGACCAAATTATTCTAGGTGCACATATAAAAATACCAATTTTATATATAATTATAATTGATCAATTAAAAAAGAAAGAAAGAGTGAATAAAAGGGAGAACAATAGACTAGAGGAAGGGGATCTGGGGGAGGGATGAGGAGAGGTAAGGGGATTGAAATGCAAACAACTATGCTATGTGCATATGTGAGTATGTCATAATCAACCCACTTTATGTGTAACCATAGTGCACTAAATTTTTTTTTAAAAATAAATAGAAGAACAACAAAAATAGTAAAGTAAAAGAGGAGGTATTTATGAAGCTGTTCTCACCTGAGTTAATTATTTAGCAATTTCAGTGAAAGTGTTTTGGGGACCTGGGAGTGCCTGATTTCTATACTTCAGGTGACTAGAAACAACCTGCACCTCAAACAAATCTTTCAGCATCTGCCGCAGCCAAAAGCAGACTGTACATGCTGCTTTCCTAATAGGTGGACCCAAGTGCCCCCCAGTAAGAAGATTTCAGCTTGGAGTCACTTACATATAAGCCACTTGCTGATAAAATTCATGTTTCAACAGTGGGAGAAATTGCTGCGGTCACAAACTGCCAAATCAACAACTTCAAGGCCAGTCTGCTGAAGCTCAGCTGCTAATAAACTCCCCTTGCTTCTGAATGATGAAAGGCAAGGAGGGACCTGTGTTAAGGACAATGTCCAACCATCGTTTAAGGCAGATAAAGGGGAAAGATAAAAAGGGAATATATGACATCCGTTTAGTTGTGTTTTTAATAAAAATATAAGAAGCTGAGCATAGTGGTTCATACCTGTAATCCCAGCTACCTGGCTGAGGTAGGAGGATTGCAAGTTTGAGGCCAACCTGAATGACTTAGTAAGTAAAACCCTGTCTTGAAATTTTAAAAAGTGGGGGTGCTGGGGATGCAGCTCAGTGTCAAAGCACCCCTGGATTCAATCCCCAGTGACAAGTAAATAAATAAGCAGAACCCAGACACTGAAAGTATCAGACTTTAATAAAAATATTTTGAGCACTTATTAAATATCAGGCACTTTTCCAGGGACTGGGTGTGGAACCATTAACAACAGACAAGGGCTCTGCTGCATGAAGCTCATATACTGGTGACTAAAAGCAAATATGCAAGTAAATAACACATAGTGAGAAAATTTCAGATAATGATAAATATTACAGAGCTAACAAGCCAGGGTGATGTAACTGAGGATGAGTATGGTGGGGAAGGAAGAGGAGAGAGTAAGCATGAAAGACAGCTAAGGAGATGCCTAAGCTGAGCTCTTGCTGAGCAGATTACTGTGGGTGGCCACAGGGAAACAGGACTCCTGATAAAGGGAATAGCAGGTATGGACAACTTAGGTGGAAATAAGTTAGGATCAGAAAGGTCAGACTACCCCAGGGGTACTGTCAAAGCAAAAATTGTACCAGTGAAAAGTAAACAGGTAAAGAAGACATTATTCAAGGCTATTATAATAAAGAATAGAGACCAGAAGGCAATCTGAATTCAATTCCACTGCAAAAGAAGTAGAATTTTTTTTTAAAAAAATGGGTGGGGAAGTCGTAGCCATCTGTGTTTGCTAATTGGTCCTTCCCAGAGGGAAAAATAAACTTTCTAATATGTTTATGACAGAAGACAGTTTTCCATCTTGTAGCAAAGCATCCAGAAAGGTAAGTGCCCAACTTCCCACAAAAACTAGGAGATGGGGCACTTCTTCCAGTTTACACTTCAAAGGGATGGCTCCAGATCCTTGAGAGGCAGTCCTGAGCTATAGAACTGGGAAGAGGCTTTCAAACAGATTTATATTTCACAGTGTCACAGAAAGAATTTACAATGAGCATGTTTTTTGAAGAATACACTCTAATAAAAGGGAGGCCCCCGTGTCAGAAAAAAAAACTGACCTAAAGTTTGATCTAGTTGTGAATCATGTTAAGCCGTCTTGATCAATAAAGAATAGGTGAGAAGCTGGGAGCAGTGTCACAGGCCTGTAATCTCGGCTGCTCGGGAGAGGCAGGAGGGTGGAGGGTTCAAAGCCATCCTTGGCAACTTAGTGAGACCCTGCCTTGAAATATTTTTTTTTTTAAAGGCTGTGGATGTAGCTCAGTGGTTAAGCACCCCTGTGTTCAATACCTGGTACAAAAAAAAAAAAAAATAGGAGAGAAATGGAGGGATGAAAGGAAGTTATATAGACAGGCAGGGGCAACACTGAATACCATGTTAGTGGTAGGGAGGCCAGCTTTATTCCACATGTAAAACGAAGTCATTCCAAAGTGTTAATCAGAACAAAAAATTCCTCTTGGCCACTCTAGTTTCTACAGGTAAAGTATTTAGTATAAAGAGAATTTATATATATATCAAGCACTTAGGAAGTATGACACATGGATTATTTCTTTGATCCCTATAACCTTGGTAATATATTGAAAAGACAAGCCTAGATAACTTTAAGAGCTGGAGATTGATCTCATAGAAGCATGTCAATTTAAATGTCATCCCCATTTTAAAGTTGAAAGAATGGAAACTCAGAAAGGTTAAGCAACTTGTTCAAAATTAGCAAGCTACTAAGTGTCATCTCATTTCCCCAGTGCTTAATGATGAAGAACCAGGTGATTCCTATCCTTTTTTTTAAATCAACATGTAGTTCTGAAAAGATAGAAAAAGGCTACACTTGTGTAAATATGAGGCTTTTGCCAAAATGCCCTCAACCCTTCAGAAAAGTCGCAAAATATTTTCGTCCTTTATTTTGTCTGTAAAGGCCAGGTGGCCGACCACCCTTCCCTTAGCGGTCAGGGTGACCCAGAATTTAAAATAACATGCTTTGTATGCAATTTTATATGTTAACCAATCAAAAAGAGCTTGCCTTTCACTATAAAAACCCTGCTAAACATGGGCTTGGGGCCTCTTAGCGTCACCGGTTACTGAGTGCGCGGAGGACCAGGCTCGAGCTTGCTAATAAATGACTCTGTTGCTTGCATTGATCGTAGTCTCTGGTGGTCTTTGTGGGGTCTTGAGCCACTGGGCATAACAGCTCATTTGTAGTTTCATCCAATCTCATGACTTTAAAAACCATCCCTATGCTAATGACTCCAAGTTTTACCTCCAGTTCAGGGACCTAACTTTTGGCTAGGTGATCTCATATGAAGTAGGTGCAGCCACTGAGATAGAATGAAGTATTTTGGTGGGTGAGGGGTTCTGAAAAATAATTTCCAATCTGATAAAAACAAATGAGGACAACTTTCTGGGCCAACCCACTAAAAAATATATTGTTGGCCAAGGATGTGAGGAGCACTATTTTGTGACCCGGCCAGCATAAGGTTGAAGGAGATGAAAGATGGGGATACCCTAGGTCTTTAATGATTAGCGAAGCAATAAAGCCCTCCATGACCATTGTCCTGATTAATTTTTATTATGTTAGAGACTATTAAATCTCATTTGTTTGGGTAGTCTAGCACTTGCACCTGAAAGGAAACTAGACTTCAGGCCATCAGAATGATTGACCAAAGCCTGTGATCTAGCCAATCCAGTTGTCTCACTACTCAGTATGATTATTGTTATATGCTTACCTGCTGAGGCAAATTCCAAAAAAGTTCGAGTGCTTGTCATCCTAAGTCTCCTCTCTAGGAAATACCTTGAAGGGATTTTTTCCCCCTGTTTTCATTCAACAAATATTCAACTTCTTTTATGGCCAAGGATTAGTAAAGGCTCTCAGGCTGCAATAGCAATGAATAAATGACAACCATACTGAATTTCAAAGTCACCTGATGGAGGACAATAGTACCAGCAAATCAGTCCACATATTTTATACTTCGCTTGAGAGAGTAAAAAAACTTTATTATTCTCAACCTCTGAGAATTTTGTAATTGAAGTCTGATTTTCTACCCTAACTAATGCAATGTGTTAGATGGCACATTTCGCTATAAATCTTTTTTCAAATACAATTTTCTTATAAAAATACAGCTTGAATAAGTATTTACTATGTATTTTTCTCTGCAACATTTGGAATTTATCTTCTCTAAACATAATACATTATTTTAGTTTCAGTGTATGTGATACACAGACACACGTACTGAACAACATGATTGTAAGTCAAGTCAGATTCTGATTCTTATGTCATTGCCTACAACTTCCCACAGAATACATTTGCTCCTGTTCTGGAAACCAGAAAGTAATGGCCACAAGAATCTCTGCATTTAAAAAAATTTCAGGGAATTGGGGAGAGAAAAAAGAAGTTAGATTCATTGATATGTAGAATAGAAACCAGAACCAGAAAGAATAGTGAATTTAGTATATTTCTGTAGAATAATGAGTGATAAGTGACTCTCTACCATGCCCACCCCAGGCTTTTTAATAGGGCTCTCTGAATGTCCCAGGAAACTAAGTGTCCATCTGTCATTCCAGGAGATTATTCTGTTGTGAACAGTCCTCAGTTTCAGCAGTTTCTTAAAAGGCATTTCCTCCGTGATTTTTTTTCCCACTTCTAATTATTTACTACTTTAGCCTTTCTGCAAAATTTCAAGGACTAAATCCATCATGTCATAACATGTTTTTAAAATAAAATAGATTCACTCTCAATATGACATGCAATATCATTTTTCATATGCCAATAACCAGTATTTCCTTCTTTCTTCAGGTCTCTAGGCGAGACTTTTTTGTTTTAAGATGGATAAAAGTTTTCTGAAATGCTCAATAGGAAGTCCCTTTGGAAGGCTCTATGAACACAGGGAACAAACCTGCATCATCCACTGCTGTGTCTCAGGGTCTAGAGAAACATTTGTACAGAGTGGAAATTCAATAAAACTTGGTATGTATTAGCCCATCCCAATGCCACTATAAAGTGTACCTAGGGTTTGTTGTTGTTGTTGTTTTGTTTGGGAATTGTCAGTGGGGATGGGATCCAGGTTCTTCAGTGTACTAGGTAAGCACTTTACCAACATATATCCCCAATGAATGAAGCTAAAAAATGAATTAATATATGAATTCAGGTTATCTCTCTGAATTAGAACTCCATTGTCCTTAGTTTGATTTTTTAAAATTTATTTTATTTGTTCTAATAAGTTCTACATGATAGTAGAATGCATTTATACATTTCGATAGATCATACATAAATGGAGTATAATCTCTCATTTTTCTGATTATACATATTGTAGGACCACATCAGTCATGCAGTCATATAGGTACATGAGGTAATAATATCTGTTTCACTCTACTATCATTCCATCCCCCATACCACTTCCCCTTCTGTTTTATAGCATCCTGGCCCCATTTTCCAAAATTATGAGTATTTAAAAAACAGAGTTGAAATAAGAATCATGTTCCACACTCCTGCATAGATTGTGACAGAGAAGCCTACAAAAATCCAATTTTTTATCTACTCAATTTTATTTGTTCATGCATCTATTCCTTTTCTGTTAATTTTTTCTCATTTGCTGAAGTAACAGAGAGAGAGATTGGGGGAAGTTACTGACAATTAATAAAACTTATAAATAGTTAGTCATGGATGTGTTTGGTATCCTACTATGGTGCACAGAATAAAGGATCCTGAAGATCATGTTCCAATCCCCAGAACCTGTAAATATGTCATCTTACCTAGCAAGGCCAAGTGTGTGGCAGTTAAGGGTCTTGTGGTTGGGGAGAAGAACCTATAATACCCGAGTATGCCCAATGCATTCACCAGCATCCCTATTATGAAAAAGGGGAGGTAAGAGATTCAGAGGTTTCACTGTAGTATGCAGATTTTAAGTCCTGTGATGGTAGAAGCAAGGGCCTGAGCCAGATACGCATGCACACACACACACACACACACACACACACACGGTAGTTTGCCATTACATTTATTTAATAGCATCTTTTGGTGAGAAGAAACATTTCATTTTAATGATGTTCAATTCATAATTTATTTTATGACTGTATTTGAGTGCATTCAAAGATATCCTTCGTGACATGAAAGTTGGAAGTTTTTTTTTTTTCTTTCATGGTTTATTAAAGAAACTCATAGTTTTAAATTTTCACTTAGGTCTATATTCCAGTTCAAATTTATTTTCATTTGCATATTAATAGGGCCAGATTTTAATTTTTCCTATAATACCATGTAGTTTTTCCACCATTATTGACTAGAAAGACTGCCTGTTTCCAAATGATGTGGGTGCTGGATTCTGTCACATGACTGTTGTACATCTCTTGAAATAATCATGAAATCTTTCATTTTTTTCCATTATTATAGTGAATAACATTGTTGGAGCCACTCCCCATGTTGGATCAACCCTGAATTCTTGTGATACATCCACTGAGACATAATAGATTTTTCAACTTTTTATATATTGCTGGATTTTATTTGCTAACATTTTGATGAAGTTCTTTGTGTTCATGTTCATGAGCAATTTTGGTCAGTAATTATATTATTTTTCTTTTGTTTTCTCATTTTTTTCTCTCTCCTCTCCCGTCCTCTCTTCTTTTTCTTCTTGAGGTCTAACTTTGGTGTTGACTAATAAATGAGTTATAAAATATTCTCTCCCAAGGCAGGGAATGTAATTCAGTGGTAGAGTGTGCAGTTAGTATGTGTGAGGTCCTGGGTTCAATTGTAACACTACCCCCACCACTCCCAAAGAAAAAAATATTCCCTCATGATTTTTATTATGGAATAGTTTGTACAGTAGGTTTTATTGGGCACATTGGTCATTGCCTGTAATTCCAGTTACTCAGGAGTCTGAGGCAGGAGGTTCTCAAGTTTGAGGCCAGCCTGGGCAACTTAGTAAAACCCTGTCTCAAAATAAAACATAAAAATGGGAATGTAGCTCAGTAGTAGAATGTCCCTAAGTTCCATCTCCAGTACTGTAAGAAAAAGATTGATCTTAATTTTACCTTTAAAATGTGAAAGTATCTACCAGTGAAGCCATTTGGGCCTGGTTTTTTATTTTTATTGAAATATTTTAAATCACAAATTAAATTTCCTTAAGAGATATAAACTAACAGTATTTCATATTTATTTCTACAATAAGTTTAGGTAAGTTTGGCTTCCCAAATTACCCAATTATTTCCTCACAGTTGTAAAATTTATAAGGATAAACTCATTCATAATATTTCATTATAATTCTTTTAATACATGGCAGATCTACCCTTTATTGTTGCTGATACTTGTAATATGGTTGTTTTGTTATTTTTTGCTTAGTTGATATTTAGAAAATTTTTACTTAAGTAAATTTTTGATAATTTTTCTATTGTTTGTTCTTTTTCATTTATATTTGCTTTTATTTATAATTATTTTCTACTATATAAGTTGAGTTTAGTTTTGATACCCTTTTATAACTATAAAATGCTCCTCTTTATATAGGTGACATTTCTCGGTTTAAACTCAGATTTATGATATAAAAATATCCATGTTAGATTTCTTGTAGTTCATATTTGCATAGTTTGTATCTATTTGTT
Source organism: Sciurus carolinensis (assembly GCF_902686445.1). NCBI lineage: Eukaryota > Metazoa > Chordata > Mammalia > Rodentia > Sciuridae > Sciurus > Sciurus carolinensis. The sequence goes on along the minus strand of NC_062218.1, from coordinate 102,771,326 downwards.
TTCAAATTATGTCTTCACATTTAAAGTTTCTTTTTTATAGATTGTATGTATTTATATATGCACACGCCTATACACACACACACACACACACACACACACACAATTTAGCCATTTCAACAATTTCCCTTTACATGGATGTACTCAGTCTGATTTTCACCTAATAAAAGTTATTGATATAATTGTGTTTCAGTCTCTCATTTTTGTCTGGACTTTTTTTTCTTATCTTTGAAGTATCTTCTTTGCTTCTTAGAGTGCTTTTTCTTGGATTTCATTTGGGCTGGGTATTTTTGTTATTTTTTATATCAGTTTTATTAATTTATTGATGTTTCAGTTTTATTAGTCATATCATTGTGTTTTCTTTCCTTTTTTTAGAGATTGCTGTCAGGATTCAATCCTTAATTTTGTACCATGCAATGTGTGAAGAAACTTAAAAGAAGTATTTAACTATTCAGTGAGTGAGAAAAAATAATTAAAAAGAGTAATTCCACATCTCTTTTCTTGTCCCTGTACTTTTGTTACCTTATATTTTATATCCACAAATATTATAAACATACAATAGATTATTTCATTTAGTTTTTAATTCACATATTCAATTTTCTTTTGATAATTGAAGAAAACTGAGAAAAGCAATCTTTTAAATTTACTTACATATTTACCATTTTTACAGTTCTTACTCTTTTATGTAGATCCAAAATTTCCAATTGTTACACGTTTTTATTCATTCTGAATGACTTTTGTAAAGTTTTTTTTTTTTTTTAGTTGTGGATGGACACAATACCTTTATTTTATTTATTTTTATGTGGTGCTGAGGATCAAACCTAGTGCCTCACTTGTGCTAAGCAAGCACTGTAGCCCTGAGCTTCAACACTGAATGACTATTTTTATAAATTTTACTCTCAGCTCTTGTTTCTGTGAATTTTTCATTATTTTGTATTCACTTTTGAAGAATGTTTTGCTGGATGGTTGTACTCCACAGTGTTTCCTTTTTATTGCTTCTGCTCTGCTCTCTGCAGGTGCCCTTCCACTAACCTCTCTTGCTTCTTATGGCATCAGCTATAACTCTCATCATTATTTTCTTACATGATATGTATCTTGATTCTTTAGTTATGGTTAAAATAGGTTCTTTATAGTTGATTTCCAACATTTAACTACAATGTGTTTTTTTGTATTTATTCTGCTTTTCTAAATTTAATTTTCTTCTTCTTTCACTTCTTTTGGATCTGTCAATTGCTATTTTTTGTTTTTTTAAATGAAAATAGAAAACATAGCTATTATTTTGTCAATTTTTTTTTTCTATTCCATGCTCCCTGTTTTTTTCTTTTAGGAGTGCAATTACATTTATGTTGAAATTCCTTAACATTACTCCATGGTCACTGAAGCTGTATCTTTTTTCATCCATTTTTCCTTTATGCTTCAATTTGTTTAATAATTTCTATTGTCCTACCTTCAATTTCCTTAATCCTTTTTTAATTTCATGATCTATATTTAAATATTTAAATTCAACTACTTTTTTTTTTAATCTCAGGCTTTGCTTTTTAGTTATAGAATTTTTTTTCTTGCTTCTCTTTTTTAAATTCGTGTATCTCTTTGATATTCTCTCTCTCTCTCTCTCTCTCTCACACACACACACACACACATGCATACACACACACACACACACACGCATACACACACACACACACACACACACACACACACACACTATACACACCAATGGTTGAACCAAGCAGCACTTCACCACTGAACCAGGAACCCCAGGCCTTTTTTGTTTTTGACTTAGAGACAAGGTCTACCTAAGTCACTTAGGGCCTTGCTAAGTTTCTGAGGTTGCTTTGACCTTATCCTCCTGCCTCAACTTCCGAGTTATTGGGATTACAGGTACAGGCCACCATGCCTGGTTTCATGTGTATTTTTACATATTGTATTTTTAATTTTTAAGTTTTTGTCTAATAACCACTAGCTGTTTTATCAGTGGATTTGCTTCTATTGACTGTTTCTTTCTACTTATAGTCATATTTTATTGGTTTTATTGCATCAGGTAACAAACATGTTATTGCATATTGGACATTATAAGTCATACATTGCAGCAACTGTGCATTATTTTGCATTTCCCTAAAACGTGTGGAATTTTCTTCTAGCAGATATTTTAATGATTGGTGGATTCCTTTATTTGTTTGGGGTTTGTTAGTAGACTTTCTTAAGGAATAAAAGCTTTCAATTCCAAAGCATAGACCTTAGTTCTTTCATATAGTTCTTCTATTTCTTAATTGTGATTTGACAAATTATACTGATGTATATTTATGCAGTAGAAGATGATGTTTTGATTTATGAATACAATATGGAATAATTAAATCATACAAATACCTTTTTTATGTGTTTGGGGCAACATTTAAAATTTGTTCTTTTAGCAATTTTGAAATGTACAAGCATACTGTTTACTATATTCACTATGCTGCATAGTTTTTCTCAAGGAAAACTCACGCATCCTCCCTGTCTAATTGAAGTTTTGTACACTTTGACCACACGGCTCTCCCTTTTCTTCACACCCAGCCTCTCATGAGCACCATTCTACCCTCTGGTATTTTATTTCAATTGTTTTAGATCATACCTGTTAGTGAGATCATGAAGTATTTATCTTTATGTGCTTTGCTTACTTCATTTAGCATGTTTTCCAATTCCTTCTAAGATGTCACAAATGACAAAAATTTCTTTGTTAAGGCTGAATAATGTCAAATTGAATTAATATGTGACATTTTCCTTATCCATTCACTGGTTGATGAACACTTAGGTTGTCATTATATTTTCATATATCTATTGACCATTTGCAGGTCTTCCTTTGAGAAATGTCTTTTCAGGTCCTTCATCCATTTTTAAAATTGGATTATTTGTGTTCTTTATATAGAGTTGTTTAAGGTCCCTATATATTTTGGTTTGAAGTCCTTATTAATGCATGGCTTGCATATACTTTTTCCCCAAACCATATGTTGTTGCTTCACCTGGTTAACTATTTCATTTTTAGTATACAGCTTTGATTAAACTATTATAAGTTCCTTTTTAAAAATTTTTTTCTTAAAATTTCTTCCAGACTTGAGGCCCTCTCACATGCTTTCAAATAACTACTTATATATATCTCATTTGAACTTTATAATTGCTAATAGATGAAATATTAGTCTAATAAAATCTGTACTTCCATTATTCAAAGTAAGAATTCCTAGGAAAACTTTTTAGATAGATCCCTGAAATATAAAACTTTAGTAGAAATAAATAGCACATACTACAAATGAATTTAATCAATCCCTTACATCTACTTGTAAGCTTACAGGAAAAACAAACATAAGATAAACCAAATCACCCAGCAAAAATAACTTCAGAATGTTCAATTAGCATTCTAGGGAACAAGTGACTAATTTCTCCAAATAAGTAAAAGCATAGACATATAAGGATAAAAAAGGACAAAGGATATATATAAATCACCTGTAAAACTGGTTCTAGTTTATAGTTTGTTTTTTTTTAAGTAAAATTCAAAAGGGCATGTTTTAGATAATGAAAGAAATTTGAAAATGGAATGAGAATTAAATAACATTGGTAAACTATTGTTTTCTTACATGCAACCATAGTATCATGGTGATTTTATCATGTAAAGTATAGAAAATTTAACAGTAAAATGATATAATGTCTGGAGCATAGTCTAAACTTTACCAGGAAAAGCAGATGGGGAGTGAAATGAAATAGCATTAACAAAATATTGAAGTTTTAAGATAGGCACATAAAAGTCGATTTTATCATTCTTTTTAATTTTAGGTATATTTGACATTTTTATCCTGAATAGTTCTAAGTTGTAACTGCATAACGTACTCAAGGTGTTTACTTAAGCAAGGTATAGTAAAAATGTGATATGCAGTCACTCCTGCCCTCTGTACCCAGGAAAGACACCGTGAGACCGAGAAGAGACTTTCACAATGAAGAAGATGAACTTTCAGTCATGCTCACTGGACAGCTTCAAAAAAACAAAAAGGCGAAACATTGAAAGGCAATTGTCCTTTCATTCTCTTTCATTTTCTCTTTCTCCCTTCATGAGCCAGCATTTCTGACTTCTCCCTGAAGTTTTTACTCTTCATACCCCAGAGTCTGCTGAGGAGGGAACTGGAGAAGATATGATAGTGACTGCACCATTTTCTACTTATGGGTTCACGTAAATATTTTCTTTGGTTGAACTGTTAAGAACAAAAACAAATGTAACTGATAAGATAGAGGACAGTTGACCAGAGACGTTGTTTGGAACAATAAGAAATAATAACCCAGATGTGCTGGGTGTACACCTATAATCCCAGCAGATGGGAGGCTGAGGCAGGAGAATGGCTAGTTCAGATCTATCCTCAGCAACTTGCCAAGGCCCTAAGCAACTCAGTGAGACCAGACATCTAAATAAAATATAGAAATGAAGAACTGGGGATGTGGCTCAATGGTTAAATGCCCCTGGGCTCAAACCCTAATTAAAAAAAAAAAATTATGTTGACCACTGATAGTTTAAGGGGTGTTGTTGTTACTGACCTGCCTGCAAGCCAAGACTAACTTATTTAACAAGTGAGTGAATAGAAATGGCAATATTCATCACTGGTATGAAATGATCAAAAATTGGATATTTTTAAAGTGTATACTGTAGTATATTTATTAATATACTATATATTTATTAATTAATGCTATTAAATAGGTCCTGATTATGTGTTAGACATTTTACTGTGTGTTTTTTAAGAATTTATTTTCCTTACATGAAAACAAGGAAGGTCTTCCATTTTACACACAAGAAATTTGAGGCTCAGAAAATAATAATATAAAAAGTTTTCATGTTCATCTAGCTAGAAAGATGCCAGAATTTGGAACTAAATCTATATACTTTTGAAGCCCATGCTCTTATTCACTGTACTGGAGGCTCTTTGAAGTTAGATATGGAGCCCTATTATTGTATCTTCCCAGTGTACTCGGTAAAAATACTAAGTCCATATTTTATTCAGCCCTAGTTGAACAAGGAAGTAAACAATGAACAAATACATTTTTTAAAGTCATTTTTTGTTTTTAAAATTATTTTTTATGATCATACATAGCAGGATGCATTATGTCATATTTGTACAACACATAACATAATTTCCTCTGTCTCCTTTCCCAGTACCTTCCCTTTCACTCCTCTCCTCCCTTCCCCAGGGTTCACTTGCTGTACTCTACAGATTTCCCTTTAATCATCATCATCATCAACAACAACATCATCATCATCAGTGCATGATCGATATATGTATAAGTGGGATTTATTGTGGTATATTTGTACATGGACATAACAATTTAGTAATTTTGTTACCAGCACTTTCCCATGACCCCTCCTACTCCCTCCTTCTTGATACCTTTCCTCTACTCTATTGCTCACTCTTCTGTTTTCTTGAGATCTCCCCATTTTTTAAAATTCCTTCTCTCTCTCTCTCTCTCTCTCTCTCTCTCTCTCTCTCTCTCTCTCTCTCTCTCTGGCTTCTGCATATGAGAGAAAATAGTCCATCCTTGACTTTCAAGTTTAGCTTATTTCACTTAACATGATGTTCTCTAGCTTTATCCATTTGCCAACAAATAGCACAATTCCCTTCTTCATAGCTAAGTGAAACTCCATTGTATGTAATACTACATTTTCTTTATCTATTCATCTATTGACGGTCACCTAGACTGAGTTCATAATTTGGCTACTGTGGATTATACATGCATGCCAACATTTATAAGTACAGCAATTCACAACAGCCAAGGACAAATAAAATTCACTGCAGGAGATGAATAAGTTTTGGGAAATAGGTTGGGAGAAGGAACTAAGTAATTAGAAGTCATCTCTGTTCAATATTTTAAATCACTCATTACTGGTTGGAAGTACCAACATATATTATGTTGCTAAGTATACCTTGTTTTTAATGAATTCACAGTTTAAAGATGCAATGTTGCATGAAGTTTTGGGAATATTAGAGGAATCTCTCTCATTTTGTTTATAAACATACTTTGAATGTTACAAGTATTGCAGCAATAGAGTCGTGGCTAATATCTATCACTTGATAGTGAACCAGGCGTGATGATAAATACTTTTCGTATGTTACCTCATTTAACATTCAAGTAGGACAATGTTACCAGTACTACTATTATCCACACTGACAGACGAGAAACACCAGACTCAGGGAAGTTAAATGAGTTGCACATGAGTTTAGTGATCCAAGCACTGCTCTGAGTCTAGAGCACACCTTCTTATTTACAACACACCCCTTTTCAGCATTGCCCATTTTGCTTCCCTGTGCAGTCTAAATCAATGCAAAGACTCTTTGTTAAAAAGAGATTCCTGGAAGAAGTTGGAATGCTAGTGAAAATCACAAAAGGTTCTGATTTATTCCTGTTTAGAAAAGTTTAAGTACTTTCCTTAATATGAAAGCCACTTCTTGCATTTTCTCTTAGGCAAAATTTGTGGCTTCTCCTAAAATCCCTAAAGCTATGACTAAATTTATAGGAACATCTCAATGGAGATAAGCAAGGGTGAATGATTAAGGTTTCCATATGATTTAGAGAATGTAGAACTGCTTATGCAACCAGGTCACTAAGATCAAGACCTAAATTAACACAAACATTACCTTTCATTCTAACTCAAACTTTGACCAAGCCCCTTCTCTAGCACTGGTTGTCCAGTTCTGAGCTTTAGAAAAAAACTAAACAAAAGATTTAAATGTAATACTGATGAATCATAGCATCCTAGACTTAGAATATAGTTAATGTTACCTTGTAGTCCTACTCCCTCATTTAACAGATGAGAAGAGGGGTCTTGTGACCAAACCATCATGAAGTATGTTCTTATCAGAAGAAGTATGGTATGTAGCAAGCTTCAGTTTAAATTGACTAGGTGGGAAATCCTACTAGGAGTAGTTAAAGAAAAGAATAGAAAGAAGTTTCAGAGATTTCTCTTCTATAAGTCTGAAAAATCCAAGTGATTTTCACCAATATGAAATGACAACCTTACAGTCCTCACGAGAGTCAATCAATATTCATTTATTTGTTTGGGGGGTTGAAATTAGGGATTGAACTCAGGGGCACTCAACTACTGAGCCAAATCCCCAGCCCTATTTTGTATTTTATTTAGAGACAGGGTCTCATAGAGTGCTAAGGACTTTGCTTTTGCTGAGGCTGGCTTTGAACTCATGATCCTCCTGCCTCAGCCCCAAAGCCACTGTGATTATAGGTGTGCACCATCTCACCCAGCTTCATTAATTTTTTTTAACATATGTTCATGGAATGTTTCTAGGAGACCCAAATGATTTTTGACTTTAAAGTGACAAATAGCATAAAAAATGTACCTGTTCTTGTGAAGTATATATTTTAATGAGATCATTTAAAATTTTAACTTTAAATATTAAATACTATATTAAATGTTAAATTTAAGTAATTTAAAAATACACTGAACCAGGTAAATGAAAATTATAATGCTAAGTGGGTCATAATAGGATGATGGAAGTCTAAATGGGGAGGATCTACAATATAAAAGGGTCATCAAAAAAAGTCTATCCAGCTGAGATCTAAAATATAGAAACAACATAATTAGGCAAAGAGACAGGAGAAAAGCATTCAAGGAAGAAAGAATTGCAAGTGCAAAGGTCCAGAGGTGACTTATATCCAGCAGAAATTGTTACAGTTTAGTTGTGAGGTGTCCTTCAAAACTTCCTGAATTAATGCAGGAGTTGAAATGATTAGATTATAAGACACATAACCTATTCACTAGCTTTATCCATTTTATGGATTAATAATTTGAATGGACTAACTTGGTGCTATCTAAATGTAGGTAGGGTATGACTGTTGGAAGTAGGTCCCTGGGGGTTTCCCTTGCATTTTATTTTTCATCCCTGGTGATCTTTCTCTGCTTCTGGCCACCATGAACTGAGTAGCCTTCTTCTGCTACACCCTTCTGCTGCAATGTTCTGCTTCATCTTAGGCCCAGAGCAACAGAGTTGGTCAACCATGGACTGAACCTCTGAAACAGAAGTTCAAATAAACTTTTCTTCCACTAAGTTGTTCTTGTCAGATATTTTGACCCCAGAGACAAAAACCTAACCCCCCCACACACACTTATTAATAGATTAGTATATTAATAAATTAGTTTATTTCTTTTGGATACAAATCAGCTTCATGGTCAGCTAAGCAATGAAATATATTTTTTGTCTGTACTTATCATGTTTTCACATTCTCACCTTCATCTTTCAATTTATCTACCATTATCTGCTTAAGTATTTTAATTTTCTTTTTTTTACCCTAATTTCTTTAGTGCTTTTATGGGGATGTCCATCTGGCCCACCCTAAAATCTATAAGGAAATTCTAATCTTTTAATAACCAACCACTAGAGGTATTCTCTATACACATTCAATTCCAGTATTGCTATAATTATCAATCTAATTTCTGACATAGGAAATGAGCCAACATCTCCATGTGTGTAGACAGATGGAAAAGAAATGTCTAATGCCCTATCTCGCAGAGAGTCTCTTCAGTAATTCCCTGACCACCATACCGATGGGACAAAGGGAATAAAGACTTCATGATTTAAGTCCTATGGGAATAGAGCATACTGATTAGCATTGTTGGTGTGTATTGCCACATGCCAGCCTTGACTTTCAACTCTGATTGCTTTGTACCATGAGTGGACCTGTTCTAGGTGCCATAAAGAACACAAATTAAAACTAAACTTATGGTCCCATATTTCCTTTAAAATTGTAATATTGCTCTTCTCCAAGGGTAGAAAACAGATTTTATACTATTCATAGCACTCTATAATTTCTGTCTTAGCATATAACTCATAGCTATATATCCGTGTGAATAATTAATATCCTTCACTACATGTTAAGTTCCTTGGTATCAATAATTATCTCTCCCAATGGAACATAGTAGGTACCCATCAAAACTCTTGGATAGATGAGTGAAAATTTTAAAGTATATGTGTTTGTGTCACTCACAGTCTAGAATGGTGCTAGTCTGTTTGTATTTGGAAGAGGACATGTATAGTTAGGAGGTGAGGCAGTATTAATTTATTCAGCAAATGTTTGAGTAATCATTGTGTTCAGTATTGTTCTAGGAATAGAATAGTCTCTTTTACTGATTTAAACATCTGATTGTGGAACTAGACCTTAATCAAATAATTACACTAACAAATAGAACAGCACAACTCAGGAAAAATGCCATGAAGTTGCTGAATGAAGACTAATTTACATTTCAGGAGCTCTAGGGAAGAGATTGCCAATGGAAGATATAGCAGATATAGCTTTGACTTGTCTCATTATTTCTTTTCAGTCCATGGCCAAATGCAATGTAGAACCCATTACTGTATTTCAGTAAGCAAGACACTCTGCAAGCTCTATACTCCACCACCCTTTGGAATCTTTCTTCCTGATTTCTATCCAACACCACCTTGTCTGGATTCTATCTCTGCATCTGGTCCCTTTGGGTCGAATTCACAGTTGGCCATTCTGCTTAGCTTTCAGTTTGGGTCCGACTTTCAATCATGGTTCCCTCCTCCCCATCTTTGCTTGGCAGCTGTGTGGACTAGTCTTACTCAATCTCAGTCACCAACCTATAACTCAGAATCCCAATACTGAGCTCATGTTTGTACTGGAGAGGAGTCATGACTTCTTGTATCATATGCTTTGCTGCCTCTTTATCTACATGTGCTCCCCATTCCTCTCAGCTTCTACAAAACTAATTCAATTTGCTCAAGTCTAATCTTTTCCAGGTTTTTGATAACTCCCTAAATCTGAACTTTGCACCATTCTCTGTAACTTCACTCAGCAATAAAAATAAAACTTTAAAAATGTAAAGCACTTAGTGTCATTTCCTACTTCAAACTCTCTCATGGATCCACTTTCTACTCAAAACAAAGTCCAAACCCTTTATCATTCCCTGCAAGTTTCAACTTGAGTTGCCACTCTGGTCTTCTCTGATGACATCCACTATTACTTCATCACTGTTACAAGTTTCTGCACATTGTCTTTCTTTAGGTTTCTGAAATATGTCAACCTCATTTCCATCCAATGGTGCTGAAATGTGCTGTTCCCTTTGCCTGCAAAACTTTCTCAATCTCCAGATCATTGTCTGTTGGCTACTTTTGTCAATCTTCTATTTTCTACTCTGAGGCGCCATCCCTGAGCATTCACTCCCAATTTACTCTAGGAAGCTTGTTCTTACCCTAGTCACACTCTATTAAGTGGTTCAAATTTCTTTTATTCATGATCTTATCACCCTCTCAAATTAACTCATTTACTTATGTAAGTATAAGTGGACATTTTAATGAGATTCTAAGGTGTCCAGTCAATCTTGATTACTGAGGAGAATTAATGCATCTTATTGTGGTTGGTCACTTATATCTTCCTTAAACACAGTCATCAGGCATCCATTGGGACACAAGTTCTTTCAGCTGAGAAATGTTCCACCTCCCTGCAGACCCCTTAGATAGGAGTTAGCTCATCTCTCCACCCCTGCATTTCCTTGCACATTGGATCCATGGAAATATTTCATTGTTATAACCTTCATTGCATTCAAAAAGTGAGGGCTACTCAATGCTCCGTTAGTCCTCTGTCATAGCAGTTGTCAACCCCATGGTTCACTTTTTGGGTTTTCCAGGTAGAATCAGACTCCAGGGAACTATGTTCCTCAAACAAAGAGAACCTATATGAAACTCTGGTTTCCTTTAAGCCACTCTCTTTAAATGAAGAAGGAAGCAATCTCACCTCTCCCTGAGGAAGAGGATGGGAGCAGAGAAACCCAAATGCCCTCTCCAAAAATATCTCTTCTTTTGTCTTCAAATGCTGTCATTTAGTTGTGCTCATTTCACATCTCACTAATCTGTTACATCTACTAGTGTAGAGAAATGCAGTTAATATATCACATTTGAAATGTTTATGTCATAGCCTTGCATTGCACTTTGGAAAACAGCATTTACTATCATAGTGCTTCATTCAAGACTTCTATATCAAGGTTGCTAATTGTCTCCATAATTGCACTCAAAAATAGCACAGAAACCTACAAATGGAACTGACTGAAAACAATCAGTACAGCTATAATATTTCATGATTGGTTAACAACCCTCTCGGTCTCTTGCTACTAGAATCTATGCTCCATGAAAGTAAGAGGTTTTACTGTCTTGTTCATCACTGTGTATTCATTGAGTCGAAAACAATAGTTGAAACAGATGATCTATTCATAACTGTAAAATGAATGAATAAATATTTAATTTGTGCCAGGCAACAATGGTAAAAGCCTTATATTAAAATACATACCTCTTCTATTTCATTGCTTGAAATTGGTTTATTTAAGTTGTGTATGTCCTCCTCGTTCAGTTTAGGTAATTCATATGTCTCTAGAAATTTGTTGATGTCTTCGAGGTTTTCTGTTTTGTTGGAGCATAGATTTTCGAAATAGCTTCTAATTATGTTTTGTATTTCACTCGTGTCTGTTGTGATGTTTCCTTGTTCATTCCGAATGTTAGTAATTTGAGTTTTCTCCCTCTTTCTCTTTGTTAGTGTGCCTAAGGGTTTATCAATTTTATTTATTTTTTCAAAGAACCAACTATTTATTTTGTTAATTTTTCTAATTGTTTATTTTGTTTCGATTTCGTTGATTTCGGCTCTGATTTTAACTATTTCCTGTCTTCTATTACTTTTGGTATTGGTCTGCTCTTCTTTTTCTAGCGCTTTGAGCTGTAGTGTTGAGTCGTTTATTTGTTGATTTCTACTTCTTTTTTTGAATGCGCCCCATGAAATAAATCTTCCTCTAAGTACTGCTTTCATAGTGTCCCAGAGATTTTGATATGATGTGTCTTTGTTCTCATTTACTTCTAAGAATTTTTTTATTTCCCTCCTGATGTCTTCTGTTATCCATTCATCATATAATAGTGTATTATTTAATCTCCAGGTATTGGCAATTTTCTCATACTAGACAAAGGTTCCAAAAATATGTAATGGAGAAAAGATAGCCTCTTCAACAAATGGTGCTGGGAAAACTGGAAAACCATATGCAATAGAATGAAATTAAACCCCTATCTCTCACCCTACACAAAACTCAACTCAAAATGGATCAAGGACCTCGGAATCAGACCAGAGACCCTGCATCTTATAGAAGAAAAAGTAGGTCCAAATCTTCAACTTGTTGGCTTAGGATCAGACTTCTTTAACAGGACTCCCATAGCACAAGAAATAAAAGCAAGAATCAACAACTGGGATAGATTCAAACTAAAAAGCTTTCTCTCAGCAAAGGAAACTATCAGCAATGTGAAGAGAGAGCCTAGAGAGTGGGAGAATATCTTTGCCAACCATACTTCAGATAGAGCGCTAATTTCCAGAATCTATAAAGAACTCAAAAAACTCTACACGAAGAATACAAATAATCCAATCAACAAATGGGCTAAGGAAATGAACAGACACTTCACAGAAGAAGATGTACAAGTAATCAACAGATATATGAAAAAATGTTCAACATCCCTAGAAATAAGGGAAATGCAAATCAAAACTACCCTAAGATTTCATCTCACCCCAATTAGAATGGCGATTATCAAGAACACAAGCAACAATAGGTGTTGGCGAGGATGTGGTGAAAAAGGAACACTCCTACATTGCTGGTGGGGATGCAAATTAGTGCAGCCACTCTGGAAAGCAGTGTGGAGATTCCTCAGAAAGCTTGGAATGGAAACACCATTTGACCCAGCTATCCCACTCCTTGGCCTATACCCAAAGGACTTAAAATCAGCATACTACAGAGATACAGCCATATCAATGTTCATTGCTGCTCAATTCACCATAGCCAGATTGTGGAACCAACCTAGATGCCCTTCAGTTGATGAATGGATAAAGAAACTGTGGCACATATATACAATGGAATATTACTCCGCAATGAAGAATGATAAAATTATGGCATTTACAGGCAAATGGATGAAATTGGAGAATATCATGCTAAGTGAGGTAAGCCAATCTCAAAAAACTAAAGGACGAATGATCTCGCTGATAAGCGGATGAGGACATATAATGGGGGGTGGGAGGGGTTAGCATTAGGTTTAGGGTTAGGTTTAGGGTTAGGGATAAGGAGTGTGGTAAGAATGAAGGAAAGAAGGACTGTATAGAGGGGAAAGAGGGGTGGGGGGGAAGGAAAAAAAAAATCAAACATCATTGCCCTATGTAAATGTATGATTACACAAATGGTATGCTTTGACTCTAGGTACAAATAGAGAAACAACATGTATCCCATTTGTATACAATAATAAAAAAAAATCAGAGTTTCTGATACTTATCAGAGTAAATAGTAATTGTATTAAAAATCATGCTTCATAGAAATGTGAATAAATGAATTCAGAAACTCCAAAATTAATGTATATAATTTATACTTATGATTTATACTTATATATAAATCATTTTACATATAAAAATACATAAATAAAGGTATCTATTGTTTTTTTAGATTAAAAACTAAGGATCAAAGCAGCTAAGTGACATGTCTGAGATTATATACGTAAAAATATATGGGCTGGAATTAAAGTTTACACAGTCTAACTCCAGAACACTTGACTTACGCTATTAGACATCTATCTATGTGCAAATCTACTAGCACAGTGTACTGTTAAACTTCCAGGGATGGAACTGAGCCTGGTACTTCTTATATTTTAACATGCAATGGGGCACTAATAACTCCCATGTAATGTGGAATTCACATGCTGCAAGACTTCAGAAGGCATAATCATACTTCATTGGACAGGTGCACTTTCAGAAAAGGTTTTTAAAGATGTTGGCTTCTTGGATTTATCTGAAAAGATATTTTCAATTTCAGTAGCTGTACAGAGAATGACATGACAAGGTTATGATAAGAACTGAAGGAAGAGAATCAGAAAAGTCATGCAGACTGATGTATCATACTCAGTGACTGATCCAATGTTGCAGACAAGGAAAGAGTAATTGACTACTGATGTAAGGACTTAAGAGCTCCAATTAGAAATAGGGAACCAAAAAAGAAAATGTGACCATTAAGAGAAATAAGAGCTTGATGATAATTTGGAATAAAAGCTAAAGGATAAGAGTCCTTAGGACCAGATACCTAAATGAAAGGACAAACTGATCTTTGGGGGGGTTCACCCAAGGCACTGGGATCACAAATTTATAATGGACCTAAATAGCATCTTTCAAGGGATGTAACTTTGATTCTAGAAAATTGGGAAATTGGTTTATTAAGCATTTCTTTCCATAGAAAGAAAGAGATGATAATGGGCCAAAATGGTCTTTCTGATTCCTGAAAAATCTTGACTATTTCTGGGATGTTTTCAATGTTTGGCAGATGTACACAGATCATGTTAGGATCTGGTTGCCTCAAGGTTGTACAGGACCTTGACTTTTTATGTGTGATCACAGGATGGGTTTGAGAGTTGCCCTTCCACCAAGAACAATGTGGAAGAGACAATGGAAAAACTGTTAGGTCCATATAACACCTAATTTTTCACACCAAAATCATTATCCAAGAGCATTCACAACTGAAATTATAGTAAAATATCATCAAGTATTATGACTTTCATATGTCAATCTATACTTATAACTATAGGTACATTTTTATCTGTGTCTATCATTCCTTTTCCAACATAACAAACAGGACTTTATTCCTGAAGATACTTGGGTCTTGTGAATATGACAAATTAGAGAAAGTTCTCTGTATCACCCAGGACATACTGAAATTGATAAATATCACTAGATTGCTCTTCAGGATTTCCTTCAGGATCTTTAGATCTAGCAATAAAATAGTGTGTGTTGGTGATGAGTTCTCAGCTCAGATCATGACTGTGTAAATGGGAGCAGCTACCCTTCCCCAAGTTAAGAGATCTCAGCATGCTTGTAGTTTATTCAATGATGAAAGTCAACAATTTGGTGATTTTCAGATGATTGCTGGCCTACTCTTGGCAATCAGCAGCAATTAGTCCAATGTTTAAAATGACTTCTATGAAAACAACAAGAATATATGGGGAGCAACCACTGAACCCAGGGTTAAGATATAATTTTTGCCATGTAAGAAAGATGGGGTGGAGAGAGCAAAATCCATAACCTCAAAATGCAAGCTCCAGTTTCACATCTGCAGGTTTGGAATAATATATTTCTCTGCCAACTACTCAAGGTTGTTCTCGGGGGGTGGGGGGCGGATATTATAGTGGATACAAAACTTTGCAATAGACAGAATCATTTTATTCACCCATTTTTAAATGTTTTCATTCAACAGATATTTACTGAGATTCTTTTGTGCATAGAACTATACTTGTCTCTAGGTATACATTAGTAGGAAAAGCAGAAATTTTTCCTGATCTTATGACTCTTCCTTCCTAAGTAGTGGACTAGTATGTAAAACTATAGCATTAATAACCTTACCCTAATCTAAAAATCACGTATATAACTGAAATACATAGCTATGCTCAGGGGGCATTCATTTGGGAGGTAAGATTGGAGACAAGCAGACCTGTGAATGTAAGCAGGTTCCATCACTTACTAGAATGACCTGGAAATTTTATTCGATTTATACAATGCTTTGGAGTCTTAATATGTACATTGAGATTGCTTATAATAATGATTGCTTAGAGTTATTAGAATATAATGAATTAAAGTTTATTAAGCACTCTATACATCAACGGGCACACATCGTGTCCTCTATAAATAATGACTTCAAATTTTTACTTGGTTGAAATAAGACAGTCACAAAAAGAGAAATAGTATAGGATGCACTTAAATGGGGTACTTAGCATAGTTACTAATCCTAGAGATACAGAGTATAATGGTGGTTGCCAGGGGCAAGGGCAGGAGGGAGGAATGATTAGTTAATGTTTAATGAACAGAGTTTCAATTTTTCAAGATAAAAATTTCCAGTTTCTGAAATGTATGTTGGTCATGGTTGTCCAATATGAAAAGATATAATACTACTGACCTGTAGAGTTAAAAATTCTTAAGATGGCAGATTTTATGTTATGTATATTTTACCACAGCTTTTTTTTTTTTTTTTTTAAATATTGACTAGAAGATGCTCTCTTTTGCAACACAATTACAGCTGGGTGGATTATCTCCCCTCCTAGCTCTCTAGCTGACGTTTGTTACCAAGGACTACTCTAAGGGATCACTAAATAATTCACATGGCTAGAGGCAGGCTCAGACACAGGCACAGGAACTATTTCATCCTGCCTGATTTCAGTTCATTCCTATGCAGGATTCTAAGGATCTGAAGTCCCTATAAATAACCCGAAGATGGCAAAGGTATATCTACTCACAGATCCCTGGCCAGCTCCTGGGGCGCTCCCCTGCAGCAGTCTGAAATTGAGTCAAATGGGTCAGATACCACCTCCAGGGGAGAAGCCTAAGGGAGTGACCACTTTTCTTCCATGGGGAATGGCTAACCTTCCCCAGACCAATGGACAGGAACCAAAAAGAGAAATCCACTGTCCTGCCAACCTACTTAGGAGGCTGTCCTGAGGGCTGATGGCTTGGCGGTGCTGTTGCTAAGGTCCCTCAGCTGGTGTAGCAGTCATTCACACCCCACCTCTCAGGGTCAATAAGAAAGCCACCAGGTTTGGTGAGGGAAGACTGGAGGAAACAAACCTGCCAGAGTGTCAGGGGCAGTAGGGTCTCAGGGAGAGTGTCACACTCTGTCAGCTCCTGCTGCTTGAAAGCAATTGAAACAGGTGCTGCATTAATATGTATTACTCCTCCTTTAAACTGAATTTGATTTGAGGGTAGAAAATGCCACACACACGGAAGCTTTTCATGAACTTATTCTCCTGAGTTTTGCTTCACTCAGGGATGTCCACTACCAAAAACCTGGGGGCTGGAATTTCCAGTTAATTTGCAGAGGACTTGCTGGTTCTGAACTACCAGGGCCCAGAGGATGAAATGTCCTTTTCTCATAGGTCTATCTGGAGTTCTTTTCCCCTGGAGTATAGCAATAATACTATTTTAGAGTACTAAGGATATGGACTAATT
Organism: Sciurus carolinensis; assembly: GCF_902686445.1. Classification (NCBI taxonomy): domain Eukaryota; kingdom Metazoa; phylum Chordata; class Mammalia; order Rodentia; family Sciuridae; genus Sciurus; species Sciurus carolinensis. The sequence continues at coordinate 102,754,301 of NC_062218.1, read as the reverse complement.
TACTAGGTCTGCTGTAACAAAGTATCACAAATAGGGGCTTAAAACAACAGAAATTAGGGCTGGAGATGTGGCATGGTGGTAGAGTGCTTGCCTAACATGTGTGAGGCCCTGGGTTGGATCCCCAGCACTGAAGAAAAAAAAAAGAAAAGTAACTATAGATTAGGTAGAGGGGAGTAAAGGGAAGGGAAGGGGTATGGGGGAGGAAGGAGAGTAGAGTGAAACAGACGTTATTACCTCATGTACATATATGACTGCATGACCTATGTGATCGTACAATGTGTACAATCAAAAAAGTGAGAAATTATACTCCATTTATATATGATTTATCAAAATGCATAAATGAATTCTACTGTCATATATAACTAATTAGGACAAATTTAAAAAAAAATTTAAAGGAAAAAATCCCACACACATAGAAATTCATTTTTCACATCTCTGAGATGAGCAGTTGGGAGTCAAGGTGTGTGCAGAGTTGGTTCCTTCTGGAGTTATAAGGGAGAATCTGCTCTGTGGAGCTCCCTAGTTTCTGGTGGTTGCCAACAACCCTTGAGTTGGCTGCTTTGTAATAGTGTAATGCCAATCTCTGCCTGGATCTTCACATGACCTTCTTTCCTAAGTGTCTCCTGTGTGTCCCCATGTTTCCAAGTTTCCCTTCTCTTACAACAGTCACCAGAGTGAGGGTCCTCCCTTATCTATCATAACTTCTTAATTACATCTACAAAGACTCTATTTCCAAATAAAGGCATATTTCTATCTACTGAGAATTAGGACTGCAATATATCTTTTTGAGGGACTCATCTGAACCACGCAGGGTAGAAGGAGAGAGGACTAGACAGAGTTCTGTTTCCTCAGAAAGGTTCCTGGTTTTCCTTACAGTGAGCTCCTGGTTGCTGTTTACTCAGTGACCAGAGGAAGGGATAGGCAAATGATATGTCAATGCTTATTATTTATGGTACTTATTTCTCAAAAAGTTGTCTTGAACATGGAGGTAGTAACTACTATTCTTTTGCTCCTGGGGGCAGGGGAACAGGATTTTTTCTGCAAACTTCTGATCACATTCTTTATCAATTGATCAATATACAGACTTGTTTTATGTATCTCTAGTGAAAACACCTTACTTCATATATATATTGTTGATTCTCTATCATTGAACTCATGGCAAACTGCTCTATAACTCATGCTTGAAAGAAGCTTACCTAATACACCTTATACTTATGAACACTAGAGAGCACTATGCTTGGGTGCCATTTTATATTGTGAAATCACCAGCAAAAAATATTTTTTTTAAATATAAAAAATGCAGCACCAAATTGACCCTAAAAGGATACTTGCTTACCATATTAGAGCAGAAATGAGCATTGCCTGGTGTGACCTGAGTTGAGCTGGGAACATGCATGTTAAGGAACTCAAATTTTTTTGCTGCTCTGAGGATGTCTGGATGTGACCGCAAAAGCACCATGAGTATTTATTTTAGAATTATGAATAAATTATTTTGAGTAGAAAAATGTACAAATATAGAATCTTTGAATAATAAGGATTGCCAGCTATTGCAGCCATCCCCAGCAGGTTTCCTGGCACAGGTGCTCCCAACGCAGCTGCAGATGCCATCCGGAACGGAGGTGAGCTGTCTGTGACTGTGATAGTATTATCACATTTTGGTCGAGCCCAGAGTAGATCTATGCAAACCAAACAATGGGACGCACACTCCCATAATACTGCCATCGTAAATAAACTGTAGGTAACAAAATCTATACTGGGGAAGAGGATGGGTGAGGTGAACTCTAAATTTGATGACTTTACATGTAAATGTAAAAATAACAGAGTTGCTTGAAATCCACCAGAGTTATTTCTTTCTGACGTCAGGTAAAAGGAGACATGAGTGAGAGGTTGAGTCACAGAATAATAGTTAAAATGTGTTCTCACTCATTCTGTGGATGTGAAACATACAAGGTCGTACACAACAAATATTTATTGAGTGCCTTTTACCAACCAGGTAACATGCAGAATGCTAAGGATATAAGAGTGAATAATATAGGCACAAGAAAAGCTGTGACTTATGTTGAGGAAAATATGGGTAGAGGGAAATAAAGTGAGTTAGAAGAAAGGAAAATTTAATGGGACTGCAGAATAATGTTTGAGGAAGAGAACAATTTAAGATAGGCTAGGAGAGGCATAAAATTTAAAAAAAAAATTAATGGTAGTAACCTTAGAAGTTTGGCATTAGAAGTGTTTACTTTAAAATGTAGCGTAGGTATCAGAAAGATCAGTATAGAGAAGGGAAGATGGGGAGGGACATGGGAAGTAGTGGGGATTCTATTAGAACAAATTATATTTCATGCTTTTATAATTATGTCAAAATGAATCCTAATGTTATGTATAACTAATAGGAACCAATAAAAAGACAAGAAAAAAGAATAGGTTCAATTTAAGTAATAATAAAAAAAAAATGGAGTGTAAGATCAACGTCAAAGACCTCTCCAACAGGAAAAGCTGGCTTGATGTAGGCCAGAAGCCTTTGGTGAACAGCCAAGTCCCTGAGACACTTCCACAGATCCATGAGACCTACACTGTTCATAACAATAATAAGGTATGACTTGCTTTTATCATGTGTTGACATTTGTAGTGATGGGATAAAAGCAATGGTGGGTAGAGCTGCTGGTTCCTCTGTATAAATCAAGATGGGGACACGACACTGTACTAGTGAGTAACCACGGCTCCTTCATCACTATGCACTTCCACTGGAAACAAACAATGTCACCAGAGGATATCCTTATTGGAGCAGTGTAAGTGAACTAAATCTCAGTCTTGATGTCACAAGACTTTCCTGTGATGAAAGGATGAAGTGGGGAGAGTGCCAAAGGCGTGAGGCCCTGCTGCAGCGTACCGGAAGTCAGAAGACTGTCTTGAAGGAAAAGAAGGGTGAACGTTTCAGCTGCAAACTGAGCTAATTTATGCATTTTTTTCATGAAATGTAAATTCTGGTAGTTCAGACTTAGAACTTTGGCATACAGATTTTTTTTTAGACTAATGAAGTAAACCCAACACTTAAAAGAAAAGCAAATGACAACATTTATGGTTAAAGATGAAATTTCTGACTGCAGCAGCAAACATGACAGCTTCCCACCACATAAAGACTTTTGAGGATATTAGTGGTACCCTTAACTAATGCAATTTTTATACTATATTTTATAAAATGTGATGACATTTAGATCTTTAATATTTTCCAGATGACCAGAGTGTAGTATCATAAAATCATTCATTGATAAAAGTCATTCAAAATATAACTAATGTTTTTAATGTAACAGCATATAAAAGCGTACAGATACAATACTACAATTTATCTTTGAGAAACTATCATTTGTTGAGTTTTGGTATAAAATCAAGAAATATCAATAATTATCTGTAAAAGTTATTAAAATATGTAACTTTTCCAACTACATATCTGTGTTAGCCCAAATTTTCTTCACACAGTTTATTTAATACATCATATTGCAATAGGCTGAATATAAACAAAAATACGAAACTCTAGTTATCTTCTATTAAACAAAGCATTAAAGACATATTTAAAATGTAAATGAACACCCTTGTTCTCACTAATTTTCTTGTTTTGGAAAACATTGTTTTTTTAATATTATAATATATACACTTTTTTATATTTTCATGTAATTACTTTCCTGGTCAATACTGTTATTTAGAAATAAAAATAATATTTTAAAATACTTTCAGTTTTAAAATCTACTATGTGTTATGGTTTGGATGTGACGTGTCCCCCAAAAGCTCACGTGTGAGATAACGCAAGAAAGTTCAGAGGAGAAATGATCTGGTTGTAAAACTCTTAACCCAATCAGTGATTTAATCCCTTGATAGGGATTAACTGAAGTGGTAGTATGTGGCTGGAGGAGATTGGAATTGAAGTTTGGCTTTAGGGTACATATTTTGCATCTGGAGAGGGGAGACTCTCTCTCTACTTCCTGATGATGTGAGCTGCTTCCCTCTGCCATCTTTTTCCACCATGATGTTCTGCCTCACCTCAAACCCCAAGGAATGGAGTCAGCCTTCTATGGACAAAGATCTCAGAAACTGTGAGCCCTCAGATAAACTTTTCCTCCCCTACAATTGTTCTGGTCGGGTCCTTTAGTCACAGCAGCCCAAAAGCTGACTAAAACACTATGTTTTACAGGATTTATGTCTATAGATCTTTGGGATCCTCAATAACTGGGGTCCCCTGGCAAATGTATTTAAGAACCACAGATATAGGGAAAGAACATGGACTAATAAAGTCAAGGACCTGAACCCACTTCTAACTAACTAACAGACTGACCCAAGATAAATCACTGAACTCTCCACCATCAAGTTCTTTGTCTGCAAAACGAGGATAAAAATAATCATAAATGCTCACAGGATCATTACTAGAAAAGAAAGTGTGCACATAGAGGTAGAGGCACTTTGTAACCTGTAAATTAGTGCACAAAGGTTATTCACTTATCATTATTTATGACAATAACAATTTGTGCTAAAATTTGATGAATAATGTCAATAATAATTACTTTCCTGTGATAAAATTGAAAGCATACTAATGGATCAACCAAATCATGATGCCAAAATATTTTTATCTCATCCCAAACACAGGTTCATTTGTTTGGTTTTCATTATGTTTTCAGTCTTTAGAAATCTCAAAAATTGTGGTTACAGATAAAGCCAATTTAGGAAACGGTTTCTCAAATACTTAATTGGATGTACATGTGGGTATTTCAGCAAAACTTGGGAAAAGAGTCACAAAGTTTAGAAAGTAATGAGGACTAACATGGCTGCATAGACCATCTAGGAGAGCTAAACTGAGAGATCCCCCAATTGTTAATTCCTGTTACTAGGGACAAACATTAGCATCAAAAGCAACATCAGCAACTTTCTTATATAATGTCTTATCTAAAGCTAGAATCTCTTCTAACAGCCTCAGACATGTTTGATCCCACCTTTACTTAATATTTCTAGTTGTTGGGCACATAAAACCTTACAAGGCAGTTCATTTCATGTGTTAGACTTTTTTCATTATGCACATCTAGATATACAAAAAAAGGAATTATCTCTTTGCATTTCCAGTAAGTTTCTAGGTGCTGCTACTGCTGATCAAGGACCACACTTTGAGGACCTCTGGTCTAGGCATCTGACTGCAATCCCTCACAAGGCTTTCAGGAGAACATGTTCTGCGTTTCATGCGATTAACTTGCAACAGTGCTCATTCACATATTGAGCTAACTGTGTAGTGAACTGTGAGTAATGTTTTGTTAATAGGAGAGCAGTGGTGTGAATAATCCACTATTGTGGATAATCCAAAAGCCATTTCAACTTGGTTTGGGGAAGTGTTCAAGTTGGATTTTAATTTTGTAGTAGCGCTGGATTTGCCTTCATAAATAAATTTTGCTGAGGCTAATGTTAAAATTGAGGGAGGGTTTCCTGGGTAAATACATGCTTTTTGCAGTAAAGGAAGCAAGAAGCCAGCCTCACATGCTGGCTGTGGAGACCAACCCAGCCTTTCACAAAGCAGGTTGTCTCCTGAAAGGAAAATGAAAGCTGAGTAGAGGTAGAACCCTTCAAAAGCTGTAGTTCCTAAAAATATGCATGAAATTTGGGACAACTCTTCAGTTTTTTCTAAACATTGCCCTACTAATTAAACTCAAGTAGCCTATGGCATTTGAACTATTATCCTTGTACCCTCTGCCTAATGCCCCTCTCCCCACCAAAAAAAAAAAGGTAAGAACAAAAAATTCAAAAAGGAAGAAAAGAAAAACCTATGTGTGAGTGGTGAGTGTGTGTATCTGTGTCTGAGAATGTGGGTATGTGTGTTTAAGTATGTGCTTATGATTTTTGCCGTATGAAGTTCATAAAACAAAAATCCTACCCCAAAGCTCATCAATCCTGTTGTTTTGACAGATAGACACATCAAGTCTTGGTTACAGGTCATTATAGTCTATAAAGTCACTTTTAAATGTTATTTTGTGGATGGGTTGTATAAAAATAAACTGGGATCTTAGAAACAGATCCCTTCCCTGCCACCTCATGGCTGAAACTGTTAGTAGGTGTCTTTATCTGCCCTCTTCTGACAGCCTAGTTCTTTCTCTTCCATTTCAGTAATTCATCTAAAATACAGAAACAATCACTTAAAGCTACACCAATATGTGGATATTGGGAAGAGAATTTATTTAATCACACAGAGATGTGACATAATGAGAAATACAGAAAATACTAATATTACTGATATGGTTTGGATGTGAGGTGTCCACCAAAAGCTCACAAGTGAGACAATGCAAGAAGGTTTGTAACAGAAATGATTGGGTTATAGGCTTAACATAATCAGTGAATTGCTCCCTAATGGGATTAACTGAGTGGTAACTGGAGGCAGGTGGGGTGTGGCTGGAGGAAGTGGTTCATTGGGGACCTGGCTATGGCGTATATATTTTGTATCTGGAGAGTGAAGTCTCTGTCTCTGCTTTCTGATCTCCAGGTGAGCTGCTTCCCTCTGCCATGCTCTTCTGCCAGGATGTCCTGCCTCACCTTAAGCCCTGAGGAATGAAGCCAGCTTTCTGTGAACTAAGACCTCTGAAACTGTGAGCCCTTAAATAAACCTTTCCTCCTTCATAGTTGTTCTGGTATAGTCCTTTAGTCACAGTGTGAAAAAAGCTGACTAAAACAATTACCTACCAATTTCTGATGAATTACTTTATTTGATCCTCAAAAACCCCTGTAATATAGATCCTTTTCTTAACCTCATTTAACAGGTGAGAAGATTATAGTCCAAGTCACACTGCTAGGGAATGGCTGAGCTAGGATTAGAAACCTCCTTTGCCAGACAAAACCCATTCTGTTTACCACTGTGCAATATTCCTGCCCAACTGGACTGTTAATTACAGTGTATTTACTTTTTAAAATTCTTCCTTATAAATTAACTTGCATACTAAACATGTGCTGCTTCAGATTTTCTTGGCCTCATCTGGTTATTGTCCTGGTTCCAGTTATCTGACCACCTAGATCCAACTTCCCCAAGGAACAGCCCAACGGCCTCACATCTTGATTGTGCTCTCAGTGCTGCTAACCTGGGGGTCTCTCCCTTGGATACTGAAGTGACAGGTGCAGCTACAAAGTGTGAAAGAATTAATCCTCCACAGCAGTGAAAGTTGGACCAGTGGTAATCTAGGAGGATTAGATATATGCTCTTTTTGCCCTTCGGATAAACTGCCCAGGGCAGCTGTCTATAAACTTCTCTGAAGACAGCCCTTTGTTTTGGAGCTATCTGTTCCACTTGATACCTAGAGGTTGCTAATTAGATAAAACGCTCATATTAGATCAGTCGTTCTCACTGCTTTTTTGTCTCATACCCCTTCTCCTTCAATCACACTCCCTAGAATTGTATCCCTTCACAAAATAATACTCTAAAAGCCCTTATCCGGGTTCCCCCTCCCCGCAGAACTCAGGCTAAGTCAATTTAGAACTTCCTAGTTCCTCAGTGTATGCAAGGCAGTGTTGCTTTTAGCCCTGTTGGAGAGTTGGGGCAGAAGAAGCGGGGTGGGGAGAAATGAAATGAATTATAGGACTGCAGTTTGTCTCCTTCAAAGCTATTTCTGAAAAAAGGATTTCTCTGCTCTAAGCCATTCAACAAAAATATTGCCACAGCTTTGTAAGCAAGGAGGGACACAATCGCAAACAAGCAAATAATGAATGCCTTTTTTTTTTTTTTTTTTTTTTTTGTTGTTGTTGCAGAGAGGTTCTTACTCGTTGCCTCCAGTCCTGCATAAAATTCTCTGTCCTGGGAATCCTGTATATTTTGGCAATGCCTTGTTAAAGGCCCTCCCAGGGAAAGGAGAGAGATAAGCCTCCTGAAACCAACATCAGAAACTAAAATGATCCTTCCAGACAGGATTGAAAAACCATGGCTATTTCCCCAGAATTAGGCAGTCTGTAGAAGGTATGGCTAAGAGCCAGAGCTAGAAATGCACAGGTGTGCCTTGGGAGACAGTTCCCAGTACCTTCCCCAGGCAGGCAAAATTAACATGTGTTTCCTCTCTCCTCTGTCCTAGGAAAACCTGTCCAATGGACTCAGAAAAAAAGGATAAAGGAAAGGAAAAAAGTTATTTCAGAAATCCTTAGAAAGCATGTACTGATAGGCTGAATGAAATGTACAGCTGAAACATGTTTCTAAATAACCAAGTTCCAAATATACTGTCCTGGTGTAACTTTCAGATATGAAAATGTTAGATAATTGGGTTCATTATTGCATGTTCCCTTACTTAATGCATTTTGATAGCATATGTAAATTCACCAGTTCCTCATAACCAGAATGACCCAAGTTCTGAACAACAGATAAGTGAATAGTTTCCAACGTGGTCAGCAGTAGAATAATAATGTTACGTGTGTGCCTGCATGTTAAATTCAATACATAATTTCTGAATGAATGGGCAATGAATTTAAAAATGGATGGTGGGCTATTATGATACTAGATTCAGAAAATATGTAGTTAGTTTAGATAACATGGCAAGTCCTAGGCTAGGATTACTTTATGGTAATAAACAAACATGCATAAAGGATGAGCTCAACATAAATGAAGTCAATGACAATGAATTCATAGGCTAACAATATTATGGTTATTAGTACTGCTTTGATATTGCTTGCTACATTTATTGAGTACTTGCAATAGTATTATATTTCTATGGATATATTTTCTCAATCCTCTCATTTTACATTAAATAAAAATAGAGGCTAACTGACCCAGTTCTGTTTGCCCAAGTAATGGGGGAACTACTACTTGAACTTTTGTTCCCTTTGTTTTCAAGTTTAAAGCCTTTTCTCCCACCCAGTATGATCCCCTGGATTCCGGGGTTCCCTATTCCACCTTCATATCCAGTGCCTTTGACAGCAAGCAGCTCTGGAGCTTGGTCTACCTTTCATTCAAGATTGTGGGAAACATTGTCATGGAAACCTGTAAGGTATAGAGGCCTAGTAGACTAAGCATCTACCCTCCTCCTTAGCAGGTGTCTGTTTAATATGCTCTAATCCCTATTGTTACAGCTGATTAATCTGTGGGTAAGCAAGTAACTCAGATAAAACAATCAACTCCATTCCCTGAAATTTGTGCTCTTTGGACCACAGAGAGAGTCTGGGCCTTTTTTTTCTGGAGACTACAACCATATAGATACAAAATTCAAAAGCTGCTGATTCCAGTCTACAATGAGAGAGAATGAATCTAACCCCCTTAGAAAGTAGCAGTTTTGACAGGCAGGAGGAAAGACTTGGCTGTTCTTGAGTTCCAGGGTCCATTTGTTCCTGCAGTGGAATTGTTTCTCTGCCATTTGTGCTTATTCAACCTTTCCTTTAATTCTGTGAGTTAACAAATTCCTCTCTTGGACCAAGCTTAGTTCAAGTTTTGTTTCTCTCATAAATAACAAAAAGAATCTCATCCAAAGAGATATTTGAGATCCAATGAGAAAAAAAAAATAACAGATAAAAAATCCACTTAAAAATCTCCAAGTCAATTATGAAAGTCCACGAGTATTACATTGGGACTTGTCTTTGTGACCAAACTGGACCCTCGCTTACTGTCTGAGTCACCCGGTCTCAGCCCCACCAGTCCCTCAGAGCCTGCATGCTTCATCCCTATGAGTGCATACCATCTGGCAACCAGAGGACAGCACTCCCTGCTCCTATGCCAGCTTGCACATACAGCCTTCTCGGGGGCCATCATTTCCAGCTAAGACGCCTGCTTTGGCTCTGTAATGACAGGATACATACCAACTGTTGCCATTCCCGCCTGGCAACTTCTTGGGGGACCCAGATGTAAACTTTGGAGTGTGGAGATTTCTCTCCTATACTTTTGGAATCACTAAGACCTGCACAGTAGAGTTTTGAGGCTGGAGGCTACAAGAGGGATTATTCTATGTTGGGTCCCTAGCTGTGAACCTGGGATAAGGGGTTTGGAGTGTATGTTCAATGGAGGGAACACTTTAGTAGATATAGTTATAAATCCTCGAGTATCCTCTATAGCCTCAGTAAAGAGCAGGGAAGATGGGCAGAAGGGCTCTATCTTCAAACAAAGGAATGGGAGACACTTCTGCAGGCCCAGAGGGACCAATGGGATTTGAAATTTGAAGTTGCTCAGATACTCCAGATTTACTCATTCCAATCTCAGGGTCACACCCCTCCATTAGGCCCTGTCATGACATAGGTGAATTGCCTAGGCTGAGAATTTCAGCTTTCTCTGAAGTCTTGCTGATCTTCCAGTTTTGTCCCCTTTGTAGTCCCCAGTTCTTCTAAAGGTGATATGTGTCTCTTTGCTGACAAGGAGGACCTCTGATCCTCAAGCTTTGTTTTGAATTGGTTATCATCGTCTGAATTTGACATTTTCTTAATTCAAAGCATCAATGATGATCATAGATAATTAGTGATAATTTCATGTTAATTAGTGTTTTCCTGCACCTTTCAAATTCTACAGGTGTTGCATGAGTCCATGAGCTCCTCCCACAGTGTCCTGCACTGAGTCACCCAGGTGCACTGCAACCTCATATGAAGTCTGCTGCTGCTCCATCTGCTTCAGTGACACCATCCCCACTACCAACTGACTGATGGCTTAGCCACCTGTAGAGTTACATGCTATGGAGGTGCTTCCTCGGACCACTGGTGATGTAGTTCTCTTAGGCAGGATTCCTAGTAACAGAAACTAAGAAAAGAATCCATTTCTTCAGGGAATACCCTCTTAGTTGCCTTTTTTCTAGTGTCCCATGATTCTGTGCTGGTACTCCTCTCTTTATGTCTACTTGACTGTCCCCATCCATAATTGTCCCTTCTCCTTCTTCTTCCTCTCTCTCATGTTCAAGGTAAATGCCTTCTATTCCTGAGTGCACAGAGCCAAGAATAACAGTTTAAAACCAGTTTAAATCTCTTCTTTTCAAATAGCAAGAAGTCTTCTCAGCATCTCTAATTTCTAATTATAAATTCTAGATTGAGAAAAAAGTCTGATTGACCTAGCTACTTTAGGAATCAATCAGCCTTGACCATGGGGTTGAGAGATCAATGTGGCTAGTAAAGATACAAACTGGGCCTGTTCCTGCAGATAGCTGGAACTAAAGTGTCAATCTCTAGAAATATGCCAACCAGAAGACTGACATGAAAGTTAGAGTAGTTTACACAGAGTGAAGTGCACCAGAATTCTTTGGAAAAATGTCTCTGTAGATCATACAAAGTGGGAGAAAATCTTTACCACATGCACTTCAGATAGAGCATGAATCTCCAGGATTTATAAAGAACTCAAAAAACTTAACTCCAAAAATACAAATAACCCAATCAATAAAAAGGCTTAGGAACTGAGCAGATACTTCACAGAAGATATACAATTTATCAACAAATATATGAAAAAAATGTTCAACATCTCTAGTAATTAGAGAAATGCAAATCAAAACTACCCTAAGATTTCATCTCACTTCAGACAGAATGACAATTATCAAGAATACAAGCAACAATAAATATTGGCAAGGATGTGGGAGGAAAAGTTACACTCATATATAGCTGGTGGGATTGCAAATTTGTGTAATCACTCTGGAAAGCAGTATGGAGATTCCTTAGAAAACTTGGAATGGAACCACCATTTGACCCAGATATCCCACTCCTTGGCCTATACCCAAATGACTTAAAATCAGCATACTACAGAGATACAGCCACAACAATGTTCATAGCCACTCAATTCACAATAGCCAGATTGCAGAACCAACCTAGATGCCCTTCAATTGATGAATGGATAAAGAAATTGGGGTATAAATACACAATGGAATATTACTCAGCCTTAAAGAAAAATAACATTATGACTTTTGCAGGTAAATGGATGGAGTTGAAGAATATCATGCTAAGCGAGATAAACCAATTGCAAAAATCAAAGACCAAATGTTTACTCTAATAAGCGAATGCTGATACATAACAGAGGAGGTGGGTAAGGGAAGAATGGAGAAACTCTGGAGTGTTCAGAAGGAAATGAGTGGAGGGGAGGGAGCAAGGGGTGGGAAAGATGATGGAATGAGACAGACATCATTACCCTACCCTATATACATATATGATTGCATAAATCATGTGACTCTACATTGTGTACAACCAGAGAAATGAAAAGTTGTGCTTCATTTGTGTACAATGAATGGAAATGCATTCTGCTGTCATGTATAACTAAATAAAACAAATAATAAAAAAAAAATCTCTCTAGAGACAGCAGTCTTGAGTGAAGACTAGTTGAATGGAAACTCCATGAAGGCAGAAACTTCATTTATTTTGTTCAATAACATATTCCCAGTGCTGACATAATTAGCTAGTTTGTTGTCAGTAAAATTCTCAGATGAGTGAAGAAATGCTTAATGTCATAAAGGTCTGTTTTATAATCCTCAGTACACACACTGAATTCTGTCTCAGTTTTCTTTTCTCACCCATAAAACAGGGATAATAACTGTACCTATTTTATGAGGTTCCTGTGAGAGTTCTGTGAATATGGACTCTAGCATATGGATCACATTTGCAAGTACATAGTAACTACTCATTAAATGATAGCTAGTGTGAAGGGAGAGTAGGGACACAATAACGGCTTCTACAATGAAGTAAAGTTATAGAATGTAGGGTAAATTACATTTTCTCTAGGGGAAGATGTGTTTTCCTTTTTAGGTCAATTGAGATAATAATGCAGATAAGTAATTGGAGCAAAATCAAAGGAAGTCATCCCTGGAAAAGTAGACTCTTCCAATTGGTCTAACTAAAAACAACAGCAGCACCAAACATTCGTAAAACCGTTTGCATAAAATCTCTTCTGACAGATCTGCCTCTGCCTCTGGAGAACCAGTGATCTTTGGTGTTCTCCATAAACCTGTTATACTTGCATGTGGGAGTGATGAGAAAAGCAGACGTGTATAGATGCTGCCTATACTGTGTAAGTAAGCAGCTTTCCGTGTATAGCTCGGAGAGCCTAATTTTGAGCTAATCATTGCTATAATGAAGAACATGTCTCTCTCTTCGACCTGCCTTTTTTTTTTTTTCCTCTCTCTGCCCCTTGAAACAGCACAGATGGGGAGGAGAAAAGCAGACGATTCGAACTGGTACATTACGTGGGCACAAACAAGTTAGGGAAAAACATCTTTACATGGTGAGAAAAATTCCACTCCTTTCTTGGACAATTTCTGAAGTATTGGAAACCATAGCAACTAATATAAATGTAGCCAGTGCATTGTACATTCTCAGTCTGAACAATAAAAAAACAAACTTAAACTGTTAAAAAAAAAAGTTAAAAATAAACATAACTTGGACAACAGACTTCAACAAGCTTCTTATTCCCTTTGATGAAAACTTATAAGGAGTGGGCATTTTGAAATAAAAAGCTATTTATACTTGAATTTTTAATCCAAAAAATATATATGCTTACATAATACATATATGAGTATATATACATAAAATGCATACATGATATATATGTAAATAGTATTTAGTATATGTATGTGTGCATATATAAATATATATAACATGGCTATGCACAACACTAGGGTTGAGAATATTGTTACTAAATCACAGCATTGTTGAATATCATTACATATTAGTAAATGTAGTATACAAGTGCATTGAATAGGACATGTACTATGTAATTAATATTGTTCACCAATACTATTTGGGAAAAAAATTTGACAATAAGAACATAGTAATTAAAAATCACAGTTCCTGGCCTCTTAGAAAATATAGACTACTGAGGGGAAATATTCATTATTTACATAAGCAACCAAAAAATACATAATTACAAAAAGCAATGAGTTCAAGGAAGGGAAAATGCATGGTACCATAAATACCACAAGTGATCTAATTTAAATGGGGGGGGTTAGAAAATTTGTTTAGAACAGTAAAGTACTGACTTTTGGAAGCATGAAAATTAAAAAAAAAAAAACACTTACATTCTTTTGGACACAGTTGTAAAACATCTCATGATGCAGAAAAAAAGATATTCAATTAGTAAAAGAGTAAAGAAAGACTGATCCCTGGCTGGTTCTCATTAGAGAAAGCTAGCAGAGGGATCAATTATTTTCATTAGTGGAAAGAAAAAAGTTATGTTAGGTCTGTGTTGCAGCATGGAAAACTCTACTTAAATGCTTGGAAAACATCGTCAGAATCATTTGGTGATGGAAAAGTTCATGATGGAATCAACTTCTCTGGGGAAACCAGAGGTGGTAGAAGGAGGAAATGTTACTTAAAGAATTTTATTTTTCAAAAATCATGAAAATATGACTTGCCTCCCTGCCCAGGATCATGCAAGTCATGTCATGAAATTTTGTGCTCCGTTATGTTGAATGGGCCCACCTGCTAATTAATTAAGATTCCTTGCAATCTTGCTATTATCTATATCTTTGTTTTGAATCTCAAAGACCAGTATGTATTTTAGTCAAAATTTCTCTCCTACTAGGAGGTATTATTAAATATATTTTTATAAACAGTAAATGAAACAAGTGATTTGTTCTGGGTCATTCAATAGAGTTGTTGGTTGGTCCAGGAATTGAGCTCATATATTTAGACTCTGACTTTTGTGTAATAACAAGCACTATGTTTCTTGCCCTACATTGGGAACTGAAAACTTAATGCTGGCTTGAGAAATAAAATAAAAACAGCAAGAAAACCGTACACTTGAGAAATTATCTTCACATTATGTTGAATTTTTCACATCCTGAAGCGGCCTGTTTCCTACCTTTAATAAGTTTAAGTTTGCTGTGCTCAGCATAATTAGACACAGCTGCCTGCATTTTCCACCAGGGTATGAGAGAAAATGGAGTTATTATTAGAGCTTGGTATAGCAACCTGCCTGGTCAATGTAAATCTTGAGATTCAAGTGTTTATTGGTTGTGAATTTTCCATTGTAAGGGCACCTAGGAAGTCTCTTCCCTAATAGGAATCTGGAGAAGGAGGCTGAAAAGCACCCAAAATCCAATCAGAAAATTAATTGGTTGACCCATCCATAATGTCAGAGTCAACAATAGAGACATCAGACCACACAAAATTGGGCTATCCTCAAAATGAATAACTGCAGGCAGCAATTTCTAGGGTTTACTAGTGAAGATGGCAATACTTTAAGTTAGAGGCCTTTAGAAAAGCATTACTTTCATGGAAGAGTAGATCTGAAATCAGTCTTGGTTTGAAATGCCCCAGAAGCACACTCTGGGACAATGATTCAAGTACAAGTAACTTCTTGGGGGGTGCAGCAAACATGAGGGAAGAGAATAGTAATAGAGAAGAGGAAATGGAAGGCAACCAATAAAGGGAACATCATTAAGCCAGCTCCCACAATGAGCAAAGTGAGGCTAACCTCAGGGGGAAGCTGGGAGACTTTGCTAAAGGTGACTCGTAATGAACCTACCCAAAGGGCAAGGCAGCTAGGGTGTTTATACACCAACTCCTGAGCCTGCTCCCAAGGGTGTTAACTCCTCGGCATTTCTGGCCTGCCATGTATAGAGAAACCACTTATAATTACTTTGGGAAAGTCCTCAGGTGAAAGATAGGCAGATACTGACAATGGAAGAGAGATAGAACACACTAGAAGGCTAGAAAAATTAGGACAGGGGCACACGAGCAGAATGCCTCAAAATTCTTCTAAGTTTGTACTTCTAAGAATGTACAGGCTAAAAATCTCAACTCCACTAGATTGGTAATAACTTTTAGGACTACTATTTTGATGAATTTCTGAGGCAAATAGAAAAGGATTCTTCTTTTAAATCATTAAAGATATCTTCTGTGGGCAGGGCAGGGTAGAAATCAGCATATATGCCATACATTTGTTTTCCTTGATCTGGATTAGGAATTGGCAGACTTTCTGTAAAGGGTCAGATAGTCAATATTGTAGGTATTACAGCTTCCCTTTTATCCCTGCCATACATTCTTACTTGTTTTGTTTTACCAGTCATATAAAACATGTGAACTCATCTCAGATTGCAGGGTATAACAAAAAGAGGGCTGATGGCTGGATTCATCCCATTGGTCAGTTTTCTAACCTTTGATCTATAAATTGGTATTTCCTTGGGCCTTTTCTTGTATGAGTACTACTTTTTATTGACAAAAGTGTTTTTAGGACTGGCAATATAGCTCAGTTGGTAGAGTACCTGCCCTGCATGCACAAGGTCCTGGGTTCAATCCTCAGCACCACAAAAAAAACAAAAAAACGTTTTTAAAGCCAGATTTCTGCAAAATAGCCCGCGAGTTTTACATATTTTTCTTTAAAATGATATTTTAAACAAAAATGTACAGGTCTTAAGAACTGCCGCTGTTCCTCCACTGTCAATGAGGCTCTCGGCACCCAGGCTGAAGTCCACTGACCTGTGTCAAATGCATGCATTATAGAAGAGGAAACTGAGACCTACTCCTTCACAGAAGAAAGGACTCATCTAAGTTAAATGCTTAGTGGTTCATCAACCAAATATTATTTAGTGGGAGATAAGGTCCTTATCAACTCAGAACACTATGAAGTTATGTAAAAAAATCCAAAGTTCATATTCCATATGGTGCAATTTTGAGCCATTTAGGTCTAGAGGAATGATACATAAATATAGGTTGAAATAACAAGGGTTCATGAATAAAGATTTTTCCCAAGGAAGAAAATTGCTCTTGTTTTACATTCACTCAAGAAGTATGAGTTGAGATCCTAAATTGTGTCAAGGAACATATAGTATAGCATAGAGTTCCAGGATACAGGTATCATAAAAAGAGTCACAGAAATGAAAATGAATGTAGTGTGTTTCTGGATCAGGTGTTATTTATTGAATAAAAATAACTTTTTTTTTATTTTTTGCCTCTGAACAACTTGTTGTCACTTGTCAAGAAGAAAAGGCAGTGATAGAGCAACACAAAAGACATCCATGAGGAAGCAGTGGAAAACAGCACTGGAGAGAGCTGTGAGGAAAGGAATAAGCCACTTAAGATCTTGATGTTTGATGGCAATGATGTTAAGGTGGGCCAGGCAGGATAGCACACCCCGTAATCTTAGCTACTTGGGAGGTGGAGGAAAGGATTGTACATTCCAGTTCAGTCTTATTAAATTAGTGAGACCCTGTCTCAAAAGTAAAAAGGACTGGTGATGAGAGGATGGAGTTCACTGGTAGGGCACCCCTAGGTTCAATGCCCAGTTCTGTGGAGGGTGGGGGTGAAAAGGAGACTGGGGGAGGAAGAAAAAGGAGGAGGAAGAGAAGAAGAAGAAGTAGTAGTAGTAGTAGTAGTAGTACTAATAGTTACAACTACATTAAATCTCATTGAAGTTTTTGTTGCTTGGAGATACTGGTGAACACTTTTACTCTGACAAATGATTCAGAAAAATGAGACAAAACCTGCAGGCACACAAGGTTAAGTTCTTTACTGGCCATGCAACCTGGGGCATATTATGGCAGCAGTTTTCTGCTCTGCAAAATAGCAAAAATACTAGTTTATGCCTTATGAAGATAGATTTATGAGGGTAGATTTAAATGTATAACACAATACCTGGCATATCTTATGGGTTCAAATACATCTAAAAGAATAAATCAAGTCATATAAATTAAGCATTTAGAAATATCAATTTATGATTGATGTTATGATGTATATGTATATCTATGTATCTATGACAGATCCATTACCTATAATTGTGCTATATACAGCTATACTCTATATAGGCACTATCCGGAAACTCCATTTTGTGTGTACATATATATGTATACAACATACTATGTTTTGTATTTAAGAGGAAGATATTGAACAGTATTGGTTAGTAATGAATATAGAGAATAAAAGGCAAAACGTGAAGAAGTGGGAAATAGGTGCACATGCTATTGCTTTCAAAGCAAAAAAAAAAAATCAATCTTCATGTATCACAAACCCAGAACAAGTAAATTTCAATTTCCATTTTACAGAAAAAAATATTGGGAACCTTTCTCTATTAGTACACAGATTCCATGGGAATTGGAGTAAAATTTCTTTGTTTGCTATCATATTATCAACATCTTGCTAGAAAAATACTTTGCATATAAACCTCAGTTAATGATTTTTCAATACATATAGAGTTTAAATAGCAACTTTGGTTCAGAGAAAATATCACAATTACAATTACTCATATGCATTGATAGGGTCCTTTCTTACTTTTTATGGGTCCAGACTTTTCAAATTTTTTAAGTTCTTAGTGATTCCTAGCATCTGAAGGAGCAAACTGATGTCCCTGATCCATAACATGTGTACAAAGAACACAATCTAGAAAAATGTATCCTGGTTCAGGAAGAGAGACTGAACTAATGTTAATCATTCCTTATTTTCTGTGTGTCTGGCAAGTCCTTGACAAATCTAGGAATAAAAAAAAAAAAGGATTACGTGGTCAAGAAAACTGGCCAAAACACCCAGTGATGTAAAGAATAATACCTCAGTACAGCAGCAGTACTTGGTTGCAAAATAATCAAGGGGAGTGGGCAGGTGGGGAAGGACATGGTTGCCAAGATTTGTTGGGCAGGAAGCCAAGAACAAATACACAACACAGTAAGCTCAGCAGAATATAAATGAGAGATTCCATAATCTGTGGCTTTCCTTGAAGCAAAGAGCCGTCCAAGAGGCCAAACCTTTTAAGCACTTCAGTCAACTAATGCACAACACCCACAGGTATAAGGTGTGAAATAAATACTTGATTTTTTAACCAAACAGCCCTGGAATATCATTCTATACATTTAGAAAGCAAGTGGCCTCAAGAAATGGGGTTATTTATTTAACTATGATTAAATCTCATTATTCTAGTTATTTTAGAGGCATAAATCAACAACTATTTGTTACGCTAACAGACCGTGAATCAACAAGACAGACAAGGCACAGTAGGGATATCTGGGTCCTCATCTGGGAACACGAGCATGGCACTCCACTATCATGGAGTGATGTGGACACCTGAGGCAAGAATCTTCTGGAGGATTGATTCTATAACTACATGTCCAACAGCAGGGCTGAGACAACTTGAACACTCTGATCAGCTGGGACTATCAACCAGGACTGCCTACATGTGGACTCTCCAGATGGCTTGGGTTTCCTCACAGCATGGCATCCTCAAGTTAGTTGGACTTCCCTCATGGCAGTCCAGGGCTCTATGAGCAGATTGTCCACACAACAGGGTAGCATGGCCCTTTATGCCTGTCTTAGAAGTCACTTGGTGTCAGTTTTATCACCTACCCCAGATTCAACTGGAGGGTGTATCCCATACCTTTCCATGGTGGATTGTTGGTATCTTATTGCCACGTTTAAAATAATCACACCCATTGCTACTTGATATAACATGGACTACAATTCTAGTACAGCAAAGTGGCAAAATGAGTGTTGGGTCAAGTGTCAGCTCTACGACTTATTGGCTCTGACTTTGAATGCATTATTTTACCTTTCTTGATCCATTTCCTTTTCTTTAGACTGAAATGATAATCACCAGACTAACTCATAGGGCATTTACGTGAATTAATGCAAAAATTATTAATACAATGACTGAAACAGGGAAGCCCAGTAAATCTAGCTATTATTGGCTATTGATTCATTTGTTAAATATCAACATAGTGGACAGTGACTATGTCAGTGACCGTGACAGTTTCTAGGACTATAAGGATGAATAATACAAAGATGAGAACACTGATGCTGAGACCTAATACTCAAATTAAGAGATTCATAAAAATTACAAGAACACATGATATGCATGTATCCAAGATAGTGTTGAATAAGGACAAAAATGAAAAAGGAATCAGAAGTTAGGATTCAATATCAGAATCTGACACTTTCTAGTTGTGTCGCCTTCTTAATCCACTCAGCCTTTTCAAACTTCATTTTTCTCACCTACTAAGGAGAACAGTGCAGTATTTCAAAGTTATTGTGAAGATTAGTGGAATAATGCTTATTATAGACTCATAAACTCTAACTTGTGCACATGGGAGCCACCATTCTTGCCTAGGCTTCCTACTGAGCCTATCTGTGGGGATTTGATGACCTGAACCTCCGTTCTTTGAGGAGCTCCTGAGCCCTATCCTCAAACAGGTCTCAACAAGAGGATTTGTTTCAGTTCAGGAGTTAAAGTCTCCTAGTTCATATTGTTTAAAAATACTTTTTAATCAAATATTTACAAACTCTTTCTTTTGCCGTGCACCAGAGATTAATTCCAAATTCCAAAGATGATAATTTGGTGGGCAGAAGGGGTTTTAGAAGGAATTACATGAACCACTTGAGAAATGACAAGTGTCAGTTTGTACTTGTGATCAATCATAAGAGAGAGGTAAATGCCAGAATATGGTACCCTGGGAATGATTAAAAATAAAAATATTTAGTTTTACATCTTTATACTGTTTACTTACAACATTACTGGTCTGGAGTGGAAAGGGATAGTAGTTGAGAGGAATACACTATCACCATGCAAAGTAGGTATTTTTGTGTTATGAAACTTCTATATAATATATAAATGTATATAGAGCCTGCAGAACGTTTATGCAAGGTAGAAATTGGCCTAGAATAGGTTTGTTCTTATTATTGCTTATGAGAAAGCAATTCAAGTAGGTTCTGGTCTATTATTCTATCTGACAGGTGAGAGTACTATATGGGACGGCATTTTATTAAGGAGAGAAGAGGCCCAAGGTGGACAGGACAGAGAACACTGAAAGAATGCCAAAAACAAATGGCAAAAATTGGTGGCATTTGGCTACTGGTGGATATGGGAAGAGAAAAAGAAGATTCTAAGATATGGAGCATCTCTACAGGAGTCTTATGGATAGTGCCTATCGGGTAATTGAGGGAAAAGATTGGGATCTCAAGAGGAGGGTCTCAAAATGGAAAATGAAGATTCAGGGACCATCAGTGTAGTATAGTGAGTGATGAGGACAGAAACTCTTCCACCAGGGAGAATAGAGGGGAGCAGTTCATGGAAGCACCAAAGCCCTTGGAGAAAGGGAAGAATCTGAGGAGCTAAGAAGACTGGAAAAGAATTGATCAGAAAGCAAGGGAAGAGAACAGGAACTCAAAGACAGAAAGGGTTTCCAGAATGCAGAAGGAACATGTAATATTGCCATAGGCTACAAGGAGACGGAGGAGTATAGTGGAAGAGTGCCAGGTGTGGTACTTTCAAAGGATGTTGATAGAAAAAACTTGGCAGTTGAGGGTTGAGCTGAGGATGATAAAGATGCACCATGCATCCTTTCCCAAAGGAAGGATTATCAAAGAAAGGGATACAGGAGTAAAACTTCCATTGAAGGAAAAGGAATGAGTGGGAAAAATTTGCATGGAAGTATGATAACTTATGAATCAAGGACCCAGAGAAATAGGAACTGGAGAATGGATAGAGATTCCTTATTAGGAAAAACAGTAAGAAGTGGGGGTGGAAAAAGAAGTGAGAATAAAAATTTGAATGTAGAGAAAGGGAAACTGGAGGAATTTATGGAATTCATACTGAATTGATCAGTTCTTCTCAGTAAAGGGTTCTGTGGTCCTGTGGAAGTTAGAAAAGACCTAGAATGGATGCTGCTATGAGAGGGAGTTGACTAGAAACATAACAAGATTACAGATTTCTGTAAAACATGTGGTATGTTAGCATGTGTGGTGTAATAACTTGCTAAGTCTATCTGTGATTTATAATGCATTACAAAATATATGATAATACTTATTACAGATAATCCCTAGCACTTTATTTGCCTGCTTCAACAAAAAAGTTTCATGTGGGTTTTTGGATCTTTTTCTTTTTTACTTAAAAAAATATCCTCATCAGCAATTTAAATAAGAAGGATGCCAGATAAGTCCAAGGGTTTCTGTGAAGTGATCCGCAGGAAGGAATGGAAGACAACTGAGCACCTCTCTGTGAGGGAGAAGGATTCCTAGAGAAGGAAGGGGCTTCTCCACTCAATCCATCTGTGTCCCCTAAATGAGGGAGGAGCAACCATAATGCTACAGGATGCAACAATGACTGAACCGCAGGAGGCAGGACTTCCTTCCAGGCAAGAGGCTTTAGGGACATCACCTGAGTTTCTTCTCCCCATCCAAATAGAAGAACTACTGCATACCTAAAATGCAGTTCAGGAAAGAGTATCTTTGAGAGAAAAGGAAAAGAAAAGAAATCAAAGGATATTCTAGCATAGGTCAACTGTAAAACATGGGAAGAGCATTTTAAAGAATTTCTAGTGTGTGCTTCCAAAAAAATTCAAGAGAACATTTGATATGTGAAACCGAAGCTATGTATTTATTGTGATTGAAACATTCTAAAATTAGAAAGGATTACAAAAAAACTTTAAAAGAATATTGGCAGACTACACTGCAGGTTAGATACTCCATATAAATGTAGTTAATGTACATGATAAATTCAAGAACTTTACAAATGATACCAAAATATTAACATGATAAAAAAGATGAGAGAAAAGATACATGTATAACAAAAATCCCAAAACAGATAGAGAAGATAAAGATAAAAATAATAAATAAGAGAATAAAATAAGAAAAAACAAAATTTTGCTGAGTTCAGGAAAGACACAAATTTGCAAACTAAACAAGCACTTTAAGTACAATGTAGTAATGAATATAGAAAAAAGATATTAGTGATCCTTTTAATTCCAAGGATTAAAAAAAATACTCATACATAAGAAGAAAAAGCATTTGCTTGAATAGAACCCATAAACTCTTCTCAAAAAATAAATTACTTGGTGATACATAGCAACTCTCTACAGAAGAATCAAAAAATACATCTCAAGGAGGGAATTGTTATTACATAAGGCTTAAGTGTGAGCTATGAAACTAAATTAAAGAAAGTAACAGTGATGTGATTTTTGTCAGTATGGTTTAAAATTTAATGCATGAATCCAATTGTTTTATGTTTTGATAAATAATTTAGCAAATTGCAATTGACAAATAATAATTTGCAGTTTAATATATAAGATTTATGAACAAACAGTAAGGAGAGTGAGTGGAAGTTAGAAATAAGGACTGAATTAAAATTTATACCTTTCACAATCAAGTCAATTTTTTATTTCAATATAGATCTTGCTAAATGAAAATAAATGTGAACACTTCTAAACTTAGAAGTAACCACAATTAGAATCAAAGTTTGATATATATTTAGCCTGTTCCACAAATTCAAGGTTTTAAATAAGATTAAATCTCTTATTTTGCCAATTAATTGCTCTCACCAAGAAAAGCCCCCCTAGCAGTAGGTTTGATCGCTCCCTCTTGATATTCACCCTCCCTCTCTGGGAATCCAGGTGCCATCTGGGTTGCTCACATTCAAAAGGACAAGTGTGCAGGACTTGTGTGATAGAGAATGCCACGGACAGACCCTTGCGGACCATAGCTGCTCCTTCCCAATTTGTGCAAGGGGTTGCCATTGACAACTGTCTTGATGCCTCCAGGGGCCTGATCAATGACGGACTGGGCATAGGGACCCCGGTTTGCTCTTCTAGGACTACAGCTTTCTCCACTCACAGGAGGAGCTCCAGGCCACCACCTCTGGGACTCAGAAACACGCCCCTCTTCCTGGAGTGAATTATTTTAAATTGTTAAAACCAAGTTTCTGGTAACACCCAGTCTCTGACAAATGAGCTTCTCATCTAACCTCCTGCAGAAGAGCCCCTCAGCATCTCTGGCAGTGGCAGGATAATTCTGAGGGAGCCCTGCTTAAGATTAACATTTGTGTACTGCTGATCATGACCCTCCAAGCGATTGAGATGAGGTTTTTTTGTTCTACTTAAACACACACACACACACACACACACACACACACACACACATACATACACACACTTATGTATGCTTATAAATTCCTACTATAAAGAGCTTAACTATCAGATCACTAATAAAAAGCAAAACACTTCATATATGTGTGTGTTTGTGTGTACTATCAAGCGGCACCCAACAAAAACATTTCAAGGAAAGAATTGGGTTGGAAAATTTATCAAAGAGTGAATAAAATAAAAGTATAAATAAAATAAAGCCATTAATATTAATAACAGTAAATAAAACATAAAAAGTTTAGAAAGGCAAATCATGAATGTTCCAGTAGAGAATAACATATTGAAACATAGTGATCAAGAACTGTAAGAATTACAAAGAGAATGAGATTGTCAGAAACACAATAAAGTAGGAAAATTTAATAGACCATTTTTAACTTTTGACAGAACAAACCAAAAAGGTATATATGCAAACAGTATATAAAGGTTTCAAATATAATGCATGATTATGTATAGAATAGCTTTTACATACCAAATATCCACCTGATTTTGCAATGATTACAGAACATTTACCAAAATTGACTATATTCTGTGGCAATAGGACTTGCATTAATTCTCAAAGGTAGAAATTATATACCACTTTATCTAATAACAATCCAATAAAGGGAGAATTAAACCATAAAAGTATACTTTTAAACCTACCCAAGGACATTTTTTTGAAAGAGGAAAATCAAAACTATAATTACAAGCTATTTAGAAAATAATGACAATGAGATTACTATAATATGGAAAATGGCCAGAGCTAAAAGAAATTCATACCTTTGAATTAGACCAATATTTTAAATGAAAGGAAATATACTAGATTTTTAACTTCAAGATTTAGAAAAGAAACATTAAAATGTGTTTGAGCATTTTAGTCAGCTTGTTCATTGCCATGAACAAAAGACCTAAGAAGAACAATTTTAGAAGTGGAAAAGTTTATTTTGTGCTCATGGTTTCAGAGTATTCAAGTCCATAGACAACCAATTCCATTTCTCTGGCCCCAAAGTGAGGCAGAAAACATGGTAGAAGCTTGTGACAGAAGAAAGCAGCTCAGGACATAGTACCAGGAAGCAGAGCAAGAGCTTGGTTCAACAAAGACAAAATACATACCCTAAGGCCCACTACCAGTGACTCACCTCTCTTCATACCCTATCTACCTACAGTTACCACCCACTTAACCCATTGAAGTTGATTAATTCACTAATTAGGTTAAAGCTCTCATAACCTAAATATTTAACTTCTAATCTTTCATTTTCTCACGTGAACTCTTGGGGGTCCTCATATCTAAACCATAACAGAGGAAAACTAAAAGGAAATTACTAATTAAAAACTAAATAATCACAAAAATACATTCAAACAACAACAACAATAAAGAAATTATGTATGAGTCTAATGGGTAGTTTTGAGTGAGATACAGGAGACCTGAAACCTGGTACAATCAAGAAAAGAGCACCAAAAAAGAAAAGAAAAGAAACTCAGAAAAAAAAGAAAACACAGGACAATACATTTACTAGTTCTATCTGTATCTTTCTGCTTCTCTGGGTATATGTCATACAGGTAGGTCTGTATACAGGCATTGACAAACATATAGTGGTTAGCTGGGCGCAGTGGCACACACTCATTATCCTAATGGCTCTAGAAAACTGTGGCAGGAGGATCACAAATTCAAAACCAGCCTCAGGAACTCAGTGAGGCCCTAGGTAACTTAGAAAGACCCTATCTCAAATTAAAAATTAAAAAGGGAGGTTGTAGCTCAGTCGTTAAGCACCCCTGAGTTCAATCCCTGGTTCAAAAAACAAAAAACAGAAAAACAAGGACTGTTTAAATTAAAGAGAAGTTCTAGAAAAACAAAATTACCAGAACCTCTTTTACAAATAGAGACTTGAAGAAATGTCAACATTGGAAATAATAGGAAAATATACTGAAGACATACTTCTACGCTAACAGTTGTGTTTAAATGGCTTTGTAAGGGACAGTTGCCTGATATTAAGCCAGGTATAACTTCTGTACTCCATCCCCTTCCTAAGATGACATGGATGAATATTTAACCTCTCCATTCTATTTTATGAAGCCAAGGTAACCATTACACCCAAATTTATGTATATATTGAAAAAGGTTTCAATGATCTGTCAGTGAACTAAACCTATTATAAAATGGTGGTTCAAGAGTACACTTAACCCATTAAAAAGGTGAGCTTCCCATGTAGACTACTTTTGAACTTTTACCACCTAACCAGCACAAGTTTCCATTTCCTCAACTTCAAAATGTTAATACCACTAAACTCAGAATCGTGGTGTGAGTTGAAAAAGATAATATATATAAAGTACATAATAATATTTCTTGAGTGTTTGTCAATGAATAGAGTCGTAGATACTCAATAAATATAACTTTTCTTATTTTATTGTTAGTTTATCAGAAATTTATTTAAGAAATATATGAAGTGCTGTGACTTGGATCATGATCTCTGACTCGTGGTTGTATTTTTGCTGGGAATTTCTTATGCAAAGGTGTAGGTCAAGATTGCCTAGTTGCTATGGTGATGCCTGCCTAAGTAGACTCTGTGGAAAGGCACAGAGTTATATCAGTCTGGACCTTGGATTCAGACACCAGCTGCCAGGGATAGAGAATTTGGGTCATAGTAAGATTACCACAATGCCTCGCACGTGACCATGACCTTTAAGCCTGTCTGCTTTGCAGAAAGTTTCCCACAAATAACTTTTTGATGATTAAAACCTATATAATAAATGTGCTGTGCTAGCTCTGGGTCATTGTTTCTCCATCAGAAGATGATGTCCCACTGGGTCCAGCTTTCTCTCGGTAAACATTTGTGTATCTTTCTTAATTCCCCATCACCACTCACTGGTTTTCTAAGGTTTGGTAGTGCAGGTCACAGCAGATGGCACCTGAACAAGGACCGGACACAGGGGAACTTCAATGATTATGATTAAATGAGGGGACGTTCCTGAGGGCACATTAGACAAAGAAAGGTAGGGAGTGTAGTACAACTGGGTATAAAACATGGGATATGCAGGATTTGAAAAAGGGATCTCTATGTTGCTATGCTAAGATTAATGCTTAAAGGTCAAGGAATAAAAAAAAGAAAAAAAAATGGTTAAAATGCTCTATGCATGAGGTTTTTGCCTTTCAAGCCCAAAAAAGCAGCTTACTTTTTCCACTTCTGCCAGATCTCTCCTAGTCTTGAATTTAAAATGTAATTGCAGAGGCAATTATTCAAAACTGATTTGAGACCAAAGGGGGGAAAAATGGTGTCACTTTTAAATACAAACCACTTGTGGGACTTTTATGACTGGCTATCTTACTTGCTCTCACACTCTACCACCCTGCTTTCTTAACAAATTCCTTCCTAAACACTACAGCACAGAGAAAAAAATGGAATGATCTCACATATACAAGTCTTTTTTAATTTAAAAATCTTTATCCGAGGATTTCAGGACCCTCACATTCTTTAGATCTCTAAACTGACTCTAAACTAAGCCAAAAGTAAACTCTGATCTGATAAAGACTGTTAACTACACTTGTCTGATGTCCTGGTTTTTACAGTTAAAAATTAGTAAATTAGACTTAACATAAATGGGACAAATCTTCATAAATGTATTATTAAAGGAGACATCTGATTAATTTACAATGTTAAAGTGCTAAAACATCAACTGCTAAATATAAAATCAAGTACTCTTAACTTCTTAAATCCTGTAAGGTAATATATCTAAACATTAAATGTGTTTCCATAATTTGTAAATGAAAAAAGTTTTGAGATCGCTCTGTTTCTGTGTCTTCACTAAAAACAAGGTTACTAAGAGTTAAGATTCTAACAAGTGTGATTCTACAAAGTATACAAAAGGTTTTAGTTAGATTTCAATTAAAGTACCATAGAAAACAAAGTATTCCATTTTATTTAAGTGGAGTAATTTGTCTAAACTCAAAAATTTCATAAGTGTTTCAGAATGTAACTTTAAAAAGAGTTCAACTGCTAGAAATCAGATATAAGAAGGTTCTAGGTATGGAAATATGTTTTAGTATAAAAAGTAAAAGAAAAAAGGAAATGTTTCTGGATTAAGAAAGTATTTTGTGTGGTAAAGTAAAAAGCTGTAGAATGTCTAAGTAAGTTTGTAAAGGGTAGATTTCAAAAAGTTTGTGTAAAATTAAGTTGGTTATATATAATTAGCACAATCAGTTAAAGTTATTCAAGGCTTTTTCCTAAGGTCAAATATTAATGTATTGATACACAACAAAGTTTAATCCTTTATGTGTTAAAGTAACAAAGATTTCTTAAGACATTAATCTGCTTTTACCCAACAAAATAATTTCTTGTGTCAGTTAAGTATTATTATTTTTTATTTTTAAAAATTAGTCTTAAAGGAGTTAGGGTATAACTGTGGTTAAATAACAACTTATTTTAAAGTATTACACTATATTCCAGATTCAAAATTTTTCTTTAAAAGCTACGCTTGCTTAATCTAAGAACATCAGTGTAATGGTGGTGCTGTTACTGGCTTCTTTGTATACTAAATATATTCATATCTTCAAAGTGTACAAGTCTTCAAAATATCAGGTTTAGAAAAACATTTTTAAAAGTTTGTGTTCTTCAAATTAAAGTTTAAAGATTGAGGATTATAAAAAGTATGTTTCTTAGTTCATAACTATTATACAAACTCAATGTTTTTACTCTTGTTAATTTCATTTTGTATTTTCCATACAAATTTTTTAACTATTGTCTGTTAGTGCCTTACAGAAACAATTTCTAAGCTCTTCTATCTCCTGGTTAAAAACAAAATTTCTGGGCTGGGGAGATAGCTCAGCTGGTAGAGTGCTTACCCTGAGTTCGATCCCCAGTACCGCAAAAGAAGATTAAAACAAAAAAAATTTCTGGTTCCTCTGGTCATCATTATATCAATTTCTTTTATATTAATTGCATTCCAGTACTCATGTCTTCTTGTTTCTCTCATAGAAGCACCCACCTCTCAGGTGATTTTACAACCGGTTTTTTCTGAACTAGACTTTTACCACAGACCCCTCAACTGATCAAAACATTCCTCAAAGCAAAGCCCAAACTGCTTGTCCTCTATTGCCTCCTCTCAGCCTGCAACAGTCAGAGTGTTCTTCACTCACTTCCCCTTACAGTAGTAAGGGTTCCCTTGGTTGGAGGGGAAAATAAGAAAAGGATACAGGACAAGTAGCTGATTAAAAATAAAAAAGGAAGGAAGGCATGTGTCCTCATCATTAATGCTTTAGCACAAAATAATTCAAGAGTCCTCTGAGATCAGGAGGCAATTGATAATAAACTTAAAGCTAAGTGAAATGCCTTAGAGGCTACTGTAATGGGTTTGGGTGATCAGATACAAAGTCTTAAGATTAGATGACAATTATAATGCCACGTTGCTTATCAATTCATTTGTTTAACACCAATTTTATATAGTTCCCAATGGGATTGGGAAAAGATAAAGATGCATCTATTAGAAATTTGGAATCCGAACAATGTTAGTTTAGATCTTTTGTAACTACACTGTTACATCCAAGTCATATAAAAAAGTAAGATTCCCATGTTATCTCCTGCCAGTTTTACAAAAAAGCTGTTAGATGACCTAAATGGTTCTAATCCTTAAGAGATGCTAAAATATACTACATTATACTTCTTAGAACTTATTTCCTTCCTCTTAATTCTGTGTTGTTTTCTTCGAGGCAGTTGCAATCTTGTCTGATACAAGTTTCAGCACTTCAGAGTAAACATACATTAGTTACATTTAAACAATAAAAAGAGGAGATGTAGAGATTGGTGATTTGGATCATGGCTTCCGACTGCCTCATGGCTATGTTCATGCTGGGAACTTCCTTGCAGAGGTGTAGGTCAAGATTGTTATGGTGATACGTGCCTGAGGAGGCTCTGTGCAAAGACACAGAGCTATCAGTATGGACATTGAGCTCAGAAACCAGCTGTCAGGGATAGAGAATTCTGGACATAGTAATATTACCACAATTTCTTGCAAGTGACCATGATCCTCAAGCCTGTCTGCTTTGTAGAAACTTTCCCACAAATAATCTTTTGATGATAAAACCTATAAAACCCATATAATAAATGTGCTGTACTAGCTTCAGCTCATGATCTTCCATCAGAGGATGATGTACCACCTGGTCCCAGCTTTCTCTCTGTAAATATTTGTATGTCCTTCTTAATACTCCATTACCCCTTGCTGGTTTTCTAAGGTTCAGCCATGTAGGTCATGGCAAAAATGCAAGGAATACTTAATAGTAAATGTGTATGAATACATTTTATTGTGTCAATATGTCAAAGCATTAAAAAAGTATGATCAACTTAGTATATTCCAAACAGCATTACTAAAGTTAAGTAGGTATTCTTCATAAAATAGTAGTTTCCAAAAATTGAGACAAGTACAATGGACATCTGCCAAATTGAAAGTTTATTCATGGAATCCAAAAATACCAAATAGGCATCTTCATCAATTTTCAGTTTGAAAATGAAGCCATTAAATGAACATTAAAACATTTCCCTTCCAATAAATAATCTGAAAGCAACAAAGAAAAGTGTACACATTCCATTTTCATTTAAATAGAGACAGAAAGCCTCACATCTTAAGATATGTCAAAGGACTGGCAAAAGTCATGGAGGGAAAGCAATGGCCTCAGAGCACAGTCCTCAAAGAACAGCTCAAAGTCCATGCCTGAGTGTGAGGGTGGCAGATGGTGGTGCGAAACCTGTCTTGGACACCAATCCAAAGGAGCACATGGGCTGGGTGGCAGAGGTGTTCCCAGATGAGATTCCAATCAAAGAGCCAGAGGAAGCAGAAACAGAGATAAGCAAAGCACAAGTTCAGAATGAGCCTGTGTCTGTCAAAGCAGAAAAGAATGATGCTGCCTTCTCCACCAAATCCCTCATTCTATCTATGCCCTTAGCATGGGAGAAAAAAAAAAAAAAAAAAAAAAAAATCCTAGGTCGTAGGGGATATAGGAATCTGAAAGTCCTTTTCACACATGAACTCCAATAAATAGCTGGTTCAGGAAACAAAAATTCCTTGTTTGAAAAATGAGTAATAACAAAGAGACGTCCCCAAATCTGTACAAGAAATGAGGAGGGTCAGAATTAAATAATTTAATAAATTAATAAATAACTGACTGGTTAAGAAAATGCATTAGAAATTGTAACCATGAATACACCATGAATACTAAAAAAATGCAATCAGAACTATGAAGTATGAACACAAAACAAAGCCACAGGATCTCAGAGAACTCACATTAATAAAACAAAGAAACATAAACTGGTGAAATTCAAGGAAAGAAGGAAGAACAACTAAAGCTATACCAAATGAAGGTGCAATCAGGAAACAAACTGGGAAATTGCTTACAGATAATAAAAGAATTTAATGAAGTAGTATATACACTATTAACACAAGGAATCAATAGTGTTCATACATACAAAAAGCAAGTTAGGAATAAAACACATTTAAAATTGCAAATTCCCCTCCCTCCACCAAAAACATATCATACCTAGAAATATACCAGCTAGGAAATGTAAGTATCTCCACTACCTGGAACTTATTCCAGAAATGCAAGTTTAAGGGATTCTGAAAATTGTAAAAGATTACTTTAAGTTAAAGAGATGTCATATTCTGTGGTAGAAAGACTCAACATTACAAAAATTCAGTTCTCTCTAAAGTAACCAAATTCTAAAACAAAAACAAAACAAAGCCCACTAACTTTTAAAATATTTAATAAAATATTCTCAGAGAGAGTTCAGTAACATATTCAAATAATTAGTTTTCTAGGAAAAATAAGGAAGCCAGAACATTTAGGAAATTTTTATAAAAGAAAATTAATAAATGAGATTGGCTTGATGGAACATGAAAGTCTACTTGAAATATGGCACATGAATACAGAAAATTTGACAGTATTCTAAGTTCAATGTATTATTTACTAAAGAATTTCTAATTGAAATTCATAGAAAGTAATTTAACTGAAGGTAATTATTCAAGAAAACTGTAATACTTGTTATGGTTTGAATGTGAGGTATCGCTCAAAAGTTAGCCATAACCTAAACAGTCCATCCTAATTTGAATGGACTGAGTTGAGTAGTAACTATAGGTAGACGGGTATGCCTGAAGGAGGTAGGTATAGGCAGGTAGGTTATGGTGGGGGAGTTGGGTCATTTGGAGTAATGCTCTAGTAATGTACATCTTCCCTGTGACTCTTTCCCAGCTCCCTCTTTGCTTCCTGACCCTGCTAAGAGTTGAGCAACTTTCCTCCACAGGACTCTTCCCCTCATGATACACTGCCTGATCTTGGATCCAGAGCAATGGAGTCTGCTGTCTATACACTGAAACCTTTGAAACTGTAAACCCTAAATAAACTTTTTCTCTTCTCAATTGTTTTTGCCAGGTATTTTGGTAACAGTCACAAAGATCTGACTAAAATAACACTCATGACTGGCACAAGTTTAGGGAAATAGGAAATCTCATGCACCAGGTAAATTGATACAAAAAGTTAGCAACTACCACCTCAATGCTGCACAGAACAACCACACCGTGGCTCCCCGTCTACAAACATATGGCTCCCCTAGCAGCCTCCATCTTGGGACACTGTAGCCACCTGTATAGCCCCCTAAACATGGTAGCCTCCACTTTGGGACAAAGACAGGACCTAAAGGCAGCCACCTGCTGCAGCACTGCCCACATCAGCGCTGCATCTCTATAAAGGCTGTCTGATGCCACCAGATGGCCCCCTCTCACCGCCCCATCACTGAAAGCTGTCACCCTCCATCTTGGCTTACCTCTGCTGCTGCCACCACCAGTTTTAGTTGGGGCAGACTCCATATTATGACACTGGCCTGAGCCTGGAAGTCCAACATCAAAGTACTTACAGGTTTGACACAGCTGCTGTCACCATCTAGGAATGTGGCCGCTTCTATCCAGGGATAATAACCAGGTCCTGGGAGAACATCACCAAGGTCATTGCAGGCTTGGTAACATCTGAGGAATCCTTTCTAGTTATGCTAATAGCCACCATCTTGCTGCAGAGGCAGGAGAGAGCCTTGTAAGGGGTGGGTAGGTGGGAAGAGAGTATGAGGGAATCTTGATCCCAGCTTGTCCAGTCAACCAGTCCGGCACTCACTGGGATCCCAGGGACATCACCAGCAGCACTTGCTGGGACAGAACACCAGCCTGGTCCATGACTCCCTCCCCAGTACAGCAACCCACCGATCATCTGGTCCTGCCAGTTTGGCAATCAACAGGGCCCTCTGGTTCCTCAATCCCCAATCTCCCAACACTCTCCAGCCACCAACCCAGTCCAGTGCTTGTAGCTATGTGGCTGGCCTGCAGCTCTCAAAGCCTGGTCATGATCTGCCCAGTACAGAAAAGTTTTCTATAACGGGTCTAAAGGTCCTGGCACTCAGCCCTCAGGGTCTCTAGGAAGAGAGGTTTCTGATTGGGAAGTCAAAAATGCTGGGGCATGAGAGATACAATTTAGAGACTAAATTGCAGCCCAGAAATTGTGGGGTCCAGAAGTGATGTAAGGGGCAAAGACCAGGTTCCTGTATCACATGAGTGAACCCCAGAGGAGAGTCCTGAAGTGCAGTCTTCCAGCAGAACTGGCAACTGCTATACCCCACCTCCAGGAGTCGTGCCTCCAAATCTAACCCTCTCCCCCTAGCAACTTTCACCATCCTTAGGGTGGAGTTATCAGCAAACTCCAGATAACCCCACTTATCGAATGGGATGGAAAACAGAGAAGATATTGAACTCCAACAGAAACAATTCAATTTTCCTTCGAGATTTTTTTTTCTTTCTTTCTTTTTCTCTTCTTTCATTTTTCTTTTTTCATTGCCTGCTCTGACATCCCCAGTATCTTTGAAATTAAGTACTTTTCATGCATCAGGCTACTGAGGACTAGGATGTTTGAATAGTACATTATAGTTTTATTGTAGATTCTTTTATTTTTACTTTTTTTTATAACTCTCTTCCTCTCACTTATCTCTTTCCCCAAAGTCTCTTTCTCTCTTTTGTCCTACTAGCAAACAGCTTCTTTTGAGTCTTCTTTCACTCATCCTGTGATCTAATACATCTATATTCTCACCTCCTACCTCATAAACATCACATCCTACACATAAACCTCTGTTCATTTTAACCACCATTAGAAACTGTAGATCCTATTGAAAGTCTACTGTTGTAGATAACAATTGAACACACTATATGTTTATTGGTTAAAAAAAAAAAAACTATAAACATCTTAATAGAGGATATTTGGTTTGCATATTGTTTGCATTGGATGCTGTTAAAATTGATCTCCCCTTTAAAGGCAAGTTATTGGAAACCTGCAGGGACACTATAAATCTATAGGGTAGAAACTGTAATACCTTGGATCCACACTGCTAGAGGGGAAACCAAACGAACAACATGAAAAAATAAGGGAAGAAAGCACCCTGAACAAACCAAGATGCTACAATAATAGAATCCATTGACAGCACAGTGGAATAAATGTCAGAGAAGGAGTTCAGAATGTACAGACTTAAAATGATCTGCAAAGTAAAGGATGATAAAAGAGAGCAAATGCAGCCAAAAAAAATCACTTCAGTAAAGAGATAAGAAAGCAAATGCAGGTAGCAAAAGATTACTTCAATAAAGAGAGAATCTGAAAAAGAAAACTGAAATCTTTGAAATGAAGGAAACAATAAACCAAATTAAAAACTCAATGGAAAGCATTACCAACATACAAGACCACTTGGAAGACAGAACCTCAGGCAATAAAGACAAAATATATAATCTTGAAAATAAAGTTGATCAGAAATCATGATTAGAGTTTCCAAGAATTATGTGATAACATGAAAAGACAAAATTTAGGAATTATCACTATAGAGGAAGGCACAAAGATATAAATCAAAGGAATGCATAAACTTTTCAACAAAATAATATCAGGACATTTCCCAAACTTGAAGAATAAAATGGAAAATCGAATACAAGAGGCTTACAGAACACCCAATATACAAACTTACAACAAATCCACACCAAGTCACATTATAATGAAAATGCCTAGCATACAAAATAAGGATCAAATTTTAAAAGCCACAAGAGAAAAGTGTCAGATTACATATAGTGGGAAACAAATTTTCATATCAGCAGATTTCTCAACCCAGATCCTCAAAGCTAGTAGGTCCTGGAATAACATATACTAGTCTCTGGAAAAAAAAAAAAAGGGATGCCAACCAAGAATCTTACATTCAGCAAAACTAATTTATTTACTACTTAATGACAAAATAAAAATCTTTCTTGATAAACAAAAGCTAAAAGAATTTACAAATAAAAATCCTGCACTACGGGACATTCTAGGCAAAATATTCCATGAGGAGGAAATTAAAAACAACAATTAAAATCATTACAGGCAGGAACTATGCTAAAGGAAAACCCAAGTTAAAAACCAAAAATTAACCAAAATGACCGGGAGTACAAATCATATCTCAATAATAACCCTGAATGTTAATGGCCTAAACTCATTAATTAAAGGACATAGGCAGATTGGATTTTTAAAAAAGAACAACAATATGCTTGCTTCAAGAGACTCATCTCAGAGGAAAAGACATCCACAGATGGAAGGTGAAAGAATGAGAAAAAACATATCACTTACACAGACTATGTAAAAAAGCAGGGATTTCCATCCTCATATCAGATAATGTGAACTTTAAGTCAAAGTTAGAAGGGATAATGAAGGACATTTCATACTGCGACCTAAAGGGAACCATAAATCAACAAGACATAACAATTGTAAATATTTATGCCCCAAACAATGGAGCATCTACATACATCAAATGAATACTTCCCAACTTCAAGAAGCAAATAGACCACAACACAATAGTACTGGGTGACTTTAACACACCTCTGTCACCACTGGATAGATCTTCTAAACAAAAACTAAACAAAGAAACTATAGAACTTAATAATACAGTCAATAAATTATAATAATTTAGACTTAACAGACATATATAGAATATTTCATCCATCAATGAGCAAATACACATTTCTCTCAGCAGCACATGGGTCCATCTCTAAAACAGACCACATGTTATGCCACAAAGCAACTCTTAGCAAATAAAAGAAAAGAGATACAACCCTGCATTCTCTCAGATTATAATGGAATGACATTAGAAATCAATGATAAATAAAAAATAGAACCTACTCCAACACGTGGAGACTAAATAATATGCTATTAAAAGAACAATGGCTAAAAGAAGACATGAGGGAGGTGATAAAAAAAAATTTAAAGGTAAATGAGAACAATAATACAACATATCAAAATCTCTGGGACACTATGTAAGCAGTACTAAGAGGAAAGTTCATTGCACTGAGTTCATATATTAAAAGAATAAAAAGTCAAAAAATAAACAAACTTTACATCTCAAAGCCCTAGAGAAAGGATAATAGATCATCCCTAAAACTAGTAGAAGACAGGAAATAATCAAAATCAGAGCTGAAATAAATGAAATTGAATCAAAAGAAACAATTTAAAAATCAACAAAACAAAAAGTTGGTTCTTTGGAAAACTAAATAAAATTGATAGGCTTTCCACACAAATGAAGAGAAGGGATAAAATTCAAATTAACAAAAGTTATAATGAATAGAGAAATATCACAATGAACACTATTGAAATACAAATGATATTTAGAAACTATTTTGAAAATTTAAACTCTAACAAAATAGAAAATCTCCAAGACATCAACCAATTTCTAGAGACATATAATCTACCCAAACTAAATCTTGAGGACATACACAATTTAAACAGATCAATTTTTTTTTTTTTTTTTTTTTTTTTTTTTTGCAGTGCAGGGGATTGAACTCAGGGCCTTGTACTTGCAAGGCAAGCATTCTACCAGCTGAGCTATACCCCTAACCCTAAAGAGATCAATTTCAAACAATGAAATAGAAGACACCATCAATAGTCTACCAACAAAGAAAAGCCCAGGACCAAACAGATTCTCAGCCAAGTTCTAGAAGAACTTCAAAGAAGAACTAATATCAATTCTTCTTAAAGTATTCCATGAATGGAAAAAGAGGAAACCCTTCTAAACTCATTCTGAAGCTAGTATGAGCCTTATACCAAAACAAGACAAAGGCACATCAAGGAAAGGAAACTTCACACCAATATCCCTGATGAACATAGATGCAACAATTCTCAATAAAATTTTGGGAAATTGCATGCAAAAACATATAGAAACGACAGTGCACCATGACCAAGTGGGGTTCATCCCAGGTGTACAAGGTTGGTTCACCATATGGAAATCAATAAATATAATTCAGCACACCAATAGACTTAAAGATAAGAATCATATGATCATCTGAATACATGCAGAAGAAAACATTTGACAAATTACAGCACCTCTTCCTATTCAAATCAATAGAAAAAATAGGGATAGTAGGAACATACCTCAACATTGTAATGACTATCTATGCTAAGCCCATGACAAACACCATTCTAAATGATGAAATTTTGGAAGGATTTCTTCTAAAAACTGGAACAAGAAAGGGATGCCCTCTTTCACCAATTCTATTTAACATAGCCCTTGAAACTCTAGACTGAGCAATTAGAAAGATGAAGGAAATTAAAGGGATACGAATAGAAAAAGAATTCAAACTATCACTCTTTGCTGACAAAATGATTCTATATTTAGAGGATCCAAAAAATTTCACCAGAAAACTTGTAAAACTAGTAAATTAATTCAGTAAAGTAGCAGGATATAAAGTCAACACCCATAAATCTAATGCATTTATATACATCATTAATGAATCCTCTGAAAGAGAAATTAGGAAAACTAACCTATTCACAATAGCCTCAAAAAGAAGAAAATTAAATACTTGGGAATCAATCTAACCAAAGAGGTTAAAGACCTCTACAATAAAAACTATAAAACAGTAAAGAAAGATATTGAAACCTTCAAAGATGGAAAGAACTCCCATGTTCTTGGATAGGCAGAACTAATATTGTCAAAAATGGTCATACTACCAAAAGCATGATACAGATTCAGTGCAATTTCAATTAAAATCCCAATGTTTTTCCTCATAGAAATAGAGAAAGCAATCATGAAATTCATTTGGAAAATAAGAGATCCAGAATAGCCAAAGCAATCCTTAGCATGAAGAGTACTGCTGGAGGCATCACAATATCAGACCTTAAACTATACTACAAAGCTATAGTAACAAAAACAGCATGGTATTGGCACAAAAATAGGCATGTAGACCAATGGTACAGAATAGAAGACACAGAGACAAATCCACACAAATACAATCATCTCATACTAGAGAAAGATGTCAAAACATATAATGGAAAAAAAATAGCCTATCCAACAAATGGTGCTGGGAAAACTTGAAATTCACATGCAGCAAAATGAAATTAAACCCATATCTCTCACACTGCACAAAATTCAACTCAGGGAGGATGAAGGACCTAGGAATTAGAAAAGAGAACCTAAGCCTAATAGAAGAAAAAGTAGGCCCAAATCTTCATCATGTCAGCTTAGGATCTGACTTCCTTAACAAGACTTCTAAAATGCAAAAAATAAAATCAAAAATCAATAAATGGGATGAATTCAAACTAAAAAGCTTCTTCTGAGGAAAGGAAACTAAATAATGTGAAGAAGGAGTCTACATAATGGGAGAAAATCTTTGCCACATGCATTTCAGATATAACACTAAATATCCAGGATTTATAAAGAACTCAAAAAACTCAACTCCAAAATACAAATAACCCAATCAATAAATGAACAAAGGAACTGAACAGACAATTCACAGAAGATATAAATTGATCAACAAATATATTAAAAAAATGTTCAGCACCTTTAGAAATTAGTGAAATGCAAATCAAAATTACTCTAAGATTTCAACTCACTCCAGACAGAATGACAATTATCAAGAATACAAACAACAATAAATGTTGGTGAGGATGTGGGGAGAAAGGTACATTCATACATTACTGATGGAGTTGCAAATTGGTATATCCACTCTGGAAAGCAGTATGGAGATTCCTTAGAAAACTTGGAATGAACCACTATTTGACCCAGCTATCCTACTCCTGGGTCTATACCCAAATGAATTAAAATCAGCATACTACTATGACACAGCCACATCAATGTTTATAGTTGCTCAATTCACAATAACTAAACTGTGGAGCCAACCTACCATTCAATAGATGAATGAATAAAGAAACTGTGGTATATATACACCATGAGGTATGACTTAGCCTTAAAGAAGAATAAAATTACCGCATTTGCAGGTAAATGGATGGAGTTAGAGAATACCATGCTCAGTAAGGTAATACAATACCAAAAAAACAAAGACCAAATATTTTCTCTGATAAGTTGATGCTGATCCTTAATAGGGGGTGGGACATAGGAAGTTTGGAGGAACTTTGGATTGGGCAGAAGGGAGTGAGGGAAGGGGAGGGGGCAAGGAGTTGGGAAAGATGATAGAATGAGACACATCATTATTCTATGTACATGTATGATTGCACTAATGGTGTGACTCTACATTGTGTACGATCAGAGAAATGAAAATTGTGCTTCATTTGTGTATAATGAATCAAAATCCATTCTGCTGTCATGTATATTTAATTAAAGCAAATAAAAAGATAAAAATGTTAGCAACTGAGTTGTTTATCACCTACCTAACATTTTAAACAATTTCAGTTTACACAGTTTGCAGTACTTCTATTTGTTTTTAAAAAAGTGATTTAAGAACTCAGTAGAGCTATGTGTACACATACTGGAATAATTA
This sequence comes from Sciurus carolinensis, assembly GCF_902686445.1. NCBI lineage: Eukaryota > Metazoa > Chordata > Mammalia > Rodentia > Sciuridae > Sciurus > Sciurus carolinensis. Next base: position 102,714,772 of record NC_062218.1, on the reverse strand, counting down.
TTGCACCATTATTTAAAACTAAATCAAAGTATCAAAACAGTGGTAAACAAGTTCAATAAATTTTAATACCTTTACAAACTGGAACATTCTGTAGTCCTCTTTGTATAAGCTACAGAATATAAATGAGAAAAGAACCAAAATCAGATTGGAAATGTACAAGGGGTATGAACAAGAAATTATAGACAGAAAATCATAGATGTATAATCAGAATATAAGGATTTTCTCAAATTCACCAGCATCAAGACATACAAATTAAAATGAAATCTAATGTTATCTGCATTCAATTTCAAAAAGTCAAGAACAAATCTGAATCATACCTAGTTTTAGTATGAATATGGTGAAATAAAAATCATTCAAGCACTGCTTATAAGAGGCTTAACTAGTCCATGCACCCCCAAAACTATCTGGCATTACTTGTAGATTTTCAATTTGTTTCTGCCTTATGACTGATAGATCACACTCTAGATACAGAGCCCATTGAAATTCTCATTGGAATCCTTAAAAGAACATGTTCAACATTATTCCTCACATCATTGTTAATATTGTTTCCAACTATGAAGTCCTACCAGTTAAATACCATATGATGGATTATTGTTAGGAGTGCTATGAAGCAGTTAAATATAGTTAGAAAAGATTGATGAAAGATACATACATATATACATATATCTTAGAAATACAGTTTGAGTGAAAAATATTAGAAACAAGCCTGGTCATTGTCATGATTGAATTAATTTGGGAAATATTTTATTCGTAACATTAAATTTTTAAGAACAGTCACATAGTCGGGGTTGTATATGAGACATGAGGAAGACCCTATAAACTAAAAATGCATGTGTTCCCTGAAACCTCTGCACCAGAGGTGTAAAAAATGGGAAATCATGATTTAAAAGATAATTTAATGCTTAGAACATGTGTATAATTCTATTTATGTGAGCAAAATCATTAAACAAAATTCTATATATGAATTACCCCACTTAAACATACACACAAACACGCGCATACACACACATGCACGTATACGCACTCCACACACTCATACATGAACACTTATATAATACACTCTCAAACACACTCAAACACACATATACACACTCAACATACACAAACATACTCACACACACACAACCATATACATATACATTTACCCTCTTACACACTACGCTTACACTCACATACTCACATTTAATCATACACATTGAAACTCACATACACACGCAAACAAAAAATACACATGCACACTCACATACACTCAAATTGCACACACATACAAACACACAAACACCTACGCTCACACACATACACTAACACTCACACACCCTCCTACACACTTTCTTACATGTGTGTTCAATCACACACTACACATAATACACACAATCATACACACTCATATACAGATACTCCTACATACACATATATACACATACACACAGGGATACACTTACACACATATGCAGTCACTCAGTAACACATATACAAACACACACAAACATACACATTCACACAATCATGTACATACACACTAATACACATTACACACAATCACACAAAGCCATTCACACTCAAATACGTAGGCACACTCATACACATGTACACAATCACACATACATGTTCACACTTACATTTTCATTCACACACACCCACACACCTATGGTCACATACTCTACATATCCTCACCACACTCTCTCTCATACTCACATACTCACAAAACTACCATACATCCCCTCACATGCATTCACACACACTTACACATGCTCACACATATACACTCACACACACACACACATTCACACACCCACAGTAACAACCTCACATACTCCCATACACACTTGCACATGCTCACACACTCACACACATACATAATGACAGACTCACATACACACACACATGCAGTCACTCACACTCGCACACTCGTACAAACTCACACATACTCACAAATGCTCACACCCTCATACATACTCACACATACACTCTCACATATATTCACACACTCCCACACTCACTCACATATAAACACTCACATGCATATACACTAATACACTAATTCACACACACAAAATACATTGAAACCATCACACACTCACATATATAAACTCACATACATATACACTTAAACACCTAAACTCACACACACTCTCAATCACACGAATGCTCAAATTCACACATTCACTACCACACAGTCACAAACTCACATACTCACACACATAGACTCACACATGCTCACACATAGCACCATTCACACCCTCTTATGCATTTGCATATGTACACTCAAAATCATATACATTCAAAAACTCAGATTCACACACAAACACTCACACACAAATACACTCACACATTCACTTAAACTCTCAGACATACCCTCACCACATATATACACACACATTCACAAACCTGAACTCATACATACTCACACACTCACATACACTCAGTCACACACTCACAAACTCTCACTCACACAATCTCATACACACTCATCCATATACTCACAATGCTCAAACATCACAAAAACACCCTCACACTTGCATATATACACTCAAAAACACACACACTCACACACTCGGACTCAAACCACTTACAATAACACATAAAATCACATATAGAAACACACACTCATATATAAACACACACACACACATTCACACACATTCACACATACACACATACTCCCACACACATTTAAACACCCTCACACATTCCCACACTCCCAAACTCTTACAAACTAAAACTCAAACACATGTACACACACACTCACACAATCATGTTTGAGTATATTTTTGCATGTATGTGCCTATGTGTTCACAAACATAAAAGCACACACAAAGATAAAAACACATGCAAACGCATATGTACACACACTCAAACACAAATATATTAACATGCACACACAAATTCAGGTGCACAGTGGTGAAAAATCTGTACACGTGTGATGCATGCACACATACACAAACACAAGCTCACAAACTCATACATAATTTCATTTATGTATAATAACCTGCTCACAATTATCTGTGTACACTCTTACATGTGTGCATGATAATGCATGCATCCACACTTATATGCTTGTACATTCATACACACTTACATGATTATAAGACCACATGATTACACACTTGAATGTGTATGCTCTAATAGGGTCACTTAAATATTTACATGTCATACACTTATTCATATTTACTTTCTTACACACATATACTCACACACTTACATGGTTATGCACTTACAATGTTAAACACTTTTGCATATACAGTCATGCACACTTACAAGGTTACACATTGACATGTATGCACACTCAAACATTCTTGTACATGTGCACACCTGCACACATACATGCATTAGCACATGTTTACATGCACACACAAACACCACAAACCCAGAAACACACGTGTGTGTCCAGACATGGATACACATAAAAGCCCACAAACACATAAACATAATACACTGCACACACACACACACACACAAACATGTGCACACACATACACACATGCATACACACATGTATGCATGCACAATCACACACACATGCATAAGTCACCACAAAACCACAAACACACACAAAAATGCATGTGCTCAAAATCACTCACACAAACAAGCCAATTAACACAGAAACACATGTATGGACACACAAAATAACATTGGAACGCACACAGAAACACACACAATCATGAAGGCACATGCACACATGCCAGTGCATGTACATACCCATACACAAACATGTGCACACATGAACAAGCACAAACACGCAAACTCGAACACACAGACATGTGCACACATCCACACCCAAACACGACACCACAAACAAACACATGCACATAGAAAATAAAAACAAAGACGCACAAGCAAATGCATCACACCCACAAACACATGCACCCATGTGCACACACAAACACATGCAAACAAACCCCAAAACCACCCAAACACATGCACATACACACAAAAAACTTGCATGAACACATGCACACTTACAAACACACTTGAGCACAGAAGCACACATGCAAACTTGTGCACCCTCAAAAACACACACAAGTTTGCACACAGAAATACAGACACAAATGCACAAATGAACACACACCTACATAAACACACACATGCAAATTTGCACACACATAAATTCACAAACACAAATATGCAAATATATACACACAAAACACACACATGCCCACACACACACAAACACACATGCATAATGCACCCACAGGCCACAGCAAAATAACAGACACACAAAAACGTGTACAAACATACACATACATCCACACACATGCAAATGCACATGCAAGCACACACACATGTGCATGCACACACACACTAACAGTCTCATGCATACACTCACACACACACATAAATGTACAGAACTAAAGACTGGATATTTAAACCAATGCTATCTCTGATTTGTGAGATGTTTTGATTTTTTTCTTTCAATTTTTGAGATATTTCAATTTGCACTAAAACCTTTGATTTTATAATAAAATTAACACTAACTATTAAAGGAAAATTTGTGAAAGAGCAGTAGGGGACTAAAAGAACATCTGTTTTTAAAACCAGGCTCTCTGGTTCATCACCTTGTAAGCTCAGTCTTTGTACCTGAAAACTGGGTGCAGCAGGAATACACTCACTGCATCCCAGGATTATTATAGATGTTTCTCAAGGTGACACATGGAATTATTTATAACTGAAAGTTACATCCATGAAAATTTTATATGAGGCAATTGAAGCTAAATATGCTTCAGAATTCAGAATTTTTGTTTGAATGCTATAATAATACAGGAATAAGATATAAGTCATTCCCAAAACAGGCCAAGGGAGCCAGCTGGTAATTATAAATTTCTTCAGGAGAATATTAATACTTTCACTATGCAGAATAAGTAAATAATAGCCCTAGGTCTGTTCAGGTTAAGGTGTTCTTAAAAAAGCTATTTCAGGACACTAAATCTGCCATCAAGTAATTTAGAAATCATTTAATTTTGAGAACATTTTTTTATTATCAGATTTGCAGATAAGAGATTTAGATTAATAATCTTATTGGTATGTCTAAGAAATTAGATTAATCCATCATGTTCACATAAATTAATCTAGCAATCGATTTAGAAGTTTCAAGAAAATCAAGAATGGAATTTATTCAGAATTGGACATCAAGTGTTAAAGTCAGCTTTTCCCCTGCTGTGATTAAAAGAGCCAACCAGCACAATTGTAGAGGAGACAAAGTTTGTTTGAGGGCTCATGGTTTCAGAGATCTTAGTCCATAGAATGTCGGCTCCATTCCTCAGGGTTCCAGGTTAGATGGAACATCATGGTGGAAGAGTGTGGCAGAGGGAAGCAGCTCAGATGTTAATCAGAAAGCAGAGAGAGAGAGAGAGAGCCCACTCTCCAGTTACAAATATATACCCCAAAGCCACGCCCCAACTCTCACCTCTTCCAGCCACACCCTGCCACTTCAGTTTTTCATTATTGGAACCCATACTCAGCTAATTTGTATCAGGGATTAATTAACTGATTAGATTAAGGCCGTCATAACCTAATCATTTCTCTTCTGAATCATCTTGCATTGTCTCACACATGAGCTTTTGCGGACCACCTCACCTCCAAACCATAATATCGAATGATAAAGGGGATCCAGCTGAGTAAGTGTGAGCCCCTAGATAAGAAAGACTTGAGACCTCGAGGTTGTAATGCGTCCCAAGATCAGGTTATGTACAGTGAAGAGAAGTGAGAAAATGGCACTGGAGTGGGTTCCAAGTTTCAAGTCTTGCATGGGCATAAAATTAAGGAAGTCGATTCTAGGTTCCCACTACAACCACTGTTCACATGCTCTCCAGCCATGCTTAATTGTGCATTTATCCTCCCCAAAGTGGATCCTGGCTCCTCCACTGAGCAATGTTGTCAACTCTCACAGTTGCCAAGCCAACAGATGGTGTGGGCCTGTGTCACCAGCAGCTCCCAAATGCTAAAATATAGTCATTTAGATGTTTTCTGTGTACCCCCATTTCCTCATTAATCTTCTAAGTGCAGCTGCAAATGGATAATTTCCACGTGAAGCATAGTGGCATCCTGGCCACCTTCATCCACACATTTTCAGACCACCTGCCACGTCCTCAGAACAATGCTAGATCTAGAGGTGTGCAAAGAACACAGGGTGAAGTCCTCCTTGTGTTTTTCTCTGTCTTGTGAATATCTCTCCAACTATACTTAAGCCTCTTTTTATAGAGGGCCCATTTACTTCTTTTTGGTTTGCTTTCTTTTTGTTTTAGTCCTAGATAGCACGGGGCAGCACTTACAGGTTAGTGAATATTTTTAAAAGTTGACTTGAAATCAAGCCTAATTTGAAAGAAATGACCATGGCAAGAAAAAGAAGCACACACACACATACACACACACACAGAAGAGCAATCTGAAAAAAATAACTTTTCAAATTGTAAAGCCAAATACAAATGGTTATGAATTGCTTACTGCTTTTGTTTTGTAATCACTATCAGAAAAATTAATTGGGAGTTATTAATCTGTCGATTGCCTCCCACCTCAAGGCTAGTAAGAGTCTCATTAGAATCTATGCCAGCAATGCCTCCCTTCTCCAATTCATCTTTAAAACTCTGATCCAAGTAATCTCTTTGAAGCACATATCCAATTTCTCCAGCTTAGAACTGTACAGACTTTCTATTATCCACAGAAAAGCATTCCAAAACCCTTGCCCTAGCAGTTTTTCTTTATTGGAACCCATACTGACTTTTCAGTACCATCTTTTTTACTCTCCTAGTTGAAAACTGGGCACCTTGGAGACAAATGCTTAAAAACATCCCATCACCATGTGTATACTGAAATCTTTCATGCAGTTTGTCAACACCTCAAAATGTACTCGGTTGTTTTCTCTCACTTTGGAGTTTGTTTGCCTCATGAAGAAGGAAAAAAAAAAAACTGGCATTGAGCAAGAGAACTAAGGAATAAAATAGGAAAAGAATATTAAACCAAACATTGTACTTTAAGTAAATGACAGAATATTCTTAATTGCCTATTGAGACAGTCAATATAAATGGTAGTATAAAGAAACTGACTGGTAATTTTTGAATAGATGTTACAAAAATAAACCAAGTGCGGGGAGCTGTGGCACGTGCCTGTAATTTCAGCAGCTCAGGAAGCTGAGGCAGGAGGATCTGAGTTCAAAGACAGTCTCAGCAACTCAGTAAGACCCTAGGCAACTCAGCGAGACCCTGTCTCAACATAAAATATAAAGTAGGCTGAGGATGTGGCTCAGTAGTTAAGCTCCCCTAGGTTCACTCACCGGTACAAAATAAATAAGTAAATAAACCAAGTACCATAACCATAATTATCATATATTATTTTCCAGCCCTTACCCTGTTCTTTGACAAAAGTTCAGGGAAAGATCCATTTTTTCATTCATATAGGCATTTCAAATTCAACACAGTCCAAACAAACCCAAGACCTTTGCATGCACAGGCTTATGTTACTGACTCCTAATTCCTAGTTCAGTTATTAAAATCACAATCCAATCAGCTGCCCCAGTCAGAAATCCCAACGTTGTCTCTCATCATCCTCACTCAGAGGTTTGCTAAGTCCTGTGAATTCAAGCTCAGGTCATAAACTGTCAACTTTTAGCCTCGGGATCATATTCTGTGTGGAGAGGGGCACTTTTGTGTTTTTATTCTGTTTTGCTTTTTGATCAATTAGCATCAGTCCACACAGTGTTACAGGTTTAAAATTTAAGAGGTTTTACATAAAATTTAGGGTTTATTTTCCTTGAAAAATCAGATTTGACAATGCTGGAGTCACATTCTCACAAAGGAATAATGGTCTAGAAATGAGCGTGGATGGGTCCTTGGGATGAAGGAATAATGTGAGTACCCACATTCCCCTGCTCCCTCTGATCTCATGCTCAAGCTGCTCACACCTTGGCATCATGTGATGGTGCGTGTGGGCCCTGTGGGCATGCAGTGCAGACTCCTGTTAGAAAAGAAATCCTCATTCTTTTCTCCTTTGTCATCCCCTTACCACATGGTCTGAAGGTTTCCTGGCCCGGGAAGGTCCCCCATTCTGCATGTATGTCACACTGCAAACAAAAGTATACTACACTTCCAGCAAGATCCTCCTTCTGTAAAGCATTCCCCAGTTCTCCCAAACAAACGTAATTCTTTTCTTTGTGCTCCTGAAACATCTTTTTAAATGCATTTTTGTTTCCCCTTGAAATAGACTTTGCCTGCCTAAGGTTACCAAAACATACTCCTATATTTTTTCCAAGTTTTTAAGTCTTTGACATTTAGATCTATGATCCATATAGTTTGTATGTTTAATTTTACATTTTTTAATTGGGGGACCAGGGTTTGTTTTTATTTTTTTAATCAACATTATAAAGGTATGATTCACATCCAGAAATATACCTTTCTGGACTAGGCATTAAGACTAATATAAGCACTATCTCAGTCAAGGTCTAGGATATTTCCATTACCCCAAAAGTTTACTTTGCAGGCAATGCAAAGTAAACTGATAATATTGCTCTGGTTTTTGATGCTATTCTTTATTGTTACCTTTGCTAAAATTTAATATAAGCAAATTGCATAGTAAGTACAGTTTTATTTTACTTCTTTGGCACAGTAAAAGTTTGTGATTCATCTATGGTTCTTTTTATTGCAGGCTGTTTCATTGAACAAATATACTAAAATGTGTTTACCACTCTCTTGATGAACATTTGAGTTGTGTTCAGTTTTGATTTCCTATAGAGTACTTTGAACATCATGTACAAATATTCGTGTAACTGTATGTTTTAATTTGTCTTGCACATATATCTATCAGTGGAATTGCTGGGGTTGTGGCTCAGTGGTAGAGCACTTGCCTAGCATGTGTGAGGCATTGAGTTAAATTTTCAGCACCACATAACAAAATAAATAAATATTTTGTGTCCATCTACAGCTAAAAAAAATTAAAAAAAAGAAACTGTAAAACTGCTTTCCAAAACAGTTGTGCAATTCTGCGTTCCTATGAGTAATAAATGGCAATTCCAGTTGTTCCACATTCTCAACAACAGTTGGTATTGTTAGTGTTTCAAATGTTGGCCATTCTATTGACACATACAAGAAGTCTATTATTATATTATTTTTTGTATTTGCTGATGACTAATGATGGTAACTAATTCCTCAGGTACTTATTGGTCATTCATATATTTTTTCCCTGAAGAATCTGTCAAAAATTTGATCCATTATTTAAAGTAAATTGCCTTATAAAAATTTGTCAGAGTTTAAATACCATGAATACTCAGTGGTTCCATCGAAATCCACTGATGAATATTTGTTGGCAAATATGTATTTTCCATACTAAAGTTAATTGCCACATCTGTTTGAAAATCAGTCAGGTATGTGTGGACATATTTATAAAATATCTGTTCTATCTATATGTCTATTATCATATCAATAATAATATAATCAATAAAGGTATTCCTTTTAATTGATTACTAAAGCCCCCTTTTTTTCCTTTTCTTTGTTAAAGGCAAATCTCCCCTTGTTTTCCAGGCTTGCCTTGAACAATCTTCCTGCCTCAGGCTTCTGAGTAGCTGGCACTACAGGTGTGCACCACCACACCTGGCCATTACTACAGCTTGATAGTTTATCCTGAAACCAGATAATAGATGCTACTTAACCTGACTCATGTATTTTCAAAATCATTTAGGTCAATATACTCCTTAAAATCACCTTGTCTTTTTCTACAAAGATTTCTACTAGGATATAAATTATTATTTCTTTGAATCTATAATTCACTTTTGGGGAAAATGATATCTAATAATATTGAGCTTCCAATTTCAAGAACATATTATCAGTCTCAAATTATTTATGCCTTCTTTAATAACTCTTAGAAATGTTTTATAATTTTCAGCAAATAGAATTTATACATAGTTGGTGAAATTAATCTTTTAGTATTTAAAATTTGGTGCTCATTTAAATTATATATTTTATTATATATTCTGATAATTTGCTGTTAGTATATAGGGATACAATTTCCTATATTTGAATTTAGATTATTTTTGTGGAAAATTTTTATTTATGAATTTAACATCCTAAGTAGATATAATGTCAGACAGTTCTACTTATGTTCAGGTCAGTGTGAATAATTTGTGGCTTTCAAGAAATGTGTCATTTCGTTTGTGCTCTCAAAGCAGCACGAAATTGTTCTCTTATTTTCCCTTCATGTCTTAGGATATATAGTGATGCCTCATCTTTCACCCTGTTATTTGCTCTTTATGCCACCTCTTTTTATTCTGTATAGTTTGAGGTTTATCAATTATATTGATCATTTCAAAAAGGTGTTTTTATTTCATTTCATTGCTTTTTTTGTATCATCTACTAATTTCTACCTTTTATTATTTTATTCCTTTTGTTTATCTTATTTTACTTTCCTTTTTCTAGAGTCTAGAAAAAGCTCATTGTCCTTTCCTTCTGCTTCTCCCATTTTTAATCTAACATATACCCTTCTTGCAAATTTCTCATTGCAGATATTATATTCCTTTACCTTGAAAAGTGTGAGGTTTATTTATAATCTTTGTTACATGGATCCACAGGAACCTTTTCTCTGGTGTTAAATTATCATTCCCCTCAAATTGTGCTCTTTATTTCTTTACTGAATGCTCAGGGTGCTCAACAAAGTCTCTACTTTGAGACCTAAGTGTGTTCTGGGAATTTTTTGATTTGCTCAGCCTTGTGAAGTTAACCCCTTTGTCTGTGTTATGGTTTAGATGTGGTATCCCCCAAAAGTTCACCTGTGAGATAATGTAAGAAGATTTGGAGGGGAAATTATTGGGATATTAGGTTACATAGCCTTAACCTAATCATTCCATTAATCCCTGATGGGATTAACTGAGTGGGATGAGCCTGGAGGAAGTAGTTCATTGGAGGCATGGCTATGGGGTATATATTTTGTATCTGGAGAGTGAAGTCTTTCTCTCTGCTTTCTAATCATCATATGAGCTGCTTCCTTCTGCCACACTGTTCCACCATGATGTTTGGCCCTACCTTGAGCCACAAGGAATGGAGGCTGCTGTCTGTGGATTGAGACCTCTGAAACTGTGAGACCCCAAATAAACTTTTCCTCCTCTACAATTGGGCTAGTCGGGTCTTTAAGTCATAGCGGTGAAAAAGCTGACTGAAACAGCCAGCGCTACTTACTGGTTAGAAACAAACTCAAGGAGACCATAATGTAGATTTCTGGATGTCTTTATTCTGTATAGCTCCCTCCTCTCCAACAATCTTCTTTGCAAATTCCAGCTGCCCAATCACCAAACCCCCAAATCTCTGTGTTCTCAGCTTGGTGGGGTCACTCTACTTTGCTTGCACTCCAGAGCATGGTAATTTAACATGTGACTCCAGGCAGAAAGCCAGGTTAATTGTAGAGCTCCCCTCATCTGTGTTGCTATTTCATGGATCACAGTTCTGTGCTGATTGTGGTACAATAAAGGGAAAACAACTATTTCATGTATTTTTTCAGTTTTCTATTGTTTATAGTGAAAGTGGAAGTCTGCCACCACCTAGGCAGCCATTGAGAGAAGCAGACAATCCTTAAACTAGACATAGCTCCATTATAGCATGTTTTGCTTTCTGTCTCTTTTATTAGACTTGGGTTTTCAGAGGGCAGGACCAGTACCTTAGAACCCCCAGGACAACCTTGGAAACATCAAAGGTGTTGAGTGTCAGTGACTTTATGAATGATGGACAGTGCAAGCAGATACTGTTTCAATAACGTCCCCAGTTGTCCACAGGAAGATTTATTTAATATTCTGATCACTCCTCATTGAAATCAAACAGGTTTATTAAGAAGAGTCTATCAAAGAAGGGACAACGGTTACCTCACAAAGTGGGTAAGTTCCCATAGCGAGAGTTCAGTCTCTCCTACCATTTGGAAAAGGTGAAAATGGCTTTCTTTACCCTATGTAAAAATGAGCAAAGTGATGTTCTCCTCTGTATTTCAGAGCAAATTCACCCTCATTTGTTTGTATGGCAATCTGTCTGTTTATTCTTTTTTAATTATTTCATTTTTTTCTTCCCTCTCATTTTTTGAGTCAGGGTTTCTCTGTGCTCCCAGATTGACCTCAAACTCCTGGGCTCAAGGGACCCTTCTGCCTCAGCCTCCCAAGTAGCTGGGACTATAGGAAAGCACCATTATGCCTGGCTATTTCTTTATTTTTGAAATTTGCAAGTTTAAACACTTTTACAAAAATATACAGAAAAATAAGTCACCTAAAATCTCAAGTCAGAATTAAGAACCTCATTTGTGCTACGTATATATCACTTTAAAATTACACAAATAATATATAAATACAGTCTCAGTTGAGAAAAGTTTGATTATTAAAGTTAAGGGCTGGGGTTGTGGCTCAGTGCTAGAACACTTGCCTAGCATGTGTGAAGCACTGGGTTCAATTCTTAGCACCACATAAAAATAAATAAATAAAAGGTATTGTGCCCATGTATAACTTAAAAAATTTTTTTAAATAGTTAAAATCCTCCCCTTAAGCTGACCTAATCTTAATTATGAATTTAATATAAGCTTCCTTTTTATATTACAAATACTTATGAAAATGAGTGTGTGTATATATCCTTCAATAGTGAACAAAATTATTTTGTGCTCTATATATTTACATACTATTATACTAACTGTTTTTCTTGGACTATGTTGGTATTTGACCCATATAGTTGTATAGATCTATTTATTCTTTTTTATACTCATAATTTTATTATATATATTTTCATCCATTCCCCTATTAATAACAATTTAGATCAAAGCCCTTCTTGCACTAGTCTGGCTTTGAATGTGGATAGATATCTCTCTGTATTACCAAGCACACCTAGTTATCACATTAGCACCCAAAAAATATTGGGTTCATGGCTACGTAGATGTTTTCTCTCCTAACAGTGCATGAGAACCCTGTTTTCCCATACTCTGGTGTAAAAGTCCTCTTCTATATAGGACAAATGAGTCCCTTCCCACTTATACAAGCTATAAGACCAAAAAGATGGTAAGCTTGAGAGACCAAAACATCAAGTCATTGAATCCTGAATGATGTTTATGCATCTTCCAGTATCTCTTCTGTCTTCCTACCTGAGAAAGATACCAAGACACAAACACACACACTCTGAATATGTCCTGCTTGACAACTTCAGTCATCTGTCAGGACTTTCAAGTTATCTTGCCCTTAGGCTTGATTTTAGGACTTTGAATCTATTCCTTGCCCTCTAGTAAATACTTCAGGTTTGATTTTTTTATTCTGTCACATACACTGGTCTGTATGACCTACCATCTAGTTTGCCTGCCAACAAAGTTGCTACATAAAAATATCTACAAAAAATAAGGGTACATGCTCTGGCCAAATGTTTATACTCTTCAGCTCTCCTTGACTCACTTCTGGCATCCCAAACTTTCTTCATCATGTCCTAGTCAAATGCTTTTTTTTCCCATTAATAGAGCCATAAACACAAATTCTTTCAGTCTGCATCTGAAACAACTTATCTTAGATTCAATTTCAGCTCATGTGTCCCCTTCCCTCCCAGCCCACCTCTTGGAACAACCTTGCATCTTCTTGACATGGACACTTCTGACCAATTCACTAAAAAAATCAGCTGAAATCTTTTTTTTTTTTCCAATCATTAGTGGAATGTAGATTGAAACAGAGTTAATTCACTCTTCATATTCAACTATTTCCTTCCATCATTTATTTACTATACAATGATTTTTTTTAAAAAAAAAGCTTTGGTATATAATTATGGCCAACCATGTCCTTCTTAGAGGTGCCAAGAGAAAGGCAGGGTTAGGGCAGGGTGGGACAGAGATATTTTGGCAAGGGATGAAGACTGTGGACAGCTGGGTGAAGAGGGGGATGCTGCCCAGTTGGCAGTGTTTGAATGGACAGGTGGGTGGGTCTGGCTGTCATCATACAGCTTGTTGGATCTTGGCCAGAAAACTGGGTAGAATTTAATACCAGAAGATGCCAGCCAAGGAGGTGAGCTACAGATAGTTGAACTGAAGCCAGGCATAGGCTCTGCCAAACTCAGTCGGCTGAAAATGAACAGGAACAGGTGGTCAGAAGGGAAAGGAGGATGGATAGAGCTTGCTGGTGAAGAGCCATTTTGAGGGCACATTTTGGTGCCTAGGAAATAGGGAAATGGGGAGAGCACACCTGGGTGTAGTAGGGAACATGCGAGACTTTAGCAAACCCAAGTGCAGTGTCTTTACCAATTTCAACTTTGTTATTGAATTTCTTTTACTATTATTTTCTTCAACTATTAATAATGGAGTAAAGAATGGTACTTCTTAAATTTGCTGTGAAAGTTCAGGGACAAGTCATGTACACATACTATGTTAATTATAAAATGTTACAAATAATTTTAGCTAATGTGTATGTATGAAATGAAGGTGCCCTTCAAAGTAGAGATCTAGGAAAAAGAGATGGGTTGAACAATAACCACTAAATATATCAATATGCTATCTTCAATAATAGGTGGGACTGCTAGATCAAAGATGAGCAAGGAAATGCAAAATTTGAACAGCATTTTTAGCCAGGCATCTATTGAGTACTCCAACCACAAGAGCAAAATAAATATAACACTCTATAGGATAAACCACATTTCCAGTCGTAAAACAAGTGAATAAGTCTCAATAAATTTGAAATCACATAAAGTATATTCTCTGACCACAATGAAATGAAATTAGACAACAATAACAGGAGAGAATTTGGAAATTTCACAACATGTGGTAATAAACAACACGATCCTAAATAACCATTAGATCAAAAAAGAAATCCCAAGGGAAATTAGAAAATACTTTGAAATGATTGACAATGAAAACATAACATACCACAGCTTAAAGGAGGTAGTGAAAGCCGGGCTCAGAGAAAAACTTCTTGCTGTAAAAACCTACAGTATAAAAAGAAAAAGATCTCAAATTAATAAGCTAACCTTCTGCCTTCAGGCACTAAGAACAGAAAGGAAACAAAACTCACAGGACGCACAAGAAAAGCAATAAGTTTAGAGTGGAAATGAATGAAATAGAAAATAGAAAAAATAAACCCCAGAATGAACAAAAAAGGAAGTGGGTTTTTCTTAAAAGATTAAAACTAAAATTGGCAAACCATTCGCTAGACTGATTAAGGAAAAAAAACAGAGAGAAGACACAAATTACAAAAATTGGGAATGAAAGAGGAGATAGTATTCCTGACCACAGAGGAACAAAACAAAAATTTGAAGACTCAGTGTGAGGATCTTTAGGATTGTTTTAACATAGATTGATTAACATAGATTGTTTTAACTTAGTTTAGTCCTACTGTATATGAATTTACTGAATTACAATATACTTGCAATAGCTTTACAGTCCTCCCTTTGGTTTATAAATTTATATTTTATCTATCAAAGAGGTATAATTCTGAAAAGAAATCTTCAAAAGAATTGAACTTCAACATTGAGGCTAGGCAAAAACGTTTTTCTACATGTGTTGTTGGTACAATTGGTAGTTAATCATAAAAATATTTCCTTGAAATAGTAATTTCTGAGAATTCTGATATTTATATTCTATATAAATATAAAAAATATTTAAATTTGGATCTGTCCATAAAGAGAAGACAAAACAAAATTGGAAATGCAGCATAAGGAAGAATATTAGCTCCAAAAGGTATCCTCTCTTGAATAGACTGTCCTTCACCTCCCAGAGCCTGGTTCTTGGTCTGCTATTTGTAGCACAATGTTGAGTCCTAACCCTGTCTGGTCTATCTGGCATAGATCTTTGCAGTCTTAAAATTTTTATTTTTTTGTAGGATTATTGAATTCAACAATAATGAATATTCTTTAATATATATAACATAAAATCAAAAACTTTCATGTCTTCAAATAAGATAGGATATTATTCTACTTCTTACTCAAACTTAAGATATTTCTACATGTCTACTTTTTATAGGTAGACTCTTAGACATTGTCCCAAGTGAGCAGTTTCTGAGTGATTAAAAACTGACTCAGAATTTAAGTGAATGAAACTTAATACCATAACTTTGAATTGATAAAGGCATCTCAACTCTATTCAATTAAATGTCACCCTATTTTATTTTAGCAAATCATACACATTAGGGAATTTTAAAACATACTTCTAAGAGGTGCTATCTCTTCAGCTCTTTAAAACATACTTCTAAATTACACATAAACCAAGGAAGATATCATGATAAGAAATCCTTTGAACCAAATGAAAATGGAACCACACATCCTAAACTTTGTGTGGTCACCTAGAACAGTGCTTAAAGGGAAATTTATAGCATTAAATTCTCATGTTCCAAAAGAAAAGGATCTCAAACCAATGGTCTAGTCTCCTACTTTGATAAATTAAAGAATAAAAAAGTAAATTAAATCTGATATGAGCAGAAGGAAGGAAATAAAAGAGTAAAAATTAATGAAATTGAAGACAAAAAAAACTGAATAAAATTACAAAACCAAAAAGATCAATAAAATTGATAAAACTTTGGCTATTCTGAACAGAAAAAAGGAAACACAAATCACCAAATTCATGGATGAGAGAGTTTGTAAGCAATACCTCAGAGAAGTTGATCTTCAATGACACCACAGAAAATACAGTTCTTCAAATGAAACATACATTTAAATATAAGTGAAGAAAAGTATTCTGAAAAAACAGAGTTAAAAACAGATAAAGATACACAAGTCATGATCAAATTTCTCTGTTAGCATATCTTATTACAAAAAAATTCATAGAATGGAAATATTGATTGCTGGATTTAAAAACCTGTTTTTTTTTTTTTCACCAAATCCAAGTTAATCAAAAATCATCCTATTAAAAGAAAAATACTATAATTTCATTTAAACTTAAGCATTATTTTTTTTTATTTCTGTAAAGAATGTCATTGGACTTTCAATAGTGATGGCATAAACTCTGTAGATCATTTTAGGTAATGTGGACATTTTAACAACATTAATTCCTCTAGTCCACAAGCATAGAATATGTTTCCACATAATATGTATTTAATTTCCTTCATCAATACTTTCACAATTTTTAGTGTGAAAGTTTTTTACATCTTTCATTCATTTCTAAGTATTTTATTCTTCTCATTGCTATTACAAATGGGACTGTTTTCTAATTCTTTTGGAATAGTTCATTGTTGGTATATACAAATGCAACTTAGGTTTATTTTGTTTACTGAAAATTTACTGAATTTCATTATTAGTTCTCCCTTTTTTAAAATTGAGGCTTAGATGATTTTTCACAGATGATCATATCATTTGCAAACAGAAATAGCTTAATTCTTCTCTTCAATTTTGATACTTTTTGGGTTTTGTTTGTTTGTCTTTTCTTGCCCAATTGTTCTGGCTAGGACTTACAATGTTATAGGAGTGGTAAGTTACAGTGAATAGAAGTGGTAAGAGTAGACATCATTTTCTCATACAGGGTATTACAGAACTAGCTTTTAGTTTTTCCCTATTGACTATGATGTTAGGTATAGGTTTTATATGGTCTTTACTGAGTTGAGGTAATTTTCTTTTATACCTGTTACATTGAGAGTTTTTATCATGAACGAATGCATGTTACGTTTTTTCAAATCCTTTGTCTGAACTTATTGAGAAAATCATGTGGTCTGCATTTTTCCACTATTACTGTGCTATGTCACCCTGATTGGTCTATGTTGAGCAGGCCTTGCATTCCAGGGATAAATCTACTTGGTCACAGTGTATAATCATTTTAATGGGCCCATGAATTTTTGATGGTATTTTATTAAAGAACTTTGCATTTATGCTCATCAGATACTGACTTGTAATTTTATTTCTTAGGGTATCATATCTGGCTTTGGTATTAGGGTGATATTGGACTCAAAAACTGAATTTGGAATTGTTTCCCCTTCTATTTTCTTGGAAGAGTTTAAGAAGGATTAGTACTAATTCTTCTTTGGATATTAGGTAAAATATTCCTGTGAGTCCATCTTGTCCTAGAATTTACTTTTTGGGAGTTTTTTTGATAACTCATTTCAATCTTTTTATTTGTTATTGTTCTGTTTCACAAAAGTTGGGAATGGTGGCACAGGCCTATAATCCCAGCAACTCAGGAGGCTGAGGCAGGAGGATCTTGTGTTCAAACCAGCCTCAGCAAAAGTGAGGCACTAAGTAACTCAGTGAGACCCTGTCTCTAAATAAAATGTAAAATAGGGCTGGAGATGTGACTCAGTTGTCAAGTGCCTCTGAGTTCAATCCCTGGTACCTGCCTCACCCCCCTCCCCAAAAGAAGACTCCAAATAGTCAAAGCAATCTTGACCAAGAGGGACAAAATGACAACACTAGAGGCATCACACTTCTTTATTTCAAATCCACAGTAATCCAAACCAGACTTGGTACTAGCATAAAAACAGACATAGAAAATAATGGAACAGAATTTAAAGTTCAGAAATAAAAATATGCATTTATGATTAATAGATTTTGAGACCACAAAATAGTAAAAGGATAGTTTTGTAAATAAATTATGTTAGGGAGACTGGGTATCTATACAAGGTTAGAACTGGGTAATTATCTCACATCATATACAAAAATGACCACAAATGGATTAAAGACATAAACTTAAGACCTGAAACTGTAGAACTACTGAAAGTAATAGGGAAAAGGCTCTTGACCTCAGTCTGGACAGTAATTTTTTGAATGACACTAAAATTGCTGGCAACAAAAGCAAAACTCCGCACATTAAACCTGATTGCATCAGACCAAAAAACTTCTGTGCACTGAAACACTTAACAGAATAAAACGGCAGTATACAACATGGGAGAAAATACTTTCAAATCATTCATATGAAAAGGAGTTTATATACAAAATACATAAGAATCTCAAACAATGCATCAGCAAAATAAAAAGAATCCACCAATTTAAAAAATTGGTGAGGGACTTAAAGAGATTTTTTTTCAAAAGAAGAGACACAAATGGCCACCAAGCACATGAAAATGCTCTTGACTCACTAGTCATCAAGGAAATGCAAATCAAAACCACATCACATGACACCTGTAAAAATGGTTATTACCAGAAAGATAAAGATAAGGAATGTTGGTGAAAAAAAAACAAACAAACAAAAAAAAAAAAAAACAAAAAACAAACAAAAAAAAAAAACCCTTGTAAACGGTTTGTAGGGACTTAAATGTGATAAAGCCATTGTAGAATAGTATGTACGTTCCTCAAAAAAATTTAAAAATATATCTACCTTATGATCCCACTTCTGGGTACAAATCCAAATGAAATGAAATCAGTACATGAAATAGATATCTGCACATGTTCATTATAGAATTTTTCACAATAGCCAAGACATGGACACAACCTAAATATTCATAAGGATAAATAGATGCCAGGCATGGTGGCCCACACCTTTAATCCCAGATACTTAGAAGCCTAAGGCAGGAGAATAGTAAGTTGAAGGTTAGCCTTGGTAACTTAGAAACACACTGTCTCAAAAATACAATTTAAAATGGCTGGGGATTCAGCTCAATGTACAGCATTTGTCCAGCATGTGGGGCCCTGGGTTCAATCCCAGTATCACCCCCAACCCCAAATACACAATGAAAACTTCTCTCTCTCTCTCTCTCTCTTTCTGACATACAAACACACACACACAGTATCATTTAGCCCTGAAAGAGGATGAACTCCTATTATTTACAACTAAATGAATGAACCAGAAGGACATTAGGCTAAGTGAAAAAAAGTTAGAAACAGAAGGACAAATACTACATAGAAAAACACATCTCATTTATATGGGAAATCTTAAAAGACCAAGTTCATACAAACAGAAAGTAAGAGAGAAGTTACAAGGGTCAGGTTTTGGGGAAAATGAGTTTTCAAAAGGTATGAACTTTCAGTTAAAAGATGAATACATCTTGGAGAGCTAATTATAGCATGGTGACTCTAGTTGATAACAATGTATGATATACTTGGAATTTGCTAGATTTTAAGTTTTCTCGGTACGGTAAAGAAAAAAGAAAGTCAGCTAAGAAGCAAAAAAAGCAGATGAAAAACAAAATGGTAACTGTTAGGTAATGGATATGTTAATTACAATTTTTCACAATGAGAATGTATATTGATATATCAAGTGGAATACCAAATATGTAGGTTTGTTAGTAAGACCTCAATACAGCTGAAAAGGAGAAAATACTCATCTTTTAAAACACTTTGATTATAAAAGATTTTTTATTTCATGATCATAAAGAAGAGATGTGTTTGCAACACTGAAACATCCTGTCCTCTGTGAGGCTGATGCTTTGCTATTTCACACACAGATTTCCCAAATGCACAAAGTTAACTTTGACTGAACAGCATTTTGACATCACAGCCAAGATGAGTATGTAATAGTTGGATATAACTGAAAAGTACAGAACAATATCTGGGTACCTCTTGCTATCTGTGCTAGAAAATTCAGGGGCTAACAAATCATCACTTAGGTCAAATACACTTAGGTGTTGATTGGAAGTAGGGTAGAGAAGAAATGAACACTTTCATTTTTGCAATGAAACATGCATGAATATCCAATACACAGCAAATCAGCACTCCTGACATTTTTGTTGAGTGGAATTGAATCCTGTAAATGAGACAAGATATAGATTTTACAAATACAGGAATTTAGGTAGGCCTAAACAGCTTCTCCAGCCCAAGAGGGATTCAAACTGGACTTGGAAGAACTCAGACACTTAGGTAGGTAAATAGAAATGGCAAATATACAGGAGAAATTTTAGCAGACACTCTCCAGGGAAATAAAAAGGAAATAGTGGACTTACAGTCATACAAAGAACATTCCATCCAACAGTAGCAGAATGCACATTCTTCTCAACTGTACATGAGACGGTCTCCAGGATAGATCAGGGAACAATATCATCTTGAACACCTTGCACTGAGACTTAATGAGGGGCCTCAACCTGGCCTTCAGTACACACACATGAACTTTCAGAATTCCTCATCCTTCTAGCTACAGGTGAAACAGGAAGCAGGTGGTGAGTCACTCATGCTTTTTCCCACTTACCTATCCCCTTCTTCCTGGAATGCTGTTTCTTATTCACCCTCAAAATTGCCCCTCAGAAAGAAGGTGGTATTTATGAAAGGAGCCTTTAAAAATCCAAGAACCCTAGAAATCTAGACACACAATCAGCAACTTACATGTCCTGAATTTGACCCTGAATAAGCCTATGAGGTTGATTTGCAGCAACTTGGAAAATGTCCTCTCCTAAGTCCACAGACTGCAAGAAGAAATTGGTGCAGAATCTCAAGCTTCTTACAAAAGAACACATTTTACCCAAAACCAACAACTACTTCCCATTCATGCACATCAAGAAATGTACCTTTTAATGTCAGTCTTTCGGGGTCCATACTTTATTATATTCACAGAAACCAGCTCTCATTGTTGTGTGTGTGTGTGGTGCTGGGATTGAACCCAGGCCTCATGCTTTTTAAGCAAGCATTCTACTGCTGAGCCACATCCCCAGCCCAGCTCTAGTCATTTTTGACATTGGTATTTTTAGTGAAAGGATAGTGAATTTCATGCCTTTGAAGACCTCAAATTGTCTAATTTCCATAGAACAGAACAGAGAACAGATTCCCTTGAGGGTTGTGAAAAAACTTTAGGCAACAAAGATAAGGAGAATTAGCTAGAATGTCCTAAAACAATTATCAAGATGAATAAAATGAGCAAAGGGAAGGTTTATATTTCTAGGCATTCAGCTTATCAGGCTTTAAAGTAATTTCCAAACCCATCAAAATGAGGGAGGGTAGAAGAGAATTTATAAAGGTTTCAGCTGACCCATGTGGTGAACTTCATTCTGTCATTGTAAAAAACTTTCATCACTTCAACACGTGTGAACTCATAGGTTGTGCAAGAAGCACCCCCAAGGCCTTCATTGCAAGAAACTCCCTGGAGATTTCAAATTCAAAAACCAAATAAGGCTCAAGTTCTGTCTTTCAAGTAACTCATTATGTACCTAGGAGACAAAGGAGTAGGTCCTGGATTGTGAGGCAGTGGGGTGAGGGTCTTTATAGCACCAGAGGACATGAGAGCACACGTAAGCTAGATAGGGGGTAGGGTTACACATGGTGCAGGCTTGTAAGGGAAATGTTATCTGAGATGAGTCTTACATTTAGCATGTGTGCTAACCAGAGGAAGACAGGAGGAGTGGGGAGGAACTATATCAGGCAGAAGAAACAGCATGTGAATGTAACCTCGGCAATTATGAGCAGGTTGCATTGAGGGAGCTGTAGGAGTTTGGGAAGGCTGGATGATAACTGCCAGGAAAAGTGTGGGAGACAAAAGCCTGGTGCATAAGGGAGTCATTCACAGCCACAGGGAACGTGAGAGAAGGCGCAAGTTGGGAGGGAGGTGGGTGGCATTGTAAATAAGAAGACTTTGATATCAATGAATATCATTGAACAATAAGATTTTCAAGGTGTAAAACACCTTTCTTGGAGCCGGACTTAGATTATATTTGTTCTATAGAGAAGCCACTTCATATATTCCTTGTAATTGTTGATTTAGACACCTTAAACATAATAATTTATTAAAAAGTATAATTATAGCATGACCATTATTGTAAATTCCCTCTTCCACTTCTGTTGGCAAACTGTTTTACAACCATGTTGACTTTAAGAAATAATTACCTGCTCCTCGTGGGGTTTGTTAATTGAATTATTGAATAGTACTACACATAAAGGTCAAAGGCAGGATTTGCTATGCACAACACACTCTACTTTCCCTTGCTTGTGTAGGACAGAATTATTTAGGTGGCCCTTACTGCAACAAAGAGATACCAATGAATTGCAACTTATAAAAGAAAAGTAACTAAAAATTCAAGTCAAAGGATCTATAAAGGAAATTGATATTCACATTTTCAAAACAGACACAAAAGCACAAGACACAAAAGTCATCATGGCAAAATGAGACACATTGAAAATGTGGAACAAAATCCATATTCTCAGAGTTATTGAAGTTGTTGTCATATTGCACTGAAGTAGATAAGATGAGAATGTCACATGATCATTATGACAAAATGCTGTTAGAGTTCATTGAGTATACAAATACGTCTCCTC
This sequence comes from Sciurus carolinensis, assembly GCF_902686445.1. NCBI lineage: Eukaryota > Metazoa > Chordata > Mammalia > Rodentia > Sciuridae > Sciurus > Sciurus carolinensis. The sequence continues at coordinate 102,691,715 of NC_062218.1, read as the reverse complement.
TACAGAGGACACCAGCATCTCTATGACAAGAATAGCTACCTGTCATGTATAAAATAAAGGTCGTTTGTGCAACAGATTTCAAGCTAATCATTATCCCTCGAGAGATAATTTTGCACTGTCTTTTGGAGGAAAATTGGTCTCAATTCGTTTTTTTTTTTTTTTAACACAAAATTGTTAAGTCACACGTGTCTTTTGGTTAATCTTAAATTTGTCTGAATAAAAGAAATCCCTCCAACATATTTAAAGCATTTTGCAGTATCAGATGTTGCTTCCAGCTGCAAGAAAATTTATCCTTTATGCTTCTTTATGCTTTAAACAATTTGGAATGTTTACATCTGTACAAACACTAGCTCCATGTGGAGCCCAGCACCCAAGAGTTGGTGTTTCTATACACTATTGGACTTGATCAAAGACAGCATTGTCAAGTACTTAATGACTTGCTTTTCATGTGGGTCCCAACATTTCAACAGTCTTTATTATTCATACCAATCTGGCTTTAGTTCATCTTCCATAGACACTCCAGATTACATTTTCTTCATTATCATTACAGAACTAGATGAATAAGTGGCACATCTGTTCGCGAAGTGGTTTATTATCTGTTCAGATGAGGTTTGGGATGAATAGAAAAATAACTATGGAGGAGGAAAATGCACCCAGGTTTATGCCTGCTATGAAATTCAAGGCCAGCTATGTTATCTTGGAAAATTCTTCTGTATCCCTCTTCCACTGAATAGGGAATTATTAACTAATGAGCTGATGCCACTTATCATGAGGAAAAATGCAAAGCAAATAGGAATCAAACGCAAACAAAAGCATGGAAACCTGGCAAGGGACAAAGGCCTAATGAATACCTCACATTGTTTCATCGAATTTCTAGCCTGTCCTTCCAAAAGAAAATTTGAAGATCTGTAAATATTTTACCAACAATCCATATAAGATATTTCTCATGCAAAACAAGATGGTATAAATAAATCTGTTGATTATGAAGACATCAACACATTACAGCTGTGCCATTCACATGCATTTCACAGCCAACTATTTTCTATTGCTATTAGGCGTATACCTTCCATTGCAGAACTGAACCAGACCTAGACAGCTTGAAGAACCTGTGTCAGCCCTGAGCAAGCCTACATTCAGATGTTCGTCTGCATTATAGTTCAACCATCATCTCCAATTTGCTGTAACCTAGTCATGGAGGATAGTGACTGAGGAAACAGGTATGAATGGTTCATTTCTGCTAATACTAGAATAGCAATAACTTCTCCATCTTCAATGTATAAACAAATCACTTGAGAATCTTGTTAAAATTCAGATTCTGACTCAGTAGGCCTGGGGTGAACTTTACGGTTGCATTTTTCACAGATTTCCAAACTTACTGATGTTGCTGTCCCTTAGAACATAACCAGCATGGAAACAGAACAATGATGTGTAATAATGCTGGTCACTGAGGGAGGTTGAGCTCTCAAAATGCAGCTACTGAAACAGAGATGTGCCAAAAAAGTTCAAAATACACATCAGATCTCAAAGACTAATTTAAAAAAGGAAAAAGAAAAATAGAAAAACAAAGAATATAATAATAAAGGAGTATTTATACTTCTTAAATGTTAAATTTTAGATGTATGAGGTTAAATTGGACACATTGTTAAGATTAATCTTACCTACTTATTTCCACATTCAGATGTGACTAATAGAAAAATTTTAATTATATATATATAATATATATATATCTTACACATTTCTACAATACTGAAATAGACAATATGTGAGGTTTTATTTTATCATGTACATGTTTTATTTTAGCAAGCACATATATATATATATATACACTTGTATATATATATAATATATGTACAGCACAACACTTGATAAAATATCTCTTTAAGGTGCATGCATCAAAGTTAACTATTTTTACCCCAATTGAGTAGATGAAACCATGAAAATTCTCTCCTCAGTAAGGAAAACCAAACTGTATTATGCTATAAGGAAAAGTATTTTCTCAGGTAACTAAGTAAACTAAGATTATGGAATGCATAATTTGGGGACTTAGTCTCCATTTTTATTTTTTTCACTTCTGTTAGGTGTTATTCTGCACTTAGACCAAATGGCCCATCTGCAACTGAAAAAAACTAATCCAGAGATAGAAGAGATGACTTTGTCTATAAATCTCTATTAACAGTTGGGAAATGTCAAAAATTCACCAATGAACATTACCCACTTACCATTACTCCAAACTAACTGAGATTTCCAATCTTGCACCTATCCCTATGGCCTATAAAAATTGACATGTCCATATTACTTTAAATATAATTTCCTTTATCAATCACTAGTTAAAAGAATGGAATTAACAAAACTGGGAAAAAAATTTAAATTTAAATTAAAATGTAAATATATATGAATTCAAATATATATATATATATATATATGTATACAGCACTCAAAATAGCACTCAAAGAGCACTCAAAATCTCATCACTTAATATTAATATATCAGTGACTCCCCCTTCAGACAGCATGTTTGGCATGCACATATGCATAAATTTTTTAGGCTATGCATAGTTAATTATAATCATTTTCCAATTAAACTTTCTGTAGATATTTTAATGCAATACATTTAGATATACACCATCATCTTGCCAGCTAATGTAGTTCAATTGTGTGTACATACCATCATTCAGAAATGTCCAGTCACCGTGCCATGGACAGACTTGAGGTATGCCTCAAGATGTAGATCTACTCAGTCCTCAGAGAGGCAAGGACTTATCTGTGTACAGATATATTAGAACTAAATTCCAGTAGAGATCCTTGATGATAAAATTTGTGAAGTACTGCTATTCACTATTACTAGTTTTAGATATTTATATTGTTTTGAGTTTTTCATTAATAAAAATAAATTTTTATAAACATTGTTAGGTATATATATTTTGCAGTTGTGGAATATGATAATAAAACACTAGACACTTGATTCTCAGCAGGTTCTTAAGGCTACAAGAAAAAATATATGTACAATGCTACTCAAGCATATAAATACTTGTTGTTGAGTTATGAGGAGATGTAAAGAAATTGTGGCAATATCCCCATCAGTTGTCCATCAAGTCCTTCATCAAATTCATTTGATATTATTTAGGAAAATAATTAAAATTGAAGGTGTCCCATTTCCCTATATTTACCAGTATTTATATATCCTAAGCCAGTTGTTGTAAAACCAAGACAGAGGAGGTTGACTTTCCTCATGCTCCGCTAACTTACGGTTGCTTTGATCCAGTATTTGCCCCATGGATAGCAGAGGTGGTGTCATTCACATTTCCCATAGCTGTGTGTGTGCATGTGTGTATGTGCATGCATGTGTGTGTGTGTTGCATGTACATGTGAGAGAGGAAGAGAAAAACAGGCAGGTAGGCCAACAACACAGACAAGCAACACGTTATAATGAAATTGCCTGGGGTTAAAATTCATTTTAAAAAGTTGGAAAAATAAAGCAACATTCTTCCAAAAGTGGGTATTATTTGCTCCATTTTATGATAAAGGTAAGTGAGATTCTGGTGTAATAAAATCAGAAAGTTTTGAGAATAATCTTTGATTCAGAATCCCATATTCAATTTGAGGCCTGCATAGGTGTCGTTGGGGAAATTGTGGCAAAAAGTGCCTGTTGTTTTGAATGGAACTTGACCTTGATAGAGTAGAATAATTTGGCAAGTTCATATTCAGTGAACAATGATAAAAGGCAGGTGCCAGACCCACTTTGAACACAGCACAGAGTGTTAACATAGTCCTCTGTGGAAAATGGTGGTGCTAGTGATTGCCTAGCCAAACTTGGTGGGAATGCCCCTGGGAGACCTGAACTGCTCAGCACTGGGTTTGCCATAACCTGGTTCTTTGTGGTGCAGATCATAGTCTTATATATTCAGACAAGGAAAGGCTGCCAATAAGCAGACATAAAATCACCTGGGCAAATTACATCTTGGTGTTAAATTTTCTTTAAATTGATACAGAAGAGCAAGGCATGGTGGTCCTTACTCAATTGAGGAGTAATATCTAACAGAAGAATTAGGTGAAGGCTGGGAAAAATAAAGAAGAACATGTGAAGTGGGCCAGGAAGTAAGAGAAAGCCTAAGCTCAGGGAACTGCACAGGTTTTGGTGTGGAGAGAATGTAAAGCCTAAGGGGGTAAGAAGAGGTCAGAGAAATGAACTGTCACCATACCGCAACCACAAAAGCAAGTTCAGGAATTTGAACATTATTCTGAAGGTAACTGAGAGTAGAGTTGCCAGATAAAATCCAGGAGGCCCTGCTAAGCTTGTACTTCGAGTGAAAAATGAATAACCTTAGCATGTCTTAAATATCGCCTGGAACATGCTTACACTAAAAAAGAACATAATTATATATCTGAAATGCAAATTCACTAGGTATTTGATCTTTTATTGGTTTAATCTGGCAACCTTATTGGGAAGTCAGGAAAGGAGTTTAAGCAGGAAAGTAACATGATGTAACTTGTGCTTTAGATACCACAAGTCCTTCACTTGTTTGCCTATGATATGGATTTTGAGCAGCCACTTTATATACCAGACCAAGGTTTAGATAAGAAACAAGAGTCATGATTTCAAGTAAAATTAGGGCAGTGTCCCTGTAGTAGCATCCTCTCTATTTTTGCCATATCATCCCTTCTGTATTGACACTTCAGAGGTATTACAGTAGATAGATGAGTGAGGCACATTGTTATGAAGTCAAAGAATCTGTATTCAGCCTCTGACGTCCACTACTCATGAACCATGTGACAGTGACATCTAATCTCATGTCACAGCATCTATATCTGGGAGATGGGAATGTAACAATATTTTCTGAAAATTGTGAGGATCAACTGAGCTAATGTACATAAAACACCTAGAAAAGTGCCTGATACAGAATATGTGATGAAGACCTCAACCTGACTCTAAATAGTGCCTCTTTTTTTCTTCAAGTAGAATCATTCTCACTGAAATAAACTTACCTCAAAGCAAAATTTTATATCACTATAATAATGAAAAATCAATTTCATCTGCCATGAATATAAGGTAGTTTAAAAAATAAATATAACAACAACAAAAAATCATACTGGATTTATTCTTTTACAAAATAGCAATGTGCCATATTTTTAATTTTTTTAAATTTTATTTGTTTTAATTAGTTGTATATGACATTAGAATGCATTTATACATTTTGATAGATCATATATATAGTGTAATCTCCCATTTTTCTGATTATACATATTGTAGGATCACATCAGTATGCAGTCATACATGTACTTGAGGTAATAATGTCTGTTTCACTCTACTGTCATTCCTTCCTTCATAGTCTTCCCCTCCCTTTACTCCCCTCTACCTAAAAAAAGTAACTCTATTCTTCACTATCCCCCACTACTCATTGTGAATTAGCTTTCACATATCAGAGAAAACATTCAGCCTCTGGTTTTTTGGTTTTGGCTTATTTCACTCAGTATGATATTCTCTAACTCCATTCATTTACCAGCAAATGCCAGAAATTCATTTTGCTTTAAAGCTGAGTAATATTCCATCATATATATATCACATTTTCTTTATCCATTCATCTGTTGAAGGGCATCTAGTTTGGTTCCAGAGTCTAGCTGTTGTGAACTGAGCTGCTATAAATATTGATGTGGCTGTGTCACTGTAGTATGCCGATTTTAATTCCTTTGGGTCTAAACCAAGAAGTGGGATAACTGGGTCAAATGGTGGTTCCATTCCAAATGTTCTGAGGAATCTCCATACTGCTTTCCAGAGTGGTTGCACCAATTTGCAGTCCCACCAGCATTGTCTGAGTGTACCAATTTCCCCACATCCTCACCAACATTTATCGTTGGTTGTATTCTTGATAATTCCCATTTCGATTGGAGTGAAATGAAATCTTAGATTAGTTTTGATTTGCATTTCTCTGCTAGAGATGTTGAACATTTTTTCACACATTTGTTGATTGATCATGTATCTTCTGTAAAGTGTCTGTTCAGTTCCTTAGTCCATTTATTGATTGATTTGGTATTTTTATTAAGTATACATTTTTAAATCTCACTGACACATTTTATAGAAGAGAAAAATGGGACTCAGAAGGGAAGAGAATTCTTAAACACACACCTGGGGGTTGTACCTATGCACATTAATTACTACTACAGGGCTTTCTCCAATATACCTATGCTGCCCTATCAGATGGCTTCAGCATACATACCTCCAGAACTACATAACCTCAGACCTCCAGTTATCCTGAAAATCTTGTAGTCTAGTCTCACTGCCATCTCCAAGCCTTCCTTTGTTGCTGCCTGCCTCTCTCTTCTCTTTCTCTTTCTTTTTCTCTCCCCCATATCCCTCTCTTTCTCCCTCTCTTTCTTGCTCTCTACTCATCTTTCCAAAGATGGCTTTCTTTCTGTTCTTAAGGGAGCACACATTGGATCTGAGGTTCAGTTCACTAGACAAAATTCCAAGTTCCAAGTCAGGGGCGATAGGCACTCCTTGAGTGGAAAAGTTTCTGGAAAGCTACTCTATACATGTACACACACACACACACACACACACACACCTATATCTATGACTCCTTATATCCAGTGGCCCCTCGAGGATCCCATACCAACCTCTCTTTCAGCATTAGATCCCTTCTTTTTTTTTTTTTCACTTACTGTGACTTGTCTCATTCTTTCTCCCTATATTATCCTTTTTTCCTGCTTCTGAACCTCCAAAGGCAAGGAAAGTAGGAAGTAGCTGCACTCCTGTAATTCCAAGGACTCAGACGCTGAGGCAGATCACAAGTTCGGGGGCAGCCTGAGCAACTTAATGAGGTCCTGAGAAACTTAGTGAGACATTGTTTTAAATTAAAAAAATAAAAAGCCTGGGGATGTAGCGCAGTGTGATAAAGTCCCCTGAATTCAATCCCTAGTATCTCCCACCCCTAAGAAAAGAAAATAGAAAATGAACTACTTCAGCAGGCTTAATGCAAAGATGCACAAATATTACAGATGCCAAAATCAAAATATTCACTTCTGTACTGTCTAAAATCACCCTGGATAACATATTTCAGAAAACATCGCTGCGAAGAATTCTGTTCTGAAATTCAGGCAAACAAGGAGTGAACAGTTGAAACCTCTTTTGTCTGACAGAGAAAGAAACACCTCTCCAAGTAGCTATGCTGATGACCAAGGACAAACCTTTTATTTTTCTATGGCAGTTCTTTTCACATGAAGTGATGATTTATGAGCTTACAGAATATACAATATCCCAATAATGCAAGTACACATGCCTAGCATCATTTGGTTTTCTGTATTTATTTGCTAGATTTTACAAGTCAAGGCAGCCCTCATAATGATTTTGATAAAGAAATGTGATTCATACCTGGATGGCTGCAAAGAGCATTTAAAATATAAAATCCATTTAGTACCGATTAGCCTTAGAACATTATTTATGTAATCTGTCACAATGGCAGATATTAGAGAGAACATTTTTCTCTTTCCGTTGGTACAGTTTATCAATCACCCTTGCTCCTGACAAGCCCTTAGGAGGAGAACATTTATCAGAGTGTATTAGAAGACTCTAAAAATAAAGGCTGAAGCTGGTGTTTATAAGGAGAATACGGGCTGATTGCAGAGACTTGAGAAAAGACTGTTTAGTCTCCAAGTCACTTTAGGCAACAGGAAAAGTCAAACTTGTAGAGATGCATTGGTAGTGCTCTGGAGGTCGGGAAGAAGCCTGCTGGGGGATTCTTACAATTTGTAAAGTACAGAGATGAGGGAGTTATACAATACAGTGATTAATACCTGGTTTCCAACAAGTTACATGAAATGTATTGATAATTTGGTGCTTTTGAAATTTGCAAATGTCACAGAATCCAGGTTTACCAGTGGAGTCAAGCAAGTAATAAAAGCTTTGTCTGAAAAATGATAATACTCAATTATTGCACATTATTGTGCTATTTATCTTGAAAATGGGAAGTGAACAGCACCTCATAGAGCAGCAATCTAGAAGTCCTATACTCCAGTCACATTCCTCTTGGCAGTCAACTTCTTCAAGACCTCTATTCCAGTTTTGCAAAAACAACTTCCAGGTGTGGCCTCCAAGGGCCCAAATGTAAAGGTTCTCCAAGATGGAAGCAAATTAGAATGATTTAGGAAGCTATAAAAAAGAATGACTAAACACCACTCCAAACTAAGATTCTTCAATGGTGAAACCTGGACATCTTTTTATTGTTGTTGGATTTAAACACCTTAAGGGAAACTCATGTCCAATCAAAGTGGAAAATCATTGTCTTGGAATAGTGGTTCTCATGATCATAGCTCAGCATGGTGGTGCATGCCTATAATCCCAGCACCTCAGGAGGCTCAAGCAGGAGGATTGCAGGTTTGAGATCAGCCTCAGCAACTTAGAGAGGCCCTAAGAAACTTAGTGATCCTGTCTTAAAATAAAATAGAAAATAGAAAAGCCCAGAGATGTAACTCAGAGGTAAAGCACCTCTGGGTTCAATCTTCATTATGTCATCCCCCCAAAAAAACAAAGGAAACACATTTGCTACATATTGGGACACTGTAAAAATTCATATAATCAGGTTACAATATAAATTAGAGTTTCTGTGGCAGACCCAAACATTGGTATTTCATAAAGTTTCCCTAAATGATTCCTATGTATAGCCAAGTATGAACCATTCTAGATTATTGCATCTCAAACTTTAAATTGCAATATATATCTAGGAGAGCCTACCTTGTTCCATAGATGATGCCTTATTCTTTTCACTTCTCAACTGACTCCCCAGGGATGTAACTTTCGAAACTTTGTGGACTGTGTTTGGGGAAGCAAAGGAAGTCCTGGAAGATCAACTGCAAACTTCTTAGAGAAGTAGAAAAGTCTTCCTTGTTCATAAGAAACCTCATGTGGACTTCTCTACACTATTTAAAACCCAAACGCTTTTACATAGTACATTTTCACCCTGCCAAAATCCACACCCACCTTTTTCTATTTGACTATATCCCTTCTCTTAGAAAACATAGGTAATGATGAAACAAAGGAAGAGTACTTTAAGAGTGAATTGAAACTATCCTTGGGTATCTGGTCTCACACCTCCTGCCTGGATCCATCCACTGCCTGAAGGGAACTAGCACAATGTCAGTTATAACACAAGTGAGAAGCTTTATGCAACTCATTCTTTAAGCACTATGACCTACAGGATCCACTCAATCTCCCATTATAAATGAGTGTTGAACAGAGATCCATAGCTCTTTCAACTTACATATTTCAGTAACAATAGAACTAGGCTTGAGAAAAATCCTTAAAATGAATAACCATGGCGGGAAGTGGCTGAGAACATCCACATCTTTAAGACTTTCAATAGATTTTCTTATATGTTATCCTTCCTTTGATTTTTATAATAATCATTTTTATGCAGACCATTTTCCTAACTGACCTTCCCATCTCTAGTCACTTCTCTCCTCTGTTTGCATCCCCCAGACTGCTATAGCAGTGATATTACTAAAATGCAGTTTTTATTATCATGCTACACCTAAAATTAGTCAGTAGTCTCCATTGTCAATAAGGTGACCATTGTTGGAGGACTGCATTGGGAAAAGCTCTGAGGACCCCACATCATGTTCCCAGAGAGAAGAACCAGTTACCAAACTTCCAAAGCTTGGAGGACCTGATACCATCCATTGAGTGTCCTGGAATCTCTGATACCCTGGTGACAATAATCATGCCGAGCATCTAGATTCTGATTTCCAATATCATCTCTAATCAGATGATCCAGGACTCCTTGTGGAAATGGCTGATTATCAGGGATAATACAAATATGAGTCTGGAGCATCTGGTAGTATATAAAATAAGGAAGCACTCAAGAATCAAAAGGATGGGGTTTCTCAAAAAGACAAAGGATATAACCTGCCGTAGTTCCCAAAGCAAAGGTAGAAAAATTCAAAATAAATAACAGATATAGTACTGGATCATAACTCACAGTATATAATAAATATGCATGTCCATTCTGATTTAAGTAAGTGAATAGACAGAAGAATTTCAAATAATTTATGTAAAATGCCAAGAGGTGAAGCTTAGCTCCCCTCCCCATTTTTGAATGTAGGTTGCACTTAGTAACTAGCTTCAAGAATACAGTAATAATCAAGGTTAACATTATCAATAATGTTTTGCTCACATGTTCTTAACAGGTACTTAGAGGTGATATAATGACACAGACACTTTACCTCTGTGATCTTTAAAAAACCCTCAAAATCCCAGTCTAATGAGCACAATATCAGACACACCTAAATTGAGGGAGATTCTACAAAATGACCAGTAGACCTTAAAACTGTTAAGGTCAGAAATAAAAAGGAAAGGCTAAGAAACTTTCACAGACAAGAGGAGGTGAAGAAGACATGATGAATAAATGTACATGGTATGTCAGATGTTACCCAAGAACAGATAAATGGATTTTAATGCAAAAACTTGAAAATCTGAATAAAGTGTAAAATCTTGTTAGTGGTAATGTAATAATGTTGGTTTCTTAATTATAGCAGACACAGTATATCAATAAAGTAAGATGTTGACCTTAGGGAAAACTAAATTAGGGGTATGTGAGAACTATTCCTAGTATCTTTGCAATGTTCTAGAAATCTAAAACTTTTAAATAAAAAATTTATTTAAAATATACTGGATATGTAAGACTGCACTCTTTGCCTCTTTTTTTTATTGTAAACAAATGGGATACATGTTGTTTCTCCTTTTGTACATGGAGTAAAGGCATACCATTTGTGTAATCATAAATTTACATAGGATAATGTTGTTTGATTCATTCTGTTATTTTTTTCCTTCCCCCCATCCCTCCCACCCCTCTTTTCCCTTTATATAGTCCTTCTTTCCTCCATTCTTGCCACCCTCCTTAACCCTAACCCTAAACCTAACCCTAACCCTAACGCTAACCCCTCCCACCCCCCATTATATGTCATCATCCACTTATCAGCAAGATCATTTGTCCTTTGGTTTTTTGAGATTGGCTTATCTCACTTAGCGTGATATTCTCCAATTTCATCCATTTGCCTACAAATGCCATAATTTTATCATTCTTTATGGTGGAGCAATATTCCATTATATATATATGTGATATATATATATATACATATATATATATCACAGCTTTATATATATATATCACTATATATATATATCACAGCTTCTTTATTCATTCATCAACTGAAGGACATCTAGGTTGGTTCCACAATCTGGCTATGGTTTATTGAGCAGCAATGAACATTGATGTAGCTGTATCTCTGTAGTATGCTGATTTTAAGTCCTTTGGGTATAGGCCAAGGAGTGGGATAGCTGGGTCAAACGGTGGTTCCATTCCAAGTTTTAGAATCTCCATACTTCTTTGCCTCTTAATTACTCTCTGCTCCACCTTGGACCTGACTCAGGTCAATAAATGTGTGTGTGTGGGGGGGAAGTAACAAAAAAAAGAATAAGTTTTGCAACTGCACAGAGCCTGCCACATAGAAACCACTTGAAATTTTATTAAAGAAAAGGAAAAAAATTACATTATACCCAGGGTTATGAAAGGACAGTTTAGAGATTTAATATACACATAAACTTAAACTGATGTCTTATGTGGTCTGCCAGAGAAGAGATACAGGGATCAGGAAGAAAACCCTAGAAAGAGAATGAGTCATGCCATCAGTATTCTGTGAACATCTAGAAGCACCTGTCCTAATTGGAGGGTTGACAACCACCATTGCTTCAGCCTCGTGAGTTTGTGGACAGACTTGAGTATTTTCATTTCATAGTTGAGGAGACGCAGGCACAGGAAGGTTAAGTGCTTTGTGTGAGGTCTCCTGGTGTCCTTCAGCAAGGATTTCAGCAAACTTCAGTGAAGGTGAATTTGTCAGAGGCCCTTATCACACTTATGGAATATAAATGACATAAAATTGCCCATCTCTAACACCTAAGGGTTTCTTAATTAGCAAGTGTAGAAGCGGCCAGATTGTGTTGATCAAATAACAATGGTCAGAGTCTATGAGTTACACCAGACAACAGAGAGTGTTAGCCCAATTCAGGCTTTTGAAGTTTAGGAATTCATGTATGACTTGTGCAATTGTGAACATGATTCCCCAGGAAGAGAATCTGAATTCCCAGACTTATGTCCAACCACTGAGCAAAATTCTGAATCTTCTCCAGATCACAACTCAAACTCAAACATTCATTATGCAGGTTGAGTGTCCCTTACCCAAAATACAGAGAGTTTCAGATTTTAGATTCAAATTGAAACTTAAAAATCTGAAATTCTCTAAAATCTGAAACTTTTTGAATATTGACATGATCCTCGAAATCTGGGCTTTTTTTTTTTTTTAAGCATCTTGGGCTAGATATTTGGATTAAGGATTCTCAACCCAGGCTAACATCTCACTAACAGGCTGTTGGGTTCTCTCATGGGTGTGATTCACCTTTGAGGGGCAAAGAGGGGCAATGAAGGGACAGAAGGTAAGCCACCTTTACTGGTAAAAAGCAAGTCCCCAGCCCTGCTGTGTCCCGCACAGTGTCTCGTCTCTATGTTACCCTGTAGTGTTTCCAGCAGGCACAGTCCTGGCCAAGGACTTGAGAGATCACAGCAAGGAAAGGAGCTGTGGAATTGTCATCACTAGTTTGAAAACTTTTCAGGTTATTGGCAGTCTAGTTTTATCTGTTTAGAAACAAAAACCAAACCAAAAAAATTCAGAACTCTCTTTAGATCTGTAGCACTTCTGGTAGGAAAGAGTACTGGGTTCTAAAGTTAAGAATTGTCTGTCTTGCCTCAGGTCTTTTTCTCCTGTCAGAGTGGAAATGTTGCCTTTTTCATTGCTGCGATAATTATCTACATCCTCTCATTATCACCATCATCATCATCATCACCACAATTAATAATTGCAACCTTTCATGGGGCTTTTCTTCCATGCAATCTATGTGCAGTATATCCTTCAGTCTTAAAAATAATAACCCTATGTGGTAAGTACTATTATTACTAACACCATTTTACAAAGGGAGAAATTGATCCTGACTCCAGAAAATGGCAGAACCCTAATATAAACACCAATTCAGAGCCCAAGCTCTCACCTCTTGGACAATATGTTTTCATAGATTTCATAGAAAAAAAAAGATACAGTAAGTTTCCCACCTGTATTAGGTCAGATTCTTTCTCAATGCCTTTCTAACTTTGGTAACAAAATACTATCATAATCATAATCTTCCTTTACTTTTTCTTTCTTTCTCACTGCTGTGTTCCCACTGCTGGACAAATGCTGGACACAGAACAGATTCTTAATAACTCTTTATCATATCAACTATTGAAAACACTCTGTAGAAACAGTAGACTATATTGGAAAACCTGGACGCTTGGAGTTAGGCAAACTTTTACACTTGCAGAATAAATTACTTTTAGGCGGAGCCAGGAAAATAAGCACAGTACAATCGTGCATTTCTAATGATGGCAATATACTCTGAGAAATTCATCATTAGATGATTTTATTGTGCAAACATCACAGAATGTACTTTTGCAAACCTGGATGATCTAACCTCTTCCACCTGGTTACATGGGGTAGCCTATTTCTCATAGGTCACAAACCTGAATAGCATGTTACTGTAACTGAATACCATAGGCAATTTCAATGCAATGGAAAGTATCTGTGTATCTAAATATATCTAAACATAGAAAAGGTACAGTAAAAATCTAAGCAGTAGGACTTTTTCAGCTCCATTTTAAATCTTATGGAACCACTGCTTTATATACATCATTATGTAGTGCATGGCAGCAATTCCTTACAGGTAACTCTCAAAGAAAGATGAGAGATCTAAGTAAAATCAGACTGGGGCACTTGAGTCCTTACTGTTGTTGCATGTCAACAGAAGTTTCCTTTCATTACCTGTTTCTATCTTCTGACTAGTTTTCTTATTAGAAATCATGTATGCAAATTTTAATTTGCCCCTTGATAAAATCTGGCTTCCTCATTCACTGGTCAAAGCCCATCTGTGAATATTTTAAAGATGATTTTGGATTCTGGCTTCACAAACAAAAATACTCTCGCCAGGATCATCAATGGAATCTGTCTGACTGCAGAAGATAAGCCAGTGTGATGACTCTGATCAGTGAAGAGCAGAGATGGGTCCGCTTTCATTTGAGGCAAGAAGAGACAAGTGCATTCATGGGAAACAGAAGTTATTGGTCTGGAGGAAAAAGATATTGCAACAAAAGAGGCTATTATGGCTGATGACATGTACCTACTATAAAGTACCTCAGAGAGTAGACTTTTTTTCATTCCTTGAAAATAAAGCAGCATGTGCCAGTTGGAGCTCTCAGCAGAAATGTGTATATGTTCCAACCCAAGCTTTTGACAAATGAAGAAGAACAGCTTCAGCACAGATCACAAGACCAATATCTTCCAAGGAGGGGAAAGAAAGCTGAGGTTTGCCCAAAAGTCTTTTTTATTGCCAAGAATTCACAACTTTCTGCCTTCTCTCTCTTATTTCCTATGTTCTTCTTAGCACCAGCTTAGTAGATCTGGAAACCAATTTCCCCTTGGTAGGAACTGGCACTGTAGCTGATCAGTGTACTCCAGGCTGCACATCACCAGGCAGTTTGTCTACTCCCAGCAGATGTTGCAAAAGGCAGTCCAGATTTGCCATCCTTTTTGCTGGCAGCTTTTCTGTTTTCCTTTCTATGATCTGATGTTTTCTTGCAGGACACAGTGAATGTCTGAAGAGCAGATGTGCTAGACAGGGTTCTTTTTCTAAGTCAATTCTCCACTATTGTTTGCTGATTAAATCCCAGAATTCTCACTGTACAGATCTGGCACAAACAAAAGGGAACAGAATTTATCAAAACTATCATCTGACAACTGAAAATTATGCATTTGCTTTCAATGAAAAAAATTAATAACATTTTATTTCATAGGCAAAGCTGGTCTAGTAGGATATGCAAGAGAGGATACAAAATATGATTTTTATATGATGAAAAACACTAAAATTGGTCTTAACTATCTTAAAGGTAACTTTGTGTTCCCACAAAATGACATTGGGTGTGTTTAGTACAAAAAATATATGGCAGATGATGTTAATTTGTCCAAACATTAATTCTATGTTCTTTTTCTGCATTGTCTTCTCATTTCTTAACTATGACAGCAAATCAAAAATGCAAATATATAATTTCCTTAGAAGGTGTATGGTGGAGGACATTTTCTACAGGTGTACAGAGGAGAGCATTTTTTAGAGGTGTTCTGCTTACCATTTGCAAGCATTTTCATGGATCCAAGAGAAATCTTGGGGGAAAATCAAGAAGCAATGACTTTACCATTTCAGTCACTGTGATCAAGAAAGTCACTTAGGTTGCTACAAAGGAAGGAGGGTGCCCGTAAGAATAGGCAAAGCCTGGAGCAGCAGAGTGGAGTGACCCAGATCTGAGCCAGCTTGAGGGACTGCCTATTCTCCTCTCTCCTCTCAGGGCTCCACCGCTTCTCCATCAGGATAGTTCTGTTTCTCTCTGCATGAATTCTGCATTTTCTCCCTCTACTAGCTTGCTCCCCTTTTCTCTACCCTGGTGTGAAATTACATATGGATTTATCTTATGCATATTCATCTTGAAGTGCTTCTCACATACACACAGAAGTGAGCATAGGA
The DNA here is from genome assembly GCF_902686445.1 of Sciurus carolinensis. NCBI lineage: Eukaryota > Metazoa > Chordata > Mammalia > Rodentia > Sciuridae > Sciurus > Sciurus carolinensis. The sequence goes on along the minus strand of NC_062218.1, from coordinate 102,676,073 downwards.
AGGGTGTCCCAAAACTGCTGTTTTCTCAGTCACATTCAGTTTTCAGGTGCCTCCCATAGTGTGATCATCCCACTGCACTGAGTGTAACTGTGGTATTAAAAGATACACATTTTCAATAAAACATGGTCCTTTAATGCAAGCCAACTACTTTATCTGGCACTTCACTGAAGAAGCAATAATCTTTTTCAAATCTGTTGGAAAATCATATTGTGTTGAGTTTATCAGGATGCAATATGCTTGTCCCAAAAGTGACACCTTTGTAAGGAAATTTTAAGGGCAAATTTGGCTGCCTGTAATACCAACTGTTTTTGGAACCAGCCTCTAAACACACAGCTCCACTATACATCTTTTATATGTTCTTAAAACTTTGGGACCCAGCACTTTCATAGAATTTTCTTTTTTCTTTCTACCTTCCATATCACATCTCAGTTTCACAGTTTTCAAATTCCAAATTTTAGAGAATCTGATCAGCTTACCTCAGTTTTTAATTACAGGAAATAGACCATCATTTGGTGATCATTTCCTGACCAGTATCTAGATTTTTTTTTTTGTCTATAGATCAAGAGTTCATGGCAGTCCTGTTTCCTTAGGCACAGGAGAGAGAGGTGCATATGGCTGCCACAGTTTAGGAATTGCAGTCAATGCCATTTCCTATAAAAACCTTAGAAAGGCACATGTGATATTAATCAAAATGTTCAGTGTTTAGAGGTTTTTAGTACACCACCAAGAAAATGGCAATTGGAAAATGGAAAATGGGAGAGGGAGAGGGAGAGGGAGAGGGAGAGGGAGAGGGAGAGGGAGATAAGCAAATGCTTATTTCACAAAAGGTAAGCAGGTTCAAATCATCTTTTCCAAGGGTTTCTCCTCAGATAGAAAAAAAGGAAGAAATTCAGGGAAAAACCAAAGTGATCCTCATTCTTAAATGCAAATTCATTTATGAGATAACTACATAATTAGCAAGCCCAAACCAGATGCCACAGGGAGTATATGACATAGTAGCCATGGAACATGCCCACAGGCTTTCCTTTTCTTCAGAATTTTCAAAGAATGATCAAGCAGGTATCAGAGATCACCTCTAATGCAAAATACAACCTGATGGTTGTGTGAACGGAGACATAAAACAGGTGCTTTGGGAAACTGGGACTTTGAATATATGACTTCCAGATGGGAAGAATTTGTGAAGGAAGCAATAATTGAGTTAGATTTAGAAGGTAAGTAGGAATCATACTTGAAAAGGCAGAGGAGAAAGATTCCAGGTTAATACTAGAGCACTGAGTAGGCAAAAGAGAACTCAATGAAATAAGTTTGGGCTAAAAGGGCATGAATTTTGAAAGCCAGAAAAGGTAATGAATTTACGTTTTATCCAACAAGTGGAGGGAAGTCCAGAGGACAGAAGAGGTGGGATCAGACCTGCACCATGGTGGTAAACCTTCAAGGAATGAGAAAGACAGATTTGAAAGGGTAGAAGTAGGCAAACAAGTTAAGCACATATTGCAATTTCACTTAAAGTGATTTATCCAACAGAAGAAGCATAAACACAATTATAAAAAGATGTTAGTTATAAAATGGGAAAATCACTTAACTGGGGAATTTTTAAACTAAATAATTATTCATCTATGCAGAGTACTATAGGACCATTTAAAAGAATGAGGTATTTTGCTATAAGAACAAGAATTTGGTGGGGTGCAGTGGCACACACCTGTAATCCCAGCAACTTGGGAGGCAAAGAAGGGAGGATCACAAACCCAAGACCAGCCTCAAGAACTTAGTGAGAACCTAAGTAACTTAGTGAGAACCTGTCTCTAAATAAATAAATAAATAAATAGGATTGGGGATGTAGCTCAGTGGTAAAGTACCCCTGGATTTAATTCCAAATGAAAAGCAAAAAAACAAAAGAATTAGTATCTCTAATATCGTAAATAATAAAAGGAAATAATTTGCAAAAGTGTATATAAATGTAGTTTTATTTAAAAAACAAATAATGCTTTCTGTGTAGAGTAAGGACAGAATTTGAAGATATAAAGTTATAACAGGTGACATTAGAATTCTTATTCAACTACTTATTTGATAGTACTATGAATATAATAAAAGTATAGACTTTAAAGGAATGACATTAAAATATGTAAAAGTGCTTGATATACTGCTGCTGGCTCATATTAATTACTCTAATATTAGCTAATATTGTGATTCTGATACAGACACTGATATGGATATAGGATATTAATACAATAAGATTCATAAAGATAATATATGGATATAATAAAATCAGGAAATGAACACTGTTACTAATTGCAACAATTAGGAAGTGAGATTAGCAGAAATAAACTGTTCTATTTTTATTCTGAGGACTTTTGTTTGATATGATTGTTTTTTTCAAAAACATACACATTTCTCTTTACACTTAAAAGAACTTGAACCCTTTCTTTAAAGAAATTATATGATATGAAACTGAATTTCAGTGGGAGAGAAAAATAATAGACAAGAGAAAGCCTAGAGCTGACTGAAGAGAAAGCAATTGCCCACTAATTAGAATCAAAGGCAAAGAAGAGGAAGAAATTAAAGAGAGTATGGATGGTTAGAGCCTTGGACCAGAAGAACAGCTAAACTCCTGATAGCAACAGAGAAGGAAAAGGTTTGGGAGCAAAGGCCCATGAGTTTTGTGTTTCATTTAATGATGAGAATGCAATGATTAGCTAGTCATTCATTCCCTTTAAATAATGAAATTTTCCTAATGCCATTTTTATTCTACCTGAAGAGAGACCTGGAGTAGGGGGTGCATGTCTAAGTTTAGTCTTTCACAATGTAAATTCTTTTGTTTTCCTGCAAATATCTTTCAAAAACTAAAATCTGGTTTTTCCAAGCCCCAAATCTTAAGAGTGGCTTCTCTTGTGCTAATCAAGTTAACATGACCTCAAACATCTAAATGTTTAAAAGGAGATGCTATCAATGGCCCAGATGTTTCCAAATGATCAGTTACTCGGCATTGTGTGAACAGCTGGTTCCAGAAACATCTAATTGGTTGATAGAGCTTTTTTATTTTTCATCTACATGTTCTGGATCAGATAAACACGTCTACCTTTACTTTAACATCTGTACTAGTTGGTGCTTATAATCAAATATACTAGTATTAAAGTTTCACATTCAACAATACTGGAGTGGTTGTAAGTAAATGCAGATGCTGCTTAACACCTGTTAACTAAAATCATATCTGGTGAAATAATAGATTCTTCTAGGTAGAAGCAATAAGGAATCTAATTATTGACTGTGTTGGACTTTTTTTGTAGTGCTTTCATTATAGTTTTACCTTCTTCAAGTCTGAGTTCAGATTTTGAATCTGATTTATAAAGTAGTTTCTTGGCAGAACAAATAATAGAACAATTTCAGTAGCAATTTGGGCTCCACATTTTTGGAGCTTAAATTTATACAAGAGCAGAGCTTCATAGATAATCTAATATTGCTATGGAGATTTGTATGAAAAAGCTGACTTATTGAGAAAGAAATTGATACTTAAGGATGATCAGATTATCAATCAATTGTTTTTACATGTGTACAGTATATGTTTTGTACAAAGCTATTTCTGCAATGTATGAAACTATAGTTGGTATACTATAGTAAACCATAATGCAGTTGAGCCATGAGTGGTCTTTCCAGTGCTATAGAATACAATGCAGTTATCTATGGAGCTCTAGTCTGTATACTGAAGCTCATTACAATATGCTTGACCTATGGAACTGTAAACTTTACAATAAAAGAAAATTAGAACATAGTTGACATATAGAGTTATAATCCTTACAGTAGAGTACATTACAATTCAGTTGCCCTATGAAGCTAGTTTTTGCATTACATTAGATTACAGTGAAGGTGAAAGAATTAGATGTTATGTGAGAAAATACAAGCAGTCCTGTAAGGATAAAGTATGACCCCAATGTAAGAACTGAACAAAGTAATTTAGAATTCTATCAATCCAGATTGGAAAGGTAGGAACAGGGTTGGAGATTAGAAATATGGATGGGTATAACGGACACAAAAGATTTTAAGGAGAAGGTAAACCACTACTGAAATCTCAAGGGAAGTTTTCACTTCTCTTTTCTAGCTGTAGAAAATAATTGCAAAATGAGGGATGAAATACTGTACAAAAGTTCCAATTCTAGGACTCCTGGCTCTTGGTTCACCAATACAGTGCACTTTCCCTGACAAATCAAAGAATAGAGAATATGTGCAGTTGCCTTGCCTTCTCCATACTTTCATTCTACTTCTGCACTTAGGTCCCTATAGTTTAGTTTCTCTGTTTCTACAGTGGGAAACTAACTTTGATCAACATAACTTTGTGTCCTTTCAGACATACACTGCTATAACTTCCTTATAGTTCATTCTGAATAGGATAGCTACAAAGCCCATAGCATTAGCTGGACTAAGCCATAGAAAGTCACTGCCTTCCCCAGTGTTCTGACCTTTGGGGGGGCTACTGCTAGCATTAACTTTCATGGAGCAATAATGATAATGATAGATAAGGTCTACCAATAGAAGCAGGAGCATTTGCAATAAATTTAAGTTAAATCTATCCCTGGAGAGCTGGGCCTCCTGGTCTGGCTTCACCAGTGCAATCAGGAGCAGCCACAAAGAGCAATGAGCCAACACTCTCCTCATACTGGGCATAGTGAGGAAGATAGATTATTATCAGCATGCATATACCCCAGACAAGCAGAAAGCAGTCGTCTTGTGTGGAGTGACTACAACTTAGCAATGCATTGAGCAGATCTTGCACTCTTTTGTGCAAAGCTCAGCCATACAGAGATTAGAATACGATTCTTTCCAGGTGTCTACAACTGCAGGTCAGTGAACATGGTTCATCCTCCAGGAACCACTATGTTGAAGAACAGACAATTAGCATTTCAGTGTGAATAAACCCCCTTTGAATGCAATGGATCAGCCCTCTCAAGAACAGCCTTCGAAAGCAGAATATCCTATCCCTGAATGTTTGCTTAATTAAGGTTGACACAGCCTCAAAAAATATCTCAAGGGCAAAGAAAAGCAGATTAATGGGGCAGTCGTAGGAAGGCACACATAGCCACTGACAAAAGAATATATACGTGAAAATAAAAATAACAGTTTTGAGCTCTTACCATGCATGAGGCACTGTGAAAATGTTTTACATAAAGCACATTATTTAATCCTTCAAATAATGCTACAGTGCAATTACTATTATTATGTCCCCTTTTACAGGTAAAAAACTGATGCTCAGACAGTTTAAGTAATTTCATAAGGTCATACAGAAGGCTGGTTTTGTACTGTGTTCATTTAGTTAACTGGAAGTGCATTCTCCAGAATTATTTCCCACATATAGCTCCAGGTTAGGGTTATCCACAAGAGATATTAGCTATAATTGGGGTTGGGGGGACATGAATCAGCAACCAGTTTACTTTGGAGGTCTTTATTGGTTAAAAGAAATTCAAAGCATTCCCATTTGTCCTTATTTGTCTCCAGTCTGAGTCCAGGTCTTCCTCCTGACTGAGGTTCAGCAGCAATTCCAGGCCTACTGCTTCTTTGAAACTAGCTGAACTAGCTGCTTCTCTGAAATCCTGCTGAAGCAATCCCACAAAGATCCAGCAACCTTCACAGACTTCTACCCAAAGTCCCTTGTCAGTTCCACCCGGCAGCTAGATGTGCCTATCTTACAGGTTCCAGCTCATCTACCTACTCCACACTGGCCCTCTGCCAGTGATTTTGTTTTTTAATTTATTTTTTGATCTCTTGTCTCTATATCCACCAATAATAGGGTCAGTGTGACTCTGTATCCCTACATTAGCGATAATTGAAACAGAGAGTAAGTAAGTAATAGAGCTAGGATCCTGATATGGAGATATTTGCATGGAAAGGCTCCAAAACCATCCACTGTCTGCCATCTAAAACAGAATTAGGACTTATTTGTTAAATTTTTCCTTTATTTTGCTGAGAAAAATGTGCAAAGTATTACATCAGATTTCTCCCATGGATATCTTATTACGTACAAGCCCTCCTGATGTTTCCAATAACCTCAAGGATAAAAGCAAAATATTACTAAATAATGACATAAATATTCAAGTGAGATTCCATTGGTTAACTGCACCTTATTATTAAACTTTCCTGAAATAGCACAAATGGAAATAGTATGACCACAAAAGAGCTAGCTTATACAATTTTATTTATGTAATTCAAGCTTCTTTTACCTCAGAGCATTCATGAAGATCTCATGCCTGAAACTATGGTACCTAATGCTTTATAGTACACAGATCCTGAGACTACTGGAGCTTGATGGGTGCTGGTAGACAACGTGAGGTTTGTTCATCATTTTCAGTATTCCCATGCTCGCCCAGGATGATTTTTCTAATGATAATATATTTCATATTGTATGGGTTATAAAGCCCTCCCTCCTTCCTTGACTGGGTCTGAATCTTAAGAAGCGATCCCCTCTGAGTTTTAGAGACATACCCTGAAAGATAATTGTATTCTTAGCTCAAAATTTTGGTAATTTTCTTTATTCCTAAAAGAGTCAAAGCCATAAACATTATTTTGAAAAACAGAAAGCAAACCATATCACCTCTTTAGGCAGACTTAGGAATACTAAGGAAAATACAAAACTAAGAGAAAGCATTGGAGATAAAGTACAAAAAGGATTTCAGTCAAACGCTGCATATATATGAAAAAATATTTTGATTTGAGAAGTTATTGCACTCTCATTCATCTTCTCAGGGATTGAATTCTATTGTTGAGTATCTCTGGCCAGGTATCCATAGTCAGAATAACCCAAACAGACACCTGATGGAGAAAGGATTCTTGGGTACATGACACAAAGTCAATCTGGAGGACCTGGACTAGAGCAATGTATAGCCTGCTTCCAAGGTTTCTTATTAGAACTTTATGTTTAAAATTACAGTAGCAGCTGTCACATAGGGAGGTTCTGGACACTTGCCACGTACTCCATGATGTGCTGGACATTAGTGTTGTAGAGGACTTGAGTAGTTGGGAAAAAATATTAAAACCAGGATGAGCTAATTAAAAAATAACTGTAAGAATATTTCCCATATCATCCTCCTCAAAAGGATGTAGCCACCTGGAAGACAGACATTACCATTGTTATTTTCTCCACTTTACAGGCAAGGAAACTAAAACCGAAACTCGGGGAGATTTATCTAGTTGTCAGGACACCAAAATTCAGTGATAAAGACTTGATTCATATCTACTTTCTTTGAGTACCAATTCTATACTTTTTACATTCTTTTCCCCTATTTATCTAGAAATGTTCTTACTAGTTTGGGTCCTCAAAGACTAAAGCATCAGATAAGACACATTATCTGAAAAACAAAATTTGCAAACTCCTGTCAACTTCAAGTAATATTCTAGACTGTTGAATATTCTAACATTAAAATCTATAGAAAAAAAAAATTGACTTTCTTTAGCTTGAGAAATCCCTGGAAGAATATTCAGGCACAAGTTTGAACAATGAGTTCTGCAATAATAAACATATTGGGGGATAATCTGTGCAAACAATATCATGTTGTCTCTTCTTTCCAAAACTCTCTCCCTTAATTATCTGACGCAGTCCATTTTGGCTAACCATTGTGTTTAGATTAGCTGCACCAGTGAAACTCATGAAAACTATTGCACTAGATTATATGCTAATAACTATGCAAATATTCCCTCATCCAGATAATAAAATTCTCATGAAGATTTAGGAGAGAACCATTATGAAACAAAATTTGGAGAAAATGAAGATCATTTAACTGCAAGGAAGTATAGCAATATTTTCTATCATTTAAATACCTGATCTGGGATTTTTTTAAGGCACAACATAGAAGAGGCTATTAATCATATATCAATAATGCAATAAAAAGCAAAAAATAATCATTGTTGCACTCCATAAAATATACATATTATGTTTGTATGTGTAAGTATGTGTATGTGTATTATAATGACAAAAGGCCATCACAGGTGAAATTTGTTGTAGGCATAGATCAGCAAACTATGATATTCTTAAGTAGAAGTACCCTTCCTTATCTTTGTACCCCCAAATATATGAAAAATAGTTTATAAATGTTTAATAAATGAGTGAGATTTCATTTCATTTATTTATCTACTTTTTTGAGGTGAAGTTTCATTGTATTTCCAAGCCAGTCTCAAACTCAGGGGCTCAAAATATCCTTCCCTCAGTCTCCCAAGTAATAAATGGGATTTTAAATCAAGACATTAACATTTAGGAGACAGGGAAAATTTAAAGTGCGAAAACTAAACTTCATCCTACAAATTCGACTGAACCTTAAGAATATTGATCTTCTTGTTTAGGTCATAGGATATTAAGATACCATTACAGGTAAGAATTCAAACTTTGAACTCTGAAAGACCTGGATTCAAATTTTAGTACCGCCACTTAGTTTATGTAAGATTTCAAACAAGTCAACCGTATATATTTCATCATGCATAAAATGAGAAAATAATACCTGTTTGGTCATCTATTGTGCAAAACAGATCATTGCAACACTTACTGACTTAAAATAATAATAATCATTTGTTATTTTCAACACTTCCTATGGGTGGCAAGTAAGGGAGCAGCTTGGCTCTGTGGTTCTGTTTTATCTCTAACCTCAGAATGTGACTGCATATGGAGACAGGGTCTTTAAAGAGGTCATTAAGGTTACAAGAGAAAGGCCCTAAGCCATCCAATCTGTAGTATTTTGCTATGGAAATCCTGGTGAACTAACACACTAATCACTGGGAAAATCTGCATTTTCTTGGCTATTAATGAGTTTGCTGTGTTGACTCCCTGAAAGACCAAAAGGAATTAGATTCGTTTGGTCTGTATATATATCCAGAATTATTATACATGTATTTCTCTTTCCTATCACATACAGCCTCTCCTTTAAAAACACATTAATACCTCTTGTAGTTCTGTCCATCTATCCTTCAACATTACAAATCCTGTGTTGAGGTCAGCTATGTACAAAGCCTGTGCTCAAAGTCATACTCAGATGACCACCAAATACTAACCGCTCGTATCGAAAAATCGTATGGACTGGGTTACCTTGGGAAAACCACTGATGTAATTCCCAATTGGAAAAGAAATTACACAAAACTATTTCATTATTCCTGGAAATCAAAATTAAAGAAAAGTAAGCCAATTACATTTTAGCACTCTGACTGCTATACCAGTAGCCAAACAGAAGCCAGTAGACTTTGGAGTTATAAATGATACAACTGGAAACAAGTGCTTTTCCTAGTTACATTGAGTAACAGTTTATAGGTCACTTCAGTTCATTTATTTTCCAACACACTCATCCCCAATCCAATGTCTCATTAAAGCAGATTCCACTTTAATCTAGAATTTGGTATAACCTAGGTCTTGGACCTTATCTGATGCCATTTTATCATTAAAATTACACAAAGACCTTATTGTCAGGTGACTTTATTTTCTCCTGTAAAATGGTACCACTGTAGAAACGACAACTAAAGATTTTATAGACCTATTACTGAAAAAGGAATTGATTTCTAAGACATACAGTCAAACCACAAACATCATACACAAAATAACCTCAAAAAACAATAGGCAACTGAACTAAGGACATTTAGACAAGCTAGGGAAAAGGATTTCTATAAATTCAGCAAGATATCTTCCTGCTTCTATTAGATCTATTGGAGAGAAAGAGTATTCCCTGCAGTATCCTAGAAAATAGTGGCTATAAACAAAGAGATAGGGCAGATTGAAATTGGACTCTCTGGAAATTCATTTAATGACACTTCGAGTTATTTTCAGTAAATTGGCAAATGTGTGAGTTCAATCAATTCTTAACAGGGGACCCGATCAAATAAGGAAATAGCAGTTTCTTGACTTTCATTAGTAACTCATCAGAAAGCATTTCAATGGAACTAACTAAGTCTTTGCCTTACTGACAGAGCTTCCTTCTGCTTTTTCTTTATCATAACATTATGAATTAGCACTTGTTGAGCCAAATTCTCCCTGGGTCTAAATTACCCCTCAAAAGGAAAATTGGTGATGGGATATCTGGGATACTGCCAAGCCAGCATCCAGGCAGCCCAGCTGAATCCAGGGTAGAGATAAGCACCCTAAGCAGGTTGCCAATGGCTCTTCTGGCTGCCTTCCCAGTTTGATCAGAGCCTCTGAACACTCTAGAAAAGTTCACTTGGGTTATGTACTGTGTACACAGTTGATGGGGGGGGGACTTCTGGAGTTGGGCTACCTGGAAATAAATACCAACCCATTCTACCCCCTCCTGGGGAAGAGAAAACAAATTAATTTTTTTAACCTAGAGAGTGTTTTCATTTTTCTATCTATAACATGAGGGGTTTTAACATTATCATGTCGGGTGGTTGCAAGAATTAGATTAAGACCTCCCACAGCCTGGCACAGTGTATGGTGCACTGCAAGGGCTCAGCGACAGTCAGATACTTCCAGAAGTAGTCTTCGCGGTGGTGGAACTGATGTGGAGGAGGAAGTGCTCATAGTGGAGGCCTTGGTGGTGGTGGTGCTGATGTGGCATGACTAGGAGTAGCAATGTTATTGAAGGGCTGTGATACAGCACTAAATATAATGAGAAGAGCTAAGATTGGATGAGAATGAGGATCCAACATCCCATTCATCCAACCTCTTAAAAGCATCAAGCACTTTAAGTTGGTAGCCTTTGAGATCCTCATAGCAGTCCTTAGGACACATCTCAGAAGCTTCTAAAGATAAATGCATCGATTACCTGTTATATGCCACATTATTTTTGACATGTTGTTTAATTTAATTCCTACTAGAATCCATCAAGGTGTTATTTTAACTTTACAAATGAGGAAACTGAGGCTCAGAGAGCGTAAGTGTTTATCCCAGAGTCAAGGCTGTATATAGTTAAGGCAGTTTTTAAACCCCAAGATCACCTGAATTCACATCCTGAACTCTTCTTGCCAGCTGTTACTCACAATCTTTTATGGACATAAGAATGTATAGTATAAGCTGGGTGCAGTGGCACTTGCCTATAATTCTAGTGGCTGGGGAGACTGTGACAGGAGGATCAGCAGTTCAAAGCCAGCCTCAGCAAAAGCAAGGAGCTAAGCAACACAGTGAGACTCAGTCTCTAAATAAAATAAAAATAGGGCTGGGGATGTGGCTCAGTGGTTGAGTACCCCTGAGTTCAATCCCCAGTACCCCCCTGCAAAGTGTGTAGTATAGCACATGGCTCATAGATATGAGTTATTTTCCCTAACCCTATAACACCATGGGTATCTGGGTCCATGGAAGACTTATAGAACATCCAGAATCACCCAACAGTGCTCCTTAAACTAACTTTGTTTCCTACATGTCACTTGGCACAACCTGATATTGTTTTTATATTTATTAATTATTTTTGTATCCACCTCATACTAAAATGTCAGCTCCATGAGGGAAAGAGTTAGTCTCTTGTTCTCATTTATAAGACCACCACTTAGCACAGTGCACAGCACACAGCTGTTCCATAGATCTTGGTTGAGTGAGTGACAGATTTTTTTAAAATTAGAAATAGCATTTATAGACCAATGTCAATATTTTTGCAGGTAAACTTTTTGCAACACTCTAGCTTGGCTGAATAGGCACCACAGCTTAAAAACCCTTGTTGATTAAAGACTGTGCAACTTACTTAAAATACTTAATGTTTTTAAAAGTTTAAAGAGGGCATGAGATTTTCATCTGACTGACCAAATCTTTACTCCTTAGATTTGGTGCTCTATTGTAGCTCTTCAGTCACCATAAATAAGAAGGGAAGTCTCATAATGTGCTTATAAAACATGGTTTTAAGTAAAATCTCTCCAGTTTGATCATGACTTTTTCAAACTAAGGGCAAACCTTCATTTTCTCATGAAACTCGGATCTTTGCCCATCGAGCACTACACAGTGGGGAGTACTCACACTCATTGTTAAGGTCAAGGAGCAAGAGAGTTATGCAAGCAAGGTCCACTCCAAATTCACTCCTTGTTCTTTCCTGTTATTAACATAACTGATTTTCAGTCTTCAGCCTTACACGGAGAAAACGTCTTCATCCTCAATAAAGGGGGTTGTGTATATATGGGGAACGTCTAAGGTCTGTGGACTTTCTTTCCCTGTGGATCTGCCTTGACTCCCTGCAGGCAGTTTACTGTTTATTTCACTCAGCTTGATAGAGTGCGAGTAGGTGAGTATTTTCAGATGATTTGTCAATATCAACTGATGCTTTCTTGTCACAGATGAACAGACTGAGCCATGAATCAATAGTGTGTCAGCAACGCTGTCACAATTCTCCCCTAATGTGTGTGCGCTGTATTGACAGCTGATACATTACCGTGGATGTCAGCAAACGTTAAACAGCTCAGCTATTTGTGTGCCACCGCTCGGTGCCTCTTTACAAAGTAGGGCATTTGTTTCACTGGCAGCCAGGGAACGTGACCACGGCTGATCTGCCAGCACAATGGCAGACGGCTCCATTCTGTCCTGTTCCAGCTGTAAGTTTCCATTGAACCAATTAGCTGAACTCCATCTAGGCTGTGTGGCTTTGATTACACAGCTGTGCCCAAACAACACACTGATCTTTTTGTTTATATCAAAGTTATACAGTATCCTAAACCAGAGCCCTCAGAATCAGCACTGTGTGTATCCACTACGAGGGTCATGAAAATAAGGCCAGGATGTTCTCAGCTCAGAATTCTGAGTTAGATAGATTTTCTCTAACGTAGAGCCCAAGTGCAGGGCTCCTGATCCCAGAGCCATCAATATCACTGATCCAAACTGAGAAGTCAATGCCAGATGAGTCCATCCTGAAACATGTGTTGGCATCTTCAACAATGTCTATGGTAGGCAGTACAGGGTAATACTTTAGAAAGTGTGCTTTGAAATTTGACTAATCTTGTTTGCATTCCCTTCATTCACTACCTATATGATCCTGGGCAAATCTTTTTATCTCTGTTTCTTATTTTACAATGGGTATCATACAAATAGAAACTTGTTATCATAAGGACTACATGAGATACTATGTGTAAAAATTTAGCCCAAAGTCTGACACTAAGCACATTCTTAAAACTCAGAAAATATTACCAGAAAAAAAATAAATAAGTAAACAAGCTAAAGGGATGAGATGACAAGATTTCAGTGAATGTTCTTAGAAAATGGAACCAATAATGTTGCCCTCATGTACAAATGAGCAACAAATCATTTATGACGAATTCGTTATATTAATGTCCTCTTCATTTCACTTTGTACATGTATTGGAATTTTTAATGTGATATAGGAGATCAGAAAGGCAAAGAAGAAAACATTTTCAGAATCCTATGCTTGGAGGCCTATCTTAATACAGTTTCCTAGCTGGTTTACACTTGATATGTGGTGATAGTAATATATCCTCTTATTCGCACTTTGATTCCTTTGTTAACACACACACACACACACACACACACACACACACACACAGGTAAACAAGAAACTCTATTTTGCTAAGTTTTTTGCTCCTTCAAAATCAAGCTTTTAATTTTCTAATAGCCACATGAAACAGTTAAATGTATAAAGTTAATTTTAGTAATATGTTTTATTTAACCCAATATATCCAAAATATCATTTCAAAGTTTAATCAGTTTAGAAATTATTAAAACTCTACATTTTTTATTCTAAGTCTGAGAAATCTGGCATACATTTTACACTTACAGCATTAGAAAATTAAAATTTACACCTGTGACATATACTATGCTTCTATTGTACAGGACCGACTGATACTTAACATTTGGGCATTAAGTCATATGCCACTTGTTTTCCTTTCTAATTGGTGCATGCAAAATTTTTAGTTTGATAAAATTTTGACCTACTTATGAGAAAAAAATCAAGCTTTTATCCAAATTATAAATACATTCTAAAAAGACAATGCAATCTTACTGTTTTGCTTCCCTTAAGAATCTTTCAAGTGTTTAAGGGGTAAGGTTCTCATTTATCAAGTGAGAGAGGTGCAATGACAAAGTCACATATGCAACACTGTTCTTACCCCCAGTCAAGAGGGAACCATGCTTCAGGTTCCATGTCTGGGAGAGAGCTGCATATCACAAACACAAAGCAAATTTAAGGTTGCATAAGAACCTTGGCCTTCAGAATGCAGCACTCAGACCTGGCACAGTGAGAACCCAAATCTTAAACATCCACTCTCCCAACACTGTGCAGGCAAAGAAACAAGTCCCCACCTTTCTTGCCCTGAATCCTCTAAAAAGACAATTATGTCCAAAAAACTGTGAATGTTTGTGTTGCTGGTATTGGACACAGGTGGTGCTTCAGACAAAGGGCAGGATTTGAGCAGCAAAACTGTTTAGATGAAAGACAAATTAATTGACTTCTCAAATTCTTGCTCTCAGATAGTATGCAAGCATCAGATTCCAGCTTAACAAAGTATCCTTTCCCCAGAGTATGTCCCTTTTTCTGCTTCTGTTTGTTTTTCAATTCATAGTTCCAGAAGTCTATGAATGAGGGCAGGGTTTGCAGCACAATCACTAAGGGCCATTCTGCAATATCAAACAACTCATATTACTCTTAAGGATGCTACCTACTGATTCTTCCCATGTCAGTCAGATGATTGAATGATAGAATCATTATGCTAATGAAACTATTTAATAAGAGATAATTAAATTTTCAAAATGTAATATGATTTAAAAGATTGTTTATTTAAATAATTATTTTTTAGTATTGAGGTTCATCATTAATAATTTGAGCTCTCCCTTTTAATTTTCACAATTTTGAAAATCAGAAAAGCAGAACTTTTTCAAAACATGAAAAAATATTTTGTCATATTATGTTTATTGTAATTTACATATTTTAGAAAATATAATCAAATTAAGGACAAAACATATTTGGATAAAATTATAATTTTAGGCTTTAGATAGTTACTGTTAATAAAAACCAATTATTTGGAAATGTCTTGATTATAATAGTATTGTTACTGCTTTGGTTGGTCTAAAGAAAAATTGGAAAAATTAGTATAAAATAACTTGTTAGTTATGCACATCTTTATTAATCAATCAAATTTTGCCAGCCTATTAGCAAAACACCCAGATACACCTGATAAAAATTAAATCTTTAAACATATAGACATGTGGTGTGCTGACTTCCATGTACACCTATACAGGCCCTGTAAATATTAGGAGTGGACCTGAACACACAGTAAGGAGCTGTCTTGAAAGTAGCCTCAAAACCTTCCTGTCAGGCACCAGCTATGTGCTCCTACTGTGTGCCAGGCCTCCCTGTACTGGTTCTTTATAGATAGCTTCCCAGGCAAAAGTCATGTAGGGGCCAGGTAGGGGTCCAAGAGGTGCTATTATTTCTTAACTCTAGTTCTACACCCTCTGCCTATGAGAAGATGGCAGCAAAGGACCAATAGCAAAATCCAAAGCATGATAAATTCTGGTGATAGGAAATAAAGTCACAGCAGGTCCTAGCAGAAACCCCCTACCACCCCCAACACACACAGGCACACAAGCAAACACCCACACTTGACCACCTCACCCCAAAGGGCACCTTCATACACCATCACATCTTCTCTCTCTCTTCCTTCAAACCAAAACAAAATTAATTTGTCTGTTAAACTCAAACTTTTAATTCTAACGCAGAAGCCCATGCTATTCTTTTTGGACACCCTAGCTTACTGCTGACAAGTTACCTGCTGGTATGGAGTTCAGACTTAGAACTCTTCCACCTTCCATCAAGTCCATGTCCTTTACTAGTTCTGCAAACTCAAGCCAGTTACTAACCTCTCTGGATCTGGCTTCTTGAAAGTCTGGAATGAGTTTGTAAACATCAGAGCTGTGATAACCTGAGAAGGTGAAAGTAATTTGAAACTGTTATGTTAGCAGAGACCAAATCCTGCTGAGTGGTTTGTCCCTATCCCCAATACAAATCCCAAATAGCTTCCATTTTTACCCCGCCCCACCCACTAATCTGATAAACAAACACAGTGTTAATATGTGCTAATATATTCATGCATTTGTTGCTCCCATGTCCATTTGCATTTTAACAAGAGCCATTCATCCTTGACAGGAGGTGTGATTATAAGAATGAGGTTTGCTAGTGGGACTGAGTGCTGGTGGGTTACAGAAGTCTGAAGCCATAGGTTGTAAGGGACTGCCTCTAAACACATTAGTGTGTGTCTTCCACACTTACAGCTCCCCCAATTTTACTGTTAACGTCAAATTATTCATCCTCCCAGACTGAGATCATTTACTGTAATGGTTGAAAATCCCTGGAGAGTTATTTTGAGATCCTGATAACCAAGAGAGACAGACTCCTGGGCTCTTGAGGGCACTTAGCTCAGTGACATTACTAGCAACTCCACTTATCACCGACCTGTCTTCCAGAAGATTGGTTGGGAAAAGGATCACTCAAGCCTGGGTTAGCTATTTTCTGTCTCCAAGTCAGGATTTCATGTCCTCAGTCTCTTGATCCAACCAGAAAAATAAAACATCAGGGAGTTTTTACTCCAAAGGGACATTGTACATTTGCTTCAAAACTAATATCCAATAATGACTTGGTATCATTTCTATGCAGCTGTTTCTTGCAAATAAAGGGGTATTTCATTTTTATATACATTTCAAAATAAAAAATGATAAAAATGATACTTAGCATTTATGAAATGTCTATTGATTTTCTTAGTCTGTGTGCCTTAAATAAATCTTAACAGAAAACCCATCTATTATTTCTATTTTATGGGTAGAGGAAACAGAAGGTTTAAAAAAAGGGAAAGAAAAAAAAAGAAAGAAAAGAAATAAGGTTGCTTAAGTTGATATTCTGCCACTTTTATTACCGTGTTGACATTGGTGTTGACTATGTAGTATAGAGATACTGGTATCTACTTTCAACTATGATTAGGACTAAATAAAAGAAAGGTATGGAAGTATCTAGCAACTAAGAGAGTACCACAAGTGTTCAAATTCTTCCCCTTTCCTTTGTTGTATAGATAATGGAGAAAGAGTTCTGGAGGTGTTAGATGACCTGTCCAGGGTCTCAGGGGACCCTGCGTATCAGAACAAGACAGGATCCCCAAACATCAGCACCTCTCTCCTCCCACTACTTCTCATCTGTTCAGCTGAGTGGCTCTTTCTCACAAGGAGCTTGGGTGGGTGTTGGCCTAACTGCATCTTTGCGATAATTAACTTACTAATTAACTTACTGGTTTTCACATCGTGGCCCTTTTAAATTTCTTTAGAAGTAATTGTAGCAGACCCTAAATGTATTGTATATATGCTTCCACTCTGCAACATAGTTTCAATCTATTTGAATGGTATGGACCTTTGCACCAAAAGGGAGTTTTGTGCTGTGGTGAACAGAACTAAGCCCTCATCTGCCCTTCATCGAAGAATCTTCCCTGAAGATGAAAACAATTCGACAAAGATTGTTTCATCTATATACCTCTATGTAGATGAAACTGACCAAGTTGACACTGACCCCTCCAACATGTGTGTGTGTACTCATGAACACACACACACACACACACACACACACACACACACAAACACACACACACACATACATAACGATCTGCTCGCCATTGTGATGTCAGCCCTGACACTGTTGGCATTCTTTGCTGTGGGGGACTGTCTCATCCACTGCAGACTGTTGAGCAACACCCCGGCCCCTACCTACTGGATGCCACTAGTACCCCCACCCAACCCATAAAGACTACGATCCTCTCCAAACTTTATGAATGCCCTCTAGGAAGCAAAGATGGTTCCAGCTTATAACCACTGGTTTACATGATTTCACTGGGCCTCTGAGTGCTAGATGTTTCAGAGTCTAACTCTCTACCCTAATGCAACACAGGGCGACTGACCCATGAGGTCTGGTGTCACCAGTTATTTCCTTCTCTCCTAGATTTCTGTTATGGGCCGCTGGTCTGAGACTTGGAATGGCTTCCAGGTTTCAAAGGATGACTCCTGACCCCTGTAGGAGGTAAGCAAGTAATTGCCAGTCAGGAGCATGATACCACAGACAGCTTTCCTTCAGGGCTCGGAAGGGGTCCGAGTCAAGTCTAATCTCCTTTTTCCATTTTCTCTTTTCTAATTCACAAAGAAACATTTAACACAGTAGCAAAAGGTAAGATGCAGTAGGATAAGTCACTTTCATTCCTTGAATCAAGTTAATATATGGGGAAACATGGGAAAGAAAATTAGTAAATGAAGGGAGCAGGAGAAGGAGGAAGAGGAGGAGGAGGAGGGGGAAGGAGGAGAAGGAGGAAGAGCAGGAGGGGATATTTAAAAGAAGGCTGGAGTTAGCAAAACACCATTTATGAAATACAACTAAAATAAAAGATCTACTTTTAAACAAACTCTTCCTAAGTAAGCACTTAACTTTAAAGAATTTATCTCTGGAATGGAATTATAGTGGTTCATCATCCTTTTTTAGTTAGCACATTTGGATCTTCTGGGATTTTTATTTCAACAAACATGTAGTATATGGGTTTCGGAGGGGCACAAGGACGTTTTAAAAAGAAACCAAAAGTTTAGAGGGACATAAGTATTAAAAAGATAATAGCAATTGATACTCTCTAGTTTCCAAAATTTTTATAATGTAAGACATTACTACTTATGATGGAGTTACAATCAAATGAAGGCATTGTAGCTTTGGAATGTCAAAAAAAATTGAAAATGCATTTAATGCACCTAAACTGAATATCATTGGTTGGCACTGTAGAGCAACCTTTGCTTACTGTCGTGATCTCATGGCTTACTGGGAGTTGCAGCTCACTGGTACCACTGCCCAGTATGAACAGAGAGTATACTACTATACATCATGAGTCTAGGAAAAGATCAGACTTCAAAAATCAAAGTAGAGTTTCTATTGAAAGTGTATTCCTTTTGCACCATTGTAAAGTTGAAAAATCTAAGCTGAGTCATCATAAGTGGGGGGTTATATGACCTTTATAATATTATTAACTACTTTATTGAAGTATATTTCTCAATTGTCCAGGTCAAAAAATCGAACATTGCTGGTCTTCCTGAAACCCGTCACTATCCACCTGCTCCTCTAGAATGGTGACTACAGTTTTATTTCTGACATTCTCACCTAGTTTTGTTTTGAACATTGCCTAAATGTAATAATCAAGTGTGCATGCCATTTGTATCCACTTTACTCTTAAAGAACATTTAGGGTGGTTTCCAGTGTGAAACTTTCACTGAAATTTTCTAGATAATGCTAAACAGATTTCAAAAGTAACTATACTTCTTTATTCTCCCACCAGCATCATCTGAATGTTCTTATTGCTTTGCATCCTTGCCAACATTTGGTATAGTGAATCTTTTCAGTACCATTTTTTTTTTTTAGAAGCATATATTTTTTTTTACCCTGACTGACCTTGAACTTGTGATCCTCCTGCCTCCAGTCTCCCAAGTAGTTGGGGTTACAGGTGTGTGTCCCTGCATCTGATCAAATAGTATTTTAAAAGCCAATATTATTAATTAAAATAAACTTCTTCCTAAATTTTATTTGTATAAAATGTCAAAATACGTTGTAACCAGTAAACAAATATTACAACATATCATTTACATTCCCATCAATATATAATAAATATATTACACATAAATCATACATAGTATATTAATATCAATTACTTGTCATTTATTCATATATATTGTAGCTAATTGATATGCTAGAAATAAATATTTTACCTAAGTGAATAGAATATATGTTGGAAAGTTGACAACATAGGGTGAAATATTGACTATGGTAATGACTGTTGTAATTATAGTTTATCTTCTTATTTTTATTTATATTTGACTGCTAAACTTTTTCATTGAAACAAAGAGTGTGATGCCATCCACCAGTGGTGGACTTGTGTTCATAAGGCAACCTCCACATTACCTAATGTCCCTCTCAGAACACTTCTCCTTCCCATACCCATACCCTGCTCCTCAACCTCTCCTTCTTGCCTTTGAGGATATCAGTGTTTATTTTGCCATGCCTTGTAGAATGACATTTCTCAAAATTGAATGTGTATGCAACACTCCTGAGTTCTACTAAAATTCAGATTCTAGGCTTCAGATTCTAGGCCAGTGGGTCTTGGTAGGGCATTGATCCTAATATTCTTTGGTTCCACGCTATTTATTCACAAGGTAGAATTGGAGTAGTATGGCACTAGACCTCCTTTTTCCTTTTATTTTCAGAAGCTGTTCATCCCCATTCCTTTCTGCCCATTTTCTGTCTCTTTTCTAGGGTTACTTTAAGAAATTTCACTAACATAAGGAAGAAACAGCAATGACATCAGAGAGAGGGAAAGAACTAGAGGAAGGAAAAACTTGAGTTAGGTTAATGAAGCTGGATCCCTGAAAAGTAGCCAAAGGTTAGGTACCTAGTGGGGTATAATTGTCACCTCTTTTTTTTTTTTTTTCTCCACTCTCTTCCCTATATTTTAGAAAGATAATCCTCAGAGCCCTCCACTTACATTGAGACTTCCTCCAACTTAACCCTTAAGATTGATGGAATACTTAAGGGAGTACTTGGATCCAGGATTGGACGCCTCTTTCTGTTTGGGTGTTTTCACTGCTTTGGAATGAAAAGGATGGCATCTCTATTGACTATGTGTTCAGAAAATAATTAATTTTCTTCATTCAATTAAGACAACCTTTGTTTGATTTTGTAGTTGGTTGACATTTATTTATTAACAAAAGATGCTATCAAATATGGGAAACATCTGCTATGTATATGTTTCTATATAATTTTGTTAACATTAAATCTTCCATATTTCTAGCATTTCCTTAAAGTATCACAAATATCAATGCAAGATACTTGACAGCTGTACAGACCAGGACACATTATGTTATGAGAAACACGAAGCAATTCTGTCCAAATCTCAAGCTTTTTCTTCCGCTTTCAGAAACTTTAGGTGAATAAGTAAGCTCTCTGCAAAATTAAGGTGCCAGAAGATATTGTGAACTTCATCCCCTTGTGAACATAGAGCATGGGTTTTGCAAAGCAACCTCCAGCTAGCTGCTCTGTAAAGAATACTTGAAGGAAGTTACTATGGTGTTCATTTTCTCTAGCAGGGAAAAATCTCATTCCTCAGGTAGGTAGACCAGATCTCTTTATCCTTCCTCTTATTGTCTCACATTTATTAATGTCAGGTGCAGAGAGAATAGGTCATTCATCTCCTTGGTTTAAAAAATCTGACAGTTTATTATTTTTAGGCACGAAGGGCTACCCTACCCAGGGGCAAGAGGAGAAAAGCAATTTGCTGTCAATTAAAACAGTTCTCATCTCAAGCTAAGCACATTCACACCCTTCCCAAGCCCTTTCCTTCTACGTGTGTTGAAGATAAAATGGAAACTCATGCTAGACTTTCTGAAACAAAAGGTGGAGCTCTGGGAAATGCCAAAAATGAGTCATTCAACCTGTGTATGTAGAAATTAGCAGAGGGAGGTCTTGCATGACCACTTCACCCAAGGGAGGGAAGAGTGAGGCAGCTCATTCATTCACAATAACTTTGGAATGACACAATTTTAAAGGATCTAGGATCTACCCACATCCAATTCAGGTCCACCTTATTCTTCACTTCTGTTAGGTAGACCTCAGACTAAGACAACTTGGTTAACAAAGCCTCCCTGTTTTTCCTCCAAGTTGGAGACCAGCCATGGCCTGGGTGAAAATTAGGAGAGGAGAGATGGCAAAATAATGGGCAGGTACATCTCCTTCAAAGTCCTCATTTACAGATCAGATGAGGAAACTAAGGCCTAGAGAGAATGGTGTGTGGGGGTGTTAGATAGGTGATCTGTGATTTAGTAAACATGTTCACTCTGTACTCTTGATGCAGGAAGAACAGAATGAAGAAAGAGAAGCAGAAATTAACAGATAGAAGTGGGGAGTCCAGATGGAGAAAAGAAAGACTTTACTATGTCATGAGGTACATGTAGGATTATTTTAGGTCTCTGAGATACTGAAGTTAATTGATTCATATCCACCAGGGAGCAGATTGGCTTGGGTAGCACTTGAGAGCTCAGACCTAGTTAGAGAGGAACAGCAATCCTGTTTCGATATACCAGCTATCTTCAAGGCACATAGGGTATTTTGTTTCCTGTTACCCTAAATATAGGGCATATAGTGGGGAAGAAGAAAGAAAAACAAAATGAGGACCAAGTTTCATACCCAGATTTTTCATTCATGATATATTTGCGGAGAATAAGCAATGGCTCTGTGGGGTGCACCTGGAGCTCTCTGGTATACTGACATTTGAAAAACAGTGCCCTTTTTGACCTCTGCTGCTGAGGTATTGTTACTTTTAAGCCTTGCAAGGTGAGGGTGACTTATTTAAGGCAGAAGCTGTTCTGCCTGGCTAGGAGTTTTCGCCAGCCCCCTACTGGGCTAACCACCTCCTGTGACCTGTTTCAAGGCAGCTGCCACAGGGTGGAAATTGATGGGTACTCTCAATGCTTTGTGGGAATGGGGAGGACTGCTGCCCTTGGATTGAAACTGGAGGGGAGGAGAAGCATTGTCTGAGAAGGTGGTGGTTTTGCCTGTCTCAGTGTCCTCATTCCACAAACTATGATTTTTCTGATCAAATCCTGTCCAACTCACCTCATCAAAAGGATGAGTTTTTGGACAGTGGCTGTGAACAGACACCATATCCTTATAACTACTCTGTCTAGGTGAATGAGAAATATTCCATCCAAATATCTCCAAACAGCACAAGAGGGAAGACATTCTGCAGATCCACCATCAGTATGTTCCTGGCTGGGATCCCCCCAGGTAAGTCCAGAGAGCAGCCTGTGTTCTAACCACCCATATCACAGTGACTCTGCAGAGTGTTCTCAGGACCCTCAATTGTGGAGAAACTCACTTCTGAAGAATGGTGACAAATTTCTTGCTGGTGCTCATCCTTGAAGGCTTTAATCCACTGTCTGCAGCCGCATTTTCCTCTTGATGTTGATTCTTTGCTTATCTTTCTCCTTCTGATTTGGTGAAGGCAAAGTCTTTCCCTGTGACCCAAACCTAATGAGATTAAGGCTCTTTTTAAGCAATTTCTGGAGCTTTGGGGATCACTAACATCACAATTTCTAAGTAGGGGTTTTCTCTCTCATTTTTTGAGTAGAAAGCTCATAGCTCTCCACTTAAGAATTCAGAGGAGGGCTGGGTTTGTGGCTCAGTGGTAGAGTGCTTGCCTAGCACGGGGTTCGATTCTCAGTACTACAGTGAAAAAAAAAAAAATGGAATTCATAGAAATCTGCCCTCCACGACTTTGGTATGTGTGTGCTTTGCTGGACTAAGTTTCAGCATGGTCTAGCTGTCTGTGTCACAGTAGTGACTCTATCTAAAATCCATCCTACAAAGGCAAAGCAGAACCTACCCCATTTCTAAGGCATCTCAGTGGTATCTGAGTCTGAGGGATCCCTGCACACGGGATCCTCAACTTTGTCCCACTTGACTTTCAGGACTCATGCAACCCTGAAGGGAAGATGCTCTGACTCTAGAAAAAATTTCAGAATACCCCCATTATTGTCACCTGTTATTTATATGAGTGTGGTTTAGGAGAGACTTCCATAGCCTGAGTCACAGATGGGGTTCCAAACCCAGGACTGCCATACCTACAACACATCCTGTCCCCTCTCTGGGTCTCAGCTTGTCCCTCCTGTACAAGGAAGGTACTGGGCTAAGTCAGCAATTCCCAAACTGTGTACCTCAAAGCTACAAGTATCTTTGGTGAGAGAAGTCTGGGAGATGGTGGGTTAAAATTTCAAAGATCCTTCCTTTACTGCAAAAATCTAGAGGGTTTTAAATATGATAAAAAGCATTTAAAAATTACAGAGTGGTATTTGTAAAAGAAGTTATACTTCTCAAACTGTACATCATCCAATTCCTTCCATCTTTTGAGTGCACATCACGGGAGAAGTGTTCTCTGGATCACACTTCATAGTAGCAAAAGGCCAAATTATTTCTAAGCTCCTCCAAATGGAAGAATCCTTTTTCCTATATATAATTTCTCCTTTGATTAAAAAAAATCTTACTGAATATTTAGTTCTATAGGCAATATCATAAATGCCTAAGGAGGAAAAAACAAATTCAGATATTTAGAGTATTGAAGCCACACTCTAAAATTTACATATTTGGATAATCATAATTAGTAGACAGGAGTTATTAAGCATCTGTTTAATGTGCTAGACACTGTGATAAATTAAATTATCTAATTTAATTTTCATAGGAATCTTAAGATCTATTATTTTTATTTCCTATTTAGAGATGAGGAAACTAGGACTTAAAGAGATTTGCTAAAAAAAACAAGTAAGAAAATAATGCAAAACCAACCATTAACAAGAGCAAAGGTAGTTCCTTTGCCCACTGCAATTTAATCCTAAGTATATTAAATAATCAACTCATCAAGTCTCCTGCTTTTTTGTACCCAAAGTCGGCAAGCTGCCCCACCTAATTAGAAATAAACTAATTGCAACACTAATTATCTTTCTTGTAAAATTCTTGAATTAGCATGAAATAATGTTGAACCATCGTCTCTTATGCATACTGAAAATAGATTATATATATAGATATATATAACGGCTAAATGTTACCAAATGATTTATTATGATTGGTGCTAAATCACAATGTATATGAAATGGAGTCATTTATGGAAACACATAAAAAATAGTTACCTATTTCTGTAATAATATTCACACAAGAACCTGAAATATAGTTTCTGTTCTGCCTTTTAAAATATATCCATATAGTGACTTTTGTAGTTTTCACCACACAATTTCACAATACTGAATCATCTACCATACTATAAGAACTAAGCAGAATATGAAAGCAGTTAATAGCAAATTAAATTTTTTCATATCGATCAATGATTTCAAAGAAAATAGCAGTTGGTTTTCATTGACAGTAAGGATAGATGGTAGTAATTAGCAGTGAAGATACTACATACATAAATATGTATGTATGTATTTATATGTTGCTCAGGGCTGTTGTTCCATCTGTAGTCATTTACCTTTTGAGTGGTCCAATGATTGCCAAAGTGGTGTGCAAATTCATTGGGACATTAGTAGTACTAGTATTTTTTTTTATCATGTTTCTCTCGCAAAAACAAATAGGTAAGAAAGAAATACAGCAGGCTAAGATCTACAGTATTACATACCAAGGTAAAACAGTTACTGAGTTATTAGAGTCACAGTAGTTTATGTATATTTGCTATTCACAGACTGCAGACTTTTTGCTGAATAACCCAGTTGCTGGGAATTGACAACGTGTAGACATGCATTCATGTGAGTCCATAATTAATGATGTTTATACTGTAATAAGCACATTCATTTTAACACCATTCAGTAAACAGATTCCTTTAAAGTTTAGGCTAAATCTGCTATCACAATTACACACAAAAAGAACCTGTAAACAATTTGACATTACACTTATGTACAAGCAAACTGCATTGGAAAAGAGAAGAGGTAATTTCAATGGGTGTCACTTGGTATACATCAGTGTGCAACAAACTGACCCAAGTCATCAAGTGCTTGAATGAGGTCAGGAAAAAGTAACATGAGAAAGGCCCCAATGAATCACCACTCAGTGTTAGTTCCAGCAAAACTCAACACTTTTCTGTCTGTGGTGACACCACATTCAAAGCATCAGAGACATGTGAAAGAGGACCTTGATAATCCCTAGCAAAATGTACTTGGAGATCTCCCTGCAACCTAAGCAACAGGGGCCCCAACTTCAAAAGTGCTGATATTGTTTAAACATGTCAATATATTTGTGACAAATTATTTTGCATTGAGTTCTACCCAGTGCTCTGCTGGTTATGAAAGATGTGGGGAACAAGAATTCTAAGATTTTTATTTAAGTTTCTTCAGCCAACACAAAGATTCTTTATTTTACAGATTAAGCTGAACCCAATTACCAATCGAAGGAGTGACTCACTTAAGGCAGATTCCATTAATAATTTTCCATGGGATTCTCTGAAAAGCAGATCTCCTAAGTTGATATTTTTTGTGTGTTTTGAATAAGATACCTTTCCAGTAAAGCATGAGTCCATTTCCTTAGAGCAGAAACAGGGTAATGAGGGGTTTGACATCCCTACCCCTCAAGATTTAAGAAAAATAGATTAATCTGTTTTTATCAAAATTTAGCAGCATATTTTAAGAAAAACTGTCTCGATTCAACTTGGTCCTTTGGAATTAAAAATAAAGAAAGAAAATAGCACAGGAACTTAAAGCCAGGATGATGTAAAACATCCTGTGCTCCAAAATTTTGGGAGAAAACAATCATTCCTTTTAGTGTCCTTAAACTTGATAAGAACATTTAATTACTAATATATATATATATGCATATATATTTAATAACTATATTTAATATATATTTAATTACTAAAAGATAGTCTTTTAAGATCACATCAACAGAGGGCCTATGGAAGAAGATGACCTTATTTGATTAGTTCACAAGTGCCTCTGTTTGTGCACACACCCTGATGGTCCCTGGGAGAAAGAATCTGTGCTTGGTTTGTCAGCTTAGCCTGGACTGGGAACCAAGCTAAGTTTTTGAAGGGATAGGCTTGTGTGCATGCTCCCTGGGACCACCAGGAAAGCTCTGTTTGCATAGGTTAACTTCAATCATTTTCACATTCTCCAATGATATGCAAATACATGGGTATGAATGAGAACACTACTTATTGTATCCTTAATAGTGTCCAAAATGCAGTTGTTTGTCTAGAGGATGCCAAAACAGGTAAGTAATGTTTTCTTCCATTTCACTATATTTTGTTCCTTCTTTGAGCAACTGTTTTGGTATTTGTATACACAGGCTGGAAGGGCTATTTGCAGGGGACAGGAGAGTGTTTGATTATTATTACAATGTACCCTTGAGCTTTAGTATTTACAATATGCATATTATAAATCATTTACTTAAGCTTCAAAGTAATTAAACAGATAATTAGCTCTACCTACAAATCATGTAGGCCACAGAAACACCCATGAATGATAAACTGAAATTGACCAGGAGATAGTAAATTAATCAATAGGTGAGTGAAGTACAATTGGGTCAATAACCACTGGGTTTGTGCTATCCTATACCTACATTTTCTTTTTCTTTTCTTCCTAAATATTATCACTGTTCATTTGGTGGATGTTTGTAATAAGCAGGTTTGAAAACACATAGTTTAAAATTCCAACAAATGGTTTGATAAGAAATCCAGTTTTTACAAGTTTGGCATTTTGTTTGGTTTTGTATCCACAGATGTTAAATCTAGGAATTTTGATCATTTTTTCTGTACATAAATAAATACATTCATAGTGGAAGAAATTGTAGAAATCAAGACTGACTATATTTGACTTTGTAGGAAACCAAATAAAAATTGTAATAATAAATTTCCCAAACTTGGAATTTCAGAGTTTCAAACTATGAGTTTTGTTTATGTATGTATATATATGAAGATATTTATATATATATATATATATACACACACACATTTTGATAGA
This sequence comes from Sciurus carolinensis, assembly GCF_902686445.1. NCBI lineage: Eukaryota > Metazoa > Chordata > Mammalia > Rodentia > Sciuridae > Sciurus > Sciurus carolinensis. The sequence goes on along the minus strand of NC_062218.1, from coordinate 102,648,629 downwards.
TGTAAACACATTTATACATATATACATATAATTTTATACACAAACACAACACATATAGATACACATACTTCTCACACATCCTTACATATTTCAATGTAATTCCTTTTCTTCTGCTGCCTTTCTTTTCCTCCAACTTAGGACAGTGAGGATGAGGTTTGAGGGGAGGCCATCTCATTTGGATTTCTGATCTGACTTGAATAAAAAACTGATCTTTCTTTTTAAAGTCCAAAGGTGAAGATAGAAGATACATAGATACCTGTAAGTGTAAACACATGTACCCATGGTCGTACACAACTGTGCTTCTCCCAGAACTCTCCCTGGTGACCTGGTGCAGCAGAACATGCAGTCCAGGTGCCATTCTCCTGATATGGAAGCTAGCTGACCACTCTGGACTTTGGAGGGAATCAGTACTTGCCAGATACTTTTTCTACTTGTTCACTGCCCCTTGGTAGGGTTTGGGGCATAAATGACAACTGGTGGCAAGAAGAACTACTCCAAATCTGCCTTTCCTTTTTCTCCTCTGTAGATGCATGTCTATTAGAATTTGGAATTTAAAATAACCAGTGACATCCAGTGAAGGTGTCAGGTGGGAATCACCCTGGCTACCTTTTACTTAAAGTGGAAGAGATGAGAAATAGGCAAAGTCTAGAGAACAAAGAAGTTATAAAATGAGATGGTTAAGCCATCAACCTTTGGAGCCCAATAACCCCACTGTTGAGCTCTGGGACTTTTATGTGCTACTTTCTGAGCTTCACCAACCTCATTTATAAGAAAGAGGATGGTGGCAAAGCCTACTTCACTGGGTTATTACAGAATTAGATAAGGCATGTGACGTGCTTAGTAGAGCATCTGGCATGTAATAATAGATCCTTAATATATGTTATTTATAATAATATTTAAACCACAATTATAGATTGTTGATCACAGCTACATACAGAATAATATTATTCTAGAATTTGGATGACCTGAATTCAACCTCTTTATCCCAAATTTGATTCCCTAGTGGATTATAATGTTCATTATAGTGTTCTGTCCATGGTCTGTACTCAACGCATCACTGCTGAATGCATGCATGGAACAAAAAAATGAATGAATGACCTAAACTCTCTGGTCCATTGAGTCCCTTGTTAAAAAAAGGTAAATAAAATATTCTGGCCTTTAATCCATCACTTGGATGTGGGTATGATGAATTAAAAGAAAAACATCAAATTATTTGAGACTGCAAATGTGCTTTGTGTCCTAATAAAGTCAGCACATTCATACTAAATAATAAGGCTTAGCAGGCAGGGCTTGTGCTCAGACTTGTTCCATTTTTGAAAACAGAGAGTGGCAGCCACCACTGTGTGCATCTGAGAAACATATTTTCTAAGATTGAAATGCCTCTTTATTGCATGGATATTCAGCCCAAAGAAATAAAGTAAACAATGAGTAGTTAAGGATGATAAAATCATTTGCCTACTCTAAAACTTTTCTCCCTCTTCTTTGCATAGATAGATAGATAGATAGATAGATAGATAGATAGATAGATACAGATATAGATACATATACTTTCATATACATATACTTTTCTTACTTGTAGATGAGCACAGTACCTTTATTGAATTTATTTATGCTTTCATGTGGTGCTGAGGATCAAACCCAGTGCCTCACACATGCTAGGGGAGTGCTCTACCACTGAGCCACCATCCCAGTCCTACTGGCTTCATTTCTGAGAGCACTTTGCTGTCTACTATTGATCAGCTTGAGAAACATTTTCAACAGGATCATGTAAACTGAAAAGACTCCCAAAGTGCTTCCCAACCAACACAGTTAGCTATTATAAGGTTGACAACATCTGCTGGGGATATAGCTCAGTTAGTAGAGTGCTTGCCTTGCAAGCACAAGGCCCTGGGTTCAATCCCCAGCACTACAAAAAAAAAAAAAAAAAAAAAAAAAAAGACTGACCTCAAACATCAATGAAGCATAATTTTTCTGAGGGAGAAAGACAGAAGTAGAAAATAGACACCTAAACCACAGGTCCGCCTCATCACTATAAGACCCTGGAAAAAAATGACATATTTCTCTCCCAAAATATCAGCTTTCACATCTCTATAGATAATTGCATCTAAATTCAAATAAACCTTGTATACATTTGAGTTGGCAACTATTATTGTTCTATTTCATCCTATCTTCTGGACATGATACAGAAAGAATGCCTCAGAAAACTTACACCAACACTTAATTCAGTTTCTCAACCTAAGCATTATTGACATTGGGGCTGGATAGTTCTTTGTTTTGAGGGGCGTCGCTGTATACTGCAGGATTTTTAGCAGAATCTCTCACCTCTACTGGTTAGATATCAGAAGTACCCCTTTATCACGACAGCCAGAAATGTCACAGGCATTGCCAAAAGACCCCTGGGTCACAAAATCACCCTGGTTGGGAACCACCTGTTTCACGTGCATCCAACTCATGTAAAATAAAGGAATTTCTGCAAGTGTTTCTGCCTGTATCTCTTAAAGAAGGAAACCATTTACCAAAGGATGCAATTTGGAAAAACTGCTGATGGTCAATGGGAATTCGATATCAACTTTAGCTATCAAAAAATGCATTCTTAGGGGCTGGAGGTACAGATTGGTTGGGAAGCATTTGCCTAGCATGTGCAAGGGTCTTTGTTTAATCTGCAGTACCACATTCTTTTCCTTTCCTTTATACATTTTTTGGTAAGATACCACTCTTGACCATATGGCTTAAAAGGAGTTTAAATTTTTCCCAGAAATCTGTCATGTTTTGATTTCCTATCAGGAGAACAGCTTAATCAACATTCTCAAGGACTGATTACCCACAGTAAAAAAAAAAACAACTATTTTTCACAACTAAAAAGTTGTTAAGCTTTGTAACCAAAGACTTTTTCCATGCCCTCAGATAACACTTACTTGGACATTAACCACTGACCCAACACTAACCTAAAAATTGCACCTGGTCTCCCTCATGTACACACACACATATAGTCACTCAGGGATGCAGTTTTGAAACAACTCTCCACTACTTCATGCTACATCAATTTTCTTCCATTTGTGATAGATAGAACCAGCATATGCAAGGAGAGAGTCTGAAGTTATGTTGATTTTTATTGTGCAAATGCAGGTAAATTAGCTAAAGATCAAATCTAAGATAGAGCAAATCACGGGAGACACTTACTAAATCTCTAGTTGGCTCATAGGTGCTTTTATAAAGCTGATTAACAGGAAAAGTACTCCGACCCTCCTCCAGGACAAATCCCTTGATAATTGCTGGGCAAGGGCACATGGTTCTGTTTATCCTTTTTAAAGTAGCTTTCCTAAATAATGCAAGGATGACAGTCTAGGACATAAAATTCATTGCCCAATTAACAATGCAATTTGTTCACAAACAAGAGAAACTTTTTTTTTAAATGTTAGAAAGTCAGGTTAGAAAAGCATCCCACTGTGGAGTAGAGAAAAGGAGGAAACAAACTGAATCAAATTTAACCATTTTGTTTTATATTGACCACATCTTAATTAGCTGATCCAAGTTCATCAATTTCATTAACTATTCATCAATTATCTATTTCCTTTGGCAGTAATCTTTGCTGAAATATTCACTGATGGTCATGATTAGCCATTCTTTCCCTCTTTAAGTCATTCATTCTCTATTTCTTATAAAATGGGAATTTGGGATCTGTCCAGTTATTTTGTTATATGAATAGGTGGATAGGACCAAATAAGTCTATAATTGTAACCTTCCAATTTTTCTTTTGTTTTCTTTTTTGGCTGAATAATTATTGTATAGGCATCTCCACTGGTCAGAGTGGCTAGAAAATTGCTGGACTTCATTTCCCTTTATGTCATTACATATGCACTATTACCATTTTAAAGTTCACTCCTTATTTCTTTCTTTTGCATTTATTATCATACATGGGTTTTTGCTTCAAGATTTTAGTTAGTGTCAGAGGTCAGGAATGTCATTATCTGAGAGCCTTGTAGTCCTGCTTGAATTAAATTGGGCAAAGTAAGCAGAGCAATGGCTCAGGACTTTATTGATGAGATGCAGTTGAATTCATTCACTACTTCCATATTCACTGTGGTGATATTTGTACATACCATCAATAGAACTACCTTTGGGGCCGTACACATCATTAAATTATAGATCACCCACAGTTCTCTGACTCGAACTGAGCAAGGAAATGAATAGTTCTCCTTGAGAAAGGCCAATATTCTTATTCCTTGTTGGGTGTCATTAGGATACATCTCATTTGGAGACATGTTCCCTTCTACCCAGGGATAAAACTATGACACAAGCTTTTGGTTTCTGGGGAAAAGGCACACACACAAACCTTCTGCAGAAGGGATTATGATTGAGAGGCAGATGAAATGGCAAAGGAATCATGGAAATCTACTGTGCCCTAGTTGGAGGGGGATTTTCTTTACGCCCTTTCTCTTAAGATAATGAAAATACATGCTTTGAATTTTTTGTAGTGGGAAGAAAATGAGAGGAAGTGCCATTAGGAAGTGAGAGAAATGTTGACCTCTCACTACACAGTAGAGTTTCTCAAAGTAAGGTTCATAGATCAACCTCACCAAAATCATTAAGAATGCAAACTCAAATGCTGATTCCTTGACTCTGCTCTTTGGATTTAGGGTGAAGGAAATCTGGAAAAAGTGCTACAAATGATTTTTGTGCATACTGAATATTGAGAATTGCTGCTAAATTTTTGGCTATGGAGGTCACTGGAGAAAGAATCTCCATTCCATTGTATATAGCAAGAAAAGAAAAACAGGCATTTCAAACAAATAGGCTCTGTGGATGTATCACAAGACTATGATTATTAAAGTTTAAGACTCTTTTTCTTTCATCAGGGGTGGAGAGCAATAACCATTTCATCTAAAACCAGAATGATGAAGGCAATATAAATCAAACCCATTTCAGCAGGTTCCATTTGGTCTAATTTCTCTGCAGATATTAATCATTGTACAGTCCTGTACAAATGACATCTAACTCCATTGTAACTTCAAATATAGAATGCTCAGTCTGATTCTTTCTTTAGTGTGTTATTTTGACAATGTAAAAGAAAATAAATAAAATGGAACAGTGGGCCATCAAGATTGTAAGACACCAGCAATACCAAGACATTAAGGGGAGAAATGGCCTATGCTAAACCTATAACCCAGCATGCAAATTGGCAAAAACATTTATCTGCCACAGCGTCACCAGGGGGAAAAATAACTCCTTTCATTTTTCCTTAGAAAATTGCTATGTCAAGTGGAGGTGACAAAGAATTCTTCCTAAAAGTTCATGGAAAATGTCTTATTAATTCTAGCACAGATCATCTAGAAAGCCAAAGTTAGTGAAATTCCACAGCATTGTATCCAGTGGCAGAAAACACCAGCACTCAAATGCTTTGGGTTAATCCACTATAGTGGATAAGAAATTGGAAGAATAAAATGGTAGCCAAGGAGGACAGGTGAGAATCAATGTTTGACCTCAATTGTGGGAACTGGTGTAAAACTATTTTGTGAAACACCACATATGTCTTTTCTTTTTCCCAATAGAGCATGTTTTATTTGGCACATACAAAGGATATTCAGAGAGGCCTATAAAGCCCAGGGAAGCAAAAGTAATCCAGAAGCACGAGCAATGGTAAAAAAGAAATCCAGAATCAGCTACACAGCTCCACGACGGATACACCTGCCTCTGAAGCCTAATGGAAAAGTGAAAAATTCTGTGGCAGACTCCTTTAATCAATGTGTGCCCCTAAAATGAATCCACTGGAAGAGGCTTTACTACGGAGGGATAAACAGCAGAGGGAAGGCTTGCGATTGTGCTTCTTCCCGCTTTTATTTTAAATCCCCATGCATGCATTTCCACGAAGGAAGACATCACTGCATACTGTGGGAGCCACCTCACTTGGTTGTTTTCATGACCACATCTCAGTACAATTTTTTTCTGAGGAAGAGGAAGAGGAGTACACTGCTATAATGAGTCAGCATTTTTATTTCCGGTCTTCCTCTTTTCCTGCTGAATGTAGATCACGCCTTTTAGATAGACAGAGGGTAGAGAACATTTTTTTCTGACTTTGGGATACCCATATGCCTTTAGGGAATGCCCTCTTCAATCTCACTGAATTTAGCAGTGCAAGATTTCCCAGGAGGCGACCTAAGCTGGGAATCTACACCTATGATCTCCCATCCATTCGACCCATGGGTTACTATTAGTTTCTTCACATCGATACTTTATGGCCCTTATAACCAATCTTCAACAGTGAACCCCATATGTTGTCCTATCCAAAATCAAGTTAAAAGTTCTACACTTTTTTTTAACTTCAGTGAAAGAGACCCGACTACCAGGACTCCTAGAGCATGACATCTTGTAATTCACTTACCCAAAACGTATTTCTGGCATTGCGGGCCACCTGGACTATGTATGCTAACTGCACTCAAAGTAGGACTGAAGACTCCCGTCTCCTCAGAGCCTTTTACTGACCCTGTCCACATTCTTCTCTATACAAAGACCCGCACAAATCAATGTCATGTTGTCATCTTAAATACTTAGACTTTTTTTTTTTTTTTTTTAAACCATGGGATGGGTGCCAGTTTAGAACCAACCCAGAATAAAAATGTTGCGTCATTGTTTTTAACAGATTTTCTGCTAGTAGTTTTACACATTGGAGGTATTTAAATAAAATTTTTTTTTAAAAAGCCTGCTCAGAAAAAAAAGAAATCCTAACAGGTCAGGGACTAGAGGAAAGTGCCATGAATTATTTTTTTCTAAACTTCTAGATTTTTTTTTTTTTTTTTTTGGCAGTGTTTACTTTCCTATTTGAAGTACATCGTTGAAGCAGTGGGTTGACTGCCAGCCCAGTTCTTCAGTTGTTACCAGGGCATCTCTCTATCTTGATGTCATTACAGCCAGGCCTGAAATTTAAGGAAGTTAGGATTTTGGCCATTTTACTTAGGCCTCCGAATTTTTTGACAGCCTTTCCAGGGAGACTCCAATGATCATTTGACTGACATGGACATGAAATTTAACTTCTTGACCCATTGATTTCTGTGATTCTTTGCAGTATCTTCTATTATTAGAGTGATGGAACTTTGATGTGCCATCAAGAAACATTGAAAAGAATGAAGACATCTTGGTAGTTTTACAAAGCTATGTTGTAGTTAAGACCAAATATATGCTAATATATTAACACATAAAAGAACACCATTTAAGTTCATAAATTATAGTTCTCTTGACATCTTAACTTCCAAAATAAACTTTCTTTCTCACTTAAGTAATACTTTAAACTCCATTTGAACCATCAGGACAAGAAAACATTGGCTGAGTCTATTGCCCAGGTGTGAAGGCAAGAATTACAAAAATTCAGAAAGATATCCAGATACTAATGGACACTAACAGAAATCAATACAGAACCTATTACATAATAAATGCACATCAGCGAAAGATTTCCAAGAGAAGAAATTGGTCATTGTTTGGCCTCCTAGAAACAGTTGCCTTTATTACCTATGATTACACACACACACACACACACACACACACACACTGAAAAAATTAGAAGTGCTTGGCACGCAATTAATAATAAATTATTCTTCAGTTACTACTGAAATGCTTGAGAAATGCTGAAAATTAAAACTGGTCTTTTAACCTTCATTGAGCACAAGTCTACAAAAGAGCTATTGGTACATTAATAGAATACAGAGTCACATGGATGGGTGGCTATTAATTTTCTCTTTGACTGTGTCTGTACAGGTAAGGGATGTGATTTGAAAAGATAGCTTAGAGAGCCAACATCTCAGCTTGAGAACCCCAATTGCCTGGCTGGGTTATTATTAATACAAATGATAACTAAATCTGAGTACAGACAGCCAATCCCAGAAACACAAAGGCAACCAAAAGTAGCCACAAGCAAGTAACAATGTAGCACTGTCCTTTAAAATTCGCATGAGAAATTACTAGGAGAATGTGTGGAATGCAATTCTAAATCAAAGAAAAAAAAAAAAAAAAAAAAAAAAAGAAGGCTGGGCCCTTATTCAAATGCTGTATGTTTTTCTTAGCTCCACAGCTGTATAGGAGTACAGAGAACTTTGTGTGGATTATGTGGAAAAACCACACCATTAAAGTGTTGATACTGAGAGGAGGGTGATAATCCAACTCAGGGTAGAAAAGGTTGAGTGTGGGGTCATTTAGCAGTTATCTTTGTGGATACAAGTGTTTGTTTATTCTAATATAAAATAATGTTTGCCTAGCTCTTCTCACCTTCCCCAAATACAGAGAAAGAACAAAGCAGTAAAGTGGAGCCTGGGGGTATTAGTTTCAAAATAAGGAAGACAGTTTGTTGATGATGAAGGTTATTCGATGTTCGAAAGTGTTGCCAAGAGTTGCTGGGAAGTCTGCCCAGGAGGGTTTTAAGAAAGAGGCAGAGGTGCATCCATCTGAAGTGCTCTAGGAGGGGCTGCCGGCAGCAGGGCACAGCCCTTGGAATGCCCAGGCCCTGGGTCGTGTGCATTGTGTATATATACAGACTTAGTTGTGCTGTGTGGCACAAATACTCATGCATACGGAGTCAATATAAACTGGCACATATAGATTTAAGTGAAAAGTCATATAAATCTGCCATTCCCCCCTAACCCCTTAAACAAAGGAAAAGGAAAATTTTAAAAATCCAAACATATGCCATTGGGCCAGATCTCATTCTACCAGTATCCTTGATCAAAGGAGGGAGGTAGAAAATGAGAGAAAAAAAAACCCGGTTTGGGATAGATGATCCCAAAGCCTGTCAGCCCCTCTCATGTAGCTGGTTCTCATCATGTATAAGATACTCAGCACGCTGGTTCTCACCACGTATAAGATACTCAGCACGCTGGTTCTCACCACATAGAAGATACTCAGCACGCCGGTTCTCACCACGTATAAGATACTCAGCACGCTGGTTCTCACCATGTATAAGATACTCAGCCCACGGGACCAAGTTAACAAACAGACAACAACAACAACAACAAGAGTTTTCATGTGTTTCCACATCTGGAAAGAAATCTACCCTGTGGATTTACATGTTAAGGTGAACTAGGTAAAGTAGGCAGTAGTTTATTAATGGACTATTGTGTTCTAACAAATGTGTATCATTACTGTTTCTTTTCCTTTAGAATATGATTTTTAGGAGGTTTATTTTAAAATGGTGACAGATTTTTTTCCTTTTCTTCTCCCTCCCCGCTGCCCTCCCCTATAGATGATACTTCCGTAAAAGTTCAGACTGCCAAGGGTGCTTTCTCTCAGGGAACCGGTCGGGGATTTTGATCTTTAGGAAATCCTGGATGCATTTCTCTAGCTCCTCCTCTATGGAGAGCTTTTCCTTAACAGCTTTTTTTTTGCTGCTCATGTTCGACTCCCTAGAGCCCGAAGTCAGAGTCCGGAGCAGATCGCTTTTCCGCCGCATCTCCGACTGTTGGATCAGCTGGACGGGGCCCTTCTTGATGGGGCGGTCCAGAGTCTGGATGTTGGTCTGGCGTGTCACGGGCCCACAGATGACCGTCTCCTGGGGAGAGCTGGCCTCAGACTGGCTGTCACAGCTGGAGGTGGAGAGGTCGTTGCAGGACGTGCCGCTCTCCCCTTCTTTGTCCCCCTTGCCGTTCTTGCAGCAGCAATCACAATGCGAGGATGACCACCTGGAAGGTTCACCTGCAAGGGAAGCAGAGGACCCTGGGATGAGTGCCAGGCAGCTCAGTGTGCAGTAGCAGCACAGCATTAAACACAGTCCTGTCACAGCAATGCTTTCAGAAGGGGGTGGCACCCAGGGTGGGCGGTGGCGGCAGAACCCTGGAGCCACATTCACCCAGGGGAGGAGGTGGTGATAGTGCACTGTGGAATGTACCATATGCATAGCACGCAGGCCTTTGGACACGAGTCAGGCAGCCCTAGGGAGGAACATCTAGCACACATTCTAGCAGCACTGTCACTTGGCGGACCCTCCTTAAGTCTTAAAGCTCCAGTTCTCTCATCAGTGGGATGGTAATCACTTTCCTGCTACAGAAAGAGGGAGGATTGAGGTAGGCCAAGTGAGAGGCACTCTGACACACAGGAAGTATGCAGCAAATGCTGGTCTGTTTTCCCTACCTGATGCTGACCCCTCACCCAAAGCTCGACCTTCAGGTACAGCAGGGGGAGGTGATGACTGTGGGGTGACAGCAACCAGTAAGGAAGGGTTTACTTTCCTTCCAATCCTGTCTATACCTCACTGGCTCTGCTGATAATTCTTGGGTCTGCACAGTTCCACTTCCAATTTTCACACATAGAAACTAAGACCCTGGGAGTTTAAGAAACTTGCCACAGCTTGCACAATTTCTAACGGACAGAGCTGGGATTTGAATACAGATCTCCCAAAAGTCATAATCAAGGCAATTAACTATAACTCCTCTTTAACTTCCTGTCTGTAAAACTCTTGTTTATCCTTCAAAACAATGTTTGAACTTGACTTTTCCTTTGAAGTCTTTGTCTACCTCTCCTCAGAAATATTTGCCTTTTTTCCCTTCTGAGTCATGGTTATATTTTTGTAAGTGCTTCTGTTATTGCACGTGGCACCTTCTTATTCATTTTACTATATGCATCTCAGTTCCCTAATGTGGACAGAGGGGAAGTATTCATTGTAAAAATTCCAGAAAATAGCCCAAGGAAGAATATAGAAATTCAGTAAAAGACTATATCCTAATAATAACTTCTAAGTACCTGGATCTAGCCATACCTGAAGCTAGCACTGTCCATGGGCTTTTCAGTTACATGATCCACTAAATTCCTTTTTCTTCCTTAAGGCAGTGTGAGTCCTTCTCTCCCTATTCCCTTAAGTCTTGAGGCATAGAACTGCATACAGCAATTTTTAGACAGGGTAATTTTTCAGATATATAGTTGGTGACTCAGTGAACCAGAAAACCCCACAATCATGGCACAAAAGAATTGGTCTCAGCCTTTCACCCTCTGAATAGCCAGTCTTCCCAGATTCAGGAACTCAATGCTATTTACCGACCACTGGACATTTCATGCAGTTCATTGTACTGAAACCATAAAAAATAAATAAATAAAAGAAAATCAATTCCATTTTTTTTCTACTAATACTAAAGACAAGGATAATGTAGTATCTCCATGTTTTGAAGAAGATTCAGTTTTGCTTTCACTGTGTCTTATTCTCATTGATCATTGATCTTAGGTCACATTGCAGCGGGATCCTACTTTATTGTGATTTCTAATATGTCAGAGTAGAAAAAACTCAACATGGAAACTATTAGAGAAATTTTGTGCTATCTTTTTATATAATGCCTATTTTTTAACCTATGTAAATGATTTAACCAATTATTAAACTTATGTTGATATAGTTTGCCAGGAGTTGAAAAAAAATTCCCTGTAAATCACATCTCCAGAAGTGTCTCTAACTTATGCCCCCTTTCCAGTTCCTTTCTAAAATGGGACTGAATAATCCTTGTATTTACATAGTCATTAAATGAGATGCAGCAATCCAGTCGGCAACAATAGAAACCTCCTAGTTATCCCAGGCGGTTACAAATAAATATCTCCCATGCAACACAGAAACTGTTTGACATGGACCAGCTGGTGACTGAAAATATCAGCAATGGAAAATAGCTTCTGTCTGCTAGCATGGACTTCAAGGGGACCGTCTCTCACCTTCCACAGTCAGAATCTGCCTCTGCCTCCCCAAACTCAGCCAGTCCTGTTCGAATATGACTCAACTGAGAAAGGGTTCTAATGAATTGGGCTGGAGCACAGTAATCACATCAGACCAGAGCTGATGTAATTTGTTCCTTTCTGGAAAAGTTCTGAAATTGAATTTAACCTTGAAGAAAAGAAAGAGGAGGAAAGGAAGTACAGCCATATATATATATATGCCAAGACACATTTGCCCATTACCTTTAATAAGATGATAAATATTTTGGCCACAAACTCTGCTGGACCATTAGAAATGCAAATCCTGCGTCTTTCTGCCCAAGAGTTCCCTTCCGTGCAGAAGTCACTCCATTCAGAGGACTCCAGAGGAAACCTGAGTCCTCTCTAAAGGTCATCCTAACAGTGTAAACGTCATGGTGTGAGGGATCCCTGTGTATTCCCACAGAAAGCTCGAGTAGCCTTCCACTGTACAGCAAACCAGGAACCTGATTCTGCTGCAGGTCTGTTCCCTGAGTTGCTTGGACCCTCATGTATTTAAATGTCAGCTGGATCCTCCAGTTTCAGGGCAAAAAGAAATTTTTTCACTTATTCAAGGCACTATCACTATTAAAGGGAAATTGAACAACTTACTTTGAGTATAGCCTGTCATGCTACCACATTTTAATATTTTATAAGAATATTTGAATGTTTTACCATTTTGGCAAGATCATTTATATGGTGGATTTTGAAGTCTATATATTATTTCAAAATCAAGGAAGAAGATAGAATTAAAACAGTTCAGCAAAGTACTATGTGAAGAGTCATTGTGAAATCTGAAAAATAATCAAGTATAAGAAAACCACTCCATCTCTCTTTTGGAAGCATTGTCTGCTTTAATACCCTCTTCCCAAGAACTTAACCATAGCAAAGTGGTTTTAAATCAAACCTGAATGTGGTGCAAGCACCAAACCCCTTTGCTCATACAGTCTCACACCCTTGCTATACCCACAGGTTCCATGAAAGAGACCCATGAACGGTCAGTTCTGTAACTGAAGTATTCTAGTACCCCACCCCCAAATTACAGTAAACTGATTGGATAAATACCTTTGTGCTTCAGAGTGCAACGTACTTTCACTTCTAATGTGCTGAGGTTTCAGTGCTGGCTAAAATAATTCTCTCCATTTGGGGTGGAAATAGGTTGCAATTGATTAGCCATATGTGGGGAGAGAACTATTTCATTCCAAGGAAAGTCTGATTTATTGACATTTTAAAAATCAGAACACCTATTGCTTTTTGATAGAATTATTAACTAGCTGCTGGTCAAAAAGTCTAATGGCTCCACCTTATTTCTCAATAAGCCATTGCTGAATTTGTTGGATATCATATCATTTTTGGTGTCTGATGCATAATGAAGGATAGTTAAATGTTTGATGAATGAATGAATGAGCTGAACATCAAATTATTTCAAGTTGACAACATGGTAGAGCAGATCTCAAGGTCCATAGTCAAGTCTCATGAATTGTCAGATGTGGGCTGCTGGATAAAGGATCTGAGACTCAGTTTCCTTATCTGAAAAATGAGGTGAATAGTCTCTCTTCACAGATCTTTTAGGAAAATTAAATGAAATAGTTAATGTACATGATGTTTTATAGTTTGTGTCACACAATAAGAATTCTATTCATATAAACTAATCATGGCAGTCTTTACTGAGAAGAAGTAAAAGAGGAAAGACAGCAGAATATTTCTCCCCTATGAAAAATTCAAACCCAGCTGAGTGAAACATGACTTAGCAAACTCACAAAGTGCTTATGCATTTTTAAAAGAGGCAGCTCTGCAATCTACCCACACTTCAAACTCTCCACCTGCTAATAGCTGTGCGCACAATGCACATCATTTACAGCAGCAGCTGGGAAAACTGCTTTCTCCTGTCTTCTCTGTCAATGATGTAGGAGCCTTCCAGTCTGGGAACTAGGTGGCCAGATCTAATTTATCAGGGCTGCTGAAAGACTTTCTTGGTATCCCAGTTGAAAAGTCAATAATGACCAAATTGATGTTTTTATAATTCTGCTAACCTTGGAAAAGATATTGCAAAGTGGAAATTGGTAATAGGCAGACTGTGTAAGCTTCTGGAAAAAAAAAATGCTTCTTCAAGTTTGGCATCTTTTCTTATTTGTGGACAATCTTTTTCTCTCATGGACATTTGGCCTGGGCAGGGCCCAGCTGGGGCTTCTCTTTAAGAGGTGGTGTGTATGGACAGGAGCAGTTAAACCTCCCATATCTCAGTCAGAACCAGTCAGAAAGATAGATACCTTACTGCTATTGTAACAGGGGAAATTTAATATAAGAAACTAGTTAAAAAGATATTGGAGGAATGAAAATACAAAAAGGTGACACTGAAGAGAAAATGACAGTGACTGCAGGATGAAGCTCCCTTAAGTCTGGGAAGATAAATAATAGAGAATGCAGTTATTAGAGCCCAGAAGCACAGGAAAAGCATCCTATGGAGGAGAGACCCAGGCATCTGAGGAGAAAGCATGCTGCTCTGCTGGTGCTGGTACCTCTGAAGTGGGGACGGAGAGAAGGAAACTGAAGCCCCTTGCTTTTGGAGTAAATAAAAACTAGGTTGATGCTGACAGTAGCCAGGAGCAAACTAGAAGCCCTTTTATTCCTTCCTATTCTCACAGTCTTCCTCTAGCGCCCCCTACTGACAGAGCTTCACAGGAAGCCAGCCAATGATTTGCATAAAGCAGGAAATCCTAAATTTTCACTCCCTGGGATATTATCTTGCTCTTTTAGGCTCTTTTTGACAACAACACATTTATTCCATTTTTCAAGTCATTTTACTCTTTTCTTATTTCCTTTCTCATTTTATTCACTCATCTTAGCCTCAGCATTTTTCATCTAAGACTTGGCTATTGCTGCCCTAAAGGTCTTGATTTACTTGCTTCCAGTTTTTTAACCCATCAATACCTGTTTCCCTAGTTGGTCCTCTTCATTATAGACACTCCTTTTTTTCTTTGTTTTTCACAATTTTGTGTAAACTAGAACAAAGTCCCCCAATCTTACACATTCTCTCAGTCAATATCTAGGCATCTTTTCTCAATCCCCAGTCCATATATGAAAAAGTCCTCCCCACTAGGGTTGGGTTATTCAGGTGCAGGTATGTGAGTCATGCTGGGTCAGGCAGAGCCCTCCTAGGGACGGCTCTGCTAGAGCATAGGGGTCATAGGTTCTCTGTGAGGTGGGAGCTGGCCAAGATGGGGAGCTGAGAGTACACTATTCATCTTAAGTGCAAGCTGGAGGGTGTAGCAGTCAACAGAACAAGGTAGGAACAGTCAAGAAACGTTGAAGAGAGAGAACCCTACATCTAGTAGTATGTCAACTTGGACCTACTCCTAGGGTTATAGTTTTATAAACCCAGAAATTCTCTTTTTATTTAATCAAGTGTTAATTTTATGGTACTTACAAGTCCTTAACACTATGCCAAATTCATATAAACAGATTTAATATCTGTTCAATTTATCCTTTTTGTTCTCTGTTATGATTTAAATTATTGGTCCCCCAAAAGCTCATGTGTAAGAGACAATGCAAGAAGGTTTAGAGGTGAAAGGATTGGGTTACAAGAGCCTTAAACCAATCAGTGATTTAATCCCCTGATAGAAATAAATCAGATGGTAACTGTGGCCAGGTAATGTGTGTCTGGAGGAGGTGGGTCACTGGGGGCGTGCCTTGGGGTATATATTTTGTATGTGGTGAGTAGAGTCTCTTTCCTTCTGCTTCCAGGTGTGATGTCTTGAGCTGGTTCCCCTCTACCATACTCTTCTGCCATGGTGTTCAACCTCAAGCCCCTAGGACATGGACTGAAACTGTGAGACCCCAAATAAATTTTTCATCCTTTAAAATTGTTCTTGTGAGGTCTTTTGGTCACAGTAGTGAAAAAAACTGACTAAAACAACTTCTAAGTTCATGTAACTCTAGCACTAAGGCTTTAGGGGCAAGCACTACTATTGTTGAGATACTTTATTTATGATGTTTCTTCTCTGGAATGGTAGGTAGTCTCTTTGCTGCACTACTCCTAACAAATTTGACTAACATCTAGAAAGACATACTGGGGTTCTTTTGCCACCTGTTTTACACAGAGATTCCAATAGTGAATAATGTCATAGTTACCCCCCCAAAACCAGAAACATAGCAAAATAATAATAATATAATAGATATAATTTATCAATGATGCCATGCCTGCCTGTTATTTTGCTCAGCAATTTCCATGATTTAATCTTCACAATAATCTTCTTAGGCCATATTATTGTTCATTTCTTTTCATGGAGGAGAAAATTATAGCTGAAAGAGGTTAATTGCTTGACCAAAGTTATAAAGTAGACAAATGGCAAGAATTCAAACCCAGATCTTTTTAAATACAAAGCCTCTGCTCATTTTGGTGGATATATGGTCCTATATCATGGAAATTTTCTGCAAGAGATATCCTGACATCCTGAAAGGGTTAGACTGTTGTCATGAAGACTGACCATCCCCCTAATCCTAATTCCAGCCCTTCAATAATTTCTAAAAGTAATCAACTAAAAAAAAAAAAAAAAAAAAAAAAAAACTTGAAAGTCCAGACTTTCTTATGTCTTTTATCTTTATATGTAGGTAAGAGATTTCAGTTCCCCTTCCCCCAGCTCACTTGAAATCATTGAAAATTACTAAAGGAAGCATGAAGCATCCCTGATGCTTTTCCTGATGTGTGGTGTATCACACATCCTTCTACTTTTATTTAATTTTACCAGGACTGCTCTGGTGGCAATTAGTGATGTTTGAAGTGTGCACTTAATTAGCTCATGAATAAAGCCCTTTTCCAGTTAACGAAGATATAATATTTGCTAATACTGCTTAATGAATATTCAACAATCAACTAGCATGTGATATCTCCTTAAAGGGAGAAAAAAGCAAACACAACAATCTATGTTTATTGGCAACGGCAAACTTAAACTTCCATTGATTCTCTTGGTTAAAAAAAAAAGTCAAATTACCCCAGAGCAATTGTTCAAGAGCAAGAGAACCCTATGAATTTTATGAGACACACAGATGAAATAAAAGAACTGTCTTAAAATATTTATGAGTCATAAATTACTTTGAAGGAAGTTGGGCTGACCAGAAAATTTTGAATGCATAAGGCTCATGGTACAAGAAGGCCAAGTGGGATAGTGAGGCAGAGCTGTACTGTTGGCAGACCCAGATGCCATGGCAGTGATTCGGAAACAGAGTTGTAGTGAGACATGGAAGGGACCTAGAATCCACAGACTGTCCTCATTTTATAATGAGGAATCCATAACAGTGTCCCTGCCCAGTTCCTTTCTGGAACTGTTTGGGACCATGCCAGGGACACAGCTGGGAAGGTAAGGAGCCATGTGTAATAAAGGTAGATAAATCACACCTAGATGGAGGATTTTCCATCTGACAGTCTATCATTGGGGTGTGTGGCTCTTGGAAAGAGACTGTGGATGAGTACAGTGCTGATAAACACATGACAGAGTAGTTTGGAGAAAGAAGATTCCTGCAACATGACCACATGTCTAATCCAGAGAGAGAAGCGCAAGAGGATAACACTGACCTATATTTTTCCAGCAGCTACCCAGGTTAGATGCTGGGATGCTCACTTCACCTGCACCTTTTCACGGGATCCTCACAGTCAGGGAAGGGAGGTGGAACTACAAGGCCTGTTTCCTACTCCCTAGAGTAAATAGGTAACTAGAAAGTACACAAGGTTCCCAGCTACCAGGGAGGCTTTCTGTCAGAGAATTACTCATAATTAACACTTGTAAAGGCTTTTTAAAAATTGCATATACCCTTGACAGAAGACCAAATCTCAGACATGGCAGTGTGAATTAGTTTATTGCACTGCTTGAACCCCGCACAAGTCTGGGAGTTCACATTAGTGAGCTGTCATGGTCTGGATCCAAAAATGTCCCCCAAAGAGCTCAAGTGTTAGGCAATACAGGAAAGATCAGAGGTGGAATTATTAGATTACAAGAGTTGTGACCTTATTAGCGAATTAATCCTGCTGTTGGATTTACTACTGAGTGGTAAATGTAGGCAGGAGGGATGTGACTGGAGGAAGTAAGTCACTAGGCCTGGGGTGGCCTGGACAATACCTGTTCATAGCCCCTCACTCTCTTGCTTACTCTGCTCCCTGGGTGTCATGGGCTGAGGAGATTTCCTCTGCCATACCATCCTGCCATATTCTGCCTCACCTCCATCCCAGAGTGTAGGAGTTGGTCAAGCATGGACTGAGACATCTGAAGCTTTGAGTCCAAAATAAATTTTTTTCCTCTGAGTTGTTTTTGTCAGGTATTTTGGTCCCAGCAATTAAAAGCTGACTGACACATGGGCAATGCCTAGAAAACGGTACTTATTCAGAATTACTTGCTGAGTTAAGGAACTGAAAACACCTGTCATGTGCCATGTGTGATGCTAAGTGATGTACAAATATTTCATTTTATTCTAACACTCTATGTCAGGGTGCCTCAACCTCAGCACTATTGATGTTTTGGATACATGATTTCATGGAGGAGACCGCTCTGTGTGCTGAGGGATGTGTGGCAGCATCCCTGGCCTCCATTCACTGGTTACCAGTAGAATCTCCCGCCTCCTTGGTCAAGGCGATTGAAAATCTTCCCAGACACCACCAGAGGACCATGGGGGGTGGGGCAAATCACCTCTAGTTAAGAACTGTTGTTCTGAGATAAATAGTCCTATTTTATTGATGAGGAAACTGAATTTTATAAACTTTTACTAATTGGTTCACTTGTCACAAAGCTTAACGAGAGGCAAAACTAGGATTCGAGCTTTGGTTAACTCTGCCAGTTCCAACACTATTTTGATGCTTTAGTGAAACACTGCCTTTTTGACAGGAGCTTCTCAAGTAAAGACTCAACCATGCCATTTCCAATAAGTTCCAAAAGAAGCCCAGTACAAAAGGATGAAGGGAATTGAATTGCCCTTTCACTTTTCACAAAATGAGAAGAATGCTTCATTTTCACCAGGCTGTCTTCAGATGATAACAGAATAGAGAGACATGCAGAATTTAGCAGCTCTGCCTAAGCAAATATCTCTGCAGTTTGGTCACTAATTAATTACTATTCTTTTAATTAGGATTTCAAAATGGGACAAAAGTATAGTTAAGTAAGAATTTTTCCCATATAGCCAACAACTACATTATGCAATAATAATGGACACCATTAATTGTTAATTGTACGCATGTGTTATTGTCTGCACTTTCCTCTCAGAAGCCCATTTGAGATTGACAGCATCCCTATAAAGAGCTTTTAATGGCATTCACATTTTGCACAAAAGCAAACTGAGGCACAGAGAGCTTAAGCAACTAATGTGGCATCTTTAAAAGATGGAGCTGTAATGCAGACTCAGACAGTCTGAACTCAGAATTTCCAGAGAGGCAGGCAGAAAGGTGCACTACTTCAGAATTTGTACTTTGACTCAGAGAAACAGGAATGGAGCACAGCTCTGCTGCTGTCATGAAGTTTCTTCATTAGAAAATGTTGGAAATTAGGAAAAAACAATAGTTTTCTGATAGGACAGTGAGAACAGGGTGATCTGATTTATCTTCAGAATGGTTATAATACCTAGAATATATTTTTTGCCTATTGAATAATGTTTTTTTTAAAATAATACATTAATTTTTATATCTTACTTGGCAATGTTAATATTAATCAGTGTTTGAATACTTAAAAGAAAAACTCAGTGAAGATAACTAAACAGATAATTCCTTGTTTCTTCTACTTTTTTGATTGCATAATCTACCCAAAGCCATGTTTCATATTACTTAACCAGTATCTCTGCTTTTTATTCTCATCATGGGATATCTACCAAAGAATTGATTCCATTTGCATAAATTGATATTTGAGGAAACATCACTTATGCACAAAGCAATTCACACAGAAATCTTCCTCCTCCAGGAACTTTGGGAGAAAGACTGCCATATTTGACTTGCAGTGACTGACTCTATTGGATGAGAATGTCTGAAAGTGGTGATAAATTGTGTATCATGAGGAAGGTCCATTCTTAACCTTTCATAAGATTTCCCTGTCATTGTTAGATCATATCACTACACACAAATGCATGACCTCAGGAGATCGCTTGATTCCTGCCTGAGGAGAAATAATCTTCAAGCATGGAACCTACCATTACCTACATGATTGATTCACTTAAAGACAGTCTTTGAAGTAATTTGCAGATGTATATATGAGGAATGAAGACAAAGGAGTGTTGCCAAAATTAATTAGTGCTAATAATATTCAGACTAGAGGGAACAGAAAATAAATAATATGAGTCTGTGATTGCCATGGGGAAGATTGAGAGATATTTGAGTTCTACCTTGTTTGGTCTCCATTTATTAAACATATTCTTCTATCTGTATTGATAATTAAACCCTTGGCAACACACTGTTAGTCATTAACATTTAGAAAATAGTTGGAAAAGGCATTAAAAAAAGAGAGAAGGACTCTAGTTTCTGGTGACTGGACTTTTCACTCTACTTCTCTCAGACAGAAAATGTGCTTGTTCTCATCACAGATGAGATCCTAAGGGAGACAAGATTTCCTGAAGGGGGGCAGGTTTAGTTCTAATTAAAAGCTCCAAAGCTAAGCAAACTCTTCATCAGATTATTGAGTTGACAGTTATTAATGCAAATACTAGCACCAGAATGAAGGTTAAGGAAGTAAATACGAGATAGTAAAGGAAGCTAGAAGGAGGCAGGAATGGAAGAGACGCAGAGGTAAAATAAGAAATGCTGGGCTCTCTTCTCCTCACATTCATGCTCTCTCTCCTACTCACTCTCTTTCTCTCTCCTCGCTTTTCACACTCTGTCTTGTGCATGCTCTCATTTTCTCTGTTGCCTTGCAGGGAGACATTCTGTTTGCCTAATAAACCCTCTTATGTGAGTTCCCGTGTTCCGAGTGGTTTCTGGGTTCTTACATTGGTGCCATGACTCGGACGGGCTCTTCCACTGTCTCTTAAGCAAGTGGAACCCCATCTGACACCCCAGTGCCCCTGGACACAGCCTCACCTTCCATTTGCCCAGACACTCTACTCTGCTCCACATTCATCACCGGACTTCAGATTGGTGAGTTCCCTAGGCAGGTTCCCCTAGGCTGACTTAAATACTCCTCTGCCTGAGAAGCGACTGTTGAGTGTCCAGGGCCCTCAAAGCAGCTGAGGGGTGGGGGTGCCCCCAGCCACGACTTTTATAGTTACAGCTGGCCCCCTTAGTCGGTCTCATCCGCCAGATGGGTTCCTGATTTTATGGTGGCGATTCTCTCTCAGGGTTGAGGCCCCTCTTCACGCTCGCACTCACTCTCAAAAACCCTGACATCAGGTCCTCAACCCTCTTGGTTTTTGCCTGGCCCACATTGATGCTTGTGTGACAACACCATTGATGTGCTGCCTTCTTATCTCCAGCCGACTACTCTGGCCTTGGTACGCCCTGGCCACAGACTCGGCTGTATCAGTCTCCACCATGGCATCTGGGTCCTCCATTCTGGCAGATTCACCCCTGGGATCAGACAACTTTAGAACCCTTCACCTGACCCCGGGCTTAAAGTCATCAAAACTTAATGATATTTGGCCACAGTACCCTTTAGATAATCAATCCAAAATGGTCACGTAATGGCACACAGCTTCTGTGAGCGAGCGGGCAGATGGAAAGGGATTCCTTATCTTCAAGTCTTTTCTTTCTTGAGCTTCTTTGCTCTTCCAGCAAACTCGAATACCTCCTTTCTCAGCTCCTTTCAGATCTCAGTCAAGGCTTACATTGAAATGTAAATGGAGGAAGCCAGAAGGCACAGTGGGAGACCAGACTCAAACCCAAGGAAAAAAAAGTGCCCATTTTAAATTTCTCCTGGGCTGCAACACAGAACACTTTATCTCTCCCTCTCACCTCTTCTCTCTACCCTTCTCCTTCTCACTCTCTCATGCTATAATTAATAGCCATTATCATTTTTCTTCTAGGACTCTTATTTTTCTTAAATGCTATATTTTTGAGCTCACAATTTTGATCCTACATACCTAAGTTAATGATTTTTGATCAGTTCTTTTTATCCAACTCTAGAGTTATTTTTGAACATCTGTTACATTGCAGTGGAGATAAACATTACAAGGCCTTTGCTTTTGTGTTAAATATAAGTGCATGTAAAATTAAATTTTAAAAATGGATCTAAATACTTTTAATTCACGTGATTTAAAAAGGTTCCATTTAAATTGGGTAAACTAATAGAAGTAAAATGTCTTTAAAATTAACTCACAAGACTCTAGGTGGTCAAACTAATAAAATGTTGATGTTTATAAAATGTCTAACATCAATTTTTCTAGAACTTTTCTTCCACAGGAAAGAGACAGCAAATACTGTTGGTACACTTGTCTGATATCTTGTTTTTTTTTTTTTTTACATGTATGGGATTACTCAAATGTATTTGTTAGAGACATCTGATAAATTTACAAAGTTATATTAAATGTGTTCATATTTTTATATACAAGCCTTTATAGCAGAAAATTTATCAAGCTGTATTCTCTAAATTAAACTTGTCTGTAATGGTAATTTTAAACTTATAAGATTTATTTCTATCATCTATTATTCTATTATAAGACCTGTCATCTATAGGGTATATGTAAAATTTGTTACTTTTTACACAGAGATAAAAAAAAATAATTGTAAATGAATTTCTAAAAGTTAGTGAGAACCTGATTTGTTTAAAGGTTAATATCATGAAACATGAAAGCATTTTGCCAGTTTGCCACACAAAAGGAAAGTTAAAAGCTCTCTCAGCCTTTCTTTAATTCATGTTTTAGATATAATGTTAAATTGTGTTAACTAATGTTCGTATAGACTCAGGAAGATTTGTAAAGAGCCACACCTTACCTGAGATAAGGCTCTGCCTCCCCTTCCACCCTGCTGCATGTTAGAATGGCTCCCAAAAGTTTGAAAGATTAACTGAAGTTTTACTGTTGGTGATTCCATTTTGTATTTTCCTTATAAATTCTAACTGTTGCCTGTTAATATTTTGCAGAAGAACTGCTTCAAAAGCAAACACCATAAATTAACTTGAAATAGTAAGCCATCACCTATTGGACAGAAAATGTAGGCCCCAATTAGATAAAAGGGGATAAATAACTGTAAAGTCATAGACATTGAAAAGTCCAGCACTCTTACTTTATGACTGGTGAGACTGGCTTGTTGGATGGTTAAGATCAAACTTAGAGATCGAAATTAAATACAGAGACCAAGAAAAACCAGTATCTTGCCCTCAAAGTCAGCCTGAACCCAGGGAACAAGAGGACTTCTCTAAGGAACTTTGAAACTCTGGGTCACATGACCTCCCAATCAGGAAACTTAATGAGACCACTAGAGGATAAAAAGCCAATCAGTGCACCTGCTGCAGAGGAGGGTCATGGAAAAAGGGAGACATACCTGGTCCTTCCAAGGGAAGCCACCTCATCAAGGAGACCCTGTCTAACCAATAGCACTAAGCTGCCCTTAAGTGACCCCTGTGGGAACTCAGCTGAATCTTTAACAGACAGAAACAGGTCAATTTGACCAGCTTGATCTTAGACACCTAGCAAAACAGTTAAAAGCCAAAATATAAAGACTGGAAGCTACAAAAGTGAGATTCTTAGGCAAATGTGCCTGATAACTATCAAGACAAACTGCCAGAGTCAGAAGTTTTTAGTCAGTTTAAGGCCTACAGACTTTCCTAAACTATACAGGTAGGCTTAATCTATGTTTGCTAGTATGATTATCTAGCCCTAAGTAACATAAGTATAGAGATCTCTACTAAACACAGGTTATACCAATAAAGGGATATTTTACAAAAATCAGATGACATTAAGTAGCTTAACAATATTTTCTAGGGACATCAATGACATTAAGAGTTAAATGTTGTGTTTACATTCCTGATAACTGGGACAATGTTAAAGTTCCCAAATAAAGGTCTTATCCTCTCCAGCCTTTGTTAGGCCTCGTTATGGGAACAGCTTCTCAGTTCTTCCACCCCCTGGTGAGGGATTATTGACTTCTGTCATCTTCATGATATTCATTGGTATGTTCTAGATTCTGCAACATTTATCTTGTACTAATCTCATTTCAGTTTTCATGTCTTTTTGTTCTTCTCTCATAGAAGTACCCACCCCCAGATGCCTTTACAACCTCCTCTTCCCCAACCAGACTTCTACCATGACCCCTCGATTGACCTGATTTCTAAAAAGGGAACTCCAAACTGCTTGCCCCACACTGCTCCCTTCCAGCTTGAAGAAGCCAGAGCAGTCGTCATACCCCTTCCCTACAGTAGTAAAGGAGTTCCAAAAATTAGAGGGGTGAATGAAGCCAGAATTGGGGACAGGCAGTTAGTGTAGAAATAGGGGATCAGTCAAATCAAGGAAATGAAGTTCATGAAAGCCATCTGCCTCTGGAAATCTGGAAGTTGAAGACTACCCCAGGGAGAATGGACTTTTTACATCTCACCTGCAAAACCAGGCCTAGTCTCATAGGCAGGAAGGAGAGATAAGTGGGGAAAGAACTGGAGAACAAAAGATCTTCTTATAAAAACAGAAACAGGGGAATGTAATATAATATAAAGCTGCTCCCCCGCCCTTTATGCTGCAGTCATTTCCCCGCCTCCCAACTTCTTGTCAGTCTGTGAACATCCTAGCTAGCTATTGATTCATCAGTCAGCTTGCAAGTATCCTTCTCTGTTACTGGTCCCGTTAACCCACGGAATTCGACTGCTTAAGAATAGCTCCCCTGCCATTCTCTCTCTCTCTTCTCCTCACATTCATGCTTTCTCTCTTTTATTCACTTTCTTTCTCTCTCCTTCTCACTTTTCACACTCTCTCTTGTGAACACTCTCTCTCTTTTCCTCTCATTTTCTCTCTTGCCCTGCAGGGAGACACTCTGTGTGCTTAATAAACCCTCTTATATGAAAAAAAAAAAAAAAAAGAAATGCTGGGATAGGCCATGGAAGCCTAATCAATTACCAAGAAAAGTCTGGAAAAAGATGATAGGAACCAGAATTGTATTCTAGGAAAGTAAAAGATAATCTTCAAGACTATAGGGCCAGGACTCCCAATGTGATTTTGGGGCATTAGCCAAGTTCTAGCAGTCTTGCTGGAGGAAATGGCATCTCGTTTCAGACAAGAATGAAGAATAAACAGAGTTTAGTTAAGGAGAAAAGACTCATAAAGATTGTGTGAGATATCAAAAATAGTGTTTGCTAGCCACCGGTGAGAGAAAGCATGCGCATCGGGAGGAGAGAGTAGTTCACTGGTGACTGAGGTGCGACAGTGGGTTGGCAAAGGCAAGGTTCAGGTAGAGCTGCATCGATCTTTTAGAGAGGCCCTGGGGAACCACTGGAGAGTGACCAGATTATCAGTGTGGCTTAAAAGGGTAGAGAATGGACAACTATAAGAAAGGATGGGGGTTGGAGATGAGTTAGGAGGCTATTAAAATAATCTAAGTTAAGAGGAAATAATAGCAGAAGCAACCGGTACATAGAATGGAAAGAATCAGCCAGAGACCAGCATTATTCAGGAGGTAGAGGTTACCCAAATGGGTGAGAGGAGGAAAAAGGGGTAAGGAGTACTCTCCCAGGTTCTTGGCTTGGATAGTGGCACATAGTGCTTTCACTCTTGGAGTCAGGCACCTGGGGAGAGGAGGAAGCTGGGGGAAGCTGTGGGAGAATGAAGATAATAAGATCAGTCATTGGGGCCCCCAGAACATCCAAGTTGATACATCCTACTCTCTAGTCTTGAAAACACTATTTTAAATTCCTCTTTTTCATGCTTCTCCTGGAATTCCACAAAGATCTCTAGTGTGATAATTCTGTGACATGCATGTGTTGACACAGTTGTAAGCACAGCGTAATGCAAAACAGAAAACCGAACTCAGCAAAATAAATGCAGGGTAGCTTACCTTCTTTCTCTTTCGTTAAGAGGTTTAATCTTACATTTGTTCTAAACTTGTCTGTCATTAGACTATTAGTTATAAACTTCTGAAAAGTAAGTTCCCATTTGAAAGAGAGTTCCTGGCTGAAAATCATGCTCATTTCACTTTAACAAAGATTTGAGAAGAGCCACAAGATGAGAAATTATAGCACCTGGTATTTGTAGAGCACTTAATGGATTATAGAACTGTTTCCATTTATTGTACTTCAATCATTCTCATATTTGTTCACTCAACAAATGTGTACCCACTGCTCTCTGCCAAACTCTCAAAACGGCAATGGGTACACAGTTGGCCACATGGAGTTGATATTCTAGTAAAAATTTAAGCAAATAAAGAAATAAAAGATAAAATTTCAAGTAACCAGGGCAGGTACATTATTTAATTGTGCTTATTACAAGCTTCCTCTGGGTGCTGTCTAAAAAAATAGATTAAAGATGAGCAAGAATGGAGGTAGGAGGGTCAATCAGGAGGTCCTTACAGACATCCAGGCAAGAGAAAAGGATGATTTATAAGAGTGAAGAGGAGAGTGAGGAATAACTGATGTAGATTTCCTTGTTCCCCATTTACAGATGAGGAAAGTAAGGCTCATGGATTAGCCATCCCAATATCCTGATGATTTACAAGAAGATGCTTTCACTCTTCCCAGCTCTTGCACACTGAGCATTTACTTGGTTAGTCCTTTTGCCGATTTGCACCTGTTGGGGTTGCTTGATTGACTTCACAAACTAGAGCCTGGAGTTTAATTCTACAATCAGGAATCATTATATTGTTTGTAAACAATGACAGACTATGATAAATATGCATTCTGGTTAATTACTGCCTTCCCATGTGCCGCCTTCACTTGCTCATTTCCATCATCCTGTCACATCTTAATACCTGATTGTGTGTTCTCTACCACAGGGAGAGAGAAAATAGCTGCAAACACATTGAAATGCAAGAAGACAGCCCTGTACCCTGATGGGCTCTTAGGAACAGGAAGCAAACCTAAAGTTCAAAGTTTACCAAAAACAAACAGGCTTTCAGTATGTCCAACTTGATATCATTCCTTTGGCTTGTATGTTAGGACTTTATTCAAAAGACAGAGTTTCTACTAGATTTCTATTACAGTCCAGCCTTGAAGCTGAATTAAAAGCAAATAATAAACCAAGTTCTATTAGGAACTAATATGTTCATCTTTTCTTTTTCTATTTCTTTTCTTTTTTTCTCTCTTTAAAATATCAGTTAGTAAACACTCTGGGATGCAGTCCCTTTATCTTTAGGATAACAGCCTCTTCACTGGAATTCTTAGAACAGAGGGAGAATTCTCCATGTAGTTTATTAAGCACTAGCAATTCACATATGGTACAGTACAGGTGTTACATAACTCAAGGGGCAGTACATGGGAAAGGCAGTTGTGCATGAAGATGAAGAACATGTACCGTGATGTCAGAGAACGTCAGCATGAATCACACGCCTGTTACTGATCACTTGGGTAAAGGGAGCAAGTTATGGAATCTCAGTCTGCTCACCTGTAACATGGGGGCAATAGTAAAACTGCCACATGCGGTTGTTTAAGAAGTAAATGAGAAGTTTTCTGCTTGGTACTTGGCTTCTGATCATCTCTTGAATAATGTTACGTTACTGGCGCCTCTCAAGATTACAACTAAACTGTCAGTTTCTTAAGTATTGTTCCTTATTCTGTCTCTCTCGCCTGAAGAAAATGAGTTTGCATGGAAAATAGGTGCTTTTTCCCCATCCATGGGCTTGGATTTTTCTTACTCCAAGCCCCCCTACAAAATGATGGTCCTTCTGACCCAAGTGTGATAAGATGGTTGGACTGAATTTTGGGATATAGTGAAGGCCTTGGGCAAGGGTACTTCTTTT
The DNA here is from genome assembly GCF_902686445.1 of Sciurus carolinensis. NCBI lineage: Eukaryota > Metazoa > Chordata > Mammalia > Rodentia > Sciuridae > Sciurus > Sciurus carolinensis. The sequence continues at coordinate 102,621,115 of NC_062218.1, read as the reverse complement.
GCACCAGTGGGTAATTGTACTATACCAGTCATGGTACAAAGATCTGCATCCTGGGCCCAGTTTGGTATGAACAAGTTATACAGCATTCATTAAATTCCTAATATCCCTATGTTTTTCTCATCCCTATTTTTGATAATATTTATGGTCTATTTTAAATCTACCATAGTTTATCTCAAATGAAAATGTTATTGAAGCATTCTGCAAAATAATAATAACATTGTAACATGTACACTTGAGATAGAATTCACATTCTTGGTATTAGTATCATACTATTGTCAGTGATAACTTTGTTCTCATTGACACTGGATTATTCTCTTTAGCAGGAGACGAGAGACTCTTGAACAGTATTTTATTCTCTTCTTAATCATGTCTTCCCGCAATTCCTGTATCACTCCTTAATGTTTGTATATTAGGTTTCCGGCCACATTGACTTTATTCAGTTTGATCATTTTGCCTAAAATGTCCTTCTCTCTGTCCAGGTAACTCATTAATGAAGAGTCAGCTTAGTTATTTTCTACAGGGTATCTCTTTATTTCCACTAAGCCCAACCTCATGACCCTGAAGGCCAAATCTGTGACCTCTTGTTTGCCCTCCCATCCACCTGGGGCACATCTCTCCTGCACATTCAGCATTGTTTGTAAATGGACCCTGTGTTAGACTCTAAGCCTTTTACCAGCAGAGAGCATGCTAGTCCATCTTCTGTCTCCACAGCAAAGCAGATATCACTCTCCCCAGTCATTTAAGTGAGCAAATCAAACTATTTTAATTAATTAAACTACCCGATCACAGATTCCTTAGGTACTCATTACATTTAAATGCATGTAGTCCAATAATAACCAGTAATAATCACTTTTTCATACAAGATTGTGTTTCATCCAAGTACAGTTTAATTTGTTTCATCAACTACCAGAGTTGAAGCTAAAAATTCATCATCCATTAATGGTTAAGTGGATGTTTTATTTAGAAAGTTTCAGTATTCCCTCTCTTCTCAGATCTTCACAACTTCTCAATAAGGACAGTTCATACAATGTATATGACAGTATTAAGGGAAAGACAATTTTAAAGTGTTTGTCTTTTCAAATTCTCATATTTATAGTTATTACAAGAGAAATTTTATTGTTTGTTTTTATACTCATCAGGGGAAAAAGAGCTTGTGGCATAGTCTTAAAGACAGTATTTTCCATGTACAATTATTAAGTGTCAATCAAAAAATAAAAAGAAAATGAGAAAAATGATAATGTCAACTGAATCAAAACCTCGATCTACCCAAATATAAATTTATCAGCAAAAATACATCCACTAGTTAAATGAAGTCATTGAATCATGCATTAAAGAAATGAATAGTAAGCCTGAGACCATGACAATTTACTTTCCTCAACTGAATAAAAAACAGGCAGAAGCTTGATATCCAAATTGCTTTATAATATGTGCCTAATGAGTCTAGTCTGGGATAAATGCTGTGTGTGGTGGGGGTAGGGGGCAAAGAGAGGAACAAAGTGACAGAATAATTCAGAGGAAAAGGAAGTACATAGTGAGCTATTGTTTTCACTCATAGTTGACTTTAGTTTTGAAAAAGCATATATGATTTTCTTATATATTTTAAATTAAAATGTTAGAGCTAGTGAAATTTCAGTCAAAAATTAATGCCAGTCTAAAATCAATTGAGTAGGCAGCTACTATGGGATTTAATATTAGAATTTTTATAGAAGTAGCTCTTTTCTCTGTCAAAAGACTCTTTTCAAGGGCTGACCAAGAATTCTACCATGATAAAAATCATAATGCTAAAAGCAAATTATTCAATGCTGAAGTTTATTACTGGATTTTATATAGCTATAATAACATCTTACTTATCCTGTGGAAATAAATATTTCTTCCATTTACCAAATAAATTGAGATTCATATTAATTAAGAACTTTAATTAATTGAACTCAAATTGGAGGTTCTGACACTAATCTCATCATCATTTTTTCAAGACATTTTGTCCTCCAGACTTGCCTATCAAAATCCATGTGTATCAGGAAGGCATCTCAAAGTAGTGAGGAGAGACTGACAACTCAGGGTGAAGGAGCTTCTCTCCAGCATCAAGGTGAGAGGAAGACTAGAGAAATGGGATGCACTTCTCTGATCAGACTCAGAAGTCCATGCAGGCTGGTTGGGGAAATTTAGAAGAGTACTATGACCATCTGAGCCATCGAAGGTGGCCAGGGACACAGGGAACCTTGAGAGCAAAGGGAGATCATCACCAGTGGGTGGGGATACAAGGATGAAGAGATGAATCACTGCCCTTTGCACTCTGCCTAGGTCAGGTCTAATGATAGATAATTGTCCCAACAATGCACAAGAGTGATGCAGTTAACTGCATCTTCAGGGAAGAAGGGCTAGAAGGACCACACTGCAGCATGGTGGACACACTCCTCGCTTCCTCCCAGGCACTCTTCTACTGTTGTCTCTGTGGTCACACTAGACTGAACGATTTTACACCCAACTTTCCATCTCAGGTCTGATTGGTGAGGCAGGCTGCAGTTTGCCTGTACTGTCCCTCAAATAATGGGCTATGAAATACCTGGAACTTCAGAGAAAGGCAGCCTGATTTCAGTCCACTGATGTGAGCACATGGGGAAAGTCCAGGGAATTCTCTGTACTTCTGGTGTGCTATTTTTTTTTTTTTCCTTTTTCTCATTCAGCCTTTGTGCTCTATCTTCACAGTGATAAAAGACTATTTCATTGTGATCCAGATTTGGCAGCTGATTTGGCAAATGGTCTAGTTCTGCAGGTCATTTTCAAATGCTCAATGTGGATGTCCCAAATTAACTCCCATATTTTTAAACTTGGGTACTCTGCTTTCCTCTTCCAAAGTTCTTTCTCTCTGCTCTCCCTCTTTGCTTCCTCTTTCTCCCTCATTCTGCTCCCCTCCCTCCATCTCTTCTGTATTAACATTAATTAGGCACATTTTCTATGTGATCCACATTCCCTCTCTCCCCTCGTCTGCAGTGGACAAGGATTATTCTGTGTCACTGGACAGCATCACTCCTAAATCTATACTTCATTTAGGTTACATTCTTTTTCTTGATTCACCAATCTCATTCCTTAAAAATGGATTCGATTTTATATAGTATGCTCAATTCAGATTACGCTGAGAATTTACCATATATTCTGTCTCAGGATTATGCTAGATCCATTGTTCCTCACTGCCAAAAGTATCCCTTAGAAGATGAAATACATATATTTGTTTTAATGTGGAGGAGAGTGGTACATCTTTCTACTGATTCTGACCAACAAGGAAATATTTAGAATCAGTTAAAGGTTTAGACTAAAGATAAGAGTGAAGTGCCCATTTATACTGCCAAAGAGTTTCGATCAGGAGAAATTAATATGCTGTGACTAATCCAGTTTCACTCCTAACTACAATCTCTCTCCCTCTCTTGCTCCCTCTTGAATATTCACATGGCTAAGGGAGATATCCGAGGCCCTTCTTGCAGTTAATGAGTAAGGATGCTCAAGAGAAGTTTCTCAGAATACCTGCTTCTGAGCTAGGGCATTGAAGTGATGAAACCCCAGTTCCAAATTGCCTCGGGAAATGCAGTGCATTCATGTTCCAAGTTCAAAGCCCCTCAAACTCACTTTGAAAGTTTGCTTAGAGTCTAAATAAATCAAACTGAAAGACTTAATTATGAAATCCCAGAGTTGGTCATGAGGATAATAAAGTGCCTGGATTTTTGTTTCAATAGAAGTGTTAATATTTTAGCAACTCCTAACTGCCAGTGTTCTATTTCACAATTCATGATTAAAGTTTGATTTTAGCAGAGCTTCTACACAAAGTGTGGAAGGCTTGTGCTTCAGACCTTATTATAGCACTGGTTGTCTCCCTCTTAGCCATTACCTCTTGGTGGGTCAGAAGCAGTGTAATCAAAGCTGAACCCTATGGGGCAACCTGAGCCACATCACACAAAAACAAAGAACCAGCAGTTGTTCTCCCCAGAGTCTCCTGTGCCACCTATCCCTGGTAGAAGTTTGGGAATAAAAACAACTTTAATCAACTAACTATCCTGCTTTTAAAAAGTATGTTCTTTAATTAGGAATTATAACTCAAGACTCCTACAGAATTGAAGAGTGAAGGGAGGCAGGTTAAGTTGTTCTAAGACACTCTTCAATTTTTTCAACTTTGGTGAAATATACATATAGGATAATATATTCTAACATCCTCTCCACAGAGTATTTTAATAGTTACACTAAATAATAATTGACATAAAAACCCGCACATGCTTAATGCACACAGTTTGATGATTTTGGACAGGTGAATGTATCTATGATACCATACCACAACAAAAGTAATACCACATCCCTGTCACCTTCCAAAGTTACTTTGCATTACTTTGTTGCTTGTCCTTATTTTGTGAACACTTAAAATGAATTCTACCCTCTTAACACATTTAAAGTACTGAGATACTATATTGTTTTGCTTATGTCATACAGCAGATTTCTAGAACTTATTCATTCTGCGTTAACTAAAACTTTGACACTGAGTTATCTCCATGTTTCCCCATCTTCCCAATCCCTGGCAACCAACATTGTATTTCTATTTCTGGCGTTTAATTCTTGCACATCATATTTAAGTGGCATTTTGCAATATCTGTTCTTCCATTACTGTCATATTTCACTCAGCATAAAGTCCTCCAGATTCATCCACAATGTCCCAAGTGGCAGAGTATCCTTCCCTTTTAAAGACTGAATAATTCCACAGTGTATATGGGTTGCATTTTCTTTATCCACCCTTCAGTGGACATTTTTGTTGTTTCCATATGTTGATTATTATGCATAATGTTGTAATAAATATAGGAGTATGGATCTCTTTTGGCGATCCTAATTTCAATTCTTTTGGATTACACTCAGAAGTGGGATTTATAGATCATTTGATAGCTTTATTTTATGTTCCTACCAACAGTGTACAAGGGTTGCAATTTCTCCACATCAATGCCAACACTTAATTATTTTGTTTTGTTTTATAACAGTTATCTTTACAGGTGTGAGGTGATATCTCACTGTTGCTTTGACTTATAATTCCTTAATTATTAGAGTCAGTGAGCCCCTCTTTTATACCTGATAGCAATTTAGGGATCTTCTTTGGTGAAACATATATATATTAATATATATTATTAATATATATTAATTATATATATATATACACACACACTCCTTTGCCTGTTTAAATTGGTTTACTCATTTTCTTGCTATTGAGTTGTAGGATTCCCTTATATATTTTGGATATTAATCCCTTAATCAGGTAAACGGTCTGCAAATATTTTCTCTCATTCTGTAGCTTATCTTTTCTCTCTGTTCATTGTTTCTTTTGATGCATCCTACTTGTCTATTGTTACTTTGGTTGCCTGTTTGTTCAGTGCCACATCCAAAAAAGCATTGCCAAGACTAATATCAACAAGATTCACACATGTATTTTCTTAAGGATTTTAAAGTCTTTAATCCACTTTGAGTTGATTTTTGTCTGTGGTATGTAATCTTTTGCATGTAGATATCCAGTTTTCCCAACTTCATTTGTTGAAAAGATTATCCTTTTCTTCATTATGTATTCTTGGCATCCTTGTGGAAGATTAACCATATATGCCTGGATTTATTTCTAGACTCTATTCTCTTTCATTGGTCTATATGTCTGTCTTTAAGCCAGAACCATACTATTTTTATTACTATGGATCTATATCTATATTTAAGTTAAGAAATATGATGTTTCCAAGCTTGATGTCTTGCAAAATTACTTTAGCTATTCTGAATCTTTTTGTGGAGCCATATGAAGTTTAGTACTTTTATTTTGTCTTATAAAAAAATGTCATCAAACTTTCGAAGGAGATAACACTTAATCTGTAGATTTCTTTGTGTACTACAAAGATTTTAACAATATAAGACTTCCAATCCATAAACACAACATCTTTCCATTGTTTGCTTCTTCTTTAATTTCTTTCATCAACGTTTAGTAGTTTTCAGTGCACAGGACTTCTATGGTTAAACTTATTCTTAAGTCTCAAAAAGGCAACTTCTACTATCTTGGAGGAACACTCTCTAAGAAGACTTAATTTCCTTATATGTATATGTATGTGTGTGGATAGATAATAGATAAATAGATATTCATTGTAAAAAAAATCAGAAAAGTAAGATAAGAGCACTGAAAAAAATAAAAAGCCTCCTTATTTGTATCACAGAAGTAACTATTTTTGTGTGAATTCTTCAGACCTTATTTCCTCTGTCCACAAGTGTTTTAAAGCAGACTCTCTGACATTATTTTTATCAGCTTCCTGGTGGTTCTCTGGTTGTCCTGAAAGTTTATCTTATATCTAAACAAGATGAGTTGTTTGGTGTCTGTTGGGCCCTAATGCAATACAATAAAAGCCATTAGAAAGAAGTGCCTTCTCATTTTTCCTAAGGGTGGAAGCATTAAGAAAAGGAGATTTGATTAAGAGAATATGGAGACAAATCAAAATCTTTAATCCAGGGCTTAGCCCTTAGAATCATGATTTAATCTAAAACAGGAAACCTTCTTAGAACTGTCATTTAAAAAATATGCTAGCTCTTGTTTCTGATGCTGTTTTAATGCAACTGCTGATAAAAATCCACTCCTCACAAGACCCAGAGCCAGACCAAGCATATTTTAAAGTGGCAGATCTAATTTCCAACTTCAGGCTCAGTATTATGAATATAAATCATCAGCGAGAGAAGTAAACACCCTATGGAGATACTGGTCAGCAACTTGTTCTTCTCAAGAAACCTTCCAAAGACCAACATTTAGTCTGCATAGATCCATGGAGATATTGAGGGAGAGTTGAAGCCTCACCTCCAAGCAGGTGTTGATTCATATACTCACATAGTTAGGGTTCAGCACTGTGCCCAGTACAGAAAAATAAAAATTAAACTTATAATGGATTGATCATTCTCCCAGCCTATGTTACAAGAAAATAATTATTATAATCTTCTACCTATAAGTTATATGATGATTATGAAGTAAATAGTCATAGACAGAAGCACACAATAGCCAGTAGATATGTACTGAAAAGCACAGTGAACAAATCTGAAAAGCAGAAGCACAAAGTGCAAGAATGAGTTCTTTCTCTTCTGACATCAGCGGTCAAAGTAAGGACTGAGTGGACTGAGCAGTTCAGTCCCAGTACTCACCTACCTGATTCCTCTCTAAGACAGGGCCACACACTGAGAAGAAGACCCTGGGAGTAGACTACAAATGGGACATGGAGAACATATAGGAAAGAAAAAAAAGGTCTAGGTCAAAACGGGACAGAGGAAGCTGGGAGGTCTCAGAAAGCAAGCAACCATGTCTCTGGACACTATACCAGAACAATAGAAGGGGGAGTTCTTGTGGAATGAGAAAACCATTCCTGAACTCCATCTCATTCTAAAAGTTCAGAAAAGATAGTAAGGTATAATCAAGCAACATAAAACTGTTGAACTCAAATTCTATACAAAGGTAGAATAAAAAGAGACTAAATGACAGAAAAACAAATCCCATGCAAAGATATTATAAAGCAAAGAGTAAAAGGACCAGAATAATAGACCTACAATAAATTCATGCCAGAATAACATTCACATAAAGGAGACTAAAAAATGTAATTCACTACTCCAAAGAGAGATCAAATATACTAATAAACTGATACAAAACATTGAAGAATAACACAAATTGGAATTAGAAAAGTCTCAGAATTTACAGGAAAATATTTATAAAGGAATTACAAAATAAAAAGATGAATTTAAAAGTAATGACAAACAGAAAAATGCAAAAGTTCATAAATACAATGTCTTAGAAATAAAAGGTGAAAAGGTATAATTTTTAAATAAAATGTAAGTGAATAAAAAGATTCTAACAAAAGTCACAAATATTAAAACAGGCTAAAAAGAAAACCCCAAATTCAATATACACATAAAAGGAGTTCCCAAGGAAAAAATAAGGGAACAAAGGAAATGCTAAAAACTAGAAATCAAGAAAAATTTAATTGTCTCATATATATGTTTATATGTATATGATATATGAAATATCTAATATATACTAACTATAAATTACAGATTTTATATAATACATAGTATATATTTAAAATTAAATATGTAAATATTACATTTTGAAAGAGCATACCATGAAGATCAGAATTATCAAGATATAATAAATAATATCAATACATTTCTAAAGAAATTCCTAAACTTTGAAGATAAAAAGAATGACTTATTAATGAAAGAATATTAGGTTATCATGAGAGTTTTGAGAAACAAGATTTTATTCCAGAAGAAAATGTAGTATATTTAAGATATTTGATTAAAGAAAAGGTAAGCCAACAATTTTATATTTAACAAAAATAACATATATAAATGACACAACCTTTTATCTACTATAAGTAAGAGTATAGTCTTTAAAAAATACTTTGAGATATGGTTGACATACAAAAAGTTGTACATATTTAATGTAAACAACTTGATGAATTTAACTTGAAACCTTTTTTTATGAAAATCTATAATAGAACAAGATTTAGCTATTCAAAATAAGCATTAAACACATGTTTTCTTAAAATGGTGGCTAATTATTGGAAACCATGATTTTCAATGTGGAAGAAAGGAGTTCAAATGTAATTTAGAAGAGTTAAAAAGAACAGTGGATTTTCAGTTGACTTGGAAGTATTATTATGAATTCATGACTAGTTTTACCTTTTTGTGTGTATATCTATTTGTGTATTTGGCTTGACCTCTGAAAAGTCATAGAAATGATGGCTGTCCAAGTACCAGTAAGTATCCCTGGCAATCAGAGTGTGATCTTGAAATACATGTCACAGGAAAATAAATGAGGCCTTCTTCGTGGTACTAGGGATTGAACCCAGGGCCTTGTGCTTGCAAGGCAAGTACTCTACCTACTGAGCTATCCCCAGCCCTTATGAGGCCTTCTTGAAAAAGATTAACTCCAGGTGTAAGCTAGGAAATTTACAAGATGAGTCTGGAATACTCTGCCATACTGGATAATAAAGGAACTGTTAACAACTACTGAAGTTATGTCATGTAGACTTAGAAGCAATCTGGAGATAAAGATGGAACAATTGAGCACCAAAATATGAATAATTATAGGAGACTTAAAACCATCAAGTCTAAATTCATGAGGTTATGCTGATAACAAAAAATAAAAGTAACTCATTGTATATGGAGCATGACAGGTAACCAAGTCATTATTTTGAAAACCAATCAGTTAAGAAAAATGTCAAACTGTCATCATCCTTTTTAATGTAAATTATATCACTCAATAAGTATATAGTGAATAAAGGAAAGTGTATCTTTATAAAATATAAAAATGAATAATATAGTAGGAGGACTTCTTAGAATAATAGGGTTAGAAGATTGACAGATTGTCTAGTAAAACAATAACATAATTGGTGAATAATTAATTATAAACAATTATTAAAATATCTAGATATTGTCATAATTACATACAGCATATGAAGAAACACTGATTCATTAAAACACTACTAAATTTTTGTGAAAACAATGGCATTTGAGCCGTGATCCTCCCAAATATATCCCCCATTCTATAATATTGGAATAATGGAAGTACTACACTAAATGTGTGCATCCCAGAAGATGCACTCTTTATATGTCAGCTTAATGCTTCAGTGTTACTCAGGGAGGCATAGGGTACCAGAATTTCTCATCTTCTTTCCTCCAGACTCCTATTGTAAAAGCTAATTTCTAGATATACATGGTCAAGAGAACCTGGTCTCTCTTTCTCCATCAAGTCTTCTCTTGTATGGAAGCAGTTTACCCCAGTCACAGAAGTCTGAGTATACTAGGGTCACAATTGCTTAATAACCATCTTGCTTGAGTTGTGGAAGTTCTTTGTCAGAAGTGAAAAGCCAAGAAGAGCAAGGGTTAGCAACTCCCCCATACCTACTCACAAAAAAGAGCATCACCCTTGGCTATGTTCCATAAAGACTAAGAGTCCCGCTCTCCCTGATAGAACTGAATTTATGTGGAATAGTGAATGGAGAATTCAATTCTCAAAAGCAATGGAAACCTTGGAGGAGAGCAATTAAGAAGGGTTGGTAGCTCCAATATGAGAAAATGCAGAGCAGTCAGAAGTTTTGGAGAGAAAACAAAAAACAAACAAACAAAAAAAGAGCCATGAGGACCCTTCTGTTTTTCAGTTAGAAAACCTGGTATATGCTAGGAAGCACATACTCAAGGGCAATCAGAGAAAACCTGGGATATTCAAAACATGTCCCAAAACTTCATTCAGACACATCAAGGCTGAAGCCTCACTGTCACAAAGCACTTAAATGCAACTTCTGCAAAATACTGAAAAAAACAATAAGCTATTTTGATCCAGGAGAAACTCCAAGGAAATCACAGTTTAAAATATTACAACCATCTCTAGAAGTTTGGAAGACTACATGTATGCATACTCGAGGCAGGTTCCTCACAGAAATCATCAAAGAAAACACCTTCATGTTAATAATCCCTGGCTGAATGTGGAGCAGAAAACTTGTAAACTCCATGAACTGTAGTAATGCCTACAGATAACTCATAAATGTAATGCTAAAGGGTAACATTGGTAATGGTGTTTAACCACAAAATTTAAACAGAAACTGATTCTTAGCGATCTTAGATTAGTCCCTAGGATGCAAGCTAAATGAAAATATGAGGAAGAGACAAAAGAAATCATGTGCTATGAGGGAAATAAACTTCACAGAATCACTTCAGTGTAGTTGCCAAATAAATAAATTTAAAATGTCTAAGCAAATCAAAGCTACAAAAACTTTTATGTAGAAGGTGGATCTAACTCTGTATTTTCTGCAAGAGACTTATTACTACAATATATTATCTAATATATCCAGGTTTTAAAATATTATAAGGCATACAAATAAATAGGAAAGTATGATCTATGTACAGAAATTTTTAAAAATCAGGCAAAAGAAACTGCCTTTGAAGGGATTCGGAGAGTAGACTTAGTAGACAAAGAATTCAATTTAAACATGCTATTATAAATATATTCAAAGAACTAAAAAAAACACTAAAACAAAGAAAAGGAAGTGTGATAATAATGTCTTATCAAATAGAAAGTATCAAAAAAGTTAAAAATTATTAAAAAGAAGAGGTAAATGAAAATTATAGAGTGGAAAGAAATAATAATCAAAAGAAAAAAAATTACTAGAGGGCCTCAAGAATAATTTGGAAGCAACAGAAGACTAAAAAACTTGAAAAAACACCAATAGAGGTTATTGAATCTAAAGGAGAAAGAGGAGGAGGAAAGAAAAAAAAAAAAACTATAACCTCATAAATAGAAAATATAATTAAGCACATCAAAATGTTTCATGAAAGTACCCAAAGAGACAAAGAAACAAAGAGACTAAAAAATACTTGAAGAAACAACTGTTGATCATTTTTCAAATTTGATTGAAAACATTATATATGCAAGAACCACAATAAACTCAAAGTAGTATAAATGAAAAAACATTCACATCAAGATACATTTTAATAAAATTGTTGAAAGACACAGAAAAAATTTTAAAAGCAGCATAAGAACAATGACTCACAAATGTACAAAAAACTCCAATAAGGTTAACAACTGATTTCCCATTAGAAACAATGCTGGTCAGAAAGTAATGGGATAACATAATTAAAGTGATGAAAACTGGAAAAAAAATCACAGAGGACAAAGAATCCTAGATTCAGCAAAACTATGTTTTAAAAAAAAATAGCAAAATGAAGATTTCCAGGCAAACAAACAAAAAAAAATCTGAATTTGTTGTTAACATACCTGCTTTACCAAAAAACTAGAGAAATTACTTCATGTTGAAAGAAAATAATACCAGATGGTTATTTGAATCCACAAGGAAAAAAAAGTGGTGTTAAAGGTAATTATATTGGTAATTACAAAGACAGTGTAATTACACATCATGTTTTTTCTGTTCCCTTTACTAATTTGAAAAACAATCACATCAAACAATATGAACATAATTATAATGTTGAACCCATAACATACAAAAATATAATATATTTGGCAATAACAACACAATGAAGACTAGTTGGAACAAAGTTGTATTGAAGTAAGGAATTGAACCAGATGGTAACTCATATCAAAGGAAAGAAATGAAGAAAATCAATAAGAATAAATAAGAAGGTTAATATAACAAATCTTATAAACGTATACTTGATTTCTTTAATTTTCTTTTTAATTATTTTTTAAATTTTTTGATTCATTGTATGCAAATGGGGTACAATTTTCATTTCTCTGGTTGTACACAAAGTAGAGTCACACTGTTTGTGTAATCATACATGTACATAGGGTAACGATGTCTCTATTATCTTTCCTCCTCCCCTGATTTATTTTAATCTATCAGCTTTTAATATGCAAAATAAAAAAATTACAACAATACATTTTTGGATTTATAACATATAGACATATGCATAATAGTAACTGTACAAAAATGGTGAGGAGAAAATGAAGCCATAAAAAAGTAGTAAAATTTCTTTAGGTATATATATGAAACAGATTGTGGTAGGTTAAAATTGACATAAGACCTAGATCAAAAAATTAATCAAGGAATTGGAATATTATACTTAATACAATGTTACATTTAATACAAAGAAAGCAATGAAGGAGAAAAATGATTTTTTTAGTAACTACTACAATATGCATATATTTTGACAAAAGTCAAAATGGTGGATGTGAACCTACCCATATCAGTAACACAAAATATGGTTTCAATGTTCCAATTGAAAGGCAGAGATTGAGAAACTGGGTAGAAAAACAAGTTGCAGCTATATGCTTTCTATAGGAGGCACAGCTCTGTTGAAAAATACAAACAATGCAGGTGTAGAAAAAGATGAATCATGTAAATATAATACATAAAAATGCTCAACATTATTAGTCATTAGAGAAATGGAAATCAAGACCTTGATGACATATCACTTCATATCTAGTAGGATGACTAGGTTAACAAAAAGTCAGATAAACTTCAAGTATTGGTGAAGATATAGAGAAATTAGTCCCTTCATGCATTGTAGGTGTAAACATAATGTGGTGCTGCCCATTTAGAAATTAGTGTTAGCAGGTCCTCAAAAAGTTACACAAAATTTTTCCGTATGATATTGTAATTCCACTCCTGGTTAGATAACCAAAAGAAATTAAAATATTTCTGCACAAAAACTTGTACACAAATATGTATAGTAACATGACTAATAGTCAAAAAGAAGAAACTCAAATATCTATCATCTGATGAACAAACAAAATAGATTATATCCATACAATGGAACATTGTTCATTATTGAAACAAAACAAAACGGTACTAAATCATGCTCCAGCATGGATATATCTTTAAAACATTATGGTAAATGACAGAAAAACAGTTACAAAAGACCACATATTATATTAGTCTATTTATAGAAATTTCCAGAATAGGCAAATCTACAGAGAGAGAAAGTGGATTGATGTGGGAAAATGAAGTAACTCCTTTTGGTCACAGAGTTTCTTTCTGGAGGAACGACATGTTCTAAAATCAGTAGTGACAACTGCACAACTATGTGAATATATTGTATACTTTAAGTTGGTGACCTGTATGTGGATTTCATCTCAATAAGGGGTAAAAATAATGTAACAATGGAAAATTACAGAATAAGCATGTCACCATTTTATAATCCACAATGAATTAATAGATGTTAGGGATTAAACATTGTTGACTACTAATTCCAAAAAGAGATACAAGACATGTATTTCCATAATCTAGCCAAGGCATCTACTCTTGAATCAGACTGTCTCTGAACCCAGCCATTATTTTGAAGAAAATACAATGAAGAACGGAGCCTACTGAACTGTGCCAAACACCTGCAATCAGCCACATCCAAATGGTGAGCAACATCACAGTTCAAATGGCATGAACTTTCCCTCCCTCCCTTCCATGCCAGGGACTGAACACAGGGCCTTATACCTGCTAAACATGCCCTCTAGCACTGAGCTCTACCCCAGCCCAGGTTTGCATTTTAAACAGGTAAAATGTAAAACAATGAAGAGATGGAAGAATAACCATAAAAATGTCAAGGAAATGCTTAGTATAAACCTTAAGTAGTGGGTACCTACAGAGGGAACACAGGGTTGTGTTTGGGATGGCGCACCTGGAAGGGGCACCTCTGACAGTGTTCTTTTTCTTGACCTGGTTGTGATTAGGTTACAAGAATTTAACCTAATGTTTGCTCTATGGAACAATTCATTCAGTCATGCATTGTGTTTTGTGTGGTTTCCTACATTTGTTATTTTTATAAAAATATTTTTAATTAAATAAATACTCTGGAATTAGTATGATGAAGAGATTTTTGAATTTCAGGAAGATGAGATTAGAATCAGAGGGCATAGATGGGAAGCATGGTCAAGACTCAAGGGAATCTGGGGTATTCATGAGTCTGAAAAGCAAACTGGTAGGATTTGGTGACACTGGATAAGGTATATAAAGGGAGCAAGATGACTTCTTTGTTTTTGCTCAGGTGAGGAAAAGGATAGGCTGATAGGCTTTGGTTATTATTTCTTCCTGCCCAGAAATCATTCTTCCTTGTTCTAATAAAAGAATGTACATTTTCCTTGGTGACCCACATTCTCAGTCCATGGACTTGGAACAACTGCCTCTGCCAGTGCTCCAGGGCGCAGCAGGGATACAGGCTTGGCTGATCCAAGCATTGTATGCCATGACACAGCGATTGGTGCAAGTGTGGGCACAGAACCCAAGCTAGCGTCAGGACCGGAGGCCTGAGAACACTTGCTACCCTAAGAGGCACAAAGCTATACAGACTTACAGTTACTGTGGTTCCTATGAAGTGAGAACTTGCCTAGGAGTGAACAGAGCAGAGACGGACACCCAGTGTCCGCATGCATGCCCACAGAGTGATAAAATCCATTTAGTTCCTGGATCTAGTCAAGCCTGAAGACAAATTATTCTTGCACTGTTCAGCTGTGTGTGAACCATTGTATTTTAATGACCTTATTTTTTAAACAAGAGGTTGAGGAGGATTTATGTCAATTAAAAACATAAGTATCTTGATTAATACAGAGATAAAAGAAGTTTAACTGCTTCAAGACTACTTGGCTACATAGGTACTGTAACCCAGCATCAGCCAAAAGAAATGTCATGTGAACTTCATATAATTCTAAGTTTTCTAGTAGCCACATTAAAAAAGTAAATGGGTAAAATTGATTAATTTTAATTGAAATTAAAATTTAATTTATATATATTATTTAACCTAATTATTTACAAATTATTTCAACCTGTAATCAATACTTTAATATTATTATTAGGTTACTTTACATCCTTTCTTTTGATACTAATTCTTTGCAAGGGAGTGCATTTAAGCTTACAGCACAACTCAATTTGAACTAGCCTCATCAAGGGCTCAGTGGACATTATGGCTGATATTAAGCTATCAGCCATTCCCTGGTTTTTTTTTTTTTTTTTTTTTCTGGAAGTCTACCTTCTTCTGAGTCTCCTTCATAGCATCTTAAAATTATAAGGCACCTTAAAAGTCATGTGGTCCACATCTCTTATTTTATAGATGAAGAGGGCAGAAATAGCTCAGCTTGATGAAAGCAAGTTAGTTTCTGAGCTGGAATTTTGAAAGAGTCACAAGAAAAACTACCAGATACGTGGGGCTAGAAGAGTGGCTCAGTGGTAGAGAACTTGCCTCACATGTATAAGGCTCTGGATTCAATTTCCAGCACTGCAAAAATAAATATATAAACAAACAAGTAATCAGGTAATCAATGTTTATTGTGAGTCTGGGTTGACAGTAATTATTTGTAAGTTTTTGTGTATGGCTACCCAGTATTAACTTCTCCCTATGTGGGAAATTTAATATTAAGAGATAACATCTACTGAGTTCATAATGTGTCAGATAGTGTTCTAAGAACTTCATGCATACCAACTCATTTGATCCTCAAAAGAACCTTAATGAGATAGGTAACAACCATTCCCATTTTACCCATAAAAACAAATGGATAAGTAGTGGCCTGGTAGCAGAACTCAGGGTATCTGGATCCTGAATCCACACTGAAATCACACTGTGAATCTTACTGCGCAGACTCATTGTAGGCAACATTATGTTTTCCATTGTGAGACCAAATGACAGGGTTACTCCTTCCTCTGTCCTCTGGCAGCACAGTAAGGATCCTTAACTCAGCTTGGACAATGCATTATTATTCGTACTCCAAAGTTCAAAGCTAGAGAGAATGCTACAAACGTGAAGGATGTGTGAGAATTTATTCACTGTAGAATCCAAGGGCAGCAGCCATGGCTCTCTAGTCAGTTTAGGTCTGTGGCCTAGTCTCCCAAAGAACTGAATTCCTGTCTGCTTTACAAAATTGGACCTATAGCCTGCTTATCTGTGAAGTCCTGATATTCTTATAACAAACAACCTTTTGCTTAAAACATTGAGTCAATTTTTATTATCCACAATTAAGAATGTTAATCAATACCAGTAGGAAGTATTACAAGCATTTACATAGGAAGAAACTAAAACTTCCACAAGTTGAGCACTTTCCCAAGTATTACCAAAGGAAGTAGTTGGGAGAATTGAAATTTGGGCACAGGCCTCTAAACTGTAACTATCTTCTATCTAGAGACTGGAATTTAGGTCTTCTGAGTTCTGGATCAGTTTTCTTTCCATGATGCTAATCCCCCAAGCCACAAACAGTAACCTTTTTGAAAGGTAGCAGTGGGTTAAAATAAAGTGCGCAGTTTTATTACATGGTCCCTCAAAGTTAAATCCTTAGGAAAGAATGTTCAACACTATGGAAGACCTGAGCAAGAGATATTTAGGAAGCCAGATACTCACAATAGGTAACTGACCATCAACCCCATTTACTGAGACACCAGGTCTGCCCACCCCAAACTGCAAACATTTACTCCATAAGATTTTAGCTTCAACCCAACAGAGATGAAGAAAAGAGTTGAGACTTAGACAACTTCCATCTTGTGGTCACATCTGCACAACAGGTCACCTAGTTAAAACTCAAGTGGTTTCCATGGGGAGCTAGACAGAGCAGCTCTATAAATACATTCCTAAAAACACAGCTGCTCCTTGCCCATTTGGTATGTGGAAGGCTAAAAGCAATGTAACAGAGAATGCTGGAGAGATGGACTCAAGGCCAGTAAACACAATGCTAATGTACTGGGTATAGGAGAGAAAACACAAGTTACAGAATTCTTAGAGAACAGAATTAGAATGAAACTACGCATGAGCTTGTATGCACATGTACAAACACACACACACACACACACACACACACACACACCCTGCGGAGGACACAGGAAAAAAAAAACTTTTGCAAAACAAAATCAACTCCATCTATGCTGACAAAAATGTGAGGGAAACAAAATTCTGAAATCCTGTCAAGTGTAAATAAACTCAAATTCTCTGAAAGACAATTTCCAACACTTAAAAAAATGTAAATACATGAATCCTTTATTCTAACAATCTCATTTCTGGAAATGTGGAAGGGAATATGTACAAGAAGATTTATTGTAGAGTTTTGTTTGTAATATCTAATGGCAATCAAGTAAATGCCCATTTGAAGTATACTAATAAGTATAGTAGCTTCACATAATGGAATATAAAACAGACCTTAAAAGAAGGAGGTAGATCTACACGCAAGAACATGAAGGGCTATTCATATAAACTGGTATAGGGAAAGCAAGTGGTGGAATAATATAGTAGGTTAGATCAATAGATAGGTACACTGACCTGGAAAGACCTTGCCATAAGTGCTTTCCATATGTTAGGTCACTTAAATCTTATAACAAACTTATGAAGGTGATATCATTGTTACCTTTGATATATAAAGGAAGAAAGCAAACTAAGCAAGGTAAAATACCTTTACCAAGTTCATATTTACTCAATAGAATGGAGATCATAAAGAGACAATGATCAGTTTTTCCTTTTCACAGTTCCATATTGTTTAATTTTTTTGAATAAGCATCATTTTTTTCTGGGTATAGTGGCACACACCTGTAATCCCAGTGGCTCAGAAGGCTGAGGCAGGAGGATCGGGAGTTCAAAGCCAGTCTCACCAAAAGCAACTCAGTGAGACCCTCTCTCTAAATAAAATACAAAATAGGGCTGGGGATGTAACTCAGTGGTCTAGTGCCTCTGAGTTTAACACCTGGTATCTGAAAAATAATAAAAAAAAAGCTATCATTTTTATGAAGCTTTAACAATGCCATGAACATCCTTTAAAAACCCAGAAAACTGTGGATCCCCAGATTCTTCCCAATTATTCTGGCCACCTCCCTATCAGAACTTTCCTCAGCTCCGTTCTTCACATGCTTCTCTCTTCCACTTTGAAATGAAGAACACTGATCGTCCTATTTCCTCCGAGACAGTGTTCCACCATCTAATAACTGTCATTGTTAGAAAGTATGTGTTAATATTCAGACTAAAGGCTCCTTGGCTCAGTTGTATCCCATGATACCAAGGTTATACTCATAATATAGTAGAAATGCAGAACAAAGGTTTTATATACCATTCAGTGATAACCACCATCACTATGTTCCAACTGTGCTGTGACACATATTTTAGATACTGATTAGGTTAATATTCTAATCCCTTCAACTAAAATGAAGGAATTGACTTTGGATGATTGTTTCAAAATATTATCAGCTTTATCCAGTTGCAGTCTATTCCTTGTTCCATATCCAAAAGGAGGTGATATAAAACATTACATGAACTGATGAAAACATGGGTGTAAGTAAATGAGGTGAAGTGTGGGGCAATGGGATTTAATCTTCCTCCCTCTGGTCTTTTAAGAGGATTACTCTAATCCACATCAGCAGTAGTATCCTATGAGTTACACACCCTCCTCATTTAAGATCTACATACTGAATATTATGGTATCTCTCTGTGGAATACAATTAATTTAGCTTTTAAATCCTGAACCAACTATAAGCACATGACTACCTATGATACCAAGTAAGAGGAAATCAATTTGTAGCTGGGGAGTAGACTTCAGATTTTAAAACAATTGACAGGCTCACCAGGAAGGTAAAGTACTCATGTGGTCAGTTCATTCTCTAAGGTTAATTATGTCCAAACAATAAACATTTAACCACCCCAAGGATAAGCAGACTGTCACAGGCTAGTAATCTCCCAGCTCCACAAACTGGCTCAGTGGATAGTTTTGTTTCATTAAGAAAGCAATTAGCTTTCACTGTGCTGGAAAGTGGGAAACAATTTCACAGATTAGTAGAGCCGAGGGCTCTGTCTGCTGGTGAAGTTGGTATATGGCAAGAATCACTTCCCAGGTTCTATCTGGGCCAGTATGATCAGTGACAATAACAGAACACACAGGGGCAGCTGCTGCACTCACAAGCTCCTCACCAACAAAATGCATTATCTGAAAACCTGATGGCAGTGACTATAATGACACATTGATTTTCCTAAGCAAAAGGATGAGATGCAAAATTACAGAAAGAAAAACAAAGTTGTAAGAACTATAAGTCTTATCATTATTGCAGACATGTTAGTTGTACCAGGCATGAAGAAGGAACACAGAGACATAATCATGTATGTAAGAAGAGCTTATCCCAGCCTATTTGGAAAGTCAGAAAAGGTAAGTGCTCAGTCATATGCTGATTTTCTACCTATTTTCATATTTACATCTTATTATCAAATAAATCATAATGCTAGATGTAGAAAACCAGTGGTATAGAAACTTCAGTTGCTGCAAACATGTTCTATTTAGCACTTTGTTTAAAAATTATAAACCAATTTTTAAAATTAAATGTTAAATAAAAATATGAGTTCCAACTTTCTTTGAAGAAAATTCAGAAAATATGATTCATGAAGTAGTTGTCTTAAGGGAAGTGATGTCTGTGCCTTCGGGAGACCCAGTTCACTGCAGTCTGCAGCACATCCTCTTGCCTTTTGACACCAGGGTTGAGCACCAATTGTAATTTGTCACTGTGCCTGACCTGTCATTTCTAATAGTAGAAAAATATTTCCCTGTACTCAAGTCTCTATTCAAAGTGGGAAAAGAAAACAGTAGCCAAGATAGTCAAGTGTTTACATTGTATTCCTGATCTGCTACTCACTCTCCTCTTTGTGACCAGTTTGGCCTCTGTGATGAGTTTGGGAGGCCTACTCTAGCTAAAAAGACTCTACGAGAATAGCCTTTCCAAATCAGGCAGACTTGGATGCCAGCTCTGCCATTCATATTGTTTGACTTTGAATAAATCATTTATGCTCTCTACAAATCTGTTTTTCCATTAATTATAGGAATAATTATGTCAATAATGTCTATTTCCTGTGTCAACTGTGAAGACTTCCTATATAACATTGGTAGTTAGAACGTAAGAACATAAAAAATGGTAGGGAAGAAAGGTTGCAACAATTTAAGGAACTATTGGCTAGGCAGAGAAGATGATAAAATCAGATTAGCAGAGGCAAGCAATTTGGGTAAACTGAGTAGTTTCATCAGTACCCTAATTTTGCCTTCCCAAATATCCAGAAGCTTTATATATACTTGTGCAATAAGGTTTTTTTTTTTTTTTTTTTTTTTAAATTGCCACTGAAAAGAATATAATCCAATAAGAAATCATCTTCTCTGGGCCAGGAGTATTACTGATACTATAGTCATTGATATCTGAAGGTTTTATTTCAAGGTATCATTTCAGTACCTCCTGGTAACATATATGTGCTGGAAAATGGTTATTGAAAATGTTAGGTAAGTTAGTTTTCAGCTCTACTGTCTACAAACTAAGTGGCTTTGAGAAATGTACTTCTCTGGATCTGTTCCTTCATCCGTAAAATGGGCACGGTGATTGCTTGGCAAAGTGTTGTATTTAGGTCTACTCAGCACAGTGTCTATAAAGCACTTATCAATGTTCCCAGCACAAAAAGCAGATGAATATTTGGCAATTCACTTTATCTTTCTCTTGTTGATTACTCCAAAAAGCATTCTACTTGGATTAAAGAAAGATGGAAATAGTTTTATTTTAAAATGAAAACCAGAGTAATTTCAAACACAGATGAAATAGCATGAAGATGACCTAAATGTTATCAAACAGCATCTGTTTACCAAGTACATTAGAATAATAAAAAAGGATGATCCCCATTATCTATTTCATTTTGAATTATAGAACATACATAGGTCCTTTCATCATATTAGAAAATGAGCAGCTTAAAATGATCAACATATTGAAAAAACATAGTATATGAAATTTAGTTGTGATTCTTAAGACATATGGTTTGGTGTTAATATTTTCCCTAACTTCATGTATTATGGTGTGCAATGTTCTTTAAAATGTTTCTAAATCCAGCCAATTCTCCTGCGATTCACGAAGGCAGGAATAATTCAAGTTATTGAGTGAACATATTAACTACCTATTTTGTATCAGAATAAAAACAAGTCAGATATGATCTTTGTTGCACACTAGCAAACCTTCTAGTGCAATGATTTTCAAAGTATATTCCTGGGATCACCTGTATGAGAATTACCAGAAGAAATTGTTTTTAAAATGCAGATTTCTTAGCTTCTCTCACAGACTCAGAGATTCAAAAATTTTCAACCTGGACCTGGAAATTGGCCAGCAAACACACCTCATGTGATTTATATGCATTCTAAGATTTAAAGCCACTCATCTATTAAAACTGAGTTAAAGAGCTAAACATGATTCCATTAGTAAGTGGTACACTAATGAATTATTTAACTATATACTGGAATACCAAAAGCATTGCAACTGTCACAGACCTTAACAAGTAATTCATCCAAACCACTTCATGGCAAAGAAACTAATGCAGGTATCTTTATCCCTCTAACACAACTGGCTATGTAACTCAATTACTATCATACTTAAGTGAAACAACCAATCAGTAATTTAAGAAAAAAAAAATTCCCTGATTTTCAAGGGACTACACATGTTATATGTATAAGCCAGTGGGCTGCTACTTAGTTTTGACAGAGGCATCTTTATTTAAATATGTAATGGGATTTGTTTTCCATCTCAATTTTTAATTAGGAATGTCCCAACATACCAATAAGGTAATATGACATTTAATACTAAGGGTACTTAATTTGGAATCCATGAAACTCCAGAGCTTCTTTGTAGATAGAGGTTTGGTATTCAGGAGGACTATGAACTCCCTGATGTTCTTTGCAAAGCATGGGGTATTTATGATCTTTGAGAGGGTGTCTGTGGCTATTATTAGATTCTCAAGGACTATGCAACAAAAATAGCTGCAAACCACTATGTAAAGTTTTAAAAGTAGGAAAGCAATAAATAGAAAACTCATTCCAGGGATATTGTCAGGGAAGACTGAGAGACGTCTGTCTGGTCGGAGAGATGGAAGACTGGACCAGTTTCCTCAGATTTCCCCAGGGGGATATGCCTCATCTGTCACAAGGAAAAATCTCTGCAAACAAATTCCCACCAAGGCACTATGACAGATGATGGTTTAACACACCACCTAGCTCATTGCTGGATGTCCTTCCCATGGAATCAAGACACACCCTGCTCAATGCTGATTGATCAGAATTGGCACACATGATGGAACACTTTGCCATCCCTGATATAATTAAATCTCTTTCATTTTGGTGATAAGAAATTTGAGATCCAGGGAGAAGAAATAATGCTTGAGCAAGGTGACACTCCAGCCTGGTCTAGACACCAACGCTGAGGGTTCCTAAAAATGTGCATCTACTATAGACGAGTCAACAGGCACAGAGGTCCATCATCCCTCATACTGCCTGGACCTTGCCCATCTTTCCTTTTTCCTTCTCTCCTGGGTTTTTTCTGCTGTTTTAGCTTGATAGTAATTCCTTTTCCAATTTTTTTACATTTTTATCCTTTTTAAAAGTAAGTTTTGTCTATGGAATATAAAATAAAACTGGAAGATAAGCCTATTTACAAAGTTAGAAGAGAAAATGGGGCCTCTAGTGTTGCTTTCTATGTTAAAAAAAAAACAAACAAAAACAACAACAAAAAAAACATGACCACCCAAGGAACTTGCACAGGGACCATGTCCCCTGGGATACTGCTCATAGACAGCTGAGCTTGCACATCTGGTGTGATCTCTCCTCCTTTTCTCCTGGGGCTATCACCTTCATCATCATTAACCTTGTGATTTGTTGTCCTATGAAAGTTAGACCTATTTGATCTCTTCACAGTCTGTTTCCTTCTCTTTCCTTTTTTTTTTTTTTTCTCCTTCTTTCTCTTTTCTCAAAAAAAAACACATTTCCACTGTTTGCTTCAATCTCTAGGTATAAAGGTATTTGTTCACCTCTTTGTTCCCTGACAGAATGTAAGTACCTCGAGGGCAGTGTATATCCCTGTCTGCCTGATTCATCTTTGTATTCCTCATTTCAGTTCCCTCCAGTTGTTCTTTAGGGAAAATTTGCCCAATATCACTCCCCATTCCTACTTCCCAGGGCTTGTTTTAGGGAACAACTTCTTTATGACTCAAAACATGTGGTTCTCTTGGTAACTGTCAATAAGTACCCTGCTACCACCACAGATGGGCGTATGATGAGATCTTATTCCTCTTGGCCTACCATTTCCATATGCATGAAAGGTTAAAGGAAGATACATGACTCAAGCTGGGCCAGAGTTCTTCCCAAGACTACTAAAGTTGAGCATTCAGAGAAAACTCTGCATCTTGAGCCACTCAAAATAGTATCGGTTCACTCCCTGGGCCCACATTCCCTGTTGCTCAGGTAAGTATCTCCTGTTAGAAAGAAGGAATGCAACTTGCAGAAGGATGAAAGAAGCAGTAAGGGGGGACCTAGCTGTCCTCTCTTCTCTATTATGTAAGCTACAACAGTATCCTGTCAATCAATTCATTATTTTGCTTAAGCTTGCTCAAGATGGAATTTTGACACCTTCACCAAAATATCCTAACAAATGCATTCACAATGGCTTCCCCCAAATGAGAGTTCAATAAAGATGCACTGAAGGGTTTTACTTCTGAGTCAATCTCTTCCATTTTCTCATCTCTACTTCTTTAGATTGCACTTTCTTTCCTGCCTAGCCCTGTCTTCTTTTCCGTGTTCTCTTCCTGGAGTAGCTCTTTTGCTGCCCCCTACTGCAGGTATTTTTATGCAAAATGTCAGTGAGTGGGTACCAAGCAATAGAATACACAATTCTGAAAGACATTTCAGGAACAAAGGAAATATTACTCTTAGCAACTGATGTTGGCTTAAAGCAGAAGTTTCAGGGAGAGGGGAATACCTTGCACTCAGTTTTCAAACACCCCAAACCTATCATTTATGAAACAGCATCTGTTCTCCTCCCTGGGCACCTTTTCTTCCTGACCTTGACTATTGCTAACTTAACTTTCCACTGCACTCATGTCACTGGAGTGTTTATTCCAACTCCACAAACACCTGGGAGATTACCTTCCTTTGGAGAGCACCACCTTTGGCTTCAACCTCCTAGACCTATTATTTCTTGTGCTGTATCCCAATAATGGAGCAGCAAGGCTTGAAAATAATATTGCTTATTATTCACAGAGTACATAAAGAATGGCTTGGCTTGAAGTTTAGAGATAAGGTAATCCTTGTAAAATGACAATTTGATTTAAGTCATTCACTCAGGCAAACATGGTTCCTGAAATACCCTGCCAAAACCACACAAAAATTAAAGGTCTTGTGATGGATGAGGGAGCAGGGTCTAATTGGTGTTTTAATAAATGCATTCTGACTTGGAAATCTACCTAGATTTATCAACAGAAAATGCCCCTGTCTAAATCAAATTACCAAGTTATAGTATGAAAACAATGACAAATGCCTTGTAATTGGCTGTTATACAAGTACTGACATCAGGAAAACAAACAGGATATCGGTGTCTGGAATTGTTTTCAAGATGCTGAGTGTAACAGGCACACAGCAGCAAAGAAGGGTTGACTATCACTTTACCTATTTCAGAAGGTCTTGAGTTAGAACATGTCATAATGCAGACTCCAAGTGAGGAAGCTCTACCTGGAACATAGAGCTTGGGGGTTACTGCCAAATAGGTAGTCATTTCTGTGGGGTGTTAGGAGGGAAGAAGGACCCACACATCAATAAATAGAGAAACCATGCCCTTTCTGCTGCCACAAGTCAGGGACTGGGGAGGGAAAACCAGTATTTCTTGAACTCTTATCTGTGCCAGGTACTGTTCCAGTTTATTTCAGTCACTAACTGTTGCTGGAATAGCTACTACTACCTTAATGTTATTGATGAATAAACTGCAGGTTGAGAATGAGTAACTTAATCACAGTTACAAACTAGGAAATGGAAAAACATCTCCATTTGGGGAATATTCCAAAACTGAAAGCAGACTTATCTAATTCCAAAGTTTGTGTCATTTTCATTTCAATTCTAGATCTTAGCTGCAGGAGTGTAATCTAAGATACTAATTCTCAAACTTGACTATACCTTAGAATCACCTGGGAAGTATCCAGACTATGTTACTGTGTTAACTCTACCAAGGGTACTCAGTTACACACTCCCTTTGTACAACTGTTAAATTCATTATAAATTAGTTCAAACTGTTCCAGGAACAGGGAATAAACAATGCAGAGGACCTGTTGGGAAAAAAACATTTGGCATATACATGGAAAAGGAAGTTGGTCAATATATTCAGAGACCACTCCTCAAGGCAGAGAACAGTCATAGTCAGAGAGATGAACACAACCACTACAAATTAGGCATTGAGGACCAAGGTCTTTGGATTTGATCTATGCAGTCAGAAAACCATAGAAGGTTTTGTAGCTTATCTAGTAAAAATCTGAAGAATGTGCAACAAACTCACTCGCTTCCACATGCTAGTGCATAAATACCCCTATAAGTAGCTGTTTAAATTTCCTGGGATCATTGATTATCCTGTTAAACAATCCTAGCTGGCCATATAAGGAATAGGATATTAACTTAATTATGTTCCATTGACCACTTTGGTGCTTCTCAGAGTAACACAGTAAATAAAAAGATCAGGGTTTAGATCAGTAAATATTGATAATGATAACTCTGAGCTTAACTTCTATCACTTGTATGGAAATTCAATGTTGTGAAGGGTCTTGGATTCCCAGTTCTGTCACGTATTATTGATCCTTATCCAATCTTTCTTACCTCAGTATGAAGCATGATTCCCAGAGACTGGCTCTTTATTCCTTTCTTTTCTCACCTTCTCATCCAATCTCTTAGCAAGGTCTGTTTACTTTATCTGCTGAATGTGTTCGCTTCTCCCATTTCCACTGGGAATACTCCAGTCCAGGGTTTCTCAATCTCAGCACTACCAACATTTTGTGTTTGATAATTCCTTGTTATGGGAGGTTGTCCTGTACATTGTGAAATGCTTAATACCAATCCTGGTCTCTGCCTATTAAATGCCAGTAGCAAACCCTTCCTGCATAATAAAAGAATGTCTGAAGACATTGTCAAATGCCTGGGTACAGATCAGTAATCTAGGCTAAGGAACCACTATCCTTCTTCCCCAGGCCACAGTCTCTATACCACTTCCCTGCAGTCTATTCTATATACAGTAGCCAGAGTGCTATTTCAAGAACATAAATTAAACCAGGTTACTCCCTTGCTTAAAAACTGGCTTCCTATGTTCCCACAAAGGAATCCTAACTCTACTACAGCTGTATAATCTTACATGACCAGGTGCCTCACTCCTTTCTTATCTTCTACCCTTCCCTCCTTTGTCACCTGGCAAGCTCCACCTTCCTCCTGTTCCTGGGAAACATCATGTTCCCTCCCATCTCAGGACATTTGCATTTGGTGTTCTTTCTGCAGAGAATGCTATTCTTTCATTTGTCATCACTGGCTCCACCTTGTTATTCAGCTGGCTCAAAAGTCACAATCTTAAGGGAATGTTCATTATTTGCTTGTTTATTATTTGTCTCTTCCACTCAAATGACTCTTAAGAAAAAAGTTCTTAACAGTCTTTACCTTGTAGGTGCTCATATAAATGGATATATGGATGAAATATTGGATATGGTTACTTTCACCTCCAAATCTCTTGTACAGAAGTTTATACTGACGGCTGTAATCTACTGTTTTCACTTAGCACTGGAATATGAGTATCTCCCCATGTCACTAGATAGTCTTTCTAAACACATTTTTCATTTTAAATGACAACATAGTCTTCTATAGACTATCATAGTACACTTAACAGACAATATAGTGTTGAGTATTCTGCTTTTAAATTTTTCTCTCATTATATACATCTATTTATCATCTATTTGGTAGACAAAGAAGACAGAAGAATTTGATTTTTGATGTTTCTTAATAGTATCACACATTTCATCAACCAGACATTAAAATTGGACACATAGAACTGTGTCATTTGGAGACAGAGTGGTGATGGATCTGTACCAAGCAACAAGAATAAATAGCACTTGCTGAAATTTTTCAGTACAGCATGTTGTATTTTTCACGGAAATAGGGGAGCATAAATACTTCCACTTGTGGATCTGTTTGAAATTTTTAAAATGTAGATGTTCTAACTTTCAAGCTGCCTAAGGAAGTGGGAAGATGAATACATGGCACACCATTTTGATTTCCAAATCAACACACAATCAAACAGAAACAGTAGACGGAAATCAACAGATCAGAAAGTCTGATCCTGGTCTCTCTTTGACAAACACTAGACCAGAGGCTTGATGATTATCAGCTCAGAAAAGTTAATGACACTCTCAGGTCTTACAGGCTGAGCAGCCCAGAGTCTACCCAGACAATCTGTTTCCAGTCTCACATTCTCTGCTTTATCACTCAGAAAGCAGAGATTTTAGATGACATTTACAAGTCAGAGAATGTGATAAATAGATGAGGGGCACAGATAGAAATTCTACTAGGGAACCCATGCCAGGTTTTTGATGAATGTTCCACCACACATGTAGACAAATATTTTCCCATTCAGGGTCTTCATGGCCAACCTGACACCCCAAGTCCCACATGTATTTCAGTACCAATCACATAAGATGATCCAATTCCTATGCAAGTTTCATCTACTTATTCTGCAAGACCTTCAGGTCTTCTTTATCAAAGAGTCTGCCAGTTTCTTCTTGGCATCCCCATGATTGACAGGTTGCTCAAGAGCAAGCCTCCTCGCATTGCTCCTCTTTATCATCATTCCTTCAGTGTCCAGGGCCATGTCCACGCTTTGCATGTGCTCAAGGCTGCAGTTCTAAAGTGGCCAGAGTAATTGTAATGTCTGTGAAAGTTGAGACAGAGGTCCTCTCCCTGTATTTTAAACTGTGATATTCTCTCACTGATACCTTTTGAAAAACAAATTCCTTCAGTTCTGGCTTACCCTCTGACTCTATTGGCATCCAGCCCCAGTCCAATGAACCAGGTGGAAGACTGGCAGCATGTCATTCTGTCTTGTTTCAGGTCCCAGACACATACAAAATGATTCTTCCTGCTCCTTTATCCAACACAGCAGTCTGTTACAGTCAAATGGATGCCTGGATGGATCCCCAGGCCAACAGATGCACACACAGCCCAATTATAGGTTTGGACCCAGGGGAACATACTCTTCATGCAAATCATAAATCACTTTCTCTCAGGGAGAAGTGGAGCTTGAGAGACTCATGGATTTCACATTGAGATCCTTTTTAAAAATTTTTTGATATAATTTCAAGAACCTTAGGAAATGTCCATATTAAGCCATTCAATGTTAAGGATAAAAAAAATCTTGTGTGTTCTGGGTAGGATTTTCCAATTATATAGCAGCCAACAGGTCTACAGTTGCCCTGAGGCCTGCCACACCACAGCTGGGGAATGATTCAGGAACTGGAATAACAAAGTGGAGTTTTACCTCCCCACTCCCACCCTGCCCCAGGTGGATAGAGGGAGAACAGAGATGCTTGAGATGCTGGAATAGAAAAGAAGCCAGAGCAGATTACACTAATCTGTTTTCCTCTGCCCAAATTCCTTCCATGGGTTTTGAGATGACTTACATCAAGCGTGAAATTCACATTCCGAGGGCAATCTGAAGCGGAGCCATGAATGAAGTTACTTCGAGGGTTATCTGTGAGCACAAGGCAGCCCTTTTTGTTGCAGTCACTCTCTTTCGACAGGATCTCCAAAAATGTTATCCCCTATGGTATGGTGAGGCTAATTTAATTCATGTGTTTTCTTTTGGTTTTGCCAGACTTCAAGCAAAGGCTTGAGCCACATGCATGTACCCATACATGTTGCATCAGGCTCTTAAAGTAAAGCCAGGCCCCAGAGGAAAATTAAAGGCAGTTCTCCTTCCTGAGAATATCCAAATGTGGATTTGATTCTCAGTCTGCTCAAGAAAACTATGGCTTCCCTATTTTAACCATGGTCTCTTGGGAAGCAGAACACACACACACACACACACACACACACACACACACATTTTATGAAGTTCTTTGAAGTCATTTTTTATTTTTCCTTCTTCTTTACCACCCCTACCGAATCCAATCAGTTACCAAGTTATATTAAAGTCATTTCCTAAATATCTAAACATCTACCTGGGTTGCTTCATACATAATGCTTCTCATTTATTAGCTATTCTTGTTACTTGGACCTATGTGTGTTTTCTAGTACCATTCCTTCTTTTTGTCTAGTTCAGGGATCATAATTGCAAAAAATTGGAGCTGCCCTATTTAATATGGTAGTTATAAGACACACTTTCAGTTCATATTTAAATTACTTAAAATGAAATAAAATTAAAACTCTAGGCAGTTCTTCATCAGGATATCATTTCAAGTACTCAATAATCACACCATATTAGGATTTCTGCAAAAAGTTCTATAGAACAGTGCAGGCCTGTAGATATCAGGTAGGTTATTTCATCTTCATCTCCATGAATAACAACTGGGAATAAAGTGAATCCTTACCTCTACCCTCAGGACATTCCAACACTTGAACAGGAAAAAAATGTTAAAAACATGCTTAGTAACCATGGCAGAAATATTTACATTCAAATTAGACATACACAAGAGAGAAATATTGTTGAGTTGGCAAGGGTTTACCTTGTTTGCCAAAGGAATATTTTACTGGTTGAAGGATGGGAAATAAGTTACTTTGCAGCACAATTTTTTTCTTATTTTGTTAGTCTGATAATAAGAGAAAGAGCAGGTAAAGTAGGCTAAATGGTCATTTTAAACTAAGCAACAGAATTCAGAAAATGCATGTCACACAGAATCCCATTAACTTTTCAAAGGTTATATGAAAAAGTAGTGAGGTCTAAACATATGAATCAGGGTGGAAAACTGCATCAGTGCAGGGGACTTCCTCCAAAATACACTGGAGACTGAGCAAGAAACATACTTTGAATTGGCACAATGGTAAACAAAAGAACCAAACTAACCAAGATCACAAGAGCAGTATTTTAAGCAGCAAAGTGTCTTGATATGATTGTGTTTTATGAAGAGTCTTCCAACTACACTAAGGTAGCAGGGGAAACAAGATGCAGAGGGATGACTAGTTGTATAACTAAATATAGTGTGGTGCATAGGAATAAGTATGGGCTTTGGAGTTGCAGGATCTGAGCTCCAAACATAACCACCATATTAATGGGGTGCAGGAGGTTTGGTGTTTTTTATCCTAATGGAACATCTTCTCTGCACTGGAGTAACAAATGTGTGGGGTTATTACTTGACTCAGAAATAATAGATAGGCATCTCCTCTAGCACAGTTTGCTACCCAGAATGTCTGTTGGTAAATAGAAGATATTTTTATTATTGGTGTATTAACCTCCATGGATCAGATTCCATTTCTCTATTTATTAACACTAACTGGGTCCCTCTGTTTCCTCTGAGTCTGGGAAAAGCAAGTAATAGCCAAAATAAAAGTACTTTGACTCATATATCTAAGGCCCTGAGATACATGATTCTCACTAAGAGTTCCAAGATCATTCAATGTAGAAAAAAAGTTTCTTCAACAAATAATACTGAAACAACATGCAAAAGAATTAAGTTGAACCCCTGCATCAGAACATGAACAAAATTTAAAAGAATCAACTACCTAATATGCAAGACTAAAACCATACAATTTTTAGAAGAAAATAGAAGTGTAAATTTCTTGACCTTGAATTTTACAACTATTAAGACTCCAAAAACACAAGCAACAAAAGAAAAAATACATTGTAGCTCATCAAACTTTTAAAAGTTTTGTACAAAGGACATATCAAAAACCAAAAAAGATAATTCACAGAATGAATTATTTAGCATCCAGAATACATATATAAGCTCAATAATGAATGACAAAGAACTAAGCTTAATTATGACTAAAGAACTTAAATAGAAAGTCCTCCCAAAAATATATGAATGTCAAACAGATACATGAAAGATGACTAGTTTCATTAGTTATTGGGGAAATGCAAACTTGAATTAAATTAGATGAAATTAAAATGTTTCTCACCTTCTCTTATTTCCAACTACCATAACTCACCACGTTAGCAGAACAATTCAACTGACTAATAAAGGCTCTCCTATCTCTAAATTTCAGTTTCTCTTCTAAACATTTGAGTAAAGAAAAATAATTAGATGCTTTGGAGATGGAGGGACTGAGCTTGTGTTCTGCTACTGCTTCCTACTCTCTGCAAAACACTGAGAAAATTATTTCATGTCCTCAAATCCTACTTTCTTCATCCATAAAACAGGAGAAGCAATGCCACTTCCTTCATAGAATTGTTACAAGGATTAAGTGGGACTTAAAATTGGTGCAACCACTGTGGAAAGCATAAGGAGATTCCTTAGAAAGCCTGGAATGGAACCACCATTTGACCCAGTTATCCCACTCCTCTTTCTATACCCAAAGGACTTAAAAACAGCATACTACAGTGATGCAGCCATACCCATGTTCAATTCACAAAAACTAAACTATGGAAACTACCTAGGTGTCCTACAATGGATGACTGGATAAAGAAAATGTGGTATATGTACACAATGTAATATTACTCAGACATAAAGAAGAATGAAATTATGACATTTGATGGTAAATGGATGAAGTTGGAGAATATCGTGCTAAGCGAAATAAGTCAATCCCAAAAAACAAAGGCCAAATGTTCTCTCTGATTTGTAGATGCTAGCCCAAAATCCAAGGGAGGTTGGAGAGGGGAAAAATAGAAATAGATTGGATTGGACAAAGGGTAATAAAGGGAAGGGAGAGGGAAGGGAATAGGAAAGACAGTAGAATTAATTGATCGTAACTTTCCTAGTCTTGTATTTGTGTACACGACCAGGGTAACTCCACATCATGTATAACCACAAGAGTAGGAACCTAATAGAATGTTGTATTTTATGTTTGTATACTCTGCAAAAATACATTCTATTGTAATGTATAACTAAAAGTAAGAAATAATAAAAAGAGAAATCTATTTTTAAAAATTAAGGATATAGATAAATGGCATTTATTAATATTACTAATAAACTCTCTTCACAGTAGTAAAGAATAAGCCCAGAATGAATAGCAGAATAAATTCTGCTTTGGAACACACATTAGAGTTTTAAAAAGCAGACTCAGTTTCTTTTGACTCAAGAACCAATTATTTTGCATTGTATGGTTTTCTTCAATCCAAGACATTGAATAATTGAGACAGCAGTTAGGTATAATGAAATTAGCATCTTCCATTTAAAACACCCTTCTTCAGCATCATTTCAGTTGCCACCGTCAACATTCTAATAGCTAGTTGCAGAAGAGTTTTATGTTTTACAAATACTTCAAACATATATTTTCAAGTTCATTTCTATTAATAATAGGAAGGTCCAGAATAATTGACCTCATTTTTCCAAGAAAGGCTTGTCCAAAATTAAACAGCCAGGAGTTTGTCCATAGACCAGGATTCTTTCCACAGTGCCTCAGGGCTTTTGGGGAACCTATTTTCTATGGATATACTTATTGTCACAAGTGACATTAAATGCAACCCAAAATGTCTTAAATAATAAGATAAATTATTGACTCATGAAGTCAATTAG
Organism: Sciurus carolinensis; assembly: GCF_902686445.1. NCBI lineage: Eukaryota > Metazoa > Chordata > Mammalia > Rodentia > Sciuridae > Sciurus > Sciurus carolinensis. The sequence continues at coordinate 102,588,166 of NC_062218.1, read as the reverse complement.
TCAAGAGGAAGAAGTTTCAAACAATGCTACCAGGTCTTACCTCCTCCCTTCCCTGAGCTCTGCTCTGTAACACCAGAGATGCTATCCTCAGGCTCCACTAATGGTAATATGGTTGCCAATAGCTTCCTATCAATCAACATGAATATTAAAAATCAGATAAAATGGAATGTGTACCTCTGTCTATCAGAAGTATGCTTCAGTGTAACTGGTCCACATATCTATCCCTGAAACTATTAATGTGGCCACAGGAATACTTTGTTCTCATTGGTCAGGCCCAAACCACGTGCCCATTCAGGGGACTGTGGAAAGAATGACATCAACCAAAACCTTCTGACAAAGAGATGAAGAAAAGGTGATATCTGAGAAGAAAACTGGAATGTGAGTAGATTTGACTCAGCAAAAATAACACCTATATCACTGCATTAAATAAAACTTAACCAAAGTGCACTAAGTCTTTTATGCTAGAGATCATGTACAATTAACGCTGATATTTATTCATTCATTTATGAAAAATGCATTATGTGCCTACTTTAATGCAAGCCCTAGGGATTTAATGATTAAGAAGACATCACCCCTACACAAAGTAAGATATAAAGTGAGGATTTGAGTTGGATGACTGCCTACCTTTATACTATTATTGGTTCCAGCTTCCCCACTACAAATATAATGTGAAAAATTTTGCAGGGACACACAGGCCATGTGTCACTATGATGCTCTGCAGAATAGAAATGCCATCAGTTGCCATGACAACTTGTTTGGGTTCTGATGTTATGTGGTATTTTTCATATTATCAATCAGAAGCTAGGTTTATTTCACAATAATATACAATGTCAATACCATGGAGAAGAAAATATGGATGAAACAACTAGAGGGACACTGGAAAATTATATTTTATAAAGCCTCCACTGACACCTTGAAAGTTTAGAAGCACAGCTAGGTTTTGCTTATATATTGAGTTCTCAAACTTGTAACCAGACAGTTTGCTTTAAAACTCACTTTTAAGTCTTAGAAGTATAAAATATTTATTAAGCACACTTACCTACCAGGGCCACTTACTCTGAATTTTCCTAATAGAAGGATCGATAAGGTCATAGAGGTGAATCTGCTCATAGCTCACAGATGAAGACTGAGATCCACAAAGAAAAAGTGGAGTACCCAGGGTTTTACTGATAGAGACAGACCTCAGCCAGACCTGGATATTCAGATTCCTAAACTGATGCACATTCTACACCAACCAGTCAAACCACTTATGACCTGTTGATTCAGAAAAGACTACTTATAAACTTTGTCAATTTTAACCTGTATATTCATTACAAAATATGTTGAATAATTTAAATGAGTCAACCATGGCCTGGAGACAAGATGATTGAGTAGTGTCATTACATTAAATATTACAGTTGCTGATAACTAATCCTTTTCATGTTTACTGACTTTCTGTCCCTTTAAGAGGATCAGGTGGTCTTGTCAGGGAAGGCTGATGATATTCTTCATAGCAAAGTCTGATACTGTGTTCTTGAAGAATACATATAAACATTTTCTCCTTTAATCGACAAAATATATACTGTTAAGTTTATAAATGAATGAATTACACGTGATTTTCAACATGTGTGTCAAAAAGCTGTATAATAGCTTGTATTAGTTTGCCCGGGCTATCATAACAAAGTACCACAAGGTGGGTGGCTTGAACAACAGAACCTTTTATTCTCAGTTTTTTTAGAGGCTGAAGTTCAAGCTCAAGGTGTCAGCGGGATTGTTTATTCTGAGGCCTCTGTCCTTGGCTTGTAGATGGCTATCTACCCTCTTGACAAAGTGTTTCCTTTGTGCAGGTCAGTGTCCTAGTCCTCTCTTATTATGAGGTCCTCTCTTATTATGAGGAGATCAGTCATATTGATGATTCAAATGAATGGCTTCATTTTAACATAATTGTTCAATCAATATCTCCAAATGCAGTCACATTCTGAGGTACTTGAGATTAGGACTTCAACATGTGAATCTGGGGGAAGAGAGACTACTAATACTCAGCCCGTAACAGAGTCATATTTAGATGTATTGAAAACAAAGTTCCAAGTTGTTAGAGTATTACAAATCAGTATGAGATAATCTCCTTTCTTGTGTGCATAGGCATGATCATGACTTTAAAAGAAAAATAAAATCTAAGAAATGCCATTTTCCCAAAAGTACATTGCTTAGCACCCAATCCCTAGTACCATGACAACACGGGTTTAGAACTTGGGGAACTCAACACATCAGATTGAGCAGGATAAAGACCAAATGTCACAGTATTAAAGAACAAGCCCAGAATGAATAGCAGAATAAGTTCAACTTTGGAACACACACAAGGTTGCTACTGGGAATTGGCAATGTTAGAGAATCCACTGTAACATCTATACTCCATAAGGAGAAAAATTTGAACTTCTCTACAAGTAGTCCTCTGGGATTATTCCAGTTAAAAATGTGGTTGTATGTAGAATATCATGAAAGTCAAATGAAATAGCAAGACAGGACTAATCTTCTCTATAATAGAAATAGATTCAAATAGGTAGTATCATGGAGAAAGAGTAATTTAACAACTGCATAAACCAAACAATTTTTCCTATTCTAAATCTAATATCTGGGAAAAGGAAAATCAAGATTTCCTTCTTCAGGAATCAGACAGTTGAACAGTTTAAGCCAACCTCTGTTTGCCTTGCCAGAGCTTTGTGTATAGTGAAGCTCACTCACATTTATCCAAACTCCACTCCAAAATTTTCTGAGACATGTCATGTTTCTTCTCATTTAGAGGCCTCTGCACACATTAGTGCCTCTTCTTAGGACACCCCTCTCCTCCTCATCCTTATCTGAGTAACATTGTCCTCCCTCAAGTTTTGTTTGAACTGTCACAGTACCATGAAGGTCTCCCATGAGCCGAATGCTATGCCTGATTCTTCAAAAATATGTTTGTTGAATGAATGATACATACATAGTTGTCCCAAGAATTGTCAAATCCTCAGGTAATACAAGCTGTTTATTGATGAGAATATTGTGAATAGAATTCCTAACCTATAACACACTTTTGTTGCAAGTCTTTTATGATCATAAAGCAAAACAGAATTCACTGGTGCACAACCAAAGTAAAAATTTAAAACCAGATGTAAAACTAATATTAGAAATCTGGTTTGAATTTTTTTTCTCTTTTAAAAAAAAACAAGGCTAAAGTCAAGAACATACTAAGAATGAATTCAGTTTAGTAACAGGAGAGATGCACCAGAACATAGATCTTTTGACATTCAGTTCATTCTACCATTCAATAGCAGTAAGTGTTTGTATGTGCCAGGTAATAGGGATATAAGACTGAATAAGAGAAGTGAGGACTCAGTCCTCATAGGAATATATTTTTGTGAAGGAAGACAGGAAATAGATGGGTAAAATGACTCTCTCTCTCTCTCTCTCTCTCTCTCTCTCTCACACACACACACACACACACACACACACACACACACACACACACAAATGGTTCAGTAGAGAGCTTGATGCCACCTATTTATAACATGGTCAGGGAAGGTCTTTCTGAGAAGGTGATATTGGCCTGAAGTTTTAAACAAACAACAAACAAAACAGAAACTATGAGCTGTGTGAAGATCTAGGGGAGCAATAATGACCATAAAATGGGAAGAAGCTGGGGTTCTGGAATAAAAGCAGGGAGGTGAGGATGGCAGGAGTATAGGGACCAAAGAGGAAAATCATGAACTATGAGTCACAGGCACAGGCAGGGCCACATCTTGTGGGGCACACAGGCCAGGGTAAGGGGGTAGATACAACTCAGGTGCCATGGGAAGCTGTGAGAAGGAGACAGGTAATTGAGATTCCTCTGCCTCCAAGACAGTTCCCACCACAACCCTTTCATTTTAACTCAGTCATCATTGTTGAAGTAACTATGAATGAACTCAGATGATCAATTTAGGGATTAACAGATTAAATGAGCCAAGGATTCATTTCTAATGTATTTTCCAGAAGCAGAAGAAGGCTTTATAAAAGTTACACCTAAATATACCTGTGTGAAAATTTATTCTGAGGGCAATCTGATGGTAACACAGACTACATGCAGGAGAAGCTCAGCCTTGTGAATGCCACCAAATGACACTATGCAAAATAGTGTTCTGGTGAGGATTGCCTCTGCCAGGGGAATGAAAAGCCAGTAATTATTTACCAAGAGTATCCAAACACTAGACCTTCTGCTCCTGGCTTTGTGCTTTATCCCAGCTAAAGATCCCGAGAACAATGGTGAGAAAATGTAGAATTTTATACTTTCCCTTCAGAAACACTCATTGCCCAAACTCTCAAACTTTACATAAAACATCAGTTCAAAGAGCTTCTGTGATGAATGTCTAAAGAAACCATAAGTGAGATTGTTTTCAGCCTTATCCATTCTAACATATTCCACCTAAAATTTTATTGATAGAATTGAAAAAATAAATGAAAACTAGGAGAAACAGGACAACATGCAGTTCTGAGACACAGATAACCTGACACATGCTCCAAATGCTCCTTTCTCTTTCACTCCTTTCAAAGACACGGAATTGACTGTGCAATATCCACTCCAGGACCCTCCTCCAGCTTTATGAAAAGCCTACTTCCTGTTTAGTCACCTACCCAAGTTTAACCTGTACATAGCTAAAAATCCTGTCCTTGTGCCCTCTATTGGAAGTGGATCAGGAATAAAATAATTTCAACTTCCAAATTCAAATATCAAGTTTGAGAATATTCAATGCGTTTTCTTGCCATACAGTTTCACTGAGAGGCTTTGGCAGGTAAAGAAAATATTCCAGAGACTGGTGTCAACTGGCACATTACTGACTTGGTTGGAATAACCCCTCTCTGAATGTGCTGTTTTTTTTCTTTCTAACAGCTTTACCTCTGCGTCTTCCATCAAATCATGCTGATTCTTCCATTGGCTGCTTCTGAATGACCATTGCTGGCCAGACTTTCATGAAGCAGGTGCCCACTTGATTATAGGCACCAATGTGATGTATGTGCTATTATGAAAGGAGATGAACCATAACTACTGCATCTGGACCACAGGATAATAAGGAGGGGACAATTTTTGTCTTTTGACAACCAGGGGAGAAAAGGTGCCACTTATTAGTGGAGATTTCAAGAGCAAATCATTGGTAAAGCATTCAAAAGACACCCTATCACCCAGCTGATTTCAAACTTCTTTCCTCAGTTCAAATCATTAATAACTGTCTGACCTTTAAGGGTCATTTCTTTCCCCCACGTTGGCATATTGTAACAAACTAACATCTTTCAGTGACAATAAATTTGAGATCACTAAGGAACTAACTAACTGTGCCTCACGAAGGGAAAACATCAATTGGGAAAACATCAATTGCTGCCTCTCAGCTGCTGCTTAGGGCTAGAACAGCTTTGTCCAAACTAAAACACTGTGTGCTTGGGGTGAGTTTCCTTTTATTAGGCTGAAATAGCTTTGAGGATTCTCAGAGTGCTTCCTAGTTGTCTAAATAAATCCCTTTGTGGTCAGGCACAAGGGATAGTCACATCATTTGCTAATGCAAATAGTTCGCCTTGTTTACAAGGTACTTACAACATCATTATGAACAGCGAGCTCTGTATTTCACCAGCATTAAATAGAGTATTGATAATTTTTTCCTATGTTTCAGCAAATCTGCCCTATAAATAGTCAAGCTCAGCTTTGTTTTTATTCATGCCATTGGAAATTTGAAATTAACAGAGATTTCCAGTTGGGCTTAGTACCACCAATGACTTCCAAATGGCTACTTGAGGGAGAGAAGACTCAGAGCCTATTGTCCTGGGTCTTTCCAGTCATTCTATTAGAGATCCCCGCTGATCCCTTCTGCACCCCAATCAACTGCATGAAAAAATAGACCTACTTTATAACAAAAGCCAAGTCAAACCAGCATCTTCAGGGAAGCAGTCACCTACAGATGTGATGCTTGCTAGAATGCTTGGTCCTGGAGCTACAAATTCAGAGTCACCTGGTGAGCTATGAAAAGCAGAGAAGCTAAGTCCCCATCTTAGCAGGAAGAGACTTCTCATGTGTCTCAGAGAAACAAAACTAAGACAGGGATCTAAAGAAGAGTTTTCAGTTACAAAGAAAGTTCATTTTACAGAAACAGTTACTGGCAGGTCTCCATCTCTACTGTGGACAGAACAAGAGGAATGAGATGCACACTGTGACAGTAGGCATTAAGGCATCCTAGAAAGTAATTTTCTAAACATCATATGGTCCTAGAAAAGACACTTCAGCTCACAACATTCCCAGTGGCCTGAATTCACCCCGATCTCCATAGAAATTTGGTCTGTGGGAAATCATGCTTTAGTGTTCTCTTAACAGTACCATAATTTTCATATTATATTTTCCAGAGGAAGTACCAAAACCAAGTGATTTTTATTTAACACAGACCATTAATTTCCACAGGCAACAATAGTCAAACAGTTTAAAATTTAGTCTTTGGAGTTAGGAAGTCTTAGAGTCAAGTCATGACTTTGGTATTTATTATCTGTAATCCTGGGCAAATTACTTGTCCTCAGTCTCCTTTTGAGGAAAATAATAATGTGTAAAGTATTAAGGAGTATGCCTGTTACTCTAAAGTACTCCACAATTAATAACTAAATACTACTATTACCGTTCACTTCTGAATTCTATGTACAGTACAGGAAAGATCTGGCTTAAATCCTTTTTGACACAGAATGGAAGCGAAAGCTTGGACTACCTGACAGTAACTGCTTTCAGGCCAGCTCTGCATCTGCTCCAATGCAGAGTACTTTAGCCATGTCCAACTGTGTAGATGCGGATCAGGGACCATGAAGGTTCTTCTACATTTGTCTCTAGTACAAATTTCCCCACCAACATAATTAATACCAAGCAATCTGTCACTTCTCTACATTATAGAATGTTTCCAACATGCCATAATACCAAATTCCCTGTTTTGGTTTCTCAACAAAGAACAAGCCCCACTGGTTTTGCCTGCTCAATATTCCTGTATAATTGCACATTTCTGGCTTTTCACTTTCCAAAGCATGCTGACATCTGTCAACTCATATGCATCATGGTCTTAGTATTCTGTGACACCAACTGGAAAAGAGATATCACACACAATTGATGCTTGAGGAATACTCCTCATCATCAAATACTTACCAAACAGGGAATGCATTTCTCATCTTTCCCAAATTAACAGGGAAGATATTCATTGGATATGATGGATAGTTGAATATTAAGCATCCAGAGTATTGGAAAAGACAAAATACAGCTTATAACATGATAATAATAACATCAGTATTAATTAGAATTTATTAAATGTTTGATACTAATGAAAGTTAATGTTCTATGTTTCCAAATCAGTCTTCAGGGAATAAATTTTTTTCTCTTCTGCCAATGAGTGAATGAGTTGCTTCATAGAAAGTGAAGTTGCTTCACAGAAAGTCCACCCTCTTACACTCTTTTCCCAGAAAGAGATGTTTTTATTAAATGGATTAGTAATACCTCAAACATTCCCAGGCCATGTTTTTAAACAGCACATGAGAGTGTTCGATCTTAAAAATGAGATTCTACTTTCTCTCCTTCCAGAGACACACCCTATGCAGTAAGGTCCCAAGGGGTGCCCGGCCCTAGCACCCTGCCAGTCATAATACCTCCTGTTCTTCATACATGTACAAGATAAACTAAGTACACTAGGAATTTGTTGTTCCAACCCAGAATAAGAGTGATGTTTTAGGACTCCTTTACTTACCCCCACTTTGAGTACTATGGCTTATCTTTTGGTTCTAATTACCAGAGAGTTCTGCACTGAGGAAGAGTGGTGGAAGAAGGACAGAGCGCTGCCTACCTCAGGCAGGTGGACTAAAGAATGGCTCCCCAAAGATGTTCCAGTCATAATTCTCAGAACTTGTGAATATGCTATTTTACATGGTATATTAGTTTCCCGGAGCTACTATAATAAATTGCCACAATCTGGTGGCTTAGGATAATGGAAATTTCTTCACTCAGTTTTGGAAACCATAAATACAAAATAAAGATGTGGGTAGGGTGGTTCCTTCTTGGGGCCTCAGGGGAAAATATGTTCCATACCTTTCTTCTAGCTTCTTGTGGTTGCTAAACATCCTTGATTTGAAGACACATCTCTTCAACCTCTTCTGTTGTCACATGACATTCTGCCTTTGTGTCACTTCTTTCTTTGTAACTTCACATGGTTTTATCTTCTTTGTGTAACTGCAATTAATCTATTTTGTCTTATTAGGACACTAGTCATTGGATTAAGACTATCCAGTATGATCTGATTTTAACATACTCACATCTATGAAGACCCTCATTTCAAATGAGGTCACAATCACCAGGGGTTAAGACATCATTTGTTTTGTAAGACACAATTTAACCCATAGCAACTGGTAAAAGGGACTTCTCAAATGTGATTAAGAATCTTGAGGTGGAAAGAATATCTTGGATTATCTAGGTATGAACAATGTAATCACAAGGTCTTTTATAAGAGGTAGGCAGTGAGATCATAGGTCAGAGAGGGATAGTTATTTGACCACGAAGACAGAGATTGAAATGATGAATTCATGAGCCAAGGAATTCTAGCAGTTCCCAAAACTGGAAAAGGGAAAGGAAAGATTCTTCTCTAGGGACTCTGAAAGAATTAGCCCTGTTAACACATTAGCTTTACCCCTTATGATTGAACCCAGATCAGTCTGACTCCAAGAGATATTCTTTCTGTTTTACTAAGCCATGTTTTTCTCACACCCATCTGTAGTCAGAGAGAGAACCTCATTGGACAAAGGACAAAAAGCTAGATTTACAAATGGTGTACAAATGTCACATCTGCCACTTGTCTCCATACAAAAGAAATATTTTTTTGTTTCCCAGACACCTAAGTGGGGAGGTGAAAGAGACCCATTAAACATCTTCCTGTCTCAGATGCTATTGTGAGATAATCAGCCCAGAAAAGCCTTTCTAAGGCCACTGATTGATACCAGTATCCAGTTGCCAGAAGGGGAGTAAGAGTCTCAGGTACTGCATATGACAGAGGATTCTGGCTTATGCACCAACTTGACCTGTTCTTTGAAAAAATGAATATGAGAGAATCTGTCCCCTTCCTCTTTTCTTTGAGTGATTTCTGAGTGACTAGAACATTCCGAGGCACGATGTCTGTTGTGTTACTTCTGCTCTCAGAGTCCAATATAGTCCTTGTAGGTAAGTGTTCAACAAATATTTGTTAAGTGAAAATAACAGGAACCAGATATGCTTAGATCCACACTGCACTTCTGTTACATATCAGCTGTGTTAAGTAATTTGCTTCATTTTATTGGACTTGTTTCAACATCTGTAATATTCAAATTTAAATCTGAACAGCAATGATTTTCTTATGCAGCACAGAAGACTTACAATGCTTAGCAATTATGTTCTGAACATGAGCTATTTCTGTTTTAAATTTTATATTTTATCTGACAAATAATAATTGTATATATGTGTGAGATAACAGTGTGATGTTTCAATACATGCATACCTTGTAGAATGATCAAATTAGGCTAATTAACATATCCAACATATACTTGGCTTCTTTGTATAAGAACACAGAAGGGTATGGGATGATATATTCATAATCCTGAAAGGAAAGAAAACTGTCAACCAAGAATACTATAAGCAGCAATACAGTCTTTTCAAAATGAAGGGACAAAACTCTCAAACAGAAGCTGAGAAAGATTGTCACCACTAGATGTTATTTTACAAGGAATGCTAGCAGGAATTCTTCAAGATGAAGAAAGAGGACACTATTAGTAACAGATAGAAATTACTTCTTAATAAGTGTTCACAAGTGAGTAAATGGATAGATGGAGGTTAAAGGCAACTTTTGTTGCCCCCAGGTGATGCTAATATTGTAGTATCCATTCATCTGTTGTGCAACTTCCAGAAAATCCTGTCTGCTCCCTCTTCTGAATGTTGTAAGTGGACTCAAGATGGCCCAAAAACATTCCCCTGGGCCCACCAGCTATGTCAGAGTTACATAGAAACAAATTAAAAGTTTAATTGGGATGATTTTACCTCTTTTTCACACACATTGGTTTATATGTCTATTTGTGTTTGTGGGTTCTGTGTGAAATTTAGTCTAACATACAAAGATATATATATATATATCTTTATATATATATATATATATAATCCTACACTACGTGGGATAAGGTGATGATGCACTATACCTGGGAATGCTCTCACTTCTTTTGTTTCTTATCAATATTTCTGCAAGTAATTTCAGGTGATTGGTAACACTCCCCATTAGAATATTAAAATCAATACCACATCAGAATTTAAGTGAAACCCAGCCTCAGCAGGAGGTGAATGCAATGTACATAAAGTCATCACAGTGATAGAAGGATTTTCAATAACCACCCATTCAAGATGTGTTGCCTCTCTGAGTTTCAACTTTTCTCTTTTAAAACAGGATTTCACACTTGATCCTTCCCTTGGCCTACAGGGTCTCATATTATGGGTCCTGCCTGCCTTTCCAAACTTTGGCCCATTATTCTCCCCTTTGCCACTCAACCCAAATCACATGGTCTTTTCTCTGTGCCTAAGTCTTTGGCTTTTCTGCAACTCAGGGCCACTCACTTCTTCCCTGTGCCTAGAAATGATCTTTCCACATACCGTCACATCACTGGGTGATTTTCTTCCATCAGGCCTCAGCTCACAAGCTTCCTCAGTGGAGAGGTCTTTTCTAAAGTGGCTGCCTAATTACTATCATGTGATCTTATTTTTCTTTGTAGCATTTATGAATGCCTAGTACTTTCTTGATATTTTTAATTGTTTGCTTACTTTCCTTACACTACAAGATCCACAGAGTTATTTGCACATGATGGCACACACTTGTAATCCCAGTTACTTGGAAAACTGAGGCATGAAGATCACAAGTTCCAGGCTAGCTTCTGCAACTTCTCAAGATCTTGCCTCAAAATTAAAAATACAAAGAGCTGGGGATATAGCTCTGTGATAGAGCACCTTGGGTTCAATCCCTAGTACAAAAAAAGAAAGGTAGGTAGGACCTTATCTGCCTTATCCATCTGTGAAATACAAGCCCTAAATCACTGCTTGACTTATAAATGATGTAGAATGATTTCTGAGGTTCCTTTCCATATATTGTATAGTGTTATAATCTCTTGCAACTCATATTCCACATCTCTCTCCTCGGAGAACACTATGGCCAACAATATAACTAGACAAATGCTGCTATGCTGCATGAGAGTTCATGGAGTGGGAGGGTCCTACAGTTGTATCATTGACATAATATTCTGATATAAGTTCTGTGCTTTAGAATACTCCCTGATTGCCAGAAAGTTCCCACTATCCACCTCCTCCCTCCCTCAAGCTCTGGATCCCTCTCTTGTCTCAAACCAGTAGGGATATCACACCTGTGTTAGCATTTCTTTGGGACACCTTCCAGGTATTCTCTCTTCTTCCCTGCAAAAGCCTTCCTCTATCCAGCAGACACTCCTTCTTACAAGGACTCTATCCTGGTTGAGTCAAACTCAAATGCTTCAAACTTTTCCTTGCTTGAAAGAGAACCAAGAGACTCTTTTTGTTATAAATGAGGAATTAATATTAGCAATAATATATATTGCTAAGTATATTGAAAGCAAGAAGACACTGAGATGATAGCTGAATCTACCTTATGGTTTGGGGCTTATGGATTGGGAAAATGGGTGTATAAGTTTAAAAAAATCTGAAATAACTGAAGATTTGAATTCAAATTTATGGTTTCTGAAAAGAAGCTGGAGCACTTCAAATTTAGTTCTCTTCTCAGCTTCCAGAGTAGAGTCAATCTCAGATCCACCTTCATGTTGAGATTTAGGAAATACAGAGCTATAGTACTGCTTTGCTCCTAGAAGAAGCAGGTTGAAGATTTGAGATGAGTGTGAGAATAGCAGAGCAATTTTTACTGAATTTATAAGATACTCACTTCTATATATGAAATTCTATTTGTTCATCTGATTTATCAATCATACTAGTGAAGATTACAGTGAATGTATTCATGGACTGGACAGTCATCAATGACATATCTTTTAACATTTCAATCAGATTTCTAAAATGAGGAAATGTTCATATATTTTCATTATCTATTCAAATGGTTGTAATTATGTGTAATAGATAAATATCGATTATATATTATATAGATATATAAATACATATCATTTATATAGATATTTGTATATCTGTATAAATAAATACATTTGTAATACATAAGGTAGTCGAAAAAATAAATCATGATCACTTTTCTCATGGACAACTAGTGCTATTTAGAAACAAATAGAAAGAACAAATTTTAAAAACCAGTAACGTCTTGTTACTGCCCATATTGAAGAAGGAGCAAGAGGAAGAGAAGGAAGAGGAAAAGACACCAGAGAAAGAGGAGGAAATAGAGGAGGAGGCGGGGAGGAGGGTATGGAGAAGGAAATGTTTCAGTTTACACACACACACACACACACACACACACACACACAACCCAGAAGAAAAAGATTCCCAGTTAATGGTGGGCTGCTTATAATTCAGGGAATAAAGGAGATGGAAATGACCTAGAAAGCAAAATATAATTTTATGTGAATTATCTTACATGCTGGATAACCTAGGTTAAACAATGCATTGAGGTCATGAGTATTCCTAAGGCTTGATATGCACAGTGATGGTATCTCTTTAATTTTTAGATATCCCTAGCAGCAAGAACCATGCCTCATCATAGCAGGAGTGCTGTCAACATTACTTCAAGAGAATACAAATCGGCATTTGTCATTTTGTTCTGTTTCTCAGAGATCATAGATTTTGAATCATGAGAACCAATTGAGAATCTTGTATTATGCTTTCTCAGCACAGATGTTAAAAGTTAGAGTATGGAGGGTATAAATGCAAGGAATTACTGAAATACAACAACAAAGAATATGGTTGTTCATATTGCAGAAAATCCCTAAATAGTGAAGAAATAAAAATATTATGAAAAGTATTATGAATACACAGTTAAAAAAGGAAAAATCTGTACCAGAGTCTCCCTGTAGGGTAAATTTATATAAATGTGTGTTTGTGTGTGTGTGTGTGTGTGTGTGTGTGTAAAATATATTCAAAAGTATTTATACCATGAGCTTATTTGTATAATTATTCTAAACTCTTTTTAGAAGGAAGCATTTTCACATCTAGCCAAGTTTCACAACTTGTGAATAAATTTTGAAAACAACTTGGGAATATAATATAGTTAATATTTCTAGAGCTCGTGCTGGGGGCACTTAATTGGGAATTAGCAATGAAGAAAAGAAAATTCTCACATTTTCTTAACACTCTACATTCTGCTCTATGTAAATTAATGCATGAGCTCATCATTATGTTGGCCCAAAATAAATCAGACTGGACATAAACATAAGAAGATTGAAGAAAAGCAGCACTCAACAAAAATGTTAAAGAATATATAAAATAATAACAGATGCAGGCAATTCTCTCTCTCTCTCTCTCTTTTTTTTTTTTTTTTTTTACTACCTGCTATGTACCATCATTCCACTGGTAAATATGAAAAATAATAATGAACAGCATCATCAAGTAGTTTTAAAAAACACAGATTACCAAAACACATAGTCACCACTGAGCAGAATATTATTGAGTTTTCCTGTGGGATTTCCATTTATGTTAAGGTAGTCAATTCACCGTCTAGTCCCTTGGTTCTGAGTATTAAAAATGCAAAATAAAGCCAAAGTTTCAGATTTTATCTATTTTGCTTGCTCAACAAACTGGCCCACCTACAATCAATTAGGAGAGCAAGGGCTGGGATTGAAGACTTGATGTGATAAGATCAAGACAACATAGTCATTTTGTTTTATTATTTTTGTTCATCTCAAGGGGAATTTGACACAAGTTCTCCTGATTAACATGTGGGATAGATTTTTTTTTTATTGGACACTACTTTTTGTGTCCATCATTTCCAATGTAATACAGGATAAATACTTAAATAAAGTAAATTCAACAATGCTAAGAAATAGATACATAAATAATAAATGAAATACTTGAGTGGGAGAAGTTACAGGTCAGTTTACATCTTCGAGATTGAAAGGAAGATGATTTTTTTCTGACACATCAGAATTCTGATCAGCAGAAGACCTATCTTGAGCCTGCTTGAAGGAAGCAGAGTAGTACTTGGAATTTTTAATTTGCCACATTATAGGTTAAGTTTAATATGAAGACCTTATGTGGATTTGAGGAGTGATTAAAGTGTTTTATTTGAGCAAGTCACCATAGACAATCTTAGAAAGCTTTTATGCTTATCTCCTTAAATTGAGCCTGTGACTTTCAAGATGATCTAAGTAAGAAAATAATCAGCTGAGTATTAATTTAGTTTACCAGGAGTTGTCCTACATCTACCCCAAATAAAGAGTCAGGTAATCTTTATTTAACTATCTAAACACAGATGTCATTGGATAGAGACCATGAGTTTTGGCCAAGAACCTAAGGTGATAAATAAAAGACAACAAAATGAGGAAGTAGGCCAAAACTGTGTGTTCTCAAAATGGGTGACCAAGACTTGAGATGACTCTTGAACAAAGGGTTTAAATCAAGAGGATCAGGATATGAAGGGCTAAAAGGTAAGGAGAAGATTTTGTACACAGATTTCTTGGATAGGCATGCTACCACGTTATCATACACTTTCATTGAAAGTGAGGGACTGGGGTGCTTCAAGGAAATTGCCTAAGAGAGAATCATAAATCCCTGTGAAGTGGAGGAGGCAAAGTGGACTAGGGTCTAATTTGATTGACTTCCCATCTCCCTTTGGCCCTCTTGTTGTACACTCCACCACACCCCACACCCAATATTTAGAGGAAAGATAGCAACTTTTTCTGCAGAGCCAAACAGCAAATATTTTATGCTCTGCAATCCTTAGGGTATCTTGCCCACTGTAACATAAAAGCAACCATACACTATACCTAAACTAATGAATATGGCTGAATTCCAATGGAACCTTATCCAAAAAACAGGCAGCAGACCAAAGTGGAATCGTGGACCATAGTTTGCCAAGGCCTGAGAGGCTGAGGGGGAGGTTGACAGATACCTTGGTCAGCAGAGTACAGAGAATATTTGCTACATTATTGTTGGATAAGGATACTTGAGGTTTTCCCATGGCCCATATTAGCATCATGTTGGGAAAAGATCACCAGTCTAGAACTACTTGAATTCTGCCCAAAAGGACTAACTGGGAGGATAGTGGAACTCAAACAGGGAGATTACAGTAGAGGGAACTGCCAGAGTGAAAAGATGTAAGCAGGAAATGTAACCCAGCCGAAGGGCTAACTAAGTAGGGTGGGAATGAGGAATGGTAAGGTAGGTACTTACTATAGGTTCCCATGTGGAGCCTGCCCACCTGAGTTTGAAGAAAGACCTAACAACCACCTTGAGACCTGTTTGACCTTAAAGTGTGCATAAGATTTAACACTAAATCAGAATGTCCAGTGGGCCTCTGGGGACTCTCCACACAAGAGAAAGACCTTCATTCAGAGGATAAATCTTAAAGGAAGTTTAGAAAACAAAAATAAACTGCATTTTGATTATATTATAATAATTATCTGTTCAATTATCAGACACAGAAACATTACCTCTTCATTGTACACATGAAAAATGAAATGGTTATGGGAATAACTATCAACCCAATTAAATAACACTTCCACGATGCCCCAGTTCTTCAGTTTCTGCTTTAGTTCTTCAATGATTCTCAAACTTCAGTGGGCATTAGAATCGCATATAGAACTTCTTAAAATACAGAGTTTCTAAATCAGTAAGATGGGTGGAACCTGAGAACTTGCATTTCTAAGAGGATACCAAGTGATATTCTCGCTTCTGATACAGAACTACACTTTGAGAACCACTGATTTAAGTCAAGCCTGACTTTCTGCTCTCACCTGTCATCTCAGCAAGATAAGACCTTCATGTTCATTGGTACATACCAATACTTTAGTCATATTCAGTTCAGTTTTCAGAGAATAATGATAGCTATAAAATGATTCATTTGTGTTGCCAACACTATTCATCTCTTCTTTTCCAATATCATAGGTAACTTTTCTCAAGGAAGTTGGACTTTCTGGTGTTGCCTCTCCTTCACTCATATATGGCATGAAGTTAGTTACCTGTCATTACCAAGCATTTTACATAATGTCACCAATCTATCCAATGCAAAAAAAAGATATTGAAGGGAGTTTACTGACATATTGTCTGACATTGTCATGATCCATGAGTGGCAGAAAATAGACACCCAGTGAGTAGGCAGATTTCCATCTGGCAAGAAGATGGCTGTAATGAGCACCAATGTAAAATGACAGATAGTAATAGAAACTAGAAAGTCGATGGGAAAATTAGCTTTCCTCGTTTCACATCTGCATGACAGGGGGAGATGCCAATCATGGTCTCCAGAGAGAGACTTATCTGGGTTCCCAACCACGTGCAAAGGCATGTTCTCCTAAGTTTAAAAAAACAGGGAAAAAAACAGCATAAAAAAAATAGAATCAGTCTGTTAGAGAGCTTTAAACAAATGTGGAGCTGCGAAACAAGCTGTCACAAATTGGCACAGAGAATGCAGAAAATCAATGTGAAATGAAAGCTGCCTCTCCCAACAAAATAAAGCCGGCAATTAACTCTTCCCATTCTTGCTGCAGCACAGAAGCTGTTTAAACCCCAGAACGCAGGTTGCCAGGGAGTGGGCCAATGCTTTAAATACACAGCCTATTCTCTCCTACAGCATGGGTAAGTGGGTAAGAAATAGGCATGCAGGTGGCAGGGAAGAACCGATTTGATTTTCTAAAAGTGTATGTGTGTGTGTATAAAACATGTGTGTAAATATATAAACGCATACATCAACAAATACACATATGAATGCATAGTCACACACACTCTACTGGCACGTGAAACTCAGAGCAGATATCATACCTTTTGCATAAGTTGAGAAAGAATGACACAGGAATATAAAAAAAATGCCAGTCTTAATATTTATATGGAGAATCATGCAAATTCACCACCACTTTAAAAAACAAATTAGAGAATACAGTAATTCAAACTTCTAATACGTCTATATGTTCAATTCTACCTCTGCTTCAAATGACATGTAAATGATAATTAGTAAAAGAGGTAACTAAAACGATTATGAAAGGCTTGAAAAGTTCCTATTTTTAAAAATGAGGTTATTGGTATATTCCATTAATGAATGCCACAAGAATAATGTCCTGAATCAGAACATAAACAGGTGCGACAAAGGTGAACTATAAATCTACACACTGAATTCAGAAGTGTTAAGTGCTATAAAAATCACTACACGTAAAAATTTCTAGTATCACTTATTATAGCATCAACGTATTTGTAAAAATGAAGTTTATTTGAAAATTAATTATTGTGTGTATGGTTGAAATATGAAGTGTCCCCCAAAAGCTTATGTATAAGATAATAAGAAGAAGTTTAGAGGTGAATAATTGGGTTATGAGAGGTATAATCTAATCAATCAGTACATTAGTCCCCTGATAGGGGTTAACTGTGGTAGCTGAAGACCTGGGGAGGGTTGTGGGAGGAGGTGAGTCCCAGCTGGGGTAGGGGAAGGGCGTGCCTTTGGAGTTTATATCCGCCCCCCGCCCCCGTAGCAGAGTGCATATACCCACACACCTCCCACACACCTCCCACTCTCTTTCTACCCCCACCTCTTGATTGTAGCATCCTGAGCTGCTTTCCTCTATAATACTCTTTTCCCAAGATGTTCTGCTTCACCTTGGGCCCAAAGCTATGGAGCTGACGTCTATGGACAGAGCCCTCTAAAACCATGCACCAAATGAACTTCTCCTCCTCTAAAATTGTTCTTGGCAGGTCTTTTGGTCACAGCGGCTAAAGAGCTGACTAATACTGTACCAGTCAAGACAGTTTCCTCTTCAATAACAAAGAACTTCAACATCTCAGTGGTGAGCACATTCTCCGTTGGTCGGCAGGAGACTCTTAATTCTCATTACTTGGGAGTTCACACTGAAGGAGGCCTCACTTAGGTATGTGTCTTCACTCACATTGAGACAGAAGACAGGGAACTGAAAATCACACATTGTACTTAAACTTCTCTCCAGAATCAATTCAAGTTCTCTTTCATAGTTTTTTGGACTATAGCAAGTTTTGAAAGGTTCATGTCTATCCTTAAAAAAAGGTGAAGAATGAAATCCTGCTGTGCTCCAGAGAAAGGAGGACTGGACATACAAGGTGAACAGTACCAATGAGAACCACATTTACCCTCACACCTTGCTTGGACCAGTGCAACCAACTTTTAGCTATTCTCCCTGTTTCCACATATGTCTGCCTCCAATCTACTCACACAGCTCCAGAGTGTGAGGTTCACTCCTCCTTAATGTGACTCTAGGAGTTCTATCAGTCTCAGGCTTCCATGCCTGTATGTCTAACTCTGAACAAGACTAAACATGTTTTGCTGGGGATGGAACCCAGAGGCCTCACACATGCCAGGCAAATGCTTTACCACTGGGCCACATTCCTGCCCTAAGACTGAGCATCTTAACAATGACTTATAGGGTTTTGCATGGACCTAACCCTACTTACCACTGTGGCCTCATCCTCTCACCTATGACCTGACTCACTCCACACTTTTCACTGCTCATCCTCTTGTGGCCACCTGGTGTCTACACTTGCTTCATTCCACGTGCTGCTCTCTGCATCCTTTCCTCGTTCCTGATAGGCTCGCTCACTGCTACTTCTTTTTTTCCACGTTAGGTTTTCTCTACCTTTCCTATCTTTCTCACAGGAGTTTTATCCCCACATGTTTTTAATTATAAATTTATAATTATATGGTAACCTGTGTTTGTTTAACATGTTTCTCCCTCTGTACCTTCACCAAGGGAAGCAACAATGAGTTTTTTCCCCAACATTTATACACAGCTCTTAGCATAGAACCTTCCACAGAGCTGGCACTCACTACCATGAGAAGTAAATACAGCACAGTTCTGCTGTTAGTGCCTGATAGAGATCAACAAATCAGTTAAAATTGGTGTGGCAGAGAGCCACTAATCTGGGATTTGAAATGGAAATCCAAATGTTAGAATTAAATATTCCTTTATGTCTTTGTCTCTACGTCACAGCTTATAAAGAACATTCACATCCATTATAGCAAATGATCCTTCAAATCCACAGCGGGTAGGCCAGGTTGCACAGTTACCATTTCATAATGAGAATATGGAAGCTGAAAGAACTGAAGAGGTTCACCCAATGTCGTACTGCTGGTAACAGCAACACCAGAAGGTGAATTAGAGGCTTCTGACTGTACATCTGCTTCTGGCTGCTCACACCATCTCTTCTAAGGTCAGCCTTAGAAGTATTCATGTGGGGACAGTGCTAATGGAAGGGAAATTATTAATACAACACCTGGGCCAGATTCCGAATAGATATGCAGAGGATGACCTTCAGTTTCGCTGTTCATTTCAGAATCTCTGCCCAAAGGAATTGATCGGGGTAAAAGAAGAACTTCATCAAGGGCTCAGCTTCATAAATATATCTCTTCCCAATGTCTCCAAGGACCCTGAAGTCACCACCATTAGTTCATGGCAAAGCATGTTTCTAAGAAGCCTTTATGAAATACCTGTGGTGTTTGGCAGGGGTTACATATTAAGCTATGACCACATTTATTCAAGAAATATATTTTGAACACCTACTCAGTGTGAAATGCTGTGCATTATGCAATATGCCAGTTTGGCTGAGAACGGAGCCCAGTCTTATGATTATAGTGTGAGTCTAGGGTAGGTCTGGGTGGAATCTCATGGGGAAAGGTGCAAGGAGAAGATGAACGGCAAATGGAGAAGTGGGGTTTTTCATAAGGGCACCATCCACCTTAGAACAAGAAGAAATACCAAAAGGAGAGAGGGAAAGAAGAACCCAGGAATTATGTAAATATCGCAATTGTGTTTTAGATGTAACTAATCAACTCATCCTGGCTTGTAAAGAACACTTCTTACAGCCTGTTTGAGTTCTTCTGAAATAGTCCAGCTTAACAACTGAATTTTCAGCCACTACCAACACGAACTCTTCCCCAAACCCAGACCCCTCCAAAAGTTCAGGGAACCAAGCCCTCAACTTTCTGCCTCTCCCCTTGGTTCACCTCTCATCTCCCCATTTCCTTTACACACATCACTATTTCCAGTTCCTGCCACAAGGTGCCCCCAGTGTACATGTTCTCAGTGTTCCCAAAAATATTTAAAATAGTGTTAGGTAGTACTGGACTCGACATAAGGAAATCCACCTGGCCAGGTCAGCACACACAGGAGAGGGTACTGAATAGTTGAATTGGCTCTAATTCTGCTCACATGCACATAAAAGAACTATATGAAATATTAAATGTGTGTAGCCACTTGCTTTAGAGACAAATGATAAGACTCATTAGTCTTGACAGAAGAATGTTTTAAAAAGATGAGACTGGGTAATGAGTATTCCCAAGAGGCACCATGGAGTTAGCGCACATTCAGAGAAAGTCTATGTGTCGAAATCCAATGTTAATTAGGGTATTGCTCCAGCAATAACCAAAACCTTTGGAAGAAAGAGAAACTCTCTTTTCCACAACAAGGAAAGAGTCAAATCACTTTTGAACTTGAAACATTCATGACCCACAGAAAGTGAAACTTGATAAAACCAAGAGAATTCTTTGCCAACATGCTTGCACATAACACTTTATTCATGCTTCTTGTCCTTCCTCTTTGTGCTTCACATATGATTTCTACTCTAGACACTCATTTATTTTGAATGACTTCCTCACAGAGAAGATATCTACCTACATTGGGACCCATTTCATCTGCTACAATAGGCAACCTCAGAAGCCTGTCCGATGAGGAGGAGGAAAGGGTGCTACCTTCAGATCCTAACTTCATGTAGCTCTCATGAGGTTCTCCATGTCTACCCATTGCAGAATGACCTCACAATTCCTTACTCCCCATGCTTACCTACTTTTATTTTTCTCTGTGCATTTACTACCACTCTTATACATTAATATGTAATTTAAAATCTATTTTATCTACCAGAATGAAAATTTCAGGAGAAGGAAGTCTTTGTTCATTGACACAATCTCTGTGCCTTGAAGAATATACCCCAAACCTCGAAGGGGTTCAATAATTATCTAATGAGTACATATTTTCCCTGAGTTGCTGTCTCTCAGTATAGCTGTGAGAAAAGTACAGAGTAACAGAACTAAATCATGTGACTCAAAACAACTCTACTTTATCCCAAATCACAAGACCTAAAAACATAATGCGTCTATGGTTTTCATGGACAGCTAAGACCATATAGATGCATGTATAGGGTTAAAATGGACGTTTCCTTCAGCACTGATTGATAATTATTCCATGGCATCTAATTTTCACTGAGACTAAGTTGAGGACAAAATGCTCCTACATAGGAGTTAAACCCAGGATAACAGTCAGAATAAACTAATAAGGATAAAGATCAGTAGATTGGTGACAAAAGGAAAGAAAATAGACAAAAGTTTATTTTAAAAGCTTGCTCTAAATTCTGGCCTGGGACACTCAAGCTAACTTCACCCCCATCATTGTCTGATTGGAGTATTCCTTTGTAAAGAAATGTTGGAAGGAAGCTTGTTATTAATTTTTCCAAATAAAATATGTGATTAATAAAAAAGCTTGTTCTAAAACTGAAATCTGGTTTATTTTCTGATTAATAAATGATGTGTTCTATAAAATATTTGACCTTAAAAATGATAAAATTAATGGAGAGACCAGAAATGCTAGCTCTGCTGTTACTAGTATGTGCCCTTAGCCAAATATTACTAAGCATCTCTGAGACCAGAACTTTTGGTTAGGTAAAAGGAAGTGGGGGAGAGGGCTCTAGCAAATTTCTAATTTATAGGGCTATTGATAAATACTTACCCCTGGCAGGCTGGACAATAGAGTGAGTCCACCTGGTGGCAAAGGTCTTGCTGGGTCATGTTTCAAGAGGTGAAGAATTCCATCTTAAAAACTATATCTACAAACTCATTCACGTAAGTGACAAAAATTGGTACACTCCTGAGCTCTTTAATCCTGTAGCTTTCACCAGAGAGACCCCAATGCCTACAGGGGAGCTTATGTACAACTCTGGTGTTTGTAGATTGGTTGATTTCCTTTCCAAAAAAACCAATGCAATACTGAATTCTTTTTTTATGCTTTGGATAAATATGAAGTACCATTATTCCTTAACACAGAAGACTTACTCCAGAATATTTCTTCTACTGTGGAGGAAAGAATTCAGACTTAAGATTGAAAAAAAAAAAAAAAAAAAAAAAAAAAAAACCAGAGTTTGAACCTTGACTACATTATTAAATATGTGACCTTGAACCAATTATGTTCTCTAAGTGAACCTGTTCATCTGTAAAATGGAAATAACAAAAATACTGCCTTCACGAGGTTGTTGGGAAACTACACATGGAGTGCTTTGCAAATGCTAAAGGACTATACAGATGCAAGTTACTCTCCGCCTGGGGTAAGCTTCAAAGTATTTTTTGTGATAAGAATAATACCCCTTTTTCAGCTTACCAAGTACTCTCATGTGCATTCACTCATTCAAATGGATACAGTCTGGGTTCTCATGATTAGTTCTAAGTCTCTCCCCCCCCCACTCCCCCCCCACCCCCCTCCCCCGCCAAATAAAGCCTCAAAAGCACCTTGGAGGGACTGGGGTTGTGGCTCAGTGGCAGAGCACTTGCCCAGCATGTGTGAAGCACTGGGTTTGATCCTCAGCAACACAAAAAATAAATACATAAATAAAATAAGGGTATTGTATATGTCTAGAACTAAAAAAATTTTTAAATAAGTGCTTTGAAAAAAGCACTTTGGAATGTCTCCATTTTATTACCTACCTGTATCCACATGTATTAACTGAAAATCTCTTAGAAGCACTCACTGTGTTAAGCAAAGAAATCCAGAAAATATAAAAAGATGGAGATATGTTCCCTGTCATTGCAGACATACCTATTCATTCATTCAGTAAACATGTTGAGCATGTAGAATGGACTACACAGTCATGGGTGCAAATTCAGTTTAAAGTAGAAAGTTGTGCAATTGACAGAGCCAGCAAAGAAGAAATATGACCAAAGTACTATTCATAGTACTAGCCACAGAGCAGTCAACAGCTGCCTGAGAGCAATAAGAAATGTACCAACCTCAAATGATCAATTGCCAGTATTTTTACAATGTGTAGAAATTTCCAGAAACATATTCTTAAGAAATTTCTCTTGTCACTAACTTTGTGAATGTATTTGAGATTCCCCGGGATGCTTATTTCATGACTGGGAGGCTGTAGTGCTGGCCCTGACGTTCAGCTGTGTGAGGCACCCGTCCCAGACACATACTCCATTTACCACTGAGGTCCTTTTCCAATCGACTCAGAGGAAAAGTCAATAGTTATTCAGTTCAGTAGCAGGAAAGAGATTAAAGATTATTTACCTTGCTCTTAACCAAGTTTCCCTGTCAATCCAGTTGATGTATCCATTTTATCATGTTCTGTCTATATACATTTCGAGAGATACTATCTCCCAATGACATCAAGATGACATGAATACCTTATAAGAGAAATATTTAAAATCCCAAACAATGATTACCAGACAGCACAACCTCACTCTTCACCATCATTTTTAATGAAGAGCAGATGACTTTTTAAAAATATTTAAATATATTTTAATTTTTATTGATTCTTTATAATTATATATGACAGTAGAATTCATTTTGATATAATTATGTAAGCATGAAATGTATCTTATTCTAATTAGGCCCCCATTGTAAGTTGAAGTTAATATTAGGCCTCATGAGGCCTGCACTGGAAGATGTGGATTCCATCTTTTAGGGAAGTATGTTCCTTCCTGGGTAACTTCTGCTTCTCCACCCTAATAAACACATACACACTCATGCATGATTTGAGTAGGAGCCACATTTCTATGCAACATGGGCACCAGTCATGACATAGTTACTGGTATAGATGCAGATGTATATATGTTGATTCATTGATCCAGAGGTTCACATATATATGTTCTTACAAATTTAGGATTAGAGTCAAGAGTTGATTGATTCTCTTTGGGTGACTGGACAAGTAATACCTGACCGTGACAACTTACGGTTGCCATATTTTCCCATGAGAACAAGAAGCAGAAAAAAAATATTAAGTGACAGAGTGGCATGAAGCAAATGTCTATGGAAAAAATAGAGATTTAATAAGGGGAAAAGATGCTCTTTGATCTATCGCATCCAATACTGATGAAACAGGAGTAAGATTTTAAATAAGAACAGAGCGCTGTACACAGAAGTGGCAATGGACGTGATGACTAAACACTAAATTTCCATGGCTTGACCCCACACATATTTCTAAAGACTACAAAAAAATATGGAAAAATAAATAACAAATACCTTCCTGATTAAATCTCTGTTGTTGATGATTTATGTATATTAGGCGATAATTCTATCTTTACTGAAGTCATCAGTACCCACAAGTAAATGAAAGCGTTTTTCTGAATTTGTACACCTTATATTTTATTGAAAGGTTATAGCCTCAATCAACGTTTCCCTTTAGTGACAGCTATAATCAAGGCAAATAGTTTTGAGCTCATATGTTATTATTTCACAATGAACTGTGAAGGAAATCATGATTCATGAGTTTGCTTATTCTCAGCTGCAGACGTCATTCCCTTCAGCCAAAACACAAAACTATAATGCCCCACTTATCCTATTGTCACACTTCCAACAATGAGGCAAAAAGGCAGGAGCTGCCACACAGTCAAATGGATGTCACAAAGTATGTGCTCTGTTCCGTGGAAGGGGCACTCCTATGACCACAGTGACTCTTCCTTTACATGTCACCTTATTTGACACACTTGCTTACCTATAATCTATCCTAAGACTTTACAGAACAGCCAATGACCAGCATTTAAAAAAAGAATGAAATCTAGAAGAAAGATCCTAAAAATTGTCCACAATGACCACAGAAGTCTATTAGTTCAGTAGCAGTTAGTCTCTTCACTAAATAAATACTATAAACATTAATAATATCTATAGAACTATTGAATGTTTGTGAGACCATTCCTGAGTCATCAATAAAAGGCTAAATTATGCTCCATATATTTTGTAGTAAAATGGTAACAAACTAAACAAAATTCTTAGGAGGATTTATAGTTCAAAGGGAATTTTATTTTGAAGTTACTTGAAAAATGTTATTTATTTTGAAAATTTATTTGTGAGGTATTAGTATATTTCAGCAGGAATGCAGTGAAAGCTGCCATTACTAACAGATTTTAGAAGGAAATAATAGAGAAAAAATTTTAAACATGGACTGACCAATTTCTTGCTCACGCTCTTCCTTAGCCTCCAATTCTGCCTCCTTACCAGCTTTTCAGACTAGTAATGGTGCCAAATGAGCATCTGGAAATGGTAGCTCTATTATAAGAAAATTGTGGGCAACCTATTTTGTAAAGGATTCAAAGAGCCATTGTGTGCTACCTAATATGCATGAGAGAGCAGAAAAGAAGGGTGTAAAACATATAAATCTTCCATCATGAACCCCTTGCCACTTCGATGGCTTCCACTCATCTTCAAAATCAAACTCAGGTTTCCCCTAAAAGACAAGTACCATGTATTTCATGACACAAAGACTAATATTTCACTGGAGTAACGCATCTTTTCATAACTGTCAATTCATAGCTGCTGCATTTACTAATGTGGTTTTCCTGATCACAGAGATATCTATACCTCATCAATTTTAATGCATAAAATTTTATATGTGTATCATAATATTGGTTCTTAACCAAATGCTTCGAACCTGTCAGTACCGTTGCTAAGCTTCGGGCTCAGATGGTCATGATGGCAAATGACATAACTGGAACTCATCCAGTAACTGGAACCAAATGAGCAAGATAAGCCTATGGCTGGTCACGATAATGCACTCTAAACCTTCCAGTGTATGACTCGCATGCAGCACTAAATGAAAAACTACCAGCCACCATTCACTTCACAAACATGGTTCCTTGAGCCTCATGGGCTATTATTGTAAAGCAGAAAAAAAAAAATCTCCTAAGAAAATATTGCAGTTTTAGGAAAGCAATGTTTTCAGCTGCTGTAATCATTCTAATTACTTCAGAATGTTTCCTTTTTTTTTCCCCCTTCACCCTCTAGGGCCTTTTTGCCTTCAAATCAGCTACAGAAACAAAGCAATTTAGCACAGTAAAAAGCTTATTAACACATGATGCAGTTCAGTGGTATGAGAAAATGCTAGGGAGAAAACAAGGAACCCATCTCCTGAAAAAAAAAAAAAAGTTAGATCTGAATATTTCAAATCAGAGAAGCTGAGCTAGAGAGTGAATAACTCAACAAAATGTGAAAATAAAGGTCAAAATGGGGGCTCTGACTGCAGAGAAATCTTAGCTCTGTGGGATGAAAGATGGCAGTTTAATTCTTCAACTTGGCCAGCAGGTACAGTTTACAGCTAAGGTGGCAATTTTCTAAATCCTCATTTATCATCTAACAGAGTCCCCAGGTTCTCTTCAACTATGGTTTCTTCTGCTTTTCTAGGCTTCCCTGTAAGACACCAGGGAAGATGAAATGGCTCCATTTATCTGTGGCAAGTGAATGTGAAGTTTTCTGCTTATCTGCAGAGGTGTAGTGAGGAAGGGCCAGTGTAGAAGCAAAGTACTAAAGACATTTTCTCAGGGTATAAGAAGAAAAAACAACATTGAGCTCTCTACTTGAGGATTTTGAGTGCTGGAACTGAAAAAAAAAAAAATGATGTGTGGAATAATATGCAAGATATGTACAAGTTGGGCAAAGCAATACGAGAAAATTTTGGTGACATTGTCACAGTCTTAATTTATTTATCCAAGACAATGCATGTCAAATAACTCAATGCACCTTCTACAAAGAGCATAAATAAATTCTGAAGTAAAACAGGTGAATCCCAAGGGCCTTACAGTGGATCCAGAGATGCTCTGAATCTAACCTCAAGATAAAACATTTATTCATTTACCACGTGGTTATTGGGACTCCTACATGGGACATGGTGCTAGCTTCTGGATCTATGGATATGAATAAAGTAAACTTCCAGTTTTCTTGGAGCTCATAGTCTAATATGAGAGCAAGGTCACAATCTATTCAATATATATTCAATATATGTATATTGATAATAGATAATACATTGATCAATATATGTCATACTGACATTACTATATGTAGTTGCCCAATACACTATGTACATACACAATATGTTACCCAATATGGTAAGGTCAATAGTAGGAGACAAAGTATGATGTCAGAGGAAGGGTACATGGGGTCTAGGGGCTTATTAAAGGTGCTGATGTCTTAGCTGAATCTTGAAAGTGAATTCTATATCACTGTGAATGGGATTCCAGGCAGAGGAATCCAAAACCATGCTTACAATTTCATGCATGCTTTAAACTAGCATATTGAAGAAACATAGGTTTGTATGTGTCAAAAATGAGAAAAATTAATCATATAGACTATTTTTATGATACAGTGCTTACTAGTGATGGAAACACTTAGATGGTTGGTTTATTTGAATACAATTTCTTAAGACTATTAAGTTAAGGCAACAGTAAGGATTTGAAAGTACAACAACTGATTAACCCTAGCTAAAATTCTCAATATCAGTCACCAACCAAAGGGTAAAGGGCATGAGTCATCTTGTCAGATGCATTTTTAGGGGTTTTCTTTGTGTAGCCTAAGTTTAAAACATAGGGTAAATAGTTCCAGATTGGTATTTTTGAACTGAACCATTCATAGAAATATGAAAATGTTGACAGTGATGTCTTTGAAACTAAAATAATAAATACAGTTAGGACTAAAGCATGCTCCAAATCCTCCTAATGAACTCCTTGCATCTGATCTACTATGATGATGTCTACAGGACAGCTTCCAAAAGCATCTTCTAAAAGACTCCCTCAGCAATGCACTTTGTTGTCTCAGAGTCCTAAAGTCACAAAGTTTATTTATATAACATCTAATTTCTTTGTATTACAATTCCAAACCTATCTCAGTTAAGTTCTACCTCTTCAGGAACAGTAAATGTCTCTTTACTTAGTAATTCTCCAATCATCATCCAAATTCCAACCCAATATGTAAACACAGCACAAATAATAAAAGATCCCCTCTTCCACATCATATGAGAGCAAATGTGATATCACAAACAGTGGAAACACAGTTTGGACCCCAGGTAATCTTAAGAATGGAAAACACAATAGGTAGGAGACAGGAAGAGATGGGTAGTGATGAAAGGCATGTCTCTTTCATGGGACCATTTCATGATAAATAGAATCTAGTTTTGAGAACAAATACACTAAAGGTAGAAAGTTCATCTGGAAATAACCAAAGGTCAATATTCTAGTATGTATCTCTCTTTCCATAGGTGATAAGTGAACAATGACTCTAAAATCAAGGTATATAGGAGAAATCTTACAATTAATATAGCAAAATCTCATTTCATGGATGTTTGTATTTTCTCCTATGACAAGTGTTAGTACAAGATCAATACATTGCCCAAAGTTATTAAAGACAAAGCAGTCATCTGTCTATGCACAGTGATGCAGAGAGAATAAACCAAATGATACCTTGGTCCAGCTCACCTGGTGCCTGGTACGTTAGCTGTTTACTCGAATAATTTAAAAATCCAAGTCTATTTCTTCATTAGAGCTAAGCCTAATGAAGTCAATGTGCCATTAGTGACCCATGTGAAATTTAATGTACTTAGAACACCTTGTTTAAATTATATAAGAAGGTAGCAAAGGCATAGAAATGACAGTAACTAAAGTTAGATTCTTAAAAGTCAACAGCATATTAACTTTGCTGTGTACCTCTGGAACTAAGTGGTTACTTCTTTATTATAGAAATGGAAACCATTCTGTAACTAGCTAGATACAAGATTTCAGTAGACTAAGAATATATAGTGGCTCAGATACAGGATTTTGATGAGATAAAAAATAAGGTTGATCATATAAATCTTCTACCAGTTGTCAATGACCTGACAAAACAAGGAACTAGGTTTGATATATTTTCTACTTGACAATAAATACTGTTTTGCCCCTGTTTGAATATTCCTTAGCTCTAGGTTTTTTTATTACTTTCTACTACATATTACCCCTCTAAGCAT
Organism: Sciurus carolinensis; assembly: GCF_902686445.1. Lineage (NCBI taxonomy): Eukaryota > Metazoa > Chordata > Mammalia > Rodentia > Sciuridae > Sciurus > Sciurus carolinensis. The sequence continues at coordinate 102,558,993 of NC_062218.1, read as the reverse complement.
ACGACCACAGCTCTTAGATAATCATGTTCCTTCACCTGGGAAAGAAGAAAGAGAGCAAATGTGGAATGCCATGTGCTTTAAAATTCATGGAAATATCTTTAAACCCCCAAGCTACCCATAGAAACCCACCTAGATTCATTTCAGATGCTATGGATGGAACCCAGGGTTAACAAGCTCTTCTATTTCAGGTTACTGTGACCCTCCAACAAAGTGCAAGTTATACATAGGTACTATGTAGAAGAGGACGTGCATGCACTTTCCCTGAGTTAGGATAGAAGGAACTAAAAGAAAAACTCTTATAAGATGAAAAGACAGGTAAAACTACCAGTCTACCATACAGCACACTAACATCGTGGAAAAAGAGGCTTTCCAGGTTTGGAGGGATGGAAGGATTTGTTATTACTGCTTGCTTTCCTCTATCTATTCATTCCTGGGTCTGGGAACTTAGTGAACTTGTGATAACACTTTTAGAATAATAGCCTGCAGAAGACTTATCAGTAGGATGCATTTCTTAGCACTATGAAAGCATTGATTGATATTTAGGTAAGCTTTCCAGAAGTCTAGATTTAAGGAGGGTTTCTCCATATTCTCCAACCAGCAGAATTTTAAATGTGTGCAGCAGCTTGGATGAGTGTAGAGAAGAAAGGGTTAAGCCAAGGTTGACCTTGTAGACTGACGCTGGCTCCAGACATTGCTTTATTTAACTGTATAATGTAATACATTTACTAAGTGTAATGGTTTAGATGTGAGGTGTTCCTCAAAAGTTGAGTGAGACAATACGAGAAAGTTTAGAAGTGTAATGATTGGGTGATGAAAGTCTTAACCTTATCAGTGTGTTAGTTCACTTGAAAGCATTAACTGGGTGGTAACTGTAGGCAGGTAAGGTTTGACTGAAGGTGGTAGGTCACTTGGTTCTGGTCTTTGGGTGTACATTTTGTTTCCAGTAACCTGCTTTCTCGTTGCCATGTTTTGAGCTGCTTTCTACCACCATACTCTTCTGCCAAGGTGTTCTGCCTCATCTTGGGTCCAGAGCTATGGAAGTGGCTGACTATGGACTGAGACCTCTGAAACCATGACTGTCAAATAAACTTTTTCTCCTCCAGAACTGTTCTTGTCATATCTTCTGGTTAGAAAAGTTGACTAATAAACTAAGTATCACACATAATTGTTAATTTCTGTGTTCTGTTGAGAATCAGAAGATTTGGCTATACTAACCAACTTTCATGCCTAGAAGCAATGAGCTACAGCTGAGTATCATTTGCCTCAGATTCTGAATTAGCCAGAGTTCTCAACATTCCTACCTCATAGCCTAATAGCCACTTTGTTCATTTATGTTGTATTCAGTACCTTTACAAACACTTAACTTGGGGAGGTTATGGTTGAGATCATCAAGAGATCCTACAGAAAAAGTAGAAAGAGAAACATTCAATAGAGGTTGTTCCTCCTTGAGCAGAGAATGGCTCCATGAAGGAACCATGGGTCTCCAACCATGACCCATGTTGGAGAGCTGATTGCAAACCTTTTGGAAGATGGGGTAGAAAACAAGTCATGGACAAATGCAGATGATGAAACTTGATATTGAACTTCATATTCTACAGAACTTTGAGAAATAAATTTCTTTTCTTTATAAATTACCTAGCTTGTGATATTATGCTGTATCAACAATAAATGGAAAGATAAAAAGTCCTATCAAATCATTTTCTCAACAAAGTTCATCTCTTATTAGACCAACTACCAAGATTATAACATTTACCCATATAATTACCAATGTATTCAGCATATTTCTTTTTGATAAAGACTATACCCCTTGTACACAGAGTAAAAACATAAATGCCCTTAAAACCATCTATCTGTGATAAGTTAACTATCAACTGACCAGTAGGAAGCTTGAATCATAAATGAAAGGTGTGGGAACCCAGACAGCCCATGAGAAGGTAAAAGGATGTAAAATAAGAGAATAAAAGTAGAAGCGGGTCAGAATGAGGATGGCTTGGTTAAGAAAATAGACTTGGTGTGGCTGTCCTCGAACATTGGTCCTTTGCATTTTTAGATGTCAACACAGAGTCGAAGGCCTGTACTTCAAAAATGACCCACAAATGCAATTGGTGAAATAACAAAGAATTTTCTTCTCACACATGTGACAGGAGGGCAATTGTACTCCATAGGTCTTTCTGGTACTCAGACTCCACACATCTGGTATTTCCACCATCCCCTGGGATACTGTCCTCACTTACCAAGTCAAAATAAAATTGATATCCCATATCCTAGACTTTGGGAGGAAGACAGGAGGTCCAGGTCAAGAACTTTCCTTTTAAGTAAATGACTTTTTAAAAAATCACATGTGCTTGCCTTGCATGGGTGAGAGGAAATCATATTTTTACTCATCTGCAGAAAGTATATGATTGCAGCCTCCAATTATTCAGTTGAAATTCCATTATAATGAAAAAATAAGGAAATACACTAGGGGAAGGACAACTAGCCCATCTGTGAAGATATTAAGAAAGTAATGGACTTGCAGAGATCACGTGCTACCCCAACTGTTCTGCTAGCCAAGGGCTATGGCAGTGTTTCTCTATGGAGACCCCTTCTCAAAGAACTGGGCAGAGAAGACCAGGAGCTGGGAGGTAATGGGACTTCAGCAACTAAATAAAAAGATTCTGCATGAAGACTTCCCCAAACAGATTCTGGTTGGCTTGCCTGGATGTGGTCAATCCTCTTGCCCAGCAATAAGAGTTTCCCTCACCACAGACCTGAGAGGTGTTGTAATGGTGCATCACTGCTGGGGAGTGATGTGAAAGGCAGTGGGGACCAGGAGGCAACAGCAGCTCCACAGTGGACATTCCTGAGAAGGCAGTGTCCTGTGATTTGGGTTGAGTAGAAGGAAGAAAGAGGAATATAAACAAACCTGTCCACCTAAACCCCAGTGGAAATACAACACAGCAAAGACATTGTGGTCAGAGGAGTATAGGCATAGGATTCATATTTGCAAAAAAGAACTTCCTCACAAAAAAGTAAAGCCTTTAAAAATTTTTTTTTTTTTATTTTTTCACTTCTGAGTGTGTACAAAAGGTTACAGGACACTGAAAGAGACGAAAGCCAGAGGTGTTAACATCTGGTACCTCTCTGTTCTCCTTTTTATCACAAATACCACTTGCATTGGAAAGAAGTGAAAAACAAAGGGCTCTGATCTGAGATCTTATCCTAGAAAGAAAAGTTAGATTTCTCAAGAAATCTGAGTAATTTTCCCTTCTCCCTCTCATTTAAACTGCATTGTGGCATTTAGCAGGTGAAGTTATTTCACCTGTGAATCTTTGTACAGTTCCAAATATTAATGTTACTATCCAACCTCACTCTCACCTTCTAACAGTGTTGGGTTCTATTTCTCCTGTGACCAAGTTTTCTCATAATTTCTCCTATATCCCAGAGAACACAGAAGAATGTATCAGACATCATCCATTGCCACCTGTTTCAAAGCAACAGGATGGTTTGGGTCCTGATGTCTGTTCTTTTGATTTCAATAATTTCTTACTGGAAAATTAATATTTCATTTTTGAAATATTTTTTATGTGGTCAGCTGAATAATCACCCCCCCCAAATGTTCATTTCTAACACCCCAAACCAGTGAATCTGTTGTCTTTCATGGCAAAAAAATAAAAATAAAAATAACTCTTGCAGATACGATTAAGAATCTTGACATGGGGAGATTACATTGGATTGCCACATAATCCCTAAATGTAATTATAAAGATCTGAATGAGGAAACAGGAGGGTCAAGAATGGAACATGAAGTACTTACTGAAACAGAAATTAGAGGGCTACAACTAGGAGACAAAGACTTCTGGATACCTCTAGAAACTGGAAGAAGCAAGAAAAGGATCTTCTGAAGCCTCCAGAGAACCAACTTTGATTTTAGTTCCTTAGACTCATTTTGTACTTTTGATCTCCAGAACTGTAAAAGCGTAAATTTGTGCTGTTTTAGATCACTAAGTTTATTACAGCAGCAAGAGGAAGCTTATACATACATCCTCTCAATTAGCACTGTAATCACATGGGCTAACTAACCTTATTTTACAAATCATAAGGCATAAATCGAACAGGAAGAATTGATTCACCATTTGTAAATGCCTAAGCCAACTCTATGTTCAGGAAAGTTTACCTGAGGATATTTACACAATAGGATTTCCGTCGCATATTAAAAAGAATGAAGCCAGGAGCAGTGGCACACGCCTGTAATCCCAGCTGCTCGGGAGGCTGAGACAGGAAGATAGTGAGTTCAAAACCAGCCTCAGCAATGGCAAGGTGTTAAGCAACTCAATGAGACTCTGTCTCTAAATAAAATACAAAATAGGACTGGGGATGTGACTCAGTGATTGAGTGCCCCTGAGTTCAACCCTGGTTACCCCCCCATTTCCCCACCAAATAAAAAAGAATGATAAAGATGTACAAACTTTGACCTAGATGCTGGAATATATATGACGTATCTATCATATAAACAGTAATAAGCAACAGCAGATACACAAGGACTAAGAATGCATCTCAAGCAGCATGGAAGGATATATACCAAAGTGGACTGATTATGTATAGATGGTGGGATTATAGAGAGACTTTCATTTATTCAATGCTTAATCCTCTTATCTTTTTACAATGAACAATTATTATTCTAATAATTTGAAAACTGATGGGTATTTTTGGACTAAAGAAAGGTTTTATCTTCCCATGAAGTTAACTTAGCCCCAGACTTTCCAGGATTGCAGTACTTGTCACTCAGGTCTTGGTTTTGCTACCCTTCATATCTGGGTCCTTCTGTTTTCGTCATATCATTACCAGACACACCACTAGTCTATTTCAGGGGAGATATGAGGGCAAAACAAAGAATAAAATACATGAGCCTTTTTTTCCTCCTCTTCCCAGTTCTCTTTCCTGTTTTTCCTTTCAGTTAATGAGCTACCTAAATCAGGATACTGGAGTTGTTCTTAACTCTCTTTACACATATCTCCCAGCTTTTATCAATTTCTCCAATTTTATGCTATAATTTTCTCTTAATTCTACTCCTTACAGTCTATTACAATTTTTAGAAAATTCAGATCAGATTGTCTGATCTTTTCTTCTCCAATCTATAAAACCCTTCTAAATGGGTTCATTGACTCTATCCTGAATTTGATCAACTCCAATCCTCAGAAGCAAAATAAACTCTCTCCCTTCTCCTTACAATCTTTCACAGGCTCCTCATTCTGGACCAAGAGCCTTCCAAAGGGCTTGGCACTTTATTTCACAAATTGGTGCTTCCAATTTTGCATCTTCTTTTTTCATGCTCTTTTCTTACTGGATTTCTGGGTTCAATTGCTTGGATAACACAGAGCTTTTCCTCCCTCTGACAAGACTTTACACACGGCATGTCCACCATGTCTTTCCAATGTCTCTTTATCCTTCCGGTTTGGCCCTGGTGTTCCCTCCTTTGTGAAGATGCAATAGAGTTAGGTTCATCCATCCCTAAACTCTCAGAGTACTTTGTAACATATTATTGGCATACCTCTTAACTAGGGCATTTACCATTGAACCATAATTAACTGCATATAGAATATGTAGTGTCAACCTATCCAAATGATGAACCCCTAAAGAAAACACAGGGCTTTCTTTATTTTTGTGTCCCCTCAGCATATATTGACTGTCACAAACAGGAAATTAATAATTTGTTGCTAAATAAATGATAAATAAATGAAAGAGTAGTGAACTTATTGGAGGCTTACTCTGCAGCAAGCGTAGTATATATTTTGCAATTGAATCCTTGTAAAAGTTCAATGAAATGGGTAATAATATTAATTACATTTTAAAACACCAAAGTACAGAGGGGTTAAATAAATTTCTCAAATTCACTCATTTAGAAATTATCTATAAATGGAGATTAACTCCAGTACCTTGACCTCTATATTAGGATGAATGAATGAACAAAAGAATCACTTCCAGATCCTTCTGATTAGTGTTCAACATGGAAGACTATGGCCTAACCTTTAACTTGTCAATGAGACAGGCTTTTCTAATCCAGTTCTTTATATGTTTTTGCTTTGATCACAGAGGGAGAAATTGAGAAGGGTATTATTAAATAGAAAACAAGAGCAGAACTCACTGACAGCTGGTGGGAGAAGAGGAAGAAGGTTTGGGGCCATTGAGTATTAATTATCCATTACTAGTTAAGTTGTGGCTCTTTCCTAGCAGCTATTCCAGGTATAACATAACAGGAGAAAAGAAATGTTTTTGATCAAATATTTCTTAGAAATTAAGAACAATTTCCACGTGGTGATCACCATAGACTCAACAGCTTTAGATTGGTAGGCTTGGTGACTAGAAACATGGAGTATCAAGAAACCTTCCCTGGTGGGTATATGAAGGAATAAATAATATATACTTGTCTTATGAGAGAGGCACAGAAATGCCGAGAGGGGCATAATGCAATGATAATTTAGTGTATGACTCTAAAACAATGACAGGTTTCATTGTGACATATTATAAAAAAAATTATTTTAGAGTGAGGTTTGATCTAAAAATAATAATCTGAAATCACTGTATAGAGAATTTGTGTAAAGAGAAGGAAGGGTACATGAGGTTGGCATGCCCATCTTTGTCAGAGTAGAGTGAAGCAGAAATTATTGAATGTAAATGGTAAAATACCCCAGAATAGAGAGTATACCACACAGAATAGTTAAAAGTCCAATTACCAAACCAAAGGGAGAGAAGGGTAGGGGTAGCCAAAAACAGAGACTTGTCTCCAGTCAAACACTCTCCATCTTTGTATCTCAAATGATGGCATCCATGAGGAAATGGAATGGTATCATTTTTATTATCAGGATTGTAATGGATGGTTGGTAGAACAATGGAATCCCCTACAGATTTTTTTGTTAAATTTATAGAATGCATTTTGATTCATTGTATACAAATGGGGTACAATTTTTCATTCCTCTGGTTGTACACACTGTAGATTCACACCATCCACGTACTCACACATGTACATAGAGTAATGATGTTTGTCTCATTCCAATATTTTCCTTCCCCTGCCCCCACCCCCCCTCATTCCCCTCTACACAATCTAATGCTCCTCCATTCTTCCCTTTCCCCTATAGCTTTTAAGTATATTTCTATTTTTAAAAAGATATTTGTTTCTCATATATACTGGAGAGGATACCACTAAGCAAGAGAGCTGTTAGAAGTCATTAGCCAGTTCACCTTCAATCGGGTTTGTCATATAAATGGAGTACATAGTACTATCAATAAGATATGTGCAATGCCCATTCTCCAAATATATGCCTAAGGATTTGTAGCAGACTCCCCTTCCTAACAGTTCCTTTAAGTTACAGAATTCCCAGACTCTTGTATATGGGACAGGAAACTGTGGGGGAAAGTGCAGAAAGACTATTATTTCTAACAAGACTCTTAGTCATACACTAATTCAGATTCCCTAGCTTGTGTCATTTTTAAAACTTATGCCAAAAGTCATATCAAAAACTCTTTAAACAAAGTTTTACTAGGCCAAATATGCAGAATTGTAACTAAGAGAATTGTAGCAAGAGCAGCTGCCCACCCTGAGCACATTCCCTGCAAAAAGCTTTTCAGCTACTGGAAAATTTTAAAATATGCAACATGTTATCAAGGGTTTTAAGATTATGATGATGAAGTAGCTGGGGTATGGCTTGTTGGTAGAGCACACGCCTCATATATGTGAAACTCTGGGTTCAATCTCCAGCACCAAAAATTAATAATAATATAATAATAATAATAATAATAATAATAATAAAAAAGATTAGGGTGATGAAATATAAGAAGAAGCAACATAGAAGCAAAAGCATGAGACTGACAGAATAAAAGTCTAGGATTTATACCTTTCCCTGTATTTGTTCTGTATTGTGTATCAATGCAGGACCTGGTGTCTCAGCTCATCCTCTACTGAGGTTAAATGCCTAACTGCCTCTGTGGATGGTACAAAATGCAGATGGTGGTCCAAGTTTTGCCATTAGTCAGCTGTGAGACCTTGGTGAAATCATTTAACCTCTCCCTTCCAAGTTTCTTGCCTGTAGAACAATGAGGTTGCCCAGGTCCCTACTGGCATCAACCTTCTGTTCCTCCATGTGGAGCTCAAGTAAATCCTGCTACCACAAGACAAATGAGTCCCTCCGTGGACAGCCTAACTGCACGTGAAGCAATTTTGCAAGACAACATCACTCCCTAGGCCACAAGGTACCCATTTATGTTTCCTTTTGTATTAGAACTAGGAAAAATTTTGAGGGGGTCACATGGACATGAGAGATCTCAATCTTTTCTGTCAGGGAATTTTATCTACCCTTGTCCTTAGCTGCCTTAACCTCTTCCTCATTCTATTCCTTAGGATATCAGGGTCTTTTCTCCTAACTCTTCTTCTAATGTCCTTTGGAAGTAATCTGACAAACTGAAGAGAAGTCACACTGAAACAGAGAATCACAGGTTTCCCATAAACTGCCTCCACACTGTCTCCCTATCTTTGTGCATTGCACATATTATTATCTAATTATAATTTTGCTTCCCTCTGACACACTGTTTTAACTTTCTATTGACTTTAGCCTCACTGGAAATTATGCAATTAATGTGCTGTTTTCTTATCATTCATATTAAAATACATAACTATTAAAATGATATGTTCATCTGGGAATCACTTAAAATCTTCTTACATATGCCTTCCATGGAATACATTTTACACCTGGGAAATGCTGTACTAGAATGTGAATGACAAATTCTTCTCACCAGGGATATTAGATTTAGAGGGAGGGAAAACCCCACTCTTTATTTACTTGCTATTTCTTTATAACAATGTGTATTTCAGAGGTGTCATGGAAACAATGATAAAAGCATGCTCACTCACACACACACACACACACACACACACACACACACACACATTTTATAGGATGTTAATTTAAAATTAAAAGAATGGAAAGGTTCCTTAATAGTGACTGAAGAAGTCATTTTGGAAGCAGGGAGCTTTCTCCATGACCCTGAAATAATCATATAATAATGATGATGGTAATAATCATGAGAATGGCTGCTGCATGTTAAGTGTGGACAATATGTCAGGGTGCAGAGAGCTGCCCCACCTGGCTTTATTTGTATTCCTGTCTGCACCAGGGGCTGCCATCTCATACAGAGGACCTGGGAGACCTTTTTCATGCTTGCCCTTATTTCATCTCCAAAAACAAACAGTAGGGGGGAAAATAGCCAAACCAAACTCCATGCACCGTGTCTCTCAGGCTTCAGCTCAAAACCCCATTTCATGCTTCAGAAACCAGACTATGACGAGATTCTCAGGTTGCCAAGCAGGGCAGGCTCCAGGCCCCAGATGAGCTCTTGCCACGGGCTGACGGAGGCTAAATTGGCCCATGGGGCAGTGCAGTCACTTTCTGCAGGTGCAGAGCTGCTGTCTGGCTTTCTTTCTCTCAGACAAAGCAAGCAGAAAGAGGATAAGATGAATTATATACCTGGCATAATGGTCCATGGGGCCCTCTGTACCTACTGGGATGATGAAGTAGCCCTCATTTCTAGTTGCTAAAGTTTGACAACTTAGTTGATAAAAAAGTTATTGGTTTGAACTCCTCATAGACAAACCTAGGTTCAAGTCCTGGCTCTGCCAACTGCCGAACTCTGTTGTTTTGAACCAGCTGCATAACCTCTCTGAACCATGTTTTCCTCCATTGTAGCAAAGATACCCACATCCCTACCTCCCAAGATCTCTTGATTTTGATGGAGTGACTATAAAGAGCTTGACACCATGCCTAGGATCCACTTGTATTAGTTTCCTATCCATGCTGTCACTAATTACCAGAAAGTAAGAGACTTAAAACACCACACATTTATTATCACTCACTTTGCATAGGTCAGAAGTCCAGGCACAGTGGTGCTTAGCTGGGTTCTCTACTCTGGGTCTCACAAAGCCAAAATAAAGGTGTTGGCTACACTAAGCTCTTATCTGAAGGCTCAGGGAGATAATCTGCTTTTGAGCTGCACATCCAGGTGGTTGGCAGAATCACATTCTGTGTGGATGTAGGTCTGAGGTCCCTGACTCCTTGCTGGCTGTGAGCCCAGGGCCACCCTCTACGCCAGGAAGCAGCACACATTCCTTCTACCCTGCCCCTCCCCATCCTGCATTCAGCAACACTACACCTCACCTCTGGAATCTCTGACTCCCCCACACTACATTTCTCTTCTGCTTTTAAGGACTCATGTAATTATACCTGGATAACCCAGAATTTTATCCCTATTCTATTTTAAGGTCAACTGATTAATATCATTAATTCCACCACAAATTCATTTGTGAGTGTTAATGTTAGAAACAAAGGTCATGTGGGCTAAAAATTTTGTTTATCACATATAGTAATCAACTCCTGTTAATTGTTATTCATAGTTCAGCTCTACAAAGGAGTACAATTTATTTACTATGACTGCCTAGTATGCATAGGGATTCAAAAGCAGATTCCTAATCCATTGCTGTGATCCTTATATTTATCCCTAAGGAGGAGAGGAACATTATTATTCCCATTCTGCAGATGTTAGGACATATTGGAAGCATTTGATATTTTAGGATTTAGAAAGATTCCACGGTAGAGTTAAAGGATATAGATTACTTTTCTCAATAGGATTTTTGGCAAGGAATAACATGGCTGTGTCTTATGGCCCACTGGGAACCACAGAAGATTCTTCTGGGTCTCAGTACTTCTGAGAATGAGATATGCAGAAATGGCCAGCTCAGAAAGTTGATCACTTATTCATGGCTCTCTTGATATTAAGTAATGAAAACCCCCTTGATAAACTATAAACCAAAAAAGGAAGTGTTTTAAGATTTAATGTTAAGGGCGCAAAGGAATCTTACATAACCTATGTCCAGGGAATGGATCCAGAAACAAGAACGAAAGCCTCAGCAGCCCACACAGCCTCTCCTGTGTGGCCACTCCTCTTTGCATACCTGCTGCATTCTTTGCTCCCGGCAGACCTGCTTTTCTGCACAGCCTGCACCCATCCTTCCCCCAAATCCAAAGTTTATCTGTCTGAAATTTGGGTGACCAGGGTTCTGGTTCTAAATCCCAATTTGAAATCAAGGGAGAAAACTGAAGTCGGTTTTCCTTCTCTTGTCTAATCAGCTATGACAGAGGGACAAAGCCACATAGGATAGACACTGAACATCAGGTCCAAGAGTGTGAGTGTAGGGAGTGGGGGACAATTTCTTAGGCAGCCAGAAGCCATGAACTAGATAGACATAAACACAGGGATTTTCTTAGCATTCTCAATATATCCAGAACTCAAGGGATCTACCCTCTCTACATATTGTGAACATTTCTCTTTCTTTCAAGTGTTGACCTGATTGTATCTGATTGCCATGATTCATCTGAGTGACCCTATTAGGCCAGAGACTTTTGCTGAGTAGTAAAGGTGACTGACCTCCTTTGTAGCCAGCCCCCATGTCGTCGCTTGGACCCCTTGGTTTGCACTCCTGCTCAGTCAATTGTGAATAGTTTTGCAGGATTAGTTTCCTTCTAAATACACAGTGTAAACCCTAGAGATAATAGTAAAATGACATCTTATTAGCGTTCCTTAGAAGAGGGTCACACTCATCAGCAAATTGAAGGGCCATAGATTTCCCAGAAATGCAGAGTTATCAAATGGCTGAGCTGCATCTTTATTCCAAGTGTTGGAATGCCAAATTGCTTACTCTTCCAATTCACTATCCTAGAAAAGACATTGGAATGCATGGGGACTGCTCACAGCACATGCTGTGTTTGCAGAAAAAAGTGATAGGAAAGGTGTCAGGGAGAACAGACCTGATGAAGTAACACCTGGCATAAAAATCAATCAGCATTCTTTCCATTACTATCCCTACACACTTCCTTGGGATCTGCATATTAAGACTCCGAAGGTGAGTTCTCCCAGCATCAGTGATTTCTAGCAGACAAATCATTGATGGGTTGTCTTGGGATTGTGGGTATTAGAAATTTTTATCATGGGTCAGTTTTTTACAAAAAGTTTTCTATTTATTCGTTTTAGATACACATGACAGTAGAGTGTATTTTGACACATACATCCATGGAGTAAAACTTATTTTAATTAGAATCCCATTCTTGTGGTTGTACATGATGTGGAGTTTAACTGGTGGTGTATTCATATATGTACATGGGAAAGTTATGTCTGATTCATTCTACTGAATTTCCTACTGAATTATCCTACCCCCTTCCTTCCCTTCATTCTCCTTTGTCTAATCCAATGAACTTCTATTCTTCCCTCCCAACACCTTGTTGTATATTAACATCTGAGGGAACATTTGGATAGGCCAATTTTTAGATGACTAACACCAACAAGAGTTAATTTTCAGAGTATTCACTGGTATCAGAAATCCTTTTAATCTATGTAATAGTTACAATTGTAAGTGTATACTCCAAGGAGGTAAAACATGTATATGTAAAAATAGATGAATACATAAATAAAATGGTAAAATGTATATCTTCTCTGATCCCAATCCCATGATTTCTTCCCAAAGACAAACTTTGCTACCAGTGTGTTGGGTAACTTTCGAGTACTAATGCTTATATAAACAATAGATCAATAGCCCACTATTTTTGCACTAATGGCCAAATAATACTCTAATATTTCTTCACTAATCTTTTTTCTTAACAGCAAATTTGAAAATTGTTTCAACTGAATATCTGAGGAGATATTTAGGTCTTTATAACCAATAGTAAATAGTCTAATATGTCTCCACCTACCTCACAAACCATAACCCTTTACTGGGTTACGCATTAATTGTATCTTGGCACAGATGAACATATCATTCATATCCTGAGAAATTGCAGCATTCTGTCTAATTGTTATTCACATCTCACTTGCCTTTTATATCACCTGCAACACAAGGATTTTTTCAAGAAAATAATGGGCTAAAGTAACCTCAAGCAAATAATAAAGAGTATTGATCCCTATTGGTTTTGTTCCTGAAGATCCATGCAATCATGTTACCTGAATTTGAAATGAGAATAGGAAACTAGTAGGAAAAAATGTTCAGCCTATATGGACTTAATTAGTTTACAACTGTCTTTTTTATTTTTAACTAACTTGAGAACAAAAAAAAAAAAACTCCCTATTGATCTAATTAGAAGTAGTGGTTAAATAAATTTTAAATAAATAAATTGCACATTTGTAGAACATAAGACAGTTTAAAGGACCTTCTTGTGTAAATGAATTATCTTTTTCTACTCCTCTTCCAGTATCAAATAAATTAGTAGCTCTGGAAAATCAAGATATCTTGAAGGAAAATCTTTTAAATCCTTTTCTAGAAATAACATCTCACAACAAGGAACTTTGAGCATAAAAAAGAGTTGTCTTGACAGTTATTAAAAACAGAAAATGGAAATGCCTCTAGGATTGATAAGCTCACTTCTGGGTTTGTGGTAATGATAAGTTTGTCATCGAGGAAACAACTAAAGAAGATTCAAAAACAACAACACATAAGGTTTTGCTCTGTTCTGAATTAACTTGTACCCCATTGTGAAAGCAACCTCTAATGATAACAACTGAGTTATAAGTAGGATTTGTTCTGAGGAAATCAGCCTACTGCCCAAATTGCTAAAAGAAAAAGAGAAAAATAAATGACATGGAATCTGTCTTGATGTAACTGCAGGGCTTCAGATAGCTAGTGAACATCGCCTATCAAATGAAATATTCATCTGTTTATCTCCAGTTGTTTTATTTGGAACAATTCCTTTCCCAAAATAATTATAAAGCAATTACTTGCCAGTTTTCACTTTATTGGTTACTACTTTTACTCAAAGAATAGCAATTACTACATAATTACAGTACATGGTTATCTGAACAGTCTTAACTGTGCCTACCAACAATAAATTATACAGTCAGTGTAGCACTGATTATGTATTCTATAGAGCATAAATATGTAATGACTATGTAGTTACATATTAATAAGTCCCTCTTTATTTCTCAGAGTCTACAACAATAAAAGGCTATTGGATTGACTTCCACGTGGTAACCTGTGGAGTCATGCTTATTGTTCTCCTGGCTTTCTGGAAGACAGCACACTGCAATGTGCGTGCAGCATTGCACACTCATTCTCAATTTCATCCAAGTACACTCACTGGGACAGAGAGAATACAAAAAATGAAAAGTAAAAGTGCTTTTTTAAAAATCCTCCTTTCTAGCCTGTGTCCTTTTTGATGGGAAACCTGCATCTCTGGCTTGGATTCAAGAATTGCAGGTGCAGAAGCTCAACAGTGTCGCAGCAGCCTTACCTTCATATAATTACTTCATACAGAACTCCTGGATTCAAAAGCAGTGAAAGGACCTGAACTTGATTTTGAACATGATTTTAATGTTTATGTTCTTAGGATATAATTTGGTTTTCAAAAGTGACCTAAGGGAATCAAGTATCCTAGAACAAAGAATTTAAGAATGCAATTCTTTAATAAACCATAAAATAATTTTCTTTACTTATAAAACTAAATTTCACCAAAATCTGAATTCCATGTAACAATTCTGTCATCACAAATCTAAATCCAGTTCAGCAATCTGCACTACACCTGAGCTACCCTCTAAAACCTGGGAGAAGTAGGTAGTACTATCATTTGGGTACAAATAGAGAATGTGTGGTAAGAAAGGGCTTCAAAGACAAAGGACAGAAAAGCAGCTCTCCCAGCAGTATGGAACACCTCTGGGAGTTGTCACGCCAGGGACTTAGATCCTGACATGCACAGGTGAAGAGAGAGGAAATGAGAGTTGTCAACTTAGCCAAATGCCCTGCTACTCTTCAGTGAGCACACACTCTTTCCAGAGTCAACCATCTTCTGAAAATATATCCTTTCCTGTTTGACCCTGATGTTCCTGGAGCAGAGATTATTGTGACTTATTAAGTATTCCAGACATAGTGGAGAGCCTGTCACAAAGGAGCAGGAAGAGACAAGGACAAAGAAAGTTGAGGTCAATACTACTGGGGTCACCAAGAAAGGCAGACAGTGGGTTACATCAAATAAAATATTGTACCTGTCTCCTTGGAGACTGGCCTTGGGGTCTAGATCCAGGTTAGCACACAATAAACATTTTATAATGAAGTAACTGAATGAATGACACTATAGAAGTTTTCAGCACTATAAGTCAAGCACATTGAAAGAATGTAAGAGAAAATACCTCCAGAGTAACTATTAATATGTAAATGTCACGACATATACCATCTTCTAGTATCACTGCAAGAACTCTCCAACAGTATGTATTATTAGTTTAATTTAACTGATAAGGAAACTGAGCCAGGTCTGATGAATTCACTTGCCCTTAATAAGTGCTGGGGCTTGGGTCTGAGTTCAAGTTTCTTGGACTCTAATACCTGTGCTTTTTCAGCTATAACGCCCACTTCCAACAACACCTGAGTTAACTTTCAATATTTCTTACTAGGTACCAGATACTTCGTAGACATCATTTTATTCAATTCTACTTAATAATCTCATTAAGTAACTAAAGTCCTATCATCATTCTCAATCTACAGATGAGGAATTTGAGTCTCAAGGAAGTAAACACTCTTGCTCAAAATGGTTTAGTAAGTCCTAAACCTGGAACTCCAGTCCGGATTTAATAGCAGAGCCCATGTCCCTCCTTGGTCATTGTCCTCTGGCATTCTCATATCAAAGATTCAAAGGGAAGAGGTGATTTCCTGCCCCAAAGAAACTATACTGTAGGGAGGAGTCCTAGTGTTCCCTCAGGAATTATATCTTCTCACAGGAATTTATTGCTTAATTATATTCAGATAGTAAATTGAATACATGTTCTCCTGGTTTCACTTCTCTTCTCTTTTTCCCCCAGCTATGCCAAGAGTCTCACCTCCACAAACTCCTGGAACCCTAGATGTTGGCTATGTCTACTGGACCCTGAGACCCTTGGGGTCTGAAAAGTTAATTCTCATTTTTGTACCTATAAGGCCACGTACAGGGCCTGGCTGAGAGCAGGTAATCCATCACTTTGGAGAGATCAGTGAGTGAAGGAGTGAATGAAAACAAGGAATGTTAAAGGAGAAGGAATTTTAAAGAACATTGATTCCTACATCTCATGTTGAAAAATTCTTTCCTTAGAATCAGAAAAATATTACACGACTTGCCCAGAAGCGATTGTGAGATCAATGTATGATACATCCAGGTGTGCATCGGCACACACATACAGTTTATATGAAGAGTACTGGCCCATATCGATAGAGTAAAATACATATAATATGCCTCTCTTGGGACCATACTTTAAGCGGATTCTGAATTTTTACAGGTTTTTAGTTATATAGGCCACAGATTGTGATGAGAACACACCCTAATTTGGCAAGAGTTTCATATCCATAATGAGATTTCTAAATGTCGTCTGTTTTTAGTACATAAGGATATCCTAAGTAAAATATTTAACATAATTATGGCACTTGTCTTACCATCCTTTCTCCATCCATCTATACCCCCCAAACGATTAGAGAGCCTGAGTCGGTAGTCAGCAATGAAGGGGTGCTGTATATTTGAATATTTATCAAGCATGGATTTTAAACAAGCAGACAATTTATGCCTTGGCAGTGAGGAATTCTAAAAAAGCATGGAGAGAATTGAAATGGACACATTATGTCATAATAGTAACCTTATAATTTCTCATTCAAACCAAGACCAGGACACATTTGAGAATGAAGGAGGGGTTTTTGGTCATTAGGTATGTCATGCCCCACGCATCCCAGGAGAGATGGTCACCCTACTTATCTGGGCACATTTATAGAAAAATACTAATTAAGTTTTCAACAAAGGTAAGAGTCATGGTTTGATTAAAAAGAAGTTTACAGTGGGTGAAAACATTCTTGATATGGGCCATAATAGGATTTTGTGCTTTACCACCTTTGAGGGATTTGAGAATCCGATAAAAACCATATACTTTTCCACCAGGCAATGAGCATACATACAAAATTGCCATCCAAAATTTTTAGAAGTCCACGAATTCCATGAAGTCCATCCACAGACCACCCCCAGACTCTAGATTAAGAACCCTAAGTTAAGAATCCTCCTTGTAGGTTGAGGTTTCTCAACCTTGACACTATTAACAGGTTTGACCAAGCAATGCTGTGTAACGGGGGCTGTCCTGTGCACCATAGGGAGTATCACAGCCTCTCTCTCACCTCATCCATTAGATGTGAGTAGCACCCATTCCCCACTGTGACTGCAATAAGTGTCCCCAGACATTGCCAATTGTCCCCTGGAGGCAATATTGCCCCAAGTTAAGGTCACTGTCCCAGAGGCAGGAGCATGAAAATCTCACATGAGGGATAAAAAGCAGATGGGATTTACTAGTGTTCAACATATAGTAAACTGGAGTTTAATGAAAAGTAATTCAAAACTTCCCTTCCAGTCAGTCTGTCCTTTTAGTTCATGACAGATATGACTTTTTTATCCACCCCCCAACAAAAGAAGGTTAATGACGACCTACTTAGCAGAATCTGCTCCACTGAAAGTTTCCTACCTCCTCATGCCACCGTCTTGACAGGTGTTGAGCAGGAATGATTCTGCAAAACATTCTAAAGTGTTTGTAATAAAGAGAACTTGTAATCTAAACTGTGAGAAACATTCTGGGAGAATGTTCCATTTATAATCAGTCCTGCAGAGAGAGGGCGACTTAGACACCTGCAGAGGCATACTTTCCCACTTGATAAGTGTTTATTGCACATGACTGCATCAGCCTATTCTTCACACTGGAAAAATGAGGGAGGGATCACTTTCTGAAACTTCTGAGCTTCAGTTTCCTCTGTAACAACTAGTTTCCTCTGAGGGTGGACAACGAGACACCAGGTCCAAAGGGTGGGTCTGCAGATTAGCATTTAGTAAGACACACAGGATGTCTGCTACCATCTGAATGTTTGCTCTTTCATCCCACCCCCAAATTAATTATGTTGAAATTCCTAATGCCCAATGTCATAGAATTGAGAGATGAGGAAGGACTTAGGAAGGTGGAGCTCTTGTGAATGGAATTATGCCCTTAATAAAAGATGCTCAAGAGAGCACAGAATTCATTTCCAACCTCTGATACAACCAGGAAGCAAACCTTGCCAGACACCAAGCTTACTGGCACCTTAATCTTGGACATTCAGCCCCCATAACTTTGATAAAATAATTTATATTGCTATAAGACATGTTTATATCATGTTCAAGATAGTTTGTTACAAGAGCCTAAAGGAACAAAGACAATACTCTTAAGGAATTTAATAGGGCTAATGAGGAAAGGAGTAGGGACTCAGGTTGTCATTTGTCTCAGTTTCCCACATTTACAAAAGGCCTCAAATGTTAACTTTTTGTACTACCACCAACTGAGATCATATATGACATCTATTTTTAACATGGGTTGAAATAACAAGTAAGATAAATGCAAGCATATTAGAAGTCATGTTTTTTGTTACCCTTTGGGTGGCATTTTTTCAATTTTAATATGCCCAAAGCTTCAAAAAATAAAAGTAACTTAAATCTCCCACAACCTTGGGACATTATTCTTCAACGTCAAGCTCAAATATTATCCACTGTGAAGTCCTGCAGACCATCCCCTGTTTCATCAGTAATTGTGACATCAATTGAGCTGGGAGTTTTGGGAAACAAAGAGCACACATTGGTTATATCTTATTTATCTCTGTCTACCCAGACTCTGATTATAAAGCTTGGCACCAAAGATATTCAATAACATTAATAGCTGGAGTGTTTATATATATTGCTCTTTTCTTTCCTGTTAAATTAGAAGATTCCAAATCTCAAAGAAGGGCCACAGATTCTGATCCTATATTGCCTAAGATTAGGTTCTGGAGCAACACTTAAGAGGAAATGCTCTGGAGTTCTAGAGAGACTAGAGGCCTGGCTGCAGGGTGGAGAGTAGGGCTTCAGCTTCAGGGTGCTCATACCAGGTAATACAGACTGCAAGTAGAACACTGCTCTGGATTCCCTCTTCTCTTAACACTTCAGTTCAATGCCATTCAGCAGGGAGCACTCTGAAGAACCATTATTGGCTGGCAGCCTGTGATACAACTTTTTCCCAGATATGGCTGGTGCTGGCATTTCCAGCTTGACAATGAAATTAATGCAAAGGATGCAAATTTAGTTATCTTAATTTCTAGAGGTGAAAATCCTATCATTTCACAGATCAACTATACCATAGTTCTAGTGGCATTGATTGAGTTGACATGGAAGATATTTTGAAACTCCATTTTTACATTACTTCTAAAAACAGGAGCTGGGACTTACTGAGTATTTAATATGTGCCAGGAATTACATTTAGAAAATTGTATGTCTTATCTCACTTAATTATCTCAGTACCTTTGTGAATTGATGTGATTCTAAGAATCTTTGTATTGTCGTCTATGTCACTGATGAGTAAATCAAGGCTTAGTGTTTAGGCCACTTGCCCAGAGTCAGTATTAAACACGGGCTGATATGATTTAATTAATTACTACTCCATATGAAACCATCACTCTCAATCTTTAAGTCAAAGCATTAATTGGCATTCTGAGTCAGTAGAAGTCTCAAAGATTCATGTGGATATCCAGTTAGTAAAATAAATCCTGAATCTGCAACACCTGACTACAGTCATTTTGATATTTCATCCAAGCAGTAGAATCCCACAGAGAACATACAATAACTTATGTAGAAGTCTTGAGAATGCAGACTCCCTTTCTCTACTTCTTCCTCAGTCCAGTTGAGCAGATTTGCCTTTGTTTATGGTCTTTGTGAGATTATAAAACTAAATCCCACAAAACAAATATCCCAATTCAAAAAACAGGACAGGCTGGGCAGTTGCAGTGCATCAAAAAAAGCAACTAAGTCCTAATCCAAGGACTTAGTTCTAGATGCTGTTCAAGGAGACAAGTGTTATCAAAAATACAGTAAACTAGCCAGGCATGATGGTGCACAACTGTTAATTCCAGCAGCTCAGGAGGCTGAGGCAGGAGGATCTTAAGTTCAATGCCAGCCTCAGCAATAGTGAGGCATTAAGCAACTCAGTGAGACCCTGTCTCTAAATAAAATTCAAAATAGGATTAGGGATGTGGCTCAGTGGCCAAGTGCCCTGAGTTCAATCCCTGGTAAAAAAAAAAAAAAAAAAAAAAAAAAAAAAAAAAAAAGCAGTAAACTAGATGTTACCACTACCATGAAAAGGAAATACCACTGGAAGATTGAATCACATGCCAACTAATGTTATTTAATATCTTTGATCTGGGTTCCTTAATGTGTAAAGAGCATAATTATGTGTTCTATTAATAAATTAATAGCAACCACTCTGGAAAGCAGTATGGAGATTCCTTAGAAAACTTGGAACGAAACCACCATTTGACCCAGCTATCCCACTCCTTGGCCTATACCCAAAGGACTTAAAATCAGCATACTACAGAGATACAGCCACATCAATGTTCATAGCTGCTCAATTCACAATAGCCAGATTGTGGAACCAACCTAGATGTCCTTCAATTGATGAATGGATAAAGAAAATGTGGTAGATATACACAGTGGAACATTACTCAGTTATAAAGAAGAATAAAATTATGGCATTTGCAGGTAAATAGATGGAGTTAGAGAATATCATGCTAAGTGAAGTAAGCCAATCCTAGAAAACCAAAGGCCGAATGTTTTCTCCAATAAGTGGATGCTGATATATAACGGGGTGGGGGGGAGGCTATAAGGGAAGAATGAAGGAATGTTTCATTGTGTAGAGGGAAATGAGGGCTGGGGAGAGGGTGAGGGGAAGAAAAGATAATGGAATAAGACAGGCATCATTACCCTATGTACATGTATGATTACACAAATGGTGTGACTCTATATTGTGTACAACCAGAGAAATGAAAATTCGTACTCCATCTGTGTACAATGAATCAAAAAAAAATAAATAAAAGAAAGAAAGGAAAGAAAAAAGAAAAAAGAGAAAAGAACAGGAATGGAGGGAAAGGTAGGAAAGATACTGACGGAAGGGAAAGAAGAGAAAGTGGTGGAACTTATTTTCTTCTTGATTGCTTTCAGTGCTAAGTTTAAGGGAGAAAATTAATCCTCTGTTTCTCAGACTCTCCCCACAAGTAAAAAGAAATAAAAGTATAAATTTACATCTCAATTCTATCTCC
The DNA here is from genome assembly GCF_902686445.1 of Sciurus carolinensis. Taxonomy (NCBI): domain Eukaryota; kingdom Metazoa; phylum Chordata; class Mammalia; order Rodentia; family Sciuridae; genus Sciurus; species Sciurus carolinensis. The sequence continues at coordinate 102,537,846 of NC_062218.1, read as the reverse complement.
AGTGACTTGATGGTAAGGACTAGGCTGAATGACTCAGTATTTGCAGAGAAAGCAATGGGGAAATAAACCAAGCACTGAAATTCAAAAGGAAAATCTGAAACTGCCCTTTCAGAGTCATTTGAATGGCTGTCTTTTGATCTGAATGATTGTCAAGCAAATGGATCCAGCTGAACACTCACTTGCCAAGGAGTTAACTGAAAAGATACTCCTCCAGGATCAAGCACCCAATTACAGGATACTTGACTACAGCAGGCTCCTCAACCACAGTCAGGCTGCATAATCTTCCCAAGTGGATGTCAGGAATGTTCTCTGGCATGAGGAAAGGTCCAACAGTTTGCTTCTAATAGCACCTTTCTGAAATCCCTAGCTCTCTGAATTCAAGTCTCAGCTAATAAGCAGACCCTGTCATCATCTCTTCTACACTCTTACAGGCATTGTAGGACTGTTATTCAGCTTTTCAATTTAGAGGAGAAAAAGTTTGTTTTTGCTCGCTATTACAGAGGATTCAGTCCAAGGTCAGCAGGCTCCATTTCTTTAGGCCCAAGTTGAGACAGAACATCATGGCAGAAGGTTGTGGCATGGGAAGCTGCTCAGCTCATGGCAGCAGGAAAGCACAGAGAGAGAGAGAGAGAGAGACAGAGAGAGAGGGAGAGAGACAGAGAGACAGAGAGAGAGGGAGAGAGACAGAGAGAGAGACAGAGAGAGAGGGAGAGAGACAGAGAGACAGAGAGAGAGAGACAGAGAGAGAGGGAGAGAGACAGAGAGAGAGAGACAGAGAGAGAGGGAGAGAGACAGAGAGACAGACAGACAGACACACACACACACACACACACCATGGACAAGATAAACTCTTCCAGGACATGCTCCCAGTGACCCACTTCCTCTAATTAGGTCTCACCTCTGAATACTTCATTCATTCATCAATGGATTAATCCACTGATAAGGTCAGAGTCCTAATGATGGAACCATTGCCTAAAAGTCCCATCTCTGAACTTAACTGCAAGTGGGGGACACATTTTCAACACACGAGCTTTGCGGGGACAGTTCAGATCTAAACCAGAGGAGTCTATAGTGTCAATCATTACTCTGTATGGAAACAAACACATTTCTCCATCTGCTTTAACTCAAAATTGCAAGCATCTTATAGGATGCCACTCAAATAGTACAGGTTTAATAAATATTGCAGAATGTTTGAATACCTGATTGCTGAAGTGAATAAAACTTGCCAACTTTTTGAAGAAGTTAATAAGACACCTTATTCTTGGAGGATTTTTGTTTTGTTTTTCCTACTTCAAGAGATTCTAAATTTGGAGGTGAGGTAGGATAAAAAGAATAAGCAATAGGCAGAAAGAAAGCATAAAGAAAGGACAACAAATGAGATTTTTAATTCAGAAGTTCTGCATACTTTTCTAGGCCAGCCTCTCCTACAAGTCTGTCACTCCCAAATTCCTTGAAAATCTGTTAATCTACTTGTACATTGTTAATTAAACCCCCAATAAATCAATTAAGAAAAGAGAAGTATTTCAAGAAACATGTACCTTGGGCAACTTTCCAGGGTTATCTATTGATGAGATAATGAAGATGACAACAGTCTCAGATGCTGAGATGGACCAGATCAGCAGAAACCATCTTGTGATCATCAGAATGAGAGCATTCCCACTACCTTTTATACCCACCCTTTGGCAACTTTTCTTTAAAAGAAGAGCCAGGAACCCTCAAACCACGTCTCTCACTCTTAAGATGGTCCTCATTCTCCCCTGAACGTGTGCTCCTTCCTTTACCCCAAAAGTCCTCCCTCTCTTGAGATCGCCCCCATCCTCCCTTGTCGGTGTTCCTACTTCCTAAATAAACCTCCATCTGTGGCTCCGACTGGTACGTTGCTGGCATTCTTTTCTGTCACATACCAAGAACTCCACTGTTCCTGAGCGAAGCTCCCCCTTCGCTCCCAGAAATCTTTGTATTCTTCTTCAGAGATATTTCTTCTCCCATGGCAAGAGGAGCTAAGTGTTTTTGGAAAATCTTTTGGAAAAAGGGTCCTTGAATACTGCTCCCTAACACTTCTTTACACACACACACACACACACACACACACACTCAGTGAAATCTTGATGGGTCTCTTGTAAGAAATGAAAACCGTTTGTTCTGATTCAAATATGCAAAGGTGACTAAAGGTATGTTTCTATGATTGTTCTACCCATATATTTAGCTATATACGTGGATATAGACATATTCAGAGAAAAGTACATTTCTTAAAATTTCTGGTTTCATATTCAGAAAAATATTTTTTTCAAAAAATTGAATGAGGCATAATACCTAAAAATGGAAAATGTGCAATAAAAATATTCAGGTATTTTTCACTGAAAATCTGAAGTAAGTTCTGACCACCTTATGTAGGCTTTAAGATATTTGAAGTCTCCTTAAGGAAAAGATAATTACATATGCGCAGGAGAACAATAAACTCAGTAGAAATCAAAACTTAATTATGAGCCAGGCGCAGTAGCACACACCTGGAATCCCAGCATCTTGGGAAGCTGAGGCAGGAGGATTGCGATTTCAAAACCAGGCTCATCAAGTGAGATCTTGTCTCTAAATAAAATACAAAATAGAGCTGGGGATGTGGCGCCATGACTGAGTGCCCCGGAGTCCAACCCCAGTACCAAAGGAAAAAAAAAATTATGTTCTGCAAGCTCTCAAGAGGGAGGTCAACAAGACTAAAATCACTCCTTTTAACATCTCAAAAGCTACAGAGACATTTCTCTCAAATGGTCTGGTCCTAATAGTTTTAAGCTGATTTAGAATAGATGGAATTTTTACAGAGAGCAAGAAGAGTATTTTGGGCAAGGGGAATAGTCACAGCAAGTTAGTCCCTTCTGATTAACTTTGGCTTGAAGTCCACTTTATCTCATATGAGGATGGAAACTTTTACTTGTTTATATGTTCCACGTGAGTGATGTTTTTCCCCATCCTTTCACCTTCAGTCTGTGGATGTCTTTGCCTATGAGATGAGCCTCTTGGAGACAGTATATTGTTGGGTATTGTTTTTTAAAATCCAATCTGCTAGTCTGTCTTTTGATTGATGAGTGTAGGCCATTAGCATTCAGGGTATTATTGAGATATGATTTATATTTCCATTCATTTTGGTTTATTTCTGACTTTTAATTTGACTTAATTTCTCCTTTTATTGCTGTTTCCTTTAGTGTCATTCCTCCCTTTGCTGGTTCGAATTTTTTTTTTTTTTCATTTCCTTCTCATGTAATATTTTGCCAAGAATGTCCTTTAATGTAGGCTTTCTAGTTATGAACACTTTTAACTTTTGTTTATCATGGAAAGTTTTTATTTCCTCTTCAAATCTGAAGCTTAATTTTGCCAGATATAAAATTCTTGACTGTCATCCATTTTCTTTCAGAGCTTGGTATATATTATTCCAGGACCTCCTAACTTTGAGGGTCTGGGTTGAGAAATCAGCTGAGATCCAAATTGGCTTTCCCCTATGTGTAATCTGATACTTTTCTCTTGTAGTCTATGGCTTAGGAGGCTGAGGCAGAAGGATTGCAAGTTCAAAGTCAGCCTCAGCAAGTTAGCAGGGCCCTAAGCAACTTAGCAAGACCCTGTCTCAAAATAAAATAAATAAATACATAAAAAAGACTGGGTATCAGTGATTGAGCCTCTTTGGGTTTAATTACTGATACAAACAAAAAAAATTTTATTGTGAGCTAGCATACTGTGTTATGTGGTAGTCTCTTATATTTCACAACCATTTTCCCTTGTGTTTGAAAAAAGAAAAGAATAGAAAAAGAAAGAAAGAAAAAGGAAACCAGAAATCAGCTTGGTGTATTCCTAAAACATGCCTGGAAAGGACTCGAATAAATAAGGAAGAAAGGAAAAGGGGAAGCAGGGTGGAGAGTGTGATAAAGGATCTATTATCAGAAACTATATATGAAAAGAAATGATAGGTGGGATGATACATTTATTTGAGAACTGTAAGTGGAATTGGGATTGTATTCTGCCCATCATTTTGCAGAGAGAAACCAAGGCCAGGGTTGTGTCTACTGCCTGCCCCTTCCCAACATTTAGTTTTCCTCCAAATCTTCACATTTCCTAATACCAAAATTTAGTTTGAGAATTTGAAGATTTGACACTCCTCAAATGTAAATGGCTATCTTCTGAATATTCCTTCTACAGTCTCTGAACTGAAAAGGGAGAACATAAATTTAGAGACTCTCTTTATTTGATGCTGTTTCTAGTTTTGTTTCCAATGCAATATTAAGATCATATAGAAAGCCACTAACCAGAGAACTAGATCTCAAAAAAATGTGTTCAATATTGATTGTCATCTGAAAATGCCTAACTTTAGAATGTCTGGAGGGCAGGTCACAGACATGTAAGTAATGAATTCATTTCCTGACTTCAGAACTTTCTAGATGTGCAATTTTGGGCAACTTTCTTAGTCTCTACAAAATGCAATTCCTCCACCTGTAAAATCACTCATCTTGTGGCGGATATTGTAAGGACTGAATAAGAAAAGACAAGTAATAAAGAGTCCAGAAAACCTTAAGTTCTCAACAAATGTTAACTGTTAATAGTAATATCTTAAAATGCATTGTGTTCTAAAAAAATTTGAAAGTTATGCTTTAGAATAGCAGATTCTATGCTGATTTCCATGTCATATGAAATTCGCTTACTTTACTTTGCTTTGGGGTTAACATGTGAAACCTATTTTTACATTAACCAACAGATTGAAAACCTGCTTCAGGCCCAATAATGAAGAAATCTCTGCAAATAATATATTACTCTACTGAATGAATTTATTCAGAATTTTATGAATCTAAAACTGAGATCATTTAACTTTGACATACATTAAAGTTCTGTGTTTTACAATTTATTATTGATTTTATTTATGGCTAAATATGAAAGAAAATCATTGTGAAGTTTAAGGGTGCTAAGGATCTTTGACTGGCCATAGTGGGGACAAACGGCTTTAGAGGTGACTCTAGGGGAACCACAAAGTTCTCAATGGATGCACATCTTGGATGCTTGATAATGTCTCTAGGAAACTATATATAGCTTTGATCAGATTCTTAAAGGAGTTCATGACAATAAAAGCTTAAGACATCATTAACCAACATAAATAAGGCAATGATAAAATTAACATGCCATGCATATAGATAGACTTATGAGTAGCAGTTCTTATACCTGGGTAGATCTGTACATGGTGACATTGAATAAGTCTATGATACATTGAATGATAAAACTTTGAGAATTATTTTTTAAGTTGCAGAATGATATTTACAATAAAAATGTTTATATAGACTAAATGAACATGTACTTCTAAACATAATATGTTGCATATGTAGCAAATATTTTTACAAAATAAAATTAAATTGTATATATATATGTACATGTATATATGTGCTATGCATATATTTTAGAGAACGTAGAAAATATATATTAGTGGTTAATAATGAATATCTGTAGGTAGTAAATATATGAGGGATTCATTTTAACTACCATGTTTGTTTTCTCAAGTTGCTTTTTTCACACATTTTAACATTTATGAAGTCAGAATTGACCTTATCATTAAAATATGTATTCAATGAAATATTTCTTCCCCAAAATATTTTACTGATCAATATTGTAATTGATGGTGAATTCAAGTAAAAAACATATAGTATGTATATATTTCTGAACTACTTAAATCTTTTCAAGAAGCAAATATCTATTTTTGGCTTGCTTTTCTAAAACAACCACCAGAGTAGGTAAGGTTTTAAGTTCCTTATTTCTTTTCCACATTATATTTAAATAAAGTAGGTCACAGGAATTTGTACCTACATATAAAAATTTATTATTTGCATGTATTTGCATATCAGTCAGTATCATTAAATGTTATTTCTTTAAGCCTAGGAAAGTTTTCTTTTGGTAAAATAGTTCTACCAACGATGTTAGAACCAGAAGGTCTTTTATTACCTCTCATATGGACACAAATACATGATAAAACATACATTGTCATAGAGTTCTTAAATATTTGAGGCACTGATTTAAGTACTTTATATGTATTATCTGAATTTTCAAAATAATGACATAAAATAAATTCAGTATATTAAGTCAAATTTATAATTAGAGTAACTGAGGCATAGAGACTGAAAATTATGCTGTGTCCCAGAGCTAGCATGAAGCAGGGGCAGGAATCTAACCAATCTGTCTACCTTGAAGGTCACCCTTATCTGTTGCACTGTTCCCTCTCCACATGTTCTAATCCCATCCTTCTAGTCAGAGAAATAGCATAAACATACCTGGAAAGTATTGTTTGTGTTCACCTGTGGTTAAGCCAGAGTGTTTCCAGAACAGGAAAAGAATGAGCAATAAAAACACAGGGAAGACTAGTGTAAGGAAGGAATTCTAAGGTCTCTCAAAAGCAAATGTGTTCTTTAAAGCATACACATTTTAATTAGATGAGTTAATTTTACATTCTCTTTTCAAACAAAACTCTTTAAAGCATAATTTGTAATGATTATATAACAGCCCACGGTATTTATGTTGGCTTGCAGATGTTCATTTGTAGTGACTGAAATAAATAATAGTAATCTGAGAGAGCATTAAAAAAAGGTGAAAGTTTTCTCCAGTTTCTACTGCCCCCAGAATGCACTAGGATCTAACAGGGTCCTCTGGGGATAACACCATATCCAGGGGTTCCTACAGGCTTGGCAAAAGCATGTGGTAAATATTAGCCCTGGTCTTTTCTAATGAAGTCTTCTAATGAAAACTTTGTCAGACATTTTCCTATTTAGGTTACATAGGGGTGTACAACTTAAAAGGCATACTACCTTCTTAGAAGCTGTGTGGAATGAACAAAATCTAATTGTTTGATTTACTAGTTGATTTAGTATTTATAAGCAGACATCTCACTGACTGTGGAAGTACATGTTGGTATCAGCAGAGTGGGGGATATTCATAAAGGTTAAAAATAAATGACCAAAAGATGAGGCTCAAAAATCTGTTAGTGTTTAGTCAGATGATTTATTTCTGTAAAACATTCCAATGTTCACATTTCATATATTAAAATAATTTAAAACTAATTTTGCATTGCCTTTTGATCTGAAATCATAGCAAGTGCTGCCATTGAAACAGATGAAAAATTAAGTGTCTCCATCTCTTTGGAAACAGGGCACAACTAAATTGCTCTATTGTAATTTTTAATTCACAACTCAGGACTCTGTAGGGTCTGTGCTCAATTTGCTAGGTTTTGCTACCACAGAAACCAAAGAGCAATTATCTACAGGGCAGAAAACCTGAAACAAAAGCCTTGGGGACAGAAAGGACACTCAAAACTATGTTCCAAGTAGCCTCAATTTCAGGGGAGAGAATGAGAGAAAGACTGTGTGTCACAGGTGTTTGAGCTGGGAGGAATCAGCTGACAGCATCCTCCGCATCGCCCAGCTATCATCCTCTGCCCTCACCTCTCTTGGATCTCCATGTGAACATGGGAGCTTCCTATCATCTGCAGTCCATTCACATGTTCACCCTGATTACTGTCTTCCACTCTTGGTAGGAGTCCCCAAGTCAAAAAGGAATAAACAACTCTATTTGTCATTGATTTTTCTAAGAAGTAGAGATGACCATATTGTACCCCTGATTTCTTTTATTTTTCAATTAATTGACAAGTAAGTTTGTATGTATTTATCATGCACAATATAATGTTTCAATATGTGCATACATTGTAGAATGACTAAATCAGGTTATTTAAAATAAGCATTACCTCATATACTTATTATTTTGTGGTATAAACACTTAAAATCTACTATTAGCAAATTTCCACATGCACAATATAGTGTTAGTAGCTATAATAAGCATGATGTACAACAGATTTCTTGAACATATTCCCATCTTACCAAAATCTTATGTCCTTTGACCAGTATCTTCCTATCTCTGCATCCCTCTGCTAACCACCCTTTTACTCTACTTCTGAGTTAAAGTTCACATATAAGTGAGATCATGTGGTATTTCTCTGTCTGTGCCTGGCTCATTTCACTTATAAACATGACTCCAGATTCATCCATAGTACCTTATTTGTTTAGCTTGAATAGTATTCCACTGTGTAGATACACCACATTTTATTTATTCACTCATCTGTCGATGGCCATTTAGATTGATTCCATATCAGTTATTGTGAATAAGCTGCAATGAACACAGAATAGATGCCTCTTTGACATACTAATTTTGTATTCTTTGGATATATACCTAATAGAATTGCTGGATCATATTGTAGTTCTGTTTTTAATAACTTCCTTTTTTTTTTTTTTTTTTTTTTTTTTTTGCACATCTGGGAATTTAACTCAGGACCTTGTGCTTGCTAGGCAAGTTCTCTACAAGCGAGCTACATACCCAGCCTATTTTTAATTTCTTAAGGAACCTCCATACTGCTTTCCACAATGACTGTACTGATTTGCATGGTGGGCAAGTGTTCCCTTTTCTCCACATCCTTACAGCACTTGCTTTCTTTCATCTTTTTGATCATAGCTATTTTAATAGGTATGACTTGATATCTCATTGTGGTTCCAATCAACATTTTCCTGATGATTAGGGATATTGTATGGTCCTGCTTTTAAAAGTTTGCTAGCTCCTTATTGCCTACAGAAATTAAAATCTATTAGCATAGCATAAACAAGCCTTCACGTTTAGTCTTACTCTATTTCCAGAGTCATCAACAACACTGAACGATCCCCCTTCCATCTCCAAACATAATGTGCATTTTCAAATCTTAAGATCATCGTTCATATTACTCTGTACCCAACATGCTCTTTTCCTGATTCTCGAGCTAGTGAAATCTCATTGTTTTAGGCCTAGGTTCAATGTTAACTCCTTAGAAAAACTTCCTGGAGAACAATTAATTATCCCTTTCTTTGTACAAATGACACATTAATCAAATCATAGCTATCGAGTCTGTTATATTACACTACACTGTTTTCAGCCTAACTACATAGTGTCTATTCACCAAAGAGTGAAGTCCCTGAGGACAGGCTGCCATGGCTAACCCATCTCTGTGCAGCATGATCAACATATACTTACAGAATGAATAAAGAAAAGAGGAATGAGGAAAGAGACAGAGAACAAAGACCAGCATCAAGAATCTTTTCCATAAAATGTTTTGAATGGAAGTAGTAGGTATTTATGATCATAAACATCTTCACCTATTTTTCACTAAATACACCTATTCTATTTCAGTTTGTAACCATTTTTGAAGCATATTGTATTTCAGTGGTGTCCAGACATTAAAATTATATTAAAATGTAGGGATGTAGCTCAATAGTAGACACATGCCCTACATGTGTAAGGTCCTAGGATTGATCCCCAACACTACAAATGAAAAAATATAAGAACATTCGCCCACATAGAATTATTTCTTAAACATTATTTTTCTTACATATCTGGATTTATGGGTAGTTGAATTAATCAGAGAAACTTTATAGAAATTGCATAACACTCAGAAGTTTCTGATAAGAAAGCAAAATACCTGAGTCTCAGCAGTACCCAATAGCCAAATTATTAAAGAGAACCAATAATAATGGCCGTCTGTGTATAATCAGAGTAGTAAAGAGAAAAAGAAAGAAAACATCCATGCAGGCAGGTTTACTTTAAAAAAGAAGAAATAACACAGTCTTTTTAAGATTCCAGTTGACTAATGCTTCTAGTAATGTTTCATTTTCTGGACATGTACACTCAGAATTCTGAGTACCAAGATTCCAATAGTCTGAATATGAAAAGTTTATTATTCATGGTGAATCTTCATTTAATGGGGATTTACTACAACAAGAGGGGCAGCATGGAATTAAAAATTCTACTGCTTACCAAAGAATTTGATAAAAATTATTATGTCCAGGTGTTGTATGCTTTAGTACTGAAAATACCTTAACATGTATGTCTCTGTCCTATATCTTCATATGCCAGAGCAGTCTTATCAAGAATATGATAAGAAGAACAACCAGTCCTAAGGTTTAGAGTTCTGGATTCTTATCTCTTGGAAGCAATTCAAGTTTTGTGGTTTGAAACCTAAAACCTAAAACCAGGTATTGAAATTGCTATGGTTTCGATATGGTTTAAGAATGTTCCCCGGTAATTCATCTGTTGGAAGCCTGGTCCCCACTGTAGCAATGTTGGGAGGTGATAGAACTTTTAAGAGGTAGGGCTCAGTGAAAGGTGGTATTATTATTTGGATATAAGATATCTTCCAAAAAGTCATATTAGGCATTGCAGAAATGTGCAGTGGCAAAATGATCAGATTGTGAGAGCTGTAACCCAATCAGTGAATTGATCCACTTGATGGATTAATAATTCAAAAGGACTACTGTACTGGGTGATGAATGTAGGCAGATGGGGCATGGCTAGAGGAAGTAGGTCACTAGGGATATACCCCTGGGGATTATATTCTGTCCTTGGTTCCTTGTGAATGTTCTTTCTCTCTTTCTCCTGCTTCCTGGCTGCCATAAGCTGAGCAGCTTTCCTCTGCCTCACCCTTTCACTGTGAGGTTCTGCTTCACCTCTGGTTCAGAGCAGCAGAGTTTGCCAACTATGAACTGAACTTCTGAAACTATGAGCCCAAAACAAACTTTTCCTTCTCTGAGTTATTCTTATCAGGCATTTTGGGCACAGTGACAAAAAGTTGACAAACACAGGTGGATAGGTCACGAGAAGTCTGCCCTTGGAAGAAATTAATATAGTTCTCATGAAAACTCAGTTCCTGTGAATTGTACATACAAATAACAAGAGCGCTCCTGACCCTGAGTCCCTCTTGATTCCTGTCTCACAATGGGTTTACTCTTTCTTGCATGCACATTCACTATGATGCCATTCACCATGTTGTGAGGTAGGTAGAGGCCACTCTCCAGAGGTCAGATGAGTCTACCCTATCTTAGACTTCCAACTTCCACAACTGTGAGCTACATAAATCTTTTCTTATACCTTACCTAGTCTCAGACATTGTATTATAGTAGCAGAAAATGGACTAATACAGTCATAGTAGGGTGAGGATAGGTGGAGCATTATACTCTAAAGAAAATCTCTACCCAGGTCTTTTGTTGGGAATGGTGTTTAAAAAAACCGAAGTACTAATACAGGCCATGATGTACATCTTTGAATTATTCTGGCTATAAAACAAAAGGTCCATGCAAGTCCTATTGCCAAGCTGGAGAGTTCAAACTCTGTCCTAAGGTATTCAAGTTCAACAATTTTAAAATAGCCTTCATCGTAAAATATTCTGAAATTGGCATCCTGCTGCCTGTTCAAAGTATGTGTTAAGTTTCATCAGTGAGACGAAGTGGTACTGCCCTAGAGGAAGTGGTTGTGACTTTGAGGTTGAAGAAAGTAAACATACTAATCATGCAAAACAAATATTTGGAATCCAGAAGTAGAATTTCCAAATTCCATGGTCAGAGAGCTCAGGATCTCAGATGAATGTAGTATTGTGTTGGAGAGGCTACATGGGAGGCTTGGGTCAGGGGACAGGACTCCAGAGCAGGGCAGTAGCTGATGAGTGGCAAATCACCAGCTCTCAACATGGCAGGCATCATGGTGGAAATTATGGTGACTACACAGACTGGCCTCTCTGTCTTCTGGACTTAGTTCTGGGTTAGTTATAGGATATAAAGAGGCAAAGAGATCCAAAAAATAATCTAACTTGGAAATTCTTGTCAACCTTAGTGAAAGAGAGCTCACATTGAACTTAATTTGATTCAAAAGAGAGAAAAAGATAGAAATGTTTGTCACATTCTTGCACTGTGTAGCAAGCTACAGCTTTTTTAGAGATAATAGTAATAGCAACCATTTGTCAACCACTTGTGTATTTCTTATACATTAGTTCATTTATTGTTGAACAATTCTATCTGGAAAATTCCATTATCATTTCTACTTTGCAAATGAGGAAACTGAGGCACAGAGAGAGTAAATCTGCCTAAGTCACACACTGGGCCAAGAGGTAGAGCCAGATTTCAAAGTCAGGTTGTTAAAGAAGCAGCACATGTAAGCCATATACTACATCACCTCTCAGGCTTAAATGACAGTCCTATCTCACAGAATTGTCTTGAGTTTCAATGTTTATGAAAGAATTAGAGGGGTATATAAAAATGTTCATTAGTTTTATACTCAAGGGCTATGGACAGGAACATAGTGTAAGTTCCTGTATCCTATGGACTTGACCATTCCATCAACCTTCCTGTTAATCAGAGGCTCCTGATGAATAGAAGAGCGAGCAGTCACAGCCCAGCTTTGGCACCATCCTCTCCCCCAGAATGTCTATCACTACCTGCACCTGAGCTGGTCTCTTGTCTAACCTCAAGATGCTGCACTGAAGTAGAAGAGAGTGGGGGCTGGTGGGTCTTAGTCAGGATTGATGGAGGAAGGGCTTGTCTTCTCAGAATAGGACTGTGAACTAGAATAAACAAATGAATGCAAATCAGTGTTTTTAAAGCTCAAGAGATCTAGAAAAGAGGCATTTTGAGAATTCATAGTACTGTGAAAGAGAAGTTTCAAATTTAGTGTTTTAATTTCAGTTTAAATGTTAAAAATGATAAAGCATGTTCTAAATTATTTAGAATGCCATCTCTCTGTTACCATGACTAGTTACTGACTGTGACAATGGCCACATGACTGAGCATGGAGAAAACAGAAGCTGTATACCTTATCAAACTGGGAGAAGAGACAATTTGTTCAAATTCAACTATTCATTGCTGATATTCAGAAAAACAATTGACTTTAATATTAATTTCTTATTGTACATATTTGTTATAATCTCTTACATTTCCCAGGAGATTTTGTTTATTGTTTGAGATGTTCTACAATAAACATTCATACTATTTGTGGGGGGAAAAAAACAGACAATTTGGATTCCTCCAGCTATCATATTTGAGAAGTTGTTCATAGGCTAAACAGCTCGATAGGCTACAGTAATAAGATGCGGGTCAGAGATGGTATTTGGAAAAAGCTCTGAATTCCACAGGAGATATTCTGGCTATGCCATTTACCACCAGGTGATTTGTACCAAGGCATTGCCTCTCCTGAGTGCAAATGATGATAATGGTACTGATAATGATTATGATTTTAACAATAATAGCCACACCTCAAATATCAAGTGTCCATTTTTTTTATTTGTGAAAATACTTTGTGATACTACAGAAAGATAATACTAGAAAACACAGATGTGTATTGTAGGAGATGCTGTAGAGAGAAGTCCGTGTCCTGGTGAGCAGGATAAATGAGAGGCCACAGGCTGGGTGAGGAGGTAGAAAGAGAAAGTTAACAGGCATTGGGCTACAGATAAAGAAATGAGCCAGAGAAAGGAATTAAGTTCTCTCTCCAGAGAAATCAGAAAAGGTTTGGATGCAGCCAATGTCTCCTGTGCTACCTATGGATACCTGGAGTGTGAGAAGATAAAAGAAGATTCCTGGAACTGCCAGGATGTGGGTGGGTCGGCTTTGTGTACCAGCTGCAGTACAGAAAGGAGATGGCAGCTCTGTTGGGGCAGATCTGAGTGGGGCCTTCCTGGTTACTCACAGCCTGACTAGAACTAGTCCTTCCAGAAGAGAGGGTTTGTCAGGCCAAAATAGGCCTCTCCAGTCCTGGTGTGAACCTGGGAAGAGACAAGTGTATAGGCACAGTCAGTGCACTCCTGGGAAATCTCAGGCGTGGCCTTGACACTTGATGTTCCCACTGCCTGCAATCCTCTCCTTTCAACCCCTCACAGGTCTGTCTCTGCCTCATACAGTGTCTGTCCTGAACCCCTATCCCCAACTGAAGCCAGTCTCTTCCACTACCCACACAACATTACCTGCTTATTTCCTCCACAGTACTCCCTCAGTTTGGATATATCTTGGTTTTTTTATTGACTTGTTTAAAGTTAGTCTCCCCCACTAGTATGGGTTTTCCATTTTGGTAGTCACTATTCCCACATAGGTATTTACATTTAAAATCTAAAACTTCATCTCCTCAGTTGCACTATCTATATCTCAAGTGCCCAATAGTCACATGTGGTTAGTGGCTAATTGCTTCCTAATCCAATAACACTAAAACATTTCCATCATCACAGAAACTTTTACTGAAGTACACTGATGGAGATATTAAGTTCCATAAAAGCAGTTCCCTTGCCTATCTTTTCACTATCGAATGTTCATTATCTAAGATAATAGATAGGTGCCTGGCATAGATAGGTGCCCGGTAAATAACTTTTGAATAAATGAATAAATTGCAAAAGAACAAACCAAGATTTTGCATCCTTCCTGAGTAAGAATAAAGCATACATAGTGTGGTTAAGGATGACGAACTTACAAACTGAAATCATCCAGGAAGTTTCAAGATGTAATCTCTATGCAGCCTATATAATTAATGTTTAACATATGCATTATACTGCATTTCTTGCTAATTAAGTTTCTTAACATAAGTTTGTGACCAGTTCCACATTTAAGATATTCCCAGAAGATCACTGAAAGTACAGTGAAGGCAACAATTACTGTTAAAAAATTTCCATGTAATGACTTACATAAAAGACTTTATGAAACTAATTCAACAAATTCCATTATTATACAAATGTGCACTATTAATGGGTGACAAAGAATGAAAGACTAACATTTATATTTCCTTTGGGGCTACGTATAGCCAGCTAAATCATTTAATAAATATATGAGCATCTGCCACAGAAAATAGGGAGTACTCTGGTCCCTAACATCTACACTGTGTATCTTGCTGTGGCTGAGAAATAAGAGCTCAGAGTGACTGAGGTCCTCTCATAATGCATTGAATCAACCACTTAGAAGTAAGTGAACTTATGCAAGCTGTTTCAGCTTTTTGAAATTAAAGAACAACAATATGAGTACTCTTTTGAAAGTGCTTTTTTTTTTGCAATAAAATTAATCCCTTTTGTGTAACACAGAGCCCTGTTCATTGAAGATGTTCAGATTGCTGTTGAGAAACTATGTTTTACACTCTGCCATCAAATTTACTATTGGAATGGGTCTGTGGGATGGGCTTAGGATAGGCCTGAAGAGAAGCACCTTTTTAGCGTCCGTCACCCAATCTCTAACAGAACTACTCCCGATACATGGTCTGATTTGGAAAATACTCTCTACACAGTGAGCAAGGAAAGATAGAATCCTTTTAGTCCCCCTTCTCTCCTTGCAGAACATGCAGAAGAGATAAAAGGTCCTTCCTGATTCTGTCAGTAGTTCACAGAAGCCACATGACCACATTACTAGAGAAACTAGATGTGTTAAGTAAGTCAGGCTACTGTAACACGATACTGTAGACTAGGTGGCTTAAACAATAAACATTTATCTCTCACTGTTCTAGAAGCTGGGAAATACAAGATCCAAATGGCAGCAGATTCAGTTCTTGATGAGGGCTCTCTCCCTGGCTTGCAGATGGCCACCTTCTCCTTGTCCCATCATATAGTGGAAAGAGAAAGTCTGGTGTCTTTTCTTATAAGGACATTAGTTCCACCATGGGGCTCCTGCCCCAAGGCCTTGTCTCTAATTCCATCACATTGGGGCTTATGACATCAATTTCACCATATCAATTAGAGGAAAAAGCACAAACATCCAGTCCAAAACTCTTGGACACACGCACACACTGCACTTCATTACCACAACTGTCTCATCCAGCTCCCAGTGTTCTCCACAAGCTCACCCTGTCCATCTCTACCTTGCAGATCTCAATTTGTAACTATAATCGAAGGATCCTATCTGCCCACTGCTTCAAGATGTCTGTTTACTAGAAGGAATGGAATAGATGAGAATTATCTGAATTCCTTTCTCCCCTCAGATAATTTTTGGTGTTGTCCTTCTTGCCCATAGTGGGTTTTGTTTGGCATTTTGACAAAGGTTACAGTGATGAGTACTATACTACTAAACACTACATGAAGGGTAAGTGTTGAACAGTGGTCTGTAGGAGATGTGCATTGCATTTGACAATGGATCAGAAACACGTTTGAGTTACATTTATTTGGTGTATGTGTGTGTGTGTACGTGTGTGTGTGCATTTTATTGTTCCTCTAGCTCCTAATACTGTGTTTGAGATAGATGGGTGGATAGATAGATAGATAGATAGAATAGATGGATGGATGGATGGATAGATAAATGATAGACAGATAGATGATATTCACAGGGCAAATACTTATTGAAAGAAGGATGAGATAGATCATAGAAAGGAGATGGGGAAGCAGAGGAAGGAAAGCAAGAAAGAATGCTCCTATCTCTAGGCGGGGTTCAGCTAAAATATCCTGAACTTATTCAATTCCTTGATAACACTGGACCATACCCAACAAGATCCAGTATTTACAGAGTACTTTTCCAGTTGTATAGCATTATCGAGAAATAAAAAACAGAAAACTCAGCAGAGTAGTAAGTACATTATACAAATTCCATAAATGTTGAGAGATCCAGTGCACAAGTGAGGCTTAGAAAATCAGTACAAGGGGGGCAAAGAGAAAGGGAATGCAATACCCTTGGGGAAGTAGAGGAGAAAAAACAACAATAGAACAATGATTGCACAGGAGGTAGTGTAAAGATTGTGTTAGACTGTGGAGAGTCGTGGTTTTGGAGACAGGCAGTCCCAGGTTCAAATCCAGTCTCAGTACTTTCTACTTGCACAACCTCTCCAAATTTTAGTTTCCTTATTTTAAAACTGAGAATAAATGTGTCAACTTGATTTTGGAGTAACTGAGAGCATCAGATGAGGTAATGTGTATAATGCACTAGGCATAGTACCTGGTACCAAGTTCCTGATAAACGGTAGATGATACTGTTGATCAACTATGTTGCTTTTCTAGGCTGACAGATGTTTCGTGGATGTGTCAAAGCATTTACCTGGAACAATGCTTGCCTCAAGCCCCAAGGGATGAATAAATAGAGATAATCTCTCTTCAATGCATCAGAGAGCACAGTGCTAGCATCTTTCTTGTTAATCACCACCAAATTGTTCTGCACAGTCTAAGTGCCTCTTTGCTCTGCTTCAAATAACCCTAATAAAAGTAAGAGGAATCAGAACCATCTCAATGCATCTCAGAAAGCAACCCTTTGGCCTTCCACCATCAGAACCCAAGTCTGACTCTTTAGTTCATTTTCCATCACTCCTGTGCCTCAGCCATCCACTTCACTCACTAAAGTGGCATCATACTTGATCAGCAGCATCATTGACCATTTATCAAGCATTTATTTGGTGCAGGTTTTCTGCCTAGTACATTATGTACCTCATTTAATCCCCTCAATAACCACCCCCCCAGAACAAGCGACACATTTATCCTGCATATTCCTATAAAAATATTCTTGATTCATGTCATGCTATCCCAGTTGAAGTTCTCTCTAACCCTAAAAATCTATCACTTATAGGTCAGTTCAAACGTGACTGTTCTCTGAACCCATAGGATTTTTTCTTTTTCCTCAGGCAGTAACTAAAATTCCACTTACTCACAAAAAGAATATACTGTGCCTATTTTTCAACACTATTATTACTTACTGAATGCGTGTTATGTTCCATCCACATTTCAACTCATTTAATTCTCCAAGCAACCCTTCAAGGACTGGAGGCAGGGTTTGAACCTGAGCCAAACTATTCTCCAAAGTTCATGCGCTATACAAATATTCCTTGCTATTACCTAGTATGTATGTTTATTTCTTATCCCCTGACTTCAGTGCCCTAGAGGAATAAATTTTTTAGGATTTTCCTCCCAGGGACATGATAATTTATCTTAGTGACTTAATACATGAGCTTCTTTTTTTTTTTAATTGGTGCATATTAACTGCACAGCATAGCGGGTTGCATTGTAGCATATTTGCACATATTTTATTGTCCCTGTTTCATTCAAAGCACATAGTAGGTGGCACAGTCGAGAGCTCCATCCAGTCTCCAGCTCTTGTTCCCTCTCATTATTCTGCCCCAGCTGTGCATGGGTAGGTTAGAGCTCCTCTCTCTCTCTCTCTCTCTCTCTGTCTCAGCTGTACACAGGCAGGTCAGAGCTACTCTAAGAAGTTGGCAGTTGAGCAGAGCACTGAGTGACGGTGAGAAAGAGCAGGTCTTGTTAGGATTGGGAAAATGGTTTAAGAGACAAGTGATTACTGTCTACATGTCTATTATTGCATATAATACGATGCATACAAGAGATTAATATCTGCACCATTTAATGTACTCATTAAGTTTCGTGAGAAAAACTCACAAACACCAAATACATAAAAGATACTGGCAAACAATGTACAAAATAGAAAATACAGGGCCTAGAGGGAGACTGCACACCCAGTCGCTCCAGAACCCAGGAGTTAAGAAGGGGAGGCATTGAGAGACTCGGACTGAAGTGGAGCCACAGGTGAGTCTGCCCACTGGGTAAAGCTCGGCCCGGGTGGCAGGCCCAGATAGAGGTGGCTTATCGGAGCCGGGCAGGGCAGCTAGAGTCATCCACAGGCAGTCCTGCGCACTCCGGCGGTGGGCCCCGCCCACACAGCCAGCTTCTCCAGGTTCTCGGAATGGAACTGGCCCGCTAGTGAGAGCCTTTCTGAACAGAGCAGGCTCCGAGTCCCGGAGCCGCTGCAGCGCAGTGTACTCCTGCAAAGAACCAGCGGAGAGCCTCGATCTGCAAGCAGCCTCAGAGATCAGGGCAGGGCAGCCGGAGACCTCTTCAGGCGGCTCTGCCCACTCCGGCTGCGGGCTCTCTTCACGGGGAGATCCAAGATGGCGGCCTAGAGGGAGACTGCACCCCCGGTCGCTCCAGAACCCAGGAGCTAAGAGGGGGAGGCATAGAGAGACTTGGACTGAAATAGAGCCACGGGTGAGTCTGCCCACTGGGTAAAGCTCAGCCCGGGTGGCAGGCCCAGATAGAGGTGGCTTAGCGGAGCCGGGCAGGGCAGCTAGAGTCTTCCCAAGGTAGTCTTCCACACTCCGGCAGTGGGCTCTTCCCACACGGCCAGCTGCACGGTGCAGGCCCACAGTGAGAGCATTTCCGCACAGAGCCAGTTCCAAAACGTGGAACCAGTAGGGGGCTAGGGGCAGTATTCTTCGAATGAGCTGCTTTATCAGATTCCTCCAAGACATCAGGCTACTGAAGGCTGGGAGGTGATACACTGGAAATCTACTGGGACACTATAAGCCAATAGTGGAAAACTGCAATATCTCAGGGTCCCACTGACAACTGACCATTATGAGAAAACAAGGGAAGAAAATGTCCCAAACAAACCTAGATACTACATCAATAAAACCCAATGACAGCACAGCAGAAGAAATGTCAGAAAGGGAGTTCAGAATGTACGTAATTAAAACGATCAGGGAAGCTAATGAGGAGATGAAAGAGCAAATGCAGACATTGAAGGAGGAGATGAAAGAGCAAATGCAGGCATTAAATGATCGCACCAATCAACAGTTAAAAGACCAAATACGGGAAGCAAGAGATCATTTCAATAAAGAGTTAGAGATACTGAAAAAAAAACAAACTGAAATTCTTGAAATGAAGGAAACAATAAACCAAGTTAAAAACTCCATAGAAAGCATAACCAATAGGATAGAACACCTGGAAGACAGAACCTCAGACATTGAAGACAAAATATTTAACCTTGAAAACAAAGTGGAACAAACAGAGAAGATGGTAAGAAATCATGAACAGAATCTCCAAGAACTATGGGATATCATGAAAAGGCCAAATTTGAGAATTATTGGGAGTGAGGAAGGCTTAGAGAAACAAACCAAAGGAATGAACAATCTATTCAATGAAATAATAACAGAAAATTTCCCAAATCTGAAGAATGAAATGGAAAACCAAGTACAAGAGGCTTATAGAACTCCAAACATACAAAATTACAACAGACCCACACCAAGGCATATTATTATGAAAATACCTAACATACAAAATAAAGACAGAATTTTAAAGGCCGCGAGAGAAAAGAATCAAATTACATTCAGAGGGAAACCAATAAGAATATCAGCAGATTTTTCAATCCAGACCCTAAAAGCTAGAAGGGCCTGGAACAACATATACCAAGCCCTGAAAGAAAATGGATGCCAACCAAGAATCTTATACCCAGCAAAACTTACCTTCAAATTTGACGATGAAATAAGATCCTTCCATGATAAACAAAAGCTAAAGGAATTTACAAAAAGAAAGCCAGCATTACAGAACATTCTCAGCAAAATATTCCATGAGGAAGAGATGAAAAACAATGATGCAAATCAGCAACAGGAGGCGCTAGCCTAAAGGAATAGCCAAATAAAGGAGAAACCAAATCATGTCAAAAACAAATATGAGTCAATTGACTGGGAATACAAATCATATCACAATAATAACCCTGAATGTTAATGGCCTGAATTCATCAATCAAAAGACACAGACTGGCAGATTGGATTGAAAAGAAAAATCCAACAATATGCTGCCTGCAAGAGACTCATCTCATAGAAAGAGACACCCATAGACTAAAGGTGAAAGGATGGGGAAAAACATACCATGCACACGGACACAGCAAAAAAGCTGGAGTATCCATCCTCATTTCACATAATGTGGACTTCAAACCAAAACTAGTCAGAAGGGATAAAGAAGGACATTACATGCTGCTTAAGGGAAGCATAAATCAGCAAGACATAACAATCATAAATATCTATGCCCCGAACATTGGCTCATCCACGTACGTCAAACAAATCCTTCTCAATTCCAGAAATCAAATAGACCACAACACAATAATACTAGGCGATTTTAACACACCTCTCTCACCACTGGATAGATCGTCCAAACAAAAATTGAATAAAGAAACTATAGATCTCAACAACACAATCAGCAATTTAGACTTAACGGACATATATAGAATATACCATTCAACAAAGAATGAATACACTTTCTTCTCAGCAGCACATGGATCCTTCTCTAAAATAGACCATATTTTATGCCACAAAGCTACTGTTAGTAAATACAAGAAGATAGAGATACTACCTTGTACTCTATCAGATCATAATGGATTGAAATTAGAAATAAATGACAGAATAAAAAACAGAAACTTCTCCAATACCTGGAGACTAAATAATACACTATTATATGATGAATGGATAACAGAAGACATCAGGAGGGAAATAAAAAAATTCTTAGAAGTAAACGAGAACAAAGACACATCATATCAAAATCTCTGGGACACTATGAAAGCAGTACTTAGAGGAAGATTTATTTCATGGGGTGCATTCAAAAAAAGAAGTAGAAATCAACAAATAAACGACTTAACACTACAGCTCAAAGCACTAGAAAAAGAAGAGCAGACCAATACCAAAAGTAGTAGAAGACAGGAAATAGTTAAAATCAGAGTCGAAATCAACGAAATCGAAACAAAAGAAACAATCGGAAAAATTAACAAAATAAATAGTTGGTTCTTTGAAAAAATAAATAAAATTGATAAACCCTTAGCCACACTAACAAAGAGAAAGAGGGAGAAAACTCAAATTACTAAAATTCGGAATGAACAAGGAAACATCACAACAGACACGAGTGAAATACAAAACATAATTAGAAGCTATTTCGAAAATCTATACTCCAACAAAACAGAAAACCTCGAAGACATCAACAAATTTCTAGAGACATATGAACTACCTAAACTGAACGAGGAGGACATACACAACTTAAATAAACCAATTTCAAGCAATGAAATAGAAGAGGTCATCAAAAGCCTACCAACAAAGAAAAGTCCAGGACCAGATGGGTTCTCAGCCGAGTTCTACAAAACCTTTAAAGAAGAGCTCATTCCAATACTCCTCAAACTATTCCATGAAATAGAAGAGGAGGGAACCCTACCAAACTCGTTCTATGAAGCCAATATCACCCTGATACCTAAACCAGACAGAGACACATCGAGGAAAGAAAATTTCAGACCAATATCCTTAATGAACATCGACGCAAAAATTCTCAACAAAATTTTAGCAAATCGCATACAAATATGTATTAAAAAGATAGTGCACCACGATCAAGTGGGTTTTATCCCAGGGATGCAAGGTTGGTTCAACATTCGGAAATCAATAAATGTCATTCACCATATCAACAGACTTAAAGTTAAGAATCACATGATTATTTCAATAGATGCAGAAAAAGCATTTGATAAAATACAGCATCCCTTCATGCTCAAAACACTAGAAAAAATTGGGGTAGTGGGAACATTCCTAAACATTATAAAGGCCATCTACACTAAGCCCATGGCTAATATCATTCTAAATGGTGAAAAACTGAAAGCATTCCCCCTAAAAACTGGAACAAGGCAGGGATGCCCTCTTTCACCGCTTCTATTCAACATCGTCCTTGAGACTCTAGCCAGAGCAATCAGACAAACCAAAGAAATTAAAGGGATACGAATAGGAAAAGAAGAACTCAAACTATCCCTGTTCGCTGATGACATGATTATATATTTAGAGGAACCTGGAAATTCCACCAGAAAACTTTTAGAACTCATAAGTGAATTCAGTAAAGTAGCAGGTTACAAGATCAATGCTCATAAATCCAATGCATTTTTATACATAAGTGATGAATCTTCAGAAAGAGAAATTAGGAAAACTACCCCATTCACAATAGCATCGAAAAAAATAAAATACTTGGGAATCAATCTCACAAAAGAGGTGAAAGACCTCTACAATGAGAACTACAGAACACTAAAGAAAGAAATTCAAGAAAACCTTAGAAGATGGAAAGATCTCCCATGTTCCTGGATAGGCAGAATTAATATCGTCAAAATGGCTATACTACCTAAAGTTCTATACAGATTCAATGCAATTCCAATTAAAATCCCAATGATGTACCTTGCAGAAATAGAGCAAGCAATTATGAAATTCATCTGGAAGAATAAAAAACCTAGAATAGCTAAAGCAATCCTCAGTAGCAAGAGCGAAGCAGGGGGTATTGCAATACCAGATCTTCAACTCTACTACAAAGCAATAGTAACAAAAACGGCATGGTATTGGTACCAAAATAGACAGGTAGATCAATGGTACAGAATAGAGGACATGGACACAAACCCAAATAAATACAATTTTCTCATACTAGACAAAGGTTCCAACAATATGCAATGGAGAAAAGATAGCCTCTTCAACAAATGGTGCTGGGAAAACTGGAAAACTATATGCAATAGAATGAAATTAAACCCCTATCTCTCACCCTACACAAAACTCAACTCAAAATGGATCAAGGACCTCGGAATCAGACCAGAGACCCTGCATCTTATAGAAGAAAAAGTAGGTCCAAATCTTCAACTTGTTGGCTTAGGATCAGATTTCCTTAACAGGACTCCCATAGCACAAGAAATAAAAGCAAGAATCAACAACTGGGATAGATTCAAACTAAAAAGCTTTCTCTCAGCAAAGGAAACTATCAGAAATGTGAAGAGAGAGCCTACAGAGTGGGAGAATATCTTTGCCAACCATACTTCAGATAGAGCGCTAATTTCCAGAATCTATAAAGAACTCAAAAAACTCTACACGAAGAATACAAATAATCCAATCAACAAATGGACTAAGGAAATGAACAGACACTTCACAGAAGAAGATGTACAAGTAATCACCAGATATATGAAAAAATGTTCAACATCCCTAGTAATAAGGGAAATGCAAATCAAAACTACCCTAAGATTTCATCTCACCCCAATTAGAATGGCGATTATCAAGAACACAAGCAACAATAGGTGTTGGCGAGGATGTGGTGAAAAAGGAACACTCATACATTGCTGGCGGGGTTGCAAATTAGTGCAGCCACTCTGGAAAGCAGTGTGGAGATTCCTCAGAAAGCTTGGAATGGAAACACCATTTGACCCAGCTATCCCACTCCTTGGCCTATACCCAAAGGACTTAAAATCAGCATACTACAGAGATACAGCCACATCAATGTTCATTGCTGCTCAATTCACCATAGCCAGATTGTGGAACCAACCTAGATGCCCTTCAGTTGATGAATGGATAAAGAAACTGTGGCATATTTATACAATGGAATATTACTCCGCAATGAAGAATGATAAAATTATGGCATTTGTAGGCAAATGGTCGAAATTGGAGAATATCATGCTAAGTGAGATAAGCCAATCTCAAAAAACTAAAGGACGAATGATCTCACTGATAAGCGGATGAGGACATATAATGGGGGGTGGGACGGGCTAGCATTAGGTTTAGGGTTAGGTTTAGAGTTAGGCTAAGGAGAGCGGTAAGAATGAAGGAAAGAAGGACTGTGTAGAGGGAAAAGAGGGGTGGGAGGGGTGGGAGGGGTGGGGGGAGGGGAAAAATAAAATAAACATCATTACCCTATGTAAACGTAAAAAAAATAAATAAATTAAAAAAAAAAAAATAGAAAATACAAACACCAAGTAAGTGCTTGGGAAAATGTTCATTCTCCTTTACTAACCATGGAATTTCAAATTAAGGCTACTTTGCAATACCCTTTTATAGCCAACGTATTAAGCCTATTAGAACAAAAACAAAACAAGAAAAACCCTTGAAATCCTAGAAAACTCTTGGGAAAATCCAGGCAAAATTGATATATCCACACTCCTAACGATGACTTCCCTGTGACTACGAGGGGCATGTGTGAGTGTGGAGCATGTGTGGGAAGGATGTGTGCATCACAAGGAGTGGGGCAGGTTTCAGAGGTAAGGAGAGTGAACATATGGGTGACAGTGGATTCGTCACATGTGAAAAGGCACTTTCTTTCTTGGAACTTCTCTGTTAGAACAGTTCGTCTCTTTCATCTAGAAGAAATCATAGAAACAGGCTTTTCAAGTGCCCACTGTTAAAACCTGGCAACTTCTTTAATTTAAAAAGGTGAGAAATACCCAGGGATTTAAAATAATGTCTTGGATGTAACCAGAGCACAG
The DNA here is from genome assembly GCF_902686445.1 of Sciurus carolinensis. Classification (NCBI taxonomy): domain Eukaryota; kingdom Metazoa; phylum Chordata; class Mammalia; order Rodentia; family Sciuridae; genus Sciurus; species Sciurus carolinensis. Next base: position 102,513,017 of record NC_062218.1, on the reverse strand, counting down.
CAGTGATGGCCTTGGGCCATCCACCGTGCACGGGACCAGGGACAAAGTGGTTTCTGAAGCATTTTCAGGCTGATGAAAGCAAAAGACCCGAGAGGGAGCGCACAGTGGCAGCCTGTTTACTAATTCACAGCAGGCACATGCAGATGCTCCTCTTGGCTCCAGAACCGTCTCACTCTTGTACCACCCGTTCCAGTCCTGGAGCAGCAGACTTCGGCACAATTGTGGACTGGAGCTTAATGCTTGCAACCGCCTTCATGCTGTGCTCATTGCCCTCGCTGCTGTTACAGGCACCAGGGTGAAGACAGCAGATGTGCCCCTGGGGCAAGGGCCCAGCTCTTCCAGCATCCACAAAGAGGAAGAAGAACCAGGATTTCTCAGAAACAGATTCCACAGCGGCACCTTCGACAAGGGCCAATGCCTGAGTCAGCCTGTCTGCCTGGGTTCTGTCAGAGTGAGGATGCCATGTGGTCTCACAGCAAGGTCCTTGCAGCAAGATAGATGGCCCTGGACATAAGCCATCCCCAGTCTGCCTCATGATATCAGTCCTATTAAAATCATGGGCTAACGCTGACCAACGGGGAACCAAAACACTTTGTACCATTTACTTACTAATGGATTTTCAGGATCTTAACATTGACAGCTCCCATTTTGAAAGCAACATCTCCATTTTCTCAGCATGATCCTATTTGATCTGGTCCCCGCTTGCCTCCTGATACTGTTCTCATCATGCCTTCACCCTCCAGCTCCATCTTGCACCTGCCACGGCCTGCTCACCACTCAGCACTCTGCATTCACTAAACAGCCTCTCCTGTTTTTCGGTTTATTAGTGTTTCTTCCTGAGGAGTCCCTCTTTAGTCTTCATGACTCGTTTCCATTCCTGGAATGAGTCCCTGTCTCCAATCCTGGCATTCAAAATAAAGTCAGTTATTAGAGACCTGGGTCGTGCTGCATCATTGGGTGTGTGTGTGTGTGTGTGTGTGTGTGTGTGTGTGTGTGTGTGTTTCACTAGAAACTGAGCTCCTTTAGAGCAGAGCAAGGACTGCCTTACTCATTTCTCTACCAGCTGCAATGTTCTCATAGTAGATTCCCAATATATGATTGTTGAACTGAGAAATAAATGTCATTTTCACATGCACAGTCCTCCAGTCTCCTCTCAACCTCACCCATTCCCTGCCCTCCATCCATCCTGGCTGTGCACTATTTACTTTGTTGTTGGTGTGGCCCACACTATTTTAAGTCTTTTTTCTCTATCTTATTCTTACTTTCTCACTTTTAGCAATGTGCTGCACATAGAAGGTGCTTTATAATGATTAGTGGTAGTCACATGTGTTCTATCCATTATAACCTGCTGCGACATGGCCATTATTTGTGAGGGTGAATCCTCTACAGTGTACCGAAGGCACGGTGGCAAAGGACTGCCACAATACACAGCCTGATAAGGGCAGTTAAGAGAACAGGCTCTGGAATCTGACTGCTGGATTATTTTGTTGTTGTTGTTGTTTCAATTTGTTCTTTTCAGAGCTACATCACAGTAGAGTGTATTTGGACATATTATACATAAATGGAGTCTAACTTATTCTAATTAGGATGATGATACCACCCTGCGACTGACTGCCAGATTCTGTTCATCAACTCCTTGTATTGCCACACGAAATTGGGTAAGATAGTTGTCCTTTCTAAAACTCAGAGATAATGTTAGCTTCCATGTCATAGCCATGAAGACTAAACACAATGATGAAAGTGAAGTGCTCACCACAGACCCTGGCACAAGGTGCACACTCAGCGAATGAAAACCATCCCTACCACCAGGGAGGCTTCACGCCATAATGATGAAATAATAAAATGTTTTTAATTGGTCTAGAATTTTATACATTTATATTAGTACCACCATTCATTTGCCTTATTTAATCATTAAGTCTACAAGACAAATTTTCTTTAAACAGAATAATCATCATGTGTTTTCAGGAAAGGAAGCAGAAGTCAAGTGATTTTTCCAGGTCACCCACTCTGAGCCCTGAAACCAAGTACTGAGGTGTCTGTTCCAACAGGACACTACTCTGTGTGTGTCCATGAGGTGGGCCAGAGGAAGTGCCAAAGTGATTCCATCATTTCTACTCTGAATGGGGATTTGTGAATCCAGTTCAATGTTGATGAGCTCTTTATAACCACATTTCAAACAGCAGTGAGTCACTGTAGAAATCAGTTCTCTTCAACCCTTATGGGATTTCCTTACATGTCAATGGTTACCTAAGGCAAATATATTCTGACTTCAAGCTGAATTATACCTTTAAATAAACTGATAAAAAAAAGTATACAGCATGGGGGCCTTTCGGCCAAGGATAAATTGTTGAGTAAAGCAACACACACAAAAAATCTACTTTCCCTAGATTGCAGGGTGAGGTCCAGATGCAAGAGGAGGGAATATTTTAGACTCAGTTGTGGTAGACTGACAGCATCAATGGACCTAATTCTTCACCTAGACTCAGTCACGTGACCTGCTTTGGCCACTGGGACATTAGCAAATATGATATAAGCAGAGGCATGAAAATCACTTATATGTTCAGACATGCTTTCACGTGTCTTCTCTGCTTTAGTCATAAACATGCCCAGACCACAGTGCAGGAGAATGAAACACATGAAACAGAACTGAGCTGCCCCCAGTTTTCTAAGCGTGACAATTTTAGACCAGCCAGCATCTGACTGGCCTCTGAAAACACAGAGCTCCTCAGAGGAGAAGCACAGGCAGGATGCAAGCAGCAACTGGGTACACCTGCAGCAGCCCACAGACACCTGAGCCCAGTGAGCCCAGCCAGGACCAGAATAACCACACACTGGCCAGCACTCCTGAGCTAAAAAAGGCTTGTTGTCCTGAGCCACTGAGATTTGGGGTGGTTTCTTCTATAGCACAATTGTGGCAATACATAATTGATACTCCCGGAGCCAAGGGGCAAGAACAGACAAAAAGCCACATTGCAGGAGCAAAGGTGTGTTACTTTTCAACAGCATTTGACTGGAGAATTCCATGTGAAGCTCTTTCCGCACAACTGCTCAGTGCTTCTACTTCTATAGATTACAGAAATATTCTTAGATTAATTATCTGACGTTAGAGGTTCTAAAGTACACAAAGCAATTCCTTTTTCTAAAATGTTTAGGGGGAAAAGGACAAATAGCATGACAACATATTTACTGGTGGGTTTTGCAACAGCATGATCAAATGGAGATGTGGCTAATCCTTTGGGAGATGACAGATGTTAGTATTTTCAGTGTCTTTCTCTTCCCTCATTGGGAAGATTAGTTCCTCTAAAGAAGAATCCTCCAGTTTCTTGATGAGTTATCAATAGCTCTGGGAGATATGCAGCAGACATAAGTTGAGGGTTTTGTGAATCGATGTGTAGATTTTTACTTAATCCTGTTATTTTTCAGGACAGTATCTCAATTGTCCTCTGCTGGATTGTTTTCCTTAAGTCCAGAGCTTCCTGGGTTGATGAATCTGAAGAAAATCCTTTTTGCTCCCACCAGGTGGGGAAGGTGAATTTCTTGGTTGCACAGGTGCCTCTGGTTCCAGCCCTTTCCTTTCCACTTTGCCCCATGACCTAGAATCTCCAGGGCCCTTGAGCTGGCCATAGACCTAATGTCATCTTGTCATCTTTGGCATCTCTACTCAATCAGTTGTCACTTGTGCACATACTTTCTAATTTCCAAAATGTTGACATTTCTCATCAGATAACACCTTCTGGGCCATTCTCTTTGTCCTTGTAGTTTTATGACATTTCATTCCTCTTTTGTTGTTTTAGGGGCACTTAATAGGGACCAGGGGAGGGGAATAAAACCTGTGTGTTTAATCTGTTCTCTTCTATCCAAAGGCCGTCTTCTTTACACTTTAGCTTCCTCTAAGATTCCTAGCATGTCCCTATAATTTTAGAGATCTGAAGGTCACAGACCCTAAGTGGAGGAATTATTTGTAAGCACTAAATGACATAAAGGAGTTTATCAGATAGAACTTGAGGATCATGAAAGATTCCAGTTAGAATATAATAGTTTAACTCAATTACACCAAGGTATTTGCTGGGTAATTATACTCAGTGAATTCCTCTTTTTTCTTCCAGTAAATTCTGGTACTTTCCTAGATAGACTGTACTCTCAGGATGCTGTTGGGTTTTCTCAGACTCTTGATGATGTGATACCAATATTAATGAGTGACAGCAATATTGTACCTTCAATGAAAAAACCTCAAAGTCTTTAAATCTGTAGGGAAATGGGCAGACTCCCTGTCCCCACTCAGCTATGCTTCACATCTAGGATAGTAATTGTTTGACAATTGACAACTGTCTTCCTGCTCCTGGGTAATTATTATATTCCCTGCTTTTCAATCAATGCTATTTGTTTCCTGTGTGGATCAGATGATCACTCAAAGTCTTTTTGAATATTTAAGTAGCAATCGTCACAATATGGGAAGCTGATAAAACCTAAGACCAATGCATTGAAATTTATTATCTTAAGATACTTCTGTTTCTTAGATTACTGAAACCACCAGTCCAGTGACAGTGCTGTGTTCTGAGGTTTGATGACCAGAGAAATTTGAGGAACTCTCTCTAGCCTGAAGCCAAAGGCAGGAACATGCCAACTCCAAGTCAAAGCTGCACACAACTGGTACAAGACCAAGAACTCTATGAGAACTCATTAAGCTGCTGGTATCCAAAGAACACTTTCCACACATCCCAAAGTAGAAATTTTCAGATGTGCTTCATGCTTTTGCCCAGGTTTGCCTTTCTTCTGAGAATGACTCTTTTCCTTTGTTAACAAGATAAATTCTATGGCTGTTTTAAAAACTAGGTGTAATTTCATCCAAGGAGTGATCTGTGATTGCCCTCACCTTGGGTTCTTACAATACTTCATTTGTTCTTTTGTTATTAAATTCCCCTATTACTTTGCCAAGATATTTGTGTCTGTGTCTGTCTACCCTAGACCATGAGCCAGGGAGCGAAGCATGGGAAGAAGAGTTACAGAGAGGTCCAAAAGTGCGGGCTTTGGAATCACAACAGACTATGACTAAAGTTCAGGTCTGCCACTGTCAGTTTAACCTTGGAAGTAACCTTCAATTACCTTATTTGGAAAATACAGATAATACAATAACCTACATCATAAAGGGCTGTTGAGAGTAAGTGCTACAATGTCTTAAGTTAGTCTCATAAACTAACATCAGTTCTATTATTTAATTATTTTATTATGACTCTTAAAAGCAGTGATTATGTTATTCATCTTCTACAGTACTCTGCCTGGTACACAGAAAACACCCAGCTAATTTCAAGTGAATAAATGAAGGAATGGATAAGTAATACTGTAAGAGTCAGATTATTTGTACAATTTCAGTAGAAAAAAAAGCCATAGATGACTTGTCTTAAGTTACTGAACTATCCATGTGGATTTTCCAAATTATTCCAATAAGTTGAATCCACAAATTGTGTCTTTGCTTTTCATTCCAAATGTTTAGCTTACTTTTATAGATGTGGTGGATTGAGAGCTGAAGCATGTGTGACTTTCCTGTTCATTTCTAAAGTTACAAAATGAAACACCCCCCCACACACACACACACACACACACACACACACACATCAGATTCATCCATGAGAATTTCAACCTCATAGCACTCAATGCCACTGAACTTCAATATATCCTCATGTCTCAGATGGAATGAGTACAAATCACACCTGCCACATGTTCTTCCTAAGGTTGGTGGATTGAACATATGAAATATGTAGAAGTATTTTGCAAACTTGTAAGACCTATGCAAATACTCACGTCTGTGTGTTTGTTTGTTTGATTTTTTTATTTGTAGAAACTTATTTCTTGGCACCTCCTAAAAATTCCTATCCAACTTCACTAATATCCACATTCCTTCAAATATATTTAACAGATTGATTCAAGGCCACCAACAAAATCTGTTGCTGTTTTGGTACAAAATAGAGCTTTGTAATTTCCTGTAGTAAAACCCAAGAGGGCCAATAAAATGTTTTCATTGATTGCAGTGTCAGTTTTAGATGCTGAGATGGCTCTGAACAAGGGCCATCTTTTAGCACTCTGCTGTGGATTTACTTTTTATGGTCCTGGGATCTTGTGGGTAAATAAGGCTTCTGCATGAACACTAACCTGAAGAGACAAACCTCTCAGGAGGACCATCTCATCTTTATGCTTTTCCAACTCTGGGGCCATAAATCTTCTCAGCCTCACAGAAGAAGCATCCTAAAGATTACAGGGGCACTGAGGTGCTCTTTGAGCGAACCTAGCTAATAAAAATTAAAGTTCAAAGTCACTGGATAATCTAGGACATACATTACACCTTCACTGGACCAGTCAGGGCTGATCAGCCAAACAGGCATCAGGCCACTGAGCAGGAGAAAGTAAATACCTCAAAGATTTGCCTTGTCTCCCCCAGGGGTGTAAACTTTCTGGGATGCAAATAATATTTCAAATAAATGTGCCTTGAAAAGCACTGGAGGTTTCAAAAAAGAACTACTCTGAGTCTCCAGGCTTGAGTATAGATGGGTGGCATATTTATAGTTCATTCACTAAAAAATCCAGTACAGACTAAAAATCACTATGGCAGTCCATATGAAATAAGTACATTAGGCCTTAATCAATCAGATGACAAGAAACCAAATGCTGATTATAAAACCTGTGCTACAGCAAGGAATCTTTTATCAATGAGACTCAGGAAGATGAGGATTCTTTTCGCAATGGAAAATAATAGGACAATTCCAGAAAGCAGGTCGGCAGAGCCCACCCTAGGAATCCAGCTGTCAGGAGTAGGTGGGAGCTAGACACACCCTTGAGGCTCAATAAAGGAGCACCACATGGTCAGGCTGGAGAACTGAGAGGCTACTGATGAGGTCCTTGGAGCCACAATCAGTTTTCATGTGGATGATACAATGCACACTGAAAAAATGACAAAATGAAATTAAAGTTTCAGCTCTTAATCTGGCAGGGGTACATACTTCTTGCTTGGAGCAAAGAAGAGAACATTCACCTCTCCCTTCCTGCCCCTTCCCATACTCAGATTACTAGGAAGAGCATCTGCTGGCCCCAGCAGATAGCCCACTCTGAAAGAACGGAGATATTGATTGACTCTGGAAACATCTCTTCTTCCTCTTTCTGGGCTTCTAAATAAGATAAATGAGGAGAAAGTATGTAATTGCCTGGTGAATTCGCACCTATGGACACAACTTTCCATGAATTATTAAATTTGTCTGGATGTCATATTAACATGTGACTTTAATATTGCCACTGACATAACTGAGGGTGCAACATAAGCTAAACTATGAGCAGAACTTTTCATTCTTCAGTTCTTCCTTCTGCAAATATTTATTAAGCACTGTGTTAGCTGTAGTAGGTGTCAGGAAACTAAAGCACAGCTCTGCAATCCATTTTCTCCCCTGCTAGGTGGAAGAGAGAAAAGTAGACGAATTATTTATATATAGTGTGATACTGTTGGTAGCAGAATAACTGATATAACTTTTTGTAGAACTGACCTACCAATATTATATAAGCATATGCCCTGAAATGGCACTGTTTGGGATATATTCTGAAGCTGTTATGCAGAAGTTCACAGGGATTCTTCATTACTGTGTTTATAAAACAGAAAGTTACAAACAATCAAAATATTCATAATTAGAAACCTAGCTAGTTTATGGATACTATAAAGCATCCACAAAATGGAATTATTAGATAGCTCTTTAAAAAATTAGCCAGAGCTTTACGTGTTAATAAAAATATATCCAACATACAGTAGACAAAAAGTAAGATGAAAGGTTATCAAAATTATAATCTCTTGTGTGTGATTTTATAAATCCAGGTTTACATTCAGGTAGATGTGCATCAATGTTGTGAAAAATTTCTATTTTATGAGAGAAATTAGGAAAACTATCCCATTCACAATAGCCTCAAAGAAAATAAAATATTTGGGAATCAATCTAACAAAACAGGTGAAAGACTTCTACAATGAAAACTACAGAAGACTAAAGAAAGAAATTGAAGCAGACCTTAGAAGATGGAAAGATTTCCCTTGTTCTTGGATAGGCAGGATTAATATAGTCAAAATGTTCACACTACCAAAAGCACTACACATATTTGATGCAATACTTATCAAAATTCCAATGACATTCTCCATTGAAATGGAAAATGCAGCAATGAAATTCATTTGGAAAAATAAGAGGCCCACAATAGACAAGGCAATCCTCAGTGAAGCAGGAGGCATCACAATACCAGACTTTAAATTATACTAGAGTTATAGTAACAAAAACAGTATGGTATTGGCACCAAAACAGACATGAAGACCAATGGCACAGAATAGAAGACACAAAGACAAACTCACATTCAAGGAAAGATAGCCTCTTATACAAATTGTGCTGGGAAAACTGGGAATCTATATGTAGTAAAATAAAATTAGACCCCATCTCTCATCCTGCATAAAATTCAACTCAAAGTGGATCAAGGATCCTAGGCATTAGACCAGAGACATTGCACTTACTAGAAGAAAACGTAGGCCCAAATCTCCATCAGGGCAGCTTAGGAAACAAATTCCTCAGCAATATTCCTACAGTGCAAGAAGTAAAATCAAGAATCAACAAATGGGGGTAGTATCTAAAAAGCTGCTTCTCAGCAAAGGAAACAATCAATGTGAAGAGACAGCCTACAGAATGAGAGAAGATCTTTGCCACCTGCACCTCAGATAGAGCATTAATACCCAAGGATATATAAAGAACTCAAAAAACACCAAAAAACAAAAAAATAAATAAATAAATAAAATAACTCAATCAATAAATGGGTAAAGGAACTAGACATATACTTCATAGAAAAAGAAATATGATCCGTCAACAAATATATGAAACAATTGTTCAACATCTCTAGCAAATAGAGAAACTCAAATTAAAACTATACTAAGATTTTATCTCACTCCAGTTAGAATGGTAATTATTAAGAATACAAGTAACAATAAATGTTGACAAGGATGTGGGGAAAAAGGTACAACCATACATTGCTGTAGGAATGCAAATTGGTGCAACCACTCTGGAAAACAGTATGGAGATTCTTCAGAAAACTTGGAATGGAACCACCATTTGACACAGTTATCCCAATCCTCTGCATATATGCAAAGGACTTAAAACCAGCATACTATAGTGATACGGTCACATTAATGTTGATAGCAGCTCAATTCACAATAGCTAAGCTATGGAACCAACTTAGGTGCCCTTCAACAGATGAATGGATAAAGAAAATGTGCTACATATACACAAAGGAATATCACTCAGCCACAAAAAGAATGAAAATATGGCATTTGCTGGTAAATGGATGGAACTGGAGAATATCATGCTAACTGAAATAAGTCAATCCCAAAAAACCAAAGGCCAAATATTCTCTGTGATATGTAAATGCTAACTCACATTAAGTGTGTAGGGTAAGAATGGATTGGACAAAGGGGAATGAAGGGAAGGGAGGAGGGATGGGAATAGTAAAGACAGTAGAATGAATCAAACATAACTTTCCTATGTTCTTATATAAATACATGACCAGTGTAACTCCACATCATGTACAACCACAAAAATGGGACTACTCCATGTGTGTATGATATGTCAAAATACATTCTGCTGTCATGTATAACTAAAAAGAACAAAGAAAAAAATCATAAAAAAAAAAAAAGCTGTTTTATGAGAAGAAACACAAAAAAACTGTTAACAGTAATTATCTGTAGGAAGGGGAACTCAGGTGTGTATATAAAGCACCAAATAAAATTAATTATTTAAAAACACTATGTGGTAAGTGTACACAGCTCTATATTGGATGTCATGGAAGCATAAAGAAAGGTCTGTAAATTCTAATGGGAAAGAGAAGGAAGAGCAGGAAAGCTATCCAAAATAGTTAACAGTAGAAAGGGAAGCCAATGTTCTACCTAGAAGGACCAGAAAGAAAGGCACAAAGGTATTCTAGAGAATGAATCCTTGAGGAAATATTGAACCTTCTATTTAGTAGGTATATGTCACTCATAGTAAGGACATGCACTCAGGTCAAAACAAATAACTTTTCAGTTCCATAAATCACCAGAACATATGCTCTTAGCTGTAGGTCTCTGATGTTATTAAGCTATAGAAAGTACCATGTACTTCTTTCTCAGAAAATGCTATGAACCTACAGGCAAAAATCACCATTGTTGCCAAAACTAACACCATACCTTCCTGCCATAAATATTTTGCTTCCCCAATAAGGTCAAAGTGGATGGTTTAATTCTATCTTTTTAAATGTTCAGTCTTCCTCAAACTTCCAAACATCTTCAAATTTTTCTCAGAAGTTTTCAACAATATTGAATTTCGCCACATGCTAAGTACTTTTGAGTATGTTCAATACTGATGAAAACATTATACTATGGGAAAAGAAAAATTGTAAATTATAATCACTATACATCTTTTTTGTAGAGTCTTGTATATTGAAATTAAGATTTTTCAAAACACTTAGTTTAGTCTTGTTTTCTAAAATTCTTTCGTGGGATAATTCATTCCCCAAAAGACAAAGAATTAGATCTTGGAGGCACCTAAAGAGAATTATACTTTTTTTCTCCTGAGTAAATCCAGACTGATTTTTAAACCAAGTGTTTAAAATCTGTCTCAGAAGACCCCATAACCTCCTGCAGTTATCTTAACTCAGGGAGACAATAGCAAGCAGCACTGGAACGAGGAGACACAGTTTGTTATAAGGTCCAGTTTTATCTGTGATACGAGTTTCCATTTCAACTTTAATGCTTTGAGTTGCACATGTGGAGTGGAGTTTGATAAACTAGATGGAAATATTTCAACTCATCACAAACTAATATACTAGATGAAAAATGTCATAAACATTCTTTTTAATTCACACCACAGATAGATGTGTTTGTTCCTCTATCAGATAATTATTTTCTATTGTTCTGCTGGTGTCTGACATTCATCACCTCTGATTACACCGATTTCTATATTTACTGTTACTCTCCCATAGTCAATTTGCTTCATGGACTTCATTGTCATAGACTTAGGCCTGCATCTTAGGATGCTGTGAAAGGGAGGAAGCCCATGGTAACAGATGGGTAAAAATGTCACACATCTGTACCATTTTGATGTCTTCATTTTAACAACTGAAAAACATGTTATAAAATAAAATTGCTTTCATGGGTGACCTCAGTGCTGTGATAGAACAAGATATTTTACCATATCATTAAAATCACTGTATTAAGGGATTGAGGTTGAAGCTTACAGTGCTTGCCTAGCACTTGTGAGGCACTGGGTTCCATCCTCAGTACCACATAAAAATAAGTAAATAAAGGTATTGCATCCATCTAAAACTAAAATATATTTTTAAAACTAACTGTATTAAAAATATCTTTGATGGGGGTATATCATCATCAACACTTAATCCTCTTCAGGCTGCCCAGAAAATACTTGGCTTCAACCAGGTAATATTTTGGTAAATGTAAGAGACAGCAGGAGGCAGTTGGTAGAAGAGATAGGGTGTTTCCTGGGCCCACTTTTCCATACACCATTGCCAATTATCAACCAGTGGAAAGAGGAACGACTTTGGAATCAGGTGCAAAGTAAAAGTCACATAGAACTTGCTTGTCACTAATACTAAGAAGCAAATTAGAACATTAACTTATTATCCTAAATCTTCAAATCGAGCTGCTTTTATTTCAACACAAGTAAGTCCTTACGTATGGCAGGATATGAAGCTGGAACGGCAAAGCTTTAGGGAAGCAGATCCACAGTGCAGAGTGACAGGAACCATCTCTGCAGGTTCTACTCACCACTTAAAAGGAGAACTGGAAACACTGTGGCATAGGTAAAAGGAAAAGTCTCAATGCGATTCACAGAGCTGGAGGACTAAGTGTGTGACAATTCTAATTGTTTTAACCCCTATGCATGGCATATTGAGAGGAAAATAAAGCCAATTAGTACAGATAATAAGGAATCAAGCATGTGTGTGAGGTCCTGGGCTCATCCTTGGTGCCTCAAAAAATAAGAAAATAAAAACTAGGCAAAATGCAGACAGAACTCTTGACAGCAGTTCTCAGACAGACACAGAAAATCAATTAAGAGCTTTGAGTTACACTGAAAAATAATTAAGCAAAATGACAGTTGTACAAAGCTCAAAGAAGAAACCATATGCACATAAACTCAGAAATCATAGAAGCAACTGCGGTGTAAGAAGCAGCAACTGCTCTGTCCAGAACACAGCCTAGAAAGGCGGCAGAAGGGTCTTGATCCCAGAAGACCATACTCAGTTTGTGGGTGAGACCTGCCTTCCACACCAATAGCCTAGACCAGTGGTTCTCGAAACTGGGTTCCAGAAAAATCTTCAAAAGTTCTCCACAAGTATAGATTATCTTTTCTGTTCATAGGCACGTCCACACTCTTTCAAGTGCTTTCATGTTTTACATATAACTAAGCACTACTTTGTAATAACATGGAAAATAATTAGAAGTTAATAAAACAATATATTCACCATAAAAAATTAACCCATTATTGTTATTGAGAAGCCAGGGTTACAATACATTGCAAACTATGAAGCTCTTGTGCTCATGTTCCTACAGAGATATGGAATCGCCATAGTTTTATTTTTACCTTTTTAACATTTATGAACAATAGTTGTACATGTGTCTGGGGGTCACAATTCAATACATATACACAATATGTAATGATCAAACAAGGGTAATTAGCATTTCTCACTCCTTAAACTTTATTTGCATTGAAAAGCTTTAAAGTTTTCTAGTTATTTATAAAAAATATAATAAATTATAGTGAACTATGATCACTCTACCTGTGGTAGAACATTAGAACTTTATCTTCCTATATAACTGTATCTTTTCTAAAAGTATTTTTTAAGATGTTGATAGACCTTTATTTTACTCATTTATTTATATGTGGTGCTAAGAATTGAACCCAGTGCCTCACACATGCTAGGCAAGCACTCTACCACTGAGCTACAACCCCAGTCCCTCTAACTGTATCTTTGATACCTACTGTCTAGCCTCTCTCTGGTCTCCTCTTCCCCTACCCTTTCTAGTCTTTAGTGACCATGATTCTGCCCTCTACTGCTAAAAAACCAATGTTTTCTTCCTTCTTCTTCTTTTTTTTTTTAAGATTCTGCATATAAGTAAGAGCATGGAATATTTGTTTTTCTGTGCTTGGAATTGCCACAATTTTAAAATAGAATGCTGTGCTGTCAATGTGCCAAAATATTTACTGAGTGCCGACTGTGTCAGCCATGGTACTAAGTGCTCATGCTACATCAGTGAACAACAGTGAGACAGTCTCTGCCTACGTGGAGTTGACTACCTGGTGGGAGAGAGTACATCGGCATTGTCTAAATTGGTCATGGTTTTAACTGATGTTGCTCTTGATTTTAATTATAATAAATTACTATCTCTGTTAATTTTCCCTATTATCAGTTTTTATGATTGTGTACTGATAGAATGTAGAGATACAAATTTTAATGAACAGAGATCAGGTTTGTAATTTTTAAATAGCAGACTTTAATTTATGATTGGGAATATATTAAACAAAAACCTTTACTAGTCTGTGGAATCAGGGAAGTATCATCTGATTAATTTATTTTCAAACTAAAACCAAAAGAAGGCATATGAAGCAACCGTATACAGGAGAGGAAAAGGGGAAACAGCAATCCAGACAGAAATCATCATCATGACTGTCACCATCATCATCACCACCAACATTCCTTAAACAATGATTGAGCACCAGGCCCTCTACTAAGTACCACCTATAGTTCATCTCATTTAATTTTCACAACCATAAAGGGCTGCTCTTATCCCCATTTCCTGTTTAAGGCACAATGAAATTAAGTGATTTGTTTTGTCACACAGCTCAGTAGTAAGGCAAAGACTTTAATAGGGCTGCTCCAATCCCCAAGATCACACTTGTAATCACTATGCAATGCTACATTGGTAGAATTTATTAAAAAAAAAAAAAAGTCTAGGTATATGTGGTGCCTGTAAAAATCCCTTCTAGAGCTGACCAAGAGCCTTGGTTGTTGTACTCTGAAATATGTTTTTGTGATGAGACCACACTTTCCATGGACTGTTCCAACCCAAGATGGAAGGCAGTCTAAATACTAGAGCAGGCTGAATGTAGGAGACAACAGGACATCAGGACTCTTCTCACACTTTCTTAAGGACCTCTGAAAGCCTCACAGAATCTATGATGCTCCTACCTATTCTTTCTTTCTCCTGCCCTGAGGATCAGACTTGTACCATGTTCTAATTGTTTTCCCATTCTTTCCTGATCCCCTACCAATTTTCTCTCATGAGTGTATTTCCCCTAATGAAACTCTTGCATTATTTTATCCTTTTTTACATCTGTTTCCTGGAGGACACACCTTAATATAATATTCAATAAAGCACATATATAACCAGAAAAGGTTAAGAGAAAAGAAAAAGTTCTCAAGGCTTTTTAGAACCCCCAGTTGGTCCATCATCTCAGTTGGTTAGAGGATAGTACTTAGATTATGGATACTAAACCATTTATTTTCAATCTATTCCATATTTTCAGTCTCAGTCTCTTGGGGACAGTCTCAGGTAAACATCTGCTTAAACACTCCTTTCCCTCTCAAATCTTATCTAGTAAGATGATGTCTAAGATTCATTTCAAAACAATATGGGGACAGGAGGAGTTTCTGGGACGTGGATGAAGCAGGGTTGGCCAATGAGTGGGTTATTGGAGAGTGGCAATGGATTCATGGGAGTTTATTTTACTATCTTGTTTACTTTTGTATAAATTTAAAATTCTGCATAAATGAAGGACAAGGGTGAAAACTGTTCTAGAATGTATGATCCATTGTATGGTCCTCCTGTCGTTAACCCCGGGCCAGTTACTAATCCATCTGTTCCACTGGTCACAATGGAGACCTAGGAGAATGCCTGCAAGGCTCACTATACACTCATTCCCCGCTTAGGAAGCTTGTGAGTTCAGAAGGCTTTTATATTTTTAAGGCCTTTTTGTTATTTCTACAAGTTCTAGAAGCTTCACTCCAAATGGCTTAAAAAAATAAACAAAAATTATATATAATATTTTGATAGTATAGTGGTAAAAAACAATAACGGTATTTGACTACAGGCATGACTGAATACAGGGTCTTAAATTTTGTTTTCAGGAGTCAGGTTCACACCCCATTCTGTTGATGCTAGCTTTTTTTCTGTGATGGTAGATATCCCTTTCATGGTAGCAAAATAAATTTCAGTCACTCCAAATTTATGCCCAAATTCTTGGTACATGTATTTCCCAATCTTCTAGAAATTCCTGTAATTAGCTTGTTTGGGGCCAATTTACATCATATACTATCCTTACATCTCAGGAAAATGGAATATGCTGGTTGGTCAATCCTGGATTGTATGTCCAACTATGGACTCTGAAGATGGTGCCCACATTGACTAACGGGTGCTGAGCAGGTAGATAGAACAGGTGTCTACTCCCTTTCTCTTTCTTCCCAATACCAACTGCTTAACCATGCAAATAAGATCAGGATACATTTTTTTAGGTGAGAAAATATTACTTTACTCAGAAACTAGAACCATTAAAATAGTCTGCTTATAAAATTATTACTATCCCTTGAGCTTCATTATAAGTGACACAACTGTACAAAATTTATATTGCTTCTATTCTTTCCCTTTAGTTATCAGCAAATACTTTGTTTTGATTTACCTGTATTTTAAAAAAATAAAACGAAATTGAATTTTTACCTCACTAATTATGTACAATACACAGCTAATTGTGATAGCAAGGATAGAGTTAAGAGCAGAACAAAGAGAAGGGTTTTCAATACATGTATTATTCTTTTTTCCTCTGAGAAGACATGCTTGAAACTGAATTTTAAACACTTCAGCACTGGTGAAACAAATTAATAATGGCTCAGACACAGAGGTGTTGCATATTATTCATGATCTTGAAATTATTAATGTAACACTGAGCCATTATTACCACATATTGCCATCAGAGTAATTAACACATCTTATCTAATAGAATAAGGCCGTCAAATCAAACTAAGAAGTAATTAAGTTACATAACTACACAGCTGAGGCAGAGAGATGCATGTCAAATGAATTAAAAACTGCAGCTCACCTACCTGGATTTGAATAGCCAAGCACGGTAGTTTGTTATTTATTGCCTAGTTTACCATTGATGAGTCACTCCACTGTATTGTGCCTTGGTTTCTATGTATCCTGGGAGATTAAAGTTATTACCAAACTCTAGTGATCATAAGAATCACCTAGAGAGCTTCTAATAAATTTGTATTTTCTGGCCTCCATTGGAAATACTATAATCTACAATGGAGACCTGGAATCTGCATTTTTAACACTTCCAGAAATTTTGAAGCAGATGATTCATGATCCACATTTTGAAAAATCATAGAAGAAATGTTTTCAAATGTCTCTTCCAGTCTTAGTTATCAATAATGAGAACATTGGCTTTTCCTGATATGGTAGAGATTTGTGTCAGGAATTGGCATTTGCATAATATATGAAGTGTCCTTAGTACCTATCATCTACTTGTGGTCTGACTTCTCTCTTCACTGAAACTAGAGAAGAAAAAGTAAAAAGCAAATGAAGAGAAAAATAACATTTTCACATTTAAGAAATGTCACTCAGCTCTGAAATTATTCTAAACCCTAACATTCATGTTCTATCACAGCTAGAAAATGAGTTACACCAAAGAGCAAATGTGAGGAAGAATTTATAATTTTAATGAAATGAAGAAAACTATATAATATATTCTTCCAAATGCCTTTTGTATAGCTTTTCAATTTTGCAGAAGGGAAGTAGTCATAGAGAAATGTACACAGTGTTAAATTTTAAAAGTAGGAATCAGAAGCTACTGGTATCCTGAGAGTCCCCAAAGATCTGAGGAAAGGCTTTTGAGACTGTTACTGGGTTTTATTTATCAGGTTGTGAGACTTAATCGATATTTAAACCATTCTTACTGTCCTGGAGAATGGAACATTATGCCTGGCACTGCACAGTCACACTATAAATATACAAAGCAAACATTAAGGAGGGAAGCTTTTGGTGAATGTAAACGTATAACTCTTTGGAAATATAAGTGAAATAGATAAATGTCAACTTGTGATATTAATTAGTGTATTTATAAATTCACATGTAAAATCACCAACATAAAATAGCATATTAATTTTGAAAAACATTCATTTCGCTCACAGTTTTCAAATGTGCCTTTGACATTTGTGTCTTTATGACCATCAGAACCACTTTTGGAGTGAAGCGGCACAGCTGTTGAGAGCAAAGTGTCATCACTTCTATTAGACTTGTTTGAGATAAACTACTATTTGGCTCAGCATATAAGGTCTCTTATCTTAAGCCATGACATCACATTTCACAACACTGTCCATGAAGCTGAAGATTTTCCAGTGAGAGGATAGAAGAAGAGACTGAAAATTAGACTTGTAGAGAAATTCATAAAATCTCACAAAATGCCTGTTATTTAAGCAGGCAAGTTCTAACATAACCTATCCAGTACACTATATTGGCAGTATATTTATCACAGTGGAGTAAACTGAGTTAACCTTTAACGTGTTGGTACATTTTTAACACCTTAGGAAACCCAGGTGGAACTGGAAATAATTAAAACCCCATTTTGACTTTTAATTTCTTGGAATAAACTGAAGTACATTTGGCGCACAGGGTTTGGTGGCAGAAAGCAGATCTAAAACCACTAGCTATACTCTACACAGGTTATTTTCTATGCCTTGGTTCCTTCATCTATAAAATGAATATCAAATGTCACTATTGTAAGTTAAAATCAAATAAAATACTGTATGTTAGACTTCTCAAACAGTAGCTGAGAAGTATATGATGAATTTTAATCACTGTTACTATTTTCCTTCCTCATTCTTTCATTTCAATAAATACCTATTAAATACCTTCTATGTATCAGGAACTTTAGTTACTGGATTACCAAGTTTAATTATTGCAACCCTTTCCTCATATCACATGTAATACTATTTTCTTAACTATTCCCTTAAAATATCTCACAATTAAACTTGAATAGCTACTTTAACTTCCCCAGGAATCTTCAATCTGAGAAATCAAAAGTCTTAAAAGCTAGTTTTGTCTTTCCTAATACAATTTGTAAATGTTTATCTGTCAATCACCTAAAATCATTAGAGGTATGCACCTTTCACTTTGGGGAACATACAAAAAAGATATAAAAAAAAGACTTTGCTCTCTGAGGTTTTGTTTTTCTTTGTCACGCAATCCTGTGGCCACACAGGAAGGCTAAGAAGCATGCTGGGGCTCACTGTCAGGCAGGATCAATGAGATACATGGCCTGGTGGAAAGACGACCTCAGGGAAATAGTGCTAAAGTGAGCAGGGCTCACAAATCTGATAGGGGAACTCAGGCTTCCCTTTAATAAGTCTGAAAGTGGCAGAGTAAAGCAATTACCTCACTGTTATGGAGCATCTGCTGTGGCACCCAAGAATCCCATTATGCACACAGACCAGTATCTGCCTAGAATACTGCCTAGTAAAATAAACCATACATTTCTTCAGCATCGCCTGCTGTCACACAGACATTCCCTTATTGCATTATACGATAGTCTCTGGCAAAGGACAGTGAACAAGGTACCATCCACATCAACCGAGTTAGATCAAAGTCAGTGGTAATACATACACACACAATCCTCCTCTTAGTCCCTAGCTGCAGAGAGAAGGTAACAACAAAGGCTTGAGCAGGCAACTCAAGGCTATGCCTTTGATCCCTCTTTTAAGTCTAGAAAGAGATTTGCAAGGATGGCCACTGAAAGAAGCCTTCTCTCCTTCAATCTCCCTCACCCAGGACTGAAAGGCAGCACTGCACAGCCAGGAGAATACATCACAGCTAGAGAACATTCATGCTTCCTGTCTCAGCATGGTGGGAGACTGAATGGAAAGCAGGTTTCCCTCAGATTATTTGTTCACTCATTCAGCAAATATTTGTTCAACATTGTTATTTGCCAAGAATTGGGAGAGATGCTGGGGAAACACAAATTTATAAAGCCCCACCTCTGCCTTCCCAGATTTCAGTGCAGTAGGTGCAACACACAGGTAAAAATGAAGTTGAAAATCTGGATGGCACATGCAAAAATGTACCATGTACAGTGTGGGTTGTGGGGGAACACATAAGTCAGGTGAAGGGATGACTCAGTTCTACTTAAGGAGATAAGCAGAACAGTAAGGGATCAGGCAGACGAGGGCACAAGCAGGCATTTAAAAGGATCTACTCAGTAGCCTGGCAAAGGAAAACGTTAGGGTGCACCTTCCAAGAAACAGGAACAAGATCAGAGGAACTGAAGCCAGAAAAAATATGGCAAGTTCAAACAATGATCTATTCATTTAGAAAGATGGTGGCTCAGGGCCAGATCATTTATGGCCTCATAGACCATGCTAATAAGGTTGGACTTTCTCTGATTGATCAATAGTCCTCAAACTTCACTGTGTCCACACTAGCATGTTAATTTTCAGGACCCATTCTTAAGATTCTAAGGTCTTGAAATCTGCACTTTACAGGTAACTTAGGTGGTTTCTGATAGCAGTTGGTCCATAGACCACACTTTGAGAAGTACTGCTATTGATAAAACCAGTGAAAATAACTCTTTCACCCAAAAGCAGTTCTGACTCAGTTTTTTTTTTTTTTTTTTTTTTTTTGAATGTGATCCATTCTCCAGGGAGTAGCTTGAGAATTTTTCCTTCTTCACTGCATTCCTTATTGTTCATGGTTCAAAGACTTATCCATGGCTTTTTTTTTGGCTTATATTTATTTCGATAGCTTTGTTTTGTTGTTCTTTTACTTTTTTGTTTGGGTGTGGGAATTGAATCCAAGTTTTATGCATGCTAAGTACATGCTCCACCATTGAGCTATACCTCCAGTCTCTCATTCATGTTTTAAGACTGAAATTAGAGAGGTGTATGAACTTACATACAAAAAATGCAAAAAAAAATAGGAGAGAAAAAGACACAGGTGAATGGGCTTCGATGAATGTACACTCATAGATAAATGAGAAGGAAACAGATCCTCTTTGGTGAGTCATTTCTGCAAGGGTGCCTCTCAGCATGCTCAATTACTGTACCTACCTTGTAGGCAGAAGATCTTCACCGAGTCTGATTTTGCCAGTTCACTTACAGGACTAGCTTTTCAAGGTAAGAAGTCACAGTGCTGAGTGCTTAGAGCTAGTCAACCCCGGGACTTCTGCCCACACTTGTATAACATTTGCTTACCATGAACCAATGGCTTTCTCTTACCCCACCCTGTTATTGTAATAACTTAGTTTCTTTTAAATTTACACAAACTAGTAAAACATAAGAACAAAAAGAAAAGAGAGTTGCTTCTTTGAAAAGTCAATTAAAATGGCCTCAGAGTGATTCCATAGAGGAGACCATCTTTAAAAAAAGAAAAAAAGACTTTGAGGAATTTACTTATTCCACTATAAAGTTGTAACAATTGAAAATTATATCATAAATGAGCCTCATGTCACGTGAGTGGTTAAAGAATTCATATGAATGTACATTTTTAAGTTAAAATAAAATCTTAAGATGGCCATGGCTCACGTTTTATGATTTCTTTCTTTAAACCTTTGAATAGTGTTCCCTATGACCAGCTCTGATTCTATTAAATCAGTAAATAGGCATAGACTTTGCTAATTTCATATCATAAGTAGAGTCCAGGTTCTCTATTTACTACCACTATGGCAATGGAACTTAACCTTCTACTCCCCAGGTCTGCCATGCACTGAATATGGAATCATTGTGAGAAACACACATGTAAATGTAAATATAAAGCTTACCTTGGCACATAATGCTTAATGTCCATTATGTCATTTTAATTTTTGTTATTATCATTATATTTGGAAAGAGATTTCAGGGAACTTTCATTTTTAACCTTAAATATCTTTTCATTGTTTAAAATTTTACAAGTAGTATATCATTTATTCTTAGTAGAGCTAATGATGCTCATATTTTGAAAATAACTGAGAAAAAAGGAAAGTGCTATTTAGCATAGAAAAAAAATGTTCAGAGTATATTAAGAAATTGTTTCAAATAGAGAAGCAGTAGGAAAATATAACAAATATGCTATTTGTACTCGGTTGGATTTATTCAGGGATGATTGCCCACAGTAGGATTTACCAGAAGAAGGGTTCACAAGAGGATATTTAGGAAAGATGCTAATGCTTCAAATTCAGTCACATAATGTTAGAGGAAGCCTGTGGTCTCCATGAAACATGGATCTTCCCATCATGGCATTTCATGGTGTGGAGATGTATATGTCTTTAAAGTAACTTTGAAAAACAGAAACCCAAAAGGATGCTTCAACATACTGATCAGTCTAAAAACCGACAATAGTTGGGCCTTTCCTTAAGCCAATGACCACCATGCTCTTTACAACATCCATCCTGGTGCACCCTCCACGTTGCCACAGATCTCTACTGAAGCTGTAGTAAGACAGAGACTGAGGAGTGAATGCAGGCAGACATGTGCTTTGGCCCTTTTGATTAGCCACCAATTTTATTTTTTCTTTTTAAATGAAATTTCCAGGGTTTAAATGTACCATGTTACATTGTGTCCATTCATGTGTATGCATAAAGAACAGTTCAGTAGATAAGTACAACAAAAAAGACTCATGTTTTCAAATAAAATGATAAAGTACCTATTTTAAAAGAAAGTAGTACAGTTGTTCATCAAGATCGATGGAGGCCTTATTCCAGGATCCACACTAACCAGTCCAGGCACAGAAATCTAGGCACACTCAAATCTTTATGTAACCTATCCTCACACACTCTCAGTCATCTCTAGGTTATTTGTAATAGCTAATACAGTGTAAATGCCACACAAGTGGTTGTTGTCTTGGTCAGCTTTCTGTCACTGTTAAAAAAATACCTGAGAAAATCAATTTAAAGGAGGAAAAGTTTATTTTGGCTCACTGTTTCAGAGGTTCCAGCCCTTGGTCACTCAGCCCATTGCTTTGGACTTTAGTGAAGCAAAACATCATGAAAGGTTCAGAAAAATCAGTCTAAAATGCAATTATTTTGAGCAATATTGCTATGTAAACAATAAAGCTGAGTGGATTTGTTACAAAAAAAAAAAAAAAGGCAAGAAGCACATGGTCGAGCAAAGCTATTCACCTCATGGCAGTAAAGAAGTAGAGAGAGGAAGAGAAATTAAGGGCCAGGGCCTAGGCCTATAAGTATTCAGAACAGACATAACTCTTTTTTACAAATATTTTTGAGCCATGATTGGTTGAATCCACAGATGTAGAACCAGTGTACATGAAGATCAAATGGATAACTAAGAGAAAACACTGCCAGATTCCCTTCAGGTCTTCCTTTTTTACATCCTTCCTTCCTCCACTCCTTCCTGTATCCCCCACCTGTCTCTAAAATGCTTCAGTGCCTAAAATGATGCATGCTGGGTGATGAATAGGGACCTGCATGCAGGAACTCTGTGAATTTGCTTTCCAGTCTCTATCAAGACTTCTGATGCTGGCTGCCTGGCTAACTTCTTCTAGACTAGAGCACAAGGCACACTTCTGTAGTTCTTTACCAAGCATGCAGACTGTAAGAAAAGCAGAGGAGACAGCCTAGAAACTCCTATGAGAAATTTCCCTTGCTCAAGTTTTCATTATTCCTAAGACAGTTATGCTTTATCTCAATTTGCTGTAGCTGAGCTTCCCTTGATGTTTCAAAGAATTCATGTCTCCCCATCACAAAATAAATATTAAAAGCAGAACAAAGCATTTCCATTGCCACCCAAACACTCTGGGGTCTGAATATAATATTTGTGTTAATCTCCTGCATTGGTTAATAAACCTGGTAATTGACAAATTTCTTTTGCTCCAAGTGAACTGAAAATAAAAAGGAATTTTTTTAGGCAATTCCATTCTTTCATGTGAACCTTGTAAATGTGGGTTTGTCTACAGAGAGTCTTAACATTAGACATTTTAAGTCAAATCCACTTCTTATGGCCATACGGTCCTAAATTAAATTACCCCTTCTGAATCTCAGTTTCTGGTGTACAAAATCCAGAAATATTAATGGCATCTACGTCAATGGCTGATGACAAAATAAGATAATACATACCAATTACTAATTCCAAAATCTCTCAATGTGAAAATAATTGACAGTTTCTGGCACACTGTGGGTTCAATAAATATTGCTATCACTTTTACTATTGATACTTACACTACTACTATGACTACTTATGAAAGCAAAAATAATTTAATAGACTCTGAATATCCTAGATTGTCTACCCACGTGGATCAGTTGTACCACATAAAAGTGTTCAGCTAATCATTATGAGAAAGTGATAATTGTAAAGAAGGTAAATATCACTCCCTGTTTTCCAAACACAGAATAGTACTTTTATAAAAAATTTAACCTACATTCTGGGTTCCATTAATATAAAAGCATCCATAAACCTGAATTACTGTTTCCTGTTATAATTTTTTTTTAATTGCAGCTGTACTTTCCAAATTCTGATCTGCTCTCTGATAACAAAACCTTATGGTAGATTTTACATTTTAATGTCTGATATAGGGAATAATCTAATCCTTAGTCATAAAATAGGGGCCCCCAATATCATCACAGTAAAACTGCTCACCTACAGCTTAAGATACTACAAACAGGCTGGCAGAAGATTTCTGTCAGCAAAAGTTGAAATTTTATGAATGGCCAGCTAAGGTCTAACATCAGATTGATGCTATATGAATCTCACCCACCCATTAATGCTGCTGTGCCTTTTTGTTCTACCACATTTGACATTTCTGCTCTTTGTTTTAATCTGAGTTCTCATCTCATCAGTCACATAAAACAAAAGCCCACAGTGTTCCAACTCACTTTCTTCACCAATTCAAAACCATGTTTTGTCAACTTTTCTCCACATTCTAAAAATGCTCTGATTATAGACCATAACTACACTGCTGTGCTCTTCATGGCTTTTTTCTAAACTTCTCTTTCATTTATCCAGCCCTCTACTATCATTACCACGCTTGCCTTCCTACCCACACTTTTCAACTTCAGGCAATTAGTGGAAGTATAGTTATTAAAAACTTCCTCTGAAGACTGCTGAGGAGAGACATTTGTGACAACTTTTCTTAAGATGAAACATGTTTATTTGGCCTTGTCACTTCTCCTTTCAGGAGATGGCAACTGTGTTTTACGCTGAGTTTCAACACCATTCCAAGTACCAGAAGATGCGATAGAGAAAGGGATAACAGGGAGCCCTTCCCACCCCTCCAGAAGGAAGGTCCCTCCCACACTTTGTCAACAACACATTATCTTACATCATCCTTTTGTACTTAGAAACCTTCTCATTTGAAAAAGAGCAAATTCAAAAATAAAATAATTTCCTCCTGTTCTGTGTATTAGACTGCAAGTATTATTCAATGGAGAGACTACATTAATACAGTGAACAAACTGTACATAAACACTTAACTACTTCAGTTAAATTCCAAAATTATTTTAAGTCAACTTAGAATAGACTTGGCTTCCTTCCACAAGTACAGGTTTATAGTGGGGTGATGGTGGTTACAGACAGTAATGTGATTAGAAGGGGAGGTAAGAGACTTATCTTGAAGCTGCATTGGAAGTCACTTTTATTTTTACTTCAATTGTATATGTTTAATCAGAGTGATAAGTGCTAAGGATGAAGGCTGATGGACATGACTGATGGGTCTAAGCATTTGTCCTGAAGCCTTTGGTTCAGCCACTGTTCACAAAGCAGAGTGACATGTGGAGATAAGACTCCCCAGTGCTCACCTATCGGGAAAGACTACCAAGTCAAATGCACTTTGCTGTCTTTGATTTGAGATGACTTGTTACAGTCTACTCCAAGAGATGTCTTTTGTGAACCATCTAGCAAAGTGCCTGCCACCTCTTAGCCCTTATAAACATTTGCTGAATGGAACTGAATGAGAATCTCAGCTGAAATCTGCAGTAATTAAACAAATATATATGTTTAGTGGGGTTTTTTGGTAAATTTTTGTTTTTGTCCAGGCTGGTCTAGAATTCTTGGCTCAAGTGATTCTCCCCCAACAGCACCCCACACAGCTGGGACTATAGTTTATACCACCATACCTGGCTGTGGTTAGTAGCTTTTAAAGTTATACAAAGCAATGCACATTTGTGGAGGGAATATCAATAGGGAATAGAAATCATCTTTTTGTGACTAAGTTTTTTCTCCCAGATTTTCATTAATATTTTGTTAGCAAGATTAAAGATAATTTTATTTTACTCTTTAATATCCATATTTTTCTGAATTAAAAAGTTAGCTTTGCATTATTTTTATGACTTTTAAAAGTCTATAACTTTGTAAAACATTTTCTATTTTTCTAGATATATTGCCTGATTCCATATTTCCATATGCCATATATGTATATATATATATATCTTTAGAAAATATAACCTGTTCCTTATGACATAACATATCACAAAATGCTTTTCATTCTTCAAAATAAAATTTGACCACATAATTTTTAATGTTTTCAGAACATTCCTTTGGGTGAGACTTCAATGTTAGCTATTCTCATACTCTTGGATAATTAGGGTTCCATTTAGAAGTAATACTGTGATAAGCATCTACCTGTATCTATTTATTTTTGCATCTCTAATTGTTTTCAGCATACTTTCTAGAAGTAGAGTGTCTGAATCAAAAGCTGGGCAAAATTTAAACAATAATAAACCTTTCACTAAGCGCTTACCATATCCACTTTACAAGTGGATAAACTGAGCCTCAGAGAGACAGACATCTCAAAAGCTTTAGGCAAATCAAAACTAAATTGGTCTAACCTGCCTACACTTTACCAACGCATGGCAAAGGAGAGGTCATTATGTGGCTGCTTGAGTGGTAGATATCAACCTCCAATGGACATTGGGAAATCTATTATAACATAACATATCCTATGCCATTCTCTGAAATGACCAAACCATAGCAGAAGGTAGTTTGGAAGAGTGCACGTTGGCCAATGGTTAATGTATTTTCTTCCTCCCCAGAGATGCCTATGGAAATATACATTAGACGAAAACAGAAGCAAAGAAGGGCCAAAAGGGAACAGAGTCTGAGGTCTTTCAGTGCCTTTCCATTTGGGAATTTTCAATTCTCAACAACCAATTGAGCCCCTCACAACCACAAAAAGTGGGAAGTAGAAAAAAATAAAGCTAACTCAATGAACTTGGCTCTAAATTTATGGGACTCTTCTGTATATTGGGAAAGTCAGTCATGAATCAGACTTTAATATTTAGTTTTTGTAATTAAGAAAAGTGTTTAAAAAAAAACACACAAAACTTGTGTTTTTGCTGGCTTAAAATGAAGCATACTTGGAAATAAAGAAAAAAAGTCAAAAAAGACCAAAAAAGATTTCACAAATTATGTTTTAAATATACACAATGACACCATGAAGAGCCAAAAATAAATTAAACTGCACTGTATACAAATTCTCCTGCCCTCCTCTCTCCTCCCACCCTTCTTCTGCTTCCATGTTCTTCAGTTAAGACTTAAGGATATAAATTCCTCCAAATAATTGCATTTCCACATGTCCTACTGATTATACCCCAAAATGTCTCATTTCTCTTAGAACTCTTCTTGGGAACCTCTTGAACTTAGGGCCAGCACATATGAGTTATTTAAGTTCTTTATGGATTGGCTAAGCAGATGCATAAGCTGTAGGTAATGCCTTTGAGGTCTACTCTACCATCTGTATTCAGACATCTAGAGGATTGAGTACTAATATTTTGGCCCAAAACAGTACAGAATTTTGTCTGCTCTCAGGTCTCTGTCATCAGGATTACAAATTATCCTGGCCCACTTCCCAATCTCATAAGGCTTAGAAGACTAAAATATTAACAACCAATGAAGACTTCATTCAAAACATGCCAATAATGTGTCAACCCACATTACACCTCTTGGGTTTTACAAGCAATTGACTTGACCTTGAACCAATATTATCTTTTCTGCCTGAAAAGACATGGAGGAAACATGAATTCCCTGGGTCTCTAGTCAAGAGATATTACCATAGGTAGATATCTTCCTTTCTGGAGTTGTGGGGTATTATTGATTAAGAACTTTGAATTTTGGATATTCTAAGAGTACATAAAGTGCTTTGGGCAGTTCAGCATAAAACTGTCCATTAAACACAGCAGTAACAGGGAGAAAGTATTGATTCCTTCTAACATTTCACCTCTCACTACTAATTGGTTTGTTTCTGAAAAAAGGCAGTGTAAAATGTGTTGAGAAATATGTCAGCTCGTCAAAGCAGAGGTGAGTATTAGAATTAGATTAGCCTATCTCAGATCTCAAGCCACCATTTACCCTCTGTGTGACTTTGGCTACATTATACACTCTGGCTCTTGGTTTCCTCATCTGTGAATCAGAGACTAGGAAAACTAGCTCAAAGGCTTAGTATGAGAATTCAGAGAGACCCTCTGTGAAGATTACTCAACACTGAGTAGGTACTCATATCAAACGGGGAAGAGAGAAGCTCTCGCACTTTGTCCTCTTTTGCCTTTCCTGTTTCTTTTCTTTAAAAAAATTATTTCTCCTGTCCTATCCAACAGCATGATTTGAGGATGAAAGCAGGTTTATCTACCTTTGTGACTGACTAGGTTTCCTCATTGGGTTTTGTGGCTCTCTCAACGTGATAAAAAATGGATGGCTATATATGCATACACATGTGCATAGAATATGTATATGTAGTATATGTACATGTATATATAATCACAACCTGCACTGGTCTGATTGACAACACCCTGAAATACATGCTGGGCCAGTGCAGTAAGGGATTCACCAAGACTCCAAACTTCCACAGAACAGACCTTAACTCTCCTACTGAGGTGATGTCAGCCCAGAATATCTGGATGTCCTAGCAATTCAAACAACCCAGTCACAAAAATCAACACCTGCCCACCAGCCTCAGCAGACTAAATTTTGCCTAGTCCGAATTAGAATCTGCCCACTGAGCCAATAAAAATAAAGCCAAGGGACAGCAAATTTCCTCAGAATGAGCGCTTACCTGACTGGTTGGTGGTAGTCATTTTTGGTGCGATGTGTGAACTGTAACTGGGAACCATTCTGGGTGGGGGACCAGAATGTGAGCATATATTTGAAATGCAGTGATAGGGGTGGGTGCTCTGATGGGAGGAAAAGGTCAGTGTCCTGAGCAAGCAGAATAAAGGCAATTAAAGTTTCAGAGAGTCAAAACTTTTCTTCTAGCTATTAATAAGATTCCCAATCTAAGGCTATATCTAATTATATTCCCTCCAAACTAATAGGTACACAGCAGTGAGCTTGTGAGATAGGAAGAGCCTGTTCAAGAGCCAGGGCCAGGCAGACCATCTGTCAGCATGATTAATGTGCCGGTTAACATTCAGCTGTTCTTTCCTTAGCATGGCAAAAGCATCCAACACATCACCTTTGTTCAGTTACCGCATGGCTGGGCCAAGATCAGCAATGTACCTTGATCCTTAATGACACTCTGGGGTTCTTAATCTCCCTGAGCCTCCATTAGGCAACCTTCTTGGCCAGGTTTAGAGGAAGAAGTTAGGAGCAGCAGCAGCTGCTGCACCAGCAGTAGTAGTCATGACAGGGAGACATTTCATGAGCTCATCTTAATGTGAACAAGTTCTTAAAATGAAAAGGCTATTGAAGCCAGATCAATGCAGTATTCATATACTGAGTACCTGAGGTGGGTATTCTAGACTAGTGGCAAGAAACAGGGCCTTTAAAGTCAGAGAGAAATGGGTTCAAATCAGTCTCCACCTTTACGAACTGTGTAATCTTGGGAATAATTTTTCAACCTTTAAGTTTTAGTTGCTTCATTTAAGAAATATTGACTATTAAATGAAATAATACAAGTTGAGCATGTAGCATACATCCTGGCACATGATTAGTGCTTAAAAATTATTATTCCAAAAGCACTAGATGGGTGCTGGAAGGACATAAAGGAAGTCAAGATGCTGCCTCACAACTCAAGGAGATTAGTGGAGAATGCTGAAGTAAACACTTAATGACTGAGGCAGGAGGATTGCAAGTTCAAGGACAGCCTCAGCAATCTAGCAAAACCTTGTTGCAAAAATAAAAAAATAAAAAGGGCTAGCACCCTGGGTTCAATACCTGGTACCAAACAAACAACAAACACTTAATAAGAATAAAGTTGTGAGCAAAGCCTGTCCTCTAATGGGGTTATAGAAGGGAACTGATGGAGAAGGGATTCATTCCAATTTGGGAGATCAAGTAGGTTTCCATACAGGAGATGACACCTGATCCAGGATGTCAAAGATGAATAGAATGTAATGAGCTAATAAAGAGAAGAAAGGGCACATTGGACAAGTAAAGGTATGGGAAGTAAAGACTGAACAAGAGCAATGGGCTTGTGAAGCCGGCATACAATTAAGGATAAAGTCAGAAAGATAGGCTGGCGACATATTAGAAAACTATTAGTAACCAAGTAAGGAACTATGACTTTATTTCGTAAGGACAGATTGAGTACCCCTAATCTGAAAATTTGAAATCCAAAATGTTCCAAAATCCAAGAATTTTTAAGAACTGATATGGTATTAAGTAGAAAATTCCAAACATGACATTTTATTTTGTACCTAAAATTTAATAATTTTATTATATTTTAATAAATTTATTAATAATTATATTAAATATTACATTTTGCATATGAAATAAAATATCATATAAGATTGTCTTCAGGCTCTATGTATAAAGTATGTATATGAAACAGAAATGAATCTTGCATTCAGAATTGGGTCCCATTCCCAAGATATCTCATTACGCAAATATTCTTATCTCTACCCAATTTGAGACCCTATACCCTTCTTGTCCCTAGCAAATCAGATAAGGGAAATACAACATCTAGTAGAAACATCAACCATTTCAGGATAAGATCAAGGGAATAAATATTTCTTTGGTTCTAGTATATTAAGAATGATGGGCATTGAATGGGTTTTGTCCACAGCATAGTAAGGAAGTCCCCAGAAGGGAGAAACTCTGACCTCTGTAAGAAATAGTTAGAATATCCAATCCCATTTTTAGGCCTTTAGAAAGGTTTTTAGCAATGGACAAGATCCTGGGGGGCAGTGGATTGAGTAGGTAAGATTCATCAGTGCTAACAGTCAGTCCTGCATTACCAGGCAATCCCAAGGTAGGTCAGTCCAGTCCAAGTCAAGCAGAGAATTGAGGAAGCAATGTGAGCAAATCAGGATGAAAGGAAAGTCACGTAGTCCTTGTAGGTCTACATTTAACATGGAGCTTGCAAAGCCCACTTCACAGTAAAGCCAGTGCCAGAAGCAATCACTGGCACAGAGTGGGTTGTGAGCTTGTAGCATGGCTCTACCAGTAGTAGTCAGAGAAGGGGGAGCATAGAAAGGAAAACAAGACCTGCGGTGCTGGGCTGCTGGTGTTAGGATGGGGGAAGCAGTGGAGGCGGTTCTGACGGGTTCTTCTAGTACAGCAGCTAGAACTGCAAAAGGTACAGACTGCTGTGACTTCCCACTCCTCTGAACTTTCTGCCCCAACCAAATTCACAGCAGAGAACATTCAGAGTGATTTTGGAGTAAGCTTGAGCTACTGTATTCTTGGCTCCATCCCTAGAAAAGCACAATACTTGGATCCTCTTAAGGTTTAGTTGGGATGTGTGCCCCTAAAGCTTGTGTAGGTGACAATGCAAGAAGTTTCAAAGGTGAAATATTAGATTATGAGAGGTACAACCTAATGAGTGAATTAATCCATTGCTGTGGATTAAATGGGGGGTAACTATAGGCAGGTGGGATGTGACTATAGGAGGTGAGTCACCGGGGGTGTGACTTGAGATTTATATTTTGTCCCTCTCTGCTTCCTTATTGCTATGTCCTGAGCTGCCTTCTTCTCCACACCCTTCTGCCTTGATGTTCTTTCTCAACTGAGGCCTAGAGCAATGGAATCAGCTGTCTATGGACTAAGACCTCTGAAACCATGAGACCCAGATAAATGTTTCCTTCTCTATGTTGTTCTCGTCAGGTCTTTTGGTCATAGCAATAAACAAGCTGACTAAAACAAATCCAGTTATAAACTCCTAGCAAGGGCGGACTACAGTTACACAAGTGTCTTTATAATCATCACCTACTATTATCATAGATAATGGTAATAATTATAGCTCAGCTTACAATAAACCCCACTGCTTCAAGAGTAACATTGAACATATGTATTTGTTTTCTAGGATTGTTGTAACAAAATATCAGAGACCGATAGTTTATATAAGAGAATTTATTTTCTCATAGTCTAATTTGGTAGGGTTGAACTCTTCTGAGGTCTCTGTCCTTGACCTACAGATAGTTTCCTTGTTTAGTCTTCACATGTTCTTTCTCTGATGCACACACATCCCTGATTTCTCTCTGTGTATCCAAATTTTCTTCTTACAAGGTCACTAGTCAGATTAGATTAGGGTCCACCCTTATGGCTCCATTTTAACTTAATGACTTCTTTAAAGACTCTATCTCAATCTCCAAATATAGCCATATTCAAAAGCATTGGATGTTCAGGTTCCAAATATGAATTTTATAGGTGCATTATTCAGCTTGCAATATCACTTTGGCAGGTAGACCCTCCTACCAATCTTGAACCAAGAAACTCCCACCTCATCTCAAGGCATAGTTGATTGGATTGAGATAAACACATACCCAAGCAAGGAATAATAGAATCTCTTTCCTGGGAATTTAGGATGGGGTTAAGAGATGGTCTATCAGTTTGGTCTCTTACTTTAAAGAGCTCTAAGTGTGGAGTTTCCTATATGCCATATAAATCAGACAGAGCAGGCAGCCAGGAGATAAAAACGAAGTCTGCTGACCCAGGTTGGCAAAATTCAGGGGAAAAGAGATTTTGATATTCTAGGGGTCTTTGAGGTTTCTGTTTCTACAACCTCGAAGGAAACTTTGGCCCTCATGTTCTGTGAGAGCTGCTGCTATAGATGGTGGTGGGGACCAAAAGGTGATAGTGATGAGGATGGGGATGATGATGATGATGATGATGATGATGATGATGTCAACAATGACAATGACATCAATATGACAGTCACAGACCTGGGTGCTCAACCATCCCACCTTACCTTTAGGAAAACCAGAGCAATCTCTTGCCTTTTCTCTATTTGATCATCACCTGGGACCAAAACATCTCTCTGTAGAATCTTCTAGCATTTCACCACCCCACTGTGAAGGGTACAATTCTCCCCCATACACAATCTCCATTGCTTTCAGTTAAGCTCACTTATTCCAGCTGCCTTCATTCACAGACAGAAAACTGCTTTACACTTTCAACATGAAAACACCATCCTGTCCTCGAGAAGTAATTCAACCAAATTCTTCCCTCTCATCTCCAGGCTGATCTAGTCACATTGAAAAAGTGTCTGAATGTTTATTCCCATTGCTCTTGCCACATAAAGACCAAAAGTTCTATTTCCAATTTTGGGTAACCCCTTCCTACTGAAGATCCCAGAGAATCTCAAAAGTGCTATAACTGATTTTTTTTTTAAACAAATCACAATGAATTTAACAGAGATATCACAAGTCTTATAAAATTATTCAGTTTTGCTATCCTTCTAGAGAAAGAATCATGTTAAGGTTTAGGTAAGTAACAGTCATTTGAAGTTTAGAGAGCTTGCCTCTGTAGTATCATAGTTCAAATGACACGTGAAAGGGAAAAATACAAATTAACTAGAAAGACAGACACAGTGCTGTGCATGGATTGTTTGCTTGCATTCTTAGGTTGGTTATCCTTGACATGTCCATCAAAGTTGATAAGGACCAACAAATCACAGGCCTTCTGAAGGTAGGCTCCAATGCTCTAAGAATACCAATTATATAACCAAATAATTTACAAAAACACGGGAGATCAAAGACTAGAATGATGGATGGAGGTAATTAGAGTTCCTCTCTACAATGTAGAAAGTGAATTTCACATTCCACAAAATCCTGTTTTTCATTCTACAGGCTTCATCTCTTTTCTACTGGTTATAGCTAACCCAAAGGGAACCAAATTAAGGAATAATGAGAAAGAGGCAAGTGGACTTCTAAATCATTCGATCTCTATTTTACTATACAAACTATTCTGTCCTTCACATACAACTGCAGCATAATCTGACATACTGTCTTAAAACATATTTATATACCAGAGCAATTGCTTGTACTAAGTATATGAATCTCAGTGCTAGAATCAAAACAGGATGTTTTATAGTTAAGTCATTCTTCCTTTGATACTGTACTTGAAGTACAATAAGTATTCAAGAAGAGAGAAGTCATTGAAGCTGATTCTATCTAGAAAGAAAAAATAGGGCAAAGGTTTATGAATTTTTTAATAGGTCCAGCAAAGCCCGGAAGTAAGAGAAGCTGCAATTCACAAAAATAATCATACTCTAAGTGCACAGTATTTCTATGCCAAGGATGGAACTAAAGTCATGGTCGAGGTCCCTCATTCATTCCGTGCTATAAAATCCTCCTTTGTTTCAGTCTTACTTATTCTATTTCATTCACAAATATTTATTACTCGTTTTACTGTGACATTATACATTCTTGCTTCAAGTTCATCTCTTTGACTCTCTTTCACTTCTTTTCTTCCTTTTCATTTTTTTTTTTCTTCTTCCTGAAGCCTGCCCAGAGTCACTCAAAATCCATAAAGTCACCATAGTGGTGCTATCTGGGCCCAAACCACTTGACCACTGTGTTCTGCTAATCGAGTCTGTTTCTTCACTTTTTACAGTGACCATTTACAAAAGTGCTTTGGGGTCAGAAAACCAGGACCTGAAGCTCTATGGGCTCTAGCTAGTCACACTTTCTGTGTGTCAATCTCTTCATTTTAAAAATGGGATAGTGATAAAACCTGTGTAAAAGCTAAATGAAAATAGGTCCCCAGAGTGTTTAGAAGAATGACTGCCACTAAGTATTCAATAAGTAAAACAATGTTATGAGAAACAATAATAAAATGGAAAATGAAATAAAATTATGCTTTTGAGACTTCTTGTTTCCACCTTGATGAATCCTAAAAGCTATTATTAGCCAGGCATAGTGACACACACCCGTAATCCCAGACACTGGAGAGACAGAGGCAGGAAGTTGGTAAATCCAGACCAGCCTAGACAACTTAGCAAAACCTTATCTCAAACAATTAAAAGGGTGGGGACATGACTGAGGGGCAAAGCACCCCTGGGATCCATCACCACTAACACACACACACAAAGATAAGCTATTATGTTGAAGATCCAAAAGATAAGGTTTTTGATGGATCAACTGCTAAGCATTTAGTTGCTAAGGGAAACATCAAGATACCTGTTGTTTCCTAGAATAATACACAAAGTAGTAATCTCCATACAGTTAAAAATGACAGAACTTTATCAAAGATATCCTGTTTACTGACTCTAGACCACATCATCCAAGTAAATTTTCAATGTAGATTCCTAATCTACTATACGAGAATTTTCTAAGACCTATTAACATACATAGAATTTTGCAAAAAGAAGAAAAAGAAAAAACAAAGAGAAAGATCCAAGAAAAAAAAAAAAAAAACTATGCTTAATATTTGACAAGGTGACAAGGGCTTAAGGTTTTCCTGGGGAGTCAGGACATGCACCCTTGTCTTCAGAATTCCCCACCTCCCTTCTTACCCACTTCCATAGCATACAATTGTTCCTCTTGTCTTTGGTCTTAGTCCCTTTCAGTTCAATCTCCATGGGGCTGTTGCTTCAATTATTTCTCTGTCTAAAATCCTTCCCATTGCCTTCAGAACAAATTTCACTTCCTATAGCATCAGACTCAAGGTCCTTCATAATCTTAGTGATTCTGTCCTCCTTGTTTTTCTCTTTTCACTTGCTCATAATGTAGTCCAGTCTAACTTTCACCATTTCTTGAGCATGGTTAGTCTTTAATCTGCACCTGCCAGGTATTCCACTTGGGGCATACCTTTTTCTACTTATCTCAGCAAACATCTGCTTAGTGTTTAAGAGGGGTATCTCATATTGTGAAGTCCTTTGGGATGATTCCTCTGTACCTCAGCCACACTGTACATTAATTATGAACTTCATGGCTATATCTCACCAGAGTGTTGAGTTTCACTAGTAGAAGATACCTTCATCTTATATCACCTATAATTACCATGATCTGTGATAGGCAAGATGATCAATAAGTATTCATTGCATGACTCAATGTATAAAATCAATTATAACTTGCATATTATATTGCAAAATGCCCTGTGGGTTACAAAAACGTTCCTGTAGCATTATCTCAATGAAATGATGCAAAGTATCTTGTGTGCTACTAAATGGTACAACTAACTGCCTGGGTCCAAAACAACTGGCAAGTTCTCAAAAAGTGAGTACTCAAAACCAGCAGCAGCGTTCAGGGCAGGTTGCAAGAATTTGGAAGCATTACATGGAATGAGAACTTGAAGGCTGGCAGTGAAGTAGAAATGTTTTGTGATGTCAGATACAAAATATTTACATCTATTTTTGCAAAGGGATACCTGGCAAGACACTTGCCAGTGACCAGATCAGGAACCAAAACACTTCCTCTAACTTTTCTGCATGTGACTATATCTTCTCTAATGCAAAGCTCTTGCCTTCGAGAGGTAGAAAACTATTTTGCAGTAATGCAAACACGTGCCCTGTTTATATCTGAGTGCAGCACAATGGTTCCATTAGAGTAATTCACAGTCACTAGGTTCCACTGGTTTAGAAGCAATGCAGTTGTATTGATCATGAAACAATCTGTATTGATTTCTGTGATAGTCGGCCATGAATGATTCCGGGTGAATTTTTCTGGGCTGCAATCCCTTCATTTCCTGTGAAAAGTAAAACTTAACTTTGTGCTGGCACTATGTTCCTTATTTTTGTTGCAAGACAGATGAATAAATGTCATTGTACCTTTTGTTCTTAAAAATGAAATTCTAATTCTGTATGATGTTTAGTTATGAATACATTTTCTTTCCATTTAGTTTCCTCTCCCTACACTCTTACTCCTTTCTATTATTCTAATCCTCAGCATAGACATATTATCCAAAATGACAGACCAGGGGATATGGCTATCAGCAGCAAAAGAAAAGCTTTGGTTTCTCAATATTTTTCAAGTTGGAAATAAAATGGGACACTTTTTATAAAGTATTCAGTAGAGGATTCTAGCCAAACAGATAACCCATTGGAATGTGAATGCTTTGGTCCTACACCAAGGATTTGTTGAAATGAAAAATTCCTATTTACTTACATGTTTTCCAGAGTCATTTCCTGAAAAGATGTTGTATATTCTAACAATGATAGAAGGCCCTATGATGCAGTGGTTACTACCAACTGTGAGACTTAAATCAAGTTACTTAACTCTGTAAGTCCCTCACCAGAAAAGAAAATGAGACTAAGAATAATGACAGTAATGTCCATATCAGAGGGTTATATGAAGATTACATAATATAATTTGTGAGATGCATAGCATGTTAAGTTTTTTGCTCTTAGTTTTTTCACTTTTACCTATACTTAATATCAAATGAAACCAAAATTCTCCCCTTGAAAAACGATTTTCAAGCAGGCACAGTCTTGGATCAATAAAAATCTCCAAACTCTATTCTGTTTGCTTGGTACTCCCTCATCCCTGTTCCTCTGGTACCTTCTATCAACTGAACTTATGGCCTTGGTCTCCTGATTGATATCAAGAGAAATGGGTACAGACTTCTCCTCCAGGCAGTCTTCTTGATAAACAACAGCCAGAAATGGAATTTTCCTTCTACCTTGTTCTCCTTCAGAGAAATAAAAACCTTTCACCCTCCCCTCACATGCCCACTACCTTCCAGTCAACCAATACCCAACTCCAAAGGACAGAGCTTTGGCTCTCTTTGTTTAAGATCTAACCATCCTGAAGTAGTGAAAGATTTAGATAGAGATGTCTTCACGTTCAACAAAAAGTTATATAAGGTATTTAACATAAGGGGATTTGGACTTTTTATCCAGTCTCTAGTTTCATGGATTAGAATAGCACTCAAAAGCATAATCAGCAATATTGTCCCCAAAGTACAGGGAACTAGCTAACTTGATTGTGCAATTAAGTGTCTATCTGAGCATTTTCTTTCAGACAATACACAAAAAACTAAAGTGATAAAAATTAATGGTGGATTTAATTAATCCTCCTTTCAAACCTAGAGGGCAAGCTAGTACAGTCAGGCAGGTGGTGAAAGAGAAATGGAATCTAAATGGAGTGTCCATTTATATTTACAATGTTAGACTAGAGAGTAAAAAAGTTAAAACAAAGAGGAGTGTGGGTGTGTGTGGTCACCATCACTCATGGGCAACCTTATGAGAAAGACAAAAAATAGTATGTTTAAGATCAGTGGGACCTCTTTCTTCCCTAAAGTTTAATCGAACTATTTTCATGTAGGTCATGGTTGTTACTCTAATAGAGCACTCCTGCCAGAAAAACAGGGTATGAACAACCTCATGATGAACAGCCTCACTTCCCTTGTTGATCCTCCTTGGGGAAGGGAATGAGAGAAGTCCTGAAGATTTTTTACCAAAGTGTTGTCTAGAATGCTAAAAAAAAAAAAAAAGAAGAAGAAGAAGAATAAAAGGAAAGAAAAAAAAAAAAAAAAAAACACTGCTCAGTTTTACTTATTCATGACATTCTACTTTATTCCCGGCCTCTTAAGGGAATTCTGCATTAGCCCACACAACATTTCTGAAGTCCCATTGTGCCGATCAGGATATTGGGTAGAAAGGAAACCCAAGGAATTCTTGATATGCTAAACTGATCTGTGTAATAAAGAGGTTCATTTGAAAGAAGAAGGACTATAGAAAAGACTTCAACTAGGCCTAAGAACAAGAGAGACTGGACTATAATGTAAGTAGTTGTGACAACTAGAAAGGACTTCAGGGAGGTACGGTGAACGAGTGAAGATGATTTAAAGATTTTCCAGAGACATACAAAATAGTTTCCTTGTGTCTTCTTTCAGAGAGTCATTAAATTTTATTTGGATATTGGTCCAATGTTACTGCTGGGTCTTAAATATGCTAATGCAATAGAAAACTACCTCCCAAAGAATTACATCCCAGAAGGCTTGAGATTGGTGCACTCGTAGGCACTGTACTAAGCACTTGCCAGCATTATTTCATTTTACTATCACAACTATCAGCAAGCTCTACCAGGGATTCTGTAGCCAAAAGCCATCATCCTTCCTTCACCTTCCTCCTTGCTGAAGCCTCAGTCTCTCACAATGAAGACTGAAAATGGCATCTATAATCCATTTCTAAGTACTTTGCTTCCTAGACAAAACCAAGACAGATCCAAAGAGAAGTAAGCTGGACAACAGTTTGGGCATCTTCAAAAGGTTTATTTCCTATGAAAAGAAAGCGTGTTAAAGTAAAAATTCTTCTTTATCATATGCAGTGTACATCTGGATGTAATATCTGTACCACCTTGGCACCATGGGGACCAAGAAGAGAGATTACTCAGGCCTGATACAGAAGTTCATGGAAATATGGAAAATCAGGTTTTAGATCAATCCTGGGTTCTCCCTGTCTCCAGACTTCTTAGAGCTAATAAACCACTTATCACTTAAGTCTATTTTGGTTGGATTTTCTTTTATTTGTAGCCCAAAGCATTCTTACTGACGAAGCATTTAAATCTAAAAGACTCCCTCCCACAATGGTATAGTTCCACTCTTCATGCCACAATAAAATTACTATTGACACTTCTTTTTGGAGGAAAAATGAAGTCACTAAAAGGTGATAAAAAGGGAAGCTGGGGTCAAAGGCAATATTGTCTTGTTGCTAACAGCATCTCCTAGACTGGCTCCCAGAATCTCTGACACTCCTTGATATTAGATTTAGAGCATCTTTCATGGTTAGATGATCTGAAACAATGTAAATTACAGAAATCATGTCCTAGAATTCAGAATGTGAGCAAATTCATTTCATTTATGTTTGATTTTCCAATCAACCATCTTTCACTGAATCTTGAACACATGGATGCAGAATCAATCATTCGTATTTACAAATTTTATTCTAGGTTCACCATAAGAACATTCATTTAGGATTCTTGCTGAGGCACAAATGCTGAGAAAAGAGACAGTGGGGAGGAAAGACAGTCATCAAAAAAATGGGAAATATTCCTTTAGCCTATTTTTCTTGACCTCAACTTCTCAAAACATTTGTTTCTAAAGGATTCTCCTTTTCCATTTTTAGGTAGCTTTATTTTGTTTTTCTGCCAAGTAAACTAAATGCTCCAGAGGATGATGAATTCTCCAGCTGGTTAGTTACAGCAGCTCACAAGTCAGGTACATCTAATGCAATGAAATTCTCCAAAGAGTCGTTGAATTTTCTGGATGATTTCTATAGCAAAGACATAGCTTTAAAGTTGCTTATTTCTGCTATATGTATAGAAAACTTACTATTCTAATCCACTGGCCCCTAAAAGTAATTTCTGGGCTCTGTCTAATTTGGGAGATTTTTGCCTTTAATTCCTATACCTGTAACAATTATTTGGAGAAGTTTCTTTGGGCTACTAAAATTACTTTGCATGATAGAGCAGAGATTAAGACTGAAGTGTCTAGGTGTTTGAATTCCCATGTGAATTTTCTGTTACTTCCATAACAGATTCCCACAAACTTAATGACTTTAAACAATGCAAATGTATTACCTTCAAGTACTATAGATCAGAGATCAGGCACAATTCTCACCGGATTTTGTGAGGTTATATTGCCTTCTAGAGGTTATAAGGGAGATTCTATTTCCTAGTCTTTTCCAGATTCTAAAGGCCTCCCCCAGTCCTTGGCTCATGGTTTCCTTCCTCCATTTCCAAGTCAGCAGTGCTTTCTCACTGACCCTTCATCTGTCTGAAGAATATTTCTCTGATCTCAGGGAATATATTCTATTTTTAAAAACTCATGTGACTATATTGGACCATCTGGACAGTGCAGGATAACTTCCCTATCTTAAAGTTCATACCCTAATTCCATCTGCAAAGTTTTCTTTACCCTTTAAGGTGATAAAATATTCACTGCTTACAAGAAGTAGGGCATGGACATCTTTGGGGGTCACTATTCTGCCCAATACTGTTCCCCAAGCTAGTAGACCATAGTGGACTTACAGGTATAGAAGTCAGTCCCTGAGTCTGCTTGAAGGAGAGGAATAGCTTACTCTCCAAAGTCTCCTAAAGAATCAGGCTATCTCCACTGAACTTGGCCTGAATCCCAGTCTTACTTGGCTCTTTCTGCTTTCTTGTACTGCTTTCTCTGATTCTTTATGGGTTCCTCCTGGATAAACTTCCTTAATTATTTTTCACAAATTCTTATTTAGTAGTTTGTTGGAAAAAAAAAAAAAACCTACCTAAGATAACTGCCTTATATGTGCCAGGTAGTGTGCTAGACTCTGGAGCAAATCAATAGTGGCTGACTGGAGACATATACTATTACTACTAGTAATAATAAAATACTTAGCCTATATTGAACCTTTAATATTAGATCAGCACTTTACTTAACTAATACCAGTTCATTTGCATAAACTATATGATAGACACTATTATAATCCTCCATTTACATATAAGCTCTATCAAGTGAAAGACAACATCTATTCCTAGCAGTTTACATATTAGTGCCTTTCAATTGGTAAATGCATAATAAATAGAGGTGAATGAAGAAATGAATATTAAAATAAAGCAACTGAGATTTAGAGAGGTTAAATTAGCATATACATATTGTGAACATTGAAGCAATAATTAGAAAAAATAGAACCCCATTCTACCAACTCCCAAAGCCCAAGCTGAGTTATTTTCCCATTTAAATCCAATTGTACAATTCAAATGGAACATTGGTTACCTTTGTATTGCTGTAACCAAAATCCTGACAGGAACAACTAAGAGGAGAAAATTTTATTTTGGCTTACATAGTTTCTGATGTTTAGTCCATGGGCAGAGCAGTCCATTGCTCTGGGTCCAAGGTCAGGCAGAAAATCATGGCAGAAAAGCGTGGTGGAGGAGCATTGCTTCATATGGTCAGGAAGCAGAGAGTGGTAAAGGGGAAGGGGCCACAGAGAGGGTGAACCCTTCACCCCACCCACCTGCAGTTACTACTCCAGTCAGTCCATTAAAACTAGAATGGATTGATTAGGTTATAGCTCTCATAATCTAATCATTTTACCTCTGAACATTCTTGCATTAACACAGGTGCTTTTAGGGGACACCGCTTGTCCAAACCATAACAACGTGGATGAAGATTCTTTATGGAAGAAAGAAGGAAAACTTTCAACCTCTCCCCAAATTTCTGTCCTGAATTCAAAGTATTAACAAAAGTATTCCTTCATAGTTCCAAAATTTAAGACTCTGATCAGGAACAAGCATACTTATGAGAAATCCTATGAATTATTTGTGAACAGGCAAAATATCAGTTAGGTAACATAATAAGGCAGTAAGTCAAGAAAAATCTCCCCCATAAGAAAAAATAAAGTTCATGTGCAAATATGCAACACGTACCCAGAGTGTTAGGTTTCTAGGAATGTGGGCACCATTAAACATCTCTGTGTATCCTAGACAAGAAATATCCAGTTAAAAAGCAAGCTGTACTGAATCATGGAGTTATCAGCATATCTTTGATGGGTATCAACAGAAACTACATCAATAACTTTTTAAAAATTCAATATAATCTGTTTGGGGTTTCTGTCATTATTTTCATTTTAGTGTCAGCAAAAGCTAAAGAAAATATGACTTATTGATATTTTCTCACAAAGTACCACAGCATTAATTTAAGGGAGTGCAGGGTATATACTCTAGTTAAATCACTTGACAATCTTCTAAAAAACATTCAACATTATATGCAAAATGTAATTGGCTTCTTGTTTAATTACATAAAAATCTGACTAATGAAATGAAATGGATATTATGTTTTATTAAGCTATGCTTTTGTAGTTAATCATTGAAATTGGCATGGACTTAAAGGGTTTTGGAATTCCAGATGCAGTATACTAAGTAGGTTACTATCTTTCCTGCTGAATATGATACTCTAGAAGGTCTCTATAGATGAATTGAGTTTCAATCAAAATCATAAGATACTTTAAAATAAAATTTCAGATGGGGTCAGAGACAATAATAACATGTAAGAATAAAGCTCCAGTGTAACTTTATAAGAGCAAATCCTTTAAATAAGCATTTAAATTTCTTTTATAAAAAGCCACAATTTAAAAAAAATTATGGCAACAAGGAACACAGAACATTAAATGATTGGGACATGTTAAATAGCAGGCATCAGTATGGTTCCTTAAACATTTGCAAAAGAGACAAACTGGAAGATCAGTTAATTTCAGAGATTCAGAATTTCTATACCACAGTAAAACAATTAAAAAGCTACAAAACCCGAAAACAGCCATAAACCATTGAATAAAAGGTTATAGGGAGAAGAGAGAACAATGGGAAGAGAAAAAGGAACCTGAGTGATCCCTCGGAGTAGCCCTAGTGGAAAGAGTAGAATTTGGATTCTGTGAGAGCAGTAGTAAGGGAGGCCCAGTAAAGAGACATGACCAAGAGTCTACTGAGTTAAGTAGATTTGGCCTGCAGTGTCACAAAGGCAAAGAAAGGCAGACTGCTTGAGGAGCATGCTCAAGGGCCTGGCTTCAACCCCTAACAAGGCAGGGTGGAGGAGGAAAAGGAATTGTGTGCCCTGAGCTTCACAGTTTGAGGGCAACCGAGGGGCCAGCTATCACTTGGTGTCCTGGCTCCTCCAAGGGTAAATGCTGGACAGAGATCACTGTTTGTTCCTGAGAGATGAGAAATTGAGACCTCTCTATTGATCCTGAATCTTTCTCCCTCTCAGCCTCTTCTCTCTCTGCTTTTTCTACTGATATGCCAAATCTTTTGATTTTACATCTTCTCTCTGTATTGATGAATTTCACACCCTTAGGTTCACACTGAGTTTACAAACCTATATCTAAATAAATTTCTTATGTACATATATGAATCCATATCATGTATAACCAGAAGACGGGATCCTAATTAGAATAAGATATGTTCCATGTTTGTATAAATATGTCAAAATATATTGTCATGTATAACTAAAAATAAAAACTAAGTTACAGAATTTTGATTCTAAAATTGAGCTCTTCCTCTTTTCCACCTAAAAATATTACTTCTGAGACTCATCTCTACTATTTCTTTAATTTCATATGTGTATAGTCCATCTAATTTCCTAATAGCTATCAATATTGACCTGACCTCTTATCTCATACCTGGGACAATTCCTAAATGATCTCTACCTTCACTCTACCCTACACAGAACAGATAGACCCATTTTCCTAAAAATATAATAACCTCAGCAAATCATGCCCTGCTTAGTGGCATCCCGGATTACCCTAAATTCATTACCACATAACTCCTGTGAACTGGCTTTACATGGACATTCCAACATCATTGCATCCTTGTTAATATTACAGCAAAAATAATGTTTCTCATTTTTGTGTCAAATATCACTTCAGTAGGTTAGTGAATAACCCATGAACCCTTTCTAATAATAAGATTTTTTAATGCATAAGATGCAAAGGTTACATAGGTTTTTAAATGCATAAGATGCAAAGGTTACATGGGAAACTGATCATATTGGAAAATAGTTAAATATTTTTTAAATCTGTGTAAAAATATGTTTCTTCATTAATGTATTAAAAAGAAAGCTCTAGAAGCAGTGTAATAATTACACTAATTTTGAAGATGTGATCTAAACAATAAGAAACTGAAATAACTAATACAATGCAAAAATTTTGTGATTTCTATTGATGCAAAGGTCAGAGATAAGAGATACTACTGCTAATATTACATGGTAGTATCCACTGATCACCGCAGTTCATATGGATATTTTCCTTATCTTGTTCTGAATTATTTCAACATACCATAATATTACATTTTTGTAATCCATGTTAAAATACTTCTTAAACAAGATAGTTATAAATTAACTAATGCAATATTTTTAAAATTCTGTGACTCTATCTGAGTACAAAGATAATTGCTTGTCATGAGGTCAGAGTTTAAGGGAAAATGCACAGAATGATTCAAACACTTAAATGATAATATCCAGGAACATTAGCTGGAATTGCTTGAAAGTGAAAACTACCCTTCTTGACAGGCACTAAGACAAAATAAAAATAGGACATTTTTGGAAGCAAATGTCTTGGCAATGCTATATTGCCAAAAGAGAAATTTTGACATCTGTCTGTAAGGCACATCACTGACAGATTCTCAGGAAGAAAGAGCTATTGATACAGAAGAGCAAGGGATTTTTGAAAAAGAAGTCATTATGGAAACTGCCTCTCCCTGGACATTTACTATTCTAGTAATTGAGATATATTCAGGCATATGGACTCAATCATAATCATGTTTAAGATGAATAGCCTGAAGAATATGATTGCAAAAGGAAGATTCTAGCACAAAAATAATTATAATGGATATAGTTCAATATACTACAATCAGTCCAGTTCATTAAAAATTTTTCCTAAGGTCCTGTTTATGATAGTGATTTTATTGTTTAGTTTTCTTTACTTAAGTGTTTATTAAGATTTCCCACTTGGATTTTTTTTTTCATTTTATTTGTTTCTGGTAGCTCTCTCAATTTCATGCTATAAAATGCATTTTCAGAAACAAATTTTTAATTTACAA
Organism: Sciurus carolinensis; assembly: GCF_902686445.1. Classification (NCBI taxonomy): domain Eukaryota; kingdom Metazoa; phylum Chordata; class Mammalia; order Rodentia; family Sciuridae; genus Sciurus; species Sciurus carolinensis. Next base: position 102,468,327 of record NC_062218.1, on the reverse strand, counting down.
TGTTTTGTTGGGATCAATATTAAAGAGAGTTCAATGTATAACCATAATCTAACAGCCAATGAGGTCTTAAGAAAGGGCTTGCTACTATCTTGTCCTCATTACAACAGATAGGGCATGTGTCATTGCCTTCAGTTTACAGATAAAGAGAATAAAGCTCAGGACAACTAAGCAGCTTTCTTCTTTGCTAAGATCCTTGGCTCAAGAACACAAGGAAGAGGAGAAAGGCGAGGGCATTCATTCAACAGAGGGAGCACCGTGGCAGTGCCCTCCTGGCGGGTAGCCCTCTCCTACTTCACCGTTTCCCAGACAGACAAAGGAAGGGTAAAGTGAGACCAGTGTTAAGGAATCTCTACGGACAAGTAGAACATTAATGACAGGCACATTGCTGCTTTAAACTGCAGTCCTCTTAAATCCTTGGAAGACAGGCATTCGAGCTGATCCCTGTGATTTGCTTTCATGAGATGTCAGAACCATAGATATCCCAGGGTGAAATGTACTAAGCTTCAGGTCCTGGACACATTCTAGTTCCCCTAGGAATCTAAGGAGAGGACAAGCAATAAATGAAATTTTTCTTCATCTTCTACAATGCCTTGATTTACTAACACTGTTAATTTTTAAAGGTTATCAGTAGTAATGCTGTGAGGAAAGAAAAAAGTGTACCAATGAAATGCCTTTTCAAAGATTCCATTTCTAAACTTCCCATACAACCAAGATGCTCCCTAGAGACCTAAAGTGACTTATTGCAGAAATAAAAGAGAAATTCATTCTTTGATTCATTGGTTAGGTAGCCAATGGCCAAAAGACATTTCTCTTTTCCTCACCTGAAGGACAGGTACAAATATGCCCAAATATGAAGTATCTGACATACCCACAAATACCGAGATTCTACCAACCACCTGGTGACACAATCAGAGAAGGATGCTATGGGTGAGGGTACCACTCTGATCAGGGGTTATCATAACCTGCATTTGTATAATTTTCCCAGACTATCAAGCAATTTAGTCCAAATGGAATTCACAGCAACCTGGTGAATCCTATGTGGTTCATTAGTATTGTTTTTATTCCCCTTTGCAAATTTGTAAACTGGGTTTCATGAGTTTAAGCCACTGTTCCAAATTCTTATGACTAGAAATTTGCATAATCAGAATTTAAACTACTCTTTTGTCCCTCCAAGCCAAGTATTCTTTCTCTAGAGCAGTGTTTGCACAAGTCTGATTGGAGGATCATTTGCAAAGGATCACTAAGGATGCCCTGGGAAATATAAATCCTGAAGCCCTGCCCCAGACCTACTGGGCTCAACCTGTAGGGTTAGGGGCTTTTCTGAATCTTCAGTAAAAGTCCTGGTAGTGATTTCATGCATACTAAATTAAACTTAGGGATTACTACTCTAGACAGTCATATAGTGTTTCATACTTTATAAATCATGTAAAATTTTTTGCTATAATAGCATTAAGGAAAATAACCTCTTATCAAACTATAACCTTGAGAGTTCATCTAATGATTAATAGTATAGAGTGTGAGACCAGATGGCATGGGTTGGAATCCTGGCTCTGTCACTTACCTTAAAGTTATTTGTCTTTGGAAGTACATAATATCTCCATTGCCTTACTATTCTAATCTGTAAAATGCAGCCCTGAGACTGAATCTACAGAGTTCTTACTACAGGAAACACAAACCAGTGGCTAAGGTCCTGCGCAGCTGTGCCCTGAAGTCCATAGAATCACTTTCACCAGAGCCCTGCCTCACACAGGTTTCCCCCAACAACAGAGACAGAATACAAAAAGGGTATTAAGACTGGCCCCTTTCTAGAAGATCCGAGAGTCCTTTAATAGCCAATTTTGACTCGAGAACTCCCTGACCATGTTGCCTAACTTTCCTCTGATCTGTGGTAACCTAGGATGCTTCCACTTATCCTTTCTACCTTGCCGATTTCACTGAACAGTGATCTGATAGACCTCCTAGTTTCTCCCCACTTTCTCATCACATTTTCCCTAACAAAATCCTTACATATTTAGTCCTGTCTTAATATCTGCCTCTGGGAAGAATTAGACTAATATATAAGGATTAGGTAGGGACAAGTTATAAAATATATTTAGAACTGTGCCTGGTACATGTTAAATGTTCACAAATGTTTGACATCTCATCATTGTTCTTACTGTTGAACTATTACTGCTATTACCACACTTATTATAGAAGATATTTCCTCACCAATCATGCTAAGCAACTTACTATGATATCATTAATGCAACTCAAAATAAGTCAATGTAAAATAAAGAACTTTGCAGTTATTCTTAAAATTAAGAATAGAGAAAGAGGCATAATTTCTCTTTGTAAAACTGTATTTTATAGTAAAATTAATTGACAAACTAAAGCATGATACAGAATATCAATAAGTGTTGGTATTTGTTTCACTGTTACAGCCTCAATGCCTAAAGACATCTTATTTATCTTCACAAGTAGCAACATCTTTCACAGTAGCTGGATCATGGTAGGTATTTACAAGTATTTGTTAAATTGAATTGTTAAATTATGCAACTCAATCTAAGGCTTGCAATATAAAGTATAAAAGAATATATTACTTAAGTGATTTATTTTTCCATCACAAACCTTAGATTCCTTTGAAAATGGATACACACTTTTATGGCTTAAGTGTTAACAACCAGGTTAATTCTCAAAAATGACAGTGGAGATCAAAATGATGCCTCTGTGAGAGATTCTATAGGGCTGTTCACATCTATAATTAAATATGGTAGGAAAAATATAAAATAAAAGTATTTTCAGAAAGTAAGGGATATCTTCACATACATACTTGTGAGGTATATGAGGTTTGGCTACTTTTAAAAACACATTTATATAATTTTATTTACATAAAGTTACTGTGCATTCCAAGCTAGTCTATAGTGATAAAAATCAAAACAATGGTCACCTAAGGGGGTATTATGTACAGAGACCTTTCTGTAGAAAAAGAAATTTTTCTGTGTTTGGAACAAGATGTTGTTTAAATGTATGTATACACTTGTCAAAACTCATTGAATCTTACATTTAAGATATGTGCACTATGATATAGGTTAATTTTATCTTAATAAAACATTTAAAAGTATAAAATATTCTAGCTCACAAGTCAAAAGTCATTGCTGAAATCATATTGTGCCAGTTATGAGTTCTCAAAGACAGAATACTGTTGAGAAATTGTGTGATGTTGGAAAACCTAGGGTTTATTGGTTGGTAGCTAGACATAGCACACTCCTAACCAATGCTTCAGAATGAAAATGTTTTGTCCTTACATATTTTACTTTTCACAACACTGCATGGGTACAAAAGGACAATCCACCTATGCCCAAATTATATTATGAGGTCACGTGAGATTAGAGGCACGGGACTGGAATTGGAGGTGTTAGTTCAGCATGAGGCATAAATAAGAGACTATGGAAATCAATAAATGTCTGGTTTGTATGCCTTGATCCATTAAAAAGCAGGGGTATCTCCCAGAATTATCTCAGAGATGTACAGGTATGGTCATGACTTCATACACAGCGAAACTGAGAAGTAAAATCAAGGAGCCATGGGCATCTTCTAAAGGTTCAAATCATGAACCCTATCTCAAATAAAGCACCAGAGACATAAATAAAGAGCTCTGTCTAAAATCAAGACAAAACAAGCAATCCAATACATTATCCCTAAACCTCTGGGTTTCATATCAAATTAGCCCTGCCTAGCAATTGTCAATGATTAAAAATCATTTTTTTTAAAATATCATTATACCAATGATTTAAATCTTTTACTTAGGAAAGAAAGATTAGAATGACAGCCACTATAATTATCTGTTTTTCAAAGATTCAGATCTATAGTTGAAACAATATTCTGTGCATTCAAAAGTTGTTCTATATGGTATCTGAGTTTTGAATATAGTTTGAATATGGTGGAAAATAGCTTACAAGTGGTTTCGGTCCTTTCCTATGGGTGTGCTGTCTTGTCAGGTCATCAGGATATCAACCACAAAATACCATCATTAAAGATTATAACCCTGCATTTGCAAAAGAGAAAGCAAGGTAGAATGTAATTTTTAAAATAGAACTGTTTCTTTCAGGATTCACCAATCTTATATTTACAGAGCAAAATGTCACAAGAGCCTTATAAAAGATCTTGGGAAAGAACCTAGAGAAAGACCCATAGTACGTTTATGGTGTGCGGAGAAAAACTCAGTCACTGAGATTCAAAGCGGATACCTGTATCACATAAATCACACAAATGCCCTGTGATTCTACATAAGCCAGAGGTAAAGAAAGGAGGACTGTGCAGACAGGGAATGAAAGGGACAGAAATTAAAGAACATAAAGAAGATGCTAAGTAGAAGTTTGCTTCTGAGACATTTCAGGCAGTTAAAGATAGCTGTACTGATTACACGTTACACTTTGAATAAAATGTTGAAGCATTTGTTTCAGTATTATCTTTCCTTTTCTTCTTATGGCGAAGACATTGAGGGCTAACTTCTGGTTCTCAAATTTTCTAATGGGCTGAACATTTCCTGGCATTTGCAGCAGGAAACATGTTTCAATCACTGGTCTTTTCTTGGTTCCCAGAATGTGTGCATATGCATGCACGTGCATGCGCATGTGTGTGTGTGAGATGCCACCCCTCAACAGCTTCATATCCTTCTTCACATCATCCTACAAACAACCTCTACTCAGATGCATAGACACTCAATCTTTCATGAAGCAATTTCTGCCTCCAAGCTCCTCACCTCCATGGTTTGTTGGCAGCTGAATAGTGGTGGTTTACGTGAAGTGCTTCCATGATGGCCTTTTTGAGATGATCACTTGGGGATTCTGGCTGCAATACTCAACTCTGAATCCTGAGTAACTCTCTTAATATTGAGAGGTATGGAAGAGGACAGAGAGGCATCCATAACTTTAGAAGTACCCATCCTATTCTTCCACATTCTTTTTTTCAACCAATGTTCTGCTTTTAATTTCTAATGAGTTTTTCATAGCTATAAAGATTTTGACATAAAAAGTATATGTGATGCACTTTTTAACTTGAAAAGCAATCTTTTTAAACTTGAAATCGGTTCCTTATAATTTTTTGTAAATAACAAAATATAGCAGGTAGCAATTAGTGAAAGAAAGAAGCATGGCCTGTCTTTTGTACATGCCATTCAATGTTACCGGAGAACACATTTACTATACATGTCGGTGCTATAAGTCAGTGACAAAAACTCAGCATATTCACTTCCTCCCCTGAATGCAAGAGAATTGTTATTGTTAAGAGTTTTAGAAAACCAGCCTTTAAGTTTTCCTTCTCACATAAAATAGGCTTCTAAGTCATACTGTGAAGTAGAAAAGTTTCTTTTCATAGTTTCTATCTTTCTTTCAACCTCGCCTACATAGTAGATCCTTCTTGTTTTGCCTTTCCAGAATCAATGCCCCTTCTTACGTTCACATGACCTTGAATTTCTCAGAGTATTTTGTCTTTCCTCACTGGTATCCAGACTATTTGCAAGGACTAAGTCCACCTGCTAGTTCCAGACCAATTGAAAATATAGCCCAATCCAGGTCAATCAATGTGAACCTTCAAATTCCAATTATGTTTTGAAAAAGAGATTCTATTTGTTGGATTTATTCTGACTGAAGATTATAAATCTGAGTTACTAAGCCCTTGCCCTACCATGGTAATAGTCTGACCAAGAATTCAGACGTTAGAACACTTATAAAGTCATAAAGGAAAAAGACATATTTCTGGCAGCATAATTTGAGTAACTGAATTCAGTCATTTCTGAAGCCATATTTTCTCCCTATGTTTTAACATATAGTTCTTTTCTTAGCTTCAATTAAATACTGTTAGGCTTCTGGAATTGCAAACAAAAGGGTACATACTAATATAATCTACCACCTGTTAATTTGCCTACCCCTGATAATCAAAGTTCTTATTTTCCTTTACTTACTCAGGAACACACATTTTCATGCCTCACTAAAACATGTTCTTCAGAAAACCAGTTTCCAGGATTCTCTTCTGATTAGCATCAATAAATTTCAGTTCCCTACTTTTTTTTTTCTTTCTCTGTTATCTCTGGGTTATGATCTATGCAAATAATTATCTATTAAACTGATTAAAATTAGCACAAAATTGACTGAAAATAGTTGGGTGTTTTAATGTATTAGCTACATTTCTTAAAAGTAACATGGGAATATCATTTATAATAATAAAACAAGCTAAAAGATATTGTTGACCAGAGGACACAGTCAGTGGAGGAAAGTCTACAGAGGAGTCCATAGCATGATCTAAGAGGTGATGTTTTCAGCTCAGAAGTAGTAAGCTCTCTCCATACTTTCTCTCCAATTGACTGAAGCTAAAATTACTGGACAACACCCAAAAAGAAACAATCTGATAACACTGAACATAAATAATAGAACTAGAAGCACCACCAATACGATGGACGCTCCTAATTTTTCCCCCCTCCATACTTACCAGCCTAAGCTCTACAAAAGTCTGAATCCCAAGAATACACAGCAGGAGTAATTACAAAACAGTAGAAGAGAAACACTATTCTTTCTCCTTGAGGTCAGAGAATCAAGAAAAGGGATCTGTGGGGGATAGATACTGATTTAATTTAACTTCTCTTTTTATTCTGTTTAGCTGAACCCAAGCAAGACTCAGCCATGTGGCTGCCTCCTTGTGAAGACTTTTAGACAACCTGAGATAATATATTTCTCTATTACCAGAAGAATTGGAAAAAGGGGTCTCTATGGTTTGAAGCATATTCCTTCTCTCTTCTTACTTTGTTACCATGTCAGACCTAGTTATAGGAATAGGCTAAATAAAGAACAAGATAAAGTACACTTGAGGTCAAGAAAACTTATCATTTAAGAGGTAGGAAAAACCAAAGTGTTTTTCCTTCTCTATTCTCTACCCAATGTAATACTTCTGACACCAGCTGTATGAGTTTGTTTTTCCACTTCGACCCACAAGACCATCCCTCACATCAGAGGTCAATCCAAAGTGATATGTTGTAACCTGTACTTCTGACCATATATAAATCACGCCCTCCTTCTTGGATTTCATTAATTTGCTGCTACAGCTCACAAAACTCAGGGAAGCACTTTATTTACATGTATCAGTTATTAATAAAGGAAATGATAAAGGTCATAAACAGTCAAATAATAAGTAGGTAGGGCAGGACATATGGCAAGGGTCATGGAGCTTCCATGCTTTCCCTAGCAAGTCACCCTCTAAGCACTTCCATATGTTCAGTTACACGGAAGCTCTCTGAGTCTAGTCCTTTGAGGTTTTTATGGAGGCTTACTATGTAGGCATGATTGGTTGAATCATTGGCCACTGGTGATGAATTCAACCTTCAGCCTTTACCTCCTGTCTCTTCCCCTGGGATTGTGGGGTGGGGCTGAAAGTCCTAATCATCTAATTCTGCTTTGGTCTCTCCCATGACCAGGACCCATCCTAATGCTTTCTAGAGGCTCTGGACCACCAATAACTTCATGAGAACACAAACTATGCTCTTATTATTCCAAAGATTTGAAGGGATTTAGAAGCATCCTGCCAGCTATATGGGAGGAAGATCAAAGATATATTCAGAGGGACATTACAAAATGATAAAAGGGATCAATGCATTAAGGACAAATAAAATTCCTAACTATATCTGGACCAATTAACAGATATTTAAAACAGATAAAGCAAAAATCCCCACCAAATAACAAAAATAAATATAACAGAAAAGAGAAATAGAAAAATCTACAATTATTCTCAGAGACATCAATACTCAACTATGAGTGATGAAAAGATCAAATAGAGAAAAAGTCAACAAGGATATACAAGTTCTGAAAAACACTATCAATCAACTTGATGTAATTAACATTTATAAAAGCACTCCAGTCAACAATAACAGAATACATTTTTAAATGTACATAAAACATTCAATGAGAGAGACCATATGCTGCATCATGAAAATCAACTTTAAACACTTTAATTGAAATAATTCAAGATATTATTCTCTAATTATCACACAACTGAACTGGAAATCAAGAACAAAAAGAGATCTGCAAAATCCTCAAATATTTGAAAGTTAAATGATGCATTTCTATGAGTCAGAGAAAAAAAAGAAGAAAGAATATACTGTGAAGAGAATGAAAATAAATATACAACATATTAAAATCTATGGGGTATATCTGAATCAATGCTTTGAAGAACAAGTATAACATTTAATCTTATATTATAAATGAAGAAAATTCTCAAATGTAAAATTAAAATTTCTATCTTAAGAAATTATGTTAAGAAGAAAGAAGAAAATAATAAAAATAGAAATTGGAAAATTCAAACAAAAAAATCAATGAAACTAAAAGCAGCTTCTTTGAAAAGATTGATAAACATGTACTCACACTAATAAAGAAAAAAGAAGCAAAACATAAATTACCAAAATCAGAATATATCAGACTCCACAGGCAAAGAATAATTACAGAAGAATATTAAGAATAGCTTCATGGCCATAAATTCAACAACATATATAAATGGACCAAGTGAAAACCAAACTACCAAAATTCACTCCATAAAAAATAAGCAATTTGATTATTTCTATGTCTATTTTTTTTAAAAACTTTAATTCATAATTTAAAAAGAGTAGCAAAAATATATACCCAGTACAGGCTACTTTTCTTTAAAGTTTGGTCAGTGAGAAGGCACTCACTATTTGACATGATCCCAGGTGTGCAGAATAAAACCCTCTGGAGAGAACACACCCCTGGTGCAGTCAACATTCCACCTTTACCTATTCAGGAGAAACAGCATACTGCCCCAACGTATTTGATGAGAGCTGAGAGGAATTACAACAAATTGAAGTCATGCCCCAGTACCTCCCAAATAAGTGACCAATTTCAACCTTAGAAGACCCACAGAGAAGCATTTACCATCACCTTAGTCAGGAGAAACTATTTATCTTTGTCTACTCTTTTAATTTTATTATTTTTTCTTAATTTTATGGCATTTATTTTTATTTGAATTTTTCTTCTCTCTCAATTTTTTCCATTTTAAAAATATTGTTTTCTCTCTTCTTATTTTTTATTCATCTATTTTTAAATTATTTCTCTTTTTCTGTCTCCCTGTCTCTTTTACTTCTGGTGCGGTGATTGAGCCCAGCACCTCATGTCTACTGGGCAGGTGCTCTGGCCTCTGAACTATACTCCCAGATCATATGGGAGACACTAAGTCCAGCTGTGGCCACAATCCAATCCTTCTTAAACCCTGAGGACACCTCTACTCTAAGAAATGGGGAGATATAAGTTTCTAGTTTTCTATCCATCTCCAGACAGGCATGGATAGTGGGAGGCTGAGGTCTAGGTCCTAGGCAGATACCCCCACAGTAGAAGCAAAGAAGAAAAACACAGCAGTTGATAACATCACATCTATGAAGATCCTCTACATCAATTTCAGCTACACTTGATTGGATGGTGCAGGACTGATAAGTCTGAAGGTGAGTATCACAGAAAAGTGCTGTGATTCCAGTCTCTCACCCTCCGCATGAAGCACCTAGTCTCCAATCAGAGGACAAGTGGGTCAGGTCCTTCAACACAAATGGAACAACCAGCAATAGAATCTCCTCAAGCAATAGAACTTCTATCCACAGTGTGATAGAAATCTTCAATTCCTAATAGGGTCTAACACTCTCATAAAAGGAGTAACCACAGAATATATATCCCATATACTCTGCTGCTTATATCACATCTGCCTTGAAGCACCAGAGTGTCCCCATTCTTTCAAATCTTGCAGAGATAATCTCTCTGTTCTTCATACAGCATGCTCTGTGTCAAAATTAACAAATGGCAAACAGAGAAGCTACAAGGATATTGTATTACAGGGTCTGGTAGGAAATAAACTCAACATTGCACAACAGATCAATATCCCACATCACACTGTAGGAACACTGCATAACATGAAGACCAACATATAAAAGCAGAAGAGATATCCATCCCAACAGATGTATATATTTCAACATAGAAACTCAAGAAATATGAAAAGCATGGTAATATGTCACCTTCTGAAGTTCATAAATCCATAGTAACAGAATTCTATGTCAAAGAGGATGAAATACTAGGCAAAGAACTCAAAAGAATGATTTTATAAAGCTCAACGAAATTCAAAAATATAAACAAATAAGTAATGGAAAGCATTAAAGAAAACAAGGTAGGACAGGATGGAGCAATTCAATAAAGAAGCAGAGATTTTGGAAAAAAAACAAACAGAATTATTGGAAATGAAAAGCTCAGTAAGTCAGGTAAATAAAAACTCAGCTGAAAACCTAACAGACTAGATCAAGCAGAAGAAAGAATATTGGAGCTTGAAGCAACTCTGTAAAAGTATTACATTCAGACAGCAATAAAGAAAAAAATGAGGAAGAATTGAGATACAAGATATAAGAACTCTGGAACACCACTAAAAAATATCTGATTTCTGTATAATTGGTATGCTAGAAGGAAAGCTACATGCTGAGGGCATGTCTATTCAGTGAAATAGCAGGAAAATTCCCAAATCTTGAGAAAGATTTAGACACAGGACATTCAGATACAGGAGGCATTTAGAACCTCAAATACTTAGGACCAGAAAACAACTCCTCCCTGACATATTATAGTTAAATTGCCAAAACTACAGAACAAATAAATAATATTAAAAATGGCCAGAGAGAAGCACCAAGTTACATTTAAAGGCAAATTCATAAGAATAACAACAATTTTTCAGCAGAAACTCTAAAGACCAGGAGGATATGGAATGATGTATTTCAAGTCCTGAAAGAAAGTAACTGCCAATTGCTATACATAGCAAGGCTACCCTTCAGAATCAAGAGGGAAATAGGCCTTCCAAGATAAGCATAAACTAAGGGAATTCATGACCACTAAACCAGCATTATAGAGGAGAATAAGGTAATTCTTCTCTTAGAAAAGGAATAAAAACAAACACAATCCTGAGAGTAGGTCAAAAACAAATAAATAAATAATATTAAAACAATGATATGCTAACAAGAAATGGGGAAGAAGAAAATATTATCAATATATTAAACCACCAAACTTCTAAAATGAAAAAGAAAGGAAGAAACGAATATAGACTAGTCAAACAACAAGAAGAAAATCAACAAATGACAAGAACAAGCACACTTTTTTCAATAATAATTCTAAATTTAAATGGACTTAATTCTCCCATTAAAAGACACAGACAGAATGGTTTGAAAATCAAGACCCAGCAATATGCTGAATACAAGAAATTCACCTCCCCTGCACAGACATACACAGAAAGTAAAAGAATGGAAAATGATATTCCAAGCAAATCAAATATGGAAGCAAGTAGGAGTAGGTACAATTATATCTGACCAATCAGATTTTAAGACAAAATCATAAGAGACAAAAAAGTTCATTTGCCAAGTATGGTGGCACATGCCTGTAATCTTAGTGACTTGGGAGGCTGAGGCAGGAGGATTGTGAGTTCAAAGTAAGTCTCAGCAACTTAGTCAGGCATCTTAGCAATTTAGTGAGACCCTGTGGCAAAATAAAAAAATAAAAAGGTCTGGGGATATGGCTTGTGGTTAAGCACCCCTAGGTTAAATTCCAGATACCAAACAAAAAACAAACAAAATTACTACCTATTGATCATGAAACAATACATTAAGAAGATATAACAGTTATAAGTACTTATGCACAAAATGTTAGAGCACTTAATTTCATAACACAAATACTACCAAACCTAAAGGGTGAGATAGGTCCCAGTATAATAACAGTAGATGATTTCAATACCCTACTTTCTCAAACAGAGAGGTCATTCAGACCAAAAATCAACAAGGAAATATGAGAGCTAAATTACACTATCTATCTAATGGAATTAACAGATTTTTACAGAATATTCCATCCAGCAGTTGCAGAATTTATCCTTTTCATTAGCACATGAAACATTTTCCAAAATATACTATATGAAGTCACAAAGCAATTCTTAACAAAGTCAAAAATAACTGAAATAGTTTCTTGTATCTTATCTGATCACAATGGAATTAAATTAGAAATTAATAGCAAGAGAACCTGCAGAAATGATACAAATGCATGAAGAACATAACCTTACTGAATGAACAACAGATAACTGAAGAACCCCCTCAGGAAATCTTTTAAATTCCTTGAATCAAACAAAAATAGAAACACAATACATCCAAACCTGTAGGATATAGCAAAAGTTGTATTAAGAAAATACTACATAGCAATGAGTACCAAAATAAAAAAATTTAAAAAATTAAAAAACTCAAATAAATAACCTAATCATGCATCTCAAGGTCTTAGGGGAAAAAAAAACAGAATGTAAATGAACCTAAAAACAGTAGAAGAAAAGAAATAATAAAGATCAGAACACAGAAATAAATGAAATAGAGGTTAAAAGAATAATACAGAGAATCAATGAAACAGAGTTGGTTCTTTGAGAAGATAAACAAAATTGAAAATGCTTTAGATAAGCTAAGAGAAAGAGAGAAGATCCAAATAAATAGTGATGAAAAAGGGGACATTACAACACATATCACCAAAATTCAAAGATCAATAGGGAATATTTTTAAAAACCGTATGTCAATAAAATGGAAAATGGATAAATTTCTGGACATATGTACACTACTGAAATTGAACCAATGGGATATAAAAAATCTAAATAGATCTATAACAAGTAACTAGATTAAAGCAATTGTACAAAGTCTTCCAACAAAGAAAAAGCCAGGATCAGATGACTTTCTGCTAAAAATATACCAGACTTTTAAAGAAGAACTAGCATCAGTGGTCCTCAAACTACTGTATGAAATAGAAATGGAAGGAATCCTTCCAAACTCATTCCATAAAGCCAACGTTATTCTGGTATCAAAACCTGATAGGAATACAAGAATAGAAAACTAAAGGCCAATAATCTCAATACGCATAGATGCAAAAATCCTCAAAGACTTGCAAATCAAATTCAACAGCACATTAAAAAGGTCATACTCTATGATCAAGTTGTTTTCATTCCAGGGATGCAAGAAGGTCACAACACATGCGAACCAATAAATATAATACGGTCCATAAACAGAATCAAGGATAAAAACCACACGACCATCTCAATCAATGCAGAAGGAACATTGATAAAATTCAACATCACTTCATGATAAAATACTTAAATATACCTGGTATGTTGAGGATCAGACCTCAACATAAGATAGTCTACATATGACAAACCCATAGGCAACATCATGCAGAGAGGGCAAAAACTGAAGGCATTTTCTTTAAGATTAGGAACAAGGCAAGAGTGCCCACTCTAACCACTCTTACTCAGTATCATATTAGAAAACTCTTACTCAGTATCATATTAGATAGCCAGGGCAATCAACAAGAGAAAGAAATAAAAGGCATACAAATAGGAAAGAAAGAAGTTAAATTATCCTCCTTTACACATGATAAGATTCTATACAGAGACAATCCTAAAAACTCCCACAAAAGATTTACAACTGATAAACAAAATCAATAAAGTAGCAGGATACAAAATCAACATATAAAAATCAGTGACTTTTCTATAGAACAATAAAAAACAAGTTGAGAAATATATCAGGAAAGTAACCCCATCCACAATAACCATAAAACAAAACAAAAAATGAAAGAAGTAGAAAAAAATCCTTGGAATAAACCTAAGTAAGGATGTGAAAAAGCTCCACAGTAAAAACTACAACACACTGAAGAAAAAAGTTGAAGAAAGGACAGTATCTTCAACAAATGATACTGAGAAAACTGGATATTCACATGTAGTAAGTTGAAACTAGACCCCTCTCTCAAAACCAAGTCAAAGAGAATCAAAGCTCTTCCTATGAGACCTGAAACTTTTAAATGACTACAAGAGAACAAAGGAAACACTTCAAGATATTGCAACAGGCAGTGATTTACTCCTGAAGTCCAGGAAACAAAAGCAAAAATTGAACAGGGAGATTATATTACATTAAAAAACTTCCAATCACTAAAGGACACCATCAACAGAGGGATGAGACACCTATGGAATAGAGAAAAAATGTCAGTTATTCATTTGACAAAGAATTAATATTCTGAATATATAATACACTCAAAAAACTTACATAATAAGCAGTGCAACCAATAAATGGATAAATGATCTGAACAGATACTTCACAAATATTTTGAGATCTCAATAAAAGTTTCTTGAGCTAAAAAGTTATTCAGTATGGGCACAGGAGTCAAAGTCAATGCACAAAAAACAGTTGCATTTCCTTAATATAAGCAATAAACAACTGGAAACAAACAAAAAGCAATTAAAATGTTTCTGAAAGATGAAAGTCTTAGGGACAAATCTAACAAAATATATGCCAAATCTGTTGCTGAAAACTATAGAACACTGATGAAAGAACGAATTTAAATAAATACAGAGATATCTTTGTACATGGATTAAAAACCTTAATATTTTTTCCAATCTTCCATCAAATTAATTTATAGATATAATATAATCACAATAAAAATTACAACAGGATTTTTTGGAATATTGACAAGCTAATTCTAATTTGTAATGATAAAACAAAGAAACTAAATTACTCAAAACAATTTTAAAAAGTAAGAACAAACTGGGAAGACTCACGGTAATTTTCTTTCTTTCCTTTTTTTGAACCAGGGATTGAACCCAGGGGTGCTCCACCACTGAGCCTTATCCTCAGGACCCACCTTTTTTTTTTTTTTTTTTTTTTTTTGAGACACTAAGTTGTAAATTTTAACACATATTGCAAAACTATAATATGTAATATGGTATCAGTGGAATGATAATTATATGGACTGATAGAACAAAATAGAAGTTAGAGAAATAAATGCAGCAACTCAGTTTTGACAGTGGTGCAAAAGCAAGTCAATAGAGAAGGAATAACCATTTCAATAATTAATGCTGGATAAATGAATGTCCTTATGCAAAAAAAAACTCTATTTATACCTCATTCTAAAAAATGAACTCATAACTCATAATAGACCCTATACTTAAATAGAAAATAAAGAACTATCACAGTTGTAGAAAACAGCATCAGACACTAAGACATCTTAGACCCGTCGTTAGGCAAAGTCCCCTGAGATATACCATAAAGCACCACTCACTATTACATTTAAATAAACTTGGCTTGTGAATGGCTGTGGATGCAAGCCCTTAGGTAATGAACTGCAAGCCAACTTAGTACAATACTAACTGGACCCCTAACCCAGAAAGAGCAAACTGAGCCTCAGCCAACCACAGCAGTCAGGCTTTAGTCAAGTAGGGGTGCCTACTGTTCAAACAAGACAAGCACAGAGCCCAATCAGAGGTCTCCTCACCCCACTTCTGTCTCTATACCTCATTTACATTTTCTGTCCATAAAGTTTCTCAAACCACACTGCAGTCCCAAAACTCTTTAAACCTATCCTGGTTCTGAGGGATGCTAGATTCTAGGATTGCCAATAAAAGCCAATTAATGTTTTTAAATTTGTTGAAATTTCATCTTTGAACATGCACAATAAAAAGTGATAAATTTAACTTCAAAATTAAAAACTTCTGCTCTGAAAAAAACAGCAAATAAAAACTAGTGGGAACAAATAGCTACAAGTCACATATCCAACCAAGTATATATATCCTGATTATGTATTTTTATACTTCAAAGCTCAACAGGAAAGGGAAAAATACCCTAATTAAAAGCTAGATAAAATATTTTAACAGGTATCTCCTTCCCACCTTCACAAAAATATATACAGATGGCAGATTGGCACATGAAAATATGCTCTACATCCTTCGTCATTAAGAAAATGTAAAACAAAGCCATGATAAGATGCCCTGCACACACACACCCATCAGGCTGATTAAAACCTACTCCCCAACAACGGCAAGTGCTGGCTCTCTTATTCTGATAGGATTGCAAAATTTTATAATCACTCTGGTAAACAGATTGTCAATTTCTTACTACATTAAATATATATTTACCGCATAAGCCCACAATTCCACATCTAGTTACTTACCCAAGAGAAATACAATCTTAAATTAGTACGAGAGCTAATGCAAAGATATGTATAGCTGCATTATTTATAATCAACAAAAGATAGAAATCATCCAAATGCCTTTCAGTAAATAGATGGATAAACAAAACTGTGGTACAGTCATACAGTGGAACACCTCTGAGATACAAAAGGCAACACATTTCTAACACAATCTGCAAAGTGGATGAGTCTTAAACACATTATATAAGTAAAAGGAGCCAGTCTTAAAATGCTAAACCCTGTATGCTTCCATTTATATGAAGTCCTGCAAATTACACTACTATTTCAGAGATCAATAGTTGTTAAGGGTTTAAGATGGGGGTAAGAATTTGAGTACAAAGTAAAAGTTAGTAATTTTTGGATTTATGAAACTGTTCTGTATTCTAATTATGTTAAGTAATTTGTCAAAGTTCACTGTACTGTATACCAAGAAAAGAGAAAATAAATAATTTTTAAACAATTTTTTAAAAATAAATTTAAAAATAATCTGGTGGACAATACTGGCCCTGTCTTACTAAGTGAGCTTAGACAGACTATATCACCTTCTTGAGATTCAACTTTTTTTGATGTTATATGAGGATGTTGGTATGATTTCTGTTCCAAATTCAGCAGTGAATAATTAAAATTGTAATGTGCAAATGCTTATCTATTGTCTTAACTGAGCTTCCCTGCACTTAACAGCAGGAAATAATTCAGCAATGTTTAGGGCAGTGATCAGCCCAATCCAATATCACCACTGTTATCATCATTGTCTGTCTAAATCTGTCTGCATTCATCAGACAATTCTGTATATCTAGACAGTGAGACCAAAGAATGCGAGGAACTATACAATTGCAAATTATTATTTCTGCCTAAGCAAACTTTCCAAAGAGATATCAAACACATAAAGGGAAAATATGGAGTGAGGTTTTCACCCCCTAAACAGAATATGAAATCTATGGATATGCAGCAACACCGGAAAAATCGTATTAGCTAAACATTCAGAGCTCTGTTTCATACCCTGTCATTACATTGTGGATAAAACACAGGATATGACTGTCATTATGATATAATTTCTTGCAATGCTGTTATTTTTAATTACATAGATTATGAAATAGAATTTCAATAGGGAACAAGATCTCTCCTTCCAGGAAATCAGAATCTAGTGGTCAAAAAGAAATGTTTCTAGATATCTTCCAGAACAAGGAGGCTGGATAAAAGGGGCAAATTTCTTGAAAAATCAGAATCATAGTAATTCCATTTCAAAGAATGAATTGTGGGGACTCAGAACCCCAAACTCCCAACCATGGGACTTTAGCATGCGGAATACTTAGAACAGAGGGAACCCAGGAAGACTCGGATGCAAGGCCTTTCTGACCTCCCATCCTTTGATCTCCTACCCTTGTTCCTCCCCCAAAGCAAGTTGTACACACCAGAATTTCTCTTCTCCAAGACAGGTCATTTAAACTAGAACTTCTCTCCTTCAACAGAAGTCATAAAATCTACACAGATCCCTTTTCTGCTGAAGACCCTCTTTCCAGAAGGTTTCTGCCCTATGTCAGAGAGGAAGGAAAGCTGTAGAGAGGCCAAGAAGCATCTGAACAGACAGGCCTTACCGAGTTTCCCCCTCAGTCTGTGACCATTTTGTCCAACCTCATTTCTACATGACTCAATTCTTCATTGAATCTAAGAGTAAAACCAAACTGTTTTCCCTGGGTCTTAGGGTCTTCATTTCTGAAGCTCTGGTATCATGTAAAACCTTGATTAAACAAGTCTGGTATGCTTCCCCTTGCTTACCTGTCTTTTGTTGCAGGAGTGTGGCCTGAGACTCTTAGGATGGATGAGCAAAGGCACCACACCTTCCCACCCAGAGTCACCCAAATAGGAACACATGCAACAATATTCCTTACAACATTCATTGTAATTATGAAGGATTATAAAATACTCTAAATGTCCACCATTAAGAACTGGTTAAGTAAACTGTGATACAATCGATACCATTCTTGGAAATCAGGTCCTGTGTCCTGAAAATATGAACATTCCATTTCTTTTGAATCAGCTTCCATTATGCCAATCCAACCAGACCCAGCCGGACCCCATCATCTATCTACGCTAGCTGCCTGTTCTTTGTTCTTACTTCACAATCATGAGATCATAAAGTTAAATAACAACTAAGATTACTAACATCATAATTGATCAGACACCTAGGAAAGATTATTGAGACAAAAATCATACTGCAGAATGATGTCATTTAAAAAAAAAAAAACAAACACAACGTATATATTTTCTACAGATGTATCTTGGCATTTTCTTGACGCATATATCCTGAATTTATAAGAACTGGCTCTATATTCTCTAGTAATAAGAGAAATGCAAATCAAAACCACCCTAAGATTCCATCTCACCCAATTAGAATGGCGATTATCAAGAATACAAGCAGCAACAGGTGTTGGCGAGGATGGGGAGAAAGGTACACTCATACATTGCTAGTGGGGCTGCAAATTAGTGCAGCCACTCTGTAAAGCAGTGTGGAGATTCCTCAGAAAACTTGGAATGGAACCACCATTTGACCCAGCTATCCCAATCCTTGGCCTTTACCGAAAAGACTTAAAATCAGCATACTACAGAGATATAGCCACATCAATGTTTATAGCTGCTCAGTTCACAATAGCCAGACTGTGGAACCAACCTAGATGCCCTTCAGTTGATGAATGGATAAAGAAACAGTGGTATATATATACAATGGAATATTACTCAGCCATAAAGAATGATAAAATTATGGCATTTGCAGGCAAATGGATGAAATTGGAGAATATCATGCTAAGTGAGATAAGTCAATCTCAAAAACCAAAGGACAAATGACCTCGCTGATAAGTGGATGATGACACATAATGGGGGGTGGGAGGGGTTAGTGTTAGGGTTAGAGTTAGGGTTAGGGAGGGGGGCAAGAATGGAGGAAGGACTGTATAGAGGGAAAAGAGAGGTGGGAGGGGTGGGGGGAAGGGAAAAAATAACAGAATGAATCAAACAACATTACCCTATGTAAATTTATGATTACACAAATGGTATACCTTTACTCCATGTACAAACAGAGAAACATGTATCCCATTTGTTTACAATAAAAAAAAAAAAAAAAAAAAAGAACTGGCTCTAGGGAGAAGAGGAAGGTACTGAACTTAAGGCCAAAGGGCTTAATACCTGAAAAATAATACCTGAAAAAAATTGTCAGGTATTGTTAGTATAACTAAAAATTATTTTTTAAAACAAAGATTCCAGTGAAGGGCATCAAAGATACCTATTTCATCAGGAAACTTACCCAAGGCCACTCAAAAAGATCTCAAGACACACAATGTCAGAGGACGAATGGCCCAGTTTGCCACAGTGCAGCCTGCTGTGAGAACATTAATCTGGGAACCACATTTTAGGGATTAAGGGCCCCTTGCTCCCTCTTCTTAAGAAACCACACAGTTGGACAATGACCTCCAACCTTTCTTTTTCAAGTCTCTGGATCCCACCTACAGTTACCCCCATTACTCACCGCCCACTCTCTTCACCAGTCAGTGTTCCCAAACCAGAGTGACACATATTTATTTTTAAATTTAGAATGAATTAAACTAATTTTGTTTTGAGAATCCCATGACACTCTTTGGAATAATTAGAAAGACCCTGTGGTGTCACAAAAGCAGAATTGGGAAAGCATTAGCTTGTGTCGTTACCATGGCGATGTGTCTTCTGTGACACTCTAGTTCTAGAAAGAGCGCAGGAGGAAGGGGAGAAATCGCCAACAGGCTGTAAATAGGGCAAGGCAGCATCGCAAAGTAAATGGTACCAGAGGGTCCAGAGCTTTGCCGTGCCCTGTCTGTCCTGGAATAAGGAAGAAAGAAGAGCTGCTGTGGCTAGAAGTCTATTCGCAGAATTAAGTGCAGAGAAGCAGGAGCAGCTGGGAGGCGGACCTGTATTCCTGGGAAGTTGTCCAGACCTGGTCGCTGCCCTGTGGATGATTAGAATTCCGGGGGCCTGGAGTCCTGCTTTCCTCCCTGCCTTGGAGAGCCTGGGCCCCTCCATGGAGGTGTATTATGCTTCCCCATTTTAATTTTAGCATCTACACTTCAGCAATTTGCATTTAAATGTGTTGTCAGAGAACTTCCAGAAATCTTTAATAGGAAGACTGATTTGCATTTTAATATGCTGTTAAAGAATTTCAAAATATCTTTTTTTAGTGTGAATACATATTACCAGAGGAATGGCCACCATTAAGGAAATTATAATTACCTGGGTACAATTTATACAGCTAGCTTTCAGAAGCACTATGGCTTTGTTGGACTCCTTTAGAACTTCCCTGTAAAACAATGTCCAAAAGAAAAAGGAAACCTTCTGCTCTCGGAGGCTTTACATGTGGGATTGACACCTTCACTATAGAAATCCAAAGACAAGAAGCATGTGAACACACAAGGGTTTGGGGTGGGGGTGGTTAGCTTACTAAAGGAAAATAATCTCAAGGAGAAAATAGGAAGGTAGGATTCTCTTTGCTCTTCCTTACCAGCACCCCACTCCACCTGTTTTACAGGCTGACATCTGAAGACTGAATTCAGAGCCAGGTGAAGTCCCTGCAAATGTGGAATGAACATTCCTGCTCACCATTCTCATTTAATATTTTCACAAGATAATCATGACCCTGAATGAGCACTTCAGTTCTGGATTCTGGAGAAACACAAACTAGTTTATAACTTCACATTCAGAATAATTTAAAAATGTTATATATCTCAGTCTGTCTGCTCCCTCAACCTCAATGACTCCGGGTCATGGCACATCAAGCCCTCTGGGATCCATCCGCTACCTCCTTTTCTGCTCTTCTTTATCCCACTCCACAGTAGCCTTTAACTAACCAAGCTACCCTGATCCTGTAAACCTCAGCTTCCTGAATATTTTCCACCATGAATGGCACATAGTCTGAGCTGTGTTGAAGGAAGAGGAGAGGATGAAGGAAAGAGAAAAAGAAAAAGATGCAAAACAAAGAAGAGGAAGATGAGATCGACAAGAAGAAAGAGAGAAGAAATTTTTTTCATAAATCCTCTCTTCAAAATATTTTAATCTTCTCCTTAAAACGCCCATGTGGATTTTAAAATCTACCATCTTAAACGCTTGTAAGCATACAGTTCTGTGGCATTACTATTGTGTAACCATCTCCGCCCTCCATTTCCGTGCCTCTTTAATTTTGCAACGTTGCGACTCCATACTCATTAAGTAATAACTTCCCATTCTCCCCTCACCCCAGTGCCTGGCAACTACCATCCTGTCCTCTGTTTCTATGATTAAGACTATCCTAAGTACATATAGAATCATAAAGTATTTATCTTTTTGTGCCTGACTTATTTCACTCAATATTGATGACCCGTGTTGTGGCGTAGGTCAGATTTCTTCCTGTTCTATGTATATGACACATTTTGCTTATCTATTCATCAGTCCATGGACACTTGGGTTGCTTCCATGTTTTAATTATTGTGGATAAAACTGCTGTGAACGTGACTGTGCCTAAGTGTCTTTGTGACTTTTTCATTCTTTGGGGTATGTACTCTGAGGTGGAACTGCAGGATCATGGGGCAATGGTATTTTTCACTTTTCTGATGAACCATTATACTGTCTTCCACAGAGGCTGAGGGCACTTGACATTGCCACCAACAGCACACAAGGGTTCTAATGCCTACACATCCTCCCCCTCATTTGTTATTTTCTGTGATTTTGGAAGTCACTGTCCTAAAGGGTATGAAGTGGTATCTCACATAGTTTTGATCTGTACTTCCTTAACGACTAGTGATGTTGGACATCTCTTCACATGCTTATTGACCACCTGTATGTCTTTTTTGGAGAACTGTTATTCAAATCCTTTGCCCATCTTTGAATTGTGTGGTTTGCCCTGTTGTTGAGTTTTAGGGGTTCTCTATATATTCTGGACATTTTGTTTTGTTTTGAGGTTCTGGAGGTCACACACAAGGCCTCATGTATGAGTACCCTATCACCAAGCATCCATTTAGCCCTATCGTGGATATAAATCTCTTGTCGGCTATGTGATTGGCAAATATTTTGCCCCTTCTGTGATTTGACATTTTTACTCTACTGATACTGCCTTTTTATGCAAAAATTTTTAAAATTTTCATGAATTTTCAATTTTTAGGGTTTTGTTCTTGTTATCATTTTTGCCTATGTCTTTGGTGTCATGTCCTAAAAATCTTTGCCAAATTCTGTATTATAAACCTTTCACTCTATGTTCTCTTATAAGGCTGTTAAGACTTTGGGATCTTAAAATTAGGTCTTTATTCCACTTTGATTTGATTTTTGTAAATGGTGAGGGCCCATTCTTTTGCATATAGATATAGAGTGTTCCTAAAACAATTTCTTGAAAACCCTGTCCTTTACCCCACTGAATGGTCTTGATACTTTTGTCAAAAATCACATAATTGGAGCTGGGAATGTAGCTCAGCAGTAGAGCACCTATCTAACATGGGCAAAAAATGTGGTGGGGAGGGGTTTAAACACAGGGGCACTTAACCACAGAGCCACATCCCCAGACTGGTTTTTTTGAAATATTTTATTTAGAGGCAGTATTTCACTAAGTTAATGACTTTGACTTTGAACTCACAATCCTCCTGTCTTATAGGCAAACTACACTGTGCCCAGCCATATTTCTCTATTCTATTCTGTTGTTATGTGTATCTGCCTTTAGGCCAAAATCATACCGTTTGATCTTACAAGTACAAGACCCTGGGTTCAATCCTCAGCACCACAAAAAAACAAAACAAAACAAAATCATACTATTTGAAACTACTGTAGCTTTATAGTGAGCTTTGAAATCAGGAAGTGTGAATTCTCTAGCTTTATTCTTTCTCAAAGTTGCTATGCTACTTGAAGGTTCCTTGAGACATGATTTTGAGAATGAATTTTTCCTGCTAAAAAATTCGAGATTTTGATGTGAATTGTATTGAGTCTGTAGATCACTTTGGGTAACAGTAACATCTAAACAATATATTAAGTCTCTCAATCCATAGAAATAGGATTTTTCAATTCATTTTTATCTTCTTTAATTTCTTTCAGCAGTGTTTTTTAGTTTTTGTTATACAAGTCTTTCATCTCCGTGGTTAAGTTAATGACAAAGTTGTTTGAGTACTATTATGGATGGAATTGTTCTTGTGACTTCAGATTGTTGACTGTATATAGAAATATAATTGATTTTCATGGATTGACTTTGTATCCTGCTCTTTTACTAAAACTTCATAGACCCTTTTCATGGGATATTGGGGTCTTTAGGGTTTTGTACATATGAGATCATTTCACCTCAGAGATATTTACTTTTTCCTTTCTGATTTAGATACCCTTTCTCTCCCTCTCCCTTTCTTTTCTTGCCTAACTGCCCTGACAATAGGCTGAATAAAAGCCAGCATCTTTGCCTGGCTCCTCATCTAAGAGGAGAACTTCATCAGTCTTCACAATTGAGGATAATGCTTACTGTGAGGTTTTCATTATTTTTTTAACAGGTCAATGGACCTTTATTTTATTCATTTCTTTATATGTGGTGCTGAGAATCAAACCCAGTGCTAGGCAAGTGCTCTACCACTGAGCTATAACCCCAGCCCTCACTGTGAGTTTTTGATGTATAATTTTATTATGTTGAGGTAGTTTCCTTTTAATCCTAGTCTATTGAATATTTTTATCACAAAAAAGGTAACAAATTTTGTCAAATTATTTTTCTGCATTAATTGAGGTGATTTTTTTCCTTCATTGATCAATTTTTATATGTTAAAACAACCTTGTATTCCAGAAATAAATCCCATTTGGCTAGGGTGTATAATCCTCTTAGTATGATGCTGAATTTGAATGACCAGTTTTTTATTGAGGATTTGGGCGTTAATTTTCATAAGGGATATTGGTCTGTACTTTCTAGGCATCAAGGTAATTTTGTCTCAAGGAATCTGTCCATTATGTGTAGGTCATTCAACTTCTTGGTGTATAACAGCCCTTAGTACTCGCTTATAATCTTTTTTTTTAATATCTGTAGAATCAGTAAAAATAACCCCATTTTCATTTATGATTTTGGTTACTTGAGTCTTCTATGTTTTTTCATAACCATTCTAGGTAAAGTCTTGTCAATTTTGTTGAACTTTTCATAAAAGCAAACATTTGGTTTCATTGATTCTATTTTCTATCTTCTAGTTTGTTTATCTCCACTCTAATTTTCTTTCCTCCCTTCTGCTCTCTTTTGAATTAGTTCCAAAGATAGTTCCAGTTCCTTTATCTGTAAGCTGGGTGGTTGACCTGAGACCTTATTTTTAATTTATGTGGGTACACTACAGACTTCCTTTGGGGCACTGATCTTGCTGCATGCCAGTTTTTTATTTCAATCTTACGTTTTCATTTGTCCCTAAGCATTTCTAATTTCCCTTATAATTTCTTCTTTGATCCACTGGTTATTTAAGAACGTCATTTATCTTTCATGAATGTGTGAATTTTCCAGTCTATATCTATTATTGATTTCTAATTTCATTCTTTTGGTCAGAGAAGATACTTTGTATGGTAGTTATCATTTTCAATCTATCAGTATGTTACTTGTGACCTAATATATGAACCATGTACTCTTAAGAATATTATGTAAGCTGTTGTCCTTGAGTATTCTATGTAAGGTTATTAGATCTAGCTGGGTTATAGTGTTGTCTATCTCTTCTATTTCCTTACTTATCTTTGGTCTACTTGTTTATTATTGAAAGGGATATATTGAAGTCTCCATTTATGATTGTAGAAATATCTATTTCTCCCTTTGTCAGTTTTTGTGTCAAATATTTTTATGTTCTGATAGTACGAGTATAAACGTTTATATTTTTAGACTTCTTGCTGCATCAAAACTTTTATTAGCATATAATATCCTTCTTTGTCTCTTATAATATTTTAAATTTAAAATCTATTTTGTCTATAATGATTATAACCACCCTTGATCTCTTTTGGTTATTTTTTACACGGAAGTTATTTTTATATTATTTTACTTTCAACCTATTCACTGATTGAAAGTGAGTCTGTCTTATAGAAAGCATATAGTTGGACCATGAGTTTTTATTCATTCCATTCTGTTGATCCTTTTTTTTTTTTTGGCACTGAGGATTGAACGCAGGGATGCTTAACTACTGAGCCATGTACATAACCATTATCATTTATTACTTTTTTAAATTTTGAGACAGGGTCTCACTGAGTTGTTTAGGGCCTTGCTAAATTGCTGAAGCTGACCTCAAACTGCAATCCTCCTGCTTCAACCCCCTGAGCCACTGGGAATACAGATGTGTGCCTCCAGGCCCAGCTGATCTAAAATAATGATTGATAAGAAAAGGTTTACCTCTGCCATTTTGCTTTTTGTTATACATATGTATCTTATACTTTTTTTTCTTTTCTATTTTTCTCATTTAATGTAATACTGACTTCATTTGTAATTAGTTCCTTTTTTATAGGGAAATGTCTAAGTTCTTTTCTCATTTCCTTTTGTGTCCATTCTATAGCTATTTTCTTTGTAGTTGCAATGGGAATTGCATTTAACTTCCTAAACTTATAACACTGTATTGGATTTATCCCGGTTTAAATTCAACAGCATTCAGAATTTCTGGTTTTTTACTACATTACCTCCCTTCATTTGTTGATGCAACAAAAATCACACCCTTATATGTTGCATGCTCAAAAATAGAAGCTAATTCTTTTAAATGCTTTCATCTCTTAAATTATGTAAAAATAAAAATGTGAGTTTAGAAACCAAAGTTAAAATAATACTAGCCTTAAATAATTTTAATGTATTTGTCTCTTAAATCACATAGAAAAAATGTAGAGTTACAAACTGTTATTACGATAAACTAGCTTTTGTTATGATCCAGGTATTTACCTTTATTAAGATCTCTGTTTCTTCATGTGGATTCAGTTACTGTCCAGTGTCCTTTCATTTCACTTTCCAGCCACCCCTTGAGTACTTCTTGGCAGGCAGATCTAGCCGTGACAAATTCCTTCAGCTTCTCTTTAAGAATGTCTTTATTCTTTCTCACTTTTGCAGGACAGTTTTGCCAAACAGGTTTTGGTTACGTGTGTATGTGTGTGTGTGTGTGTGGGGGGGTGTATACTTTGAATACACTTTGAATATATTGACCCATTGTCTGGCCTCCAAAGTTTATAATAAAATTATGCTGATATTCTTACTAAGGATTTCTTGTGTGTGAAAAGTAAACTTTTGTCTTGCTGCTTTCAAGATACTCTGTCTTTTGAAAGTTTGATTATAACCTATCTTTTTAAGTTCATCTTAAAGTTCATTGAACTTCTTGGATATTTAAATTCATGACTTTCATCAAATTTGGGAAGTTGAGCCATTATATCTGAGTATTCTGTTCCCCTTCCTATCTCTTTCCTAAGACTTCCACATTTCATATTGATCTGCTTGATGATGTCCCATAGGTTCTGTTCAATTCTTTTTCAACCTTTCCTTATTTTCCCCTCAAAATTGTTAATTTCTATTACTTCCTCCTCAACTTTGTTGATTCCTTTGTCTATTTAAAGCTGCCTTGAACTCCTTCTAGTTAATTTTTTTTGTTTCTGTTATTGTACTTTTCAAACCCAGTATTTATTTTAAGCTGTTTTAGGTTTATTGATATTTCCATTTTTCTCTTGACTTTCTCAACATCATCCTTTATCTCTTAGCATTTTTAAAATAGTAGTTTTAAAATCTGATCTGCCATAAGGGATTTTTCTGGAATAGCTTCTGTAGATTTATTTTTTCCTTTGAATTCACCATACTTTTCTGTTTCTTTGGATATCTTGTGATCTTTGGTTAAGAAATGAATATTTAAATCTATAATATGGTAATTCTGAAAATCATACTCTCCCTCTTCCCCAGGACTTAACTGGGTTTTTGTTTTGTTTTGATTATTATAGGTTGTCTCTGTGTCAAAGATCATCCAGAGGTGTAAATATCATGGAAATAAAGGAAGAGCTCTGCCCTTTAAATTCCCTGGAAGTTATTTAGGAACTTGAAAGGAAGGAACAGGTAACCATGGAGGAATGTGCCTTAAACATAAGGACAATACTGACACATTAATACATGCACACCAACTTCTTTAATAAGACCCCTGAAGCTCAAGAAATGAAATCAAGAATCAATGAGACTGCATCAAATTAAAAAGCTTCTGCATACAAAGGAAACAATTAGCAGCATGAAGAGAGAGAGCCTACAGATGGGAGAAAATATTTGCCAGCTACTTCTATGTCAGGGGATTAATATCCAGAATATATAAAGATCTCAAAAACCATAATATCAAAAATATAACCAAATAAATAAAAGGGTAAAAGAACTAAACAGACATTTCTCAAAAGAAGAAATATGAATGACCAAAAAATAAATGAAAAAATTTTCAACGTCCCTAGCAATCAAAGAAATGCAAATTGAAACTACATTCAGATTTTATTTTACTCCAGTTAGAATGGCAATCACCAACAATACAAATAATAATAAATGGTGATAAGAATGTGGGGATGCTCATACATTGTTGGTGGGACTGCAAATTGGTACAACCACTCTGGAAAGCAATATGGAGATTCCTGAAAAAACTGTGAGACAGGTGTGGTGGTGTATGCCTGAGTTGCTTAGTGCCTTGCCATTGCTGAGGTTGGCTTTGAACTCTTGATCCTCCTGTCTCAGCCTCCCAGGGAGAGTTTAAAGCCAGCTTTAGCAATAGAAAGACACTAAACAACTCAGTGACACTCTATCTCTAAATAAAAAACTACAAAATAGGGTTGGGGATGTGGTTCAGTGGTTGAGTGCCCCGAGTTCAATGCCTGGTACCCCTCCCCCCAAAAAAACCCCTATGACTGAAACTACCATATGACCCAGCTATCCTATTCCTTAGCATTTAGCCAAAAGAAATAAAATCAGCATACCATAGTCATAGAGGCACATCAATGTTTATATCAGCACAATTCACAATATCTAAGTTATTGGACCACCTCAGGTGCCCATCAACAGACAGATTAAGAAAATGTGGCATTTATACACAATGGAGTTTTACTTAGCCAAAAAGAAGATTGAAATTACGGCATTTGCTGGCAAATGGGTAGATATGGAGAACATTTAAGGGAATTAAACCAGACTCAGAAAGTTCAAGCATCCAAAAAGACTTGTGAGTTTTCTCTTACATTCAAAAGCTAGAGCAAACTTAAGGAAAAGGAGTTGGAGGAACACCATGAAAATAAAAGGGAGATCAATGGAGCAAAGGATAAGGATTGAGGGGGAAGGAGAGAAAACAAGGGAGAAACTGAAGAATGAAATTGACCAAATTATGCTAGACAGATAGATAGAGAAAAAGATATATATATATATGTATATATATATATATATATATATGAATATACCATGTCAATTCCACCTTTATAAAGCACCAATTTAAAAATAAATAAATAAAAGACCAGTAACAGAGGAAGGGAAACATAAGGAGGGAGGAGAGGCAAAGAGGAAGTATGGGGACTGAAATGGATCAAATTATATTCCATGCATGTATGATTATGTCAAATTGAGCCCCTACTACTACTAGAGCTATAATGTACTAACAAAATCATAAAAGATTGCTGTTTGCCTTGTCTGTACCTCTGTCATCATAAACAGCAATCGGTAATCAAAGCACAGATCCCTGATACTTTGAGGACAGGGTGCTTTTTCCCTACCCTACCTTCCTCAAGTTACGTGCAAGCTGCTCCAGTAACACAGCTGCCCATCACAGAACTGAGGATGAGGAATGGGTAGCTACGACTGTGCCAAGAGCTGAACTGACTGTAACAGGCCAGAATTTACTATTTAAGCCTTCCCTGGAAGTTGAAAGCATTTCATAGACTCCCAGAGTTCCAAAATCATGAGCACAGATTCTGCCAGTGCAATTGTTTAGATAGGAGAAAGATTCCTGGTGTTTACTACTCCATCTTATTTCCAGAATCCACTCTTCTTATGTGGTTTTAAATAACTAACATCTCCTTTTATTGAGAGAAACTCCCATCAGAAGTCTCTGCATGAACTTATTTTATAGAGTGCTTTTGTATAAAGTGATATCTGTGAACAAGCAGAAAAGTAAAAACTCAAAAGTCATGTCAGCTCAAATTGGTCATTATACATTTGTCACTTGAGGGAAAGAACGATATCTAATTTGACAAATTGCCTATTTATTTTGCTTCCTCCACTGATCATCACATCCTCTGCGGGAACTACTGGGTAAGAAAGTGATGACCCATTAAATACAGCCTGCAGAGATGAAAGCAGAATAAATCACAAGCAGCTACAACCACAGCTTTGGGGTGAAAACCCAAGGAAGCACCCACTCATTTATTCAATCAATATTTGCTAACTGCTTTCTGCATGCCGGGAAGATGAGCTTCACTTAGCAAGTTTGCTAGGACAGAGAGAGCATAATTGAGAGCTGTTGTCATTTTAAAGTGCTTCCCCTGTGTCAGTCTTTCCCTAAGTGACTTCCATTTACCAACTTAATCCTCAAAGTAACCTCCTTAGAGCAGAACAATTACTATCTGCAGAGAGAAGATGCAAGGGAGTTCAGAGACAAAAGTTAAAGAAAGTGCTCAGTGTCATTCAGATCATTTGTGGTGAGCTACCTGATCCAGAGCCCATACTTTTACCACTAAGACAATCTTAACCCTCTTCTGTGAGGATTCACCTCTTGGTCAAATATTCAGCATCCTCCTTGGGAGTGATAATAGTTTCATAACTCATCCCTATCTTCCTCCCATTTCACATTGTGACCATAGAAACAGATTTTAAGATTAGTATATGTAAGGTACATTTGTAAAGAAACACAAAAAAGTGAATTAAAATTCTGTGGGTGGAATTCATACTTAAGGACCAGGTGAACTAAAATATCTTTGTCATAATAAAGGGAATAAAAACCAGCAAAAAAATCTAATTTGATTAATCTTTTTTTTCAGAGGCACAGTGTCCAACAGCTGGCTGATAAACAAATAAAAATGTTGAATTCTTAACTCAGCTCATGTACTTCATATACATCGCCTATTAAGCATGACACAGAAGCTGAAATTTTACACACTAGGTGGGAAATTAAAACAAACTCATTTGTGTGTTACAAATTTTTCTCCAAGAAAGAAAAAAGCAGGTTGGGGAAGGATACCCAGCCAAAGCCTCGATATGCTTCTTCTATTTAGAATTTTTTTTAAAAATTAGATTCCCAGACTTTTGGGTGATTGTGCTATTCTTGGTGAAACATTACCAAATGAATTATTTATAAAGCTGCAGGAAACTGCAATCTCTGGTGGATGAACAGATTTTTTGATACTCGCATCTCCTGAAGGACTGGTTGAGTCCTTCTCTCTTCTCCACTCTCTGCTCGCTTCTGCCGATATTCTGGGCTCTCTCTGGCTACAACTGCCCCTTCACCTCACAAGACAGACGAGCTGCCAAAGATAGATGGAGGGTGGGAAGGCGAAACCCAGTCAAGATGGCCCTCTGGGTCCTTTAGTGACCCCAGCTGCCAGAGTGGTGAAGAGAAGTTAGGCAATGACCAAAGACTGGAGATGCTGGATAGAGGGATATGCATACGTACACACATAGACGGATATGCATACAGATACACGTGTATGGTTTTTCAAAGAGATCCTCTAATATCTGACACTCATTGAAAGCTTTCACCAACCTCCTGAAGTGAACCTCTGGAAAAAGTCATTTCATAATTCCAGGAACACATTTGGATTTCATTTTTTTAAAAAGTAATGTTACTATCTTCTGACTGCATAAAAGAACCTGTTTCTGCATTTGAAGTATTACAGTTTTTCCATTTCATATAAAAAGCACTTTTTGAGACCATATAACTCTTTTCTGTTCTGTGGAATAAAAAAACTGAATTATTGACAACAGACATATCTAGCTCTGAATCCCAGTTCTATCCCCGTGTGAACTTGGCAAATTACCTATTTTGAGCCTATCCCTTCAATAAGAAAATGCAGATATTAACAACTACAGGTTAAAGTTGCTGTGAGAGCTAGAATTGGTATATTAAATCACAGTGCCAGATACATCTTGACTATTTAATAAATAGTAGCTATTATGATGATGGTTCATTATTTAAACCATAAGAATATTGTTGCATCTTCTAAGAGCCAAACACAGTTTCAGGCACGGAGAATACAGTCAGTGTGATGGGCCCCTAGTTCTCTTGGGACACTACAGTTTTCAAAATTGTTAGTATTTTGGTTGAGTGGAACCCAAGGACATGGATAGGAGCTTGTATGCAGATCACAGGTTATCTCCTCAGGCTCAATTTGTTTCTACACTCAATTCCACAATGAGACCACATTATCCCCACTGAACTCATCATACAATATTAAAATCAGGTGATAGTATAGTCATTCCCTTTCTTGATAGAGAAATCCTTGGGGAAAATGAAAGGAAATGAAGCTGTTAGTGGAAGAACAGGTTATTGTATTAGTGTAGAGTGGTTGTTATTGATGCTGTTTGTTGTTATATATTTTAACCATCTTACCTGCTGGTGATTAAGGTAATAATGTTACACCATGTTAATGTCCTTCTGCTTTGGAAAATATGTAAATACACATTTCTGACACCTGTACTGTTCTTATGAGTAGGTAATTATCTCCCCACACCTGTTGGCTTGATGCAGCAATAGAGCCAAAGCTGTTTCCACTCACAGAAAATTAGAACACAAATCAATCTGCTATGGTTTTATTTTTCTATAGTAGGGAGGTAAGGTTGCTAAGAGATGGAAAGTATGCATCTTTGGTAAGGTTTTAAAAAAGCAGGGGTTTAAATGCACAATTTCTAAAGTAGGCTTCACTCATTTCTCTTGCACTTTTCTCATTAGAACTAAAATGATATGAAGTTTTATTTAGTAAAGATGTACCTTAAATTATTTATAAATATAGAGATAAGTATTGCATTTTAAGCAAATTAAATTTTTAAGTACACAGGGGGGAGATTTCATAAAACCACCCTATTGTTTTTAATAAACAGAACCAAAGCCCCTTTATTTTATGTAAACGATTTACATATGTAGTAACATTTTGACATTCAAAATGATCACATTTGTAAAATCACAAAATGAAAAGGAAAATATGTCAAAAGCATTTGTCCCTGAACTGTGGTATTCTGCATATTTTTTTTTATTTTTCATCTTTCTACTGTTATATATTTTCCAACTCCATATTACAATAAGGAGCATACCTGATCTTTTCGATGAGAAAAAGATTATAAAATAAGTAAAATTAAAATGTATACATAAAATATTTTTTCCCTAAATTATTTCAAAGTATCTTCATGTCAACATTTCCAAATAAATTGGGACCCTAATGTTAGGCTCTGAAAGGTTAGAATTACATGCTAAATATTTGTGTCTCCTCAGAATTCTTATGTCGAAGCCTAACTCCCAGTGTGATGGTAGGGAGAGGTGGGACTTTGGAAGGTTCAGTTTAGATGAAGTTGCTAGGATAGAGTCTTCGTGATGGGATTAGTGCCTTTATATCTGAGCACACAGTGAGGAGGGGGTGTGTGTGAGTTGGAGGGAGTAAGAACCCAACCATGCTGGACCCCCATCTTGGATTTCCCAATCTGTAGAACTGTGAGAAATATGTGTCTGTTCTTTAAATCACTAAGTCTATGGTATTTTCTTATTGCATTTAAGTTAAGAGACTTAGGAATCATTGGTCTATTTTCCCAAACTATAGTTATTTGTACATCAAATTCATGATTTTCACCCAAAATCTGTATACAACCTTTATCTATTTTAAATCTTACCTATATATCTTTAGTTCAAATATTTCTCTAAAAATTAAACTGTATATTCCAATCCTACCCAGAAAATGACCATACTTAGCCATTAAAAGATGGAAATAAAAATAAACATAATTAATGTAATATTACATTCAGTGAAATGACACTTTTTAATTTGTTCTTTTTAGTTATACATGACAGTAGAGTATGTTTTGACGTATCAGACATGGAGTATAACTTCCCATTCTTGTGGTTGTACATGATGTGGAGTTTCACAGTCACATATTCATAGATGAACATAGGAAAGTTATATCCTATTCATTCTACTATCTTTCCAATTCCCATTCCCCCATCCCCCTTGTTCAATCTAGTGAACCCATGCCCCCCACCCCCCAAACCCCGCCTATTGTGAGTCAGCATCCACATATTAGAGAAAACATTCAGGTTTTGGGCATTGGTTTATTTCACTTAGCATGATTGCTTCCAGTTCTGTCCATTTACTGGCAAATGCCATAATTTCATTCTACTTTATGGGTGAGTAATATTCCATTCTGTATATATACCACATTCTCTTTACCCATTCATCTGTTATTGGCACCTAGTTTGGTTCCCTAGTTTAGCTATTGTGAATGAGCTGCTATAAACATTGATATGGCTGTGTCATTGTAGTATGCTAGGTATACACCGAAAGGTGGGATAACTGGGTCAAATGGTGGTTCCATTCCCAGTTTTTTGAGAAATCTCCATACTGCTTTCCAGAGTGGTTGCAACAATTTGCAGTCCCACCAGCAATGTATGAGTGTACCTTTTCCCCCACATTCTTGCCAACATTTATTACTTGCATTCTTTATAATTGCCATTCTGACTGGAGTGAGATGAATGTCAGTGTAGTTTTAATTTGATGACATGCCATTTTTTATTCAAAGACTTCAATTCCAAAGTTAGTTTACTTATAAAGAAAGCTTATTAGCAGGGATTAGAGGAGTTAAAGATAATGAAGCATCAAACTGAGAACTTCTTTTTGTAATAATTAGGAAGATTAAAGAAGAATAAAAAGGGAATTTTGTTATGAGAGTGAGAATCTGTATTATTTAACTTTGATTCCCTTGTCACTCACCTACAAATGTCTCCTATATGTCACATCTTCCATGCTTGGAGAAACGGTCCTCTAAACCACTTGGGCAAATGAGGGACTACTGTCTTCCAAAAGACCACTGAAATTGGAACATTCACAATTCTTCTGATAATTTATTACAATGTTTACTAAGGCGACCATATATCCTAGTTCACATGATTTTATACATGTTGTCCTAGTATAATTATTTATAGTAACTTTTTCACACTCAAATGTGTACAGACTACAAAAATCCATTACACAGGCACCAGAAATTGATCATACACCTATCACTTCTTGAGGACCTGCTCAGGACCTGGTTCTGTAAGAATGACTGGAAAAACAAAGGTGAGGAAGATGGTTTCCAGTCCTCACAGAACACACAGATAGAAGAACAAGGCAAGAGTCCTCACTTAAGAACAAAACACAGCATTCTGCGCAATGTGCTACAGAGATCTCAGGGAAGGACAGATGCATCTGAGGATCCGTGCAGGTCCCTAAGCCAGAAAAGCAAGAAGAACAGGTTACCAACCATGCAGAAGCCAGAATTAAGGACAGGCAGTTAGTGTAGAAATAGGAGATCAGGTCAAATCGAGGAAATGAAGTCATGAAGCCATCTGCCTCTGGAAGTTGGAGACTGCCCCTGGAAGAATGGAATGTCAAGGATCTCCGGAGCCCATTGATTACCAAATTTACCTGCCTTTATCAAGGACTGCAAGCATGGAGCTGCTAATTAATGCCCCCTGGGCCCTTATCTGCCTGAATCACCTTGACCCTCCCCCTGCCCATGGCTTTTCACTTTATGCAAAACCAGGCCTAGTCCAGTAGGCAGGAAGGAGAGATAAGAGGGAAGAGAACTAGAGAACAAAAGAGACCTTAACCTATAAAAGATGTAGGGTGGCTCACTTCTGGGGACTTTAGAACATCAGCCATGGCCCCCTTCTTCCTCCTGGGAGAAGTCTGCATTATTACTGCTTAATATGCTTGCCTTGGCATGCTTCTCTGGTGTTCAAACTTCAACATTAGAAGGAGCAGAACTCGTCACTGTTAAACGGTGGTATCACAGAGACCAATGAATCAGCTCCATGGAGCTAGGAAGGTCTTTCCCTTTTAATGCAATGTTTAACTCTGTTTCTGAATGTTCAGGGAACTGCTGTGGTAAAGATTGAAATGAAAAGCACACACGGTGTCCTACTCATATTTCTTCTGTGACCATACAGCATAGGAATACCTGTCCTGCATGGTCAATCATTTAACATGTAAAGGTGGAAAGAAATGTTTTCAAAGCAAGCATATCATCCATAATTTGCTAGTTTTAAAACACAAATCCCTACCCATTAATATGTGTAAATTTTATATTTTTATGGACCAGTTTAAAATAAATTTAATTATTTTTAAAAACCATAAATTAAACCATGTTACTTTAAACCCTTCACAGATTGATCAATGTTTTCACAGTGAAGTCCACTGTCAATCCCACAGCCCACACATGCTACCCTTCCTCTGCTGCTTCATCTCCTGCTGGTCTTGCCCTGGCTCACTGAGCTTTAGCCATCTCCAAACATGCCAAGTTCTCTCCCACTTGAGCTCTTGTATTTACTTCCACTCTTCCCTCATGTTTTGAAAGTCTGACTTACTATCATGTCCCAGGTCTCAGTTAAAATGCCACCTGCCTAGAGGGGCCTTCCCTGATCCATTCATTCATCTCCCACCTAGCTCCCATGTCTGGTGTCTTCACAACTCGGACCACACAGTATCTGGCTCTGGCTTACTGTCTTTCCCATGAAAGAGGGACAAGGTTGCAGTATCCCCTGCATCTAGCACAGTGAGTGGCAACAAAAAGGTTCCATAAACATTTGTCAAATGGATTAATAGAAGAAAAAGAGAAAATATGTGAAGTAGTTATTTAATCAAATTGATTTATGAAAATGTGTGTATGTGTGTATGTGTGTGTGTGTGTGTGTGTGTGTGTTACTGAGGAATGAATCCAGGTGAGCTATAGCCCCAGCCCTTTATATTTTTTACTTTGAGAAATGTTCTCACTAAATTGCTTAAGGCCTTGCTAAAGTGCTGAGACTAATCTTGAACTTGTGATCCTCCTGCCTCAGCCTCCTAAATTGCTGGGATTACAGGCATGTGTCACAGCACAGTTTATGAAAATCTTAAGAAGCCATTATTTTCTGCCTCACTCAGCTTTGGGGACTGATGAGAAAGAGGAGGCAAAGATTGAAGTCTGGGTTTCCAAATATGTGGGTGTTTGCTGGGTTGGGAGAAAGTCAACTGGTAGGAACCTCACTTTAAAGATTAAAGAAAATTATTTGCCCCTCAGTGGGCCATGCCAAGGGGTGCAAAAAGCCTGGATCTGCAGGGAGACTGCAATGTATTTTTACACTCTGAATATCCATTTCTAGATTACACAAAGGATATCTCGGATGACCTTGAATAAGCCATTGAGGTAAGTTTCTGTGTTACTTAAATGAACCATCTCCATAGAGAGAAGTGATGAGGCTTGTTAATTTACATTTGTAAAAACACTTTGAAATCTCTGGATGAAAGTACTGCTGCAGAGAGGTACAAAGGGCGAGGTAACATGTTGGGTCAAATTCTACCCTTTTATAGAAGCAGAGAGGGAGCAGGCAGACTCCAGGACACTTGAGGGACGCCTCTGGCACATTATTTTTCAAATTAATCTTCTAAGAAAAGTCCCTGCTTTCAGTACATAGAATGTTTTAATCACATGTATGTCATTAATCTAGTAATTATTTTTTTTTAACATTTCTTTTCTTAAGTCCCAGCTTTGTCTAAAGGAAATCTTTGGGGATGTGCCTATGAGTTTTTCCCTCTATAACTCATTCCTTAGTTTGTTAATTTTTACCCTATATCAATGATATTCTGTTCCTAAGTGTGACAGTCCTTGTTGCTTAGTTAATTGGGACCCAAATGGGGTCATTTAATCAATTCTAGACAGATATTTACACATTACAGTCAGATATTAGAGTAAGCGCAAGAAAAAGAGAAAATTCTAAAGAAAGCTGCCAGTCCATGAGTTAATTATATCCATTTACAAAATAATATTGATAGTTACTTAAGACATAATACCAGTAGAATAGAAAATTTTCTTGGGATAATGATCTCTTTCAGCAAGATAAATACAGACTCAAAGATAAGACATTAATTGTAAAATGATCAAGGCACAAGCCAGACTCACAAAAAAAAAAAATAAAAAAGAGAAATAGACAAACTATCTTTTTCAAAATGCTGCACCAATTATACACTTATGATTGTGCCCAGGTGACAATATAATTTCCTTTATGTTTTTCTTGACCTTCTAATTTTGTTTTCTTTGGGAAGGGAGCAATAAACAATTTTATTACTTGCTCTCACAGAAAATAGGAATGATTTATTTGCCTCATTGTGCTTTGCCCTTTATTAAAAAGAACTGAATTCCTTGTCCCATTCTATGGATCCAGACAATAAACTCATCCTGGGGAACTACTCCTTCAGAAGCCTGCAGATCTTAGTGTTATTTCTCTGTTCATCAAATCTTTAACAGCTTTACCCCTGAAATCTCTTCTGCCCAGCTACTTCCCAGGGGTCTTGCAGAGTTGGGTTCTCCACTGTCCAAATCCTGACTGCTGGCACTGAGCAAGCACCAGTCATTACAGGGTGAATAATTCACAGGGTATATCCCTGGTCATACAAATACTGCACATGGAGCCACAGGGGACAATGTCCACAACCTCAGAACCCAGGATTTCTCCTAGTATCCTCATTTGCGAATGGTGGGACTAAGATACTCATAGGCTTCTAGATGCCCTCACTCATATTTCCCTTTCAGAGACAAATTTTCCTTTGCATTTGACCTAATCACCCGGAGCATGAGAGATGAACTATCACTTTATGTTGGCTGAAAAGATGGAATACAAAGTCCCTAGGGGACTGGTTTGTAAACATTTGTCTCATTTTCTGATTCATCACTCTGATGATGTGGTATTGAACTTCATGATGTGATGGAGAATAGTTGAGCCATTAAGTTCCTGTGGGCAAGGTACCCTACATGAAGATAAAGAAGTGATTTCTGAATGGTTGCAGGATTTCTCTATCTTTTGACAGATCACTTATTTGTATCCATTTGACTGGCAAAGAATAAAATGATCCTAACTTTAAAGAATTCAGGACATCACCCATATCACCCATGCAGCCAAAATCAAATATTTATTGAGCATCCATTGAATGCAAAGCATGTTATAGTACACCCTAAGAAAACATATTCTGCACAAAGGAAGGTACTCTTT
This sequence comes from Sciurus carolinensis, assembly GCF_902686445.1. Taxonomy (NCBI): domain Eukaryota; kingdom Metazoa; phylum Chordata; class Mammalia; order Rodentia; family Sciuridae; genus Sciurus; species Sciurus carolinensis. The sequence continues at coordinate 102,430,110 of NC_062218.1, read as the reverse complement.
AAAGGACTTGTCTAAAGGGAACATCCACTTGTTTATCACTTACACAATACTAACTGACAGTTTTGGAGTATGTAAAGGGAGCTAGCTATAAGATCTGCAAATAGCACATCTTTGAAGTCAACTGCTAATTCTGTAATTATCTCAGAATCTTCTACATTAAAGAGTAGCATCAAAATCCTGCAGAGTCTACAGAAGAAAAAAGGGACACACCATTTGTTTAGAAGAAGTTATGAATTAGATACTAATCAGGTAGTATTTGTGTCCTGACCTGTTAACCCATTGACTCCTCAAAATAATGCTTAGTGCCTTCTTTTATGACCAAGTAACTTTGGAGGTAGTAGTATGACATGGCAAAAGAGTCCAGCTTCACCACTTAGTTAGAGGCATCTCGCTATAGAAGAATGACTGAAGCTTACTCCCATTTCTTCATCTCTGAAATTGTGTAACAGCAATGAATTCATTTAACTATGCAAAGGAATTAAGATGGAATTTTAAAAACCTAGTAGTAGATATCCTGGAACACAGTATTCAAGGAAATTTCCTTTCTTCCTTCCTTTTAAATTCATTTGTCAGTGAATTAAGAACACAAGGACTTTAAGCAATTACCTCTTCTATGAATTTGTATGTATTGTGCTTATAGAATATTTCAATTACATAACAACTTCATACAATAATGTATAATCTCATGTTACTTACTGTTTTAATCATGCCACATGTTGGTTATACCTTAACTATACTAAACATTGTTTCGCCAGTTGAATGAAAGGTCCTTGAGCACAAAGTCTGTACACATCTTTTACACATGTGTTTTTTTTGAGTATATTTAGTGCTCAATCTGTATTTTCCTAATTACTAAACCTGAATAAAATACCCATGGTAGATCCATTTTTAAGGTTTTTTTTTTTGGTTTTTGTTTGTGTGAGTAGGAGCTACAGTGTACAGTATTCAGTACAGACCTCATGGATATAGGACACTTCATCTATAAGTTCTTCCTATTGCATTTCCTACTAGTCTTGATATTACTCATTTCAGCATTCCTATGACCTAGCATGTTTTATTCTTGTGCATAGAAAATAGTCTATATGTGTGTGATGTATACAAAATTACCTAAGTAGTATAAATTATTGGTTTTGGTGAACTGAAACATTGGAGATTTAAGATTTAACTCTGTGATTTAAGATGGACATTCAGATAGTCAAAGGGAAAGTGTGGTTACAGCTATTCTAAACAGTTTCATCAATGTAGGTCTTATTGAGCTCCTCAAACTTAATGGGATTGGTAGATGATGCTGTGTTGTCTCAAAGTCAGACCCAAATATTTTACTACTCAGCATGAGAAGTTGAGCTCTAAGAGTCTAATAAGAAATGATGTCTATATTTCTTTATTTTTCTTTTTTAAATTTTATTTGTTCTAATTAGTTGTACATGACAGTAGAATACACTTATACATTTTGATAGATCATACTTAGAGTGTAATCTCTCATTGTTCTGATTATAGATACTGTAGGATCACATTGGTCATGCAGTCATATATGTACATGAGGTAATAATGTGTTTCACTTTACTACCTTTCCTACTCCCATCCCCTTCCCCTCCGTTCACTCCCCTCTACTTAATATAAAGTAACTCTAATCTTCCCTATCTGACCCCCTTATTGTGAATTAGCTTCCACATATCAGAGATATGATATGGCTTTTAGATGTGGCTTATTTCACTTAGCATGATATTTTCTAACTCCATTCAGTTACTAGCAAATGCCAGAATCTCATTCTTCATTAAAGCTGAGTAATATTTCTAATGATTAATCCATGGGATGACTAAAAGAGACATCCTCATTTGAATTTATTTTAGAATTTGCAAACTTGAAACAAATCTGTCTTTCTTATTGGTTTATTCACAGTAAGCGCTCTTAGATGCACTGGCCCTGCCTTGTAAAATGTTGTTCATTTACAAATAGCTTTTTCTTACAGTTCTAGGAAACTGAGGTTCCTCTGCTGTGGTGGTGACAGAAGTGTTTTAGAAATAAAAGTAATTTCTTGAATTCAGTTGTTTTATATGTGCAAGGCATTGTGGTTTTGGCGAATATAACGGTAAATAATGGACACACCCTTGTCCTTAAGAACTCACAATTTGGTAGAAATGCAGATACCTACACAAGTAACTCAATTATAAGGTAGAAAAATAAGTAAGATACAAAAATTTAAGTAACTTGATGAATATGAGCTACATATTACTTTACCAAAAAAAAAAAAACCTTAATGCCACATTATTCATCTCAAATATTCTGAAATCTCCCTACTCCCCACTGAGAAAGACTCTTAATAGCTTAGAGATTTTAAGATACTACTAAACATCTTTTCAAGTTCTGTGTAGATGTTAGTCATACCTATTATCTGGTTTTCAAGTTAACCTAGTACATAATCCCACTGATTGCGCATATTGGTCACCTGCAGCAGGACTGAAGTACTAAGTTTCCACTAAACAAGAATTTTCCTTTAGTGGCATGACGAATGGCCTCAAACTTACTTTGATCACTAGACCCTCAAGGAATTCTTATTGCTTTTTCTTGTTGGTGGTATTTGTTTTGTGGCGCTGGGTATCCAAGCCAGGGCCTTGCACATACTAAGCAAACACTACTAGTGAATTACAACTCCATTCTTTTTATTTTATTTGAGACAGGGTCTTGCTAAGTTGCACAGCTTGCCTTGAATTTGTGACCCCCCTCCTCAGCCTCCTGAGTAGCTGGAATTATAGGCATGCACCACTGCACCCAGCTGTAGTGTTTTTAAGAAGGCACACCGCTCCTGCAATCCCCAGGGGAAATTAGGCAGGCTGTCACTATTAAGACTCCTTGGGAACTTCTGGAAGGTCTCAGCTACTGGTCTTTCCTCATATTGTCCTCCCTGTTGAAGTGTAGAAAGTAATGTACTTTCTGTAGGTAAAAGGTAAACCTATGGGTGATTCTGTCTGCTGAACCCCAAACAGTTGTTCTGACAATCTTTGCACCAGACTTTATGACTTTTTTAAATAGGAGAAAAAGAAGGCACATAGAAGTCCATTATCTTGGTTGAAATCACAGTGTTTCCAACAGCTGAAGAGTTTCTCTGATTTTAGTTCAAAATGATAGGAAGAGAATATAGATTGTCACATTCATATTCCAACAAAGAACAATAATTGTACCTATTTGTTTTGTTCAAACGATGCTAAACCTCTTCACACAGTTAGTGAGAAGTAGACTTAAGTTAAAGGCAGCTTCTAGAACCAAAGTTCCTGTATTCCAGTCAGGTAATGACAACATAATAACCATAACTTCATTTTGACTTTATTCAGTGGGAACTGGAAAGCATCCAGGACAACCCGTGGAAGCAAAAATGTAAAATACTGATTTGATATTTACAGTATTACTATCTTCCTGCATGACCAAGGATGCAACAGGAGCTTACTGCTATATTGACTTCTACCAAAAAGAAGTTGGACGATCTCACCCAAGTCACTTAATTTCTCCATATCTCCATTGTATCATCATAAAAGCATCAAACCTTCTCTAAGGTTATCATTATCTCTAACATCATACAACTGAGTTTGTTCTTTGCTTAAATGTTGGTATTTTTAAATGCTCCTATATTTTCTAAGCAAAAGGAATTGATTTTAGAATTGAACTCACCTTCAGATCCTAGGAAATAAATTATTTTCAAGGTCAAAGACCCTTTGATCTCTTCACTTAATATCATAAATTAGTTGTTGGACTAAGGCCTTGAATATACATTTCTCCAAAGAAGACATACATAGGTCATTAGGTATAAGAAAAAGTACTCAGTGCCCCTAGTCATAGGAAAATACAAATAAAAACTACAATGAGACATCATTTCACACTTGTCAGGAGAGATATTATTAAAAAGACAAAAGATAACAAGTGTCACAGAGGACTTGGAAAAATTAGAACCCTTGCACACTGTAGGAAGCAAAATTGTACAGCTGCTATGGGAAATAGAATGGATGTTCCACAAAAAATTAAAAATAGAACCACCATATCATCCAGCAATCCCACCTCTGGGTATTTATCATGAAAACTTGAAATCAATTTGAGGCTCTCTGAGAAATATCTGCATTCCCAAATTCAATGTAGCATAATTCACAACAGTGAAGATATGGAAAGAGCCTAAATGCTCATTGACAAATAAATGGATTAAAAAATACAACACACACATGAGTATAATGGAATACTATTCAGACTTAAAACAGAGGAAATCCACAGTATACAACAACATGTTTGAACCTTAATGACATCATGCTAAGTGAAATAAGGAAGTCACAAAAGGACAAACACTACATGCTTCCCCTTTGTAACATACTTTAATAAGTCAAAGGTATAGAGTCAAAGAGTAGAATGGTGATTTCCTGTGACTCAGGGAGGGGAATGAGTTACTTACCAGTGGGCATAACATTTGACTTAAATAAGATGAAAAGGCCCTAAAGACGTTCTGTACAATATTATACCTATAGTCGGCAATATCATACTGTTCACTTAAAATTTTGTTAAGTGGGCAGATCTCATGTTAAGTGTTCTTATAACCAAATTTTTTTTTAAAAAGTGAGTCAATATAATACAATACATTTAAAAAGAGGAAGAAAGTTTTCTTGTTCGCTGATTCTTAAATGCAAAGAAATTGTTTCCAAATAAGGCAGCATATATTAGGATATTCTTTTGCCAACCTGACTGGTTTTCTCCAGAGGCTCACTCAGGCCTTAGATACAGGGCAGTAGACAACAGGTTGTCACCCTAGAGATACAGGTAACCAGATGCCTGCTTCTTCCCCAAGACCCATGTGGGAAGCAGTGTGATGGGGATTTAGTGAAAACATAGCAGACAACAGCCTTCTTATTTTATTAATCCCTAAATTTTTTTTTTTTTTCCAGTGCTGGGGATAGAACCCAGGGCCCTGTGCTTGCAAGGCAAGCACTTTACCAACTGAGCTATCTCCCCAGCCCTTAATCCCTAAATTTAAAAGCCTATCCTTCATATGAAGCTTTTTAAAGTTCAAAGTGTAAAAGATGACTCCAGATTCCATTAGCATTAATTTGGAAAGGGAAAATATCCATCTCCATATAGATATAGATAGTATAGACAGATATAGATACAGATAGATATAGATACAGATATATGTCTCCACCCTCCCACCACCACACTCATAGAGGCATTTAATCTCTTAGGGTCAAGTACCTTCCAACAGCCACAATCTCAACTTATAATAAGAGACATATTTCAGTAGAGGAAAAAGAGCCCATTATAAGTCTCTCTCCACTAAATAGGTATAACATCTTAGAAAACTACAGAAATATATTCATAGGATTGCCTTTAAAAAAAATTGTTACTTTTTACAGCCACACATCTGCAACATGCTCATTTCTTAACCAAAAAGTGGGGAGTCAAGTAGTGGAATTATTTGAAGTTGATTCTTAGTTTCAAAAGAAAAATGAATGCATTTGCCAAGCAGGCAATTGGCTTGATAATCAAACTTGTATAAAATATCTGCTTTGTGTGAATCACAGTTCTGGGGCTCATCTTCATGAACACATGGACTTCATAGAGCCCAAGAAGTACATTGGATTCATGAGGACATCAATTTTTCTATGTTTATAACTTTTCATAATGAAACAAGTTCAATGACATCCAGATTCCAAAGTTACATGGCTAAAAAAGGTGGCATGTGGGTTATCATTCTGTAATATACAGTTATGTATTAAATATGCAATACAGGTAGATAGATAAGTGTCTACATATAAGAGGAGAAGAGAACATGGTAGCTTGGGGATAAAGATGACAATGAAAAGGGGGCCAGTATAAAATATCCTGGATGTAACTAGTGAACCTCCCCAAATAGATTCTTCTAAATTACACTACTCTTAAAGGGGCCTACTTTATTAAGAGAATTGGAAATAGTTACAAGCAGGTCTAACTTTAAAACATATGTCACAGAAGTCTAAAGAAGTTCCTGATTTTAGAGAAACAAATTTACAACAAGGAAGAAAAGGAGGAGCAGGAGGTAGGAGGTGGGGAACTAAGAGGAGGAAAAAAACTTTCCTAGGCTGCAATACAGTAAGAACAATGCTCTAACCACTGAGTTAGAGAGGGTAGAAGTGGAAGAAATTTCCCTGACACCAGCCTCCACTGGAGATGTACCTGATGAACCATGAACTAGTTATACTCTATTTCCAGCCTCATAATCTTCCTGGAACCCCAACAACTCTGTGGAATGTTCCTTTGTAATCTGACTGAACAACACTGAGAAAAAAATTCATCAGTAAGACTGCAGATGCCAACTGTCATCCTAGCCTAGCCTAATCAAAGGTGAACCCTTGGGGTTCTTGGCGTTCTCCTAGGGAAGTGACATTCCTATTTATTATTCATCTACCTTGAGTTCTCAAGAAAAGCATTATTGCTATCTGTCAAATGTTTGCACCTAAAGGAAATGGACACACTTAAAATTAATGCTGACAGACTGAAATATCTGTAGATTTTCTGGAAAGAATTAAAAAGGAAAATTTCAAGATGAACTCTGATTTGGCTTTTGATAGTCTATCCATAATGGATTAATAATTACTATTTATGTAGGCCTGTGCTTACTGAAATAAACACTTGTATTTTATTATTGTTTCAAGGGTAAAATGTTTAAGTTATACAGGATGCATATGTTCTGGAGACCTAATGTACACATGCTGACTATAGTTAATCATATTATATTGTATATAACTTTGCTAAGACCACTAAGAGTAGATCATAAATGCTCTCACTGCATGAACACACATAAAGTAACTATCTGAGGTGATGGACATATTAGTTAGAACATGTTAATCATTTCAGAGTATATAAACAGGTCAGGGCATCACATCAGATGCCTTAAATACATGCAATTTTTATTTATTAATTATACTTCAATAAAGATAAAGACAAAAGATAATAAATGGGGTGGTTATCACTTTTCCATTTTAAAAATTTACTAACGATAGCATTTTTCTAAAGAAAATGCTTCTTTGTGTGCTTAAAATATTCAATTTACAAAAGCTAATGTATACTCAACTTTTCAGGAGGAGATTTACTACATGCACTGTACTGACGTATCACAAATTATACGCTGCCATTGGTGTGACTGTATATGCAAATTGCATCTGTGTAAGTCACTTTGCATAAAAACTCTGAAAGTCACCTTCAACTACAAGTTGACTATATAAACGGTCAGGAAACTCTTGGAGAAAAAACAAATTTGGGGGGATTTGAGAAGAGGTATAAAATGTCACTTTTTATGACTGTCTTACTTAAAATTCATTGGCAGGCCAATTGTAGTTATAAATTAGCAGGGAAATGGCTGCTGGTTGTTTCTGCCACCTGTAAATCAACTACTCAGTTCTATTCAAATAGTAACAATAGTCATTTTTTTCAGTACTTTGCCAGACTTTCAGCCAATAATGAATATGTAACATAATACTGGCAATAACCCTATGACATTGATATTATTATTACCAAAGAAGAAATTGGGGTAGAGATTATATAATTTGCCCAAGGTCATGCAGCAGTAGACAGTAGAACTGGGGTATGAACCCAAATAGTTTACCCCAGGATTCCCTTAAAAAAAAAAAAAAAAAAAAAAAAAAAAAAAAAAATCCTTCGCCACCTGTCCACGCAGATTCCTCAACTTATACTTAAACTCTTCAAGTTTCACCTTCATTGACTGTACTAGATTTCTCTCTTACATTTCAAGTCGTTTCCACAGAGATCCCAGAGTCTCATCAAGTTCAGACTGGCCACTTTTCCATGTGTACTGAACTTTCCTGTACAACTTTACTAATGGTATTTCTTCAAAGTGAAATTCAGTCACTTAATGAGATCAGAGAAGTAAGAGACACCATTTTAAAACACATACAAGTATATAATTGTAAAGGCTAACATTTATTGATTAATTATTATATTCCAAGAACTGTGTTTATTAATTTTCACAAATACATCACAAATGCAATTATAATATATATACTATTATACTGTATCATGTATAATATATATTTTATATATTATTATGTCATATTATTTATATATTGTTATATTTTTATATATAATACTATTATATATGCATCTATCATGCATAATAATATAATTATATATATATTTCATATGTATATATGTGAAAAACAAAATCCTCATGTGAAATGAAGAAACCATGTCTCAGGAGATTAAGTGTCTTGTCCAAAACAACCCAGGTAATAAGTGATAGAGTCACAACCTAAACTCAAGTCTGTCTGATCCAAGAAGTAAATTTTAACTATACATTCTAAGCTGCATCTACTTTGGAACTCTAATTTGCATTATAATTATTTCAGAGCAAGCTTAAGTTTCCCTACTAGGCTGTATATTCTTCAGAGAAAGACTAGATTTTGCTTCTCTAAATCCCCCACAGGATACCTACACTGCTTTCACAAATATTGAGTACAATGTTTGTTGAAGTAAAGTAAACGAAGGCAAAGAATTCCGCAGTAAAATGTCAATTGTGTGACTTCTAGGCTACAGATGCCCTGGGAGGAGCCCATCCCCCTCTCCACACCACTGTTGAAGTATAGGTTATTTTTGCCCATGGGTAAGTTAATAGGGAAGCAGACAATTGCAGAAAAAGCCAGTATGTGGTGAGCTCTCTTCTGTACAGCGTTGCCAGAAATAACCCAAGGTGGAAATGGCTCACGCTCCCTCACCTTGTGATGCATGCTGTGGAAAGTGCTGTGGTTTGTGGAACATACTGAAACCAACCATTAGTTCTGTCTTCTCTGTGGGGTTTTCCGGGAACCCCAGCCTCGGGCATGGTCAAGATGGCGCCTGACGCTGAGCCAGAGGCGGCCAGCTATACAGTAAACAACCAGCGAATTCCAATAATTGGCTAGTTAATGATGTGACTAGGGCATGCCCCCCCCTCGTGCACCCGTCCTGTGCCTGCAGCTGTCCGCGTTTATCTTGTGTACTCTCCCCTGATTGACTGAAGTGTATATAAGCCTGGTGGGTGGGAGAGTAGGGAGAAGCTGAGGAAGGAGAAGCTGAGGAAGGGACGGAAGAAGCGGAAGAACCGGCGGCGGCGACGACGACGGCGGCCGCGGCAGCAGCGGGAGCAGAGCTGGAAGGAGGAAGTACGCGGGAGTGGAAGGAGCTGGGAAAAGGAAAGCTGAAAGTGCGAAGAAGCTAGGGGTAAGAGAAGCGTAGGAAAGAACCTGTGCACAATAAACTTCCAAAGCTTCAGACATTTGCCGTGTCTCTCTCTGCGGGCAGAGGGGACGCGACAGCTGGTGCCGAAACCCGGGAATTTAAAAGGGACAAGGTAAGATATCTTAAAATTTTTTTTAACAAGCTAAACCGGTTATAAAGAAGTCAAAAAAGGTAAACAGATAAAGAAGTCAAAAAAGGTAAACAGGTAAAGGAGAGGCGCCTCGACGTTCGCGGTATAGCGACTATCCGGATACGCGGAAAGCGGTCCAGTTAAAGGGTATCAGGACACGCTATCAGCGGTCCTGGGGGCACGCGGAATGCGGTCCAATTAAAATAAAAATAAGGACACACGGAAGGTGGTCCGGTATCGGGACACGCCATTAGCGGTCCTGGCGCGTGGAACGCGGTCTAATTAAAGTGAAAGTAGAAACACGTTTGAAGCGGTCCTACGTGAAAAGCCGCTATAAAAATTTTAATGCGCACTTGATAGTTTTCCTTTCAGCAATCTCCTTGCTCCTGGCAGCTAGGCCACTGTTATTGTAATTGCCATAACTAAAGCTATTCAGATTAGTAGCAATGGGGTCTGGGTGCGGCAACCCCTCAGGGAACCATTAAAAAACAATGGGAGCCATTGGAAAAAAAAAAAAAACAAAAAAAACAAAAAACACAGCCAAAGTAAAAAAAAGCCGCTTAGTGTGCCACAAGGGGTATCTTCATGAACAGGGTCTAATAGTAACAGAAAAGAACGCTTAAAGAGAATAAAGTGAGGAAAGATTGAGTGGTGGTGACCTAGAAAATAATTGCTCAAAAAATCTAAGAACAAGGGAAAAAAGAGAACTAAGTCTAACACAAAGAACCCCCAAAAAGAAGTAACCAAGTGGTAATGAAAACTTAAGAACAAGGGAAAAAGGTAGGAGAAACCTAAGCCTAATACAAAGAGCTTCAAAATCTGTAGAACCTGCCTGTATTTGAGGAGCAAATGGAGATACCATCAACCATTAGAAAAACTTTAAAGACGCAGTTAAGACTATTGGAGACAGCTATGCAGAGCAGTGTTATCTGGAGAACAATGGCTAATTGGGGAAGCTCAGTGGCAAGAAACAGCTGTTGAAACTGCTTGCAGAAACATAGTGGCAAGGTTTCCCGATAGAAATGTTAATAGGAGAAGACCAATACACTTCAATAGATGCACAAAATCAGCAGCAAGGAGAAAATGCCCTAATAAAAGATAAGAGATAACTATAGTAAAATCTGTTACACCTTATGCCCCAGGGCTGTGTCCAGGATGCAGAGGAGGAGGTCATTGGAGTGGTGCCTGTCAGCCTATTAGAGATAGGGAAGGTAATTTTTTAGGTTTAAATCCTAAACTTCAAAAAAACGGGAGACAGGGCCCTCCCTGGGGCCCAAAACAAATATACGGGGTAATTCAACAAGTTTCCCGACGGTGGTATCCTCCCACAGAGAAGGGGAGCGCAGGGCCACCTCAGGGAGTGCAGGATTGGACATCTGTGCCACCTCCAGACTCATACTAACCCCAGATATGGGGGTGCAGATGATTGATACTGATTGGCATGAAAAAATCCCACAGAACAGTGTAGGGCTATTACTAGGTAGAGGTTCCTCAACACTAAAAGGACTTATAGTACACCCAGGGGTTATTGATCCTGATTTCACTGGATAAATAAAAGCCTTGGTCTCTTCACCAAAAGGAATTACGGTCATCTCTCCAGGGGATCGCATTGCACAAATGCTTATATTGCCCAGTCGACATTCTTTGTGGCCCAGTGAAAATACAAATAAAAGACAAGGAGGTTTTGGATCAACAGGAACCACTTTAATAAACCTTACTATGGATATGGAACAGAGGCCCCTCCTAAAATTAAAAGTGGGAAATATGGAATTTACAGGTTTATTAGATACAGGAGCAGACAAAAGTATTATCAGTGCAATGGTCTGGCCAAAGCACTGGCCATTGATCACAGCAGCTCAGAGCTTGAGAGGCTTAGGAGTAGCAGAGAGCCCCAATCAAAGTGCTTCCTCATTATCATGGAAAGATACAGAGGGACACACAGGAATATTTCAACCATATGTCTGTAATGTTCCTATTAGCCTATGGGGACGAGACGTCCTGCAGCAAATGGATATGAAACTCACCACTGACCAGATTTACCAAGGGACTCCTGTAAGAAATATGTTACAAAATATGGATTATGATGATAAAAAAGGATTAGGAAGACATAGCCAAGGATCTACCCAACCACTGCCTTTACCCCCACCAAAAAATGATTCTCATGGATTGGGTTTTTCCTAGGGGCCACTGATAAACCATCAATCCCTATAATATGGAAAGATGATAAGCCTCGCTGGATTCCACAGTGGCCCCTAACAAAAGAAAAGCTAGAGGCAGCTCATAAGTTAGTACAAGAGCAGGTACAAGCAGGTCATTTACAACATTCTACCTCTCCTTGGAATACTCCAATATTCTTAACAAAGAAAAAATCAGGAAAATGGAGGTTATTACATGATTTAAGAGCCATAAACGAACAAATGTACCCTATGGGACCCGTCCAATGTGGACTCCCTCTTGTCACTGCACTACCAAAAAATTGGCCTATTATTATTCTGGATTTAAAAGATTGCTTTTTCTCTATACCCTTGCACAAAAATGATTGTTGGAGATTTGCCTTTACTTTGCCCTCTCTTAATCACACTCAGCCTGACCAGAGATTCGAATGGACTGTGTTGCCTCAAGGTATGGCTAACAGTCCTACTATATGTCAAATATACGTAGATAAAGCGTTAACAACTACTAGACAAAAGTTTAAGAGATTGTTGATTTATCACTATATGGACGACATACTTATTTGCCATCCAGAAAAAGAAGTTTTGTTAGAAGCATTACAATTTATGACTCAAGCATTAGAAAAGAGAGGACTAACGATAGCCCCTGAAAAATTACAATTAGAGGAGATCCAAGAATATCTGGGTACAAGGCTCACTGCTACTACAGTTAGACCAATAAGGTTGACCATCAGGACAGATCAATTGAATACCTTAAACGATTTTCAGAAACTCTTAGGTGACATTAACTGGATTAGATCCTATTTAAAATTATCCACAGGGGAATTAAAACCTTTATTCGATATATTAAAAGGTAATCCTGACTTGAATTCCCCTAGGAAACTTACTCCTGAAGCACGGATATCCTTACAGCTAGTAGAGAATAGACTTCAGCAGTGTTACATTGATCGTTGTGATCCTACTCAACCATTAAGTTTAATCATAATCTTGGAGAAACATACCCCTTTTGGCATAGTTTGGCAAGGAGGACCTCTGCAAAGTATAAATCTCCCTAGCTCTCCAGCTAAAACATTGCAATCATATCCCCAAGCTATTGCTCAGGTAATATTCAAGGGAATAGAATCTTGCATTACTGTTTTTGGAATCCATCCGTCTATTATTATAACTCCTTATTCCACTCAGCAAATTAAATGGTTAATTAATAATGATGATGATTGGTCAGTATTATATTGTACCACTTCAGCTCAGTTCGATAACCATTATCCCCAACATCCCTGGATTCAATTCTGTAAAAATACTCCCATAGTTTTTCCAAAAGTGACTAGTGTCCAGCCTCTTAAAGACTGTGTAACCATTTTTACTGATGGTTCCAAAAATGGAGTAGGTGCAGTACTTATCGGTAAACAACTTCATACCATAATAGTTCCACCCAACTCTGCACAGGTTACTGAACTTGCAGCTGTAATATTAGCCTTTAAATTAGCAGATAATCAGCCATTCAATTTTCTATCTGATAGCTTATATATCGTTAACGCTTTACAGGTTCTTGAAACGGTACCCTATATTTCTTCTATGTCCACGGTAGCTTCTTACTTTACTACGCTACAAAACCTTATCCTACAGCGTAAACATCTATTCTATGTGGGACATATTAGAGCTCATTCTAATTTACCAGGACCTTTGGCCAATGCTAATGACTTGGTAGATATGGCCACCAAATCAATTTTTGTCTTTTCCATAGAGGAACAGGCAAAACTCTTTCATGAAAAATTTCATGTAAATTCCACTACTTTGAGCAGAAAATTTCCTATATCTAAATGTATGGCTCGACAAATAGTAAAAAATTGTCAACATTGTGCTCCTTTAATCCCAGTGCAATCCTTTGGAGTTAACCCTAGGGGACTGCTGCCTGGCCATATTTGGCAGATGGATGTAACCCATATTTCTGAATTTGGTACTGTTAAGTATGTACATGTGTCAGTAGACACTGCTTCAGGGGTCATTATGGCTTCTGCTCATTCTGGAGAAAAGGTAAAAGATGTCATTCAACATTGCCTACAAGCGTTTGCTGGCTGGGGCATACCTAAAGTCATTAAAACAGATAATGGTCCTGCTTATACTTCCAAAAGCTTCCAGTTGTTTTTACAAACATTTAACATCCAATCAGTCACTGGCATCCCCTATAATCCTCAGGTACAGGGCATTGTGGAAAGAGCACATCTTACTTTAAAAAATTGTCTAAATAAACAAAAAGGGGGAATAGGAGCCTCCTACAAGTCTCCTAAAGATAAACTTAATTTAGTTCTTTTCATTCTAAATTTCTTAACTCTGGATAGGGACGGCCATTCTGCAGCTGATCGACATTATAATCCCCATAATACTTCTCAAGTATGGGCAAAATGGAAAGATATCCTGACAGGTTGTTGGAAAGGACCGGATCCAGTCCTTCGTTGGGTCCGAGGGTCTGTTTGTATTTTCCCACAGGATCAACAGACTCCAGTCTGGATTCCAGAAAGGCTGGTCAGAGTTTTACAGCATGCAAATGATGCTGCTCCTCCTCACAATGGCGAGTCTGAGCCTTCCTCCAATAATGAAAACTCAGACGGAAAGGCAAACCCGGAACCTATGGGCCATTGTTAGCCTGGCCATATTTTTCATTTCTGACTAACATATTTTTTATCCCTCCTTTTCTTGCTTTTCACCAATTTTTCTACAAGTCTGTCAATTCTACTGATGATTTTTCAGGTCATGCTGTTTTTGGTGACAAGGATATTTCTAGCCTTTCTTTGCCTTAACAGGAGGAATTTCTGCACTTTGCCGTTGGAATCATGCTACAAATCAGACCCAGAGTAGAGCAACTTGTTCTGCTGACCCTAGCTGTGATATTGCTTTTCCTCCTACGTCAACTTGTGTATTCTTTTTTATGTTTCTGCCAACTAACATTTCTAATAATACCTCTTAACTGTTCACTAACTGTGTCCTATCTCTCACAATACTGGAATGGTTCTTTTGCTACCTGTGCAATTTGCACATTTCTATCTTCCTACCAGTCCTAGTTTCTGTTGCAGATATAGAATTGCCAGTGCTATTATCAAGAAGCAGGGGAAGCTTTGACATTGCAACAGCCGTGATCACTGCCACCACAGTCCTTGCAGTAGCAGCATTGACATAACCACAACAACGATCATTCGGCCGAGAATGCAGTTGCAGCCTTTCAGACCATAGAGACTCTATCAGAGAGTGGACTCATTATAAGAACAAGTGGATGCTTTGCAAGAACTTTTGGGACTGGGATGCGTTTATTCCCTGAGAGCTGCTTTGTGTTACCCATGTTGTAACTCTATTGGGATGTATATTGTTTCTGTATTTGATATGGCTATAAGGTTCTTCTTCTGTTTATAGAATTGTCAAACAGTGGGCAAGCTTAGGAGCTATGGTGGTACCCCTCTGCCTTGGCCTTCTTCTCTTCGTTCGTTTTGGCATGCATCTGCAAACTAGCCAATAGAGAGATCAAATTATTTTTCATCAGGCCATGACCGCCCTAAAGGCCGACAGCCCCCCATTAGTATGGCTCTTGATGCTGGATCGGTAGTCAAAGACGGGTAATGAAGTAGGTGGCTGTGTACCGACCTAAGACAGGAGCTGCAGCATGCTCTGCAGGCTCTGATGACGGGTAAGGACATATGCTGACCACTCAGCCTAAGACAGACACGGTCCCGAGCCTTAGTTTAATATTAAAGAAGGGGGATCTGTGGGGTTTTCCGGGAACCCCAGCCTCGGGCATGGTCAAGATGGCGCCTGACGCTGAGCCAGAGGCGGCCAGCTATACAGTAAACAACCAGCGAATTCCAATAATTGGCTAGTTAATGATGTGACTAGGGCATGCCCCCCCCTCGTGCACCCGTCCTGTGCCTGCAGCTGTCCGCGTTTATCTTGTGTACTCTCCCCTGATTGACTGAAGTGTATATAAGCCTGGTGGGTGGGAGAGTAGGGAGAAGCTGAGGAAGGAGAAGCTGAGGAAGGGACGGAAGAAGCGGAAGAACCGGCGGCGACGACGGCGGCCGCGGCAGCAGCGGGAGCGGAGCTGGAAGGAGGAAGTACGCGGGAGTGGAAGGAGCTGGGAAAAGGAAAGCTGAAAGTGCGAAGAAGCTAGGGGTAAGAGAAGCGTAGGAAAGAACCTGTGCACAATAAACTTCCAAAGCTTCAGACATTTGCCGTGTCTCTCTCTGCGGGCAGAGGGGACGCGACACTTCTCAAAGATGATAAAGCCCCCAGAGACTGTAAAATGTGGTAAAAATTTGAAAAGGAAAATGATTCCTGGGACATTTCTTGTATTCCTGGTCACATTATCAGTAGCCAGAGTCTGAGAAGTATATATGTAAATTAAAGAAAGTTATTTAAACATTCCAGAGCCACAAGATATTAATAAATCTGATTTTGGTTCTAAAAATGGGCAAAGACTCAAATCAGCAAAATTTGAGACCACTGCTAATTTTATCTGACCCATTTGGTTATATGCTGCTGCTTGTGATAGCATCATTGTCTGTGGCACCACAAAGACCTAGCACGGTCTATGGAAAGAACACGGCTCAAAGTTGAGATGCAATGTCAAGAAACATTAGTTCAAGGTCAGGTCAGTCTCTGTTCTGAAAAGCACAGTAAGCTTGAAGAAGTTATCTGGTCCCTGTGATGATCCTCATTTCCATATAAAAACTAGGGATAACCTGACCTATTGATTTTATGTTCCTAATACAAATTCCCACTTGAAATACTTTGCAATGAGTAAGGTCTACAACCTAAAATGTATTCATCATAGGTGGAAAAATCATAGTCAACATAAAAAGAACGGTTTAAAAAAACTTATTATACAGGAGAACAGGGTTTTCTCTCTTCACTTACTCCTTTCCTTCTTATTCCACTCACTTGTTAAGCAAATATTTACCAAGTGTCTAATCCATGCCAGACACTACTGGGAATGTGGTGGCAAGTAAGGCAGATGACAAGCCTGAGGAGAGGGAGACGATCAATAAGCACACAAATAAATAAGTGAATATTTTGGAAGATGAGAAGTTCTGTAAAGATAATGAGTACTAAAGAACTTCTGAAATAACACATGGGCTGTGATCTGAATAATCATAAGGGCCTCTTGCACAGAAAAAAAAAAGAGAAGGGTATTTCAAAAAGATAGAGCAGCAAATGCAAATCTCTAAAACCAAATTGATTTTGGCAAGTCTGCAGAACAGAAATAAGGCCTTCTGTTAGGAGTGAGGTGAATGAAGAGGAGAGTATTTCAGGATAAGGTAGACAGGTGGTGCACACAGAAAGAACCTCAGGATAAAGGAATTTGGACTTATTCTAAATGGAGTGAGGGGCTATTGAATAATTTTAAGGGCAGTGACTTAGTATAATCTGCATGGTCAGGATCTTTGCTAAGACCAAGTAAAGAGGCAAAGACTTTGTTAACGTTTTAACGCTGATTTTGTTGTTGCGATGAGGGACAGGTAATATTTAGCTGTAAAAAGTTCTCCCACAGTGCAGACTAACATCTCAAACTCAATGTGTCCAAAATTGGAAATAGTCTCCAATCCTGCTCCTCTGTCAGTCTCCCTCTTGCAGATATGGTCAGCATGTGCTTCCAGCTCTCAGAATAGACACCCCGAAGGCAACCTTGACACGTCCAATTCATCGGTGAAGTCCAACGGCTTTCCTCATCTTCATTGCTATCACCATGGTCTAAGTCATACCCACCCCCACCCAGATGATTAGGACAACCCCCTAACCACTCTCCTGCTTTCCACCTTGTCTCTTTTCAGTCTACGTTCAACACAGCTGCCAGAGGGAACCTGTCAGAAAGAAAATCAGATGATGTGCTGCCCACAAATGCCCCATTGTTCTCCCATGTCAAAGTCAGAGTCTTCACAATACTCCCAGAGGCCTGACACTACCTAGGTCCAGCACTTCATTCCAGTCCACCACCACCCCCACTTACCCTGCTCCAGCCACACCTGTCATCTTGATGTTCTTGGAACACTTGTGCCCACTGCTGCCTCAGGTCTTTGCTCTTCCTGGTTGTTCTGCACAAAACGCATTCTCTAGCTATTCATAAGACTTCATCTCTGGTCTCTTTTAAGTTTTTGCTGAAATTCTATCTTCCATGAAGTCATCCTTGGTCACCCTTTCTACAGTGACACCATGCCCCCAACACTCTCTCAAGTTTCTGCTTTATATTCCCCTCAGAACTTATACCCACCTACCATAATACCTATTTTACTTAACGGTACCATTATTACATTCTCCAAAGTAGAATGTAAGCTCCTTAGGGCAAGGTTTTCTTTTAATTCATTGCTGTATTCCCTGTGTCACATCATAGGGGCTCAATAAATATTTATGACATAAATGAAGAGTCTAAAATGCACGAGCTTTCTCCTAAGGCCAATGTCACTGAAAATGGAAAAAACCCAAGTCCTGCTCACCCAATGTGGTTTGAGGGGAGAGTAGTGGGAAGAAAAGATAGAAGGAAAATTCAAGAGAGAAGTGGAAGGATAAGGATATCCTGAGAGAGTAGACACTCCTGGATACTCATTGATGACAACACTGACTTGGTAGGAAAATATAGAATAGTCTACAACATCTAGACTTCATGTAAGTCCATAATCCCTACAATTGGTTTTTATTGCCTTTACTTTACTGGTAACATATTATATAAAAATTTACCTTGTAAGATAGGTAATAATGGTAATATTCATGATCGTGGTGATAATGGCTAGAACTTATTGAAAACTATTACCATTGCTACTATTATTTGATTACCTTGCACCCAGCTTAAAAAAACACTTCATTGTATTCATAGTTTCTGTGATTACGAACTCAAATGACATAATGGAAATAGTTCATCTGTATTCTATGATGCTGGGGCCTCACTCACACAACTGGCAGTCAGATCCAGCTTTTGGCTGGAACCTCAGCTGGAGCTATTGTCCATGTGGACAACCCTGTGTGTCTGGGTTTCTCAGAGTAATTAGGTTTCTTTCGTGGCAGCTCAGGGCTCTGAAAGGAAGTGTCTCAGAATAGAAGTCAGAAGTGGCAGTGCCTTTTGTGACCTAGCGTTAGAGGTCATGTTTCATTTTCATGATACTCAATGCTCAAAGTAGCCATAGGTCACTGAGGAGAAATAAAAACTACCTTTTGCTAACAGGTTGGCTGGTCACATTGGAAAAGAACATAATGGATGGGAGATATAATTGCAGTCATCTTTAAAAATTATAATCTCAAATAGTAGGTCAGTTTATACTCAAAGGACTTACAACATACTTACAGTGTACTATAGTAACACAGTCACATCAATGTTCATAGCAGCTCAATACACAGTAGCTAGATTGTGAATGAAGATGCCCTTCAATAGATGAATGAATACAGACACTGTGGTATATATACACAATGAAATATTATTTAGTCATAAAGAATAATAAAATCATGGCATTTGCAGGTAAATAGATAGAGATGGAGAATATCATGCTAAGTGAAATAATCCAATCCCAAAAAACCAAAGGCCGAATGTTTTCTCTGATAAATGGATGATGATACATAACTGGAGGTGGTGGGGAGGTAAGAGAAGAATGGGGGAACTTTGGATTGTGTAGAGGAAAATGAGGCGGGGAGAGGGCATGAGATGGAAAGATAATGCATGTATGATTACTGAATGGTGTGAATCTACATCTTTTATGACCATAATAGAAATGAAAAGTTGTACCCCATTTGTATACAATGAATAAAAATGCAGTCTGTAAAAATAAAATAAAAAATTATAATCTCACAGAAACCATAAGAAGCACTTTATACAAAAACCTAATCCAGTTCCCACAGTATCCCTTTATGATAGCATTATCTTATATTTGAAGTTAAAGGAAAATGAACTACAGAAAGGTTAAATGATTTGCTCAAGATCACACTGCTGACATTTGATGTTGCTGAGAGCCAAGCCAATGTATGACTGACTCTAGAGTTCAAGTTCTTCCTACTCAGTCTTCCCTGGGGCCAGAGGAGGAAATAAAGGACAGGTTCAATGAACAACATGTTGTGGGAGTTGAAGGAATGACCCAGAAATCAGTGGACCTCAAAAGGGATGAGTTGGAAAAGAAAAAAAAAAAAAAAATCAGTAAAGGTAGGACTGTATGATGGTACCTGTCAATGTTCAATTACCATCAGTGATTTTACGCTTTATTTGTGATATGGAGATCTCCTAGATAACATCCCACATCTAGTTCCTCTGAGCAAATATTCAAAATGTTAATAAAATTTGCACATCATCAAAGCTCTCCCCTATACATTTTATTCCATTGTATTTTTAAATGTTTTGTATATGTGTGGTGCTGGAAATTAAACCCAGGGGCACTCTACCACTGAGCTATACCCCCAACCCCTTTTGGAATTTTATTTTGACATAGAATTTCACTATGTTGCTGAGACTGGCCTCAAAATTGTGATCCTCTGGCCTCAGCCTCCCAAATCACTGGGATTACAGGTATGTGCCACTGTGCCCAGTTAATATTGTAAATGTTTAGGAAGAAGAAATTTAATTATTTGGATATTTCCAATATTTTGTTTCTTAAAGGAATGTCCAAAGGATGTACCTCAAACCCAGATTTGGTTTGTCCTACTCACTTGTGCAAAATAGCCACTATTTATTCATCCAACAAAAGGAAATAGTGTGGTAGTTTAATATTACCTGGTATCATATTCAGTGTTTTTTTGGATAATGCATTCCTGTGCAAAAAGTTCACAAATTCCACTCTGTATTGAAGAGTTCACATTAAGTTACTCTTTCTCTATAGAAAATGGAGAACTCAACTGTCTGATATAAAGCTTGATGAAAACTCTCCACTCAAGCATCACCTGATCTCCAGGATACAGTATCCTCCCTATCCTGCATATTTCAAGGGCTCCCCACTGTTCTCGTGTTGAGGACCAGAATCCTTGCCATGGACCAGAGTCCTACAAGTTCTTCACCCTTCATGTCTCTCAGTCTCATCTCGGGTCCCAGTCTTCCAGTCATCTTGGACTCTTATGGTCTTTGATCATGTCATTCTTCTTCCATCTCAGGACCTGTTCAGATATTAGAACTTTTGCCTATAATACTGTTTCATCCTCCACATGGCTTGTTAATTCCTATACTTTAATTCCAGAGTCACTACTGCTTCCTTGCGGATGACTTCCTTGATCTCTCAATGAGGCAAAGCCTTCCATCTCCTCCTTATATACTGTCACAGTAACGGTTGTTTTAGTCCTTTCCTCCAAAGTCTGGGTTGTGACTGATACATTTGTTAGTTTGATTCTTTGGTTAATTTTTACCTCCATGCTGTGCTGTAAGCTTCTTCAAGTCACAGATTATGTGCATATTTTGTCTCTGATCCTTAGCAACTAACACAGTGATAAGTCCATTGAAGATAGTCAGTAATTCTGTATTAAATAAATAAATGAATGAATAAATGTTAGAATGAATATTTTTTAAAAAACCACAATTTAGGTATCTGAGGGTTTCTTTCACCTTGTCACAGAAAACTATTGCCTTCTCATATCCAGAACTTTCTAATCTTATCCTTATCCCCAAGGTTCACAATCCAACGACAAACCAAAATAATATTAAAAATTCAACAAATCACTTGTGTTTTTCCAGATCTTAAGGAGCTTCATGTCATGACTACATTTCAGTTTGATCCTCAAAACTTCCCTAGAAGAGTTATTATTGGTCTTATTAACAAAGAATCTTGAACTCAAAATGATATAAAATTAAGCCTAGAATTCTGAACACACCAAGGATCCTGGCAGATCTGACTAGGGAAGGTGAGGAACTGGGAATTGGGTTTACTTTTGAAGGTACATTGAGAAACTTATCTAAAAATAGAGGTACCTCCCCAACCCCCCCAAAAAAGTACATATTTAACATATCTAATGGATTACTGAGATACACTCAGTCACACGTCAACCTATTAGAAATATATCTGATAGGGAAGTGTAAAAATGGAAAAATCAGTTGGTCCAGTTCCATGGAATGACTTAGTAACCCTCACCAATTTCTCCTTTATGTTCCTGTTTGAGGCTTATTCTTTATATTGTACAGCACCAACTGAACTTAGACTTGTCTATTCTCTACTTATCTGTACAATGCAATTTAGTACTTATTATTCAATCTACTCTCAGTGTTTCCTGTGTTCATCTGTAGGTGACAACTATGCCATAGTACAAGTCAGTGCCCCATACTCAAATGTCTTTTTTCTAAGCATAGGCTCTTTCATTTTTATTTGTTGCCTTTTTATATTTATATTTTGATATATCATACACACATGGAGTATGACTTCCATTCTTGTAGTTGAACATGAGGTGGAGTTACACTGGTCATATATTTATATAATAACATAGGAAAGTTATGTCTGATTCATTCTATTGTCTTTCATATTCCTATCTCCCTCCCTTCCCTTCATTCCCCTTCATCTAATCCAATGAACTTCTATATAGCCCCTCCATACTCTCCCTTGTTATGGTTTAGCATCCACATATCAAAGAGAACATTCAGCCTTTGATTTGGAGGGATTGGCTTATTTCACTTAGCATAATAATCTCTAGAACCATCTATTTATAGACCAATGCCATAATTTCATTCTTCTTTGTGGTTGAGTAATATTCCATTGTGTGTGCATATATAATATTTTCTTCATCCATTCCTTGGTTGAAGGCACCCAGGTAGGTTCCATAGCTTGGCTATTGTGAATTGAGTTGCTATGAACATTGATGAGAATGCATCACTCTAGTATGTTAATTCTAAGTCCTTTGGGTATATGCCTATGAGTGGGATATCTATGTCAAATGGTCGTTCCATTTCAAGTTTTCTGAGGAATCTCCATTCTGCTTTCCATAGTGATTGTACCAATTTGCAGTCCCACCAGCAGTATAAGTGATCCTTTTTCCCTGCATCCTTTCAACATTTATTGTTCCTTGTATTCTTGATAATTGCCATTCTCACTGGAGTGAGATGAAATCTCAGAGTACTTTTAATTTGCATTTTTCTGATTGCTAGATGTTGAACATTTTTTCATATAGTTTTCAACCATTCGTATTTCTTCTGTGAAGTGTCTGCCCAAATGTCTTCTAGATCACTTGACCCAAACACCTCTTTTTGCAAAAGCTGCTGGGTGCCTGCCAATCTCAAAAGAGATTGCTGAGAAATTAGACAGAGATTTTGTAAGACATAAATTGGAGTTGATCAATGTAGAGAAGCCCTGGAGACTTCTCACGTTGTGGTTTGGGTAACCCAAAGAAGCTACATACCATAAATAGATCTTCTCCAGGATAGAAGGCCCTCTTCAACTTATTGCAGTCCTTGAATTTGGGCTATGGTAATAATCAGGACCCCTATATTCCAGCTGGAAGTAAAATTAAATCCTCCCTGGAGGAAAACCATCTTAGAGTCACTTAACCCTTGATTTTTCAAATAAATGTGCAATTTAATGAAAATCAACCAAGCAGAAAGAGAGATAAGGAGATAGGAAAGATATATTTTAAAAGATAATATAAACAAAACCACATGACGTCCAGATAATAAAGTCAACAGACATAGACCATTTTTAATATATTTAAAAAGATAACAGACATGATTGAAAATCTTGACGAAGAACTGGAACCTGTAAATAAAGAATCAAGTGGGAAAACACAAAACTAGAAAATGCACCAATCAAAATTAAAAAGGAAAAGGATAATTTCAATAGAACAATAAATCCAGATGAAGAAAGAGTTAGTAAACTAGAATACAGGCCATAAGAAAATCTCTTAAACAGATACAAAGAAACAAAAGTCTTTCTAAATATAGAATTTTAAAATTCGTTATAGATTATAGTAGGATAGAATAAAACAATCTAATTGCATTGCAAATGTATGAGACAATCTCACTGAAAAGGACAGAGAGAGAAAAGACTTGGATTATAAGAAACTTCACATTGAATGGCATCTGTAAGACTAAAAGCAAAAGAAATTGTAAATTAGCACTGCACTCTATTTGGTAAAATTGTCCCACTGAATGTGGTATAAATGCATACTGGAGTTGAAAAAGAAAGTAAATGGATAATAGAGAGTGGAAACAGGTTTCTTTCCATTGGAGAGGAAGTTCACAGATAAGCAAGAGAAAGAGGTTAGAGGAATTCATGTGATAATGAATTAGAGTTGGAGAGCTCAGTATCAACTCATGCCTAGTTTAATATACATACAAATGGTTATACTTTCTGTATATTTATACAGGTACTATATAATATTTATAAGTATATATGTATATAATTATAAGTCCTAGAAAGATGTATATATGTGTGTATATATATATATGTGTGTGTGTGTGTGTGTGTCTGTGTATGTGTGTCTTTATGTACACTCACAGCTTAGTATACGCACATATATGTTCTAGTTCTATCGGCTGAGTTGGCCTAGAAGTAGCATCACCCTAGTAGCAATGAATACAGCTAGCATCCAGTTAGGCATTTTTAATGCAATTATTCAATAACAGAAACAAGGAATCCTTGGTAGAATGGCTGATCTTAGATCTGGTGCAGAAGTTTTAGAAATAAACCTGGAAGACTTTGTAGGACCAGAAAATCATGAAATGTCCCCACAACAACAAATCTTACAATGATGATGATGATGATGATAGGTCACAGGAATGAAGGAGTCAACAGAAATAGCTATCAATAGCCAAAGTTGAAACGGCCTGAGCAACAAAATAGATTACCTAATAACTCAGGTATAAAATGAATATCCACAACACAAATTATTGAATAAAGGATCAATTGTGACTGGGAGTGTAGCTCAATGGTAGAGTACTTGTCTAGCATATGGAAGACACTGGGTCCAATCCCCTGCATGGATGAACAGAACAAAGGAAGGAAGGAAAGAAGGAAGAAGGGAAGAAATCTCCTATGTAGAAGAATTCCAAATAATTTATGTGAACACTCTGCCCTTGGGGAGGAGCATGATTCATCACTCCTGAAGTATGGGCTACACATAGTGACTTCTCAAAGAGTACAGTTGTGGAGAAGGAAGAAAAAAGAACATATACCGCAGTGGCACATGGCCATAATCCCAGCAGCTCTGCAGACTGAGGGAGGAGAATCACAAGTTCAAAGACAGACTTAGCAAAAGCAAGGTGCTAAGCAACTCAGTGAGACCCGTCTCTAATTAAAATACAAAATGGGGCTGGGAATGTGACTGGAGGTCAAATGCCCCGAGTTCAATATCCAGTACCAAAAATACACACACACACACACACACACACACACACACACACACACATATATATATACACATATATACATCTTTCTAGGTCTTATAATTATATACATATATACTTATAAATATTATATAGTACCTGTATAAATATACAGAAAGTATAACCATTTGTATGTATATGTGTGTGTGTGTGTGTGCGTGTGTGTGTGTATACACGCATACATACATACTGCAGAAACCTAACAAGAACTATCTCAGCCAAGCGATCAAGACTGACATCAAAGGTGATGTCATAATGAGCTGGGGCTGTAGCTCAGGGGTAAAGCACTTGCCTAGCACGTGCGAAGCACTGGGTTCAATCCTCAGCATCGCAAATAAGTAAATAATAAATAAATAAACAAACAAACAAAATGAAGGTATTGTGTCCACCTGCAACTAAAAATGTATATTTGAAACCATGATGCCATAACTATGCTGATTATCTGCACCCTTAATGTGAGTGATGACAATGGCACTTTTCTTCTGTGGTCTTCCTACCAAAGTCCATAAACCCAGTGTAATCATGAGAAAAACATCAGCTGAGAAGCGCCTAAGTGCAAGACAACCCTGTGCAAGCTGGTATTCTGAATGGGATCTTGGAACAATAAAATAATAGGTAAAAACTGAGGAACTATGAGTAAATTATGGACTTTAGTTAACAATAACATATTAATATTGGCTCCCTAATAAATGCTGAATACATAAAATAATTATAAAGACCAGTAAGATACACACAATTAAAATAGGTAACAACAAAAACATATTAGCCACATCAATTTTTATAGCAGCTCAACTCACAATAGCTAAACTATGGAACTGACCTAGGTTGGTTCCATATATATATGTGTGTATACACACACACACACACACACACACAATGGAATATTACTCAGCTTTAAAGAAGAATGAAATTATGCCATTTGCTGGTAAATGAATAGAGTTAGAGAATATCATGCTAAGTGAAATAAGTCAATCCCAAAAAACCAAAGGTCAAATGTTTTCTCTGATATATAGATGTTAATTCACAATAAGGAGGAGGGAATAGGGAAGAATAGTTACTTTATATTAGGTACAGGGGAGTGAAGGGAGGGGAAGGGGATGGGAGTTGGAAGGATAATAGAGTGAAACAGACATTATTACCTCATGTACATTTATGACTGCGTGACTTATGTGATCTTTCAATATGTACAATCAGAGAAATGAGAAATTACACTCCATTTATGTATGAGCTATCAAAATGTATAAATGCATTCTACTGTCATGTACAACTAATTAGAACAAATAAAAAAATTTAAAAAATATTAGGAATTTTGCAAATGTATTATCAAAGGAGAAAAAGTGTATCATTTTCTATGATTTATATTATTTTTTCAATAACAGTAATAAAATTTTTATCGTAAAATGCTTACCATTTTCTACAAAAGCCACCGGCTAAGAATGATATCTTTTCATGGACAAGACTAACACAACCTCTGTTCATAAACTAGAATGTCGGTACATGGTCCCAGATCAGTAAGGAGTTTCCTGGGTTTACAGAAGTCCAAGAAATATGTCTCACCTTAATATCTACTCATGCTTACAATAACAAGCTTATAAAACATAAGGCACATTATAGAAATGGCCTTCCATTTGTTTAAAAAGAACTTCTTGAGGTTGTCAGCTCTCCTTCTGAATTTATAAATTTCAACTTACAACACCTAGAGACAGTAGATAAAGTAGGTAATGCACTGTTCCTCTGAAGAGTGAAACAGGCGTCTTCAATTCTCAACTATAACATGGCTGCCACATCACGTCGTAGACGGGGCACCAGTTAAATGAAGCAAGACACTGAAATAAGATTCTTTTCACGTTTCACAGAACACAGGGATTTGTGGGTCGTTTTCCTCTTGGGGGGGTAACAATTGAATGTAATATTTCAATCATACTTGAAAGAACATGAGTTAATATTTCATAGCTATTTAATCTACTCATTCAGAAATGGTAATGCAAATGTTCAAATATTTATGCTTTGTAGGCAAAACATGGCACCCTGAATTATTGCATTGTGCTCTCTTCTGCCACTGACTTAGGATTCATTTCAGATCAGGTAACCAGAAAATCACTGTATTCAATAGGGGAGCGATAGCAATAAAGTCTTTATGCTCACAATCCTTTCATTTTTATTCATATACAAGTCTTATTTGCCTCTCTGAATAAAATTAAAATATCCACCAAAGTTGGTGACTAAAGGATTAGTGTAAAAATAATGTGCCTTTAAATGATCTGATTGTAATTTCTAGTCTACATTATATGTAAAATTCTCAGGCTCTTGTGAAAAGAGTGATTCTACTGTAATATCCTATTGTTCCCCAACATGAGTGCCTCCAACATAAACTTTCCACATTAAACATAATAAAAACTGTGTGTTAGGTTTTCAACCTTGTCCTCCAATACTCCCCCAAAATGTTTTGAAAGCATGAGTAAGGTCAGAGAAGAATTGTATTACTTGGAATGCTTTTTACTCATTTAGTGTCCCTCTTCCCAGTATTACCATCTCCAGGCTGTCAAAGAGGAAAAACAGATTCAAACAAAGCTCAACACCCTTCAGAGTGAACTTCAGAGTGAGCAGGACTTCAGGCACCATGACTTTTTAGATAGGGGAATCTTGTTCAATGAATTTTGAATAGGGGATCTTGACAATGCAGGAGCTTTGAAGTATGGAGAACAAGATACAGGGAGGAAGGCATACCGCTTTCCACTCCAATCCTGGTACCCCAATCCTATCTCATTCTCTTTAGAGATTCATCTCCATTTTATTGTTTTAAATCTCCTCACTAGCCTAAAGATTCTAGGGACATTGAAAAGCATTTTGAAACCACATATTGCTAGCAAGTGCCCCTTGAAGCACCGAGCAGGAATATCACCTCCCTGATACCCTACCAATAACACATAATCTCAATCTGATCATAAGAAAAGTATCAACTCAAATTGAAAAGCATTAGAAAAATAACTGACAAATGATCTTTAAAGATGTCAGAGTCCTGAAAGACAAAAGAGATGGGGGGATCATAATGAATTGGAGGAGACCATGGAGACATGATGACTAAATGCACTGTGGGAAAATGATCCAGATCCTCTAGCAGAAAAAAAGGACATCCATGGAAAAATTGGAGAAATTCAAACAAATTCCGTATGTTAGCTAAAAATAATATCATCTGGTAAACTTCTTACTCTATGGCTATGTCAAATGTCAATAGAAGAGGAGCATAGATAAATGGTAAAGGTACTCTGCTATTTTTTTTAACTCTTCTATTAGATTTATATTATATCAGATTTTAAAAAGTTACTAGAAGTACAGAGCAAAAAAAAATCACATTTTGTGATGAAGAAAGGAGAGAAACAGTCAGAAATTGGCATAACATAGTGGTTAATAAAGATTCAGACATATCTGGATTTGAAACCTGATTTTCCCACTTAATACCTGAGTGTCTAAAGTTAACCTCTCTGAATGTACCTCAATTTTCTTGTGTAAAATAGGGATGTTAATAGTACCAACGCCATAGAGCTGTTCTGAGAACTCTAGGCTAATCCAGGTAAAGATTTTAGCATATGAAAAAGTAGAAGCAATTAGTATTTATCCCAGAAACCTGCACTATTCATTCTATACACTTCTGATGTCCATGCCTTTCCTTTGACTTATAGGGATTAATAATTCTCCATTACAGTTAGTCTTATCCAAATCTCCACATTTTATCTATCCTTTAAGTGCCAATAGACACTCCTGCCTTCATAAACCTGTATGTTCTCTAACCCCCAATTCTGCACATGGTTTATGTATTGCATACGCTGTCATTTGCTATTACGATTTTCTGTGGAGTAATCATTTTTCATCAATTAGACTATAAGATCTTTGATGATAGGAGGAACACCATGTTTGTCACATTTTCCTTAATGGAGAATACAAAATAGACATTCAAATAGTCCTGATATTTTATGATTATGGTATTTTTGTTTCTGGGGAAATCTGGTGATACATGAATTTAGTCACTGGAAATTTAGAGACTTGTCAAAACATGACTTAAAGAGATAAATATATAATTAAAAGTCCTTTTAAGAAGAAATAAGTCTTTCAGAATCCTCTTCACTCTAAATGTAAACTGAATTAGATTTTTTACCACTATGGGGCCTATGTCATATGTTTTTGTCTTACAAAGAAGAAAATTTAAAATGAAGCTGTTCAGGGACTTCTATAGACATATCCCTTTGACTGAAACCTATTCTCTCAGGAAACTTACCCCAAATTCATAATAAATTTTAACAAAGATACCTTGCCTACGCACAACACCAGGAAGAGCACATCATTTAACAATTCCCTTACATAGCATTATGGTTTCCTAAGTGCTTTTAAGTGGATTGTTTCAATTGATTCTTATAAATACTCTGAGATGCTATCTGGAAAGCATTATTATTCCCAGTTTGCAGATGAGACAACTGAGGTCCAGACTTGCCAAAAATCACACATCTAGTAAGCAGCAATTTAGGACTCTTTTCTCATTTAATAATCATCTAATGTGTGTCTCCTGTGGGCTTCCTTGTGCTTTCTTGGCCCCAGATGCCTATTTCTGTCATACCACTGAACTTATTTTGAAGGATTGCAGTAATCTACCTACTTGTTTGTCTCCTCTCCTGGTGTATAAGCTTCTTATAGTTAGCATCTGTTTTACCCTAGTTGTATCCCTAGTGCATAGCACCAAGTACATACTCAACAAGCATTTGTGGAATAGAATAGGATAGCTCAAAAAATGATGCTGGAAGACATGCCAAAAGAACTTAAATAAATTGTTTTGTAAAAGTGCTAGTTATATCATTCCCTTTCCAGATCTTAGCATCTATAGTCCAGTTTTTCACAACAGAGAGCATGGCTGTAGAAGAGATGGATTCCAATGCACTCTTAGGGAAGAAGCAAGATCAACCCAGTGGATGAGCCAATAAGAACCAGTGATCACAGAGGAGCATGGCATAAAGCCTCGCCCTTTCCAGGTAAAGTAATTTATATGGACAAGTTTCAATTCTGACTCTTTTACACTCCCCAGGCAAGTCTTGCTTCCTTCAAAGACAAGCATAGAAGTGACAAGCTTTGACTTAAAGTTACCAAACTAAAAGGAACTAATGCTCCTAAATGAAAATAAGAAGAGCTCATTGACTCTCAGGGTAATGAGGTACTGAATAGAAGAATCCTATGGGACACTGAGAAGTCGGTCACTGGAAATCATCAAGAAAGCAATAGAAACCTATCTGAAATATTTTTCCCCTGAATCTTTTTCAACTATAGCATCCTGTGACCTACTTCTCTTGTTATCCCACATTCAGAAATTAACTCTTCAGTGTTTGCTTCTGCCTCCTTCATTGCAAAGATATCTCTTTTTAATTCATAACCATCTGGTTGCACAAACCCCAACTTCAGAATCAGAACCATGAAATGTTTGCAGAACTTGTGGTTTTTCACAGAGTTGGCAGAGGGTTTGTTCTCCACAAGATGGCATCAATTTCCCCAAGAGGGAAAAATGCCAGTCGCTAGTAACAGTATCTGATACTAAGCAAATGGAGTGATGCCAACAGGCTGTGTGGTGTCTGAAAAGTGCACCAAACAGTAACCTGAAGACACAGGACTGGCCTTGACTCTCACAGTCTTCAGCGTGACCTTGGGTAAGTCACTCAGCTTCTCTGTTGCTGTGTTTTATTCTCATCTCTAAAGTGAACATAATGCTTCCAGATCCTGTGTGCTACGCTCTGTTTTGTGACTGGCAGTTTGTACCTAGGTGACAGGTGGGTAGAGGGTATAATTAGGAATCTAGACAGCCAAAACCCTTTTTCTTCCAGACTAATCACAAGCGTGGACTAGTTGTATTCCTAAACCCACCCCCCCGCAAAAAAAAAAAAAAAATGGAAATCAAGTATAACAAGTTTAGAGGAGACAATCTGGGCCAAACAGAAGAAAAATAAATATTAATTAAAATCAAAGACTACCCAAAAAGGAAGGATAAGGAATAATCACCGAAAATATAAATGTCAAAAAAGAAAAATGATGCAAAATCACTATATTTAACCTGCTTTAAATAAAAGTAACCAACAGAAAAGTTCACCATTTTGACCATCTGCATCTGATGAGCATAAGTTTAAATCCTGGCACCATCTGTTCAACTGGAATTTAATACTGTAACAATATGCCAAATAACAATTAGGATAGCAAGGACTGCAGCTTCATGGCTCATGATCTAAACAGTGACCATTCTTCAATGGGATGAAAAACCAGAGCTGAGGCAACCTGTTTGGAAATTATTTTACAGCTTGATGTTCATCCCATGAAGACCAAAGAAAGGCATGTTTTTGACAAAGCCATAAGCAACCAGACTTTCAGAATAGGGAAACCATTCTGGGCAAGGAAGCCCAGAATGCCTAAGAACCTGGGACCCACAGAAGAATAATGAAGAAAATCAAAGGAGAGATTTCATATTTCTCTCCATCCTGGGATAAACACTGTACCTGACTTTTGCCATGTATTAGTCATAGGGTATTTTTCAGATAGGGAGAAGGCAAGCCATTAAAACATAGTCCACAGCTGAGAGAGCCATTGTCAATATGATGAATACTTAAATTCTGAAACTTTCTCAAAATCATCTGGTCCAAAGCACTTGAGTACACAAGGTTGAGCAACTTCCCCAGGTCATCATCCAGCTAGTAGCAGAACAAATCTCCTTCCTTCCAGACCAATACTTATCCCACCGTGCCTCCCTGGAGTCCTAGTGCTAAATGCACTTGCAAAAATTTCCCCTCCTTGTGAAATTAGGCCATGTGTTCTTCACTTCAAGTCACTCACTCTAATTCCTTTTCTAAACAACCCAGCCTGCCTTACTAACCTAAAAGCAAATTTCTCTAAGATGGTAACTTTCATAATCTTTAGTCAATATTGCAAAATAGAAGTTATGCTTATTTTATATCTCTACATTACTATGAAGATCTATGTTTATGATTTTTAGGTAAGTGTAGTTAATAACATCATCTCTTATTGTTCTTTTTCTAGATATGCCAGATTACCCACCAGTTCCACAAAATTCTAAGGAACCATCAAGTTTCCCCATTCCATATCCTCATTTGCCAAATCAATAGCTATTCATCTTTGTTTGCATGGCAAGCTCAAATGTTGCCTCTTCTCCAGAGCTATTCCTGACTTTGCCCAGTAGCCAGAATTGATTTTATCCTCTGAATTTTAATTGTGCTCTCAGTTTTAACTCTTACTAGTTATTTACTAATTATTTATATATGGACTTATGTGTACATGGGCAATGACAGGTTTTTATGTATCTTCAGCATCTGATAATACCTAGCATGGTACCACATACTAGATCCTAAGAGGATCAGGATAAATGTTTTGTTGCTTAATAATGTGAATGCTGTAGCATAATGATTACCATTTTTCTAATTCTAGAATCCAAATATTGACAATGACTCTTTAATATAAAAATTATCATAGTAGGAGACTAATACTGCTAATGCATGAAGTGTAAAAAGATTTGGTAGAACAGAGAAGGAATGAAGACTTTCATACTCTCAAGTTACTTAAACTCCTATGGTGGACTTCATGCCCTTTAAAATAAGAGCTGGATATTAAAATACTTTCATAGAGAATGAGGTTTATTCCCAGAGGTATGCATTTCCAATAGTGAATCTCACAAGACATACCTAACATTGATAGGGAATAGAGAACATTATAATATAATTTTCTATCTAAAGACTTTTAAAACCTCTCATTTCCATAATAGCAATAACAATAATGAAAGCTAACATTTATTGAGGGCTTACCATGAGCAAGGCTCAACACCAAACATTTCACAATGATTATTTCATTTAACCCTCTTAGTAACTCCATAAAGAAGGTATTGTCATCATTCTCACTTTAAAAGTAAGGAAACAGTCATTAACAGTTTGGGTAACTTGTGTGCACAAGGACAAACAAGCAATATGTGGCAGAGTGAGGATCTGAACTCAGTCATGCAGACTCCGGCCCCTACTCCAGTTAAATTAAAACCATGGAAACAAAGAGCTGAACAATCTCACTGAAGCTCCCTGGGTTAAGCAAGCAACAGAGTTCTTCAGCTTCTCTTAGCTATGGACCAGACAACCTCACCTTTGGGAGAGACACATAGAACCTCCCAAGAGAAGGGAAGCCTGAAACTTCATTGCAAATCAATCACAAAGAAAGGATTAAGAGGGTGAAATCACTGAATCGGTAGACCATACTTTGTGCATAAAAACAAGATTATCACCCATGCAAAATGATTCTTCCCTAAAAGCATAAGCTGAGAACATTTTATTCCATCAACTGGGTGTGCTTAAATATTTTCAGGAGGAAGAAATTGAGCTCCACTTTAGTGAGCCTAGTGTGTACATTTCCTGGCAATCATTTATTTATTGCTTATCAGGAGGCTTTTAGCTTTCATTTGGAAGAGACATAGTTAGTGATGTAGTCTGTTTTTATCAGGAGAGAGAGGAAAAGGCTGGGGTCCCTTTAGAGAGACATCAGTTTCTTGCCCATCTCAGCACTCATTTTGGACCACAGCAACTTTTATGTGCAGAAAAGGGAGAGATTGTGACAAGCATCATGCACACAGTTTCTCTGTACAGGACTCTACATTTCACTAGATGTTTTCCTATAAACATCATCTTATTTAACACATACAACAATGTAGCAAGGTGGGTGGATTTGCTCCCACTTTTTGCAAGAAAACCAAGACTCATTCTGTCTGGTGCTTTGTTCTAGTTTCAAAACTGGTAAATAGCACAACGAGAGGTGAACTTCTGACTTCAAGTCCAGGACCTTCCACTAAACTGCTGGTTTCACTAGTCTTTGGAGTTAGTTATCTCACTAGTTCAATGCCTCTGATGGTCCCTAATTACTTGTGACCCAGAATTCCCACGTAGGGAATACATGATTGGTAAACATAACGTGATTTGACCAAGCCTGGGGTTGCACTTAAAAAAAAAGTGTAAGATTTTTGCATATCAGATTTCTCATAAGTAAGTTAACATCTAAATTTTCTCCTATGGATTGACACTGGGTAGCACCATTTTTGAGATTAAAAGGCCTGGAGGCTTGAACAATTCATCTTGACTTTTGAATTTGGAACCTCCAAAGGCAACATCAAAAGCAAAAAATAACTAATTTCCTCCCCATTACTGGAACTTGGCAGCTAATATAGCACCTGTTTGGTGTCAGATGACCAGGAATGCAAACGGTTCTGTACAAAAGCACAATACAATAATTGAAGATTATATTCTTTTCAGTGGATCATCTCTTCCTGCTGTGTTTTTTTCTTATGCAGAAAATATTACAATTGCGTTTTAATCCTGGGAGACTTTTGTCTAGTAAATAGTATGGTTTCCTAGGTGCAAAGCAGATACTGCAGGAATTAAATGGTGAGTACTAATTAATGGGTTTTTTATTCCTCCCTCTTCTCCTTCCCTTCCCTAGGATCCACTGCCAGGGCAGGAGCAGATTCATGGTAATCAGATAAAACCGGTCAGTATAATTCAAACCCTTGGGTATTTCTGCCTTATCTTCCCAGGTAAGCTGGGTTCTTTTGTATCCATTATCTGTCCTGTTTATGGAAGATCTAAAGGGTGTAAAACAAGAAAAACCCCACTGTAACAATGGACTCCATTTAAAGTACAAATAATGAAATAGTACAGCCCTTTGGGGACCAGACTTTAATGAACAGAACCTGAAGCCATTATCACTAAACTCTTTGTCTTTTAGTATAAAATAAAATAG
Source organism: Sciurus carolinensis (assembly GCF_902686445.1). Taxonomy (NCBI): domain Eukaryota; kingdom Metazoa; phylum Chordata; class Mammalia; order Rodentia; family Sciuridae; genus Sciurus; species Sciurus carolinensis. Next base: position 102,395,462 of record NC_062218.1, on the reverse strand, counting down.
AAGGAAGTGGGATAGGGAAAAGAAAAAAGAACTCTGAGGAGACTGACATGCAAACCTCAGATGTTTTTTCTTTTTCTTTTTCTTTTTTTTTTTTCTTTTTCACTGACTTAAGAAGAAGGCTCTGTTAGGTAAGACTCCTTGCTGATTGTAAAACTCAGAAGGAAACAGTCGACCTTGATGGTACCAAGCCCTCACAGAGTACATTTCAATGTAATAAGACAAAGAATTAAAAATAATGGAATCAGAACTTCCCCTGGGATGAAAGGGAAGTGACAAGGATCCCAACCTTCATCTTACCCTGTACCTATAAGAACAACAACAAAAAGTTAACTCAGACTTGACCTCACTGTTTAACAGTTGGCATGGCTCCCTTTATGCATCTGGAGACCCATTCAAGACAGAAGTACACCTGAAAAGCACTTAGAGAAATCTAGAAGACATAGTTGCTCTGCTTGAAATAAAAATTCTATGTTTAAGTGCAATCTCGCATAGATAAAGTAATCCTAACATCTCAGCATCTACTTACAAATATACGCGTGATGGTAATGAGCTACTTGAGGTTCTTTCGAACAGGACTGCTACAGCTATACATTCTAAACAGTAGCCATTAACTACATGTGGCCACTGAGCACTTAAAATATGGAGAGTGTAGCTCAAGAACAACGTTTTAAATTTTATTTAGTTTTAATGACTTTAACTTAAAAATTGAAGCAATAAAAATATTAAATATGTTAGCTGGGCATGGTGGCACACACCTATAATACCAAAGGCTTGGGAGGCTGAGGCAGGAGGAATGAAGTTTAAAGCCAGCCTAAGCAAAATTGAGGCACTAAGCAAATCAGTGAGACTGTGTCTCTAAATAAAATATAAAATATGGCTGGGGATGTGGCTCAGTGGTCGAGTACCCCTGAATTCAACCCCCAGTACCCCCCAAAAGAAATTATATATATATTTTATTTAATATATATATATATATTAAATATGTTAACATGATAATATTTTGTATATTGGATTAAAATGTTATTCAAATTAATTTTAATGTTAAGTTTCATGTCTTTTTGTGGTTACTATAAAGTTTTGAATAATGTCCATGGCTCCCCTTAATGAATAGTGCTGCTCTAAAGACTGCAGCATCAACTTTGGGGAGAGAACCTATCTTAACCTTCATCAAAAGGAGTTTGTTTGCCAGGAGTAAAAGGACTGGTAGATTGGCCTTCTGGGAACATAGTCACACATCACAGAAAGGTTGAGAGCCCAGGCTCGGGAACCCCATGGTCTAAATCCTAGCTCTTTCATTAGCTGTGTGACCTTGAGCAATTTGCTTAGTCACTCTGAGCCCATTACTTTTCAGGTTCAGGTAATGTATCTAATATACCTAGCAAGTAAGTGCTCAAAAATATTAGCTATTACTGTTGTTATTTGAACAGTATTGATGTTATGTTTTAGATATGAGGTATTCCACAAAAGCTCATGTGTGAGACAATGCAAGAAAGTTTAGAGGTGAAATGACTGGGTTATGAGAGTTTTAACCTAATGAGTGCTTTAATCTACTTGAATTAATTAACTGGTGGTAACTGCAGGCAAGTAGGGTATGACTGGAGGAGGTAGGTCACTAGGGGTACCTTTGGGGAATATATTTTGTCCCTGGTCAGCAGAGTTCTCTCTCTTCTTCCTAATTGTCATGCCCTGAGCTATTTTACTCTGCCATGATGTTCTGCTTCACCTTGGGCCCAAAGATGGGGAGTTGACCATCTATGGATTGAGACCTTGGAAACGCTGAGCCAAATAAAAATTTCCTCCTCTAATTGTTCTTGTCAGGTCTTTTGGTCACAATGATGGAAAAGCTGACTAACCCAACTGGGAGCATAAATGAAATTCCCAAAAACAAATTTAAGAAAATCATGATCATATGAATCATATATGTGAATTTACAAAGAAAGAAAAATTTATCCTTTGACAAACTTTCAAGCAGCAAGAACATGCAAGAGTTGAAAGGAGCTGCATCTTTTTAATGAAGAGCCATTGATATGTGCAGTGCATTCATTTCTGGAATTCTCTTAACTCTTGAAGACATAGTGGAGAAGGGGAGGGATTTTATCAACTTCACAGCTCAACCTGAAGCTAAACCCTAGAGGCTGTGTGCATGGATAGTGATGTAAACTACTATGTCTTGGCTCATCTAACTTAGGGAGCAGGAATATACACCGCAGACTCTCATTGGATTAAGTCCTAGTTGGAAAAATAAGCCACAGACTGGGAATGACAGTGTTAGAATGAGAAATCAATTTAAGATAACAATATTTGCATATTAATTTGCCTTTAAATTTATCTCCCTCACTAGAATGTAAATTTCATGAGAGAAGTAACCATTCACCCCACATCCCAAGTACTTAGAACATACCAAGTAGAACATACCAAGTACCAAATATTGAACACATGAACAAGAAGACTCAGGCATATTGTTACATGAAGAGACTTATGAGGATAAATCTAAAGCATGTACCCCAAACTATACAGTCAGGTATAACAATGTGGTAAATAATTATCAAACAACAGTGCTGCAAATTTATCTAGTACTAAATTAGCAATGAAGATGGCTTGGCACCTGCTCATCAGGTACCTGTCACATCATCCCCTATACTGAATGTTTGACAAATTCCTTTCTCATGCTATACAACTTCAAGAGTGCCAATGCAGGAAAGATTCCCCTGATCATTCCACACAGAAGTAAGCACTTCTTCTTCTACTTATTTCCAGAATATGTATCTATCACTGCTATATTATAAAAGTGTTCCATATATTCATACATAACAAATCCCTGAAGTCATATATAAAGTTCTAGCTGCTTAAATCAAACTATAAATTTTACACCTTATATAATTGGCATTACCTAAAAAGAAAAAAATATCATGCCTAATTACACCTCCCTTTCTATATAGTATCTTTGAAATATGGTTCTAACAATTTGTACATTTTTTAACTATGATTTTTTTTCCTTCTAATTGAAAACTCATTCAACCAGCTTAAATTCAATGATATCCACTTACGGCTAAGGATTTGCCTATTTCAGCATGCCTAAAGATTTCTATCTTTGTCTCAATTATATTAAGCTTGTGAGATAGATGGTTCTTATCTCCAGTATCAGCACTTTCATTTTCTATTCTTTACTCATTTTTTATAAGATAATAAGGACAAGATGCAATAAAATATTCAAATAATTATTCAAACACTTTCTTACTGGCAAAGATAATACAGCTGAGACTGAGTTCTCAACTACAATTCTACATGATACATTTTATCCTTGCAACCCTGGAGAATGGAAGGGTGCCATGCCCTGCTCTTTGGTAGGTGTTTAATAAATTTATGTTGGGGGTTAGGGTGTAGCTCAATGGTAAGGCATGTGTTTAGCATACAAACAGGCCTAGGTTCAATCTCCAGGAGCTAAATAAATAAGCAAATCTATGTTAGTGAATGAGACATAGTAGGCAAATGACACAAAGCGTTTGAAAGTCTCCCAAACCCTCTAAATTGGCCATGACATAGAGGCAGCAAAACGTATCATATAGAAGCCATTATGCAGAGTGCTAAGAGAGATGAGTCTTATAAGCCTGTTTAAAGTCCTAGTGCTACTGTCCATGGTTTGGACCCCCTGGAATTGCTTAACTCTTAGCCTCAATTCTTCTCTCTAATATCAGGATGGCAGAGTCATTATGAAGACGAAATAATACTTGGTGCTTTCAATACCTACATAGATGAATTTTGAGTACTTCTAACTCTTCTCTTTCAAAATCATACCCTTCCCTTAGATCCTCTTTCATGGTCATACCCTGAGCAGTATCATTGCTAATTTCTTAATCCTCCATAAGCTCAAGTGTAAACAGCTACCACCTCCTCCCTGGGTTTCCAGCTCACTTCCTCCAGCACTAGATTCCATGGAGATTCTCCACCTATGAGGATATGTGGTCTATTGATCATACACCTTTCCATGGTCCTTCATCTCCATGTCCTCACAGAAATTCTTACTCAACTTATAAGCTCAGTGGTCAATTATTTTAACAATGCTCACGTATTTTGTCAAGACTTTGGTCTCACTTTGCAAAACCCCATGCCCACGGGTCAGGACCATATCTGAATCTACCTCCCACCAGCACCTATGCAACTTGACAAAAGTGGAGAAAAATGGACAACCATTCTGAATCATCTCACTTTAAACAGATGAACACTTGCCTCAAGTGTGTCTTTGATGCTATACAGTAATACATTTCCCTAGTTTGTTTACTTTCCCACATTAATAGATTACTATTTTATACTATTCTTTATTTTCAAACTTCAAATTCTTTCTGAAATACTTGTGCATGTGTGTATGTATGTGTATATATGTACATACATATGTATAGGTGAGGTACATATATATAGTCTGTATAATAAAGACATGTATACATGTATGCCATTATGATATACACCTTAACTACTATCAGTTTTACATTCATATATCATATGGATAAAGTTACAAAGCTCATATCTAAGAATATCTGCATTTGATCTTATTTCCTCTTACTTATCCAAGGATATCACTCTAGCTACCTTTTTTCTCTTTCTTGCATTACTGATTTTTTTCCTAACAACAGTATCCTTCCTATCTGCTAACATGCAATTTATTCTACCATTTAAAAAAACAAAATCACGTTTTTCTCTCACTTTCTCTTCTATCATCAAACTTTTCTATTTCACCATATAGCAAAGCTTCTTGAAAGCAATCTCTACACTCATTTTTCTCACTTCCTCTATTCCCATTCTCTCCCAAATATATTATAATGAAGCTCTTGACCTCACCTTTTCACCAAAACTTTTGTTGCCAAAATCAGCAATGACTTCCATATTGGTATATACAGTGGGCATCACACCGCAAAGAACTCACTCTTTCATTAGTGTGTGACTCACTATTCATTCCATACTACCTGAAGTTTCCTGTTTTCACTCGACTTCCAGGACACCACACTTACCTGGCTCTCCCAGCCATTCCTTCTAAGTCTCCGTTGCAGGCTCCTTCCAAGTCTGAACACTTCAGAGTTCAGACCTGGGGTCATGGCCCTACTCTCTCTGCCTACTGCTTAACTCCATTGGTATCATACAGTCTCTTCAGTTTCAATGTTTTCTACATGCGTCTAATGACCCCCAATGTATAACTTAAGCCTCACTCTTTATCCTTCTCAACCACAGACCTGTATCTCCAGCTTTCTACTTGATACATCCACATGAATGTCTAATAAGCACCTCTAATGTAACATGCCCAGGGTTTGAGTTTCTCCAAAACCTGCTCTTTCCTCAGTCTTCCTTATCTGGTTAGGAGTGATTCCATTCTTCCAAGTTGCTTACGTTAAAAATCTTGGAATCGTTCTTTTTTCTAATACAAACTGTCCCTTCCATGTATCCAGAATTGGACCATCCACCATTTCCACTCTTGACCTTGTCTGAACTATCAAGGTCTGACAGCTGGATCATTCCAATAGTCATCTGTTTGACAGCCTTGCTTCTTCCCTTGATCCTATCAGTCTGTTCTCAAAACAGTATCCAGAGTTGAATACATCTAGCTTGTAAAAATATAGGTCAAATTTCTAATACTACACAGCAGGCAGCTTTTTAAAATAGGACAGATCATGTCACTTATCTGCTCAAAACTCAACAATGGTTGTCCACATTACCCAGAGCTGAAACCAAAGTCCTTATGAAGGTCTACAAGTCTCAACAAAATCTGGCTCCCTGGGACCTCTCTGGTCTCATTTCTTCTAGTCTCTTTCTCCCTTGCCTGCTCTAGCTGAAAGTGCCACCCTAACCTATTTCTCCAACAGTCCCAACACTTTCTCACCCTAGGGCCTTGGTACATGCTATTGATTCTCCCTGTCAGAAGCCCTACAGTTCACTACCTCATTTCCTACAAACCTTTATTTAACTATCACCATTGAAGACTTATCTGCCTTCTACCTGGAATTAGAGCATACACACTGCTAACCCCATCCTGCTTGATTCTCATCTCTGTATCCATGTGGCATGATCTATATTTTACTGATGTTTCTTGTCATCCATCTCTACCCCCACAACACACATATATACACACCCTGTAGAATAAAAGCTCCTTGAAGGTGGAAAGTCATGTTTGTTTTATTCAGTGCTGAATCAATTCTCAGTGCCTAGAATATTGTTGGCGTGCACTAGCTGTTTAATAAAAATTGCTGAATAAATGAATATTGCATGAAGTCCTTAGCACAAAGCCTGGCAAAGATAAACCAACCCCATAAAGGTTAACTGTTATGTATTCATACAGACACAGAATTTTCTCCTCAGAGTCAAACTCAATCACTGGAGGCTCAGTCTCAGCCTCACAGTGGACAATAAAAGAAACAAGTCCTATTTTATTTTGTGAACTCACATTACACTTTCAATGTTCTAGTAATTATTCTAAATGTTTTAATAATACTAACTCCCAGATAAGAAAGATCTGCACTGTATGGACAATCCATTGTAACTGAACATTCTTAAAATTTTTTTGGTTGTTGTTTTTGTTTTCGTTTTTATTTTAGTCTTTGAAGACAGACAGACTTGACTGGAGTCTGAATACTGGTTTTTCCATTTATTAGTTGTGAACTTGAGTAAAGATCTTCCTTTATCTCCATTTCCTTAGCTGTAAAAATGGGAAAAATAATCCCTACCCCTAATTGTTCTAATGATTATCCTAGTGTCCTCAAGAGAGAACATTATAATACCTACAAAGCACTTATCAAAAGCACTTACGTGACTTGCACTTATCCAATTCATTTTAGACCAGAGTAAACAATGAAATGGAAAAAAAACCTTAAGGATGAGGAAAAACAAGAGTCTATACTTCCCCATCTCTAGGATTCTGGGATTCTCGTTATAATTCAGAAGGGAAAGAGGCAGAGTCAACTGGTCTTATAAACAGGTTTCTAAAGTAAAGGAAAGCTTCATTAATAGAGGGCTGAGACCCAAATCACATTCCCAGATAACTCTCCCAAGTGCAAAACCGGGAATGCTACTAAAAGAGAAGGTCATTTTCAGGATATTTTATGATTTAAACAGACTTTCAGGTTGCTCTTAGGTTCATGCTTAAATGTACCTTTTCTCTGAGAAGCAACAATGCCTGCCAGAGCACCTGGATTCCTCTTAAGATACCTCACTCATCTCAGACTTGCAACTGATTCCAGAAACCTTTAATGCGTGTACATATATATATATATATATATATATATATATATATATATGCACATACACACGTATATAAATACATATGTATGAAAACAGCATATACACATATATTGTATTTTCTGCTTAGGAATTTGACAGAATAGAGGAAGACAAAGACAAATTCATTTCCATTTCAAATGTTTTTGACATCTTTTCTGTACTATGAAATCTTGTGCCTTTTCATATCCATGGTACCTAAGAAATCAAATTCTTAAAAATAATGCTGTGTAGGAGTCTCTGGGAGAAGAGATTGTATCCCAGAATTTCTGTGTGGGTAACTGAGGACAGATTTGCAGACTTCGGCCCAATCTGGTTTAATTTTTTTTGAAGCTTTTTCACGGGGAAATCGTGTTCATACAACTTGAAATTTGAAGAGGAAGAGAATGGAAAATCAGCTGTTGAGCACCTTCTACCATCCACACACCCTGCTGAAGGCTTTATGTGGGCTTCTCGTTGAATCTTGTGAGGTGGTTCCCTTGAATAGCTGCTTTGACAGCTCAAAAAAGGCAGCACTGCCATCTGGTATTTCTGTGGTATGGCATGACAGTTAAGAATGCCAGAGTTGGGGTCAGGACAATTGGGGTTTAATTTTGCATGTAACAATTATTAGATAACATGGCAGTGACGTGGGTCCATGGTGTAGAGAGTTATTTTAAATTCAGCTTCATTCACCACTCTTGCCCTCCCTCAGTCCACCCTCACCTCATTGTTAATATGAAGCAAGGAACTTTTATCAAACTTAAAGTCAGACCGACCCTACTAGGTGTCCTCTACAAAGAAACTCTGAAGTGGCCACTAACCATGTGATGTTGAACCTCTCTGGGGCTGTTTCTCATTGTACAGGTTTTGTGAGGATTAAATGAGAAACACTTGACATCATATATGATATAGAGTTGAGTAAAGGACACTTATAATTATGGTTTACATCCCAGAATTTAAATATACACTATTGAATATCTGTGTTTTATTTCTAACAGAAGTTCTCCTGACTTCAGAAACAAGGTAAGAGACCCATTATTTGATTACACTGCATCTGGTTGTTTTGAAGAAAACTTGTTCTCCCATAAAAGGAAGAAAATTACCAATGCAAATCACAGACTATAAAAAACATGAAAATATAGCTATGATAAAAAGAAAGTACCCCTGCTGTTTTTATGCAAAAGAATATGGCTGGTATGACAGATTATTTTCGAACACCCCCAAAATAGATTAATTCTTCACGTCAAGATAGAAAGCACCATTTTAACCAGAGGTTTTTACCACAGTTCTTTAAGCTCTTTGGAGGAAATATTTATTATATTGACATAACAGAATAACATACCAAACTTAGACTTTATTCACAAATAGTAGGCAGATAGCATATACAGTTTCAGTCTAGAAACTGTTTTCCACACCCCCTTTTCAATAGAAATAACTCCCATTGTTTGTCTACAAAAAATAAAGTGGATAATCAAGGTAACTTTCTTTGAAATATGCCAAAGATAGAAACAAAATTACTTTAACTTTGCTCTTTAATTTTTCTAATAATTGCCTTGATATAGACTTGTTCTAAGAACCTACGTCTAATGAAAACAAAATGAGCAAAACTGAACATACAGCTAAGGAGTTAACCAAAAATGCAAAAAGCCAACTTTTCAAGAGGGCAGTTGGTCATTTTAGGACATTCAGGTCAGGTTTTTTTCAAACAGCTACATAATGAGTGCAAGGTTTCTTGGAACTGCCCCAAGGGCCACCAGGAGGAAAAGGGGGATAGGAGGAAAACACATATACCCAATGACCACTTCAATCAAAACAGCAACACATTAAAAGAAATGTGTATGTTGGCTTCTACCCAGGACTTCATTTAAAGTTTGGTGACTCAGCAAGGATGCTGTGTCATGAAATCATGCTATACCCTCCACCCCAACCACGATGCTCTGATTTTATAAATCAAGTTGTTACTCTGCCTAGCATAAACAATATACTTCAAGCTCCCTGTTCACAGGGCTTAGCTAAGTTTTTATCCATTTGGCCACTACCTACACAGCACACATACATGATCATTACACAAGTGGAGGACACAAAATGTACCCTACATATTTTGATTGGATGTTGCTCAATCTTATGCAATTATAGTGCTGGTGCTGCAGTCCTGTTAAACCTGCTTGCCTATTTTGACCACTGATATCTAAATGCTTTATTATCTTGCTAAAAGAGCAGATTAAATCTCTCCTTTTTTTTATTTTTTATTTTTTGTAGCTCCCTCACTTAAGATGCTCTAGAGATGTTCCATTGAGGTCTGATCAAGCAACATACTCACTTTAAATATGCCCTCTTATTTACTGAATATCCTATGAGACTATTAAATAGATCTACTATTCCTGTCATACAATTAAAGCCCCGGAAAGTTGGAAAGGTTAAGTGACTTTCCAAAACAACTTTCCCCATGGTTGTCCACAACTCTTATCCTCTCTCTCAAGATTTAAATTGCCTTGTATTTTTTTCTCTCATTTGTTTCCACTACATTAACAAGATCTATATGTATGTATAAGAGCACGTCTGTATATACACACATATTTATTTTCATATATATGAATTATGCATGATATAATATATATATTATACACATATATAGTATTACATATATTTATGTATACATACTTGTCTTCAAAATGGGAGGGAATTTTATTATTATAATTTTACATGGTGAGACAGGGAGGATAGAGAAAAACTAATTTATTGAGGGCCTATTATGCACCAGACATTGTACTCAGTGCCAAGGATACAAAAGAGAAAGACAAGCTCCTGTCTCCTTGAAGTTTCCATCTACACAGAGAGAGAAGAACAATAAAAAAAGTAAATTGAACAAATACTTAGAGATGTGAATAGCACTGTATGGAAATAAGGTACAGCAACTATGTATGGAAATAAGCAAGTTACAGCAGAGAGCAATGATGATGACCCTGGCTACTTCTGCTGGGAAAGTGGCAGAAGACCTTTTAAGGAAAAGGCACCAGGCCTGACCCTGAAGGATGAGTAGGACACAGAAAGGTGAGAGGTGGGAGGAAGAGTGTTTGGAGAGAGGAAACTCAAGGGCAGCATGCTGAGGTGCCGAAGAGGCCAGTCAGTTGTAAAAACTGTCAAATGGCCAATGCAGGGGACACTGGAGATAGAGAAGTGCCTTCAGAAGGGCAAGAGAGGTGAGCCAAGGGAGGCAGAGAAGCATGTGTTGTGGGATTAACTTTTGTTTCTTTGAGGTCATGAAACATGTAGTGATGGTCCAGAGTGAGACCCAGGAGTACCACTCAGCTTCTGTTTCAGTGGAGGGCAAGGTCCACTCTAAAGGGTCCACATTCTCAGTTTCTTCTGGGTCCAAAAACACCTTTTTGTAAGATGATCTAAAAAAAGTCTACCAATGAGATGCCTGACATGGGCACAGCTGGTAAGATGGCTGGAGCTTGGCTTAGATCTCACAACACCACCTCGAGAGGAGCTTCCTCAACCCCTGCTACAGATGAGCAATCTGAGGTGTACAGAGGTTAACACATTTGCCCTGGTAGGAAGTGAAGTGAAGGAACCTTTACCCAGACAGTTTGTTATTGTTGGTATGTTCAACCATATTTTTTTACTTTTACTCATATGATACATCCATGATTAAAAGTAAATACCAAGGAAAACAGGCAGCAAATTTCATTCATTTTATATTTCACATTTTCTTTCTTCAGAATGTGGTCATGAATTTATCCATTCATTTAACAAATATTTATTGATCACCTCCTCTCTGTTCCACACTGTGGTAGTCACTGGAAAAGATTTAAGCATTAGATTGACAAAGTAAATCATTAATCCTTAAAGTTAAAGTAATAATGATAATGATGATGACACATATCATTTTGAGAGTCTTTATAAAAGGAGACTACAGATGTAATCATAAAGTACTTTTAAAATGACTAGCTTGTCATGTTGGCACATGCCAGTGACTTGGGATTCGAAGCAGGAGGATCACAAGTTCAAGACCAGCTTTGGCAACTTAGCATGGCCTAAGCAACTTAGTGAGACCCTGACTCAAAGTTGGAAAAAAAAAAAAAGTTCAACTCCTGGCACCAAAAAATTAAAATAAAATCAATGATTAGTTATAAGGCTATCATCTGGACTCTGACTTTGCACATACACTTTTATTAGGAAAAGTTTTCAACAGAAGGGAGAATTGAATTCATTCACTTAGGTATTGTTGGAAAAAATCCAACTAAATAAGAAATTACAGGATTGTTAATGATCTTAAGGTTTTCCAAAGCCATTTTAGTAGATGACTTTGACTTTCTCAATCAGTTAGTATCTTAAAGTCAATACATGCATTAAAGATTTCAGCATTTTCTCCTAAGTGTTACTATTAAATCTACTTTAAGTTCCTGACACTCCTAAATTCAGATTAGGAGCTTCCATTCTATTCTCATATCAGTTTACACTTCCCCACATACTAGATTGAAATTTTCCATTTACTAATCTAATTTCTCCCCAAATCACATGCCCTGTGAGAACACTGACCTTATATGAATACCCTCATACAATATTGGGTGCAATAAATATTTCCAGAAGTGTCGAAGTCAGCCTATTGGATGTCTAGGATCTTAATATACACAAAAGTAAAGGGCAGAGCAAGGTCACGGTGCCTGGCCTTCACTCATGTGGCCAGAAAGTGATGAGCGGAACACTTTACAAGTAACTAAGGCTGGACTTAAATCTGCCTATTGAAAAAGGTCATTCTGATAAAAGGATGTCAAGATGTTTCAGAAAACAAGATTATACTTCACTATTTTTTTTTTTTTTTTTTTTTTTTTAATATGTGAAGGGTACAGATGAAGGAAAGTTTGAAGTGCCTGCAGTTTCCAATCAATGAAGTCTGGGCAGATTGTTAATCACTTCCCTGGCAGATTGTGGAGAAGTACTAGAAAATCATTATCATGAAGAGTTTATGAATCAGAATTCTGATTCTTTGCATACAGATTTGACATTTTCTACCCATCTCAAGTGGACAGTCCTATAAAAAGGTACTTTATATAGGACAGATCCTCACTAAGTATGAATCAATAAAGTCTTTTCAAACAAATAGAGTAAATAATTTTGAGCATATAAAACAGGCCTAAAAATGTTGAAAATACCACACATTTTACTATCAACCATTACCTCTCTCTGCCACCAGAATATCTATGCAGAAAAGCCAGACAAAAATTGCTTGGTTTCTAAGGCATGCTTTTACTGGACAAATAGAAATTAATATCTTCCTTTTGTGTTATTGCAGTTTGACAAAATTGAACCACACAGGTATTCCTCTGTTTAAGGGGGGGAGAAAAGATATTTCACCCTATTGACTAGAAAGCAATTTCATAAACTGAATCCTATTTTCACTTGCATTACAGTGTATATTTGTGATACATACTCCTAGGAAAATGTCTTCAACCAATGTAACCAAATGCTTAAGCTGTAAGGAAATGAGTAGTGATGCCTGGCCAGTGATCCATATGCTCTGCATTATAGGTCCGCTCTTCTGTCTGGGATATTTTCAGAACTCTGCAACACTTCTCAAGTTAAGAATATTCCCTTGGTTTTAATTCCATGCCTCTGCCACAATCTAACATCCATATGCCCCATTTCTATTGTCCTAATCATTAGAATGTCTCTGCTCTTTCATGTTCCTATGACGACAACAACAACAACAACAACAACAACAACAACCTTACTGTTTCAATCAGCTTTCTGCTGCTGGGACCAAAAGACCTGACAAGAACAATTTTAGAGGAGGAAAAGTTCACTTGGGACTCACAGTTTCAGAGTTCTTAGTCCATGGACGGCAAACTCCATTCCTCAAGACTTGAGGTGAGGCAGAACATCAAGGCAGAAATGTGTGGCAAAGGAAAGCAGGTGGGAAGCAGAGAGAGACTATTCCACTCACAGGGACAAAATATAAACCCCAAAAGCACATCCCCAACAACCCACCACTTCCAGCCACACCCTACCCTACCAGTTATGCCATCCAGTTAATCCCTATCAGGGAATTAATGCACTGATTAGGTTAAGGCTTTCATAAACTAATCAATTTACTTATAAACTTTCTTGTATTTCCTACCACATAAGCTTTGGGGTGACACCATGTCTAAACCATAACGCTGTTACCAGAGTTTATTTCTCTATTTGCTTGCCTAGCAGAGTTGTTCTAGTCAGTTCACAGTGTTATATGAATCTCAATATACAACAGCCTGAGAGTCTCTTAAGTTGGCCACCAAATCATATAAAATGGGTTGCTTTCTAATCTTATCAGTGTAACTAGTTCATAATCACATTCTATCAGATTTAAAGATCATATCAGAATAAAAGTTTGCTATAAATTGGGCTGGAGAAATTATTACAACTTTGTACTTCAGAATGAGGCTGATGAATAAAAGTATAAAAGTATGAATTTATTCACATGGGGTAGTTTTTGAATGGGTCACACGATAATTGCCCCCATTACCAATCTTATTTCCTTTCAATGCCATAATGAACAGTTATGCACAGTGTGCAGCAAAATGTCTTGTTTTCATTTCTGGAGCAATTTAAATGATCCTATTGTCAGTGGCATACTCAATAACCATCTTTCTGTCACCATAAAGAATAGTCTCTAGGCTTAGATTCATAAAAGTTATTATTCTAATTCTGCAGTGACTGAATATATAATTTAAATTGCATTTTTAAATTTCAATTCCACCATATATTATCTGAGGTTCTGAAAAGTCACAGGTTGAACTCCAAGTGGGGAGAAGGCCATTGTTGACAAATTCCATTTTGGAAAGGCTAAGAGAAAGTACAGAGTTACTAGACTGTAAAGCCTTTATTTTCCATTCTTTTAAAATTACTAACATATGTTTTCAAATTGACAAAGTAATTTATGAATTTATGGGGTATGGTGTAGCATTTAATTTGAAGCCTTTTGAACGGTTTACTTTTAAGTTTATTCCATTCAATTAAAATAAATAGCCAGAGCTGGGCATAGTGATGCACGCCTATATTCCTAGCAACTTAGGAGGATGACGCAGGAGGATTGCAAGTTTGAGACCAGCTTCAACAATTTAGTAAACTCCTAAGCAACTTAGCAAGACCCTGTCTCAAAATAAAATAAAAAGGACTGGGGATGTGACTCAGTGGTAAAGCCATCCCTGATTTCAATCCTCAGTAGCAAAAGAAATAAATAAATAGCCAGAATTTCCTTTTATTGAGTAAACTTTTAGATATTTTTTGTTTTTCTTAACATAAGTAGATTAACAGACTAGACAAAGTAGACAAGAGGACTGTAAGAGTCAGATAAGTTACTTCAAGAAAGTGCCTGTGAGTGATGCATGTCAGTGTTCCAGGATGGGTGTACTTAATGAAATTCCTGAAGCACTGGGTGGTAGGCAGTATTTTAAGTACTTTGTATCTACTTATTTGAATCTTACACCATTATGAGTCAAGTACTATTGTTCTCACCTCCATCTTAGAGATAAGGAAAGAAGGTAATTTGCTAATGATCATGTAGCTGGTAGGCAGCAAAGCAGGGAGTCAACCTACAGCATTTTGAGGGGAGGGGGCAAAGAGCATATTTTAATCTGGGCTCAGAAATCCAGTCTCTTAACCACCATACCATGCTGTCTCCTGCTTTAGGAATGATCATTAACATTTGTGGGAAGAGAAGAAGGGAGAAAATGGAACACTTCAGCAGCAAGAAAATTAAGAAGTAAGTATCACAGCACACTTTGTATTCTACTAGAGTTCTTTTCCTATTGGGGATATTTTATCAATTTTGCAGTACTTTTCTGAATCCTCAGTCCCTCCTGGGTTTTTCCTTAAACACTGGCCCCCACCCAGTTCAATTTAATCCTGCTTGGATGAATCAACTAAAAGGAAACCACAGGAGATTTTTGCTGCTGGTTAAGTATTTTTCTCAGTTCCCTAGAGCTGGATTCTTTGTGCAGGTGCTAAGAGGAGAACACACTTAGTGAGAATTCCAATTTGTTTGTAAAATGATTAGCACTCAGAGAAAGGAAATATCACTAGTGTTATTATTATTAAAGGCATACTATCATTGTTTTCTAGTTCCATTGAGATCTTATCATGATATATTTAAGATAGTGCCATTTATAACCATAACAGAATATTTCGGTGGGCATTTTTCTCCTTCTTCTTTTTCTTTTTCTTCTTCTTTTTGAGAAATATTTACAGAGCACCTACATTTGTGATAGGTAAGTTTCAAGGGCTATGATGACTTGATGGACACAGTTTCTACCTCCACAAAGCTACCGCTGGAGAGACAGGTAAATAAGTGTAACAACTATTATTTATACAATGGTGGAGGAAAGTAGAGACCTATGAGATAAAGATAAGGGGTTCCCTAACCAGATTCAGTAGGGTAGGAAAGGTTTCCTAGAACATGCTCTAGTCAGTACCTGAAGTATTTAATCAAAGCAGAGGGAACACCATGCACAAAAATAAAGAAGCATAGGCATGCAAGGAACTGAAAGAGACCTAACAGAGCTGAGGTTAAAATACAAGGGGCAGGATGGCAACAGTAGAGACTGGCGATGGAAACAGAGGTCACCTTTCAAAGGGCAGTGGTTCCTGTGAAGTTGCAAGGCAATGAAGAACTTTCAACAGAGGAGTGACAGGGTCAGACTCACAGCTGAGAAATCTTACCATGTTTGCAACAGATGCAAAGAGGACCACACTGGAAAGGATGGAAAGGACAATTTGAGTTTCTTTGAAGAAGTCTAGAAAAGAGCTGCTGGTGGCCTAGGCCAGTGTAGCAGCAGCGAGGATGGAAAGAAGTGAATGAATCTGAGGAAATGGAAGGAGGGGAACCCGGGGGACTTGTCATAGATTAGAGAAAGTCACTGAGGAGAAGGACGTGTCAGGGACATCATCAAGGTTTCCTTCTTCCTTAGGCAGCTGGCAACTGATGATGCCTTTACTGAGATAAGACACAGAGAAAGAGAAGAGGTTTGGGAAACACAGATGGTGAATTCATTGGAACTTCAGCACATTGAAAGAATCTGAAGATACCCAATTGTAAAATTAGAATAGGCAGAAGGTGAACTTTCCCATCCAAAATGATTCCTGCTCACAGTCAACAGGACAAAGTGCGTATCTTGGCAGGCTCACTGTACTCCTAACTGCAGCCCCGTCCAATGATGAGAACAACCATGGAATACAAATTGTTCCTGAATGACTGGAAGGAAAAGTAGGGGCTTCTTGAATTGCTTGTTTTTTCCTAGGAATCAACCTAGGCAATGGAGAGAAAAGACTCCAATTTCTATTAATTCATCTGATGAATATGTAAAAGCTAACAATAAAAAAATAAGTCTTTACCTTGCCTCCATAACATAGAGCATTTCAATTCACCAACACAAATGAAAAATGCACTTATCATCACCAATGAAGATTTCTTGCCAGAAATACTAAAACCAAATCTGATCCAGCTTCTAGAATCTAGTCTAGATCTGAAAAGTTTATGGAGAAAAAAAAAGTATCAGTGACATCACAGAAATTACAGAAACAGATTAGTAAAAGACAAAATGTAGGATAGTTGATGTGGCAAAAAGCTTGGATTCTTGGAATAAACGGATTGTTAAAAACAACATAGAAATGGAGAGAAACAGAAAGGGCCGTATATGTTTTCCCACTTTGTTGCGTACAAGTTACATAATATATTTAAATTATGAAAGAGAATAAAGAAATTAAACACCAAGTATAATGGATGGGCTTCATTTGGATCTTGATTCAAACAAACCAACTTTAAGAGAACATTGTGAGAAAATCAGGAAACTTTGAACAGTGACTAGATACCTGATGGTAGCTAAGAATTATTCATTTTATATGTGATAATGGTATTGAGTTATTTTAAATCCATGACATTTTAGAATATGTACTGTAGTATTTATGGATAAACTTAATGACTGATATCTGGTATTTGCTTCAAAATAATTCAGTGGAAACAGGCGGGCAAGTAAGTAGGAATAGAGATGAAGCAAGATTGTCCTGTAATGATAATTGTGATTGTGGATATTGATTATACGGAAGTTCATTTTGCTACTGTCTCTATATTTATTTACATTTGAAGATTTTATTTAAATAAAAAATTTTAATGAACTTCCTAAGAAACACAGAATTTAAGGAAAACCATAGTAAAGACAGAAGAAAAAGAGCAACAATGAGTCATGATGCAAAAGCTGAGCAATGGTCCACAATTTCAGCATATTTTTTTCATGAGCATTGGCCTGGTTACTCTCATAAGCAATCATTCCTCTCCATGTTCTGTGTTTGGAGGTGTTCAGAGGTGCTTTGTGTCTAGATCTTTGTGGTACAGTCTCAGCTACTTACATTTCTAATTTCTTTGATAAGATCTAAACCTCATTAGGCTGTCAGGAATATATGGTCCTCTTTTTCCAATCATAAGTGCTGTTTTTATTTTAACATATCAGGACACTTGGAGGCAGATTCTGAGAACTTCTCCCTTTTCTGCTCACATACTAACATGTCTCTTTCTGCCAATTCATCCAGTGAGGCCACAGGCCCAGGAAGAAACTGTTTTAATCACCTCCCACAAGGTATTGAGCTTAGGTATTGGATCTTATTTGGCATGGAAGTGAAAACAGCATAATAAAATATTTTACTAACATGCTATGTCACTATGGGATTGAGACTGATTCTCAGTGTACAGCATCTTAAAGAAAGAAGAAAAAATACATCATTATTCCTACTTGGTTCTTATTCAATAGCTGCATGAGCATTGGGTCTAGATTGACTTCATGATGAAATCGTGTACATAAATTGTGCTTTTTCTTAAATAATAAATTAAGAAGCATCAAGTCTTAAGAACACTTTTTACAGCTAAAAGTCTGTCTGATCCACAACTATTAAAAGTGCTCTTAGGCCCAAGTATCTCTGGGGAAAGTAACCCTGAGCCTTGAAAGCGTTCTAAGTGGAATGACGGAGCAGAAGTCATCCTGACAAGTTGTGATTACAGCATGGGGAGAAGGAACGTGGTAGCAGGAGTGACTTGAGCGTGAGGAAAAAAGAGCACTTAAGTGGAGAGGCCATAAAAAAGCTACAGGAAAAGGAGATGGAGATGAAGGTGCTGGTAGAGGCGGAGGTTCCCATTCTTCATGGTTCTCCCTGCTGTTTCATTTAATGGACCAACATTGTATCTCTATGGCAATCACAATCGAAGTTATTACCAGTATCTTTCAAGTAATCAGGAGGAAAAGAACTAGAATCATTTCAAGATAGATGTACTTCTGCCTGCTTTGCTGTGAAAGTATACCCTTTAATTGAAAGTTTTATGATCAATATCAAGTAAATTATTCACCATGGACATCCCAGTACAAAGTCACACAGCTGAATTCTAAGTGGGAAATAATTTCCTGATAGACTTTTTGCCAACACCCTCTCTTAGTCAACAGACCCGAAGATATATACCGTGTATGTAATTTAGAGACTTTGTGGGATCAACTCTCTAAATTCAAGGAAATAAAGTGAAGAGCAGAAAGGTTAAAGGCACCTACAAGCATTCATTTGTGCAAAAGATGATAAACAGGTTTCTGTTTCTATAACTCACAGAACTCAGAGTGTATATGTTTGTAAAGTGCCCCAGAATTAAATGCCTTACTTGTGGTCATGTTATCAAGGTTTTATTAGAGGCAAATGTCTTTGAATCAAAATACATTCAGGCATTCATCTGAAGCAGCTCACTCATGAGCAGGTTTAAGGAAATGTGCATCGTTCTCTTGAATGGAGAACAGCTTTTCACTCCCTTAGGCATTGGAAGATGGCACTGAAAATATGGGGTTCATTTGTTTCCATGTACCTGTGATTTTGTTCCTAAGTGCTATGATGGTTACTGAGCATCTAGTTCAAAATCAGGATTTCTCTTTCTAAATGACTTAACTCCCTTTTTATTTAGAGATGAACCAGGAAGAATTGTCTGATGTTTATGATATCATCCTCTATGTAATATGTGAAGAAAAAGGAGATAATTATTTAACCAATTGGGTGAGAAAGGAGAAAGGGTGTTTTGATAGTTTAAATAAAAACAAAGGGCATATTTTGAGGCAATGCTAAGACAGATGTTTTTCTATGTTCCTAAAGTACTCATGCACTCTTTTGGTTGCAGAGAGGTGAATCATAATCCATAGTATATCACTATCATATTTTGGTTTGTGAGTGATATAGACATATAAGTACCAGTTGACTTTTTAATTGTTCTTAGCTCTACATTAACAAAACACTCAAAATTACCTGATGCCAACCATCAATTCCAAATGCACATAAAAATTTACTTGAGGTAAGACTCTAACCTGTTAATAACTAATTTGTAGATTTTTCTCTTCCAAATTCCTCATGGAAGACTTAAATGGAAAACAGGTAAATGGAGAAAGAAGAGGTCTTTCTCCATGGCTGTCAAATACTATATACCATATGCAAAGCACTAATATCTTTGTTTTTGGTTTTTACTAGGATGTGGATTCGGTAAAGTGACTTTGCATTATTCCTGGGGTATTAGAAGAGTCTGATTGCTTGGAATTAATTCCTTGGATCTAAGGAGTGTGTGTGTGTTCTCTCCCCTCCCCATTCAACTCAGGAGGATGTTGAGTTCCTCTGTGAAAAGGATCTTTGCATGCAGTCAACTCCCTGCTTTAGAGCACCTCCCATGGTTTCAGCCCATTAACCCGTGCACAACAGCTTGATGAATTAATGCTTATATAGGCACAGTTGGCAGCTTCTAATTAAATAATTATGGCTAAGCAGCTGCACAGAAGCTGTTACGCACCCTAGAAAGCCAGCTGTCGGTTTTATTGGTCCTAAGACAGAAGAAGAGTTAACATTTAGCTCTGGGTGTTGGGTACAAAGGAGAAGCATATGATTGGCAAGATACATACCGTTAGTATGTGCATTTGTGCTAGCCTATGCATGGAAAGATGCAGAGTAAACTATTCTTCCACAACCTCTCAGCAATCCAACAAAGAGGGGGACAATTATATGATCAGGACAAGAGAGTCTTTCCGGAGCAATCTAAATAGGACATAATGTTAAGCGGATGAGCCCTTGATGAATACAGAAATGCCACTGAACTAGTAGGCAAATATATTTATGATCGAGTGTCCCGTTTATGTAGGCAAGTGATTAAAAAACGTACTATGGTTCTTTTGAAGGGTATGATTGATATGTTTTCATTTATTTGATAGAAGCTTCTTAACAGGCTATGTTTTCAAATATTAGAAACTGGAGAACATGGTATCACAAAACTGCCTTTGAACTATCTCTAAGATGCATTTTCCCAAAAAGTTTGGAAAAGATATTTGTTCTACAGAATCACAGATAATTCTGTTCCTTTACAGAAAGCCGAAAAGTCAGGGTCTTATCTCTGTGCTAGTGGGAAATAAGCTAGAAGGAAGAAAACAGTATCTGGTAACTAAGCTCTGGCATACAGGAAGATAAAGATTATAGATAAGGGGCCATAGATAGGGTTATTGGACCAAATAATGTTTGTTATTACATATCGGTATCTCTTGAACTGATTTAATTTTTCCACACAGGCTGTCCTGTGTCTATGCAATCCACATGTCTTCATTTCTTAAAAAAACCAAATATGTGATAACCCTGGCCTCTCTATCAGGATGTCCAATACAATCTCCAAATAAGTAAATGCAACTGTAGGCAAAAATAGTCCAAGAAATTCAGTTTTACTTTTATGTTCAAAGAAATTTAGACATCTTAATCCTGAATTTGTTTCCAAATGAGAATATAGAAAATTGAATGTTAACACTGGAAACATATTCTTTGTGGAATTTGGCTTCATCCAATTCCTAGGCCTGCTGAAAATCAGCAGTTAAACCAAGCAGAAAACAGTATAGGTTGATTTACTCTTCTTCCTTTAGAGATCAATGGCTTGCAGTTTATAGTTTTGGATGATGCCATTTCAAAAAACAAAGCAATCTGCACCATAAGATGTCATTTAAGCAAATGAACCCACCTCTAAGAATTCCTACTTAAAAGTCATCAGTATAATCATTTCCTCTTCTTGCACTGATCTCTTTTTATGTCAGTAACTCTATCACCTCAGCTGTCTGAAGGTGTTTGCCTGTGATTGACAATTCTCAAGGATGTAGTTCCTTTCAGATGTATCTTAAATGAAGTTCAGCTTAATTAAGTCTGCAGTGCAACTCAAGTCTCAGTACGAAATGCGAACGAATCAAATAGCAGATTTGTAAAGCCCATAAAAGTCAATTTCAGACTTGGGGGGAGGAAGGGGGACTTTCAGCAGTCTGTACTGCCATCTAGCCAAGACCATATCACTCAATGTGTTCTGAAAGCCCCTGATAAAAGTAAGAATGTCTTTACCAATCAGCTTAATGGACCCCAAAGTTCAGCTCAAAGAGGAGACAGCAGTACTTCTTTCACTCTGACTCTACCAATTCCCCCAGGGACCAATGGCCAAGTTGTAATCGTCGGGATTCACTTCATAATTTGATATCTGGCAAAAAGAAAAAATGCTTGTTTCCATTCCACATATTGCATATACCAATATCTGTGTCTTGTGATTTTTGAGGCCTTTGACTATTTTGTGAGTTTATAGAAAAACATAGAGGTTGCCTTAAGTAAGCCATGAGAGCTGAATTGTAACTTCTAGTACTGTAGCTATAGTTCAAGAGTTACAGCAATCCCAAACTGTAGTGCTTAGATAGTGACAGAACATGCAGACATGTGTACCTGTGAAGAGAACTGATATACACACACACACAAATGAATAGAATCCTTTGTACTTACGGTAGAAGACATATTCAGTGTAGCTTGACCAGATCTTGTCATCTGTGTATTGGTTGATGAAAGATGCTGTCACCGATGAGTTACAGGCCACCATGTGGAATCCACACTCTGACAACATATCAAAAGCCCTTTCCAGATGCTTGAATTTGAGATAAAATCTGGAGGTGTATCTTTCTGGGGCTCGGTCAGGGTCTCTGCTTTCATTCAAAGTTTCTCCGAAGACTTCTTTTGCCAAGGAAATCCTTCCACACACCAAAATCCGGGGAACTCTCCGAAACTTGGCATCTGCCTGCCCCTCCCTGCCCAAGGTGCAGGATCCCCGGTAACCCACAGTAATGAATCCCCACTTGCGGTCAGCAGGGAGCATAGAGGAAGGGGGGCAGATTCTGGTGTCACTTCCTTGGGAGGCATCTTCAAAGTCACTGTGGCAGAATTCATCTGGGCTTTGCTTGATTTCATCTGGAGTCAGGAGTTTGACCAAGTCTGGAAGCTGGAAGTACTCGGCCTCCCTTTTCAGTCTTCCTCTTTCTGGAAAGTGATCAGGCAGGACCACCTGCCTGTCCCTGAGATAGTCCAGAATATAACGGAACAAGAATCCATCTCTGTCAATGAAAAACCTTCCCTTGGAGTCCTTGGCTAGATCATTAGCTGTGTCTCTCTTTGGGGAAAACATTTTCCACAGGAGGGAATGAGGGATGCTTATTAATGTGGAATGGCGAGTGAAGTAAACTTGACCCCCAACATTCAGCTCTATGACTTCAGGGAAGGAGTTGGGAACTGCAGCCCCTTGTTCTCGAGGATAATAACGACTACAGTTTCCACTCAGAGCCATTGTCCCTTTCTTCTTTTGCTATTTTAATTTAAAGGTGCAGTACAATGGAGTCACAGCCTTATCCTTTGCATTCACTTGGAAGGGAGGGGAAAGGATGCTAACTGGTTAAAAATGATCTCCTCTTACCCCGGATTTTTTTTTGCCCCAGTAAAGCAAAATTTAGAAGAGTCCACAGGTGAAGTGATGCTGAAAAAGTACTTTGAACCCTCGCTGGTGTTGAGCTATCACTTCATGGAATATAATCAACTCATCTACATCAGATCTTCCATCAAGCTCAGTAGCCAAGGCAGGCCGAGTTCCCAGGTGCTCAGAGGTCTGTCTGAAGGAAAAGAGACAAAATTATGTCCTCAAACCCAGAATGAGTCAGAAAAAGAGAGACCTCTGGAGAGAGGAAAGAGAGGGGGAGGGGGGGAAATAAGAGGCAGGGAGAGAGATTATTTTACATAAGCAGCCCTGGTACTACTGATTTCAGCCATTTCTCAACTAAATTGTAGCTTCTCTCTCGCTATTTTGTGTCTATATGTTTATCCATAAGCTTCTGTCTCCAGCAATTAGTATTAAAAACAATCCCATTTGGATTTCTGCATTAAAAAGGAATATGCAATTTTCAACTTCTAAAAGGGGATCTTTTTTCAGCAGGACAGGAAAAGCAGTAAGTCTTGGAGCTTACCTTAGTAATGCTGGAGACCCAGTTCTTGTGAAGAAATAATCATTTGCAAAGCAATCAGAATCCACAGCCACACTGAGTCTGGATCTTGTCAAATTCCAAACAGGTAAAGGACAGAGGTATCAATGAAAAGTGCCAGAGAGATGTGCTCTTGGAAAAGAATTATTATATATATATATAATATATATATATAATATATGTATATATGTGTATTTGTATATATGCAGGTCTGTGTATGTGTTCACTCTCGATCTCAAGTTAAAACAAGTCACAAAAAGTTCAACGATGATGAGAAGAGGTTGGGTTGAAGAAGTAAAACACTGAAAATATTCAACCAAAGCTTCTCCAGAAAAATCAAAAATCAAAAAACAAAACCTTCAAAAAGGATCCTTAAAACAGAGGAGAGTTGCAAGAGGTACCGGGACTTAGAAGCTTTTCAGAAAGCTCAGAAGCAGAAAGACGGACGGATGTGCGGGGCTGGGGTCCCAGGTAGCCAGCCCACCTGCCGGCAAGGGCAAAGGGACTCCCATGTTCGCACCGGTGGGAGCCGAGACCGCCGCAGCGCGGAGAGGCCGGCGGGGGGCTCGTGGCTCCGGCTTCTCCGGCGACGGAGCTGGGTGGTTCCACAGTTCCCAGCGCAGTTCGGATGCTGTTGTTTCAGCAGTGCAGGCAAGAAACCATCCAGGGAAATGACTATTACATCATCTTAAAGGAATATGGCTTAGAGAAAGCGGAGGCAGCTCCCGAGTCACGTCCTCCTCGGTGACAGGTTGCCAGGACTGACGGGGACGCCGCGCCCGGCCATGGGCACGCGACTTCCAGGCGCTCAGCTCTGTGCTTGGGGCGGGGACGCGGCGATGCGCAGCCACTTCCCTCCCTGTCCTGTCCTGGAGTCTGGAGTTTCCAAGGGCCTTTTCCTCGCCGTTTCTTTCTCGTCCTTACCTCCACCAACACCCTCAACAACCCCACCACAGACACACACAGCAATAACCCTCCACTCCGAGGTGAGGTGGACACAAGTGATTTTCATTTGAAAAAAATCTTCAAACAAACCATTTTCACATGCACTGAATTTCTGCTGAAGGGCACATTTCCCCTCTAAAGCACTTTAAAAAAAATCCCAACAAATGACCCAATGTTCAAGCCACAGTGTTTGTAATCCTTTGATTAAGATCATATTCACCCAAATGCCCTCCTTTATTTTTTCTTCATCCGTCTGTCACCGCCACTCCAGCAAAGAAAAACCAGAAAATAAAACCATACAGGAATTAATGATGTCCTTTCAAAGCGAATAATAAAGCACTGACACCTATAGAAAAAGCCCACAGGTTATAACAGTAAGTCATTATCTTTTGGCTTACCTGTAAGAAATTGCTACCTGCAACCCTTTCTGGGCTGTTTCCTTACCGAGCATCTCTTTGGACATGCCCCTGCCCCCTCCCAACTTATCCCAAGAGCACTCTGGTGGAAGGCATGCCTGCTAAGAGACATTTTACTCTTGTCCCAGAGGGCTTCCTTAAGTGCATCATTAGAGTTTCAGGAAGGCATTTCCAGGGCAACCTAATCCACTAACAAAGTGCTTCCAGTTGAGCCTGCCAGTCAATAATGGTCCAGCCAACAGCTTACAGTAAGTCGGCCATTTCCCCTTTAAAACACCAGTGTCTTAGGGCTCACATTCCTGATGAGAATATACTACTTCATCAATAAATAATACACGTGAGGTATACTCCATCCCAAACAATTTCTATTTAAAAAACAAAAACCAAAAATGGAGGGGAATGTATGAATTGGGTGCATTTATTGGATAGGATACCTGTGTTTATGGCCCGCCTTGTCTCCAGTATTAGTTTGAAGATAGACTCAAAAGTAGGATAAGTTAATTTCTGTTTTAGCAATCTTTTCTTTCAATAATCATTGGGTTGCAAAACACATTCAGAGTATTAGCTAACACTCCAACACCTGATTATATTTGACTTTGTTTCCTTAACTAATGCATTAACCTGTTCTGGCCTCAATCATCAGGATTTTACTGCTGGACCAATCAAGGAAATGTTTGGTATGTGATGCACTTATATCGCCATCTAGTGTCCAAAAGTATCAGTACAGATCTGATACGTGGGCCCTTAGCTGAGCCAAAAAACTAAAACAAAAAAAAATTTTTAAATAAATTTCGCTTTTACTTTTAAGTTTTTATACTGATTTGAGTTTACTTGGCATACACTATTCACCATGACAACAAAATAAACATTCAATTGCCACCAGGTTAAGGAAAAAAATAAATCTAAATCTAGGCCTATTAAGTGCTGGTTTCGGTTGTTAAAGCAGGCAAATGTTTTTGTTTTCTTTCATTCTAAGAGAGGATCAGTACACCATGACAATAGCTTTGGAAGTCAGGCATTAAAATACTACCGGACTAGTTTGGCAGGAAGGAGAGGAAGAGAGTAAAAAAAAAATCAGTCTTTTGAAGCTAAAAAAACGCTTGAGAAATGCACATTAACCATTCTGATTTAAATTGCAAGCCATCTTAGAGATACAGAAACTGAGAATCAGAGAGGGAAATCATTTCCAAATGGTCACACAGCTGCAGAGAAGTCGAGCAGGCTTCAGTCCACTTCCCATTCAGTATGATCAACATCTTATTTTCAATCTTATATATTCTAGACTAGGGATAAGAGGACATAAAGAAAATGAGAAGAATTTAGAAATTATTACATTTGTTTAAAAAAGCAAGTAATTTTAACCAATTTAAATTTCAAACCTAAAAGATTTTATGATTTAGAAGAATAATACTCGGAATTTCATAAATGAAGAGTTCTGTTTATTGGTCTAGGTCTTATAGGTTAAGTTATTTTTGAGACAAGTAATTAGTAACAGTTTTTTAAAGGGACAGATGAGACCTAAGAAATTAACACAAAGCATGTGTTAATGCCAGGACAGAGGCTCATGGGAAGAGCTGAGTAAAAGGGGAACCAGGTGAGCCAGTGACTCACTCCTCCAGAGACCTCAAATTTTTACTATAAAACTTTTTGAAACGTGATTATGCGTACACTCACTCTGAAGACTGAGAAACATAAAACCTTCACCAGACTACCTTAAGCTTGTGGCCTGTGATTTGCTGAGGCCATCTGAAACACAGTCTGAATTTTTAATAAACACTGTGAATTTTCTGTTTTCCAGTTATATTGCATTATATCATCTTGTGCCAAAATGTTCCTTTATTATCATAAACAGTTAATAATGAAGAACTGCTTTGCAGCTCTCTTTGGGAATATCTACTTTTTAATCCACATGGAGCCCCAAGCATTCAAGATGACCTGAGTCTCTCCCTTCCTGAAGAGTCAGGGGGGTGGTTTAGAGGTTGGCCTGCAGCCTGTTCCTGTTGGGTCCTCAGACCTCAGGTTAACCACCCTGATATGTGTTAGTCTTTGCTGTTTTTGTCTCAGGGACTCAAACAAAGGAGAGGTGAGATTTAAACGTTAAAAGTCCTGAAGGAAGCAAAGCAATACACCATTCGGAGAGACTTAAATAGTGCTGGAGTAAGCAGGCCAGTGTGTCTCTGGGAGGCTGTCAGTGAGCCTTCAGAAGAGGCAGGAAGCCAAGCCCAGGCTGCAAGTGTATTCCTGTCCTTCGTGTCAGCAGATAGCACTGCTAGTGTTATTATTCTCTCCTGGCAGCTCTCCGCTGAAACACTGTGGGATGGCACAGTCAGCAGAAGGCAGAATAACAGACAGCAACAGATTTCTCTTAGGGGAAGAGCTCTTTGTGATATTCAGACCTCTAGCACCTCAAGACATATTCCAGGTAAGTTGTGAAATTGACAAGATGTGTCTTAGCTCCTGTTTCCCTGCCCCTCCTTTTCACACACTCCCATAGCTGAACGTTGAAGAGTTTATTCTCAAAAGGACAATTTTAATTTTGGACTCATACAATCATTTCCCACATCCTCACACCTAACACACCCTTGCATGTCCTGTTCCATCCAGCAGAAGTAGCATTTATGCTGACTGTCCTTGCTCTCAGAAAGGGACTTGATCTCATAAACTTGCTCATACAAAGATGCTGCGCACTCAGTGTTATGTACCCCCAAGCACTCCTGCATTATCACCATTGTCTAATAGATTTTGTTTATGGAGGTGAAGCATCAAATCCTCAACACAGCCATCAGCCCTTGTTGAGCTCTTCCTAGCCAGCTATGTGACTCTGGCCTAGGGATTCGGTGTCTCTCCACCAGAGTAAGATGGCAATAAGAAGTTCTGCCTCCCAGGTGTGTTGTGCAGATTAAACATTATGATGTGTTTAAATCCTCTGGCACATTTTGTAGCTCTTAGTGAATACTTAATACAGGCTGTTAGTATTCATAACAGTGGTAAAAGGAGTTGTATTCATTGTTCTTAGACCCCAGTAGAGGCATAAGGAAATTATGCAACATGTCCAAAGATTGAAATTCAGTTCTATTTCCAAAATCATTGGGGGATTTTCATCATTTTGGTGAATGAGACAGAGCAACAGCATGGGGAACTGAAAATAAACAGTATCCCAATGGTCAAAAATGGAAATGTCACCATCTTTTGCAGGGATGCTACTTACGTGGCACCCTTCTATTCATTCCATGTGGATGTATGAAGTGCCTGTGTGGCATCTAGCATGGTGCTAGGATGTCGAGATATAGAGCTAGATTTGACATAATCTTTGCACTCAAGCAATCACATGCAAGCACACACTCAAATTCAAAATCATACCAATAAAAAATGATTTAAAATCATAGATTCTTGAGCACTGTCTTTATGTCCCAAAATATGCCTGATGCTATATGCACCCTTTGGTCCTAGGTAGTTCACTTATTATTTGGACAAGCCATTTAACCTCAGGTGGCCTCTGCTGCCCTACCTATAAAATGAAGTTGTCTCCCTTTAAAGAGATCCTGTGACTGATGACAAAATAAAGATAAAATATAGCTGCCAAGTCTTCAAAGACATCCCAGGAAGTAATTTGCTATGTAAGAAACAAAAGATGAAGGCAGGAAACAGCAATCTTTCTTGTTAATGTAAAGCCTTAGAAGAAAGAATTTGGATGAGACTAGAATAATCTTAGAGTTGGAGGAAGAGGCCCTTCTAGGTCATCCACCCTAGCCCCTGATCCAGTTAAAGGTCTGAAGGAATGTAAAATGTTTAGTCCAGTCATTTCTCTCAGTCTCTCACTGAAAATACTCTTGAAGCCTACTTACATAAAAAACAAATGAAAGCAAAAGCTGTTTGGATCACCACGGTGCCTCTGAATGGAAGTCTACAGGATACAAGCTTGTTTCAAGTGAGCTATCATCTTGAGATCTCATTTTAAAAAATCAAAAATTTGCTGCTATGGAAAAAGTACTGTTCTTCAGGCGTAAGGGCAACATTCCTGACTGCATTAGTAGTTTTAGAATGTGTGTATGTCTGTACCCATTTCTGTAGTATTGATGTGAAGTCATGTATCAAGTTTCTCTTTAATACAAGGAAGCATTTCTGAAACAAATGGTCGAGGTTAGGAGTGTGGAGTTTGACCATGAAGTTGATTGTTATGGTTTTGACATGAGGTGTCCTCCAAAAGTTCCTGTGCTAATGCAGGAATATTCAGAAGTGAAAAGATTTTATCATGAGAGCTTTAACCTAATCGGTCCTTCCTACTTTGAATGGACTGAATGATGGTAATTGTAGGCAGGTGGGTCACAACTGAAGGAGGTGGGTCACAGGGTGACCTAGAAGGGTGCATCTTCCCTTCAGTTCCTTTCCCCCTCTTCTCTCTCTATATTTCCTGCCATGAGCTGAGCAGTTTTCCTCCATTGGGCCCTTCCTCCATGTCTGGCTCTCCTTGGACCCAGAGCAATGGAGTCAGCCACTTATGAACTGAGACCTCTGAAACCATGAGCCCCAAGTACCCTTTTCCTTTTCTAAATTGTTCTGGTGGAGGATGTTGGTCACAGTGACACAAAAGTTGACTGAAATATTGATTAAATGCAACTCTTATGCATGTGTTTGAAAACCATAATCTCGTTAGCATGAGGCAGAGCCAAAAGAAATATTGACTGTTTCTTTCTGTCTATCTCTTTTTTTTAGACATGTCTCCTTAATTTGCTGAAGCTGGACTCAAACTTGTGCTTGTCCTACCTCTGCCTCCTTAGTAACTGAGATTACAGGTGCATGCCACTGCACCAAACTTTATTCTATTTCTTAAAATAGATTGGCAAATGAGGAAAAACAAAATATAGCTGCCTATCAGTTGGTTTCGGTAAATACACATGCATTATTTTAGTAATAGCTATGGGAAAAAAAAAAAAGAGGTCTACCCAATGCTCCTACAGTTCTTTCCCTACTGTCTGTTCAAACAAGTCATATTATCACTGTATGATGCCTGTTACATATGTTAAGTTATATGTGTTGGCAACTTTCTCATGATGGTGCAGTATATTATATAGTGTATCTTATCTCTTAGTCAAGGAAGAGTGTATTTGTAGGCCAATAATTATTAATTTTTTATCTCCTACAAAGGACACCCATTTTTCAAAAGTCATCTGCAAAGTCAGGAGTAAATCACTTTGCCTCTCTGAGAATATTCTCATGTATATATTAGGAATAAAAATATCCACTCTGCAAAGTAGATGTAAGGACTAGAGATAATGTTCTGAAACTGCTTGGCAGATAGTAAGTGTTCAATAAGTAATGGGCACCATTATATTTAGGCTCAACTCCATCACCACTCCCCACGCCCTCTGATTTCAGTGCATACTCATGGGTCTGTGTGAGGAGTAGATGGAAGGGGACCAGGTTACTCATTCATGCTGGCAATGTTGTTACTGGTCCCTTTCCTGAGGGATTTGTTCACCCTGCCAGGATGGGAGTAGGAGAAAGCAGAAGGGATACTGGGAACTCTAATTACATTTGTCCTTGGAGATTGATAATTGGTTAATTTTAAAACTCACACCCTGACTTGGAAGGTAGCAACACCTTTCAAAGAATGATGAATGGAGGAAAGTAAATGAACAGGCTGGCTCATTCAAAATATCTCACATCATTTTATAGTGATTCAGCACTGTCACTTTGGTGTGGCAATTGTTTGTAGAAGGCATTTTTCACAACTAAATCCGATATGTCATATAAGTTGGTTGAAATGAATTGGAGCAGTGTCATCTGCAGATGGAAAGCAATAGGAAGAAAGAAGGGCAAAGACCACATAATGAATGGAAAGATTCAGCTTGAGAAGAACAATTGAATTATTTCAACAGAGAACTTGAGATAAAAGCTGGGGATTGCAGATATGCTGTGAAGACGACTTTTTTCCTTGTCTTTTGAGTTATTTGTAAGATATTCATGGGGCTGGATCATTTCCTATTCATATCGGTATCCCCCAGCAGGTAGCACAAGGCATAACATCTGAAAGATGCTCAATTAATTAATGTTTGTTGCATTTAATTGCAGGAGCAAGAGTGATATCTTCAGAATAGCCCAAGAAATTGACATATTAAAAAGCTGACAGGGTCATGTCAGAGCAAGGAATGGGTTGTGAACATAAGGTAGTTCATCCCAGTTTATTTCTCAAGGCACTTGAGTTCTGCATACTAGCAGGGACCTTTTGATTTTGATTGAGCCCCAGAGAAATAAACGGGATGCAAAAACCAGCCTCTTTGAGCCCAGTACAGAAAAGAGGTTATTCAAGGGTTCCAGGTGGAATCAAACTGGAATGGAAGAAAGACAATTAATAGAAACATTTCTGAAAAGGTTAAGATTTTACAAAATCTGAATGACACAAGTTTCTTAAAATAAAACCATGCCTGTGGCCAAACAAATGAACAAGATTAGCAAGTAGAACTGACCCTAACTGCCAGACAATTTCATTTACACCATCTCTTTTCAATTCCTATAACAACCCTAAACTGTTGGTATTGTGGGGAGAATAAAAGAGTCTCTACAAGGTTAGGTCACCAGCAGCAGATCACACAAAACTTGTCTCACCCCAAAGCCCCTTTGACTATACCAAACCTATTCAGGCATGTTATTCCTTTTATTAAGTATCCTCAGTGTGTACCCAATATTTGAGTTTGGTATCCCATACAGCAATAACACATTCCTAGCTAGATCACCACTGTATCTTCAGTTTTAGTTCAGTGCCAGGCATAGAGAAAGCACCCCATAAGTCTTTGTCAAACAAATGATTGTTAGAATGAATCAGCTAATGAATGAGTGAATAAATAAATAAATGAAAGAATAAGCTACCAAAGGGAACATTGATATCTAAAAATTTCAGCTGGATACAGCAAGGAGTGCAATCTCATGTGGCACATTTAATTTTCTTCACTTCCAGAATGTTAGTTCCAAATGGGAGTATAATCCAAGGGTTACAAAAAATAAAATAAAAAGTTTCTGAATATAGCATCAGAGGACTGGCCCTTCGTGCATAGAAAAGGGTGAGCAATAGAGGTATCTTTTTTTTGCTCCAGAATTTAGACTCTTATAGAAATAAGAAATTGTTTTTTGGCATAATAATCTCCCACCAGAGCAATAAAATCCTACTTTGGGGATTCCTTTAACTCTTAAGATGCTAGGAAAAGTATTTATATTTAAAATATTTTGAGATGGTTCTAGACATTTCTAATCCATTGTTTTATGAATTAATCTCTCTGCATCTGTTCCCAAAATGTAGGGGGAAAGGGGTAGAAGGCCTAGTACTGAATAGATCTACACAGAAACATGTATTGGGCATAAGATTTAAGGGACAAAGCACACCCTTCAAATATGACATGGGAAACTTCATCCTTTGATGCTGTATAATGTAGATTTTCAGAGCTTCTGCCAAGGAAATTGCGTGTTACTGCTGTAGACACTGATCTGAGCTTCAAGCACATCTCACAATTACCCTAGGGTCTCTCAAAATGACAGGCCGGTGTGCAATGTGTAGTTCCAATCACTACCTGAGGACATCATGCAATCATTTGAGAGGGGGCCAGTGTTGTATATCTTCCTGATAAATCTGGTTGCCATTCATCAGGGAAAAGAATGTTGTGAACAAAAGGAGTGACACACAAAAAAAGATTTATGTATCTGATAGAAACCAGATTCAACCTGATGCCTCCTGACCAACCTCTTGAATTTTTCATATATCTAAATTAGGTCTCAAGAGGAGTTATATACAACTATGCTGTTGAAGAGTCATCATACTGGACACAGAAGCTACAGTTATCGCAGGGTGAGACATTTAATAAAATCATAAATTAAGATGAAAACTTGGATAAATGGGCTAGCTATAGAGAAATATTAAATGTCTTATTTGCACCAGAGAGTAAGAAAATACATCCTCTTACTGCCATTTTATTCAAAGACACTTAAACCTATTAAGTATAAAAACAGAGAAAGTAACTACCTAAAGGAAGTAATAGGTGGAGTCCATGATGAGCACATCAGTGTTCCACAACAGTAATAACACAGTAACTTCCCTTAAAAATCTCACTTACAGAGCTATTGACTAGGGCTTGGTATATCTTGGTTGGCAGAGTGAATGTTATATGTAAGGCCCTGGATTCAATCCCCAGCACCACAAAAGAAAAAGTAAGAAAGAGCCACTGGCTAACACAGATTCCTTTCCCACAGGTCCATTTCCACTTAGTAATGACAAAGTTTTTTTGTTTGTTTGTTTGTTTTTCACCTTTGACAAAGGTTGTTAAAGTCCAGCAAAAGCAGCTTTGGGCTTCTTTCAACTCCTTCTTCTGGTCCATGTCTCTCATTGTCATTTGCTTATGTATTATGTCTTCTCTTTATAAGAAACCATCAGGTGGGCTGGGGTTGTGGCTCAGTGGTGGAGCACTTGCCTAGCACATGTGAAGCACTGGGTTCCATCCCTGGCACCGCATTAAAAAATAAATGAAATAAGGGTATTGTGTTCATCTATAACTAAAATTATTTTTTAAAAAAGAAACCATCAGGTACTGTAGAGGAGCTAATGATGAATCAGACATAAGTCTTACCCTCAATAAGCTTATAATTCAGTAGGGCAAAACAAAGGGAAGCATTTTGTAGACAACTGAAGCACAGAAAAGGTAATGATTGCTACAAAGAGAACTGGGGAGAACTGCAGAGCTAACCAAAGACGAAGTCATTTTTTGAAACACTAAGGAACGTCATGCTTAGCCCAAAGTGCCCATTAATAAATTATTGATGGACTAAAGCAAGTGCCCCCTTGCATCACTATACATTTCCTGGGTATGAAGTCAAAGAGGCACTCATCTAGAATTCACTTAGAACTGCTCCAGTTGGGGGCTGGTTCATTAAGGGACTGATGATCTCAGAAATATTTTATATGTGTATATGAATGTAAGCCCATTGCAGCAGTGGACTATACAGCTGATTTATGTTTGGTTCTCAGCCAATTAAGACTAAGAGCCATTTGAGTGACCCTTTCCAGGCTGTTTACACACTCCTCCAAGGCCCTCTTTCTGTCATTACCTGTGCATCTGCAATCTCTTTGGTTGAAGATGACTGACAAAAGATGTGTGAGCCACAGTGTTGGGGATGCTACAAAAGATGGCAGAAGATGCTGGATGGAACAAGCAGGCTTCAGTGCAATAACTCCAAATGCTCCTGCAGAGATGGTCCAAGACACTCAGGTCAGGAATTTGTTGTTGCTTGGTAGAAATCTTTTGACCTGTTGAAGGACAACATAAGCCTCCCTATAGATACCACAGAAAGATGTGAAGAAATCTATGGCCAGAGGCATATCACATCACAACATCAGGAGTGTAGAAGAGAAAGAAGGATCATTTCCTAAGATTGACTTCAGCAGCACATCCCTAGTGTACCATACTGCCATACTTACTCACAGTACCAATATAGTTAACATGATCATTTCCGGGAACAGATCTCCACACTAAAGAGGGTATGCCTATACATTAAGGCCGGAGGTAAGGAGGAGAGAATTCCAAATACTATTTCTATTTTCACTACCTGGAAGTCCTGTGGCTAAAGAGACTCCGAGGATCTGGGGAAGCTGACTTGGTGTATGCCATAGTAGTTCTTCAGGCAATGTGTAACATGGGAAGTCTAAAAGATCACACACACACACACACACACACACACACACACACACACACACAACTTTGGAGCAATTGTGTCAACTTTTATTACTGCAAATAAAGTATGTCTGACTTGTTCAACTAATATTTGAGATAGATAAGGAAAGAAACCTACCCAGAAATACTAAAAACTAATGATTATTTTTAATAGCAAAGCAGTGGGACATCATGTTGGACTTTGGAATCAGGAAATTCTGGGGATGAATCCCAGCTTCATCATTTACCAGCTGGAAAAGTCCTATCACCACTTTGAGTCAAAAGTTTTTCATCTATGCAGTAAGAATAACAACTGTTCTTCCTTTATACAGATTTCGTGAGAACTAATATGACAGCAAATGTTAAGTGATTAGTTTACCACCTACTCCATAGGAAGGGATCAACAAATATAGCTTTTGGTATTCTATGACTTACCTAATGCTTAGTATTTTTAAAATGCTTTTTCCTCCCAAACTTATTTACATTATCAGTTCCATGAAAGCCTGTCACTAATGCTAGCCAGATCTTATTCTGAACCCCTTGTGGATCCAAAGGGAAGGAAATAAAGCAATTGCTTTTATCTCCTTTGGACACAGACCTCCTACTGAAAGATGTTTGGAGCAGGTCAAAGGGCATCATACGGCGATATTGTAATTATTCTAATCTAGATAGCATACTTTCAATTAGCAGTGTAAATCACCTCTTTCCCATAAACTCCAGACCTTGCTCTACAGTTGTTACATGTCACTTGTTTCAGCACAGTTCCTTGTCCACAAGGATGTTTGGGCTAAAATCCACACATTTTTGAAGTTTTCTTCTCCCGTTTTCTGACCTAATTCAATCTCAATGCACCATCATCACTATGCAAATGACTCCAAAATCTAAATTTTTGTCTTTGATCTTTTCCCAATTTCTATATGCCTACTAGAAATCTTCACATGGACCTACCAGGACTATTTCATACTCAATTTCAGAGCCAAATATCTTTTTGTAACTGCATCCATTTTATTCTACCAACTTCTCTTTTTCTTTTACTATTAATGTAATCACTAGGCATTCTCTCTCTCTCTCTCTCTCTCTCTCTCTCTCTCTCTCTCTCTCTCTCCCTCCCTCCCTCCCTTTTACACAACTGCAAACTCATCTTATGATTTATCTTTATGTTAGTCATATTTTGGCTACTATAACAAAATACTTGAGATAATCAGCCTATACAGAGAAAAAATTTATTTTGCCTCAAAGTTTCAGAGGTTATAGTCCATGATTGGTTAACTCATTGCTTTGAGCCTGGGACAAGCAGCACATCATGGCAGAAGCACATGGCAGAGTAAAATCCCTCATGATATCAGCCAGGGAACAAAGAGAAAAAGAATAAAAGGTCAGGATCCCATAATTCCCTTTGGAGACAGTTCCCAATTTCCTATGTACCTCCCACTAGGCCCCACCTCTCAAAGATTCTGCCACCTCCCAATAACACACCCTGGGGATGTAAATTTGCTTATTCAACAAATAATAATTGAGCATTTTCCATAAACCTGGTGAAGCACTAAACTGTATATTTGACCTGTTGGGGACTCAGAGATGAACAACATAGTCATCTCTTTGCCTTTAGGATATGTTCATTCTCAGCCAAAAACAGAGATTCTAAACAAGTAAATAAATAAAACAGTAACATAATTTCAAATAGTGAGGTGAGCTATGAATAAATAGGTCATATGAAAGTTGTGATGAGGGGCCAAGGAGGAAAAGATGGATACTGCAGGTGGGGCCTCTTTAAGGACAAGAACTGAGACAAGAAGTCAGCTAGGAAAAATCCTGGGAACACTGTGTCCTGGGCTAAAGGAAGGCAAGAGCAAAGGCTCAGACCTCTGAGGTAAGACTGAGTTTGATGTTCAAGGAACTGAGAAGGCCACTGAATTCAAGATTGTAGGTCTGAGAAATAGATAGGGACTGAGCCACATGGAGCCCCACATAGCAGGCTAGGAGTGTAGATTTCATTCTAAGTGTGAAAGGAAGTTGGTAAGTTTAGATGCAAGTGAAGTGTATTCTGGTTTACTTTTTTTGGGGGGGGCAGGGGTTTTGTTTGTTTTTATGACTGCTTACTGTGGGGTAAATGTCTTTCACCATATGTTTTTTAAAAGACCAAACAATTAATAACTGTTAATAACTGTGTAACAATTAATGGATTCTTGGGGGAACGAAATTCAAAGTATGGAAATTAGTGAGAAGAATTTTCAGAATCCAGATAATAGATGATGATGTTTAGACTAGGGTTGAGGAAAAGTGAGGAACAGCTGGCCATGATTGTGGATGCCTTGTGGAGATGTGGGGCATTGACACATGACCTGTTAACTTCCTCCAGCCTTCCAAGCTCTTCATCCCAGTTCATTAAACACAAAGCCAACAGGGTGGACTTTCTATGGATGCCCTTCTTTGCCCATGTATCTTAATTGGCTCCTCATTGCTTACAGAATAAAGACCAAATCCCCTGATAAAGGTTCAGAGTCCCATGCTATCTGATCTCACCTACTTCAGAAATACGTACAAATGAACTTATAAAGAAAGAAAAAAAGAGTAAGAAAGCAGTCCAGAATTCTGAAAGAAATCATTTCATGAACAATGATATACACAGAAAGTTCTGATACTGGCTTTTGATGTGTGAAGGACCAGAATTTATAGCTTTTTACCTGCTCTTAGAACCTGAAAGTTTCTGTCAGTTAAAGAGCCACAATATGTCAAGCAGTAAACTTCAACTTCCAATGAAAGAATTAGGAAAGCTCTGGCAACTGAAAGAAATCAAGTGACCCTTTGAGCACAAATAAATACATGAATTATTTTCTGATGACCCTCAGTTTCATCCATTCCCCTACTTATAATCTCCAGTGACAATGCAATTGAAGGAATACCTTACGACAAAATGTAATGATCAGGTTAGTTAACCATGCAGAGAGAGAGAAATTGATAGAATGAGTTCATTCATCACATTGAAACTGTGATCTGCTTTCCCTTCTGCCTGAAACAAGCATTTTTTGGAAATTGAAAATTCACGTCAGGATCATTAAACCAACTTAAGTAGTCATTGGAATTAACAGAGCGACAGAAGGGGGCAGTGCTGTCCCAGTTCTTGCATGGACTCGAGGCCTTAACAAAGGGAAACTGAAAGTGACCTGAGTAATACATTTCATTTATTCACACAGGGTCTGAAGTGAATTTCAGTTTCAATTGCTTATTTCTTCCAACTAGCTAAGTCGCAAGCCCCCAGAGAGAGCAAGGGGATCCCCTCATTGTCTGCCACCCTGATATCTCAGTGTGGCCTCAAGACATATAAGCTCATCTCTACATTAGTTATTAATTGTTTGGTCTTTTACAAAACATATGGTAAAAGAAATTTACCTGACTGGATCATAAAAGAAAGATTCTCTATATTTAACATGGAATCATTCATCAGGCCCTAAAGTTTCTTTGTATGGAAAGAAAAATGAACATATGCAGCTTTATACCCAAGTACTTCCTCAAAAATGTTTGATGACAGCTTGTCTACATAAAATAGCAGGACAGGAAAGGTCCTGGTCCTCAAGATGACTTAATAGACAAGACTGGACATGGGTCAGTCAGTGGAGAGAGGCTGCCAAGTTCCGCACAATAGTGTTAAGAGTCATGGGGAGGAATGCAGCTTCACACAGAGC
Organism: Sciurus carolinensis; assembly: GCF_902686445.1. Lineage (NCBI taxonomy): Eukaryota > Metazoa > Chordata > Mammalia > Rodentia > Sciuridae > Sciurus > Sciurus carolinensis. The sequence continues at coordinate 102,357,138 of NC_062218.1, read as the reverse complement.
CCTTCACCCTCGGCCCACCACCACACTTCTCTCTTCTCAGAGAAGGGACTTCCACCAATGACTTCAAGTCAAAAGCTGAAGGGTGTGTGGCTTTCACATTGAAGTTCTGATCATCTACATTTTGATAACAGTTCTGGAAACGTTTCCACTCCCTACCCCTATCATGAAACAAAGGGGCATTAAGGAAAAAGATGCTCTATAACCATTTGACAAGTGAAGGAATACATGCATCGAATGCCTAATATTGGTGACAGTTAGTGAAACTCACCTGTGGCAGTGAATGAGGATTTTTGTGTGTAGTGTGGTGCCTGTGTGTGCCCACTCATTCATACAATAAATATTGGTTGAGTGTGTTCCATGCACCAGGCACTGGTCAAGGCATTGAGAATATAGCAGTGGACATAAAATTAGTCAAAGCCCCTGCCTTCATGGAGTTTACATCCTAGACAATAAATTAATAAACAAATCAAATGTGAAATCATGACAAGTATTGTAGAGAAAAGTAAAGTCAGGAGAGGAGGGTATTCATTGCCATTTTGCATAGAAGGGTCATTAACACAACAGGGGCAGAGGGGACAAGGAAAGAGAAAAGGGGAAGCAAGTTCTTTAGCGGTTTAAACTAAACCCAGCAGGTGAATAAGGAGACGCTAAGGAGAGACATTTTCATATAACAATCAAGAGTAATAATAGATAAAATAAGATACCAACTATTGAATTGCTACTTAGTGACTATTACTGTGCTAAGCATTGTTTAATTTATTCTTTACAATAAACCAATTAACCTTTTTAGTGTAACACTTCTGGTGCAAGGAAATTAATGCATCAAAAGAGAGAGAGAGAGAGAGGGAGGGAGGAAGGAGAGAGGAAACAACCAAGTCTCAGGGTAAGTCTCTTGCCCAAGTGATCTGAAACATATGTACAGAGTGTGGATTTGGGGGAGTAGATAGCCTGACTCCAAAGCCTACACTCAACCTAGACACTGGATATGGTACAGATAAGTTGGGGTACAAAATTCATGGACTCGCCTGGAATTGCTCAATCTCTAAGAGAAACAGGTAAATTCCAGTGCAGCAATAGGAGCTATGATGGGGTTCCAAAGAGTTAGAGACACAGAGGAAATAGTGACTATGTGCCAGACAGAGGGTGGGTGAGGGCTCATCAAAGGCAGACATACTCACTAGTGTTTCTGTAATTCATGGCTCTCTCTGGGCCTGGTTACCCACAACTAATCTGCAGTTCCTTCTAAAGCCTCCTTCCGGTGGATTTCCCCAGCCTGGCCCAACAGGTTGTGGTTAGTCAGCTTCATCCTGCACATAAGAAGTCATTCTGACACAGGAGTCACACAAAATCTTTAGAACCACTTTGAAGAAGGAAGAAAAATAACAAATTAGCAACTAGCTGCATAAAAGAATAAGGAATTTGAGAACCATGTGGATTAAAATGAGATGACTGTACAATCTTACAATAGAAGTGAGAATGGAAGATTCTGACAAGCCACACACAACAACCCAAAGACATGGCTGACTACAGTCTCTCAGAGAGGACGCTTGTATTCCGTGAACATTCTCATGACCTAGCACAATTTCATTTAAACCTGAGTCCTTTACCCAGGTTCATATATGAACACCACAAAGTTCATGAATTCCCTGGAGTGGTATACAAAAGGATGTACCTGTTGTGCATTTTCTAGAAACTCCAAACAACTTACTCAAATTTCAATACAGTATATGTTCTCCAAATAGGTTAAGAACTATGCCTTCAATATTTTCACAATGGTTGCTACAGATTTAAATAATTCATAAGTTTCAAAAATTTTTGGTGACTGTTTTGATATCATTTGTTATTCATCATCTTTATCAAAGTGTTTGCAAATTAATGATGCCACTTAGGCCCCCACACATGAGTGTAAGGCATTAACATGACCCCAGGGCTTGCCTTTGATTATGTTGTGCATAGTTGACCTTTTATCTTACTTTTAGAAGATGAGCTCATCAAAGAAAGTCAGTTCAGTAGTGACTCCCAGCCTCTGCACCTATTGGCAAGGAGGGGTGAGGGGTGTGATAGGTATTTGATTGGGAAGGACAGAATTACCTCAGCCATCTGGTGTTTTCAAGTTATACACACCCTCCTACCCAACCCTTCTCCACCCCACTACTCCTATTCCAGTCCTTACTATTCATAATTCAAGTTACGTTCAAGTTACTATTGATACTTTCTCCTTATGTATACTTTGATCATGTTAAGCATAATAACTTAATTTGTTTAGTCGTCTCTTTGTTAAATTTGTTCTCCAGTCATTGAAGAATTATAGAGAATAGTGGAGAATCTTTCATTTCTTTACGGATGCTGTGCAAAAGCAAACTTGCCAGAGTTTGAGATGTTCTACCTACCAAGCACCCGCTTAGCCACTTGTAAGTATCCTTTAGGGGTTTAAGAAAAAAGTTTAGGGTTAGAAAATCCACTTCAAGCTATATAACTCTACACCACACCAGAAAATGAATTGTTGAAAACTATTTTCTCATGTACATTCTATTGAAAGGCCTAAGAAAAGACAATCTAAGATGAGAATTTGGCCTCGATGATCTCTTAATTACAAAATAACAGAAATCATGTAGAGAGATACAGGGCAAATATTTATTTGCTTTCAGAAGTACTAGCAAAAAAAAAAATTTGCAGAAAAGTATCACAACAACAGAAAGCAGATAAAATCGAAAGTTCATTATCAACAAAATATTTGCCTCACAACTTCTACATCAAAGAAGCCTTTTGATTATGACAAGAAGCAAGAAACTATAACAACTGGAGATTACTAGAGTTGTTGCCTCCCCTAATGAAGAACAACTCCAAATAACATCATTTCCCAGGCTACCTGTTTGTGTAAGCTACTCTCCGAGGTAAGCTGCTGCCTACTAAATCAACCGCATCAACTTTGGGGCAGGGGGCAGGCTGGAGCAGTGGTTACTGAAGAATTGACTTGTGCAAATATCTTTCCGAGAAACCTCAGACTGAGGTAGAATAGCTGCTGGCAACAATATTCTAAACCTGCCTCCTCCTTAAACATTTAATACAACTTAAAGACATCTTGAACTCGTAGAACAGTTTTTACATGTGAAACTAAAGATTGCACAGTAGATTTAAATAACAACATAACTCTGAGGTATATGAAACAATCCAGAGATGGACTGCCAAAGAAGAAACTAAATGGACAAATAAGCAATTAAAGTCTACCTCCTGCTACCCATGGATCATTAATGACCCAGTCAAGACATCATTTTCACATCCTTCTCTGTATATGCTCTATCAATAAAAACTTAAATTTGAAGAAAAGAGGGGAAACCACATGGTATTTTGAAATGTCTATAAAAGTAAAGAGTGTCTCTCTCTCTTTCTCTCTTATCGGCATCAGCTCTTGTATTTTTGTTTGTTTGTTTGTTTGTTTGTTTGTTTTTTGAGTACCAGGGATTGAACTCAGGGCACTTGACCAGCCTCTGGAGCCGCTGGGATTATAGGTGTGCACAACCATGCCCAGTCAGCTCTTGTATTTGAAACTCTAAATTTAATGTGAAGAAAACTTTAATATCACAACTACTTTTCTAGACTTTAGGATAAGACACTGTTATTTTTCCATTTGTACCTGTTGGAAAAAGAAAGGCAGTTCTAGGAATGAGATAAAAATGATGCCTGAAATATTACCTGAAATTATGCATTCAATAGGCATAGTAACTATGATTTCAATAAAGAACCAGGACAATGCATTATGTTATTGACAGGTAGAAAATTGTTGAAAGTGGTTTGCAATATCCATGGCTAATCAGAGAAAAGGAGCCTAAGAAATAAATGAGATTTGTCAGATATCTCAAATACATATGTAAAATTTGTGCTCTCCAAATTATTCTTTCTATATTTATATACCTGTAATTCAGAACTCATACGTCCTAAGGAGTATCTTGACTCCTTGATGAGTGATTATTTGAATCATGTTTGTCTCCACCAATGACACTATAAGCTCTGCCAAGGAAGGAATAATGTGTATTTGTGTTTGTCACTGTAACCTGTCCCCAGCATCTGGTACAGTGACTGGCGCATAAAGTGTCTTCATTAACCAAATGGTTAAAGTGGCTCTACAACTCAAGTTTTTCTTCTAGCCGCCCTGCACTTTAGGTGATCCTGTCTCCTTCCCTTCTTTAGTAAGAACTGACAACTTCTGTAGTTCTCATCACCACAGTGAAGTATGACATCTCTAAAAGAAAAGGCAAAAATATTACCTTGAACATTTTTACAAGATAGTAAAACTTTAACTAACAGGTGGTACATTGCCTTGGCAGCTTGGTCTGTTATTGGGAGTGTTTTGAAGAGAAAATGAGGGTCCTTGAAGGACAGTCGAATATTTGCCTAAACAAACTGGTTAAAACCTCCTTCTGCTTTCTTTTAACAGGTGAAAGAATTATGAAAGAGACTTTGCAACTATTTCTTAAAACTGCAAAACTAGAATATCATTAAAAGACTTATACAAGAAAGAGTCAATATTTATGATGATGAAGAGCTCTGACTGGCAACATAGATAATTTATTATTTAAACTTTCAACCACATTCCATTAGGCTCTGAACAGGGACTACAGGTCATTAATTTTTCCTTTCTTTTTTAAGATTAGGGTCCAGCACAAACTTGATACAATAAACTTCATATTTATGTATTTTTCCTCTCGATTGTTGCTCAATGGTAGAGTGCTTGCTTAGCATGTGTGAGGCACTGGGTTTGATCCTCAGCACCTCATAAAAAATAAATAAAATGAAGATATTGTGTCCATCTATAACTAAAAGTTTTTAAAAAAAATTATGGAGTTTAGATACTAGTAAAAGTCATAAATATTTTCTGGGTTGATCAAATGAAGGTGTCTAATGCCTTTTTTGATCATGAACGTCAGGCATTGACATAATTGATAGTAATTAATCAAGTAATGAATTTCTTCTTGCAATATGAACAATTTGCATTTAGTTTTCCATAGTCTGCCATACAATTTTATACAGAAGAGGCATCTGGGAAGATAGCCCCTCAAAAAAGATGAGGATGATATTTTTAAAAGATGGAGTGCCACAGAGGCAAAACAATGTGGTTAAGTACAGAGATTCTAAAGCCAACAGTTTGGGTACCAGTCCTGGCTCTACTGCCCAGCAGTCAAGTGACTTCAGATGAGTCACTTCTCTGTGCCTCTGTCTTCCTCTGCAAACTGAGGATAGTGATGGTTATCCACTTTACAGGAATTTTTGAGGATTAAATAGGTTATGTGTATGGCACTTATGACAGTGCCTGGCACGTAACAAGTGTAAGCTTTTGTTATCATTATTGCTCAGATCTTAAATAAATAGGATACAGTACATCAAATGAGAAGGAAAATGACTTTTGTCATATTGCTAAGATTTTTCTGTATACAGAGAAAGTATCTGATGAACTGAAAGAGCCTCTTGGTAGCAAAGTACTTAAATAGGAATTTCTCCATGGAAGATACACAAATGGCTAATAAGCATATGAAAAGATGCTCAACATCATCACCAGTCTTTAGGGAAATGCAGTGAGCTCTTACCTCAGCCCCATCAGATGGCTGCCATAAAAACAAACAAACAAAAACAAACAAAAAAAATGTGTGGGCCAGAAAGTGGAGAAACTGGAACATTTGTACACTCTTGATGAGAATGTTAAATAGTGTAGCTGCTATGGAAAAGAGTATGGCAGTTTCTTAATAAATTAAAAATAAAATTACCATATGATCCAGCACTGCTGGTTATATATACAAAAGAATAGGAATCAGGGTCTCAAACAGATATTTCTATACCCATGTTCATCACGGTAGTTATTCACTACAGGTAAAAGTTGGAAGCAACTTAAGTGTCTACCCATCGATGGATGAAGGGATAAATAAAATTTGGTATAAATTTGTGTTTATAAGATTGAGCAAATATTTTCTGAATGCCTACCATTTGCTAGGCACTGTTCTTATTCATCAATTAACAAGCCTGCCTGTCCTTCTGGGGCTTTTTTCTAATATAGTACATAAATTCTAGGCCTAGCAGGATGTGTGCCTGTCTGACAGTCTTACTGTCAAAAATTCTCTGGGTTTTATTTTTCTCATCAGTAAAATGAAGTGCGTGTGGTAGGGAACAAAATGATACTTTTCCTTTTTGCATCTGACAAGATTTGAAAAATGATATGTAAATACTGTATGGGATGACCATATCAGAAAACCACTAGGGGGCAAGATGAGCATAGTATAAACATTCTACTGATAGGAAATTCTAGAAACAAACAGGAGCATCAGTCTTTATGCATCATGAAAAAATCAGCAGACAGCAAAGCCTGGGTTTCTCTGGATGAAGGCAGAGTGTTACAGAATAGTTTTCCAAATGTGCTTGATTCTGTGAACAAAGTATTTGATTAGAGACCATGTTTTCATGAGTAATAGCTGTGCAAGAAGCAGAATACTTCATTTGTAATTGACTAGAATCTATAAATGCATATAATAATAGTAAGACTGTGTCTACAGGAACACAAAACACCAACCAATGTATTCAAAACTGAAGTAACTCACGTGTTAGGATCTAAATAATCCATATTTGGAATTCTTTCTTTTGCTTTTTTTTTTTTTTTTTTTTTGGTGGGAGGATAAGTGGTATACTTACTCTTATTTTTTAATTTTTGGTTTTTTCATTGTATAAATTTAAGATGCATGAGTCAATGTTCTGATTTACATATATGTAATGAAATGATTAGTAGAGATAAACAATTTAACACATCCAACACGTCAGAGTTACCCTTTTTATTTTTTTGATAAAAACACCTAAAATCTACTCCAGGAAAATTTCTAGTACATAATGCCATATTACTGACTAGGCCCTCATGCTGTACTTCAGACTTCCAGATTCTTTTGTCCCATATAATTTCTACTCTCTACCCCTTGACTTACAACTCCCAGTATCCCCCTCCTTCTGTCTCTGGTAACCACTCATCTACTGACCCCTTCATTGTATTCAAGTTATTGGAATTTTTTAAATTGTACTTTTTTATAAGATAAATCATACAGTTTTTTTTTTGTGTGTGTGTGTGTGTCCTTCAGTCTCATTCATGTTGTCACAAATAGCAGAATGTATCTTTTTTTTTTTTTTAACTAAGCAATGTGTGTGCTTGTGTGTGTGTGTGTGTGTGTGTGTGTGTGTGAACTACAATTTCTTTATCCAGTGATGGTCCTTTAGGTTTATCCTTTTGTTTTGTTTTGTTTCTGTTTGTTGGCTTTTTTTTTTTTTTTTTTTTTTGGCTATTCTGAATAATTCTGCAACAAACATGGAGTGCAGATGTTTCTACAAGATGCTGATTTCATTTCCTCTACTTATATACCCATAGAGAGATTGCTGAATGGAGATTGCTACTAACTAGTACCAGTCTCCCTGGTCACAAACAACACATGCTATTCTTTTTCCACTTTCATCCCATTGGAAAATGGTAGTTTTAAAACATGTCAAAAATCTTTGACCAGTCTTCCCATCAAAAGTTGGGGTTCTCTAATTCTTTTTTTTTTTTTTTTTCTTTTTTAATACAGTGCTAGGGATCAAACACAGCCTTGTGCATGCTAGGCAAATCCTCTGCCACTAAGCTACACCCTACTACTACCACCACCACCACTCACCCTTCCCATTCACTCACACATTTAATCCAAACTACTTGGGAGTCTGAGGCAGGAGAACTGCAAGTTCAAGGATTGGTCAACTGACAGAGACTCTGTCTCAAAATAATATGAATAGGGCTTGGAATGAAGCTCAGTGGTGAAGCACTTCTTAACACATGGGAGACTCTAGGTTCAATACTCAGAAACACATCTCACCCAAACACACACACACACACACACACACACACACACACTCCTTTCTAGCCTACACAATGCATATGAGGTGAAATGTGACTTCCCAGGATGGTATAGAAACTTCTGTTTGTTTCTCAGGATGCTCTTATGATGTTCTCCCTCAGGATCTAGGCACTGTGTTTTGAGAAAGCCTATGACATATGGTGAAGCCAGAGGCAGGTGTGGTGGGTAAGAGCCCTAGTGAATATCCCACTGTAGCCAACAGCATCAGTGGTCAGATATGTGAGTGAGTGACCAGTGGCTCAGGAGGCTGAGGCAGGAGAATTGCAAGTTCAAAGCCAGCCTCAGCAATTTAGCAAGGCCCTAAGCAACTCAGCGAGACCCTGTCTCCAAATAAAATATTTTGAAAATATAGAGATATGGTTCAGTGGTTAAGCTCCCCTAGGTTCAACTTCCAGTACCAAAATAAACAACGACAACAACAACAACAACAAACGATTCTAACACCCAATCTTCAAGTCCCCAGCAAAGCTGTTTGGAGCAGAGATGAGGTGATCCTGGCAAGTTCTTGCCCATATCACAGATTTGTGAGGAAATAGAATGATGTTGTACTTGTTTAAATCACAAAGTTTTGAGCATTTGTGGGTATTTTTCTTTTTTTTTTAGTTGTTTTTCTGTTTTTGTCTTGACTTTTTACAAAGTAAAAAGTAACTGGAACTTAGGACTATAGAAAAGGAATTTAAGATAATAAACTGCCAAGGAATAAAATTAATGCTTTTGTGGAGTCCCACTGGCATGATGCCTGCTCATTAAAAGAGTAAAAAATTCTCAAGATATGCTGTCCCTCATTGTCCATCCCGTGTGCTTTGTGCACCAGTGCTCAGAACTGTGTGTCTTGGAAACAGATGACAATTTCTCATTTGGTGAGGTTATCGTGGACAGGAAGGCCACCACTGGCAGATCACTGTGAACATTCTCCCAGGCAGCCGGTCTACAAATGAGAGCCTGATGCTGGTCCAGATCTCCCAGATCACAAAGAATAGTGTCAACTTTGCATCACTGTGACAAAATACCTGAGAAAAACAATTTAGAGGAGGAAAGAATGATTTGAGCTCACAGCTTCACAGGTTTAAGTCTGTAATCACTTGGCCCCATTGCTGTGGGCTTGGGGTGAGGCAGGACTTCATGCGGTAAGGGTGCAGTAGGGAAAAGCTGCTCACCTCAAAGCAACAGGGATGCAGAAGAAGGGAGGAAGGGGCATGGGACAAGATGTACCCTTCAAGGGCACAAGGTCAGTGACCCACCTTTTTTAATTAGGCCCCACCTCCCCAATTTCACTACCTCCCAATAATGCCATCAATTATGAGCCCATCAATGCATTAATCATTGCATCATAAAGACTCTGACCAATCACTTCCCAAGAGCTCCTCTGAACACTGCTGCCCTGGGGATCAAACCTTCAACACAAGTCTACCAGGGACATTTCACATCCACCCTCAAACAACTGATGCAATTGGATTGGATGGAAACTCAGCAGTGAGCTTATCAAGTTGGAAACACTGAGGAATAGGAGATCCAGGTTTATCCAGCAAGCTTGCAGCCAACCTGCAGAGGAAACAGAAAAGGACTTCTTTGAGCTTAGACTACCCAGGAGCTGACAGAGTCCATTATATGTAGAACCTGGCACATGATAGAATCTCAGTAAATATTTATTAAATAAATGAATAAGAACCACAAATACAGCATCACTCTATACCATAGAGTTAGGGTACAAAAATATAACATGTCCTTAGTGCTAATATAACTTCTAATGTAAGTAGATGGTTACCATTGCCTACTTACCACCCAATCTCTGTCACCCACCATCTGAAAGTCACAGAAAAGATATCTGGTGACTTTAATACTACCCATTATTAATAAAGATCTACCAGAGCCTTTTTTCTGATCACCTCTTGCTCTGCTGGTGGAAGAAGGGTCCTCTCCACTAAATGGGACCATCCTCTCCCCTTAATAGGACCAGAAGACTTAAAACACGATATACGTGACTCTGGAAAGATGAGACTGGTGGCAGTTTATTAATCACGTGTACTTCCACCTAGGTGAGGAAGAAACTTCATGCCAGGTAGGGCCACGTGGGGGTCGAACTCAGAAACAGCTTGAACCAGCACAGGCTGTGGTTTGTAATATTTAAAGGATGAAGTGAAGCCAGGTTCCCACAGGTGAATAGGATTAACTTTTCTGAATAATTTCACAAGTTTATAGGGTGGTAAAAGTGCTTAAACTGAAGTCCCTGGTAGGGTGCAGCTGTTCTGACAGGAACCAATCAGGTAGGGAGCCTTGACTGACTGGTAGTGTATCTGGCAAGAGCAGATGAAATGATGGGTGAGCTTTGGGGACTGTACAAGGATCAAAAATGTCAAGGCAGCAGTTGCAATTTTAGGTCATACATATCCCTTCATTTCTCTTGACCTCAGATCCTCATTTATAAAATCAGAGGGTGGGAAATGAATTATTTCCTGCCAGTTTTAATTCTCTTTAACTCCCATTATGTAAAGCCAGTTAAATGAAGAGCATTTTAGCCATTTTCTGAGGTTCTCACTGTCCTGATTTTTATGCGAAGATCAGTCTATTTTTGTTTTCTGTGAAGATCAGAGCTATCTCAGTGAATTCAGGCTAATCTCCTAGGGCCCTCTCAAAAATTTAATATGTAGTTGAGATAGTTAATTTCCAGGGCGTGGGAAGAAGAGTGTGTTACAACATTTAGTGTAAAAGTCAGTTTTGTAAATAAGAGGAAGAATGTTTAGAGAGAGTCTAGGAAATAAGTGATATTTATAAACCTAAAGTCAAATAATTTTTAAATAAAGTTAATCTATCCAAAATAAAATTTTAGCAAGGGTCAAGAAATATTTGTACTCCCTTCCAAGATCTCAGACAGCAGGGAATTTATGATTTTTATTAAATTGTACAAAATTATAAGTACAGGGAAAGAGTAAAGAATATCTTGACAGGTTAACATAAAACCCTAGGCAAAAATATAGGACTTCCCAACTAGTGCAAAATTTAACAAAAATCATAAGTTTGATTTCACATGTCTTTGATTGTTTTAAAACAAAATAATATTGATTTAAGTAAATTTGAGTAAAGTTTAGGTGGTAATTTTTGCCAAAAAAATTTTTAACCCAAAATCTAATTTATGTACATGAAAAGCATTATGGTTAGGTTAAAGTAACTTTTTCTCCACAGAAGAAAATTTTAAAATGAAAAAAATGTTTTCAAAGTTCTAATTTAGATTTCTTAAAATCATCATTAATGTAAAAAAATTAACAAAATATCTTTAAGAACTAGTATTATTAGTTACTAACATTTCCTTTCAGCAAGTCTTTACTCATTTATAATTTAGTGGCCTCTCACTTTGTTATAGAAACTAATGAAAATATTTTTCCAGTATTCATTCTTCCATATGATTAGGAATATACTTTAAACCAAATGCAGGGAATATACTTTGGGCCAAAAGAATGCATTTAGAAAGTCCATTGCTATGGATTTTATTCAAAAGGCTTAACATTCATTACAATAGTGACAAGAAATTGACATCGACATGAACATGGAATCAAAATAGAAAAAAATTCAGATTATTGTTCATTTGAACCTGAAACAGCAAAAGACTTGGTCTATGTTGAGACAAAGGAATTCATTAAGAACATAAGACTGTGTTATGGGTTTGATCATGTCTTCCAAAAGTGATATGTTAAAGTTATCCCTATTACATCATGTGACAGTTGATCTGAATTGTCCACTTGATTGACTTCCTAAGGTTAAGAGGTGTGTCAGTGATGGTATTTCTAGGAATGACTGGCACCTGGGATAGCAAACTGAGGCCGAGACTGACCCTAAGTGTGGGTAGCACAGTTCAGTAGGTTGGGAGGCTGGATGGAACAAAAGTTGGAAGAACAAGGAAGCAGCAGCAGATGCAAGTTTAATTCTTCTTAAACAGATTCTTTACTGCTGTGATCACCTAAGAACATCAGACACCAGTTCCTTAACTCCTCTAAAATGAACTCTGACCAGGGACACTCCAGGGAATTTCCAGGCCTTCGGTCCCAGACTAAGGCCACATCATTGATTCCTCTCATTCTGAGGCCCCAGGTTCTTCAACTGAGCAGCTACTGGTTTCTCCAGCTCACCAGCTTGCAGATGTCCATTGTGGGATTATCCAGGATCTGTTCCTGTAAACCAACCAATATATATGTATAATATATCAGTATATTTGTGGTTATAAAAAGGGGAATATATATGTGTGTGTGTATGACATATATATATACAGAAACAGAACATATATGTATATATGTGTGATTATAAAAAGGAGCATATGTATGTATGAGATAGCTATCTCCTGTTGTTTCTGTTCCTTTTAAGGTAATCAAGTTAAAATGATATCATTCAGGTGGGCCTTTATTCAATATGATTGGTGTCCTTATAAAAGGTAAATAAGGACACAGACAGATATGCACAGAGGGAAGACTTTGTGAAGAGACACAGGGAGAGTGCTATGTGATGATGAAGGCAAAGATTGGAGAGAGACATCTGCAAGTCAATAACACTGAAGATTCCCAGAAACCACCAGAAGCTAGGAGAGAGGATTGAATGGATTCTCCCATACAGTTCCTAGAAGGAAGTAACCCTACTAACTCCTTATTTTAGACTTAAACAGCCTAAGGAATTGTGAGACCAATACATTTCTGTTTACTAGGCCATCCTGTTTGTGCTACTTTGTTACAGCAGCCCTAGGACACTAATACAGGCTGAATAATTTTTTCCAAAGGTCAGTTTAGTTGTCTTCTTTCCAATCCTCAACAGCAGTGAAATGTTCCTTCTCACCAATCATTTCTGGACAAGCTACAATCAAAGCATGAATGTGCCAGCATCATAATTACTGTGGCACATACTGACCATGGCATTCTTTAAAATAATTCTTTCTTCATGTGTCCTTTTATTTTTTAAACATTTTTGTGAAGATTTGGGACACACAGACATGGGACATTTAAGATGAACTTTGGTTTAAATCATAGTTATAAAACACATATACATACATATGTATCTTTACAAATGTTCTCTGTGTGATCCTAGCTGAGACACTAAACATAGTAAGTCACAGTTTACTCATTGGTCAAAATGAAGATAAATATAACCTCTTAAGCTGAACCAAATGAAATTTCCATTTTCGTAGATAAAATATCAGCAATTTCACAAAGCCCAACCTCTATGCAAATGGGTGACACAGGCAATAAACCTAGAAAACTTGGCACAGTGTAAAAGCTTGGTATATGCTACATGTCTTACACTTGTTTATCTCATTAATAAGCTCACAGTAACAATAAAAATTGCTAATAGATACTATTTAATATTTATTTGTGACAAGAAGAGCTAAATGCTTTTCTTCATAATGCACAGACCTATGTATGGCCCCTACTCTTTTTACCAGCATAGTACAGTAATGACCTAAGCAAACTTCTTCATTCTCTGCTCTGGGTAACATGCATTTGCAGACATTTGGAAGAGAACTAAGACAGTGAAAATGTGTGTATTGCTGTGTATGGGCAATAAACTAGGATGCTCTCCCACAAATTCTACCTGTATCATGCCTAGTGATCTAGCTCATATTCTGATGAGAAATTGTTATTATTAAGATGTTAAGGTGAAAATCAGATCAAAATGAAAAATTAGAATGCTATGGTTTGAACATGTATACTTAAAAAAATATAAAGTTAAAGTAAGAATGAAAATTTATCTGACTTAAAGTTCCCAGTTCAACAAAGTCTATTCCTGAAAATGATGTATTATAATAAAATGGAATTTAATATGACATTCTTCCTATCAGCAAATACTTAAACTGTAATGATAAGCAGAGGTAGCTTACAGTAACTATAATTGAGACGGTCATGAAGAACTCTAACAGAAAAATATAAAAGGCACACTGCCTAAAGGAACACTGACCATATATCTTACACTTGCAGTAATTATCATGCTTCCGTTTCGTTGAGTGTAGTAAACCCTGAGACCTCTTGATTGTAAGAAATATTATATATTAAAATATTTGTAGAAATTGTTTCACTTGACTGGGACATATGATTTTCTTTCTTAAAAAATAAACACATCTTCCATAACATAATTCATTTTATGTACTATCTCCTCATAAATACCTAGTGTTATGAAAAGAGAAGAGAGAGAATAAGAAGAAACAAGAAAATATTTTCTTTAGTGTTTGAAATATCATGAAACACATCGAGAGTATCAAATATAATTAGCACTGTTCACAGTTTTCAAATACAAACATTCTAATATATGGGTGGTTCTTAAAACAATAGTTTTAGATATCCAAAAATTGTGACACTAAAACTGTCAATGCAAACAAGTCAATTTTGGTAAACCTTGCACAGAGGGTGTTAAAAGTATATTTTTAGTATGGTTCACAATATCAAAAAATTGCAAAGCAATACATAATATGCAGAAGAAACAGTGAATATGTGTAATTGATATGAGAAGTAGTTTGTTCAAACCTAATCCTTATAACTTTTCAAAATTCCATTTTTATTCCTGATTAAATCATATTGCTTCTGTTGCTATATATTACAGCAATGATAATAACCTCAAACATTTGTTGAGTACTTGGTACTTAGACAATAACATTTATATGCATTATCTCATATAATCATCCTACCAACCTTGCAAGAAGAACAGGGTTACTATCTTACTTTTATGGATAATAAAAGAGAAGCACAAAGAGTTTAAGTAAATTACCAAAGATCCACCGCTAATAAATGCTAGAGGATGTAAATCCACCCAGCCTGGTTCCACAGCTTGCACACTTAAACACTATGCAATATTAATTAGAATCAGGACTAATAAAAGGTAAACTTGAAAACAAATTGATCCACCATTTCCTCAGTGAAAATATTACAAAATATATTTTTATAAACTTGAACATATAAACCTATGGGAATTTAGATTCAAATGTCAAATACCTAATAGCAATTTTAATTTATAAAAATACACATAACCACACATCAGATTAAGTAGTATATTAATTAGAATTATTACCTTTCCCAACTTCACATTGTAACACAATAACAAGGCAGTCCAGTGGTTTAGCACAAGGACTCAAGACCCAGACTGTATGGTAAAAATGTCTGGTCTACTATTTCCTAGCCTAATGATGCTTGACAAATTACCTACCATCTTCACAGTTTCCTGAGTCAAACAGGAGTTACACAGAACCTGTCTCACGGGTTGTAGGAGGAGTATTTGAGTTAAAAGGGGCAAATTGCTTGGAGTAGTGTCTGGCACACAGGATACGTGGTTATTAGTTGTTACAATGTATAAATGTTTCACTTTCACCATGGCCCCAGTGTCTTTGCCAGCACTAGGGACCAGTACAAGTTGTCTGAACCTGGTTCTTTTACATTATTTTTTCTTCTAAGTAACTGGAGATACAGAACTTCCAAAGCTGTCACTGAAATTCTTTTCCCAAACCGCAATATACATTTATCTAAGATTAGAAATGTTTTTGTTATCAAGAGTATTTATGATCTCTACAATGAAAATATTGTTTTTAAAAATATCTTTTAAAGACTTTTGTTAAACAACAGCCTTGCAATATTAAAGTCAAAGTTCCAAAATAATTATTAAACCAGCATTAAATTTCTTTGCCATTTGAAAACTAGTTGCACCCAAAAGTATTCTGTATCATTACAGGAAAATCTATCTTGCCAAAACAACAATTTATTGTTCAAAATAAAATAATTAAAATAACAGAAGCACAACTTGAATAACAGCTCTAATACAGGAGACTAAATGAGGAAACTCTTTTTAAGAGATAAAGAATAATTTTGGGACAATATAGTAGTCATATTTGGGATATGTGGAGATAGTGAAAAAGACATAGGGCAATTATATGGGTTTTTACTGTTATCAAGTTTCATTATGGAACTGATATGAATATGATACAGGTACAAATGCCAAATCTCCATTTCAAGTGGTATTTGGGTATATCATTGAAAATGGGAAAACTGCCTAAGTTCAAACCCTTTTCCTAGCACATGACATAATTACTATGAAACAGAGAGGGAAAAGGCCGCTCTAATAATACCAACATATGATTTCACTGCTATTCTAAGAAAATGAAGTTATTTCATGTGTACTTGTGAAGTATATATAAGTATTAGTGTTACACTAGTATAACTGTCAAACTAATTAAAATGTAATTCATGATTAGAATATCTATTCCTTTTTTGTTACAAGATTGGTGATTGTTGATACCTTGTATCACACAGCAGGAGAAAGCAGCTCTCACAGGGTCCACTTCATGCTCCATCATCTCATGACCTGGCTAAGGCTTTCTACTAGTAAATAAGTCAGCTTGATGACTTTAACAGAGGCCAGTACATTTACCAGTTTCCCTTAATTTAACACTCTGGAGCCTATCCCAGACAGGGGAAGCAACTTCAAATTTTTTTTTTTTCCAAAAAGAAAGCACTATATGTCTAGTCATGAAATTAAAAAATGTTCTCAAAGTCCCCAAGGAACTTCTGCAGGATACCTTGGCTTATGTTTCAAAGTCAAATAATATGGAAGATTTAATCAGGTAACTCAATTTTCTTGCTTGGTTTCTAAGTTGGGGCAAAAGTTGGAGGGAAGACAAATACATTTGGTAATTGCTTTCACAGGCAAAAGCAGAGTGTGAATAAAATTTATGCTCAACAATTCATTCCTAAGCAGACATTTAGTGTTCATGTTCTTGTATTTCCTTCAAATTTGAGAGTGATATCTCTTTTGGACTGCAAGAAATAGAAACATCAGATGAAAGAAGAGATTAGAATTTTTTCAGCCATAAAATCACTAAGCAGATAAAAGTTGATGGGTTATTGCATAGTTATTAACTAGAAACTTAGTTTCATGGGTAATGTAGCTTAAAGACCACAACCATATAATTTATGAACTAAACTAGATATTCTTGAGAATGAAAAGGTGACTATTAACTATTAATAATGTTGGAGAAAAAGGCATAAAATAAAACAATGAACTATCTCCAGCAAATCATAATATATAGTTATTCTATCTAAAGTTGTGCACAAGATACTGCATCAATAAATGCTAAAGTGATTGGTAAAAGGTGGAAAATTAAACAGTTCAATGAGTAATTTCAGAAATTCACACTGATGGAGCTGAACCTCAAAAAGTAACTGTTTCTTGGGCTCTAGGGTATACGCCTTGGTTTTTTGGTTTGGTTGCCATGTTCTTTTGCTGTTACTACTTTTGTTTGGAGGGGAGTATTTTTTGTTTTATTTTTACTTGTTTTATTTTGAGGCGCTTATGTGTGTCCAGAGTCAAGTTTCAACCAGTGAAATTTTATTATTCCTTTGGAAACTGGCCCCATAGCAATGGTCTGGTTTCTTTTGTGAGGACCACAGGATTTCGATCCCAGGATATAATGAAAGAGCACACTGTGTAAATTTAAGTGCTCTACCCTCAAAGACAGTTCTGCTTATTGGTTAATAGCACGGTACTGGAGTTACAGTATTCGGGATTCCACCACCTTGGGAAAGACACTGGAAAATGTGACTGTAGAAAAAGTGACCCCAGAAAATGTCCGAAACCATTTTTGTCACAACTCAGGCGAAGGAGTACTACTGGAATCTAATGGATAGAGGTCGGGATGCTGCCAAACATCCTACAATGCACAGGGCACCACACACTCCTAGAAAGAACCATCTGAACCAAAATGTCAGTAGTGCAGAGATTCAGAAAGCCTGATTTACACCTTTACTTATATCATGCTTTTTCCTCATCCTGGGCTTTGCACATGCTATTTTCTCTGCCTCCGCCTGAAACACTTAGGCTCTTCTTCCATCCTCTGCCTTTACCCTTCCCTCTTCCTCTTTCCTTCTCTTCTCAAGTTAACGCTTTTTGATCACCCTCTCTTAGTGCTGTTAAGGCTATTTTTCCCAAATGAATACTATATCTTTCAAAGAATTATGAGACGTTAAGAATATCAATAACAACTTATTTCTATGTGCTTAATTAGCCCTCTTGCCCAGAAGGGCAGTTACCATAAAGCTAATATTCACCACTAGATTCTTAGCAGCTAGCACAGAATGAGTGACCCTTCAATAGACTCACGAATGTAAAGTAAAAGAGTCACCGCCTCATTAGGTTTCAAAGATTAAATTCTATGAACTGTTTAGTACTGCGCCTGAATCACAGTACGTGGGGAGAGACTGCCGCTCTGTAGCTTGTGCACAGGGGTGGGGAAGCTCTAGGTTTCATTTTACAGCTTCCCGGCCTTTCTCCCAGCTCTGGGAGAAGGAAGAAATTCTCCCTCCACCCAGTCAGTAACTAGCAGTTGCTGCGCTTGCGCCTTCTGCCTCCGCCGCTCACCAGGTGCCGGAAGCACTTTCCCTCTTCCCATTGGCCGGTCAAGATCCTGCGCATGCTCTGTATATAGCACCCCCCTCAACCGCGGCCGGGTGTCCAACCAGAGCCCAAACCTGCCAACACGCCTGCGCGAGCGAGCGTGCCCCGGAAGCAGTTCTTTGGCCCTGTGACACGTAGCAACGGGGCTACAACAGGGTCTGGAACAACTTGGATTGGGGGTTATTTGGGGCCGCTGGAGGTACAACTGCTGCCGCCCCCGCGTTTGGTGAGTGTCCCAGGCCGGTGGTAAACTCTTCGGCTTCTCCCGATAGTAGTGCGGCTCGGCTTGTTGCCCTCTTTCGGCGCTTTTCGCTCAGACCCTTACTCCCTTTCAACTCCTTTCCCTGCCACGGTCTCTGCACCTTAGGTGCGACCTTCCAGGATCCTGCAGTTTGCTGGCAGGCCAATAAGCCTCGTTTTGCAAAGAGACTGTCGTGTTGTCAGTTGTAAGCCTCTGAGGAATCATCTTTTTTTACTGCTTTTCTAGATCCTTGTGGAGTCACTCCTCCCACGACCTCGCCCCTACCAAAAGCTTATCTGCTCCTTGAGATAGAAGTGTCCTCCAGGACCTCGACTTAGAAACTAGACATTTCCTTACTCCGTCTCCCGACCACCCTCCAAATGTTGCTCCCCACAGTTACTGGGGGAAAGTCGTTTTGAGTATTTGCTTAAGCAAAGTGCCAGGAACAATTTCAATAGAGCCTCGGACATGAACAGCGTTTGCTTTTCCTCTTTTATTACAGATCATTTGCAATGTCAGGCTTTGACAACTTAAACACGGAAT
This sequence comes from Sciurus carolinensis, assembly GCF_902686445.1. NCBI lineage: Eukaryota > Metazoa > Chordata > Mammalia > Rodentia > Sciuridae > Sciurus > Sciurus carolinensis. Next base: position 102,338,034 of record NC_062218.1, on the reverse strand, counting down.
TCTACCAGACAAGTTACAGCATCGATGACCAATCTCAGCCGTCCTATGATTATGGAGGAAGTGGAGGACCTTATAGCAAGTAACCTTTCAACTTTGGCAATTTATTTAGTTTATACTGCATTGAAAGCATGTATTCAAACTATTTGGTTCTGTCTAAAATTGAATGTGTGAACGGGTTCCCTTTCAGGAATGTAATTTTTAACACTCTCTCTTTTCTGGAGAGATCTGTGACACTAATTTGAGTTTCAAGGGATTATGCTATTTAGAATTTGGCATCTTCTGCAAAATCTTTAGGTATGCCAGAGTACAAAAGTAGCTTATTGAGATAGTTACAATATCTCTATCTCCTTTAAAATGTGAATGCAAACTTCAAGTACCTAGAAAATAGGCTGCTACTTAGTCCCCATGGACCATCAAAATCTTTTGATGGCTTGTGTAGTAAATCTTTTTCTGACTTTATCAACTATTTGATTCTCACCTGTAATCCCAGCAGCTCAAGAGGCTGAGACAGGAGGATCAAAAGTTCAAAGCCAGCCTCAGCAACTTAGTGAGACCCTGTCTCAAAATTTTTCAAAAAGTGGTGGATGCTGGGGATGAGACTCAGTGGTTGAGCTCCTCTGGGTTTAGTTCCCAGTACCAAAAAGAAAAAAAAGAAAGGTATCAACTTTAATTGAAAGTGCTTAATGACACTGTTCAAGATTGTTTAACAGTGTAACCTTCCTGTTATGAGTAATCAGGTGATTTTCATATAGCAATTGATAATCATTTTTATTATTGCTCATACTGAAGCTGACATTACCAGTTGCATATTCAAGAGGAAAATTCAAAGCCTTTCAACCTGAACTGTTAAAAAGAAAATGAAATATTTTTATAATACCTGGAGTTCACAGCAAAAGTGTGTTAACTGAGAATTTTTACCAGTTTCTTCTAGAACTATCTTTAGTCTCTTGGAATCTTAGAGATAAATCTCACTGGTCTCCCATAAAATGGAGTTTTCTATCCCAGGGTTCCTTAACATTATTAGGTGGTCTTGGACCACTTTGAGATCTTAAAAAACTGTGGACCCAATTTTCAGAAATACACATATGCTTCATCTGTTGTTTATCTGTGGATCCTGGATTTAAAGCCTCATGAAGACTTTTCTCTGATGGAGGACAAGGGAAGATTGTGTGTTTAGTCAGTGTGTGAGAAGTGTGCAATACTAGAATGTATTGCATTAATACATTAGTGCCAATGATTTTTTTTTTTAAAGCTGGGAGCAGTTCATTGTCCTTTTTTTTTTAATTTTTATTTGCTTTAATTAGTTATACATGACAGCAGAATGCATTTAAATTCATTGTACACATATGTAGCACAACTATTCATTTCTCTGGTTGTACATGATGTAGAGTCCATACCATTCGTGGAATTATACAAGTACCTAGGTTAATGTCAATCTCATGCCACCTTCTTTCCCACTTCCCTGCCCCCTTCCCTCCACTTACTTCCCTCTGCCCAATCCAGAGTTCCTCCATTCATCCCTCCCCTCCCCATTATGGATCAGCATACACATATCAGAGAAAACATTTGAGTGCCAATGATTTTTAAAAAAGAAAAATTAAATTCAGCCCCACTATGTGGTTGTCGTAGATAGGTTAACCTTTCTGTAACCCATAGATTCTTCAAATCTGATAAATTTGAGATATAAATACATAACCTGTTGAACAGTGGAGGTGAACATTTAAAAATGTCCTCTATCTATGAATTATCTTTTTCTCTCTGAGCTCTCAAGTGCTCAGTTATATACCTATGAGTATTTATCTCTTTTGATCAACCAATTGGGTAGAATGGGAATATCATGTATAGAGGTTTCCATTCATTAATTTACCTAAATATGTATTTTTGGTGATTGCTTTGTGTATAGCAAAGCCAAAGATTGGCCAGCATCATAGCTATTAGCAGTCAAGCTTTGGAGACCCTGTCCCTGTATGCCAGACTGTTTTTAACCAAAAGATCTTAATCTTTAGACTTGTAGAAGTGTTACATTTAGATTGTAGCCTCCCAGGTTGATCTACCTTAGCATTTCTTTTTTAACCTGTCCATATTTGTCACTTAAAAATGTGACTTATCCTCTTATTCCACTTAGAATCATCTAATTGCAGTTCTCCATGTGGAAGTTGTATAAATATTCTGTTGCTAACTATTCTCACAATTCCCTTCCAACCAAATCATGGGTCCCCAAGCTTTGCTTCAGTATTAGTGAAGTTTTTTGTTTTGTTTTGTTTTGTTTTATATCTCATGTACTTATGTAGCCATTGCTGCCAGTTAACAAGTATGAGTTTATAAATAATGATTAGGAAAACAAAAGGTGTTCAATATTAGTAGTAATAAATATGTGTTTCTTAGCTTTATAAGAAGTTGTACTCTCACTTCTGCATTTACCTGCAAATAGATCAACCTGCAATCTTATATTTTAAACCTTCATCTTAGCTTACCAAGTCTCATTTTGTGTCATTTGTTAACTTGTTAACAAAGATCAGCTGATAACTCTTTGTTGCTGAAAATCTAGATTCAAAAAACATAATATTTGGATTGTCTTCAAGTTTGGCTTATTAGTCTTATCATTTGACATTTTCCTATGATGTCAGCTTTCACATTTTCTGGTGTTTTCTATGGGTACTTCATAAGTATCATTGATACACTTATATACCAAATTAAACAAACATAAAACCAAATTAAAAATTCTTTTTTTAATAGTTCTAGTTGTAAATGGACACAATACCTTTATTTTCTTTCTTTAGTTTTTTTCATGTGGTGCTGGGAACAAACCCAGTGCCTAATGTGTGCTAGGTAAGCGCTTTACCACTAAGCCACAACCCCAGCCCTTAACAGTTCTTTTGTCATAATCTATTTTTTTGTTTTTTGTTTTATCTTGTGTGTATGTGATATTGAAAAGATGCCACATTGTATTTTAGGTACACTTCTAAAATATTTAGCAATACCAGTCACTTATTTTTATTCACTTTTTAAAAAAAACACTGAGAGCTTTTGTTTTTGTCTTTGACTTAACTGATAATATCTTTGTGGAATAAGAAGCTTTGTCTTTGTTGTTGACATAGAGTACTTTTTGAGAGATTGATTTAGCATATGCTACTTTCCCTGCTGTGAAAATGTTGCTAGTCTATACAGATTATGTCTGCCATACCATGTTTTTGTTTAAAAGGAGTGAGTCCATTTTCCTCAACAGGTCCTGCCAGAAAAGGGAGGTAGTAAAATTCCAGTGTTGTCTTTCTCAGGTGGCATCTTAAAGATATAGTGATGATGCCAGCTTAGAAATGGTCAATTGCTTTCATTATTTCTCTTCCTCACTTCAAATTTATGGATCTAAATTAGTTCTCAGGGTGGACTACAGACTCTAGAGGATGTTTGAGACTTTTCAGGGGACTTTTAAGACCAAAAGTTACTTTCATGGCAATACTAAGACATTCTGTGCACATGTTAGGTGTGTTAACATTTGCACCGATGTTGTAAAACTGTGTTTGGTAAAACTGCTGCTACCTACGTATAAATCTTCACAGGAGTATCAAATCATTCTAGTAGTTGTATTCTTCATGGCCACACACCTGTAGGAGAGCAGAGGGAGTCAGTTTTGTTTAAGGATTCCTTTAATGATGCAATAACATTTGTCATTTTGTTAAATCCTGACCCATTAGTATATACATTGCTTCAACATTCTGTTGACAAAATGGGAAACAGTCATAAAACACATCTATTGCATACTGAAGTTATGGTATCGCTAAGAAATGCACATGTGCAATTTGAGTTGCAAGTGGAACCAGTTTGCAACCAGCTTTTTCATGGAGACCATTTTTATTTGAAGTGACAAACTGTGGTTATTCAAATTTGAGTGTTTAACAGATATGTTCTGAAAAATGAGTAAGTGAGCCTGTCATTTCAAAGAAAGCTGCTGACAGTATGTTTCTCCAATGATGAGTTTTGAGTTTTCAGGTGAAAATGACATTTTGGGAAACTAATATTTATCACTATGAAATTGTCAGCTTCCTAATAACCATTTTTCTGATGAGAACAATGACAATATTAAATACAAAGTTTTTTAATATTGTAGAATGAAATATGACAGTATTTGGAAGATAGGCAAAATTAATACTGACTTTTCTAAATGACCAAAGCATGATGTTTACAGAATTATGTTAGAGTGAAAGATCCAAGAGTGTAAGATAGATCCATATATTTTAATGTAATGGCACCAAAAGTTCATTGATGCTGTTTCAAGTTCCATATTGCAGCTTAAATTTTAAAATACTACCACTCTGTTTTGTATTTTAATGTAGTTTCAAAAAACCATTCATGAACCCAAAGAGATTTATTATAGTACTCTTTTTATTCCTAACTACATGTTTGCAGAATGGGTTTTCTTTAAGAACTTCAATTAGCACAATATATCACAACAGATTAAATTCAGAAGCAGTTATAGAAATCTAGCTATCTTTTATTAAACCAGTCATTAATAAGATTTTCAAAAATATAATATGGTGTGACATTTTCAATGAATTTTTGTAAAAATTTTTTCATAAAGATATGTTAAAATGTATTGGAATTGTCACTTTAAAAGAATTTATAAATATTTTAAATGTTTATTAAACATAACATTTCTTTTGTGGTAAATTTTGATAGATAATAGCCCATTTAAGGTTTTTAATACATTTTAAGAATATAAAGGGGTTCTAATACCAAAGAGTTTGAGAACTGCTAGTCTGTAGTATTTTTTTTTTTTTTTTTTTTTGGTTTTCTACTGAGTCACATTCCTTTCCTTCTTTTTCTCCCTCTCTCTCTTTGTCAGAGAATAAAATAGTCTTTTTTAAGCAGATTGTAGAAACCTCCATATGGAGGTTTAGTTATAGTTTCATAGACTCCAATCTTAACAGAGAGCAACACAATAGTATATTATATTGAATCAGGAATTGTGAATTCTTATCCTAGTTCAACTAGCTAGCCCTGTTGGGTGGTGTGCATGTGTGGATGGGTGTGTGTATAAGTAGAAATCAACATATTTGCATATAAAAAAGCTGTTAAATATACATACTGAATAAAATATTACAACTATCTCTGGCAGGATTTCAAAGTGATTTTTATTAAAATTGTTAAGCATTGGCCACTGGAGTCAAAAAGTCTAGTTTTGAATCTTGGCACCTCCGTGGGCAAATTGTTTTAATCTAAATTTCAGTTTCCACATCTTTATAATGAGAAAGACAATAATATCTACCTCCTGGAGTTATAGTGAGGACAATATGAGAGAATTCACATTAAACACTTGAAACAGTGCTTTGCACATAGTTACATTTAAAAAGATTATGTTTTGAGAATCACATTGGAAACTCCAAAAGGACTGTATGTAACTGAACATTTATGTTATTTTGATTTTCTTTTAATTAAAATGTTCAATCAAAAATTAATTTTTATTTTATAATGTCAGTATTGCTAGCATGGTGGTGCACTCCTGTAATCCTACTGGCTCAGGAGCCTGGGCAGGAGGATCTCAAGTTCAAAGCCAGACTCAGCAACTTAGTGAGGCTCTAAGCAATTCAGCGAGACCTTGTCTCTAAATAAAATATAAAAAAGGGTTGGGGATGTGGCTCAGTGGTTGAGCGCCCCTGGGTTCCATTCCTGGTACCCAAAAAAAAAAAGTCAAAATTAATGGACTTCATTAGATTTTTGTATTTTTTGAAAAGGAATCAAAAAAATTTAATAGACTAAGGAATTTTCTTTAAAATATTTTACTTTTAAAATAATTATTTTACTTCTGTATTTCTTAATATATAGCTAGATTAGGAACATTTTCCAGAGCATGGTGAAATAGGTATTTAAAGGTGTGGCTTCCACATCTTTCGGTTCCTTCTTGCCATTGTCACTAAAACACCAGTGGTCAGGTATCTCCCTCTAAATCCAGGATTTACTCAGTACAAATCAGATGAGACAATAGGTGTACAACCACTTTGAAAATTGAAAAGCACTATTTGAATGCAAGGTGTATTAATTATGTTTTGTTATATTCAAAAAGCTTTAACAAAAAACAAACTTGATTTTTCCATGCTGAGGTTTAAAGAATGTTAGAGATTTACCCACTTGCAAAAAGTAACATTATGAAAAGTAAAAGAAGGATGATTCTATAGGTATACAAATTACATGGAAAATTATATAATGTGCAAAGTCTGTTATCATAACTTCTTTTCATTTTCTTAGGCATAAACGTATTTCATGGAATATTGTTATGTTACATACCCTCACTAAGGGAGAAAAATAGTTTTGTTTTTATTTGTTAACATTCTAATGTTTGAAATGTAATAGTTTGTAGACTGCTTAAATACACTGCACAAATGAATACTGACATCAGGGAGATTCTCTATAAAAGCAGATGACCTTTCAGGGTAGATAATCAGCTTGATCTTTTAATCATTCCATCAACCATTTATAAACACTGGCAAAGTGAGTATTCTAGGAATAGCATGACCAAGATTCTGTAGCTGTCAAATGAAAATTTAGGAATTTCAAGGATATCAACTATCAAGGGATTGAAATACTTTTGAAAACTAACTTTGTTTGATTTGTAGACAGTATGCTGGCTATGACTACTCGCAGCAAGGCCGATTTGTCCCTGCAGACATGATGCAGCCTCAGCAACCATACACTGGTCAGATTTTCCAGCCAACTCAGACATATACTCCAGCTACACCTCAGCCATTCTATGGAAACAACTTTGAGGATGAACCACCTTTATTAGAAGGTAAGATCTGTTGTAACATTTGATAGTACAAGTTGAATATGCCCTAACTGAAAAGCGTGGGACCAGAAGTGTTCTAGATTTTGAAGTTTTTCAGATGTTAGAGTATTTTCATAGAGTTCACTGGTTTCTCATCCCTAATCTGAAGCTCTGAAATCTGAGATCGTCCAAAATCTGAAATTTTTTGAAAATTATGCTGGCATTCAAAAGAATTTCAGTTTCAGAGCATTTCAAATTTTGAATTTTTTTTTTTTTTTTTTTTTTTTTGGTACTGATAATTGGACCCAGGGGTGCTTATCCACTGAGCCATATCCCCAGCCCTTTTTTTGTATTTTATTTAGAGACAGCATCTTGTGAAGTTGCTGAGGATGGCTTTGAATTTGCAATCCTCCTGCCTCAGTCTCCCAAGCTGCTGGGATTACAGGTGTGTACCACCACACCTGGCTAGGAGCTCATTTTGGACAAAGTGTATGTGAAACCACATGGGACTAAAGGGTACCAGAATTTTTTAATAAAGTAATACTAAAGTATATCAGTTTGTAAACACTGATTTTCACTTCAGATTATTAATTAAATTCTGTCAGTGAAAGAAACGAAATAACAGTAGTGATTATTGTACATGAAAATGGAAATAGATTAACAGACTGATGACATAACTTAAAAATATTGTAGTTTTCAAAACCTACAAAGCAGTAATTTTGACTATTTGTGTGTGTGGACTAGATATCCTTTGAAAGTCTAAAGAAAGCTGTGAATACTGTCCTCAGAAAATGTGAACATGCATAGAGACATAGTTTTGTATACAATTTCACGGACCACCAGGTATTCCTGAAGCCTTAGATAAAGAACCCCTTTCTGTTAACACTGTCCATGTATTTTTTACTGTGCAGTCATAACTGAGAGATGTAATGAGTATCTGTTTCATCACATCTGTACCCTTTCCAACATTAAACAGAAGCTATATATTTATAGAAGTACCACAAACAGTAAAGACTGGTGTTGAGGATTCACTAAAGTAGTATTGTTGAATATTTCTAGATTCTCTTTTGATGCTGAGTGTTCGATTTTGTTTCTTCATCAAATGTAGATTCTGGGAAATTAAAGGTATATCACAGATTCTGGTTGACATCCTTATTTTCTTTTGCCTTAGAGTTAGGTATCAATTTTGACCACATCTGGCAAAAAACACTAACAGTGCTACATCCATTAAAAGTAGCAGATGGCAGCATTATGAATGAAACTGATTTGGCAGGACCAATGGTTTTTTGCCTTGCCTTTGGAGCCACGTTGTTACTGGTAAGTTTTTTAGTTTCATCTCTCAGTTTGAGATTTAACAGTCTTTAAATATTCTACTAAAAAAACATTTTGAAGTTTTGCTTATACCTCAAGTCTTTTATGTGTTTTGGATGGTATTAAGTTGTTCAAATTTATACCTATTGATCATGTCTCCATCAATAGTACCATATAGTGTGTTTAAAAAATAATTTCTTATTCCAAGAAGTGGTCCAATGAGGGACAAAACAAAACAATAAGGGAAAAATATATAATGTGTGACTTCAATCCCTCAGTCTGAATCTCTTCTTTTTACTTTGCAGGTATTAACAATGTTCTTTGTCTTTTTGTATGTGTACTGGGGATTTAACCCAGGGGTGCTTTGCCACTAAGCTACAACCTCATCCCTTATTACTTTTTGTTTTAAAACAAGGTCTCCCTGAGTTTCTGAGGCTGGCCTCAAACCTGTGCTCCTCTTGTCTTAGCCTCCCAAGTTACTGGGATTACAGGTGTACACCACAGCACCTTGCCTGCTTTTGTCTTTTTTTAAAATGATAGTATTTTTTGCTTATTTATTTAAATTGCTAGACTTTGGGGCTGGGGAGATAGCTCAGTTGGTAGAGTGCTTGTCTTACAAGCACAAGGCCCTGGGTTCGATCCCCAGCACCGCAAAAAAATAAATAAATAAATAAATTGCTAGACTTTGGTCAGTGTTTTGTTGTTGTACTCATGGTTACTTTCCTATACATGCTTTACCTTGTAATGAGTCAAAACATTGAAGAACTACAGGGGTTATTTTTCCATATCTTCCACCTCCCCAAGAATGTTAAAGTATATTAGAACAAAAAGATATTTTAAAGATAATTATTACTGTTTTATTTTATATCTCCAAATTGTAAGAGATAAATAATGTAGTGAATAAAAGATGGAATTTTTACAGGAGAGCTAGACTTGAACACCTGCTTTGTTCTTGACAAAGTTATTTAATCTAACTTCAGCTCCTTCTGCTAGATGACCCTGTGCTGCCCACAGGATTGTTTTGAAGCTAAAACAAGACAGTTTATAGCAGAACACTTTGAAAAGCACTATGAAATGGAATTTTATTATTGTTACATGAATAAATACATCAGTGAACTCAGCTGAGCTTTTTCAAATTTCCACACCTTAATGAAGTATTTACAAATAAATTTTATGTTTCAAAAATTCCAATGATTTTTCAGTTTGCAGCATGAAATGTAGAAGAATTTTTAAGATTGAGTATTAATGAGAAAAAAATCTGAAAAATCAAGGTCTTTTTGAGGGTTCCTCTACAGATAGTTTCTAGTGATAGTTTAACATGAATATAGTGATTTTTTTTTTTTAACATACCTTGACTAGTAAGGTAGTCCTAATTTGGCTTCTTTGCTATTCTAAAATTGTCTAGTGATGTCTTTTACCACAACAGAATTAATGTTTTGTTGTTATTTGTTCAAAGAACTAAAAAAATAACTATTTTGGAAAATATATGTTCCATTATATTCTGCTTGCTTTTTCTCCTCTTTTCCCCACAGAGCCCTCACTTACTGCTTATCCTGACTTCTTTCCTCCTAGCTCTTCTAACACCTATATAAAGTGATTGATAAAATTATTTCTGCTGTTAGAAAGATTATGGCTACATATGCCAATGAGAATAAGTTGCTTTGGAGCATTTGGGATGAAATAAGTTGCCTTCCAGTGATCTCTAGCAATTATTCAAGCATTCTGAATGCCTTTCCTTCCCCTCTTTGTGGTTTATTTGCTTAAATTCAACCAAAGTTCTTTTTAGAAATCAGCTAGTTTAGGTAATTATACCATGATTTTGTCCTTTTATTTGTTCAATTCTATGCCAAGTTCAAATGTTACCTGGAAAATGGAAAATTAAATATCTGTGTATTGGGTAGTGATAATTTAAGTTTCCGTTTCCAAAGTATATGAAATCTCATCTGCTCTTTTACTTCCCTATGTGAAGAATATATGCATTTGCAGATTTTGTTGCTCTTGAATTAATTATCTTTTAAATGTACTGTTTTAGAGGAAAAAAATAAGCTTATTTTTGCCCTTTGACCTGTTATCTTTTCTTTACCTATAGGCTGGTAAAATCCAGTTTGGCTACGTATATGGGATCAGTGCAATTGGATGTCTGGGGATGTTCTGTTTATTAAACTTAATGAGTATGACAGGTGTTTCATTTGGTTGTGTGGCAAGTGTTCTGGGATACTGTCTTCTTCCCATGATCCTGCTTTCCAGCTTTGCAGTGATATTTTCTTTGCAGTAAGTACTGTTCTTTATCTTGGGGTTTGATTGACTGGTTCTGTGTAATAGGATTCATTCATCTCATCATCAGTTTGAAATCCCTGGTTCAACAAATATATCAGATAGTGCCTCTTGTAAGTAAGAACTGTGCTACATGCTATTAGGTGATGAACAGCAGAAGTTGGGAATAAGTTTTAAAATCTTATGCCATCTCATTTTATCTATGATCAAGAATTATACTAGTTTATGTTTATTTACTTAATAATTGTGATCATTATATAATACACAGAAAAGTTCATGTTATTCTTAAAATTATGCTTGTCCTTCTTAATGTTTTAGATCATGTCAAATTGTTTGAAGCCTTTGGGCATATGTGAAATGAATGAATAATAAATACATATTCTTGATTTGGCAGCATTATAATTGAAAAGGAAACATACTCTTTTAATGATAAAAGGCTATTTTGAGTCTCCCTTGTTCTCAGATGTACTTGTATGCAACTTTAAATATGTGTACTTTTTAAACAATCCTTTAAGTTAGATTTAAAAGAAAAGTTGGTTACTGCACATGAAGTTCCTCCTTGTGACCAATGTGCAAATTCTGTCTAAGTAGTTCAAGCACCTCCTTGTGTCTTGTTCTGGACACTACCAATGATTAGTCTTTGTTTTAGATACTCAAAATGAATGTTTAAGAGAAGAGCAGTAGAAAAATTTTGGCAAGATAATGGCTTTGCAGCATTCCTTCTTAGGATAAAAACGCTTCAGATTGTTGTGAAGAAGCTGCTTTGTACTTGTGATTTGTAAAGAATTGATATATTTATGTTTGAATTTTATAGAAGTTATTCTTACATTAAAGTGCTGTTTTATATCCAGTAGAGTTTTGCTTCCAGGGGGCATTTGGCAATGTTTGAAGACAATATTGATGTCATAGCTGTGGGGGAGCAGGGATGGTAGTATCTTAAAGGCCAGGGATGCTGCTGAATGTCCTAATAATGCTCCTAATGTAAGAGTAGCTCCTACAACAAAGAAATTACCAGCCTGAATGTCTGAAGTGCCAAGATCAGGAAACCTCATATTTTAAAAGAGCAAAATGTAGTTTTACATTAGCTTTGTATCACATGAAATGATTCAGCATTACTGAATTTACCGTGAGACACATTTTAACATTTGAAAAAAAAATATTGATTATTTCTGTATATATCTACATGTGTATTTGAAATACTTTTCTTTAGAACAGGTTATCGTAATGTTCTTGTACAACTAATCTCACCTGTTACCCCTGCCCCTTTTTTTGTTACAGAGGAATGGTAGGAATCATTCTCACTGCTGGGATTATTGGATGGTGTAGTTTTTCTGCTTCCAAGATTTTTATTTCTGCATTAGCTATGGAAGGACAACAACTTTTAGTAGCATATCCGTGTGCTTTGTTATATGGAGTCTTCGCCCTAATTTCCGTCTTTTGAACTGAACTTACTGGAATGTGGACATCTGTGGGCCAAATACACAAAAAGGACCTTGAACTCTTAAATTGGACCAGCAAACTGCTGCAACACAATTCTCCTGCACATTTACGATACACTATTGAAGCAGTGGAAGTAAACATGTATCTTTTGTTCATTTTTATAGAACTTTTGAATACTCTATTGGATTTACCTGCAGTATGACTAGCTCTAAGTGTTTGCGCTTATACAAATAAGAAGTGCTATTTCTTTCCTGTTCTGCATTCTTTGAAAAACAACTTTTCTTCCTTACAAATTATATTATGATGTTTTTGATAGATTTTTATCAACTGTGGGAAACTAACCACAAAGCTGATAATCTTTCTTAAAAACAACCCAGTTATAGTAAACAAAACACAAAAACTATTGCAGAAATATTTTCCAAGGAATTAGGAAAGAAAAATTACCTATTCTCAAGTTAAGTGCACTGAAACAACAAAAAAGAATTCAGTGCAGTGTTGTGAGTTTGCACTTCAAAAATATTGATATTCCTGTAAATTATCTCATGAAAATTTTTGCTAAAATTCAAAGATATGGGAAGTTCACAATCTACCTTATTATAGACATGAAATGTAAACAGCTGTAGAGATATTAGTATTATCTAAATCTGAACTGGCCACATTATTGCTTAGTTGGGTCTCCACATTTCCCAAGAGAAAGAAAATCACTAACCTTTTTTGAGAAAAATATTTAAAATTTCACAATTTGAGTATTGCGGTTATCAATGTAAAGTGCATTTGATGCTTATTAATTAAAGTTTTCCCAATTAATTTTAACTGTGTTGTTGAGTTTACTTTTATTAAACCACTGTTCTTTCTGTCTCATTTTCTCTAATTAGGGTTTGCTCTTGACTCCCAACCTAACACTAGCTTTAAAAATAGAATTCAGTTAGTATAGAATCAGAAAAAGAAGATTAAATGAGAAGAAATTTACTGAGTTACTTTATTTCCTTACATTGAATTCATTTGATTTATAGTCTTAAGCTTTCTAGCCAGAGAATCTGTATGAAAATACTATGTCCTGTTTGTGGATCACTGGCTTTTTATAGAGAAACTGCCTTTAATTCTAGATAAGTTCTGTTACACCTATGAGAAAGTCATGGTACGGGGAGGAAAATGTTATCTTTTTTTAAAAAAGAGACTTTCAGACTAAAGAAAAAATGCCATACTGATGAATTTGTAGAGCAATTTTTCAAGTGTAAAAGGAGTGTGGGGTAAATTAAAACACATTTCCTGTAAGATCCTAAGTTCTAATTTCTGGCATCACATAAATATATTTTTCTTCATACTTAATCTTCAGGAGAAACATTTGCTAATAGTTTTGATTAGATTTTCAAACTTATAAAATTAGAATAATTTATTGTTATCTTTGAATATCTTTGAATAGTATCTTTACCTTTTTCAGTTTTTTTTTTTTTTTTTTTTTTTATAAATACAGTCCTTGTTAAGACAATGTACGAATGTCTTCTGTTAATATTAAGCTCTTGGGAACAAGGGAGATGATGCTTTGGAAATTAGATTCATTCTTGGTTAGACTTAACACTAATTGTCAACCACTTTCCCTAAATGAATAAAATTGCTTTATTATATGTTGCCTATACCCACAACAAAATAATTTTTAAATTGTTGTACACATTTTTTTGTTGCTGGTTGTTTTTTATTTAGCTCCAAAATAATGGCATATAAAACCAGTTAACATTTAGCTCTTGCTCTGTCAAAATAGCCATATGGTGAAATTGCATTTGATGCAAGAGTTTGTTTGGTTATATGAAGAGTCATATACAACCAATATTTCCCTTATAAAATTCCAAGTTGAAAATATATATAGTAATATTTATGTATACATTAAAGACTGGTATACTGTGTCTCAAAAATGTGGCTTTTTTTTCTTTTTGTATAGCATTGAATAGATTTCTGTTTCTTATATAGCATATCTGGCTTACTTTAAGTCCCTTGTTATGCCAAAAACATACAAGTACCTTTAAATACTAGAGACACTCAGCATAGCTCAGTTCACACAGTGATTAACATAAAGTAACTAAAGCTCACTGTGCAGATGACAGGTTGACACATACTGTATCTCACTCCGGGTTTTGTTCTCAGTGTGTAGAGTGGCAAGTTAAAGCACACTTCTTTGTTATTTACTTGTGAATGCATGCCATGGACATGTACTTAATTTAACACATGGGGTATATGCATGTTTTATGACTTTGCTATCATTTTGTGTTTACATATTTTTTAAGAACTATTTAGGTTTGTTGGAAAAGACATAGTAGTGCACATGCAAAGTTCTATAAATCTTGAAATGCTATCCTTGGGTACTGGCATCCAACCAAAGAGAATTTTTTAAAATGTATCTAATTTACATGACTCTGGGTAACAATTAGTACTGTATATTTGACATTTTGAATGTATGTATTTTTGACCTTAGTAAGCATTATTCAACTTCTCCAAAGCTAAGAAAGATAAATTTTCTATGTTAAAATTATGCAATTATCTTTGCTTTACCTACCAAAAGAAAAGTGTATTTGATTCAAAATTATACACTCTTCCCCCCCATATGAATGGGAGAATTTAGAGTTTGAATAAAAAGGAAACTGTAGAAGTTAGAATCTTATAGAGTACTTTGCACTCAGTCATGGAAAAGTAGAAAGTCAAAACCATGTTTCAAGATTTGTTGTCATATAGAGCAGATCTGAGATAATAATTCAGTCGAGCTTCTTATCTTGCCCTGTAGGAGGGGAAAAAATGCACACACACATATATTTATATAACAGTGTTTAACCTTTCATAAAGTAGTGCCTGAAGTTTTCAAATATAGTAGCTTCCATGGTACAAATCACAATAGAAAGCATGCTTGCAAAGAGTAGCACCAAGCCTTTCTTTAAAATGCTACCCTAGAGCAAACCTCCTACCCAAATAATGCCCCAAGTTTAGTATGTGCTCACAAACTGTCCACTGACTTATTTTGTGTTGTCATGTCAAGTTTCAAATGCTAGTTACTAAACGATTTCAATTTTTTTAAATTTCAAAAAATAAAAAAAATAAAAGCTTTATTTCTCAAGTTATCTGTTTTGAATGATGTGCATGTGTCAGAATATGAACTTTAGAAATGGAACATTTAGATTCAAGCAAAAACATAAGTACTTTTTCAAAGATAATTATATGAGTTAACAAGACAGTCTTTCCTTATCAGAGTTATTTAGGATTTTGGAGAAAGCCTGGTGATAGGTAATTAACATAATATCAATATTTATTGGAAATGCCTTAAGGAAGGATTGGTTTGTGACACTCTAATGAAAGATAAGAATGCTATGTCATTAGCTTTTCCAGCAGCCTAAATAAAACCTATCCTTGCCTCTCTACAATTGAAACATTATTTTATACTATAGTGAAGAATTTTTTAAAATTAACTCTGCTTCTGCACCATACAAATTACTGATGCTTGAATTATTATACATTACTATTGCTTGAATTTTAGTAAGTTACTTTGTTTATTACCAAGTAAATACCCATTTTATAACTGGGTGATAGGTAAAATGAAACATTAAGTATTTAAGTTGTTGGTTTCTAGGGAATGGCAGGATACTTAGTCAAAAAATTTATCATTAATATGCATCTCAGAATGGTGACCCTAAAACCACCAAATGTGACTAAAGAATGAAATCTGATAGTATGCAGTTGTGATTTTGCATCACAGATGGAAATATTCCTTCTGCTCTTGTGCACAAAGTTCCTACTCTTGTTAATGAAGAACATTGCTGATGGAGCACAATGTCCTATGTTTGTGCAAATAAATTAAGGTGATTACATAGTCAAATGAGGACTAATTAAATACAGAGCTGTTTTTCTAATTTAAAAGCAAAGTACTTTCTTTAGCACATTAGGTTCTAAAAATCAGCTATTACATTTTTGTGAGCTTAACTAATTAAGCTTGTCTTGCATATATAAATTTGGTTTATTTCTGAAACTAGTACTAAATCTACTGATAACTTGCAGGGTGAATAGTTTTGTACTAAGGTGTTTTTAGTACATTTTTGACACTTGGGATACACACAATTTTACCAAGTATTCAGTGGTAACATATGAAATGCTTGTAAATTTTACTTAGTTGTCTTACTCTGATTATCCTAAAAGTAAATAAAACAATATGTTTTTTTTTCCTAGTTAAAATGTAGTTCTGAAAAAATGTCTTTATTATATTTATAATGTTTGTTGGTGGTTTTCAGTTTTATGATCTTCTGTAGTATTGGAAGATTTGGTAGAGTCTTAGAATGGTCTTAAAAACCCTTTTATTTTGTTTTTCTTTTGAATATGGAAACAGCTTTATTTCCTTTTCCAATTATACCATTACCATGATAAAAATGAATACTTCTACATGGCAACATGTTTCAACACGGATGACCTTCAAAAACATTGCACTAAATCAAAAAAAGCAAAATACAGCTGGGAGCAGTGACGCACACCTGTAATCCTGGAGGCTTGAGAGACTGAGGCAGGAGGATCTCAAGTTCAAAGCCAGCCTCAGCAAGAGCGAGGTGCTCAGCAACTCAGTGAGACCCTGTCCCTAAATAGAATACAAAATAGGGCTGTGGATGTGGCTCAGTGGTTGAGTGCCCCTGAGTTCAATCCCCATTAACCCCCTCCCCCCAAAAAGCCAAATACAAAAGCCTATATATCATATTCCATTTAAATGAACATCTAGAACAGGCAGATCAATAGACAACCAGTTAGTAGTTGTCAGGAGGTAATGGTGGGATTGACTGCAATGAGCAGGAGGGACTTTTTGAGTGGCCCTAGTTGCATAACAGTATGTTTACTAAAACCTGTAAAGTAGATACTTAAAATGAGTAGATTTTATGGTACGTAAATTGTGTCAAAAAACTTTAAAAAATGGAGAGGGGAAATAGGAGATAGAGCAACCACTAAAACATTTAATATATCTTTGTAGAGTTAAACAGGAGGGTTTATGATGGATTTTATTAAAGGTAGACACAATATAATACTTTTGCCCAGAAAATAAAAAATACCAAAAGAGGGAAGAAAGGGAAGTTGACCCCCAAATTTCACTTCCCTAACTTCCCTAAAATTACTGTGTACTTTGGTGCACTTACATACAAGTATCCTCTTTCCCCTCCCAGTGACTTGTATACACATTTGAATACATGCATGACACATCTTATTTGTTAAATATTCATTATTGAGTTAAAATTTGCATAACAATTCACCATTTCAGAGTATGACTCAATGGTTTTTAGTATATTTACAGGGTTGTACAACCATCACCTCTATCTTCAGAATACTTCCATCACCCCAAAAGGAAACCCTACACCTTTCAATCCCCCACCCCTGCCCTTCCAACCACAATAAAATTTTTGTCTCCAAATTTGCTTATTTAGGACATGTCCTATATGTGGAAGCCTACAATATGTGACCTTTTGTTTCTGGCTTACTTCACTTAGGATAATGGTTTCCAAGTTTCCCTTTTTAAATTTAGCTATTATGAGCATCATTATATATGCTGAATATTGAGATTTATGTAATCCTTTTTAATGGCTGGATATCGTTTTATTATATGAGCAGAGTTTAGTTTACCAGCCTGTTTTCAGACAATAGGGATCTTTGCACTTTTTTTTTTCAAATCTATGTAGTGCTGCATTGGTATTAGCAATCTTTCATTCCTGGAGTGTGACATTTATTTTTAATAGTGTTCAGGTTGATCATTGTTGTTAAATCAGAATTTAAATTCTGAAATGTTAACAACTGTATTTCCTAATGGTTTTTGTTTACTTTGAGAATATTTTTTATTTGTTGAATGATGAAATCACACCCCATGTTTATAAAAGGCATCATTCTTGTTCTCAGTTATCTCAACTTTCTTATACTGTTCTTAAGCAATGGAAAGCAAATCCTACCAAACCTTAGGTCTCCTCCCCTACTCAAATTCCCACAGTACAAGGAAGACTTCAGAGGGAGCTCTTTTTTCTTGATTACTTGGAAAAGTCAGTCTGACAGTTATTTTTAAGTCTTTCCCTAACCTACCTTTTCAAAAATTTCTAAAACTTACTTTTTAAAAATTTCCCCTTCAATAGGTCTCCACGCTCATTGAATTCAGTATTTAATCAAATTGTACCCACACTCAATACAAGAGATAAGATCAAAGGTATAGCATGATGACAGTGGCTTTGCCCAAATTAGGCCTTATTGCCCAATTTTTTTCTTTTAAAATCCAAAGAGTTAAATTTTTATGACATTAAGAAGAGTAGTACCCCCTTTGTGTACAATGAATTAAAATTCAGTCTGTTATGACTACTAAAAAAACGTTTTCAACCTCAACATGATTTTAGGAAATAAATATATTTAATAATGTTTTATCTAACTATTTGAAGGATTTTTTTGAAACACATCTGCATTTGATTGCAACAAGATGGATCCTATAGCATTTCAAATAAAGATATGGCCATGTAGAACATATTTTGTTGAGGGAAATGAGTTCCTTAATAAATTTTCATTAAACTTACATTTAAAAAGTCAAAAAGAGAAGACTAATAACACCTCAAATTTAAACATTTGTAGAAATTAGTGTACTACATAAATTTTTATTGAACTCTAAGAGTTGAATTTCTTAATAAAATGATTTAGAATGCCTTCCTTCTGCTCATTTTTTTGAATAGAGTTTGTTTACTTTGAGGGCATTTGTTTGTTTTGATATTCTGTTTGTAAGATCCTATGACCTATAAATAAGATTGCTCTTTAATATATTTTTAGGAGACTATTTTTGTACTATTTAAATGTGAATTTAAAATCACTCTGAAGAGTCATATTGAACAAAATCTGCTAGCTTAAATGTCCATTCCAGTAATCCTTAGATGTACGGGTCTGCACAAGGTCATTCTAAACCTAGGCTCGATTTTTTTTGTTTTGTTTTTTTGTGGGTTTTTTTTGTACTAGGTTTTGAATCCAGGAGCTCTTAAACACTGAACCACATTCCCTAGCCTTATTATTATTTATTTTGGGACAGGTTCTCACTAAGTTGCAGAGGTGGAGGACCTTGATTTGCCATCCTCGGGCCTCAGCTTCCTGAGTCAGCCTCCCAAATCACTGGGATTACAGGGGTATGCTACTGCACCCAGCTACTGAGTTTCAATTTTTTACCTTCTCTTTCAGTCATATTTTGTTTTGACTCTCATGTAGCTCACAGTTTTCCTGCTAGGATGTAGTTTTGACTTTTCCTATGAAAAATTCAATCATTTCTGTGGTTTGAATAAAAGATTAAACTGAACTTCCAAAGAGGTAAAGGGTGTTTACCCATGTTTATATTTGAACATCTTCTCTGAACTAAAGTTAGAATTTAATATATGACATAAAAGTTACATTGATTTTCTGTTTTTATTTATGTCACAAAAAATAACAGAGAATCATTTATGAACATGGAAACTCTGTCTTTACCAAAGGTAGAACAAGAGCTGAGTAAGGGGAACCTATGATCTTGTAAGAATCAGCAGAAGGACAATAGGGAAAGATTGTGCTAAGATATGCTAAAGAATTTTATTTAATATTTAATTTTAATAAAAAGTTTGATGTATCAAAATAAGGCCTATGTATCTGGTATAAAAGCACTAAGTACTAAAGGCAAATAAAATAGCAGAAAAGCATGTTATGATTCTAAAGCAGTTTTTACATATCCACATAACACAAGCCAATCGCTGCCGATATTAACCTGCTTCTAAAACCTCTCAGAAATCTGTTCCAGTTCTCATGTTGGAAATTTTTGCCTTAAACACTAAAATGTCTCACATTGCAATTGGACCTGAATCTTCTTGTTTTCTCTACTTGAGATGATACCAGGTCACCATCCTTTAGGTCTAAAGCGGGGAACCTGTAGACCCTGGCCAAGATCTGGAAGAAAGTATTCATTCACTACCATCCTAACTGATTTTATTTCATCTGCCTTCCTTCCCACCCCCTTGTGGCCAAGAGTGCTCTAGCTTCTGGTACAGTTCCCCCAAATAGCTTCCTCCACATTGGTAATGATTATATCGTGGTCAGAATGTGTTTGGACTATAATTCCATAAAACACAATCCCAAACACCACAATCCAGAATGTTGAAATCCTGAAAGATCAAAATCCCTAAAGTTTAAAATGCTTAAAGTCTACAATCCCAAAAATGTAATTCTGGAAAAAAACGTTAAATTTTTAAAAAGACATTTATCTACCCTTTTTTTTTTGGTGCTGGGGATCGAACCCAGGGCCTTGTGCTTGCAAGGCAAGCACTGTACCGACTGAACTATCTCCCCAGCCCCTATCTACCTTTTTAAACGAAGTTTACTTGAGAAACATAAAAACATGACAGAGCATTTCATAAATCTCTTCACACAATAAAATAGGCAATAATGGCATACATGTTTTTGCAAGCATACACAGACATACAATGACATTTACTTGAGTGTAACTTAGAACAAAGGAACAATATTCATAAGTAGGTCAAAAATAAAATGTATAAACGCATATCACTATGATTGGTAATTATGTGCACCCAGCTTTATGACTGCATTCATCTGAAATACCATGGTAGACAACCTACGCTTTTGAGGAGAGGAATATAAAGCCACAATGAGTCATTGCTGAATATGTGTTGGGCCCCAAAAGCCAGGATATTAAGAAATTTAATCTGTCACAAATGCAAATGTTTAAAGAGGACATCTCTTAATTTAGTGAGGAAGTTTCAGCAATTTTACAAATGTGCACAATGCTTATTCTGAGACCTTGGAGTACCAGTAGCATGTCAATCCAAGTCAGCAGTACACAGAAACAGGGAAGCTGATGGTGTCCTTTCAGTGTTTCACCCTTGTCTCCTGTCTGTATCCCTTCCAACTTTCACTGACTCTAATGTAGAAATGAAGCAAATTTGTAGTGTTTATTGTGATTGCCAATACAGTTTTATGTTGCCTATTTTTAGTTCTTTAACAAAAAAGTAAATGAACCAAAAAGTTCATATCTAAGTGATGGGGAAAATAATACAACTACTTTTTTTCAAGGAGAAATGGGAGGAATCAAACTTTTGCTTGGGTTTTCCTGGTTTAGTGTATAGAGAAATATTTCCCATCCTTGCTCAGCGAACTTGTGCCATCTTTGTATGTAATTCCAGAACATTAAGTACCCACTGTGAACAAGTTCTGTTTTTGGCTTACTCCTTAACAAGCTGAATATTCTCTATTTTAATGCTTTTTCCCCACAGTTTATTTTCTTTTTCTGATTGCCTTTGGAGTCTTCTCTAAAATCTCTTCCAAATTCTTTCTTCACATTTTTCTTTAATTCTGTAGTTGAGAATATTCATATTTTGCATATTTGGTAATGAGTAAATGACTTCACATTTATTTCTTTTTGCATGACCAAAACTGACACTTTTCTTGCCCACTTTTTTTTTTTTGGTTAAGTGATTTTTATTTTTTTAGATGGATAAATAAGTTTTTATTTAACTATAATGTTATTCAAATTTTCTAGACTCTTTTCCCTCTAGAAATAAGATATATAAGTAGATAAAAACTTAATTCACCATAAATGTTAAAAATAACATTAAAAATCCTCCTCAAATGATGTGGAAAAGCAAATAAATTCAAAGAAAGTTTTTATGACAAAAATAATATATCCCTTTGGGCAGTATTTTTCTAACTTCATTCTTCACACCACTAGTTTTACAGGATATGAAAAGATATGAGTTTAGAAAAAGGAATTTAACAAAAGTCAGTTGTATTTCTATATGCTACCAATAAATATTCCAAGAAAAAACTAAGTAATTCCATTTACAATAGTATCCATAAAATTAGGGTATAATAAATTTAATTAAGGAGGCTAACACATGTTCACAGAAAACTACATTGTTGAAAAATTTAAAGAAGTAATCAATACATAGAACGACATTTCTATCCTGAATTGAAAGCTTTAATATTTTATTGTTACATTATAATTATAGATAATAGTGGTATTTATTATGCAATGTTCATTCATTCATATAACATAATTTGATCATTCTCATTCCTCAGTATCTTCCCTTTCCTCCCCTCCTCCCTCCCCAATCTACTTTCTACTTCCTCTACTTATCTTACTTCTATTATTCTTATTTTAATTAGTGCATTACATCATTTATTAGTGATATATATATTTCATTGTGGAATGATCATATAGAAATATGGTATAACCCAGTAGATTTCATTCCTCAGTACTCCCATGTTCTCCCTTTAAATCTTTTTCACAGTTTCTTTATCCATTCACCCATCGATGGACATCTATGCTAGTTCCATAACTTAGTTATTGTGAACTGTGCTGCTATAAATATTGGTATGCATGTATCAACATAGAATGCTAATTTTAGATCATTTAGATAAATGCTAAGGAGTAGGATATCAGATTTCTTAGTATTTATCTTATAAGGTAGTTCCTTGCCTAGTCTTTTGAAGGTAGTTCCTTGCCTAGTCTTTTGAAGAATCTCTATACTACTTTTCAAAGTGGTTGTACTAATTTGCATTCTCACCAACAATATATAAATGTACCTTTCCTTCCTTATCCTCTCCAGCAACTATTGCTCTTTGTATTCTTGATGATTGCTGTTTTAACTGGAGTTAAGATAAAAATCTCAGTGCTGTTTTGATTTGCATTTCCCTAATTGCTGGAGATGTTGAACATTTTTTAATATAATTTTTGGCCATTTGTATTTCTTCTTTTGAAAATGTCTCTTTAAATCTTTTGCCTATTTTTTGGCTGGGTTATTAGTTTTTTGGTGTTAAATTTTTGAGTTCTTTATATATTCTGGATATTATTCTCCTGTCAGAAGAGTAGTTGGTAAAGAATTTCTCACATTCTATAAACTCTCTCTTCACACTCTTATTTCATTTGCACTTACTGCAATTATTTTTTCTCATCAAGAAATTTTTTGTTTTATGTGAATAGGTATACCAACATTTGGGGCATTTGTCATGGTTTGGATATAAGCTCACGTATGTGAAACAATGCAAGAAAGAGGAGAAATGACTGTGTTGTACGAGTCTTAACACAATCAGTGATTTAATCCTCTGATAGGGATAAACTGAGTGGTTACTGAAGTGGTAGGGTATGGCTGGAGGAGATTGGAATTGAGGTGAGGCTTTGGGTATATATTTTGTATCTGGAGAGTGGAGATTCTCTCTCTTTCTCCCTCTCTCTCTCTCTCTCTCTCTCTCTCTCTCTCTCTCTCTCTCTCTCTCTCTCTCTCTCTCTTCCTTCCTGATGATGTGAGCTGTTTCCCTCTGCTATGCTCTTCCACCATGATGTTCTGCCTCACCTCAAATCCTGAGGAATGGAGCCAGCCTTTTGTGGACTAAGACCTCTGAAATTATGATCCTCAAATAAACCTTTCTTCCTCTATAATTATGTTGGTCAGATCATTTAGTAACAGCAGTGAAAAAGCTGGCTAAAACAGGCATGAATATTCTAAATTGTTAGTTTCTTTTTGTATTGTTCCCTTTACCAGTATGTAGTGATTTTCATGGTCTCTTCTGATTAATTTTGCTTAAAATTTGCTGGGTTGAATGAGAGAATAGATACTCCTGATTGTTCTCAGACTTCATTTCTATGAAATATTATTTTCCATCCTTTCACTTTCAGCCTGTGATTGTCATTCCCTATAATATGAATCTCTTGCAAACAGCAAATAGTTGGGTCCTATTTTTTAATCCATTCTGCCAGTGTATGTCTTTTAATTGGAGAATTAAAAACATTTGCATTTGTAGTTATTATAGAGACATTTATTATTTTCTGCCATTTTGGTTTATTTGATATGTTTAATTTATTCTTAATTTTTATTTGTTTAACTGCTTTTCTAGTGAACTTTACACTTGAGGACCCAGGTTTGTTTTTGAGTTCTTCTGTATGTAGTATTCTAAAGAGTATTTTCTATAGTACTGGCTTAATAGTCATGAATTTTTTTTTTCAGTTTATTCTTATCTTGAAAGCCTTTTATTTTTTCTTTCAAACTGGATGATAGATGCTGGATATATTGATCATGGTTAGCAATTTTTTCCTTTAGCTTGGATTATCTCATTCCATTGAATTTTAGAATCTGAGCTGAGAAATTGGAAAGTGAGCCTTATTGATTCTTCTCTAAATATGATCTGCCATTTTTCTCTTGTGGTTTTTAATATTCTATCCTTATTTTCTATGTTAGACATTTTGATTATAATGTGTCTTGGGAGCATTCTTCTTTTTCCTTTTTCCCAATATGTTTTATTTTTATCTTATTACAATTTTAATGGTGCCTTATAGTTGTACATCATGATGAGATTTGTTGTTACATATGCACAAAATACAACAATATAATTGGGTCAATATCATTCCCCATCCTTCCCCTCCTCTCACCCTCAGTCCCTTTATTGATCTTCCTTGCGTTTTCATAAGATTACTGCCTCCCACCTTTCTTTTTCTTTTACCTTTTTAGCTTCCACATGAGAGAAAACATGATCTTTAACCTTCTAAGTTTGGTTTATTTTGCTAAACATAATGATCTCAAGTTACAATCATTTTTTTACAAGTGACATAATTTGATTCTTCTTTTTTTTTATAGTTAAATGCATTTTAATAGTAAACTTACAGAAACAACACAGAAGATAGGCAACATTAAAAATATGTACTTGTATATAAGAAAACTCAGAAAAGTATAGTGAATGGATGGAATCTACTGTATGATAAAAATGCTACAAACACCATTTAGTCGCCATCAATTTACTTGTTTACTTGTTTAAAATTTACTTGTTTAAAAAAATCCAAATGCTGGCATCGTCCAGAAAAATTTAACAGTTTTATTTATAATTGTTATAAAGTTGAACTGCTGAAACTTGTTCACTGAAACATTTTGACTTGCATTAGTGCTTTACATTCCTGCATTTATATTAAAAATTCACACACAAATGAAAATGAAAAAATGGCCAATACCTGATTTCTGTCCCCTATTTTTCCACTAGCAATCATATATACTTAGGTACCTTTTGACCCCATGGGGAAAAAAAATCTAACAGTTCAGAACTACCAATAACAGGAGGAAGAGAAAATTAAATTTTTTGAGAATGAAATGTTTCCCATCATAGTGAATTCTTAAGCACATTCTCCACGTATGGGGTGTGCTAGCTGGATGTCTTTTGGCATAATTGTCACATGTTTGGCATGGATAGCACACATGGTGGTGTCTTCAGAAAGGCCAACCAGATAGGCCTCACTTGCCTCCTGCAAAGCACCAATAGCTGCACAGATCTGTTTTGAAGTCCTGAGCAATTTCTTGCACCAGACTCTGGAAGGGGAGTTCATGAATCAGAAGTTCAGTGGACTTCTGATAACGTCTAATTTCACCGAGCCACAGTACCAGGCCTTTAACAATGAGGTATCTTCATCCCTCCAGTAGAGGGCGCACTCGTGTGAGAAGCTTTTGTAGCCAGTTGTTTCCTGGGTGCTTTACCATCAGTGAATTCAGGAGCAGTCTGCTTTGTAGGAGGAGCCTTGGCAGAAAGACCTCCTTACTTACCCGCCTTCTCCTTGGGCTGGAACTCAGGGAGCGAGAGGCAGCGCTCGCATTAAAGAGCTACTGTGGCCCAGCAGCAGCTGGGAGCACAATTGGAAGATGGCTGACACCGAGGCTATCCCCCAACATACCTGATTCTTCTTTATGACTGAATAAAACTATGTGTGTGTGTGTGTGTGTATCACATTTTCTGTTTCCATTCATTTATTGATGGGCATGTAGACTGGTTCCATAGTTTGGCTGTTGTGAATTATCCTGCTATAAACATGGGTATGCATGAATCATTATGGTATGATGATTTTAATTCTTTAGAATAAATACAAAGGAGTGGTAAAACTGGATCATATGGTGGTTCCACACCTATTATTTAGAGAAATCTCCATACTGATTTCCATATTGGTCGTACTAACTTACAATTCCACCAACAGTGCTAAATTAATCCTTTTCCTCCACATCCTCTCCAGCATTTGTTATATTGTTGTGTTCTCGATGATTGCCATTCTGATTGGTGTGAGATGAAATCACAGTGTAGTTTTTTTTTTTTTGTTGTTGTTGTTCCATTCATTCAGTTCTTATTTTTTTTAATTGTAAACAAATGAGATACATGTTGTTTCTCTATTTGTACATGGAGTCAAGGTATACCATTTGTGTAATCATAAATTTACATAGGGCAATGTTGTTTGATTCATTCTGTTATTTTTTTCTTTTCCTCCCCATCCCTCCCACCCCTCTTTTCCCTCTATACAGTCCTTCCTTCCTCCATTCTTACCACCCTCCTTAACCTTAAACCTAAACCTAACCCAAACTCTAATACTAACCCTTCCCACCCCCCATTATATGTCCTTATTCGCTTATCAGCGAGATCATTCATCCTTTAGTTTTCTGAGATTGGCTTATCTCACTTAGCATGATATTCTCCAATTTCATCCATTTGCCTGCAAATGCCATGATTTTATCATTCTTCATGGTGGAGTAATATTCCATTGTATATATATGCCACAGTTTCTTTATCCATTCATCAATCGAAGGACACCTAGGTTGGTTCCACAATCTGGCTATGGTGAATTGAGCAGCAATGAACATTGATGTGGCTGTATCTCTGTAGTATGCTGATTTTAAGTCCTTTGGGTATAGGCCAAGGAGTGGGATAGCTGGGTCAAATGGTGGTTCCATTCCAAGCTTTCTGACGAATCTCCATACTGCTTTCCAGAGTAGCTGCACTACTTTGCAACCCCACCAGCAATGTATGAGTATGCCTTTTTCCCCACATCCTCTCCAACACCTGTTGTTGTTTGTGTTCTTGATAATCGCCATTCTAATTGGGGTGAGATGGAATCTTAGGGTAGTTTTGATTTGCATTTCTCTTATTACTAGAGATGTTGAACATTTTTCCATATGTTTGTTGATTGCTTGTATATCTTCTTCTGTGAAGTGTCTGTTCATTTCCTTAGCCCATTTGTTGATTGGGTTATTTGTATTCTTAGTGTAGAGATTTTGAGTTATTTATATATTCTGGAAATGAGTGCTCTATCTGAAGTATGAGTGGCAAAGATATTCTCCCACTCTGTAGGCTCTCTCTTCACATTACTGATAGTTTCCTTTGCTGAGAGAAAGCTTTTTAGTTTGAATCTATCCCAGTTATTGATTCTTGCTTTTATTTCTTGTGCTAAGGGAGTCCTGTTTAGAAAGTCTGATCCTGGGCCGACATGTTGAAGATTTGGACCTACTTTTTCTTCTATAAGATGCAGGGTCTCTGGTCTGATTCCGAGGTCCTTGATCCATTTTGAGTTGAGTTTTGTGTAGGGTGAGAGATAGGGGTTTAATTTCATTCTGTTGCATATGGTTTTCCAGTTTTCCCAGCATCACTTGTTGAAGAGGCTATCTTTTCTCCATTGCATATTTTTGGTCCCTTTTGTCTAGTATGAGAAAATTGTATTTATTTGGGTTTGTGTCCATGTCTTCTATTCTGTACCATTGATCTACCTTTGATCTCTTACTTCCCGTATTTGCTCTTTTAACTGTTGATTGGTGCGATCATTTAATGCCTGCATTTGCTCTTTCATCTCCTCCTTCAATGCCTGCATTTGCTCTTTCATCTCCTCATTTGCTTCCCTGATTGTTTTAATTATGTACATTCTGAACTCCCTTTCTGACATTTCTTCTGCTGTGCTGTCATTGGGTTTTATTGATAAAATATCTAGGTTTGTTTGGGACATTTTCTTCCCTTGTTTTCTCATATTGGTCAGATGTCAGTGGGACTCTGAGATATTGCAGATTTCCTCTATTGGCTTATAGTGTCCCTGTAGATTTCCAGTGTATCACCTCCCAGTCTTCAGTAGCCTGAAGTCTTGGAGGAACTTGATAATGCAGTGCTTCTGCAGAAAGCTGCCCCTATTCCGCTACTGGTTCCAGGCCTTGGAGCTGGCTCTGTGTGGAAAGGCTCTCACTGGGGGGCCTGCTCTGAGAAGCTGGCCTCAAAAGGCGCCTCCTGCCTGAGGGAGCAGGGCTGCTTGGGGAAGTCCCTGGCTGCCCTGTCCTTGTCCCTAAAGCTGCTTGCGGGCTGGGCCAGAGCTCACCGCTGGCTCCAGGACTTGGGGACTTGGAGCTGGTTCTGTGCAGAAAGCCACAATGTAGTTTTGATTTGCATTTCCCTAATTGCTAATGGAGAGTCTTTTTTGATATTGTCTATTTGGGGTTACATATGTACCCTGTATGTGGATGTCCATGTCATTTGTAAGATTTGGAAATTTTTATGCCATTATTTCAATAAAAAGATTCTTAATACCATTAACCTGTTTTTCCAGGCCCTCTTCTATCCCAGTGGCTATTAAGTTTGATCTCTTAATGTTGTCCCAGTGTTCTTGTATATTCTGATCATATTTTTTTTCCTTTACTGCATACAGTATGTTCAAGTTCATTTACCTTGTTCTCAAGGCCTGATATTCTGATCTGTTGGTGAGAGTTGTAAGTAAATGTTTGTCTTTGACTCATTGTTTTTTGGTTTCTAGGAGTTTTGCTTGATTTCTTTTCAGAATCTCTACATCTAATTTTTAAAAGTATTTGTCCATTTTGTTTTGTTTTCTCATCTTTTATGACATTTTAAAATTGTTCTATTAGTTATACATGACAGCAGAATGAATTTTGATTCATTGTACACAAATGGAGTACAACTTTTCTTTTCTCTGGTTGTAATTGTAAATTTTGGGGAAAGATTTGTTTGCCTGTTTCCTCATGTTTTCAGAGGTCTTGAATTTGTGAGACTTTTCAGATGGATTCCTCTTTTTTTTTGTGAGGGAGTGTTTTGGTGTATAGCTATCTCTTTTGTAAAGTCCTATGTTGTTGGTATATCTTAACTTCAACACCTAGGCTTGGCATAAAACAAGTTTTCATTTCAACTGCCAATGCCTCTCAGTTAGTTGCTGCTGAAGTGCTGATTTTATTCACTCTTGGAGAACTGCTACATCGCTCTGAACAATCATCAAAGATATTCTCTCTGTTTTTGCTTACCTGAGTTTCTCCCCTAGCCATTTCTGTCTGGTGCTTGGTTGTTGATTTTGGGGTTTCACTCCCCTATTCTGTGTATTAAAGTATATTTGGAGCACGAGTAGAATTAGTGTGTGGAGCAAGTGTGCTATAACATGTCTGAGTTCTGGGTATAGCTCAGCAAGAGTCTCTACCCTGTGAACTTGCAGAGTCCACTTGTTTCCCAGTCCCTCCCAGAAAAATGGGAAACAAACAAACAACAACAGCAGTGAACAATATATAACTTTAAAATAAAACAAATGCCCAGTGCCTACTATGACATCTACAACCCTAACAGCCACAAAAGGAATGGCAGGGTCATGTTAGCAAAAGCAATGACAATAGTCAGCCACACACTTGAGATAGCATTAAACAGCAGGTGACAACTATGCCACCTACAGTACTAACTGCAATAATATAAATGGCAAGGCAAGAATTATATAAATGAAACAGTGCTAACACATAACAAAATGACTGTTCATTAAGAGAAAACAATTGTGTAGTAAAGAAAAAAAGTTAAAATATCCAAAAAGTTTATAGAGGGAAAGCAGGAGAGATGGGTATAAAAAAGGAGGAGTACAAAATAACAAAAAATTACAAACTAAATAGATAAAGAAAAACAAAAGAATTTGCCTAGAAGGGAAGACAAGAGAGGAAGAGTAAAGAGAAAAGTAAACAGACAAACAAAAAGTCAAAGCAAACAAAACCAGTACTCTTAACCCTACAGAGACAAAACATGGAGAAATAACAAATAGGAAAAAAATGATAAAAATGAAAAAGAGCAAATTAGCAGTAACACACGCATGCGTGCACACACACCTACACACACACACACACACACACACACACACACAAATACACACACACAATGGAAGAAAAGGAGAAAGCTCTTAAGGAAAAATTAGGGAATTGTCTCCTCTGAGGGGGTCAAATTGTTGACAAGACAATGTTCACTGCTTATGTCATACTGTGCTTCTTTCTGTCTCCTTAGAGAGAGTAAGGGTTGGGAATGTTAAACGCATATTCGTTTTGTTGCTCGCCATTCTGCAGACCGGAGTGGCCTGGAACCAGAGGACAGAAAGGGAAGTACTAACCACCGGAGTGCTGTCTGGACAGACTTTACCAAAGCAGAGTGGAGCTGATAGGAATTCTATTTTAAACAGGAAATTTCAGTGGCTGGCAGCTGGGGATAAGAACTTCTGGACTCTGTGGAATGGCATCTGCTCCAGAGATATTAGATGCACAATCCCTAATGCTGGGGGGATGTCAATCTCTGTTGGGCCTCTGGATTCAGGGCCCTCCCAAGCGCCCCATATGTAGGGTGGGGTAACTAACCCTCCGTAGGTCTGGCACACTCCATTGCCCACAAATGCGGTCTCCCCTGGATCAGACCCTGAGTGCAATCCTCTCCACCTCTCCATCTTCTGGACTATCCCCGGCTGGTCCATTGAGTTGCTAGTCGTAAAGGGAAAGCAAGTCACTTTCCTACACATCCCCAGCCTGAATACAATTCCATTGCCCATTTCAGTCACACTGGGGCAGGAACAGGAGACCCCACAGCAGGTGCTTGCTAAGACAGTCTGGTGCTGGTCACTATGGACTCCCATTCCAGAAGAAGAAAGCCACACAGCAGCCACTTCCAGATGACCCCCTGCCTCGGCTTTCCATGACAGCCAGAAACCCAGAGCACTTTCAAAATCCCAGCTGGCCCCGCTGCCTCTGATTCAGTTAAGATCAGCCTGCCTCTCTGCTCCACAGGGTCTACCACGTCAGATTTGTTCACTGAGTTTCTTTCCCTGCCTGTGTCATCCCTGAAGGCTGAGGCAAACGTGTGGTGCCACCGTCCAAGCCTCAAGGTATTCTTTCTTGTCCTTTGTTCAAACCACCTGAGTTTCTGTTTCTCTGTAATTCTCCTTTCGCTACTGAATTTCCGTGAATTCCCTTTGTCACCATCTCACCAAGAAACTGTACTCCTGTTGCTTGAATCCCAAGCTGCAGTGCAGCTGGAAAAGGCGCTCTCCTTCTATTCTGCCCTTTTCCCTCCCCCTCTCTTGCATCCTTTTGAACTGAGAGTGGAAAATATGTATCTTAGCATTAACCCTGCTCATGATTTGGTAAGACCTTGATTAAGTCATTTCATGGTTTAGTTTTCTCTATAAAATGAAGAAGTTGTATTAGATTCTTTAAAGCATTTCAATTCTGAAATCCTATAACTTTTGAGGTGGTAATAAGATCTCAATCATATTATGAAAGAATATAGATTGATATAGTAAAGACTTTCCTGTATTTATTATTTATTTGAAATTTATCGGTTTAGACAGAAGTATATATAGCATACCTTCTTTGTAAAATATATACAGACATATCTACCTACACAGAGTTGTTACCTGGAACAAACATTTTATTAAGTGGGAAAATTTGTTACTGACTAAGATGAGTTTTTCTGGATCTCTTAATTAAATGGATTGGGAAAAATATATATAGATACACTTATGGAAAAAAACATGATTTTGCCCCAGCAACTCTTAATGAAAAGTTTCCTTTTAAATAGTTTCCCTTTTAGTCTAACAGCATTAAAAAGTATTGCTATTAAGCAGACACATCACCCATAGGTCACCATTTGATATTCTATCATTAGCATACTTCTTTTCTTTTTGGTTCATTAGTGTGCCTCTCAATCTTATGACCTAAATCACTCTAAGGTACCCAGGACTTTTATCTATATTAGCACAGGCCTCCTGGGGAGTTACTAGACTCTTCTCAAAACTTCAGTGGCAATTTCCTTAGTTCAATAACTAAAATGTCTTTGACAAAGTAAAAGCTATGCTACTCTTGGGGGAGGAAATGATGTTCATTTCAGCAAGTACAGAAAAACCAGTATGACTCTCAAAAGGCAATGCTTATAAAGGAAAGGGAGACTTTTTAGCTTATAAAGTTTATTTTTATATTTAAATTTTATATTGAATCTTCAAATTTTGTGTTTTATATTACCAGGCAATAAATAAGAAGTAGAATGCCCATGTAAACTGCATTTAATTGAAATGTGAAAACATTATTAAATGTAGTTAAACTCCCTGCACATATCCTCCATATATTCTAGTTGTCTTTCCAGCAAGTCACTAATACTCTAAATTTGGAGTTTATTGTTCTTAGCATTCCTTTATTTTTACTGCATGTATGTTTACCCTCAAACGATGTAGTATTAGCATGTTTTGTTTTGTTTCATTTGCACTTGGAATTGAATTTAAGGGCCCTTTACACTGAGCTATATCCCTAGGTCTTTTACTTTGTATTTTGACATAGTCTCCCTAAGTTGCTTAGGGCTTGCTAAGTTGCTGAGGCTGACTTCGAACTTGTGATTCTCTTGTCTCAGCCTCCAGGGTTGCTGAAATTACAGGCATGCATCACCATGCCTGGTGTGATATCATACTGTGTTATTCTTCTGCAACTTTGGTGTCTTTGCCACTAAGTTTGTGAGATTCAAGTATGTGGACACTTGGTGAAGCCGTTTGCTGGTATGTAGTATTTCATGAATGTCACAAGGTATTGATCTGTTTTCTTCCTCCAGTCTCTTACAAACAATGGTCTGCGAATAGTTTATCCTCTCCTGTAATTGTGTGCAAGGATTTCTCAGAGAACTTTCATAGGGTTGACCTGTTCCATCATTTCTTTTATGGGTTTGCGAAAAAAAACATTTTTCAAAATCCTCAATATTTTCTTCTAAGCATTTTAAAGTTTTAATTTTAACATTTCAACATTTTTAATATTGGTATATGGAGCAGAGATCTGTGTTTGTTTGTTTGTTTGTTTGTTTTTGACCACATGCAGGACTAGTTGTTCCATTACCATTTATGCCATTTTTTAATCAGGACACATACTGTAAAGGTAGGCATAAGCATTTTTTAGGTTTAGTCCTATGCAGAATGAGAGAGACTAAAAAAACCTCTTTCCTCTTTAAGGAAAGAATCTCTCTTTAAAAATCTGTCTATATTTTCCTCCCTCCTCTAGCCTCAGCCTCTCTGCTCTCATCTTCATGGAATCTGCTTCATTCACGGAAAAAGTGCAAAGGGACTTGGAGGAAGCAGTGTCTGGGGACAGCATGGCTTCCGGTCTCCCACACTAGAGGTCAGCAGACATTGTCTGTAAGGCGCCAAATAATGAATATTTAATTAAGGGTTTGTGAGACAAAAGGAAAATTTAGGATACTATGTGTAACATATCTGTATATAATACACATAGTTTTATAATTGTACACATATTACACATAGTACATATTACACATAGTATAATCGTATCATATTGAAGGATTTGGTGAAAAATTAAACAGAAATTCATTGATTCATTTTCCTCTCCTCTTGTCCTGTTTCCCCTTCCCTTATTTCCTCTCTCTCCTTGTTTTTCTCTTCTTTGATCTCCCTCTTTTGTGTGTTTAGTTATAATAGCTTCTAGAATAGAATAAAGCAGGATAGAATTATGATCTCAGGGAATTAAGATTTCTCTTATGGAGCAAATACAGCAGAGGTCTCCAAGCCCATGTCAGTTATTTAGTGGATAATTAGTTTTTATTCCCCTACTTTCAAGTCTGTGCTGGACCCGTGTTTGCTGAGTGGCTGTTGTGCGGAGGATTCTGTCAGAGAATACAGATGGCCACACCACCTCCACCTTTCGGGAGGTCACAGTTTGTGAAATTCTAACAGTTAAAGCAGAGTTGAGAGAGTGCAGAGAAGGTCCAGGTAAACTCCTCCAGGGTAGGGGACTGTGCCATCATGGTTTGGCACCTTACATCCTTTATTAAGAGTGACGCAAACTAATCAATGCCATCAATTCATAATTGAATGGTGTGTTTGATTAGTGGACAACTTGGGTTAATTTCAACAGTAAAAGTTAAAAACATTGACAAAAGCATAGTCAGCATTTATGGACAAGGCTTCAAATATGCATTTTAATATTCATTGCAGGGTGAAATCAGTAATGATTAAAATGTACCTGCCATGTGCTGGGTTCTTGGCCAGATGTGCCACATGCATCTCTCATGTTGAAATTACAAGTCGATGAGGTAGGTGTTATCATCATTTTAGATTTTTTTAAAATATGCTAAGTATTTTCCCTATGGTGAAATGGCTAGCATTAAGTAGAGCCTTGGTTTGACCCAGCGAGTAGTTATGCAATCCTGAAAATGTGGCAACATTTGAAAAGAGTTCATGCTGGTTTATAATTTATTTTTAATCCTAAGAGCAAAGTAGAAAAAAATAATAAATTACATACATAGTTCTGAACTGATAAATGAATTAAATTTTTGGCTCTTCCCCAAAGGACTTTTTTGGCAACAAATCAAGTGGAGTTATCTCCCTGAGGGTTGGATTATGAACTTCAGTTCAGTTCTGAAATTAACTAGAGATTTCTTCCTATTCTACATTCCAGATAACATGAGAACATGAAGCCTCCTTCTTACCAGGTGTTACTTTGTTTAAAGGACTCTTGAAAAATCCCTCTAGGCACTGTGGTGGGCTGCTGCTTTCACTCACAGGAAAGAGCTAAGCAGGTGTGGAAAGTGCTCGGGAGAAGGGCAGAACCCAGATTCAAGGCCTCATGTGGCTTGGAATACAGTTAAGTTTTATACTTTCTGGAAAATGATGGTTAAAATGGTTTCCCTGTCCCCTTCACTGAGCAGAGGATTATAAAAAGATCATTTATGTGAAATGGCTTAGCATAGTCCAAAGGGCTCCACACGGGCACAGTACTGCTTTGTAGACAATAAACATGCTGTATGCCCATCAGCGGATGATGGTAAAACCAGAGGCCAAACCAGATATACCGAAACAGAGATCTTGCCTTTTCTCTATGCAGCAGTAAGTGGATTTTCCTGGCCTTGTTGTTACTCAAGCAAATAGCGGGCTATTTCAAGTATATTCAAAATTCCACACAGACTCTTTATATTTGAAATTCTTACTTGTCAGAAGAAAATATATTGGTTAGGAGTCCAAACTTTGTAATCTGACCAATCAGACCTCAAAAGTCAGCTTTCACCCCAATCTTGAGGAAGTGACCTCTCTTTGTTTTCTGTTTTCTTACCTGAAAGGCAGGGATAATTATACCATCTGCTTCCTAAGGCCTTGTGAATGAGTTGAGCTAAAGCTTCTTCTCAGTAAAAGAAACAATAATGTGAAGACGGAGCCTACAAATTGGGAGAAAATTTTTACTACGTGCACCTCACATAAAGCATTAATCTCTAGGATGTATAAAGAACTCAAAAACTTAACACCAATCAATAAATGGGCTAAGGAACTGAAAAGACACTTAACAGAAGAAATACAATTGATCAACAAACATGAAAAAATGTTCAACATTTGTAGCAATTGGAGAAATGCAAATCAAAACTAAGATTTCATCTCACTCCAGACAGAATAGCAATTATCAAGAATACAAGCAATAATAAGTGTTAGTGAGGATGTGGGGGGAAAGGCACACTCATATATTGCTGGTGGGATTGCAAATTGTTGCAACCACTCTGGAAAGTACTATGGAGATTCCTCAGAATACTTTGGAATGGGGCCACCATTTGACCCAGCTATCCCACGCCTCTGTTTATACCCAAAGGTCTTAAAATCAGTATATTACAGTGATGCAGCCACATCAATGTTTATAGCAGCTCAACTCACAATAGCCTAACTATGAACCCAACCTAGGTGTCCTTTAACAGATGAATAGATAAAGAAATTGTAGTGTATATACACAATGGAATATTATTCCGTCCTAAAGAAAAATGAAACTATGGCATTTGTTGGTAAATGGATGGAGTTGGAGAATATCATGCTAAGCGAAATAAGTCAATTCCAAAAAACCAAAGGCCAAATGTTTTCTCTGATACGCAGATGCTAATTCACAATAAGGGGGTGGGGCTAGGGAAGAATAGGGTTACTTAAAATTAGATAGAGGGAAGTGAATGGAGGCGAAGTGTATGGAGGTAGGAAGGGTAAGAGTGAAACAGACATTATTACCTCATGTACATATATGACTGCATGACTGATGTTATCCTACAACATGTACTATCAGAAAAATGAGAAATTATACTCCAGTTATATATGATTTATCAAAACACATAAATGCATTTTACTGTCATGTATAACTAATTAGAACAAATAAGAAAAATAGAACACACACACACAAAAGAATACCAAGGACTTCATATGGCATCCTGTAAACTAAAAGCATGACTAGGTAGTAGATACTATATGTTATTACAGTCATAGTTGTCTCAGCAACAGTGGTAGCAGCAAGATCATGAGCGGCTTTGGCAATTTTTTTCTTACAATTGTGAATACAATATCTTTGAACCTAATTTGCATGTATTGTACCTAAACAGCAGACAGTAGTCTTGCATATAATTTCATTTATTTTTGCTAAGTGAGGGATATTATTTAAGAATTTTTGTCTCAGTAAACATTTTCCCCTTTTATGCCAAGCATTTCCTTTGGTTTACATATAAGTCAGTATTTTCTGAACCTAGCAGCATCTGTCTCAGGAAAATTACATGAATCTTAATCATGGCTTTCATTCTGTGGGACTGACTCATAAAGCCACATAATGTTGGAACCTCATTGCAAAGACTCTTAGAGAAAATTCAGATTTGCATATCACTTAATCTGTCTTTAATGAGATTAATACAATTTGACTCAAATAAAAACAACTGCCTGGTTAATCAACTTGATGCGCCCATCTGAGAATAAGACTGATGAGATCCAAAGTTAGAATTTTCTTTGTTTCATGAAGCTTAATCCAGTTGAAGAATACCATGAGAGGTTTAAAGTCCTAATGCGTCGTTTGAAAGAGTATCAACAAGCCTACATTTACTGCAATCGTACTTGGGCAATATCTCATTTCCACTTGCACTTCAGAGCTATAAATAGTTCTAATTTGTTTACTTTGTACACTTACTGGATTAATTACAGTAGAACAAGCCAAATGATATTGTAGCAGTTGGCTAAACTCAACACAAACACAATAATTAAAATGATTGCTTTTTAATTTTCCCACTTTCAGTAGTCTAATGAGCTGAATTTATAGTTATGAGCCTTTAAGAATTTGATTTTAGAATCACTGTGTTTTCTGTTAATGTGTTGTCATTGTTTACATTGGATTTCCGTGTTTTTCCGTGTTGTTGGGAGTTTCCTTCAGGAAGGAAACACCTGGGTCCTGTTTCCATGTGATATCTACTTAGTAAAAAGTGTATTGTTTCCATCACACTTGCCTCATTACAGAACAATCACGCTTCCATTTACCTATCCAAATTGATGCTGGTGACACATAGTCACACACACACACACACACACACACACACACACACACACACAAACACACACACATCCTTGATAGAGAAACTGCCTTCTCTTCCACCAATAAAAGTTACATATGTTCACTTCAGCATGTCCTCCAGCAAACCAATGAATCATCATCACCAAAGACCACAAATACTCTCAGTGCAACCTCATCCAGTCAGTCTTCTTTTTCTAGATGTCCGACTGCATCAGGAAAGAAATCGGTTTTTGTTAACGTACAAGAGGAGGACAGCTATGGGGAAAGGAAGGGAAAAATGGTCACCACCAAAGGTAGTCCTTTAATGCTAAAAAAGGTTGCTTTAAGCTACTGTTGGTTCTCCCATTGTGTTTCTTCATGGTTTGCCAATTAACTTTATCCAGTGTTCTGGGGTCACTGTCCTGGACAGCACTCCTTTGGTTTCCCCTCCCACTGACTCTCAGCAAAATTGTTAGAAACGCTCTGTACTTCCTTTTTGATTTTCTCTTAGTGGTTGGGTTGCTTTGTAAGAATTTGATGCATAGGCTTAAACAACCTCTTTAAAAAGTGAAGACAAAAGCAAAAATAGAAGGGGAAAAGTACACGCCAATGAACTGGAATGACGGCAAACTTCAGTTGCAAACTTTTTAATTGAAGAACTTGGATTTTCGTTGCTATTGAGAATGTTGGAACAGAGCACAATGGAAAATGAAAATATTTTACTCCTTCTATATATCTTGGAAGGATTTTCCACCCCATACCTGACTTTGAACAACTCTCTCTATAGTCTTCAGGTAAAATGGCAGCTAATTTCACCTAACCTGGAGTAAAGAAGAGTTTAACTGTCAATCACAGAAACTTATCACCTATGAGTTTGTCTAGTGTTCCCAACACTTTTGTACATAGTAAATGGGTGCTGGGAATGTATGTAGCTCAGTGGTTGGGCCCTGGCCTAGCCGTGTATAAGGACCTGGGTTCTATTCTCCAGCATTGCAAAACATTTTCAAAGTAAATATTCCCCAGAATTCATGTCTGGGATCTAATCTGATTCTGTCTTTACATTCTGCTTCCAAGGCAATTAATGTGCTCTCTCAGATTCATCTCTTGCCTCCATGTTAGTGGTATCTAAATCTGTGTCCCAAACACTGACTTCTCACTCATGCCCAAAGATCTATCCTCAGTTGTCTGCTGAACATTCGTTTCAGATGTCCCAACGTCAGCTCAACTTCAGCCTATGCATGACAGATCTCACCTTTCTCCTCCTCCCCCTCCCACCCTGACAGGCGTCTTCCTCTCTTCCTCTCTTCTTCCCCTCTCCACCTTTGTGCCCCCACTCTCTCTCGGACGTTCCACCAATCACTGAGACTGCAGTCACATTTGCCTTCCCCCCTCTGTCCCATGACTCCTTCCTCTACAGTGCTATCTGCATTCAGGTGATGTAAATGTTCATCCAACCACTGCTTATTAGTCGGCTACACTGTGCCCGGCACTGTAATGGGCACACTGGGGATTTGGCAGAGAGGCAGTCTTGTGCCTTCCTTAGCAGTTGTCACAGCAATTGTCTCAGCAATTGTCTCTGAGTTACAACATTCTCCTGCTTGTATCTCTCCTCAAAACCATCAGGCCACAAATTACCCTTCCCAAATACAACTTTGATCATATTTTTCTAAATACCATATATGTAACGATCAGTAACTCTAACATATACGTTATAATCTAAGACCCTTACTTTTTTATGTAGAGTATTATAAAAGGCTGTTCTTCTTTCTAGGCCTTTAGTTTGCATCATGATTGTATGTCTACTTGCCAAGTAGAGTACCCTCTCACCTTCCCCTGCTGGCCTTATTTCCTCTAAACATGGCCACAAATCCAGGAAAGCACAGGAGCCAGAGGTCTCACATTGCCAGAAGTAAGACTTTCTGGAAAAGGTCAGAGTGTCTAAACTCATGAAATCCATGGATTAACTTCTTATCTGAACAAGTGAGCACAAATTAGTGTCCAAGCCACTGTCTGTACCCATTATTCCAGCTTTATATCTGAAAAATATGTATCAGAGATTTGTAGGTAAGTCAGTGCGGGTGCACTGTACTCTGGTCTCAGGACATGGGGAAATTCCTGTAGAAGCAACAACTATTCTTTCATGTTTGAAATGTCTTCTTTTCTGTTATTATAGAAGTGATGCACACATATTATAAATTGATTCTAAGAATTAAAGTACATAAAGCAGAAATTGAAAGTCCCTCATATGATCTTATCTCTGAAAAATTTAAGAACAATGAGAATTAAGAAACGTGAAGAGCATATCTCACACCACAAAGTCTATGAAGACTGTCAGCCTCTTTGTCATGTCCATATCTCTCCTTTTCCTAACCCCTATTGTAAGCAAGCAGAAATGAAATGCCAACATAGCTGACTCATTTTATCCTAAATTTCTGCTCTTGGTGGACCCTTCCATGACTGTGGTATATACCATTTCTCCAGACCCAGAAACATAACTTAAACTCATTATTCACACAATTCTCAAGTCTACACAGATGCTATTTGACCACTAGGTGGTTCTGTAACCTATCTGATGTAATTCCCACTTGCTGGCTGAAGTGGAGAACAGAAATTTGAGGTAGTATTCCAGTCCTCACACATTTCCCATTTGCTTATCTTTATTTTTACCTACTCCTTTATGACCAGATAGAATTTGATTACAAAGCCAATATGTCCATCCTCACCAAAGCTGCCTGTGTGTTTCCTGCTAGGGAAGAGAAGAGGGCCATTTCCCTCCACAACATGGGGCTCAGGCGGAGAGGCTACAGTCTGTTTTCCAAGGATGGAGACAAGTGGGAATCACAGGCTCTCTGTTCTGGTTGCAGCATAAGCCTAAATCTCCTCATGTGTAGTTGATGACTGGGTCCAGAAGACAAGGAGACACTGGGATACCATGTCCTTGAGAGATTAGCTGTCATATAGGAGCAACAAGCAAGCATTAGGGACCCTGGATGTATTCTTCTTAACACCCATTCCCTTTCTCCCACATCTTGATTTACCTCTGGCACTCTCCTTCTCCCTCAGTCCTTGGGTGAAAGGTGGGGTGTCTGAATCCACCTCTGATTTCCGGAGGCAGGGACATGGGACTCCACCTAGACCTGACCATCACAACTACTGCTCACACTAACTGGTTCAGGAATAAGCTATGGCCTGATCCAGTGAAAGCAACTTGGGGAATTTTGCTGGGAAAAACAAGCTTTTCCTTCTTTTCTGCCAGTCTGAATATGTTGGAAACCACCTTGCCATCACATTAAATATGAATCTGATGTGAGGGAAGGAGAGTTGAGAGACAGTCTTTGAATCTAAATATGCTTAAAGCTATTCCCGAAGTGTTGATAGATTTCCATTTTGTTTGATCTTATTTGAATCACCTTTTCTGTAGTTGTACCAGGTAGAATATTATATTATAAATAAAGATATTATTACAATGCAGTTCTATAGACAGGAGGTACGATAAAAGTGCAAATTGGTATTGCTACAAATAAGAGACATATTTAACTCAGGGAAGGGATGGCTTCCTTAAGAAATTCATTTATTGAAGAACTAAATATTGAGTTCATTATTAATTTACTAATAAAGTGCAACAGCAACACGTCACAGACTTTGGCATAAACAACAGGATTTTGTTGTTTATTTTCTCACAGTTCTGGAGGCCAGAAGCCTTAGCCTTGGGGGTTGGCAAAGTCTATTGTTTCTCAGTGCTACCTTCTCTCTGCCTCTTCACATAGTCTCCCTTCTGTACCTATTTGTATAAATTTTCTTTACTTATTAAAATAATATGTATGTAGGCAGCATAAATTAACAAGTTTTGGAGAAGAAGACACTTCTAGGCAAGGTGGCATTTGAGAAGCCCTTTGAATAGTGGGTAGAATTTTAGTCAACAAACAGCCAAATAGATGGGTGTGGTGGCAATGTGATGCTTTTACTCAAATCAGCTGCATAACCTAAATAAGTCACTGTTTACCATCTCTTTCCACCTTCTTGCCTATTTCAGTGACTCATAGTATTTAAAGACTTCATTAAATATTCACTTATGTATTTTATGTTCTTTATTTCAACAGATAAATAAAAATGTTCATATTCATGGAATTCTGTGGGATGCTTTGATACATATATACATTGTGTGGTGTTCTGATCACAGTAAACATATTAATCTATCATTTCTTTATGGTAAAAACATAACTTTTTGTTCGATTCTTTTTTAAAAGGTGACTTTACAAATAATGTTTTTTCTGGTTCCCTTGCTTTTTTTTCTTCCTTATCTTCATTTCACTTTTCTCTGTCAAAATTGTAAAAAGTTTTGAGATTTTTTTCTACTTTCCAGGTAAGAAGTAAATCTGCCAGAGTTCCAAGGGTATTGACAGATGACGTGAGACTGTTGGATAAGAGAAAAAGAACAGTTTATTACTCCCAGACTTTTTCTGCCTCATGTAGAAGGTCCGATAATATTTGCACATGCAGTAGGGTGCTAGAGAAGAAAAGACTCATGTTGGAGAACCTAGATTTTTTATGATAGGCAAGTCTCATGCCTGGTCTTTTCTCCTAAGAGAGATAATACTCTATCTCACTAGTCTGTTCACCATACAAAAGTCCTTCAAAAGATAGTCTGAAACAAAGAAACAGTGAGTTCCTTGCTCACGAGATACCCAGAAACCCAAGTGTCCCATGGAGAATTATCTTCCCACAGTTATAAGCAGTTTTGGCCAAACAAATTTCCTGCTTTTTTGTGACAAATAAGTCCCAAGCGATCTATACATGGAAGAAATGTTTCATTAAGTCTTGGATTTAGACTCTGGATTTTCCTTGTTTTCATTCTTCCATGGTTTTGGCAAGGAATCTAATTGCCATTCTACAATTCACTCCTTCTCTCTTATCAGCAACTATGTAATGCTCTAACTTTAAACTTACTTACTCATTATCTTTCTTCAAATTTCTCTAAATTATAGTAATTCACTTACCAGGGATCAGCAACCCTTGTCATTGACCCAAAGAATGAAAGTATTATAAGAAAAGAAAAGAACATGGATAGAGCCTGAATGTGGTCTATGAAGTCTAAAATATTCACTGTCTGACTTTTCCCAGAGGTTTGCCACCTATGTTCTAAATCTTTGGAAATACTACAGTTATGAAATATACAGTCTCCCTCCACTCCCATTCCTTAATTGTTAAGTTAAAATCATGGAAGTTTAGAGTTAGCTTTTAAAAAGCTAGTAAGCTACAAAATCATCATTGTTCTTTATTTCCTTTATAATTAATTTGGTTTTATTATTCGTTCTTCCCTCCCACGTCTTTTTGTCACCTACCCTATGCATCAAAAATATCAATATATTATAACAATAATTAGTATTTGTCAGGAGTTAAATTTTTCATGCCAAGTCCTAAGAACTATATGTACATGTTTTTACAAAATCCTCATAGTATCCCTTTGAGGTAATCTTCATCATGCAGATAATTAATAGGTTAGTGAATAACCTATCCAAGGTCATGCAACTTCCAAGTGGGAAATTAGCAAACATGCTTGACTGCTTCTGTCCATCAGTGTTCTGTTTGGACAGTGATCTGCTATACTAGAAACCTCCTCCAAACACTACTAGGAGAGACACCAGAAGTAAGAAGACACAGGGAAATAGATAAGAAGGAATCTTTATTGACTGTCTGCTATGTGCTAGGTCTCCTGTTAGGCATTTAAAAAGAAAGAGAAAGAGAGAGAGAGAGAGAGAGAGAGAGAGAGAGAGAGAGAGAGAGAGAGAGAGAGAGGAGAGAGAGAAGGAATGAAGGAAGGTAGAAAGGAAGGAAGACTTTATTCATCCCTGACCACAAAAGTGAAAAGACTTTCCATTTTTGTAATGAAGAAAATGGAACTGAGAGAGCCAAACTCACCGTAGTAAGAACTAGAAATTGGTTGTATATTTGTCAGAGTCAAAACTCATCCCCAGCCTGTGGAATAGGACCGGGGATGTACAGCTCAATGGTAGAGCACTTGTCTGGCATGCATGAGTCCTGGGTTCAATTCCCAGCACTGAAAACAAACAAACGAAAATATTAAAACTAGTCTGTAAAATGATTGTCAAACCATTTGAAAGAGTGACTCCCAGAGAGCAGTTTGTACTTTTGTACACAGTCTGTTCAATAGCATGGATTTGGTAAGCAAATGTTATAAAGCACTCACTGAGGAACAGAAGATATTGGACACCAGTGAAACAGAACATAATAGGACCCAATAGCTTCCCTTATACAAATTCTAATACTCAGTCAAATGTAAGACATTGTATGATATAGGACAGAAACTAATAAG
This sequence comes from Sciurus carolinensis, assembly GCF_902686445.1. Classification (NCBI taxonomy): domain Eukaryota; kingdom Metazoa; phylum Chordata; class Mammalia; order Rodentia; family Sciuridae; genus Sciurus; species Sciurus carolinensis. Next base: position 102,294,524 of record NC_062218.1, on the reverse strand, counting down.
CATTTTTCAAGCCTTGTTGCTATGATTTGAATGTGTCTCCCAAAAGATCTTGTGTCATAAATGGAACCCCCAAATATATATGCTAATAGTATTTAAATATGGGGCTTTGGAAGGTAATATGATGTGGTCATGGGGGTGGAGATAGCACACGGGTGCCCTGAGATAGCACATTTGCTCTGCCTTGCTACCTGAGGTCCTTCGCCCTGTTATGATGCAGTAAGAAGATCCTTACCAGATGATAGGGCTATGCTCTTGGACTTCCAGCCTCCAGAACCATGAGCCAAAAGCTTCTATTCTTTTAAAATTATCTGGTCCTGAGTATTGTGTTACAGCAACAGGAAAACAGGATAAGACACATATGCAATGCATTTAAAGCTAGCTTTCTTACATTTTTCATTTTATTTGTTTTCTGACAGCTGATGACTTGGAGTTAATTGAAAACAGGATTCTCACCTTGCCTTAGGATATAAGTAGATTTCCCAGGGAAGTTAGTTTTCTTTAGAAGACTTTCACAAAGTATTCTTTTAACAAAACTTAGGATGACTATAAATATGTATATGTACATGCCTTAGCCTATCATCAGGCAGATGCATGTAAATTATATCTTAAGTAATTGACAAGTATTTCAATTGTAGAGTATGTGTGTGTATAAATGTATATATACACACAGTATACAGTTCATGCAGTATATGTATGCAGTGCTAGATACTGAGGAAACATAAGTGAATGAACTTTAAAAAATGTTTTCATTACTTTATGATTCTCTAAAATTCATAAACTTAGTAAAATCATGAGAAAATATCAAACAAACTCAAATGGAGGGATTTTTGACAAAATACCTCACTGTTATCCTTCCAAAGTATCAAGTCATGATAAGCAATGGAGACAGGGAAACTGTCACAGGTTGTGGAGATCAAGGACTAAATGCAGCATGCTATCCTGAAACAGAAAAATGGCATTAATTGAAAAAAAATGGGAAAATCTAAATACTCTGAAGTTAGTTGATAGTGCTGTGACACTACTATCAGTAAATATGTTGCTTTTGATAAATTTATCACCTTTACATGTCAACAATAGGAGAAGCTCTTCCTTTCCCCCTTGAGAATGTCCTCTTTTCCCTAGTCCTTTCCATTCTAATAAACTCCTGTCTTCTACTATATGACTAGCTTGAAATTCTTCAAGATACAATTGTAAGAAATTGTGGTCATTGACCCCCATAGTCCCTTTAGCTTCACCAGCAGACACTATCTCTGCAGATTCACTATGAATCTAAAATTATTTCCACATAAAAGATTTTCAGAAAATATATGCCTTCACAGAGATTAAGTTCTAGTGGGGCAAGTAAATAAAACAAAATAAGTAAATTATATGGGATTATCAGGACTACATAATTTTGAAACCTCTGACTCTCCACATGGTAAAAGATGCTAAAAGTCTGAAATGGCTACCAAAATAATGACATAGAGAACAGGCTGAGTGTGCAACTGTATAACCTTCTGTTAAAAACCCAGAAAATATTTAAAGGTCAATGTATTCCATCTCAAAAAAGGTCCATCTGATATTTTATTCATCATGTTTTTTTTTTTCATTCAATTTGATTTTTTACAAAAATTACATTAAAATATTATTTGTCTTGATTACTGCCTTTTGTGGCATCCTTCAATTTTTTTGCCCAAGGAAAGTAGCTGTACCACTTATAACAACCCTAAGTGTTACTATCCCTATTTTGTAATTAAGGACAGTCAAGAATATATAGCTAAGTAATGCTGTCCAAGTTTGCACAATTTCGAAGTGGCCAAGCTAGAATACAAAATCTATGTTCTTAAACACTACATTATACTATTTTTTCCCCTATACTGATAACTCTTAGAGACCATTGTGGTTTGCCCCAGAAACCAGAATTTGGTGATTCTGGGACCCCTGCTGTCACTTCATTATCTGAACATGAAGTTTCTTAACTCCCACAATCTCCATCCAGTCTTCCTGACTGATTGCTGATTGATCTTCATGGCAAAACACATCATAGACATGGGATTTTTCATTCAAGTCTCAGTTAGCAAGCTGATTCATAGTCCCAAAGTGCCTCTGTAAGGTAAAGGACCTAGTTGTTTATGATCTATTTTTATCCTCCTCTCTCCTCCTCTTCCTCCTCCTCTTCCTTCTCCCCTTCCTCCTCTTCTTCTCTTCTTCTTCTTCTTCTTCTTCTTCTTCTTCTTCTTCTTCTTCTTCTTCTTCTTCTTTTTCTTTGGTTTCTTGGTACATTATAAATTAGATGGTTGAAATAATGAAGAGTAAATGGCAAATATAGCACATTGCTATATTGCTTGTGAATGTTGCAGCAGTCCTCAAGAGACAAAAGTTGATTGACTTGTATGTGGTCAGTTACCAAGAACACCAGCAATGTGAAACATGGAAAGGACTATAGTTTTTAATTCAGAAAAATAATATGGTATTTTTGTTTAGGAAGAATAAACAGAAAAACCTCTCCAAAAACTTATTAGGAAATTATTTTTATAACCAATTTTCATGTGGCTTCTACATCCTTCCTCATTTAAATATATACAGGTACCCCTGAAAAGATTCTCAGTCCAGCTTTACACCATCCAGACATCCACAATTTCTTCCCCACCAGTTGGCTGGTTTCTGAGAATCTTTGGAGTACAAAGCCTTTCAATTTGCAATAGGAGTAAGATCTATAATTCTGGTGCCCCTAATAAAGAAAGAACATGCTTTTCACCTCAACTTCTAAATGGAAGACATTAGAATCTTTTACAATGAGAAGAGAAACAGGGGAAGACAGGTTTATGGTGTCCAAAAAGAAGGTGGGTTCTAACTACCTACAAAATCTTGTCCGTGGCTCTTCTAAAAAAGGCAATTTTGCCTGCTCATAGCATTGACTAGCAACCTACTAATGCACATGTTCTTAAGAGTCTAGCAGCATATTCTTTTCTGAACAATTGCAGTGACGTTCCAGAAAGCACATACAATGAGTTTTTGCATGTAGAGGAGTCCATTAGTCATGTGGCATTTCTCAAGAACCCTAAAGAGCCTCAGATAAATAAAATATAATAAATTTTGCTTTGGCAAAATTTAATCCAGAAGCTTCCAAGTTATGTTCTTGTCAACCCCAGTTTGAAGGTGAGGAGCATGCAAACTTCATTCTGGTTAAAAGATTGGAGCTAGAGCAAAAACAGAGGCTGATCAGCCCATCACATGTGGTGTCAACTCATGAGGTTGACTTGAGGAGGGAGGTGAAAAGGGGTCGGTACAGGCTATGTGAAGGCATGACCTGACCATCACGTGCTCAGTGGTGGCTTGCATTAGCATTCCTGTTCATAACCAAGGAGGACATTGTTGGTAATAGTAGCGACTATCTGATGAGAACTTGGGGTGTGCCAGACGTCACTCTTGGTGCTTTATTTACCCACGTAATCCTCACACACTGTTACATGCATCGTGTTAGACTCAGAAAGGTTAGATGTCTTGTCAGAGTTCTGGCCTTTTGCATAGGAGAAAAGACTACCAGACTACAAGACCACTGCCCCATGGCAATTGAAAGAGAGCTATATGTCCTCAGAAGGCTCAACTCAGCCCTGCTTCACTGTGGTCTTTGGAAGAGTCTCAGACGCTCCAGGCTGCAGGATCCTTTGGTGAAGTGTTTACACTCACTGCCCTTTAAGATTATCTGTAAACTGGAGACTCTTGATTTGTTTCCTTATCTGCAAAGAGGGACTAGTAATAACAATCTCATTCGACTATGATAAAGATTAAATGTAACTAAAGTGCCTAACCCAAGGATTGATACCTATAGGAATGCATTAAATAGAATTATAAATAAAGATAGGATCAATCTTGACAATAACTTCGACAATCCTCAAAATGGATCCTTTCCTCAACAAATAAAGTGAATAAGTTAGACTACTATATAAAAAAGAGTGTGCTTGCTGACTATCATTTTAGGCAGGCCGGTGATTTATTTATGCTTCCATATCTTTGGATCAGAGGTTAAAAATTCACCCTTCACTGGAGTGGTAGTCAGCCTCCAAGATGGTGCTCACGATTCTGAAGACGCTTGGTATTCTCCAACATTGATAGGACAGACTTGTATAACCATGGAGATCTATGGAAATGATGTGTTGTGACTTCTAGGGGTAGGCCTTAAGAGACATAGTGGCTTCCGCCTTACTGTTTTTTTTTTAATTGCTCATGAGGACACTCAAGCAACCCCACAGAGAGGCTCCTGTGACAAGGAACCCAGGTCTTCTGTCAATAGCCAAAGGAACTGAGGCCTTTTGCAGCACCTTGCATGTGGATCCTCCAGCCATGAGGATCCTCTGGTCAGGCCTTCAGATGAGTGCAGCCCAGCATCCTGAACACAGCCTTCCAGAAGACACTGAGCCTGAGTTGCCCAGCTCAGTCACTCTCAAATTCCTGGCCTGCAGAAACTCTGAGATAATAAATGTTTATTTTTTTCAAGTCACTCAGTTTGAAGGTAATTTGAAATGCAGCAATAATAGTGAACACACGTAAATTACGGAAAAGATTAAAGAAACAATTTTAATTGAAAACATAGACACATTGGTAGAATCTAATTCAGGCTACGGCAGAACTGAATATTCAGAGGGAGGGCAGAAGGAAGAGGAGAGATATGACGAAGTTGAGTTCTCTGTGGCACAGGATAGAAAGTCCTTGGGACCTCTGGGAATATCTTCTGTGTGGTGGAGTGGGTCAGCTGATTTCATCAGAACTCATTCAGAAGCAGCAGGGATGGCAGCAAGGGAGAGGCATCTATAAACATGTTAAATCCACCCAAAGCCTTTTACTCAGTCAGAAAGTCCAAAGCAATGGTTTGGAATGGGTCTCATTTGGACAGTCAAATCATCATTGTACCAGCTATTTAGTCGTGATGACTTTGGGATAAAAAAGTTGTTAGAATAATTTTCCATTTAGCAACAATCATTCATGAATGGGCAATGTTACTATTTGTGCCCCTTTGTTAAAAATAGGCTCATTTTCTTGCTTTTAAAAAGCATGGTTATGTATTGTGGATGTGGACTTGGAACACCCGTGAAGCCTGTTTAATTCTGTAGCACTTTATAGTGTGCCAATTTGTAGTACTGCCTCTTAGGAAACTTCCCTGAGACTATTATATTTTGTGGAGGGAGTTGACAATTTCCCCTTTTCTTTCTAATGTGCAATCCTAGCATCCTTGGCCTGGCTTGTCCTTGTTTGTTTTGTCCTTGTAAATACCATTCCTGGTCTCCTGAACTGAGACTCACCTTCCTCTGCTATGTTCTGAAGGAAAGTCAGCATGGACCGTGTGTAGTTTTGGCCATTTTTAGCGCCTCGTTGTTTTTCCATGAAAATACAGAGCACATTCCTTCCTAAACATCCAGGGCAACATGTAATTACCTCTGTTTACTAACTCTAGAGGCAGGTCACATGGGTTCTAGTTCCAACCTCACCAATCCCCATGAGGTCTCAGACAAGACAATATGTTTGTGTTTTAGTTTGGCATGTATAAAAAGTGAGGAACTCAAGGCTGGGGATCTCCGTGTTAGAGAGCTTGCCTAGCATGTGTGAGGCCCTGGGTTCTATCCTGAGTACCACTGGGAATAAAAGAAACTCATAAGGTCCTTATGATGATTAAAAGAGTTAACCTATGTAAAGCACTGAGAAGGATGCTTGGCACATTTTTAATGCTACATATAAACCAGCTATTATCATTATCTGCCTCCCTAGAACATAAAGTCCACAAACACAGAGGTCTTGACTCTCTTTTTCATGTCATAGCCCTTATCAGTGACCAGGACCAGAGATGTTTATGCAGAAACCTGGACACTGCTATTCTGAATTATTTACAACATTCTCATCACAGGAAATTTCATAATGACCATTTTTCTTCTTAGGTTCTCTCTCCCACCTCTTTGCTCTGGTCCACCTCTCTCCCAAGACTCCAATCTCTCCAAATGAAAGTACAGATTCCCATTTATTATAGTTTACCCTTGCATAGAAATCACAGCTCTCAATTCCATTCACCTTGCACTGTGCTCCAGATCTATCTCTGCACTTCCATTAGCCACCAAAACCACAAATGTTGTTCAGACCCTAAAATGAGGTGGCAATGTATTTTTAACAGCATTTTCTCTTCCCTTTATATATACCTTTTTCAATTTTTAAAAGAATTACCATTAAAGAAAATTACATGAAAAAGCCATAAAATTGGAAATTAGAGATATATATTTAGAATTTATATACTATATTACATAAAACCAAAAATTAGAAAAATTCACCTATAGGCCCAGTGCACAATCTATACATGTTTTAAATGTTTCCTCTATTTACTTCCTCTATCTTTGTCTACAACTTTGACATGCACACGTGTGTGTGTATGTGTGTGTGTGTGCCGTGAGCATGTGTGTTAGAGGTAGCAGGGGTGTAGTCAGCTCTACTGCATCATGCCCATCTCGTTCAACATACATTTTTGTTAGTGGTACTGGGGATTGAACCTAGGATTTCATGCAAGGTAGACAAGCACTCTCCCACTAAGCTACTTCCCAGCCCCTCCTCATACTATTTTTAAGGAAGTATAATATTTGCATATGCATTCACAGATTAACACCTCCTGAACGTCAGGCCTCACACTGAGTTGCCACCATCAAGACTACAAGGGCTGCCAGATCTCAAAGTGGAAAGCTCCCACCCCTGCTCACCCACGCCACCTCCATCTCTTCAGACTATTGATTGTGGAGCATTTAAAGTAGCATCTCAGAGGCAGTTTCACGTAGAAATTCCACACAAGGGTCTCACATAAAAATCACAGACCTGTTTCTTTCAAATGCATTCTGGTTGCTGTACAACTGAAAGAAGTTGTACTCGGAAACTGTTTTGCTTCCTTCTTGTAATGATTGTGCAAACTGAAGAGAATGGATTTTTATTTATTTATTTATTTTTATTTAGCTTTTAATTTTTTAGAGACTGCATTTTGATTCATTGTACACAAATGGGGTACATCATTTCATTTCTATGGTTGTGCGTGACGTAGATTCATACCATTCACGTAATCATACATGTACATAGGGTAATGATGTCTGTCTCATTCCACCAGTTTTCATACCTCCCTCCCTCTCATTTCCTTCTACATATTCTAAAGTTTCCCCATTCTTCTCTTATTCCCCATTCCTTCACTCCCATTATATATCATTAAGAAAATGGATTTTACAGTTCAGTCTAATTGTGTTATTAACACAGTCCTCCCAGGGGAAGAAACCCTCAAGAAAAGACACTTTGTCTGCCTCGGTCACCACCACAACAGCTTCTTTAAGCCCTGCCTCAGAGCTTTCCTCACACCCTCACTTCTGTGAAGCTACTCAGAAGTACCCACTTACTTGTTGCTCTGTGGTCACCTCTCAGCTCACTAGTGGAGAATCCCTCAGAAAAGACTTCGCTGACCAATCTATGCAAAGTGAATTTCTCTTTTTTTTTTTTTTATGTGGAGTTACCCTGGTTGTGTATACAAATACGAGGCTAGGAAAGTTATGACCTATTGATTCTACTTTCCTTCATATTCCTCTCCTCCCTCCCCTCCCTCTGTTACCCTCTGTCCAGTCAAATCTATTTCTATTATTCTCCTCCCCAAACTCTCCTGTTTTGGGTTAGCATCCACAAATCAGAGAGAACATTCAGCCTTTGGTGTTTTGGGATTGGCTTATTTCATTTACCATGATATTCTTCAGTTCTATCCATTTACCAGAAAGTGCCATAATTTCATTCTTCTTTATGGCTGAGTAATATTCCATTTTGTATATAGACCACTTTTACTTATCCATTCATCAGATGAAGGACACCTAGATTGGTTCCATAGCTTGCCTATTGTGAATTGAGCTGCTATAAACATGGATGTGACTGTGTCAGTATAGTATGCTGATTTTAAGTCCATTGGATATAGACCCAGGAGTGGGATAACTGGGTCAAATGGTGTTCCCTTTCAAGTTTTCTAAGGAATCTCCATACTGCTTTCCATAGTGGTTGTGCCAATTTGCAGTCCTACCAGCAATGTATGAGAGTACATTTTTCCCCCACATCCTCACCAACATTTATTGTTACTTGTATTCTTTTTTTTTTATTGTAAACAAATGGGAACATGTTGTTTCTCTGTACATGGAGTAAAGGCATACCATTTGTGTAATCATAAATTTACATAGGGTAATGTTGGTTGATTCATTCTGTTATTTTTTCCCTTCCTCCCAGCCCTCCCATCCCTCTTTTCCCTCTATACAGTCCTTCCTTCCTCCATTCTTGCCCCCCTCCCTAACCCTAACTCTAACCCTAAAAACTAACCCCTCCCACACCCCATTATGTGTCATCATCCACTTATCAGCAAGATCATTCTTCCTTTGGTTTTTTGAGATTGGCTTATCTCACTTAGCATGATATTCTCCAATTTCATCCATTTGCCTGCAAATGCCATGATTTTATCATTCTTTATGACTGAGTAATATTCCATTGTATATATATACCACAGTTTCTTTATCCATTCATCAATTGAAGGACATCTAGGTTGGTTCCACAGTCTGGCTATTGTGAACTGAGCAGCTATGAACATTGATGTGGCTGTATCTCTGTAGTATGCTGATTTTAAGTCCTTTGGGTATAGGCCAAGGTGTGGGATAGCTGGGTCAAATGGTGGTTCCATTCCGAGTTTTCTAAGGAGTCTCCACACTGCTTTCCAGAGTGGCTGCACTAATTTGCAGCCCCACCAGCAATGTATGAGTGTACCTTTCTCCCCACATCCTCACCAACACCTGTTGTTGCTTGTATTCTTGATAATCGCCATTCTAATTGGGGTGAGATGGAATCTTAGGGTGGTTTTGATTTGCATTTCTCTTATTACTAGAGATGTTGAACATTTTTCCATATGTTTGTTGATTGCTTGTAGATCTTCTTCTGTGAAGTGTCTATTCATTTCCTTAGCCCACTTGTCGATTGGATTATTTGCATTCTTGGTGTAGAGTTTTTTGAGTTCTTTATAGATTCTGCAGATTAGTGCTCTATCTGAAGTATGATTGGCAAAGATTTTCTCCCACTCTGTAGGCTCTTTCTTTGCATTGCTGATAGTTTCCTTTGCTGAGAGAAAGCTTTTTAGTTTGAATCTATCCCAGTTATTGATTCTTGCTTTTATTTCTTGTGCTATGGGAGTCCTGTTGACGAAGACTGATCCTAAGCCAACATGTTGAATCTCTGGACCTACTTTTTCTTCTATAAGATGCAAGATCTCTGGTCTGATTCTGAGGTCCTTTATTCATTTTGAGTTTAGTTTCGTGCATGGTGAGAGATATGGGTTTAGTTTCATTCTGTTGCATATGGATTTCCAATTGTCCCAGCACCATTTGTTGAAGAGGCTATCTTTTCTCCATTGCATATTTTTGGCCCCTTTGTCTAGTATTAGAAAATTGTATTAATTTGGGTTTGTGTTCGTGTCCTCTATTCTGTACCACTGATCTACCTTTCTATTTTGGTACCAATACCATGCCGTTTTTGTTACTATTGCTTTGTAGTAGAGTTGAAGATCTGGTATTGAGATACCCCCTGCTTCACTCTTTCTGCCAAGGAATGCTTTATCTATTCTTTGTTTCTTACTCTTCCAGATGAATTTCATGATTGTTTGTTCTATTTCTGTAAGGTACGTCATTCAGATTTTAATTGGAATTGCATTGAATCTGTATAGCACTTTTGGTAGTATGGCCATTTTGACAATATTAATTCTTCCTATCCAAGAACATGAGAGATCTTTCCATCTTCTAAGGTTTTCTTTAATTTCTTTCTTTAGTGTTCTGTAGTTCTCATTGTAGAGGTCTTTCACCTCTTTTGTGAGATTGATTCCCAAGTATTTTATTTTTTTCAATGCTATTGTGAATGGGGTAGTTTTCCTAATTTCTCTTTCTGAAGATTCATCACTTATGTATAAAAATGCCTTATATCCTGCTACTTTACTGAATTCACTTATGAAATCTAAAAGTTTTCTGGTGGAATTTCCTGGTTCCTCTAAGTATATAATCATATCATCAGCAAATAGGGATAGTTTGAGTTCTTTTCCTATTCGTATTCCTTTAATTTCTTTGGTCTAATTGCTCTAGCTAGAGTTTCAAGGATGATATTGAAAAGAAGTGGTGAAAGAGGGCATCCCTGCCTTGTTTCAGTTTTTAGGGGGAATGCTTTCAGTTTTTCACCATTTAGAATGATATTAGCCATGGGCTTAGCATAGATGGCCTTTACAACGTTAAGGAATGTTCCCACTATCCCTATTTTTTCTAGCGTTTTGAGCATGAAGGGGTGCTGTATTTTATCAAATGCTTTTTCTGCATCTATTGAAATAATCATGTGATTCTTGACTTTAAGTCTATTGATATGGTGAATGACATTTATTGATTTCCTGATGTTGAACCAAACTTGCATCCCTGGGATGAAACCCACTTGATCATGGTGCACTATCTTTTTAATATGTTTTTGTATGCGATTTGCTAAAATTTTGTTGAGAATTTTTGCATTGATGTTCATTAAGGATATTGGTCTGAAATTTTCTTTCCTCGATGTGTCTCTGTCTGGTTTAGGTATCAGGGTAATATTGGCTTCATAGAATGAGTTTGGGAGGGTTCCCTCCTCTTCTATATTATGGAATATTTTGAGAAGTATTGGAATGAGCTCTTCTTCAAAGGTTTTCTAGAACTTGGCTGAGAACCCATCTGGTCCCGGACTTTTATTTGTTGGAAGGCTTTTGATGACTTCTTCTATTTCATTACTTGAAATTAGTCTATTTAAATTGTGTATGTCCTCCTCGTTCAGTTTAGGCAATTCATATGTCTCTAGAAACTTATTGATGTCTTTGAAATTTTCTATTTTGTTAGAGTATAGATTTTCAAAATAGCTTCTAATTATGTTTTGCATTTCAGTCATGTCTGTTGTGATATTTCCTTGTTCATTCCAAATTTTAGTGATTTGCGTTTTCTCTCATTTTCTCTTTGTCAGTGTGGCTAAAGGTTTATCAATTTTGTTTATTTTTTCAAAGAACCAACTATTTATTTTGTCAATTTTTTGTATTGTTTCTTTTGTTTCAATTTCATTGATTTCATCTCTGAGTTTAACTATTTCCTGTCTTCTACTACTTTTGGTGTTGGTCTGTTCTTCTTTTTCTAGGGCTTTGAGCAGTAGTGTTAGGTAGTTTATTTGTTGAGTTTTACTTCTTTTATTAAATGTGCTCCATGAAATAAATTTTCCTCTAAGTATTGCTTTCATAGTGTCCCAGAGATTTTGATATGATGTTTCTTTGTTCTCATTTACCTCTAAGAATTTTTAAATTTATTTCCTAATATCTTCTGTTATCCATTCAACATATTATAGCATATTGTTTAATCTCCAGGTGTTGGAGTAGTTTCTGTTTTTTACTCTTTCATTAATTTGTAACTTCAATCCATTATGATCTGATAGAATACAAGGTAGTGTCTCTATCTTCTTGTATTTGCTGACATTAGCTTTGTGGCATAATATATGGTCTATTTTAGAGAAGGATCCATGTGCTGCTGAGAAGAAAGTGTATTCGCACTTGGTTGGATGGTATATTCTATAAATGTCTGTTAAGTCTAAATTATTGATTGTGTTATTGAGATCTATGGTTTCTTTGTTCAATTTTTGTTTGGAAGCTCTGTCCAGTGGTGAGAGAGGCGTGTTAAAATCACCTAGTATTATTGTGTTATGGTCTATTTGGTTTCTAAATTTGAGAAGGATTTGTTTGACATACATGGATGAGCCACTGTTTGGGGCATAGATGTTTATGATTGTTATATCTTGCTGATTTATGCTTCCCTTAAGCAATATGAAATGTCCTTCTTTATCCCTTCTGACTAACTTTGGCTTGAAGTCCACATTATCTGAAATGAGGATGGATACTCCAGCTTTTTTGCTGAGTCCATGTGCATGGTATGTTTTTCCCCATCCTTTCACCTTTAGTCTATGGGTATCTCTTTCTATGAGGTGAGTCTCTTGCAGGCAGCCTATTGTTGGATCTTTCTTTTTAATCCAATCTGCCAGTCTATGTCTTTTGATTGATGAATTCAGGCCATTAACATTCAGGGTTATTATTGAGATATGATTTGTATTCCCGGTCATTTTGTTCATTTTTAAAATTTTATTTATTTATTTATTTATTTATTTATTTATTTTTTGACACACCTTGGTTCCTCCTGTATTTGACAGTTCCTTTAGGATAATTCCTCCCTTTGCTGATTTGCTTCTTTATTTTTTATCTCTTCCTCATGGAATATTTTGCTGAGAATGTTCTGTAATGCTGGCTTTCTTTTTGTAAATTCTTTTAGCTTTTGTTTATCATGGAATGATTTTATTTCATCGTCAAATTTGAAGGTAAGTTTTGCTGGGTATAAGATTCTTGGTTGGCATCCATTTTCTTTCAGAGCTTGAAAAATGTTGTTCCAGGACCTTCTAGCTTTTAGGGTCTGGATTGAAAAATCTGCTGATATCCGTATTGGTTTCCCCCTGAATGTAATTTGGTTCTTTTCTCTCACAGCCTTTAAAATTCTGTCTTTATTTTGTATGTTAGGTATTTTCATTATAATGTGCCTTGGTGTGGGTCTGTTGTAATTTTGTGTATTTGGAGTCCTATAAGCCTCTTGAACTTGATTTTCCATTTCATTCTTCAGATTTGGGAAATTTTTTAATATTATTTCATTGAATAGATTGTTCATTCCTTTGGTTTGTTTCTCTAAGCCTTCCTCACTCCCAATAATTCTCAAATTTGGCCTTTTCATGATATCCCATAGTTCTTGGAGATTCTGTTCATGATTTCTTACCATCTTCTCTGTTTGTTCAACTTTGTTTTCAAGGTTAAATATTTTGTCTTCAATATCTGAGGTTCTGTCTTCCAGGTGTTCTATCCTATTGGTTATGCTTTCTATGGAGTTCTTAATTTGGTTTATTGTTTCCTTCATTTCAAGGATTTCTGTTTGGTTTTTTTTCAATATCTCTAACTCTTTATTGAAATGATCTTTTGCTTCCTGTATTTGCTCTTTTAACTGTCGATTGGTGCTATCATTCAATGCCTGCTTTTGCTCTTTCATCTCATCATTCAATGCCTGCATTTGCTCTTTCATCTCATCATTCAATGCCTGCATTTGCTCTTTCATCTCATCGTTTGCTTCCCTGATCATTTTAATTATGTACATTCTGAACTCCCTTTCTGTCATTTCTTCTGCCATGCTGTCATTGGATTTTATTGATGTAACATCTAGATTTGTTTGGGGCATTTTCTTCCCTTGTTTTCTCATATTGTTCGGGAATCAGTGGTCATTAAGATATTGAAGATTTCCTCTATTGACTTATAATGTCCCTGAAGAGTGCTAGTATATCCCCTCTTATCCTTCAGTAGCCTGCAGTCTTGGAGGAAGTTCATAATGCAGTGCTCCACAAGGTAGCTGCCTCTCTAGGGTTGGTGATCCTCAGGTGGGGTATTTTCCCTGATAGTGGGCAGAGGTGCCTCCACTTGTTGACCAATGGTCATCCAAAGGGGAACTAGACTGCGGGCTGAGGCAAGGCCTGTTTGAGCCTGTGTCTCTGGTTTTACCGTCCTTGTGGGAAATCCTCACCCGGAGGGGAAGACTCACCTGGTCGGGAGGTCTCGCTGGTCAGTTCCCCTCCTAGAGGTTCCCCTCAATCTACAACTACTGCCTGGACTGGGTTGTCTTCCTCTGCAACGTTCCCAGGGGCCCGGACCTACCTCCTGGGCCTGGGAGCCTCACCCTTCGCAGGCGAGTCTCCTTAGGCTGCCTCTCCCAGAGAATCTGCCCGCCGCCCTGGAAACTTCGCTCCGCCCCTAGGCGTGTCTCTGTGCGGCTCTTCCAGCAAGAAGCCACCTAGCTCCTGGGACCCTGCTCTGCGCCTAATCGCCTAGCTATGCGGCCCCTCCTCTGAGCCGCCACCTGGAGCCCCGTACAATAGCTCCAATACCCAGAGACCCGCCACACACCTCCTCCTCCGGACAGCAGCCCAGTTTCCGAGGCAGTCACTAGGAGTCCAAGCAACTCACTTCGCGTCTCCTCCTCCCGCCAACCGCCCGTAGCCCTAGGCAGTCACTCCGAGCCCAAGTGACCCGCCCTATTCCTCCTCCTCCTCGGGGCAGCCTCCTGGGTGGGTATTCAGGAGCGGTCGCTCGGAGACCAAGCGACCCACCGCGCTCCTCCTCCAAGCAGGCCACCAGTGTTCAGGAGTGGTGGCTTTGAGTCCAAACAACTCACCACTCGCCTCCTCCTCTGGCAACCACCTGTGGCTCTGATGCAGTCACTCCTAGACCAAGTGACCCGCCGCGCTTCTCCTCTTCCTCCGGGCAACCCCCCTGTGTTCGGAAGTGTTCGTTCTGAGTCCAAACAGCTCGCGAAGCAGCTCCTCCTCAGGCAGCCGCCCGGAGCCCCAGTGGTTGCTCCGAGTCCAAGCGCTGTGCTGAGCCGCCTTCTCTACGATGATCCCAGTTGTCCGTGTTTACCGCTCCTGTGGGGGGAGGGGCGTCTTGCCGAACAACTCTACTTCACAAAGTTCCCTGCGTTCCGGGGCTACTGCCCCATCCGGGACGCCTCCCCAACAGGAGAGACTCACCCGGCGGCTTTGAGTTGGTCCCAAGTCTCTCACTATCTCCTCTTTTGAATCCTGCATCCTGGAGCAACATGAAATGCAGCCGCCCTCTAGTCTGCCATCTTGAAAACCCCGTGAATTTCTCTTATTCATCTTTATCTTAGCTTTTGGGTCTTTTTCCACCTTATTTGTCTTCCCAAAATTATCCAATATTTATTCGTTTGCTTTTTTTGTTTAACACAGGTAGGAGCAGGGGTTCTTCATTATTTTTAATATGTTTTGTATACATTTGTTTAATATGCTATATATGTAGTGTATTTTTTATTTGAACTGGTTATAGATCTTATTCTGTTCTCTCCTTTTCTCACTTTGTTATAAACACACATTGGTTTTTATGATTACCACATAGAAATATACGTATAGATCTACTACATTGTTCTCACTCTTTCTCTCAGTGGTAGGTAACCCCAGCTTCCTACCATGTCACCAGAGACAACATTTCTATGAAAACCCTTACACATGTCCTTTCATGGAGCAAGAAAATAAATCTATAGGGATGTAGGCTCTGGAACATCATTGGTAGGTCTCTACGTTTGTGGTTCATGTAGAGATCATTTGACCATGGTGGACTCAACTACTTCCAAAAGGGGCAGTGATTGATACCCTCATCAGTAATACTTAAAGGGTCCTGTATTCCCTATGGTCCCTTGGTGATTTCCAGCTTCCTAATCAATGCCAGTTTAAGGGTATAAAGTAATATTTAATTCTTTCACTTTGAGTATCTCTTCATGATCCTGATTCTGAGCTGCTCATCTTAGGTTTTGTTAGTTATTGGAGTTTTCTTTTCTGTACAGTTCCTATTCATATATCATGTACCAATTTGCAATCTTTTATACTTGAGTTATAGGTTTCTTACATATTCTAGAAGATATAAGTTTCTTCTTGACATGACAAATATCTTCTCACATTCTGACACTCTTGTATTAAATGCATCCATAGTGCATTCATTAACAGGAAATCTATCTTGATGTAATAAAATTTATTATTGTTGAAAACCTTACAGTTTGTGGTTTTAAAGCCTTACATATGATGTCTCTCTTCTCTGGAAGGCCCATTTTTCTCTGCGTATAGTCTTTTTCCCTGCAGTGAGGGAAGAGGACTGTCAGCATCTCTAAGATGATGATGTTCCAGTTTTACAGTCAAGTTATCAAAAGTCCTGGAATTGCCCAGAGTGGTGGAGCATGACTATCGTCTCAGTGCCTTGGGAGGCTGAGGCAGGAGGTTCACAAGTTCAAGGCCAGCCTCAGCAATTTAGCAAGTCCCTGAGCAACTTAGAGAGACCCTGTCTCAAAATAGAAAATAAAAAGGGCTGGGAATGTGGCTTAGAGGTTAACTGTCTCTAGGTTCAATTCCTAGAACCAAAACAACAAGCAAGCAAACAGATAATAAATAAATAAATAAATAAATAAATAAATAAATAAATAAATAAATAAAATACCGATTACTAGGCTTGGGTCCCCTGGCTACATTGAGCAGCCAAGCAAGGATAAACCCTGCTTACCTCCTAGGTCAGGAGCAGAATGGATTCAACCCTACTCTAAAACAATGGGAGAAAAGTTGGAATGCAGTGATTTCTTACAGGAATATCAAGCTATCACTTTCAAAATTAGGGAAATGAGTGACGAGCAGGTTAAATAATAGCTGTCCATCATAAAATATCACTGCCTTTCTTACTGTTCATCAGATTAATTAGTGTTTTTACATTCTCCAGGCACCTTTTGTGGGCCCCATGCCCAGACTTAAACATTTCTTAAGCGTTTCTTAGCACCCTGCCCCTATCTGGTGACACTGGAGGACTTAATCCCCCAACAGGCAGTTTAGTCAGGGAGGGATCCAGGAGGTCACCTGGACCAGGGGTACCCAAACAAGGTCGAGCATTCGAATCATGCAGTGAACTTAAAAAATAGATTCCCAGGCTTTACCACAAACCTGCTGAAATCAAAACTTGGCCAACAGAAACATGGGAATTGTGTTTTAAAAGCTTACTAGTTGCCAGTTCACCAGTGGAGAATCACCATGAGAACCACAATCCCCTTGTTTCACACATGAGAAAACCTGAGCCTAAGGGACCATCCCCAAGAAAACATCACGAACGTGGAGTCCTGCGCCAATGGGCTCTTGCTGAGGTTCGTGTGGGTTTTCTTGCTGCTGGACATCGAGCGCTCCTTGGACCCCTTGAAAAAAAGAGCCAGTGAATATGAATATAACTATCTCAGGATTTACCACCTGACAAGAAAGCTTAGACTCTCTTCTCTTTATCTTACTCAGAAATCCTGGCAGGGCTGCAACCATGGAAACACATCCTACAGTCCACATCAACTCCACCACAGCTGCCCTGGACATGCAGAGAGCAGTCTCCTGATACTCAGTGAAGCTGTGGGGAGCTTCTCAGGGGTTGCTCTTCAGCAGTGCAGGTGTTTAGAAGCCAGTCTCAGGAGTCAGCCACTCCTGATTCAAATCTTGGCTCTGCTGCTCACCAGGTGTATAACCTTAGGCACTGGACTTGTTCTCACTGTGGGGTTGTGTTTCGTGGGGGCTCTTTGTGAGAGTGAAATAGGATAGTGCTTTTCCAGTGTAGACCCAGAACCTCACACACTACGTGCTCAGTAAATGGTGGAGGAGGTGGTCTTCCTGGGCACTTCCTGTGTGCTAGTTCCCATGCAGGGTGATGGATTATAGAGAGGAGTAAAGCAAGGTTTCTGCCCTCCATGAGTGCAGTCAAATGAGGCTGAAAGACAACCAGGCAATAACAGGGAAAGCTGTGATATGCCCTGGCCTGACAGCCTTACTGGTAGAAGCAGCAGACCTGACTGGGAACCATAGTGCCACCCTGATCCCTCATGTCTGCAGCAGGGCAGCTGAGACATACATTGCTCCTCTGCAGCCAGAACAGTGCTGACCCACTCCACCAGCCCAGGCAGAGGCAGCCCACCAGCAACACAGCCTGTACTTTCCTTCCACCCCTCAGATGCAGTTTGTCACCTTCTGCTGTGGAAGACACACTTCATTTCCCCTTCCTCAGCCCTCTTACATTCTTCCATGTGATAGTCAGTTGGGTGTGGTCACATGAGGAGACACAGGAGAGGCTCAGGGAAAATACAACATCAATTGTATTTGCAGGTCCTAGAGACAGGAGGCATAGCGACCATAAAGAGTCATGTGGAGGGTTGGGATTGTGGCTTAGTGGTAGAGCACTTGCCTAGCATGTGTGAGGCACTGAGTTCTATTCCCAGCACTGCATACAAATAAATAAATAAAGGTTCATCAACAACTAATAAAAATATTTAAAAAAAAAATGAGTCATGTGGAAAACCACCAGGTGCTCAGGAGGCAGACCAAAAGGTGAGGGATAGGTTAAGCCACTGTCTTTATCGGGACTTTGCAGGAAAAGTAAGGCAAGCTAGATGGACAGTTTATGATTAGCTAGTTTGCATAATTTCAGGGTCTCTGGGCTACAGGGGTTACTTCATGCCTTGGCACCTGAAGGCAAAGAAATACTCTTCTCCCGAGGTGTACAGGCTGAACAGAGGAAGATGGTTCTGAATCTCTGATTAGTTTCCAAAGCAAAAGTCCAGCAAAGGTTGGGCCCTTTGCTATCTCTGAGAGTTAGTTAGCCCTGAGATGGGAAGATTCTCCTCAGCCTGAAAAGTTTTCTAAGATATCAAAATCTCATGATATGCAGAAAATTTAGAAATATTCACAACAGAACCCAGAGCATAGACTCTGCTGGGCAGTAAAATTTTCCTAATTCTTGCTGCATCATTACTGTCCTTATATGGTTTACACTGAGCTAAGACAGACACTCACTCTGTGTCTTGTAGAAGCACAGGGACAAGTGCTGATACAAGCTGAGGACTCAGAGAGCACCTGTTACAAGACGACGGGGAGACATTTGTAGTTTACAGAGTCCCTATTTTGGCTCCCATCTTGCAAGAGCATGGTGCACAGAAGGAAGTCATTTAGCTCTCAGATGAGCTTCTCCAAGCATCTACTTCTCATCATACTTTTGTTAGTTTCTACTTTTTATGGCATTTCTTATTGAGAGTGAGAATACGTAAATATTTTCAGCTATAGTTTGTGTACTTGATATGTAAATTGGTTACGTTATTTTTGTGGTGGAAAAATATTTGGATTTAATGGATAGTGTTCCCTGGTATTTCCTGTTAACCCCTTGACCCTTCCCTAGATTGACCTGTCCAAGCTGAGAGACATTGACTTCAGGAGGAGGAGACACAAACAAAAACTTTCAAATATTAAAAACATTGCATTTCAATTTTTAAAATGATTTTTTTTTTTTTGCATTTCAAATAGTAGGATTTGAGGGGGAGCCAAGCCTATAAAAATGGTAGAAGCAACGCTTCCCAGCTTCCCAGACTAGAAAGTTTGCTGAAATTAGAAGGATGGGAGGAGAAAGGGGGAAGTAAGGACAGTTAGGTACCAGTGTACATCTGGGAAAGTGGCTATTTAATCTCTCTTCCCTGCCAGCCTGAGCCCAGTGGGTGCCATTCTAGGAGTAGGGGGTGACATAAGTTCAGATAGGTTTGGGGGATTTGAGAGGAAAGCAGAACTATGCCCAGTTTCTGATTATGCCTTGGAAAAAGGTGAGGACCCCAGAGTGGGAAAGCTATGTGGGACTACCAGGAAGATGGACTAGGACAGAAAAGGAAAGGGATCTAGGAATGGCTCAGGAAGAGCAGGATGTACCCCTGCTGCTATAATTTGGATAAGTGAACCCCAAAGGCCCAGGTGTTATAAGCTTAGAGTCACCAGTCTATGGTGTTTTAGGGAGGGGGCAGAACTTTCAGGAGGTGTGGCCTAGGGACAGAAGTGAAGTTGGGGTGTGCCTTGCAGGGGATACTGGAACCCCCGACCCTCCTCTCCCTCCCTCCCTTTGTCTCCTGGCTGTCATAAGGTTAGTGGCTTCCTCCACTGTACACTCTCACCATGATGTGCTGCTCACCACAGGGCCTAAGGCAGTGGGGCCAAGTTACCATTGACTGCAACTTCTGAAACCAAAACCGAGGCCAAAATGAATGTTTTCTCATTATAAGTTGATTTCTCTCAGGTATTTGTTACAGTAGCAGAAAGCTGATTAGCATACCCACACACCTGGCAAGGCCCAGGAATCAGACACTCCAGCAGCCAACCAGTGGCTACCTGTGGTGCTAGGGACTGAGTACTAAAGCAGAGGAGAGTGGACAGATAAAGCCTTTCCCACTGTACCTGGGTCCTACAGTACCAAC
Source organism: Sciurus carolinensis (assembly GCF_902686445.1). Lineage (NCBI taxonomy): Eukaryota > Metazoa > Chordata > Mammalia > Rodentia > Sciuridae > Sciurus > Sciurus carolinensis. The sequence goes on along the minus strand of NC_062218.1, from coordinate 102,274,590 downwards.
CCTACAAAGGTAGGTCACCCTTAGTTGATTGAGACTAGGTTTCTGCCTCATTATAGAAAGAGGTTCATAATAGGAATTGTTATGAAAACAACTAAATATCTTGCATACTTAAGTTTGTGCACTGGGATTCATACATGATGCCCTTTGGTGACATTTGCAAATTTAGATAATTTTGACAGTATTGTAACATCTTTTCTGTGAATATCAAACGGCTGATATTTCTCTTAAGTCGTATAGCATGCATTAAGCACAATAGGATACTTTATGTGTGTTGTGGAGCCTAGAACACCCTGAGAATAATTTTTCTAAATGTATTTAAAAATACAGAATTACAAAAGAAACCAACTACAAAAATATCCAAGTAATTTTTTTTAAATATAGTTGTGATGTAGTAACAAATATGCTTCTTTACTCATAGGTTAAGTAACAAGTTCCAGCAGCAAGTTTAATATGATATTGAAGTAATGATGAATATAGATAATACTACTTATAGCTACAAGTAATATATGAAAATATTTGATTTGTATTTGTGACAAAGTCATAGATCCTGTTAGTACTTTTGTAATTTATTGCCTATATGTGTAATTGAAAGAATGAGTCACTTTAGTTAGAGGCTACTGAAATTAGAAATTCACTTTCTCCCATTCAAGTTCAAAGATCTTCTGGATTCTACCCATGAACCTTTAAAATATGTAGACACTGTATCATACAGCTACTTGATTGACCAAAAGATTTAACCTGGACCTTTTCAAAGCCCCACCAGACTCTACTTGGGAGAATGAGAAAAGGAGTTGTGGAGATAGATAGCACCTCTGAACAAAAGGTCCAGGAGATCCAGGGGTAGTCAGTTCTGAACAGGACAGATTTCTCTGCAGTGATTCTCAGTCATGGTCTTGAATTTGGGAGATCATAAACCTGGGCCAGGCTACAGATGAAAAGTACCCAAGTTGACCAGGGTACTTCCTGACATTGGAAGCTGGATAAACTTCTGAAATACAAGGTTCTGTGTTGCGTGATGTCTTTGGGCAGTAGCTGCAGAATGGTAGATGGTTAGCAAAAGCTGTTTGAATGAACTCATGAATGGATGTATCACGCAAAATCACTGAAGTCTGGTCTGGGGTGCAGGGAGGAATTGCCAAGTGTAACTCCTTAGCAGTGACTTTGGCAGAGAACAAGCTTAATTAATGTCTGCCACTGTTACTTTCACTGTGAAAAGCATATTTTTTTGACTTCTAATATCTGGACCAGTGACCTTATAAAAACTAATGTAGCTTTCCAAGGGGCCTATATATCTCTAGGGTTTAGATATGGATTAGATAAAAATAAATGACAGAATGTATATAAAGTACATAGCACAGGAGTTGGTAATTAGAAGGTGATCAATAGTTAATTATATTAATGCTAATATAATTCAATATTTGCTAGCATTAACATGATTATTAATATAATCGAAGCAGTAAGTCAAATTTAGTCATGTGTTAGAATCACAAAGAATGGTCAAAAGTACTTATTCTCTAAGGGCCCACTGAATCAATGATTCCTTTGGGGAGGGGCATTTTCTCATTTCCTTACAACTCTAAGGAAACATAAATCTCTTTCCTCTAGAGATTTATGGAAGGACAGGCAGAGGAGAAAACCAGCTGGAGCTTTCCAGATGTTATGACTCTAATATCATGAAGTAGTTTTAATCACATGGAGGGAGAAAGACTCAAAATTTGCTTCACACGGATGCCTTTGTACATCAGAGTGAATGTTCAGGGTCTATTTTTCTCACTTCACTCAGTCAGTGTTTGAACTCAGGTGTGTGGGCAGGGTGACAAGGGCCCTGGTAGAAACGTGTAAGAGGAAGGGTATGTGTATACATTGGATGGGCACATTGCATTGCCTGCCCATCATTTCCACTCCATATCCCTACATATTGCTCAGCGTATTTCACCCTGATTTGTCCAAGTGAGTCACATGACCTAAGTTGACCAATTAGAGCTTTTCTGTGGGAATTTTGTACTTGCGCTCTACATAGTAAGTCATTCTATCCTGGAGGTTGGTGGAACTGCAAACCATAAAACTGAGCAATGTCAACAGTCATGTTTCTACCATATAGGCAGCAAGAAAAGCTAGCAAAACATGTGAGGAAAGGAGTATCTTGGAATTAGAAAGCATTTGACTGTGTATGTGATGCAGTTCCAATGGAGATCATGATTGTTCCACTTCTCTTTTTTTGGGTACTGGGTGCTTAACCTCTAAGACACATCTCCAGCCCTTTTAATATTTTATTTGGAGATAGGATCTCGATAAGTTACTTAAGGTGTCACTAAATTGCTGAGGCTGGCTTTGAACTCATGATCCTCCTGTCTCAACCTCCTGAGCTGCTGGGATTACAGGCGTGTACCACCACACCGGGTTCAACTTCTTAGGTTCTACAGTAACAAGTCACACAAGTGCCACAAATTGTTCCAGCCCAAGGCTAACTGGAAGATAAATTCCTTTAGTACAGAAAGCATGTCAAGGCTAATACCACAGTTGTCACTCAGTAATAGAATGTACTGGAAAAAAAGCTTGGACTTATATTAAATAACAAGAAGACAGCATTCTCAGTTCCTCCTATGGGTCAGGAGGGATCAAAATGAAGAGAATAAACCAATTTAATGAGCCAGAGCCCAGGTTGATAATATACCCATTATATTTCTCAATGAATCTATCTTGTTCCCTGAAGAAACAAATTGGAGGAATACATGAGTAAGATGATGAACACTGAGAGAAGGCTCATTTTCATATTGCCCTTCAATTGGGAAAAGATGACTGCAGGCTTGCAAGCCCACATTCATCTAGTTCCTGTTTAGAAGCACCTGAATCATAGCTGTTACTTGCTACACAAAACTGTATTACAGTCTGACTTCAGAATTTATCATCTGCATAAATATGGATGGGCTCATTTCTTTCATCACTGTAATCTTTTCTGTGAGTGCATTGTTTGTGTACTCTGTGGGGGCTTTGCTAGGAGACTAAGCACCCTAATTCAATACCCAGAATTCACAGAATTCAAATTTAAGAAAAAAATCTGGAAGCAAGATGGATAAAAAATGATCTTTGCGGTCTTCAGATGTAAAAGGAGGCATTGTCTCTCCTCCCTCTGGGAACATTTTACCCTCCACTTATTATTAACATTTATTGAATGCATATTGCTTGCCAGGTGCTGTTTTAAGCAATTTGCATGTATGCAACAATTTATTTCTTGCAATGTTCTATGAGATAAATAATTTTATTATATACTTGTATCAGATGAGCATGCTGAGACTCACCTATTAAGTGATAGATGTGGGAGTTGAACTCAGGCAGTGACACTTCAAATCCAGAACTTTTTAAAAAATGTTTTATTAGTGCATTATATTTACACATAATAATGGGGTTCCTTTTGACATAATACATGCACAGAATATAATTTGCTCCATTTTAGTCTCCAGTGCTTCCTCTTTCCCTCTCCTCCTCCCTCCCTCTCACTGTTCTCCTTCCTGTAATTTACTGTCTTCTTTCTACTTATTGATTTTTTTCATTAATGCATTATAGATATATAAAAATGTAACTTGCTGTGGCATATTCATATATGAACATAGCAACTTTAACTTCTATGCCATGTAAATTGACAGTCGGTTCTATGTATGCCTGATATTGAGGATAGTGCGGAAAGCAAAACTGCATATGGCCTGCTCTCATGGAGTTTATTTATTTTCTGGTGGTGAGATGGACATTCATCAACTTATCACAGAGATGTACAGTTATAACTGAAATTAATAATGGGAGCTCTGATGCTGTCCTGGGAATTGGGAAGAGCTTTCCTGGTGAAGTGACATTTGCATTGAGAGTTCATTGAGAATTAGGGGTCAGCTAAATGAAGAAAGAGGAGGGGGAGCAAAAGCGGGGAGGGCTTACACCAGGCTCTGAGGTGAGAGGGAGGGGGCTTCCTGGTTCACAGAGCAGGCAGTGTGGCTGCAGCATAGATGGCTGAGCCGGCAGAAGTGAGCCCAGGCTGGGCCTGAGGGAAAGACAGAGCTAGATCCCACAGGGCCTGTAGGCCAAAGGAAGAGTTTGCTCCCAATCCAAGGAATAAAATCATGTGCCAAAAGTTGCGACCTTTTTTGTCTGATTTGCACAATAACTTGAGCAAAGTGCTAAGAACTAGTAACCATGGTGAACTCATTATGGAGTTCGATTGGTCACAGATGCAGCATTTGCACACCCACAGTCGAAGGCCCAAAAGAGAGAGAAACCAGGACAAAGGCTACAGGTTCGACCTCATTCTGTACCTTGCAGCATCCACAAGGACATGGAGACATAGTCCTATTTGCAGGTCATGACCACACGTCCACTGTCTACATTTCTCACTTTCCAGCCCAGCCCCAGGGTCTAGACCCCTAGTGGCTGTGCATGATGATGTGGTCAGAGCCACAGACATCTTTTTTCCTGTCCTGTCCTAGTAGGACAGAACCTTCCTTAGAGTCAGCTTGTGTATTGAAGTTGTTCATAATGGAACAAATGAAAGATATGTCTACTCCATCCCACTGAATGAACAGGATGGCTTGTTTAACTAATGCTAGGTTAAACCAAACACAATAAGAAGCTCCTCATAGAACGGAAGAGTGAAAAGGTCAGAAGGGCTGAAAGGAACAGAAATCCTCCCCACTACACTAAGAAGAAGAGAGACGGAAGACCTCCCCTTATTTGAAGGGTAGTACAATGGTCTCCACTTCCCTCCAGGCTGGATTCTGGCAGTAGCAAACCCAAGGTCAGATCACAACCCTCCAGGGGTTCTCATTTTCCTCAAAGGAGGAATGCCTGTAGTGTACACCTTTTGAAGTACACAGTTAGCTTACATCTATTCCCTTACTTGTCCATCTATCCAAAGGGTTCAGACCTGTCCCCAGTCTGCCCAGTGCCCACAAACACAGTTGCTCTGCAAGAGGGGAGACACTCCTTTCGCAGGTCTGAAAGTTTCAGGTGGTGGAGGTCCTGCATCTGTGATACTCTGGCCTCCTCTACTCCTTCCTCCCAGGAAGGAGGTGCAGGGCAGCTGATGGATTAATGAATTCCAGGTGAGGACCTGGGCGTGCTTGGCTCAGCCCCTCCTCCTGCTGCTTCTCTGTGCTTTCTGCATTTACTATGCCCTTCTCCCTGCCCCCATAGGGAAGCCCACTTTGTGGCATATTTAAACCATGTCTATTAATAATAAAGTTAACAGATTACTCCCCACCCCCATCTCTCTCTTGTTTTTTCAAGTGTTTGAAATTTTGAGTTGGAAAGTGGGTGTTTGGGGATGCTGGGCCCTCTCAAATCCAACTCCGGCTATTAGACCTAAATTCTTGAGTCTGAGGAATCTATGACATAAAAGGGTTTATGGAGCCATCAGAGATGCTGGAGTGGGTGAGGGGTGTGGGGGAACTGGTCCTGGGATGAGTCTCCACAACTTTCAGCAGAAGAGCTAGAGAGCAGTTGGAAAATGTCTCCCAACCAGAGCTAAGAGCATTTTTGCATTAAACTATTAGGGAAAGGTGGGTGTAAGTTGTTTGTATTGAACTTGGCTATAGATAAGAGCTGGGGAAAGCTTTGGCATAAGAGGACAGTCCAAAAGGAAAAGTAATGATTGCTTCTGGATTGATTACATCCTCAAGGTGCCTGGGGAACCTTGAGGAATTTGAATTAAGGTTTTAACTTACATTCAAATATATGGAACAGGGGCCCAGGATATGACTCAGTAGTAGAGATCTTGCCTAGCGTGTGCCCAAGATTGATCCCCAAAACCACAAAGGAAGAAAGAAAGAAAGAAAGAAAGAAAGAAAGAAAGAATGAAAGAAAGAAAGAAAGAAAGAAAGAACAGATATTTTCTTCTGCAACAACAGCAACAGTAACCAGTAGTGTTAACTGATTAACCTTCCTCATCTCTCCTTCATTCCATCCTCTGACCCTTATAATTAAATTTAGGACATTTCAGAATTTTTTCCTTATCATGACCAGCATTTCTTCTCTGGGGATGTGGAATCAGGCCAGAAAGACAGATGAGTTTTATCTGGGACACTGAGTGAAAACGTGTCCAATTGGGAGTTAGGTACAGCTACATTCAGTGTTCCATGTGGACCAGAGGTTCAGAGAAGACTGATCTGATGAGAAAGAGCCAGCAGAGATGTGAGGATGCCAAGCAGAAAGCAGAAGCAGACACAGGGGAGGTGATCTGAGGCTCTGACTCCCAGCTGGGGCCCTTCCTGATGGCCAGGTAACTTAGCCCATTTTGTGGGATCCATAGGACCCTACGGTATCTTGAAAATGTATTCCTCATGTGGAAGCTTAGACAGGTAGAGTTGCCTTTCTACCAAAAGAATCCTAATACTACAGGCAAAAGATCTTTAGAAGACATTTCCACAAAAAGTATTTGAACTATCATTTCATTTTTAAAAACATCTGGAAGTTATTTATATTTTATAAAGTGAATGTGTGTCCATATAAGTCATCACATTTGGTGATTTATAGCTGCAAATTAGAGGCTGAGGGATTTTCTCTCACCCGGAGGATTGCTGGTGTGAGAGGTCTCATGGTTTTGAAACAGTGCTATCTGATTTATTCTGGCAACTTTTATATGAATTCAAAATAAAGGAGAAAATTGGAACTCAGATTATGAGTGGGCTCTCACCTTTCCGTTATACTACAGAGTCAAAAGTGAACATATGGGCCTGGTTTTCAACAACAATGGCATATCAATAATGATGAGGATCATCACCACCATCATCTTTTACAAAATGCTTTTATCTTCATTTTCTCATTTTGCTACTTTTTTACTTCACATTTCCAGAGAGAGGTAATGTGAGGTGGTCATGGTTATTAGCTCCATCCTACAGAGGTGAAATTCTTTATCCAGATCTATGTGACTGGGAAATGGTACTGACCTGGAATGCTGTGTCTTCTCCAAAGCCCTGTGTTGCTAAGTAAAAGGCTTTCACAGAGCTACACAGGATGGTGTTTCTTTTTACAGAAATGCATCAAACTAGGCAGTTCACTTTCTGCAGCAAGGAGAACCTCTTCCCAGGGCATAGAATTGCTCTGTGTCCAAGTACAGAGAACAACACTCATCCTTCCAGAACTTACTGGTTCCCCAAAAGTGTCCTGGGAGCAACAAAGTACTTAGGAAAATGCTTGGCATATTGTGAGCCTCAATAAATGCTGCATGGTTGGATGGGTAAATGAATGAATGAAATGGAGAGAGCAAAAGCATTAGATTTAGATTAGATTAGATCCAGGAATCTTAAAAGAGATATTGAAGAGTTTCAGGGGACCCATGAAGCCCTAGAAATTTGAAAAAAATTTTGTGTATTAAGTGAGCACTTTTGGAAATAGGGCCCTGGGTTTTGTGAGTCTCAAAGGAATGGCTGAGCCAAAAGGTTAAAAAGATGTTAATTACAGAGAGGAAGCAAATGTAGAGGAAGAAAAGGCTTCCTTTTGCAACCAAAGAAGCATATTGCTAGTATGCTTTTGAATTGAGGAACTGCTATTTTTTTAATGTCCCTTATCAAATTGAATGTACTCTTATCAAAATGTAATTGTCATTGTGACGGTCTTGACTTGGGGAGGGGGGCTTTAGGAAGTGATTAGGTCACCAGTGCATCCACCTCATCAATGAGTTTAAGGTCTTTGTGACTGAATCGGTTAGTTATAAAAAGGGGGAGTTGGGCCTCTCTGTCCTGCTCCCCCTCTCCCTCAGTCTCTCCTTCTCTGCTCTTTTCTCTCCATTCCCTGCTCTGTCCTCCCTTCCTTCTGCTCTCTTGCCATGATACCCTCCACCACATTATGACACAGCAAGAAGACCCTCACTAGAAGCCAACACCTTGATGTTGGACTTCCCAGCCTCAGTCTCCAGAATCATCAGCCAAGCAGACTCAGTACTTTACACATTACCTAGTCTGTGGCTTTCTGTTATAGCAGCAGAAAACAAATGTAGACAGGAATCAAGCTCAGCCATGTTTGACAAGGTCTAGGGGACTAGGGTTGTGAAAGTCACTAGGGTCATTTCTTTTTCCTGCATACCCAGGGATACATATCAGTGGGAGAGTTACTGAGGACTTTATTGCATGGCAAATGCCTACAAATAGCAAGAATACTGCCTTGGCTTCAGAATCCTAAACCAAATTTGGAATGAGGTAGTAGAAATTTGATTTTCCTAGCCTTGTATTTTATTTATTTTTTAAAATAAACTTACAATGTATTTGGAAGTTTTAGGGCAATCTATTCCTGAGGCATAAGACTGGAGCTAATGATCTATGGAACTGTCTTTCATCTGTATGTTTATAACATAATCTAAAGATTTCTGCTAGAGAATGCCCCTCAGGTTGGGTTTAAATATGATGAATTACATCTTGTTGTTATGGTAACTAATGCACTAAATATAGCATGAAGGCAAAAAGAATACCACTTACAAGGCAATATGAAATTGTTATGACAACACTAGTTTTAAAAATAAGTAGATTAATGCTTGTGTTTTTCTTCTGTCTTCCTATAATGAGTTCTATAAAGTCTTAAGTAGAAGTCAGACTCTCATTCTAGCTCACAAATACTAAACCAAACAAAAATAGTGAACACACTTTGAAAAGTTCGCTCCTTACTGGGAAGAATAGTTAGATAAATTATGTTGTGTATCTATCTCTATCTATACTAATCTATTATATATGTACACATATATCAGAATATATAGCAACAATAAAATGCACTTTTTGCATTCATGACTAGAAAAGTCTCTAAGGAGACACATAAAATATTACTATGATCATCTCTAGGTAATAGTATTACTCATGACATCACACTCACACAGCTTTTGCGGTATAGTTCACACATGATAAAGTTAACCTTAGTGAAGTGTGTAGCTGAGTTGTGCAGCCATCATCCCAGGCTAATTGTAGAAATTTCATCATCACAAAGTGGTGCACTGTGCTCCTCGGTGACTGGGCTCCTTTGCTGTTTCTCCACACCCATCCTAGCCCCTGGAAACCACTAATTTACTTTTTTTGTCTGTGTGAATTTACCTGTTCTGAACTTTCACTTAAATGAAATTACACAATATGGAGCCTTGTGTCTGGATTCTTTGACCTAACATGTTTTCAAGATTCATCTAGGTTGTAGCATGTGTCAATATTTCATTCTTCTTTATTCCTAAAAATTATCTCATTATGTGAATGTATATTTTATTTATCTATTCATCTGTTGATGAACATGTAAGTTTTTTTTTTCCACCTTTGGGCTATTATGAATAATGTTGGCATGAATAATTATGTTCAAATTTTTGTGTGGACATATGTTTTATCTTAGATATGTACTCAAAATGTGTATGCATATGTACGTGTGTGTGTATACACATATATCACACATATATATCATATATGTGTGTGTATATATATGTATATATCAATCTCTCTTGTGTGTGTGTGTATATATATAATACATTAGAATATTAAAGTGCTAATATAATATTGGGAAAGGGACACAAACTATAACATTGGAAAAAAGAGCATAGTGATTGTTTTTTGTGATGTCATTAAAGTATTAAAGATGGTGTTATTTTCTAATTTTCCAAATTCTTCTAACTAATATGATGGGCACTAGCAATTTTTCTTGTTCATCTTTTGGTTTCCTTGGGGTTTGTGAGTAAGAAAGGGAGACGTCCACCATGCTAGCCACAGAAGAGGACAAGTGACCCAGATGACTGTCACCATTTCCTGGCAACTATGACAGGTGGAAGGGTGAGCAGCTAGCCCAGAAGGACCATCAATGTCCTTTTCTAGTGTCAAGATGTACACAAAGGGAGAGAAGCATTCACTTCCCCCTGGTGGTGAAGCCTGAGCCATAGACTTGGTATTGTTGGAAACCTGTGGTCCCACTATGTGAAGGAAACTGCCAGCACAGGAGAGAAAAAAAGCCACCAATGAGTGACTTTACCATGGTTTAACCCTCAAGTTCTGCTCTTCCAGTGGGATCACCATCATTCCTCACTTTATTAAGTGAGTGTTCATTGGGTTGTGTATTGAAACTAAAAGTACATATTTTTTTTTCTTAATGAGAAGAAAATTCTCTCTTAGTTCTTTTCCCACAGTATTTCTCTTGGGTGCCTGTACAGAACATTTGTCTCATTATATGAAGAAACCATCATAACCGTCAAATTAATAATTCTCCATATTTTATCATCATTTCTTCTCCTGAGAAAGATTTTTTATATATCAAGTGCCAACTCCAAAATCAAGATCGCTGTAGAAAGTATCACTTGGTTTTTATTCTGCTTGTGCATCACTTTGATTGTATTTCTCACTGACTTTGTAGTAGGTAATAGTTATTGTCAACACACAAGTCATTCCATTCTTCTTCCCCCTAACCAAACCTCGTTTTTGCTAAAGTTTTAGTTGACCCTATAAATAAGCAGAGTTGGATATCCTCCCTATTCCTAGGTGGTAGAATCTTTTTTGGTTCCAATTGAACTTGATAATCTATTCTCTGTTATTAAAGACAAACTTAAGATTAAACAGGTGACCCAATTACAGCCAATAAAAAGTAAAGGGAGGGTATTTGGGAAAGCTGTTTCTTCCTAGATCAAAACAGTTGCTCTTCTTGTCTTTGGATGTAGTTGTGCAAAGAAGTGATTTTTAGAGCTGTAGCAGCTCATTTGTAACCATGAGAGGTTGACTCAGAAGATAGAGCCAATGTGCTAATGCTGCCAGCACACAAAGATTTACGAAAACACTTGACTTTCATTCCACAGAACTAGCCAATCCTAGAATTGCCTAAGCTTAGATTTCTCATTCTATGAAATATTATGTGTATGTCACATGAGTTCAAGCACAGTTGTGCAGATTTGGCCCCGTATAAGGCTGTCCTGCTGCACTGTGTTCACCACACCATGAGTTCTGATACAGTACTGTTTGCCTAGAGAATGAGACACCTTTTTCCAATTTGCACAAAAGCACAGAGTTGGCTATTGGAAGTCATGCTGTTAGTTGAATGTGCTCTTCCTTGCAATGAAAGCTTCCTAATGTGATACAGCATTCACCACATTTTCTTGTAGTTTTCTGTTTAGCTTATCTGTCACTTGATAGTGAACTCCAGAGGGGCAGGAACAATGGCTTATGAATCAATTCATCCTACATGGCTGGCACATAAGTAGATGATAATTTTGAGATGCTTAATGACCAAAGAGTATGGTGATCTTATATTATCCAATTAGTGCCATTGTATGCTATGCATACAAGATGTCAAACATCTGGATACTTTAGAGTATCTGGATGAATGAGTGAATATTTTTTCATCTTAATCTGGATGTTTTGGCATCGAGTAATGTAACCCCAAGGATAGACTGCAAAAAATTGGGGGCCCTTGTTCTTTTATTCTCAGATGTGGTGAGATGCTGAACTGTCGCAGATGAGTGATGGCTATTTAACACACTGTCATCCCGACTCTAGGGGAATTTCCTCCAGGGGAGCACAAGGCAGCCAAGATTCCTTTGAGAGATCTTCCCCCATGCCAGATGTTAAGTATATGAAAAGATATGTTCTAGTGTGCTGCTTAAAACATAAACTCTACAGAGAATTCAAAAAATGGGAAATTAGTAACAAAAATCAAAGTTCCTACATGGGATCAGAGGCATCTGGCAGATGTCTAAATATTAGAATAATTATTGAATTTTTTGCTCTTCCTTTACCCTTCAGGCATTATTTCTCTATATGTCTATTCTCAAATTGGGCCCATAACCTGAAAGTAACAGGAAGGTTGATCAAAAAATCTTTAGATGGTTTAGCGCTCTTTCTCTGTCTCAGTGTGTTTTGATTTAAAACTTTAGTTTAGGTGTATATTTTAAGATATTTTATCATATTATAAATGGTATGTATATTTTTAAATTTATTAGATTGCCATATTCCCCTCAAATTCTATTTTGAGAACTTTAGTTTAAACTTTCAACAACATTTTAGAGTGCAAAATGAATGTCATAAGGGGTATTGTGAATAGGAGGCCTTTTCTGTTGTAGGTGATGCCCCCAAACTCAAAGTGGCATAAGTAAAAGGATTCAAGGATATGAGTAACCCAAGGATAGGACTGGCTTCCATTAAAGCTTCCTCCAAGCCTCAAGCAGTGTTGAATGAATGAGTTATATCATCACAAATCAATACGATATGTATCACAGCCCAACCCAGGTCTCCTGCAAACTGGGGCAGGTAGCCAGTGCTTATGTGGTCCCCTTGATGTCCTCTCTTCTTTTCATTTGTTATAAAGTAAGAGCCAAACATTCAACCTCCACAAGAGATTAAGAGAAGAGACCCACAGCAGCTCCACTCCCTGATTCTTCCAAGTTTCCTTTTATTTTGAGCATAGAGGGGTCAATGGGCTAATTCTATATAGCACCTGACCTTGGAATGTGGAGATGCTGGAGCCTAGGATTATATCCTTGGCTTCTGGGCCCTAGCCAGGACCAAAGGAAGCATCTTGTTAACATCTTATTACATATTACTACGTACATACACACACATACACAGAGGAAAGAGCACAGATAAGTGACAGGACCTTATTTTACATATAACCTCGTATTCTTTCTTTTTCACTCAGTATTATACTGGGAGCATTTTTCTGAATATTGATTATTCACAGCAAAAATGAATCTTAATGATGGCACAGTATTTCAATAAATGGCTCTAACCATAAATTACTTAAACAATTCTTTAATATTCAGCAGCCAGATTGTTTTCAATATTTTGTTACTGGGTAACAAAACATTTTATATACAATCTTGATTGATTTCAAAAGTCTTAGAACAGGAATTATTGAATCTAAGTGAAGACATTTTTTTGAGGGACTCATGTTAGTTTTCTATTGCTGTAATAACAAATTATGACAGATGCAGTGACTTGAAAAACATCCATTTATTGTTTTGCAGTTCTGCGGGGTACAAGTCCAGTGGGCTTGACTGGTTTCTCTCCTTTGAGTCTCCCAAGACTATAATTAAGGTGTGGGAAGAGCTTCATTCCCATCTGGAGACTCAGGGAGAGTGTGTTTCCTGGCTCTTCATATCATTGACAGAATTCAGCTCCACACAACTGCAGGACTCAGGTCCTTGTCCTTCCTGGCTTTCAGGAAGGGCCTCCCTTAGTTCCTATAAACGGGTAACAGAAATGGGTCAAATCCTTCTTACATTACTGTATCTCCCTGCCTTCCTCTTTTGCTCTTAAGGACTCATGAGATTACGGTGGGCCCATTAGATGATCTTCCTCTTGGAAGGTCATCTGATTCACAGACTTAATTCCATTTGCAGAAATCCCTTTTGTCCTGTAAGAATCAAAAGCCATAGAGGTCAAAATCCTGCCTACCATAGACATGGTAGGTATTACCTTCCAGAATGTTATTAACTGTTTATATTGCCTTGTAGCATTTCCTCACAATCTCCTTAAACATAGGTTTTGTTATTAAAGCTATGAGAATGACAATGACATCTGATAGGAAGAAAGGCCTCTCCCTATTGAATGATGCTCCTTAGGTTGTTAATGAAGGGACATTTTAAAGAGCATTTTGTAAAATGATCAACCAATGTACAGTGTATAGGCAAACTAAATGGATGTATCAAACCAAGTCCCATCTTATGTATATTATTATGTTACATATACATGTTATGGATATTATCATGTTTACTATGTCTCTTTTATTTCATCCATACAGCAGTCTGGATGAGGGGAGTTCAATTGGTGGTTTCCCTGCTGCACAGCATGGTGTGGAGGAGGGGCGTCTCTGAATTTTGGTGCCTAGCCAAAGCAGATGTCCAGCAGCTGAATCAGTCAGGAAGTGATCAAATTTGATAGTGAGGAGAGGTCACCAGGACTGTTTCATCAATATGCTGGCATGTGTTTTGACACAACCCCCACAAAATCCTGTCTTTGTTTTCAGCATCCTGTGCCAAATATACCATAATATCCTTCGCAGATTATTTTTCACATACACACACACACACACACACACACGATGATGCCAGTTTCAGGTTGCTTTCAAAACAAAGGATGTGAGAACCAAAAGTTTTAAACTGCAGGATAACTGCTGAAGGAAGAAAAGAAAAACATATTGAGAAGCCAAAGCACAGCAGGACTTGTGGATGAACTGTTAAAAACTTGTTAAAACAAGTCCATGTATCCAAGCAAAGTCCTGTGTATTATACATATGGTTAATTTCATGAAAAAAAATGATATCTCAACACCCATTTTAAAAAGACAGGAAAATCTGGATTTTACCTGTGCTTGTAGTTAGAGAAGTATTTGACTCCAATGACCTGGATTAGGTAACATAAAATCTGTGAATCCAGAGCCCTTCTTTTGGTTTGTGTGGACAAAGTGAATGGAAAACTTGGCCAAGGTTGCTATATCAAACTCTGCTGATGAACTGTCCGAAATATCAGACAAAGCTTCCTATTATGGTGATATTTTATGCATACATTGATATTTTTAAGCAATCTGTGGTCTGCATTATTGTAACTAATTCATGCACGGGTATGGTTATGGATATGGTTAGCATCATTTGAGCCATTGATTTGGTTTGATTTAGCAAAAAGGTAACAGAAATGTATACGATTGTGGTTGCTCCTATGGGGGATAGGTAGTGATGGAGGGGGACTTCTGGAATAAGGTTCTAATTCTGGGACTCAGTTCTAGTCACACATATATGAAGAGTTTGTGAAGCTGTGCACTTACAATAGATGTACTTTCCTGAATACAGTCATTAAATAAAATATATGTTTAAAAGGAGGGGTCCATGGTAATGAACATTCTACGGTGCTGCAAGATTTCTGAAATTGCTGGTTGTCAATACTATTGGTTACCAAAGTGTGGTCTGTATGCCAGGTTTAAACCCACAGATGTATTTGGTTCACAGGTTTAAATAAAAATTAAATTTGTCGCAAGCCTTTGAAAATTGGGGAAATTTACATCCACATCCAGATTGCAGGCTTCTTCTAAAAAGCTGGAAGATCCTGCATAACTGGGCCCACATAGCAGCAATCTGGAAGGGCAAACCAGAGGCTGCCTCCTGCACCCAGGCATGGGTTTTCCACATCACCACAGTCTTCAGCATTCTCTTTTGTCTCTCTGATGGAATCTGCACCTTCTATTTCCTATAACCCCATCAGTGTAGTTACTTACATTCTGAGGGAAAATCATGAGGGGTCACATAGACTTGCATACTAGGTTGATTTGTAGATGTGTGTGAGGTTGTGGTTTGCAAAGAACACAGGGAAGTATAAATTTGGCTATTATCTGGTTAAGTACTCCAAAGCAGAAAGTACAACTGCGGGATTCGAGTCTCTACAGCTGTCCCATGTGCCCTTGGTAGATACAGACAAGGCTTTCATCGTAGCTCACTATTTGAAGACCACTAGGTGCTGCCTTTGAACTAAAGTTAAGGGGAATGAATTAAAAATGAACCCAACATGTATAATTGGAATAACCATAAAAAGTAGAGCTCACATGTCCATTTTCAGGTTGCAGCTATAGTTTTATTTATTTATTTATTTATTTATTCTGCAGGGCTAGAAATATAGTTCTTTCACTAATCACATCTATAGTCTCTCGATGGAGACCTCACTTACAAAAGAAGCAAGGTAAGACTTGGAATCACTGATCTTTGTGCTGCAATGCTCTTGAGTTTCCAGCTCACACAGATTACTTAGGAGGAGGCAAAGTGAACTGGGATGACCGTAGAGAGACAGGTTGTGGGGAATCAGCCTACAGACCACTGCATCAGAATATGGGGACACAATCATAAAATGCCTATGGATCCTGGTTGTTGGCAATAGCAGAAAGGCAGTTACAGCTCTGGGGATGTGTAAATGACAATGCACTGGTTGATCCTCAATGTTCTGGCAATGGTTTCCCAAGCAACTTTTCCAGCTGATATGTGAACAGCTCCCAGCACCATCTCATTTATAAAGAGGGTGGGTATTAGAATTGAGCAGTTACTGGTGCATGTGGATGGAAGAGTTCTAAGTCATATGAGTTCCAGAATTGACCTTTGTTTGCTAGATATTTGAAAGCTAATGATGTTTGCAAAAGGTCGTCCACATTGGCATTGAAGTTCTTGTCCAATCTTGGTTCTAAAATGCTATGGATTTTAATACTTTTTTAAAACTTCGTTTGGTCCAGCTTCATTTAAGTCTAAATTAAGCCTTTTCTAAGTGGTGCTAGAGTTTGAAAAATGAGTGACCTGCAATAAGCCTGACGGAATTCCATCTTGTCATTTGTGCCTGTTCCCTGGGCGCCATCACCGAGGGGGCTAGGAAAGAGGCTTCATATAAATAAAACTCTTTTTACAGGAGAGACTGCATAGTAAAAGTGCTGACACTTGACATTCCTGGGGTCAAAAAAACAATTGAGAATTGAGGCACTCTCTTATAGTCACAACAGTTAACAGCAGGGATAAGACTAGAGCCTCCAACCTTTTATTAATGGGGACTTTCTTGGGCAAAGTAAAGAATCAAACAACAAACTAAACAATTTGGACTCAGGATTGTTTGGAGTATGTCAACAAGATGACTTTTATTTTAAAGTTAATTTTAAGATTCTTTATTAATGAAGTACTTAGCAATGTTTCTTATCTGCTGTTAGTTGAGGCAAACACATTCTGGGAATTGGTGTGTTTTGCTTTAAATTTTTATACAATGGCTTTAATATTTTACTTATTTTTGAAAAAGAAAGACCATACCATTAACAGAACTATTGTATACTTTAAAATATTTTATGATCCATTTGCTTTATATGTATATGTTGTATATGTATTTGTTGTAGATGATCCATGTTATTCCCCCCAAACATAGTTTATTACTCTTCATATTAAATGCATATTTCTTTGTGCACATCTCCCCAATTCCATGTGTTTCTCAGTCACTGATTGTTAATCATCTTATACTCATCTCTCTGAGGTCTCACAGAGGAGGTAGTTACTGTGTATCGCGTTCCCTCTGGCCGCAGAGAGAGACACGACAAATGTCTGAAGCTTTGGAAGTTTATTATGCACAGTCCCTCTCCTACACTTCTCTTACTCCCAGCTTCCGCGCACTCCCAGCTTCTCTTCTCTCAGCTTCTTCTTACTCCCAGCTTCCACGCACTTCCAGCTTCTCTTCTCTCGGCTTCTTCTTACTCCCAGCTTTCGCGCACTCCCAGCTTCCAGCTCAGCTTCAGCCTTCGCCCCCTACTCTCCCACCCACCAGGCTTATATACACTTCAACCAATCAGGGGAGAGTACACGAGGTAAACGCGGACAGCTGCAAGCATAGGATAGGTACACGAGGGGGGCATGCTCTAATCACATCGTTAACTAGCCAATCATTGGAATTCGCTGGTTGTTTACTGTATAGCTGGCCGCTTTTGGCTCAGCGTCAGGCGCCATCTTGACCATGCCCAAGGCTGGGGGTCCCGGAAACCCCGACATATCCCCCTTCTTTACTATTAAACTAAGGCTCGGGACCGTGTCTGTCTTAGGTTGAGTGGTCAGCATATGTCCTTACCCGTCATCAGAGTCTGCAGAGCATGCTGCAGCTCCTGTCTTAGGTTGGTACACAGCCACCTCCTTCATTACCCGTCTTTGACTACCGGTCCAGCATCAAGAGCCATACTAATGGGGGGCTGTCGGCCTTTAGGGCGGTCATGGCCTGATGAAAGATAATTTGATCTCTCTATTGGCTAGCTCGTAGATGCATGCCAAAACGAATGAAGAGAAGGAGGCCAAGGCAGAGGAGTACCACCATAGCTCCTAAGCCTGCCCGCTGTTTGACAAATCTATAAACAGAAGAAAAACCATATAGCCATATTAAATACAGAAACAATATACATCCCAGTAGAGTTACAATACGGGCAACACAAACAGCTCTCAGGGGATAAACGCATCCCAGTCCCAAAAGTTCTTGCAAGGTATCCACTTGTT
Source organism: Sciurus carolinensis (assembly GCF_902686445.1). NCBI lineage: Eukaryota > Metazoa > Chordata > Mammalia > Rodentia > Sciuridae > Sciurus > Sciurus carolinensis. Next base: position 102,256,629 of record NC_062218.1, on the reverse strand, counting down.
CTTATAATGAGTCCACTCTCTGATAGAGTCTCTATGGTCTGCAAGGCTGCAGCTGCATTCTCGGCCAAATGATCGTTGTTATGGTTGTGTCAATGCTGCTACTGCAAGGACTGTGATGACAATGATCACGGCTGTTGCAATGTCAAAGCCTCTCCTGCTTCTCGACAATAGCACTGGCAATTCTACATCTGCAACAGAAACTAGGACTGGTAGGAAGATAGAAATGTGCAAATTGCACGGTTGGCAAAAGAACCATTCCAGCATTGTGAGAGATAGCACACGGTTAGTGAACAGTTAAGAGGTGTTATTAGAAATGTTAGTTGGTAGAAACATAAAAGGGAGGAAATACACAAGCTGACGTAGGAGGAAAAGCAATATTACAGCTAGGGTCAGCAGAACGAGTTGCTCTACTCTGGGTCTGATTTGCAGTATGATTCCAACGGCAAAGTGCAAAAATTCCTTCTGTTAAAGCACAGAAAGGCTAGAGATATCCTTGTCACCAAAAACAGCACGACCTGAAAAATCATCAGTAGAATTGACAGGCTTTTAGAGGAATTGGTGAAAACAAGAAAAGGAAGGATAAAAAATGTGTTAGTTAGAAATGAAAAATATGGCCAGGCTAACAATGGCCCATAGGTTCCGGGTTTTCCTCTCCGTCTAAGTTTTTGTTATTGGAGGAAGGCTCAGACTCGCCATTGCGAAGAGGAGCAGCATCACTTGCATGCTGTAAAACTCTGATTAGCCTTTCTGGAATCCAGACTGGAGTCTGTTGATCCTGTGGGAAAATACAAACAGATCCTCGGACCCAACGAAGGACTGGATCCGGTCCTTTCCAACAACCTGTCAGGATATCTTTCCATTTTGCCCATACTTGAGAAGTATTATGGGGATTATAATGTCGATCAGCTGCAGAATAGCCGTCCCTATCCAGAGTTAAGAAATTTAGAATGAAAAGAACTAAATTAAGTTTATCTTTAGGAGACTTGTAGGAGGCTCCTATTCCCCCTTTTTGTTTATTTAGACAATTTTTTAAAGTAAGATGTGCTCTTTCCACAATGCCCTGTCCCTGAGGATTATAGGGGATGCCAGTGACTGATTGGATGTTAAATGTTTGTAAAAACAACCGGAAGCTTTTGGAAGTATAAGCAGGACCATTATCTGTTTTAATAACTTTAGGTATGCCCCAGCCAGCAAATGCTTGTAGGCAGTGTTGAATGACATCTTTTACCTTTTCTCCAGAATGAGCGGAAGCCATAATGACCCCTGAAGCAGTGTCTACTGACACATGTACATACTTAACAGTACCAAATTCAGAAATATGGGTTACATCCATCTGCCAAATATGACCAGGCAGCAGTCCCCTGGGGTTAACTCCAAAGGATTGTACTGGGATTAAAGGAGCACAATGTTGACAATTTTTTACTATTTGTTGAGCCATACATTTAAATATAGGAAATTTTCTGCTCAAAGTAGTGGAATTTACATGAAATTTTTCATGAAAGAGTTTTGCTTGTTCCTCTATGGAAAAAGCAAAAATTGATTTGGTGGCCATATCTACCAAGTCATTAGCATTGGCCAAAGGTCCTGGTAAATTAGAATGAGCTCTAATATGTCCTACATAGAATAGATGTTTACGCTGTAGGATAAGGTTTTGTAGCATAGTAAAATAAGAAGCTACCGTGGACATGGAAGAAATATGGGGTACCGTTTCAAGAACCTGTAAAGCGTTAACGATATATAAGCTATCGGATAGAAGGTTGAATGGCTGATTATCTGCTAATTTAAAGGCTACTATTACAGCTGCAAGTTCAGTAACCTGTGGGGAGTTGGGTGGAACTATTATGGTGTGAAGTTGTTTACCGATAAGTACTGCACCTACTCCATTTTTGAAGCCATCAGTAAAAATGGTTACACAGTCTTTAAGAGGCTGGACACTAAGTCACTTTTGGAAAAACTATGGGAGTATTTTTACAGAATTGAATCCAGGGATGTTGGGGATAATGGTTATCGAACTGAGCTGAAGTGGAACAATATAATACTGACCAATCATCATCATTATTAATTAGCCATTTAATTTGCTGAGTGGAATAAGGAGTTATAATAATAGACAGATGGATTCCAAAAACAGTAATGCAAGATTCTATTCCCTTGAATATTTCCTGAGCAATAGCTTGGGGATATGATTGCAATGTTTTAGCCGGAGAGCTAGGGAGATTTATACTTTGCAGAGGTCCTCCTTGCCAAACTATGCCAAAAGGGGTATGCTTCTCTGAGATTATGATTAAACTTAATGGTTGAGTAGGATCACAACGATCAACATAACACTGCTGAAGTCTATTCTCTACTAGTTGTAAGGATATCCGTGCTTCAGGAGTAAGTTTCCTAGGGGAATTCAAGTCAGGATTACCTTTTAATATATCGAATAAAGGTTTTAATTCCCCTGTGGATAATTTTAAGTAGGATCTGATCCAGTTAATGTCACCTAAGAGTTTCTGAAAATCGTTCAAGGTATTCAATTGATCTGTCCTGATGGTCAACCTTGTTGGTCTGACTGTAGTAGCAGTGAGCCTTGTACCCAGATATTCTTGGATCTCCTCTAATTGTAATTTTTCAGGGGCTATCGTTAGTCCTCTCTTTTCTAATGCTTGAGTTATAAATTATAATGCTTCTAACAAAACTTCTTTTTCTGGATGGCAAATAAGTATGTCATCCATATAATGATAAATCAACAATCTCTTAAACTTTTGTCTAGTAGTTGTTAACACTTTATCTACGTATATTTGACATATAGTAGGACTGTTAGCCATACCTTGAGGCAACACGGTCCATTCGAATCTCTGGTCAGGCTGAGTGTGATTAAGAGAGGGCAAAGTAAAAGCAAATCTCCAACAATCATTTTTGTGTAAGGGTATAGAGAAAAAGCAATCTTTTAAATCCAGAATAATAGTAGGCCAATTTTTTGGTAGTGCAGTGACAAGAGGGAGTCCACATTGGATGGGTCCCATAGGGTACATTTGTTCGTTTATGGCTCTTAAATCATGTAATAACCTCCATTTTCCTGATTTTTTCTTTGTTAGGAATATTGGAGTATTCCAAGGAGAAGTAGAATGTTGTAAGTGACCTGCTTGTACCTGCTCTTGTACTAACTTATGAGCTGCCTCTAGCTTCTCTTTTGTTAGGGGCCACTGTGGAATCCAGCGAGGCTTATCATCTTTCCATATTATAGGGATTGATGGTTTATCAGTGGCCCCTAGGAAAAACCCAATCCATGAGAATCATTTTTTGGTGGAAGTAAAGGCAGTGGTTGGGTAGATCCTTGACTATGTCTTCCTAATCCTTTTTTATCATCATAGTTCATATTTTGTAACATATTTCTTACAGGAGTCCCTTGGTAAGTCTGATCAGTGGTGAGTTTCATATCCATTTGCTGCAGGACATCTCGTCCCCATAGGCTAATAGGAACATTACAGACATATGGCTGAAATATTCCTGTGTGTCCCTCTGTATCTTTCCACGATAATGAGGAAGCACTTTGATTGGGGCTCTCTGCTACTCCTAAGCCTCTCAAGCTCTGAGCTGCTGTGATCAATGGCCAGTGCTTTGGCCAGACCATTGCACTAATAATACTTTTGTCTGCTCCTGTATCTAATAAACCTGTAAATTCCATATTTCCCACTTTTAATTTTAGGAGGGGCCTCTGTCCCATATCCATAGTAAGGTTTATTAAAGTGGTTCCTGTTGATCCAAAACCTCCTTGTCTTTTATTTGTATTTTTACTGGGCCACAAAGAATGTCGACTGGGCAATATAAGCATTTGTGCAATGCGATCCCCTGGAGAGATGACCGTAATTCCTCTTGGTGAAGAGACCAAGGCTTTTATTTGTCCAGTGAAATCAGGATCAATAACCCCTGGGTGTACTATAAGTCCTTTTAGTGTTGAGGAACCTCTACCTAGTAATAGTCCTACACTGTTCTGTGGGATTTTTTCATGCCAATCAGTATCAATCATCTGCACCCCCATATCTGGGGTTAGTATGAGTCTGGAGGTGGCACAGATGTCCAATCCGGCACTTCCTGAGGTGGCTCTGCGCTCCCCTTCTCTGTGGGAGGATACCACCGTCGGGGAACTTGTTGAATTACCCCATATATTTGTTGCGGGCCCCGGGGAGGGCCCTGTCTCCCGTTTTTTTGAAGTTTAGGATTCAACCCTAGGAAATTATCCTCCCTATCTCTAATAGGCTGACAGGCACTATTCCAATGACTTCCTCTTCTGCATCTTGGACATAGCCCAGGTCCGGTTCCCAGGTTACTCTTTGTATAGATGTTCCCACCCCGGGCAAAGGGTGGCCTTTTGTTTGGACAAGTGGCTTTTAGATGTCCCTTCTGTCCGCACACAAAACATGATCCTAAAGACTCTTTATTAGTTCTTGAAGGGAACCTCCCCTGGGCTTGTGCAAATGCGGCAGACAACAAGGTGGTTTGTCTGTCTATGGCTGCTACAAAAGCACTGCTCTGCGCCGAAGTATCATTTACATCTCTACACACTTTTAAGTAGGCGGACAAGTCTTTGTTTCTCCATGGTCTTATGGCCTCCCTACACCACCTGTTAGCTTGTTCGTAAGCCAACTGTTTTACTAGGGGCATGGCTTGCTCTGCATCTCCGAAGATGCGTGATGCTGTTTGAATTAGCCTATCGACAAAATCCACATAGGGCTCACTATTCCCTTGAGTTACCTTTGACAACTGGCTCTGCAAATCTCCTGCTCCTTGTAATGTTTTCCAGGCCTTGGTTGCAGCCACGGCAATTTGCGCATAGACTGCTGGATGATAATTAAGCTGTGCCTGAAGGATTTCATAAGGTCCTACGCCCATAAGCATGTCCCTATCGACTTGGGGATTCCCCGTTGCTGCATTTCGGCGGGCGGTATCCGTAGATATTTCTTGCCATGATGTTTTCCACATAAGGTACTGTCCCCCAGACAGAGCAGCCCTAGCAAGATTAGTCCAGTCCTGGGGCACTAAGTTTAATGATGTCAAGGTATCTACTAAGGCTATAGTAAAAGCTGACTGAGGACCATATGTGTTAACTGCTTCTTTTAACTGTTTCACTATTTTAAAGTCTAAGGGTTGGTGGAATCTTTGGTTTTGAGCATCCTCAAAAACAGGATACGCTACAGATCCAAGATGACTCCATTCTGAGCGTAATCCAAAACCGGACGCTTCATGAGGGGGTTCCCTATTTATGGGAGGTGCACTAGGCAACACGGGCACCAGAGGGGGCTTTTTATCTAGTCTTAATCTTTGTACTTTTTTTCCAGTTCCTCTCCTGATAATTCCCCCTCCGATAGTTCCTCATCTGAATTAGTTCCTTTTTCTGAATTTTGAGAAAGATATGAACGTTCCTCTTTTATTTCTTCCAAAACCTGTCTTCCTTCAGCTAAAGGCTCGGTGAGTGAAGGTTTTTTGTTTTTATCTTGCAGACAGGATTTAATAAGAGACCAAATAGCCATAGTGCCTACTGGCAAAGGGTTTTGCCTATCCGCTATACGAAGGTCCTTCCCCAGCTGTTCCCACTGTAGGGTATTCAAAAGGCCCTCATCCAAAAACCAAGGGGAAATCCTTTCCACAGTATCAAGAAATACTTTAGCTGTTTTTTCCTTTAATGGCGTTCCATGGTTTTTTAATAGCTCCCTGAGGGGTTGCTGCATTCTGAATTTAGACGTTTCAGACCCCATTGTTACTAATTTGAATAGCTTTAATTATGGCAGTTACAAAATCAAACAGTGGCCTAGCTGCCAGGAGCAACGAGATTACTGAAAGGAAAACTATCAAGTGTGCATTAGAATTTTTATAGCGGCTTTTCACGTACTACCTACACCCTAATTGGACCGCTTCAAACGTGTTTCTACTTTCACTTTAATTGGACCGTGTTCCACGCGTCAGACCGCTGATGGCGCATCCCGATACCTTTTAACCAGACCGCATTCCGCATGTCCCCAGGACCGCTGATGGCGTATCCTGATACCCTTTAACTTTTTTATAACCGGTTTAACTTGTATATATAAAAAAGATTTTTTAGGTATCTTACCTTGTTTTCTTTATAAGGCCTTCATCTTCCCGGGTTTCGGCACCAGTTATCGCGTTCCCTCTGGCCGCAGAGAGAGACACGACAAATGTCTGAAGCTTTGGAAGTTTATTATGCACAGTCCCTCTCCTACACTTCTCTTACTCCCAGCTTCCGCGCACTCCCAGCTTCTCTTCTCTCAGCTTCTTCTTACTCCCAGCTTCCGCGCACTTCCAGCTTCTCTTCTCTCGGCTTCTTCTTACTCCCAGCTTTCGCGCACTCCCAGCTTCCAGCTCAGCTTCAGCCTTCGCCCCCTACTCTCCCACCCACCAGGCTTATATACACTTCAACCAATCAGGGGAGAGTACACGAGGTAAACGCGGACAGCTGCAAGCATAGGATAGGTACACGAGGGGGGCATGCTCTAATCACATCGTTAACTAGCCAATCATTGGAATTCGCTGGTTGTTTACTGTATAGCTGGCCGCTTTTGGCTCAGCGTCAGGCGCCATCTTGACCATGCCCAAGGCTGGGGGTCCCGGAAACCCCGACAACTGTGCACGCTAATGGTTCCAAGGTTTGACCTCCATACAGACCAACCACTTGTGCCCCAATCTTTGACCATGGTTTATGCCTTTGCTCCACTAGCTTGTCACAAGTGAGCCCAAGAGAACATAAGTGGATCTGCTCAAATCGATCATCTCTGTTGGGAACAATTGCTTGAATGGGCTTTCTCCTCAATATAAAGGTCAGTAAAGATGACAAATATTTTTACAAAAAGTGAGGATTTTTATTGAAATACAAATGTTTCCTAATATTTATATCTTTGGTGTCAATTATACACCCCAGTGATTGCTTCGATCCTTTCTTCCTGTTTCCATGTTGGGGTTAAGTGCACATAATTTTTCATTAACCCCACACAAAAAGTATCCTACCTCCACCCCCTGTAGTAATAATTCTTATTCTGTCTTAGAATGTCCTGTTTATTTGTCTGTATCTCCACCAGACTATAAGCCCTGGGGGTCAATGGGCACAGTGGTATGCTGGAGCTAGATTGTGGCTGCTCAAAAGAATGTATTGTTAGATTTTCATGAATGTTGTAAACCAGCTCATGACAAGTTGACACTATGAAATGAACCCTGGCAGAAGTGTTTATACTATGAAAACTGATAAAAGCTACAAATCAGGTCTCCCTCCCCTCGGAAGAGCCAAGTTTCAGTCTTTATCAGCAGACCATTTTTCAGTCACTGTACTTGTCCAGCTCACGTTATACACTCAGTTGTGCCTGGTTCATAGTAGATGCTCAATAAATATTTGTTAGAGGTAGGGGTGATGCTTGCATAAAAACAAGAGTGAAAGTTTTTGTTTCTTTCTAATCATGACTTCCTAGAAGTTATTGGTAGCTAAAAGAGGCACTGCCTGAGAATCTCTTAGTAAAGACTACAGCTCCTGGGAGAAACTATATACCCTTGCTCATGAGGACAAGCAGATTTGGATTCCAGTTTTGTCATTAGCAGCTATCAATTATAGGCAAGTTATCTTTGTTCTTGGAGTCTGAGTTTGGTTTCTTTTCCTGTGAAGAAAGGCATAATGATACAACTTACAGCGTTATATAATACAGTGTTATATAAGGTGCCAGGCCACACAGGCATAGCCTCTGTGCTAAGTCACCTCCTTGAATCCACTGCTCAAATACTGCATATATTTCCCGCAGACCCCAGAAATTACACACTACACATTCGGCTGTAATACAAAGTACTTGTTACTATTCAAAATTATTCATTTGCCTACTTATTATCTTTTTATCAAGAAAGTTTCAGAGAGCAAGTCCTTACCTGTCAGTGCCTTAAACAGTGCCTGACACACAAGGTAAACCTTGATAAACATTCTTCAAATGAGTAAATGAATAAATAGATCAATAAACTTTATTTCTTACATGAACATCCATAATAGAGATCAGAACTGTGGCCCAAAGGTTAAATGCTGCCTGCCACCTGCTTTGGAAAGTAAAATTTTATTAGGGCATAGATCAATTCATTCATTGATGGATGGCTATGGTGGCTTTTATGCTATAATAGTGGAGTTGAGTGACTGCAACAGAGACCAATGGCCTATAAAGGTGAAAATATTTACTATCTATCTGGCTCTTTATGGTAAGAATTTGCTGACCCCTGATCTATAAGATCCACTCTGAAAGACACTCACTTAAAGCTTAGAAAATTGAAGCATTTCTTGGCACCACTAAGTAAATTGGTGGTGATAGGAAAAGGGAAATGGATCTCATGCCACCGAAGCATAACATCCTAAGACTGGGAAGATGAGAATACCATTAGTCACCCCCTTGGCCAGGCAAAACTTCTAAACTCTTCCAAACAGAGACATATCAGAATTGCTTCAATGTATCTCAATGAAGATCACTTTTATCTGAGTCTGGATGGTGATTATATTTTTCCATAAGATTTTTACACTGGCACCAAAGGAAAATATGTGGAACTTCCAAAAGAGAGGGTAAAGTTTGAGATGGCAACGGCATTCTAGAAACATGCCCAGCAGAGCTCCAAACATTCATCACGACAGCAGTATCTAATTATTGCACTAAACTTTGAGAAACCTGATATTATGCAAATAAACCCCAGCTGCTTTTTATGACAGCACATACAATTTTTATAAGAAAAATTTTAAATCCCTTTATATATGGAAAAAAATCTGTGTCTTACAGTATTTGGAATTAACCAAAGATAATGTCTAATAAAGTATAATAGCTTAATTTAGCACAAATGTTGGAGTAGATTGAAACATTCTTTTAGATAAAGAACTCTGTGTGGGGTGTGTGTGTGTGTGTGTGTGTGTGTGTGTGTGTGTGTGTGTGTGACAGAAGGCAAGATTTCAGCTGCTTGCTGCTTGGGATGGGAGGACAGCAGCACTCATGGTAGTCCTGAGGTAGTGGCATCCTTGATTCTGCTTTTCCAGGCAACAAACTATGGTGGCCGAAAAGGTGGGAGGGTCAGCCTTGAGTCCAACAGTTAGTGGTTCTGAGTCCCACTCTACACCTCACTAGCTGTGTGAACTTGGCTAATCATTCAAGTTCATCTTCATCTATAAAACGGCCTATGACTGACATATCAATAAGGGTAATGATAGCCTCACAATTCAGGGATGCTGCTTTCTGCACTAAAAAGTCATGCACAAAGCAGTCCACATCACCACTGCCTGCACTCTGTCCATCAGAGCACAGTTATGTGGCCCTATCTAACTTGAAGAGAGGCTAATGACCTTGAAGGAGAAGGAGGTGTGCAGAAGATGTCCAGGAGGAAAAAGGTAGCTTGATGGGACAAAGAATCACTGACCTAAGACAAACGCACAGTCACAGAGCTGCCAGAGAATTCCTTCAGTTAAGGTCTGTAAAGTGCCTCTCAGGGTCTCAGTCTATGGCAAGATTTCTATGAGTGGTGGGTCACTGCTTTTCCATTGATGGGAATGAGAAAGGCCCAGTCACAGGTGCCCACCAACAGGTGCAGCAGTCTTCATGACTCCCTACCTGGGGGAAGGGTGGGAGCCTCCAGGACCTCAGCAACTGTTTTCACCTGCAGAAACAGCAGTTCCTTTTCACTCTCTCTCTCTCTGAGCAACAAGCACCACTTTTGGAAAGGTCTTGCTTGAGCCCATCTTTTGTGCTGCCTTTTGAATCTGTGTCAACCATGGGGCTAGCTGTAGGAAGGATACAGTCAATTGTTATTCTTTAAAGTCATTAAATAGACCAAACAACAGGTGACCTGGTGGGTGGAACAACTGGAGCCCTTGCCCACATATGTAGAACTCTGCAAGGCATTCAGGAGACTTCAGTTGGGTTATTTCCTCTGCCTTTGAGAAAAGGAAGATCTGGGACCTCAGATTCAAACCTCAGCACCATCATTGACAGACAGCTGTGCCACCTGAGAAAAATTAACTCCAACACTTCTTTGCCTTGTCATCTCCATCTGCAAAGAGAGGAGAGATTTAATTTGTCTTCTAAAGTTGTTGGGACAATAAAGTATATGTTAATGCCTGTGATACTTCTCCAGAGCTGTACATAGTAAACTTACTACAGGATGAGCTGCTGATATTGTTAATCAGTAAAAATCATAGTGATGTTATTCTTACTTTTTAACACCAAATAATCAAAAGTGATGAAATTTTATATTTCTTAGCTTGTTGCTTTAGTGTAAAATCAACTCACATTTTTCTCTTGCCCTTCTCTTGCCCATACCAGCAGGGATGGATAGAATGATCAATACCATCCTTAATTCATTAAGAAAGTAAAGCATTTTTCTCCTATTTTAGCAAAAGTGGAATGCATTGTATCAACTCTGGCTCCCTGCATTATTTACTTTGATTCACTTGGAAATCAGAGTTGCTGACATTAATTTTTTTGGTTATATAACTCATATAAAGAAATCATTTCTTTTGGTTCCAGAACATTGCTATTCATATTTTTGCAGTATGTGGGAAGTTCAGTAGCCATATATCAGCTGCAGGTATAAGAAATCTGCAAAATAAGAGACATTCTGAAGTATCTTCTCCATTCTGAGCTATGCTCAAAAAGCAGAGAAATAAAGGAAATGCTCAGAGAAAGGAAAGGACCATCCTGGATTCCTGACCTGTCCTGAAATACTTCTACTGAATTTGACCTTCTCCATTGTTCCTCAGGAACAGTGGATCCCTCTAGATAAAGCATTATAATTGCCCGTAAGAAAGTTCACTTTATCCCATTTTGATTTTTTCCCATGAAATTAAAAATTCACTTGTGCATTCATTCAAAAATATTTATTGAACACCTCAATGGGTCAACAGTGAAAAACAGACATGTCACCTTGGTACTTTAGGTAATTGTACCTGAGCAGTTACCATGTGACAAGTATTATGAAGACATGGTATAGGATCCTATGTGAATATAAATGTGGGGCAGAACTGACCTGGTCTGGGGATTGACAGGGGAAACAAGGCTGCCACTACATCAAACTGCACAAGTCTTGGGGACACCTACCCTTCATGAAGTAGACACTGAATGTGTGCATTCATTTTCCTGCAGTTAAAGTGTCTCAAGGAAAAGGCACATTTTCTAAAGTGCACAAAACATCATATGGACTAGCAGGATCCTAAGCAAGGCCTCTCTCTGAAGGCAACACATTATTTGATACTTAAAGAGTATAAAGGAGTTAGTCATGTGAAGAAAGACAGAAAGTGGGGATCCAGAAAGTGGGGAAGCTCTGCCAATGCTGGAGCAACAGGGAACTCTGTGACAGTGGCCATGAAGATATGGAGGAGGCAGAGGTAGGCAGAGACTGCTGCCCATACTGTGTGTGTATTAACTCATTTAATCCACATAACAAACCTAAGAGGTATGTCTTACTATCACCCATATTTTATAGGTGAGAAACTGGAGACAAAGAATTGTAAAGTAAAGCTTGTGCAATATCACAAACCAGCAAGTAGAAGAGTCTGGATCTGGACCCTGGCCATGTAGCTTGGCAATTTACATTCTTAACCAGTGGGACATGCTGAGGTTAGATAATTGAGGTTCTGAGAAGTTTCTTGTGTTATTCTCAAAGAAAAAGCTATTTAAAAAATCTATTTTTTAGTTATTTGTTAGTTAACTCTATTTTAGTTATTTTTCATTATTTTAGTTATTTTTAGTTATTTTTTAGTTAACTCTAAAAAATCTATTTTTTAGAGTTAGTAAGTAAATTTAGTGATGTTACCGAATACAAGCACAATATACATGGTACAAGTTGAGCATCCCTAATTTAAAACTCCAGATCTGAAATATTCCCAAATCTGAAAATTTTGAGTTCCCAGATGATGCCTTAAGGGAAAAATCCCACTCCTGGCCTCATGTCACAAGCCACAGTCAAAATGCAAGCACACTAAAAGTACTTTATAAAATTACCTTTAGGTCTTGTGTATGAGGTATATATGAAACATGAATAAATTTTATATTTAGACATTCCCAAGATATTTCACTATGTATATGCAAAGATTTAGAAATCTGAAACTATCTGAAACATTTCTGGCTTCAAGCACTTTGGTTAATGATAATCAATCCCTAACTGTATTTTTTATATGGTGGCAACAAATATAAAAGTTTTTCTTTTTAAATGCTGACATAAAATCATCATTCTGATGCTAAAGCTGCATTATCATACCTGGAAGAGGAGCAGGAAGTTAAGAACAACCCTGCTGAGGTATGTGGGGACTTCAGTGGCTTCACTGCAGTTATTATCCAAAGACTGTGAGCAGGAGAGAGGTACCAGTCCGTGAAAGGTGGCAGCCAGGTGGAAAAGCACAATGTGATCTCCCTTGGTTCAAAAAAATGGGGTGGCTCAGCTGTAAAGCATGTAGAAAGATTTTGAAGTTTTTTTGAACCTTGCTGAATGGAAAGTCCTAATTCCTATCTTAAAGCATTTGAATCAGGGCGGGGGCAGGGGGAGCTGAATCTAACTAAAGCAGCAACAAACTAGACCCAGTTAAACTACAGATCAGGTTCCTTGGTCTACCTGTCAGAAGAAGTGACTTGGCTTTTCCAAAGGATTAATGTTATTTACTTCAATTTCTTCCATCTTTTAAAATATAAATTGTTGAGACACATAAGAAGCAAGAAAATATAAAATGACCCATGGTCACAATAGGAAATAGACAAAAAAAAAAGATAAATAAAATGTTGAAATTATCAAAGTGGAGCTTGAAAATAATTATATACATTAAAGAATAAAATGATTTTCAAAAGAGTACTTTTTGATCATGGACTGTATCACTGAATGCTATAAAGATTAGACTTTCTCCCAAATTGTTCTTTACATTCAGTATAATAACAAATAAAAATGCCATCAGGAAAACTGGAAATCCATATGCAGTAAAATGAAATTAAACCCCTATCTCTCACCCTGTACAAAACTCAATTCAAAATGGATCAAGGATCTAGGAATTAGACCTAAGACCCTTCACCAAAAAGAAGAAAAAGTAGGCCCAAATCTTCACCATGTTGGCTTAGGACCAGTCTTCTTTAACAAGACCCCCAGAGCACAAGAAATAAAAGCAAGAATCAATAAAAGGGATGGATTCAAACTAAAAAGCTTTTTCTCAGTAAAGGAAACAATCAATAATGTGAAAAGAGAGCCCACAGAGCGGGAGAAAATCTTTTCCACACACACTTAAGATAGAGCACTCATCTCAAAAATTTATAAAGAACTTAAAAAACTTTACACCAAAAATACAAAGAACCCAATCAATAAATGGGCTAAGGACCTGGGAAGACACTTCACAGAAGATATACAGGTGATCAACAAATATATGAAAAAGTGTTCATCATCTCCAGTAATTAGAGAAATGCAAATTAAAACCATCCTAAGATTTCATCTAACTTCAATTAGAATGGCTATTATCAAGAACACAAGCAATAATAAGTGTTGGCGTGGATGTGGGGAAAAAGGTACACTTATACATTGCTAGTGGAGTTGCAAATTGGTGCAGCCACTGTGGAAAGTAGTATGGAGAATTCTCAGAAAACTTGGAATGGACCCACCATTTGACCCAGCTATCCCACTCCTCAGTTTATACCTAAAGAACTTAAAATCAGCATACTACAGTGATACAGCCACATCAATGTTCATATCTGCTCAATTCACAATAGCTATATTGTAGAACCAACCTACAAACCCTTCAATTGATGAATGGATAAAGAAACTTTGGTATATAAACACAATGGATATTACTCACCATGAAGAAGAATAAAATTATGGTATTTGCTGGTAAATGGATGGAGTTAGAGAATATCATGCCAAGTGAAATAAGCCAAGCCCAAAAAACCAAAGACTGAATATATTCTCTGATGGGTGGATGATGATACATAACAGAGGGGTGGCTGGGGGGGCAAGAGAAGAATGGAGGAACTTTGGATGGTGTAGAGTAAATAGGGTGAGAGGTGGTGGGGGAAGGAAAGATAGTAGACTGAGACAGTATTACACTTTGTACATGTATGATTACATGAATGGTGTGAATCTACATCGTGTACAACCATAGAAATGAAAAGTTGTACCCTATTTGTGTACAATGAATCAAAATTCAGTCTGTAAAAATAAAAATTAAAAAAAAAGAAAAAGAAAAAAAAATGCCATCAGGTTTTTATTAATACCCAACAAGCTGATTTTGAAATTCATTTGGAAATTTAAGAGACCAAGAATAGTAAAGGCAATTTTAAAGAATCTAGATGGGAGAACATGCCTTACCAGAGATCAAAACATTATTTTGTGATTATTATAGGGTTGTATCTGCACCAGAATATACTAATTGACTAGTAGAATAGAGTCTAGAGAGAGAGTAGCACATCTGTGGACGTGCAATTCACAGAAAGAAAAGACCCTCATAACATTACTGGAGAAGGTCTGATTTAGTTCAGTCTTTTAGCAGAACATTTTAGTTCTATCCAGTGAAGTTGAACATACACATGTTTTATAATACAGCAATTCCCCTGCTGTTTATATTTAGGGTTGCCAGACTTAGCAAACAAAACAAAGGATGCCAGTTAAATTTGGATCTCAAATAAAGAACAAATGAATCTTTCATATAAGTATGGTCCATACAATGTTTGAAAAATACTTAAAGTAAAACATTATTGATTATCTGAAATTCAGACTTAACTGGATGTCCTGTATTTTATATAGCAACCCTAAATATAATCCACAGATATGCAAGCACACATGTTCCAGGAGGAATGTATAGGAATGTTCATAGCACTATTAGTAAATACCCAAGACCTGTGAATAGCCCCATGTCATCAATAATACAATGAAAAAGTAAGTAGTGATACATTCATACCATGGAACAGGATACAGCAATAAAAAAGAGATGAACGCTAGTCAGACCCAACAATATAAAGGAATCTAATTAAAATAATGCTCAACAAAAGAAACCAGACACTGAAAGCATACATACTAAAGTTTCATTTATATGTAGTTTTAAAGGAAAAAAATGCAAACTAAACTCTGGTATTTGGGAATGTCTGCTTAGGTGGTAAGTTGTAAGGAGATTTCTGTGGAAAACCAAGATAATGGTAGAAAAGAAGATAATGTTTAAGAGGGGCCAGAACGGAATTTCCATGGTGCTGCAAATACTCTGCCTATTGATCTATACTCTGCCTCTTGATCTAAATGATAGTTACACAGGCATTTGCTTTGTGTATTTTAATTTGCCTTAAACAGTTTTAAAAAGAAGTAAGAATGTTAAAATATCTTATCCAAGTACTTTTTATAATAAGTACCTTGTAATTAGGTCCCTTTTCCATCCTAAAAAGAAATTTATAGATAGTATAACTTATTTATATGCATAGTATCAACAACAAAAGAATTAAAAATATCTCCACTATAATACAAAGAAGAAATAAATATAATTTATCATGAGATATCATGTATATTAATATGTAAAATCCTCAGGAGTATCTTTACTTGAAGACACAAGGTAATATTTGAGTGCTTACCCCTGTCCATTGAATTACCAAGATTATGACAGGAAATTTTATTGTGACTTGAATACTATGAGCAATTACTTAAAGTTGTGAAATGCTCTTGGTAATGTTCTAGAGAAAGTAGAAAAGTAAAAAAGCAATTAACAAAAAGAAATTCTCTTGATGCACATAATTATTGCATTGCTAGAAAATTGTTCTATATCACAACTGTGTCAAAAAATCTTTAAATTTATCTGAAACCAAAAATTCCATGCTAAAATCATTATAAATAGGTTTCTTAGTTCCAGGATTGTCTTTGGGGGTGACAGAAAGTCATGCAAATCTTAGAAGATGTTTTCCTTATTCTGCATTGAACTAAGCAGGATCTAATGTTCCTAGTCTCCTTCCAAGCAAGCAATGTCCCCTAATCACTGTGTAAGCAAGACATCTCAGCAGATTTATGAAGTACACCTCAGCAGATTTATGGTGTACTACCTCTGTTCAGAACCACTGACTCAAATCTTTGATCTCATGATAGCGTTAGAAGGAACTAGAGTTGCTACAGAATTGAATTCCTAAGTTTCTCTACATGAATTTGTCTTATTTCCTAAAATCTTCATTAAACAGTGTCCATCTGGGCTTTTACCTGGCATCCTTGAAATTAACTTAAAAAACTCAGCTCTCACTATGCCTTTCAACTTTTTTAATGCCAAAAAGAGGAGAAAGAGTCATAGATGGTACTGAAGGATAGACAAAGTCAACACCATTTGTTTAGAGCACTTGAAGAAATGACACAGCCCACCACAGCCAATGCCTGACCAGACTTCTCTGATTCTGAAGTCAGGCTGAGTTCACATTCTTGTCAGTGTCCCAGTGGGTCCTTGCTTTCTTCAGGAAGCAGCAGTTTTGGGTTTCAAGCAGCATCCAACTACCAGTAGACAGAAAGTCTTTCCTCCTTACAGGATTTCTGAAAATGTGTCATGGGGAGGAGACAGATTAAGAAATGTTACCAAGTTTATCTATTTAGTTTATCAAGTTGAGTTTTCTAGCAATTTTTTTACTTGTTTTCACATACTTTGAGATGTTAGACTTTGCCCTTGGATTATAATAAATAGTTATTAAAAGTTTGCTTGATTTCAGGGAGAGTGAGCCCTAGGAGACTTCAGTATTTGATGCCGGACACTTCGGAGAGGGGCAGGGTGGCAGAAGGAGTGGAGATGGGAAAGAAAACTGAGCCATTTTCCAGCATGTGGTCTTCTGGTTTACTTTTGAGATAAATTTGCTTTGTTAGATTATAAGAACTTGGAAGAAATTTTGACCTGGGAATGAAAGTCAGGTCTGAGAAATTCTGTTAGATATTTCTGATACAGAACTTGGACCTTCTGAAAAACTGAGGCAGCACAAGACCCTCCTTCAATTCCCCATTCTTGTGATCAAGTCAGAAATATTTCAGACATGTTGCTCAGAGTAATAGGCAATGAGCTTCTTAGAAGGAACAGGAAAAGGGAAATGAGATACCCTCAAGGGAGAGAGTGGGTCCTGTCAGAGGAGAGGGACAGAATGCTTTTCCTGCACTCCAGTTTTATTGGGAATCCCAGAGAAGTTTCCAGAAAGTCCTGACCAGGTCCACCTCTTGACTTTTGACTGACAGCAGAATAACATCAGACTTTCAAGTCCCCAATGCCCTAGGTCACTTTGGCCCAGGCTGACTGATTCTAACTGGATTCTTAACCATAATTTCTTACAGATTTCATGGTTAGGAGGAATTATCCTTATCTTCCTGAGTTCTAGGATCTGGTTGGTGAAAGGATCACAAAAGCACCCCCTTCCCCTGTCTGCCTTCAGGGTAACCTGTGTTCCTCTCATTGACATTATTTGGGGCCTTCATTTTTGCTTCAGATAACAGGGAGTTTGCTGAGCAATGTCACACATCCTGTCTACTTAAGCCAGGCAGGGCTGCAGGTGAATTACTTCTTGGAAAAGAAAACATGGGGGTCAGCACAGTGGCCCCACTTTATAGAATTATTTTCTTAACCTTATGTTCCCACTGCTCTTATCTGTCTATCCCCTATCATTTCTAATGAAACAAAATCTTACCTTTACCAAAGGGAAATCCCTCAAAAGTTAAGCACTTCAATCATGAACCATATCTGAGCTCCCTGAGTTCAGTGTCTTATTTCATCTTTGTGGCCCCTTTGATAGCTGGATGCAACTTATTGAATATATAAAGGAATAAACATGTTTACTTTCAAGTATTGCAAAGACTAAGAGCATATTTGAAAACTGAAAGAAAAAGAACACTTTCTGAAATGATTGCCTAAGGGAAAATGGAGAGCAGAAATATATATTTTATTTTTTGTCATTTCTTTATAGTCATTAATTTAAAGGACACAATCATTCTCCCATTCCATAAAATTTTAGTAAGCATCTATTATGTAGCATGTATTGTACTAATCATTGAGGATATGAAATGAAAAAGATGTAGTCCTTGTACTTATGGAACTTATAGCCTAGTGGTTATTTGTTATAAAATGTGATAAGATCTTCCTGCATTTCTTAAGAATATTAAAAATGATGACAAGTCCTCTGAACATGCCTATTTTACTAGGGTACATGCTGAGTCTTTTGAGGTAAACTTCATCAAGAACTCAAAGGAAGTAAGCCTACAACTATTTTCTGTGCATGTCTTTTAGTCTGGCTCAACTCCAATCCAGTTCTCCCTCAGGTTACCCTCCCATCTCCATTTTACACTTGCTGACTTGAGACGTTTTTGTTTGTTTGTTTGTTTACATTATCAGACGCTCATCTGATATCATCTCTGCCCATCTATGCCCCGTTTTCATTGGCAACCATGAACCCACCTACAAGAAAGGATTTGAAGGGTGATGGCTTTAAAACTTAAATCATTCCCAGGAAGACCACCGACTTCAGAATAAATGAATGTTGATATCCTTGTGACTAAATAAGTACCTGACCTTGAAACAGTATCTTACTAATATCATCAGGGATCACTGATTCATGGAACTTCACTGTTAGAGGGATCTTAGAGTTCAAAATGGAGGTCGAAGACCGATCTGAAGATTGCCTACATCACAGTCACTTGGAAGGCTTGTTAAAGATGTAAGTAGAGACACTGGAACTCAGGAACTGCATTTTAAGATGCCCCCAAGGAGTTCTTCAGATCTAAGAAGTTAGAGAACCTTCACTTTAAGAATTAGAGCACCCAAGCACAGTGAGTTCTAAGGCTACAACAGGTTACTGGTAAAAGCTGTATCTGTCCCCAGCATAATTCTCTTCCCTAGTGCTACATAATATGGTAGTGAAATGGCAAAGTAAGAAAAAAATCAAGTTCTCCCTCCTTCCTCAAATCCCTTTACAATTTTTGGATCTTGAAATAGATAATCAGCAATTGTAAAGTAACTCAATCCTATTTCCCAAGCCTGTGCCAAATATTTTTTCCCTGATGAAGTACATATGAAATTTAAGTTACACATGTTACTTCTCAGAGAGGAGACCCCGGTGTGCTCCAGATCTTCCCCTCTTGCAGGAATCTGGAAGGAGCCCTCTGAACTGGTTGTTGTAACAGAAGAGGCAGCTGTTGGTTGAAGGTGATTTGGAGAACATGGCCACATCTTTGTGAAACCTATCTGTATTTTGGATTTGCAAGGACTTCCCAGTTAGCTTGTAGTTTCTACTGCCTTTTTTTTCCCCCTCTGTCCACTCAATCCTCCCCAGCCAAAACCATGCCCACTGATGTGCCTTGGAGTAGAAATGATTGTCAGTCCAGCTGATGAATTTCCTTCCACAGGCCTATTTCCATGCCTCACAAAGACTGGCGCTTGCTGGGAACCAAGCTGCATATTAAGAAATAGCAATTTGTGCCTGAAGGATGAAGTCTACCAAAGCTTGGGGGCAGTAAGAATCAATAAGATGAAGGCACTTTATAGCAGGCAAGGACTGCTATAAAGACAAAAAATGGCACCTCTGTGGAGAAAGATGAGTGGAGAAAGTTTCAACAGCCCAGAAAGTCCTGACTCCAAGATCGCTTTATTGAGACAGTCAGTCCCTTTGTGATTCTGCCTCTGTGTGACTCATGTGAGTCCAAGAACTGCTCTGAACCGATGTGAAGTAGCCATCCTAGGGCTGGGCTGCTCAGGGCCAGGAGTGGCCCCTATAGATCTGCCCCTGTGGCCCTCTGTTCATGTCCACTAGATCTGGGATGTGATGGAGTCAGGGGACAAAATACACCTGGAACTTGCTAATGGTTTGGTGGTTGGTATACTGTCTCTGTTAAGGGCATTTGTTCTTGTTCCAGAGTGATTCTTAATATATTTAATAATTTCAATATTATGCTAATTGTATAAATTGTAAAAATGCTGAAAATGGGTTCATATTACTAAGGATATCATACTGATTATTGTTTTAAAAAGGATAATACCTTCCTTGTATTAATTTATTATGGTAATAATAGTAATGACAGTTAATGTTTAACACTTTTCACAAGAAGTGTTTTATTTCAACTCTCTGATATGATCCTCATAAACATCCTGTGAGGAGAATAAAATAATCAGATCCATTTTACAGAGGATAAAAGGAAGGCATAAATGGTTAATTTGCCCAAAGTTGCATACCTGGTAAGAAGGTGTGGTTCAAACTCAAGCAATGTAATCCAGAACCCATGTTGCTAGGGTACCATGAAATAGAGCTTCTCTTATTGTCCTATTAAATGTGCAAAATTTGATACAACTTCTCTTATTGTCTTATTAACTGTGGTGAGTAGAGTTGAAACATATAAATTTTATTCCTTTTTTAGTTATTTATTTAGTCCTTGAATGAACATTACTTAAATACCTGGTCCATTATAAGACATTGGGCTTTGCTGTGATGAATAGGACAGTTTCTGCCTTCAAGGATCCTTACTTTGAGGGAGGGAGATATCTAAGTAAATGATGATGAGAAGATGAGTGGAATATGATAATAAATGTGCCTGAGATGTGTTTGGTGAGGACAGAAGTCATCCTGGAAAAAGCCATTTTCCATTCAGGTTCTGAAGGGAAGGAGATAAGTCAGCTCAGGCAGAGTAGGCTGCTATCAACTCTGCAGCATTGGAGACAGTGGCCCCTACAAACCATCCATCAAAACTGTGCTCAGAGCATGGACACATGCAAGCTCTCTGGGAGTGTATGCAAAGGAGAACTTTATGTCCAGGAAGGGGAAAGCTTGGGACTTCTCCATAGAGGACCAAGTTTGAAAAGATGAGTTTTGCAAAACTGAGAAGTAAAGGAATTAAGGCTCATGGGCTGTTTAGTCCATTGTGAATGGAATCAACGCATATGGAGGTCAGTAACAGGAATGAAAGAATCCTACACCAATACTCGAAAGACCTGAAATGCCAAGTGAAGGGTTTTGGAAAATCATTGTTGAAGCATGAATACCATTGATAGGGAAATTAGAGGTCATTCAAGTTCAACTGTTTTCAAACTTGCCTTTAGTTGTAGCACCCTTCTTTCAATCACAGCCTTTATCTTAGATGAAACCCTAAGTATGTAATAAACAAGAATGGAGCCAGGCACAGTGGTGCATGCCTGTAATCCCAGCCGGCTTGGGAGGCTGAAGCAGGAGGATCATAATTTCAATGCCAGCTCCAACAACTTAGCCAGGCCCTAAGCAACTCAGTGAAACCC
Source organism: Sciurus carolinensis (assembly GCF_902686445.1). Classification (NCBI taxonomy): domain Eukaryota; kingdom Metazoa; phylum Chordata; class Mammalia; order Rodentia; family Sciuridae; genus Sciurus; species Sciurus carolinensis. The sequence continues at coordinate 102,235,406 of NC_062218.1, read as the reverse complement.
TGTCTCAAAATAAAATACAAAAAGGGTTAGGGATGTGGCTCACTGGTTAAGTGCCCCTGAGTTCAAACTCTAGTATCAAGGAAAAAAAAAAAAAAAAAGGAAGCTACTCTGTTTGGCATGAGGCTGAAGGGGCCCAGGATCCAGGATGCCCAGTCACAGCCCAGGGTCCCTTGTAACACAATTTAAAATCGCCCTATGTGTGATAGGTCTGAGCCTAGAGAAGAGGATATTTCCTGCCCCATTTTCTGGCTGATATGTTAGACTACCAGCAGGCACACTGGTGTTATTCCTGGCAATAAGATGACGCCATCAATGGGTTTTACCATAAGTGCTGGTCTGATTTGTACCAGAAACAAGATAGTCATTCACAGTTGACCAGTGAGTAACCAAGCAGCAGGTCTCTGTGAGCATTACCTAAGTGAGGCGCTTGGATGAAACCACTTGCCTCTTGGAATTTGGCTGTCCTGAGACCATGTTCCACGGAATGGAATCTTAAGGAACTGAAAGAGTTAACACAATTTCAGGGCTGCCTCACCCTTTCCCACAGAGGAACTTGCCCACTGGGAGAATCTGGCTCTGTACTAAGGATTCACTGCCAGAAAGTGAAATGAAAGACTCCACTGGATCTATCCACCTGGATACCCTCAGGAGAAAGGAGAAGGGAAGGAATATCTCATTTTCAGAGTTTCCAAAAGTGCATCCTGACAGGTCAGGAGAAACAATCATCCCTGAAAGAAATAAGCCTGAGGAGGTCCATGACTTGTCAAAGAGACCACCCCCAAGAGAATGCGTCAGGCGCCCTGTTAAACTTGAATTTCTGATAAACTGCAAATATCTTTATTGTAAAGTGCATCTCAAATGTTGCATGGGGTAAACTTACACAAAAAGCATTGTTCACTTGAGATTCAGATTTAACTGAATGCTGTATATTTTTATTTGCCCATTCTCAAAGCCCTACCCAAAAGCAGCCTTCCCCATTGAAATGGGCCTCCTCTTCACCTGCCCTTGAAGAGAACTTCAGTTCAGTTTTCTGGTCAAGGGGCTCCCTCCAAACCCTGTGAATACAAGCTCAAGCTTCTCCATACCACACTGGCAGAGAGCCCCTCCTGCCACAGGAAAGGGGCTGCACCCGCCTGGAGCCCCATGCTTCCCCAGCATGCTCCTTTTGAAGTCCTAGCAGGTTGGTCAGAGTCCAGAGTGGGGGTTTTCATTGAAGTTCGGCAGGGTAGAGGATTAAAGAGACCTACTGCCTGATGAATAAATGTTTACAATAACCACATTCCCTCCTTGACTAGCTGGAGGGCTTCCATCAGCCCTGCATTGCCATTAGGCAAGCTGTTTGATTTTCGTGTTAGAAGTAAGTTGTTGTTGCACTGCTGCTGCAAACAGAAAACATCTGTGGAAAGTCCACAAACAGGAAACTTTGTAGGAAAGTGGGGGGGGTGTGCCCAAATTGCCTGCTGACCCTGCTTTATGCATGTTTAAAAAGGAAGAATGTAAGTTCAATCATACCCACAAGTACAAGTATGAGCCAGGTCCAGAGCGTGACAAAGACTGAGTGGCACTGAGCAGGCTTTGGCCTTGTCTTCTTTGTTATCTAAACATGGTTCACTGAAGACAGGCCTAGGTTCCCCTGATGGCTACAATTCTCTAGGGAAAGGCGTAGCTGCCAAAAACCAAACCAAAAAAAGAAGAAAAGAAAAAAAAAAAAAAAGCATCTGGCTATACCTCATATGCAAGTGTAGCTACAGGAGAGGGATAATACTGGGATACTGTTGTAGATACCTGCTTCAGTGGAGCTTCCCAATGCACATATCAACAAGAATCGCTACCACCGAAGTAAAACAAGATTAAAAATGACAAGCTTCCTCACAGGAAAAGCTCGTGACCTTCACATACATAGATTATGAGGATACTTTCAGTGTTCTCCCTTCCCTAGTGCTAGGAGGTTGAGAATATTTTAAGAATAATTGTCTAGTGTCTTAAAGACATGAGGTGCCAGAAATGAGAAAGGATATGGCTAGAGAAGGAGAGGCAGGGAAGAAATTTACTCTTCATCTTTGCCCTGATTGATCTCAGTACTATAGAACATCAAGGGCCTGCCTCCTTATTTCCTAAGCGCATATGTGCGTGTGAGCACGTGTGTGTGTGTGTGTGTGTGTATGTGTGTGTGTGTGTGTGTGTGTGTGAGAGAGAGAGAGAGAGAGAGAGAGAGAAAGAGAGAGAGAGAGAGAGAGAAAGGAAGGGAGGGAGGGAGAGGGAGAAAGGAAGTAAGAAAACCTGACAGGCAAAGAGAGAGATACAAACAGCTCAATTGCTTGTTCCTGAGCATTTTCCAGAAACCTCAGAATTTATATGCCCTCAGAGTCCCTCTGCCTCATCCACAGGACCCAGGCCTCTGTGGTTTCTTTAACGACCGAGACTGAAGAAAAACTGAATTCAACCTTGACTATATTTCCAGTAGAATATAAAGGTCAGGAATAAGAGTAACTCCAAATCATCATAGAAATATGTCCTGGGTAGGTGGCGAGGATGACATGAAGTTATGGTTTATGCTTGGCAGTGAAAGGGAAAGAAGAAAATCATTGTGAAAATGGATGGTAGCAGTTCTGGTAGTGATGAACAAGCATAGGAGGGTGAGATTTGGCCAAGGTGTGTTTTAACTATCTAGATTCCCATAATGTAGTCTTGATTGGTTAGCCTGTGGTTCTTCAAAGACAGGGCACATCAGATTTGCTCAAGGAACATGCTGCTTTTTATAAAAAGGAAAACAAACCAACAAAAAATGAAGATTCGGGGCTCCACCCTTGGGCTCTGGTACTGAAGGTAAATCTGGTGCAAGCATGCTTCCAGAAACAACAATAGATAAATACCAGTGAGAAGTTCTAGTATTCTACAGCACAGTTGGAGCGGTGGCAGTAACCCTGTTGTGTATTTTATAAACACCTAAAAGAGAGGACCTTGAAATCTCCAAACCCAAAGTAATGATAAGGAAATGTAGATGTTGATTATCTTGATTTGATCATTATACATTGTGTCCTGTATTGTACTACCACACTGCACCCCAAATAAATAATACAAATTAAAAACATTTTAAAAACCAAATGATATACCGTTAAGAAAACAAAAGGAAGGACTAATGGATGAATGCTAAGAATGCATGGCCAAGTGAGGCAATTTTCCTAGCTCCAGGCTCAAAGAAAGAGGCAGCAATATGGTAAGTAAGAGTACAGGCTGGGGAGTGAGTTAAATTCCAGTGCGACTCCTGGCTTCAATTGCTTGCTAGATTATGATCTCTGGTAGTTACTTTAGCTCATCAGAAATCAGTCTCCTCATCCATGAATTCAGGATGTTTTATATAGTGCAATACATGCCTCCTCAAGTGGATGCCATGATAAATTGAGGTCATGCCCAGAAGGGACTTAGCAGACATCTTAGCCAAACAATGTGAGCGGCTTCTATTACTGTTGCCACCACCACCATCGTCAAGATCACTCTCACTGTAGGTAATAACTTGTTCCTTTGTTAAAGACATGATCTATGCCAGGCAGTGAGCTCAAAACTTCACTTATTTTTTTTTGGTTTAATTCTCATAAATACGAATTACAGATTATTTTTCTTCCTTTTCTATGTAAATAGCCTGCCCCGTGTCATCCAGGTAGGAATTAGAAGAGCTATTCATTCAACTGTACTTCAATCATGGTACCCACAGGGGACAGAGACTGGTCAGTGACTAAAAGGGTCTGTACCTGAGACCAAAGACACTCTATTATGTATCATTTCAGTTATTTTGTTTAACCTAGTGATTTTTTTCCAGAGCTTGCCTGCATATCTATTTTATCATCACCATTATCACCATCATTTGAAGTACTGGGGATTGAACCCAGGGGTGTTCTACCACTGAGCCATATCCTCAGCCTTTTAAATTTTTTTTATTATTATTTTGAGACAGGGTCTCATTAATTTGCTGAGCTTGGCCTCAAATTTGCAATCCTCCTGCCTCAGCCTCTAAAGTATATGGGTTTGTAGGTATGTTCCACCATGCCTGGTTACTTAATTATTTTTAAATGCTACATGCATTCTACAGTACAGATATACTGTATTTTAGCCTTTTCCCAATTGATATTTCAGTGTTTTTTTCTTTTTTGCTATTACCAATATTGATAGAGTATACTCTGATATCCCATTTATGTACCTTTTCTTCTCTAAATAAATTTTAGAATTGGTTCCTTGGTTCATTATGAATTTTAGAATTGGTCATAAATTTTGGAATTGGTTCAGTATTAATACTGGTATTGAGACAGAATTGACTTTGTTAATTTATTCTGAGGAAATTAATCATCTCCAGGAATATGACATATTAGTCTATTTATTCATATCTTCTCTTACATATTGCAATTAGGTTTCAGAATTTTCTTCAAAAAGTTTCCTGGGTATTTCTTGTCAGTGTCACTGATAGGCCTTTAAAGTTTTATTGCTTTGTGTATGAGATTTTTAAAATATTATATTTTCTCATTGCTATTCCTGGTGAAAAGGAGTACTGCAGAAGTGAACTACTGGCTCATACCTGGTCACCTTTCAAAACTCACACATGAGTTTGATAATTGACCACTTGATATCTCGATTTTTATTAAACACTTATTGAATACCTTGATTTTTATTAAACACTTACTTATTGAATACCTATTATGTGTTAGATGTTGAAGATAGTACCAGGTCTGTGCCCACAGAGACCTTGCATTCCAGTGGAGGATGGAGAGTCATAAACAAGGAAACAAGGTCGGTGCCAGGAACGGATTAAGCCAGCATGATGCAGTGGAAAGTGAGTTAACACGAAGGCATTATGGCCCAGGGAGACCCACCAAGGAGCCTGTGACCAGGGATAAGGCGGGCTCTATGTGTCAAGGCAGGGTCAGCAGCAAGCCAAAGGCATGGAGCAACAGTCCAAGGGGCAGAAATTGAATCCAAGAGGAATAAGTGAGCGTTCAGAGAGGTAGATAGGAGCCTGGATAATATAAGGCTGGTCAGACCCGAATGAGGAGGGCAAATGTGATCTAAGTACATTTGGGAACTTTTGAAAGGTCAGAGTAATCAAACAATCTGATCTATGTTTTAGAGCAATTGCTGGGGCTTTGCGGAGAAAAAGTTTTCAGTGAACAAGAAAGGAAATAGGACAGGTTGTATTACAGGAGTAGAGAGGTGAGAGTGATTCCACTAAGAGATAGAAGAGGGAGAGTAATGGATGATTTCAAAATACTCTCTAAGGTAGAATGACTCAGACTCACTGATGCATTCAGGGAGAGAACTAAAGCTTTCAGATTGAATAACTGGGCCGAATGTGGTTCCACTTATTGAGATAACGAACGCTGCAGAATGCTGGTTTGTCAAAGGAGAGGGAGGATTCAGAACTCTGAGAAACGTTTATTTTGAAATACCTAGTCGACATCCAAGTGCATATGTCAAATTCATAGGTGCATAGATGGGTCTGAAACTCAAGGGAACAGTTGGTCCTGCAGATAGAAACTTGGAATTCAGAAACATGTAGATAAAATGTAGTGCCACAGTACTAGATGAGATAATGTAGGAAAATAGTAGAATAGAAAAGGAAGAACTCACAACCAAACTCTGAGTCAGTGTGGCATTTGGTTGTCAGATACACATAATGGGCAGAGTCATGGAGAGGTATAACAAAGAAGCCATAGAAAATGAGGAGGAACAGCAGGACAGAGTAATGGCACAGAAGATACGAGAACATGGAGATTTATGCCCAAAGTCCCAGATACTTGAGAGGCTAAGGCAGGAGGAACCCTTGAGCCCAGCATTTGGGACCACAGTGGGAAACATAGTGAGATCTTTGAAAAAAAAAAAAAAAAAAAAAAACAAAAAAAACTCTGCAAGATTGGGAAAGAGGAGGTGCAATGGATGAGTTTATCAAAAACAATTTCAATGGAATATTGGAGTGAAACCAGGTTAGAATGGGTTGAGAAAAAGTAGAAGATGAGGGAGTAGATAACTAGAGTAACCAATTAACACTTCAAGAAGTTTTGCTGCAACAGGAAAAAAGAAATGGAGTAGGGTTGGGGGGATTGTCAAGGAATGACTTGCTGTTGTTCAAAAGATCTTAGATATCAGAGCTTCTTTGCTGAAATGAGTCATTAACCCAGCTATAACAGAGAAGTCAAGGATGCAGGAGAGAGAGAAGAAAAATATATGAGTAAAGTTCTTGAAATAAGAGAAGGGAAGAAAATGCAGAGCTTGAGTGGAAAGATTAGCTTTGCTAGGGTCAGAAAGATCTTCTATTGGACTGGAAGAGGAAATAGAATAGGGGTACCTCTATAGATAGGTATATAAATTTGTCTTATAAAATGGGTAAGTTCCTGTCTGAATCTATAAAGTAGATGATATATCAATTTATCATTCCTAGGTCAATGATAGAGATATTTGGGAATAATTACAGAATGATCTATTTTTTTGACAAATAATCATCCTATTACACTGGCTACTGTCTCCAGTCCAATGTTGAACAGCAGTGATGAAAATAAACATGCTATGTTCTATTTATATTAAAGGAATAATTCTATTACCTGACCATTAAACAAGATATTTATGCTTATAGGTTCATGGTATGTACTGTTCAGTAAGTAAAGGATACATGACCTACGCTTAAGCCATACTTAGAATAATACTTCTTGGGATAGACTCTATATGTTGTTGATAAATATTTTTTTATTTTAATGCATTTTTTAATTTGATTTGATAATATCTTGTTTATTAAAATTTATTGATAGTTATAAATGAAATTGGCATAGACCGTTGTGTATATATAATCATAGATTTGTTTTTTGCTTTAAAAAGTTAGATTCACCAGGTAGGGTGGTATACGCCTTTAATCCCAGCTACTTGGGAGGCTGAGACAGAAGGAATCCAAATTTGAGGACAGCCTCAGTAACTTAATTAGAACTTGTCTCTAAATAAACATTTTTAAAATGGCTAGGGATATAGCTCAGTGGTAGAGCATTTGCCTACCATGTTAAGGCCCTGGGTTCAATCCTCTGAACTGAAAAAAAAAGTTAGACTCGTTATAGAAAATGCAAAACATTATTTATAAAAAAAGGAAATAAACAAACACACCCAGAGCAATAAGCACCTGGAGATAAGCATCATTTTGGCACATATGTTTAAATCATTTAGCTTTCTTACATGATTGAGATAATGCTATATATACGTATGCATGTTTGTGTATCTATGTGTGTATATATATGTATGCATATTTAAAATGGTTTCAGAATTATTTCCTTATTCAGTCTATTTGTGTACATCCAATAATTCTAAAGGTTTAATATTTTGTAATAAGAATCTTCTGATTATAAAGATGTTTTACATATTTTCTAGTATAAATAATTCTGTAGAAAATATCTTTGTAAATCTTTAAGATTATTTTTATATGATGGATTAGTAAAAGAGAAATTAAGTGAAAAAGTGTGAACATGAAGGCTCCACATGTCTTTCATAAATGTATATAAATAATATATTTCTAATATAATAATCTATTATATATATATATCAACAGAATTCTGGTTTTTTTTTTTTATAAAGTCAAAGCAACAATAGATTTACCTGCCCTAGAGTCCTTTCTCTGTCTTCCTCTAGTGATCTCCATGGCTTTAACATCCAGAGAAGACTTCAGGGTTTGAACTGTGTTCTTCCAGACATTCTACATATGTATATGTACCTGTCTGCATGTGTTTGTTTAATGTTTATGTGATAGGTGAGATAGAATATTTTCATATATGACTTTATAATATACCCTGAGCATACACATTTTTAAAATTTGTTCTAATTATTCATGACAGTAGAACGCATTTAGACACAGTGTACACAAACGGAGCACAACTTCTCTTTTCTCTGTACAGGATGCAGAGTCACACGGTTCATGTAATCATACATGTACATAAGGTAATAATATCCATCTTATTCCACCATCTTTCTCACCCTGATACCCCCTTTCGTCCCCTAACTCCTCCATTCTTCCCTACACCCCTATTACGGACCAACATCCACATATCAGAGAAAACATTTGACCTTCGGTATTTACCTGCAGATGCCATATTTTCATTCTTCTTTAAGGCTGAGTAATATGCCATTGTGTATATACACCACCACAGTTTCTTTATCCATTCATCTACTGAAGGGCATCTAGGTTGGTTCCACAATCTCGCCATTGTGAACTGAGCTGCTATAAACATTGATGTCACTGTGTCACTGCAGTTTGCTGATTTTAAGTCCTTTGGGTATAAACAGAGGAGTGAGATAGCTGGGTCAAATGGTGGTTCCATTTCAAGTTTCCTGAGGAATCTCCATATTACTTTCCAGAGTGTGCATCAATTTGCAGTCCCACCAGCAATGTATGAGTGTACATTTTCCCCCACATCCTTGCCAATACTTATTGTTGCTTGTATTCTTGAGAATTGCCATCTGACTAGAGTGAAATGAAATCTTAGTTTTTTTTTTATTAGAATCACTTTATTTTTTACTTATTATTTATTTATTTTTACAGACTGAATTTTGATTCACTGTACACAAATGGGGTACAACTTTCCATTTCTATGGTTGTACCCAATGTAGATTCACACCATCCATGTAATCATATATGTACATAGGGTAATAATGTCTGTCTCAGTCCATCATCTTTCAGTCCCTGCCCCCTCCCCCCTTTCATTTCCCTCTACATAAAGTTCCTCCATTCTTCTCTTACCAACCCCATTTCTGTAATTGCTAAAGATGTTGAACATATTTTCATATATTTGATGATCAATTGTATATCTTCTTCTGTGAAGTGTCTGTTCAGTTCCTTAGCCCATTTATTGATTGGGTTATTTGTTGTTTTGATGTTAAGTTTTTAAAGTTCTTTATATATTCTGGAGATTAGTGCTCTATCTGATGTACATGTGGTAACAATTTTCTCCCTTTCTGTAGGTTTTCTCTTCGTTTTGTTAATTGTTTTCTTTGCTGAGAAGCTTTTTAGTTTGAATCCATCCCATATATTAATTCTTGATTTTAGGGCTGGGGATGTGATTCAGTGGTAGAGTTTTGCCTAACATACATGAGACCCTGGGTTCAATCTCAGCACCACGAAAAAAAAAAAAAAAGACTGATTCTTGATTTTATTTCTTGTGCTTTAGGAGTGTTTTTAAGGAAGTCAGGTCCTAAGCCAATATGATGAGATTTGGGCCTACTTTGTCTTCTAACAGACACAGGGTCTTTGGTCTAATTCCTAGGTCCTTGATCCAATTTGAGTTGAGTTTTGCACAGGGTGAGAGGTAGGGTTCTAATTTCATTTTGTTACAATCAAATGTATTTTTATACATCAGTGATGAATACTCTGAAAGAGAAATTAAGAAAAGACTCTATTCACAATTGCCTCAAAAATATTTTGGAATCAATCTAACAAAAGAGGTGAAAGACCTCTACTATGAAAAGTACAGGACACTAAAGAAAGAGATTGAAGAAGACTTTAGAAGATGGAAAAATCTCCCATGTTCTTGGATAGGCAAAATTAATATTGTCAAAATGATCATACTATCAAAAGTGTTATACAGATTTAATACCATTCCTATTAAAATACCAATGTCATTCTTCATGGAAATAGAAAAAACAATCTTGAAATTCATATGGAAAAATAAGAGACCCAGAACAGCCAAAGCAATCCTTAGCAAGAAAAGTGAAGCAGGAGGCATCACAATACCAGACAATAAACTATACTACAGAGGTATAGTAGCAAAAACAACATGGTATTGGCACCAAAATAGACATGTAGGTGAATGGTACAGAATACAAGACACAGAGGAAAACTCACATAAATGCAGTTATCTTATATTAGACAAAGGCACCAAAAACATACTTTGGAAGACAGAGAGCCTTTTCAACAAATGGTGCTGGGAAAATTGGAAATCCATATGTAGCATGAACATTTTTTTACATGATTTGGAGATATATGTGAATATAACTCATGTAACATGTTCATTCTTACATAAAGATAATTATGCTTCTTTTTAAAATTTAATAAACTAAGTATTCATTCCAGTTAGAAACTTTCACATTTTCAGCTGCTTGATGATTAACAAGATACTCTTCAATTTGGACTATGACCCTCATCTTATCACTGATGTTTTATAATTGTCAACATTCTAGTTTGTTTCTTAATCACAGGTGAGTTCTTGTGAAAAGTCTACTACTTGCTTCACTTGTCCTTTAGAGAAGGGAGAACTCCTCACCATAGTGGGATATCTTCTTGGACAATCAGGTCACTTAAGAGTGGCATCTTTTCGAGCAAAGCATCCAGGACATAGTATTTCTTAGATGTGAAGCAAATCAGTACTCATTAGATAATTGATGGTGGCTTACTAAAAAAGGCTTACTAAAAAGCCTGTCTACTTTCTTGATGTTATTGTCTTGAAAATAACTCCAAAATGGCTAAGTAGTGCCTTGACCATCAGGTGTGTATCAGTCAGACTGCTTAGGCTGCAAATTACAAAAATCCTCAATATAGATTAGCTCAAATACTAAGGAAAATAAATCATTTCCTCTACCAAGAATTGTCTAAGCAGCTTAACTCCAGAACTGATGACTCTCTGGAACACCGTGTCTTTACCATTCCTTCCTCCTGTGCCATCCTCAAACTGTTGTCCTGCTCTAGCTTCTTGCCTGGGGTCTCCATATGACTGTCATAGTTTTATGTGCTCCATGTAGACATTGAAAATCTTCAGTAATGAGCTCTACCATATGAAGTTTTCAAATAACAAAGAACTATCTCAGATAATTCTAGCAGTCTTTCGCTCATGGCTCATTGGCCTGCCTCACATGCCAATCTAAATCAATTGCATGATCAACTGAATCAGCCCCCAGTTTTCATAGCTACCCACAAAATTCTGAACTTTAGGAGAAAGGAAGTTGTTCGTGGAAAGAAATAAATCATATGTCAGTGACCAATTATGCCTACAAAAATGAAGATTATATTGTCTTACTCATATTTAAAAATTAATCTATAATATCCTAGTCAATTATATCAAAACATATGTAAAATATATAAACATTTGTTTTACATACAAAATATATGATACAAATACAAATTTTATATATATATACTTACATGTATGTATACATGTGTATATTCTATGCTAAAATCTGTAATAAAAAATTGCTTTTAATACCAAGTTGAGATGATAATCAAAGCAATGCTACTTTCATAAGATTTATTCCTACCAAATATTTAAATATCTTCATTTAAGCCAGAAAACATATTCTGTTTGGGATTTCAAAAGTTAAGTCACATTTTTAGATGTGAGAGTTATCTTCCCTTGAGAGAATTAATCACAGTAACATAAGAATGTGGCCAGGCTGCAAAGCACAATAAATCATGTCCATTTATCTCTAATGTGCTCTGCAGCTTTAAAGGTTGCACCAAACTGTTAACACAGGTGTTTTTTAACCACTTTGACAGTTTTTCTTTTTCTAGTTTTATGTGGTAACCCCATAAATTTTTGATGATTTTATCATTGTAAACCACAACATATATAAGTCAATTAAATAGTCTAAAATGTTAATGAGTAAGACTTAAAGGCTTACTTGTAGAGAGGAAACAACACATTTCCAAGAGGAGCTGTAGGATGCGACACAGCTTGGGAAAGAACCAAGTGTGTATCATCCATCAAAATGCTACCTTCTCCCCGAAGGCTTTTTAAAGGGAGAAATGATAAATTAAGACCTGAGAGATCCCAAACATGATGGGACCTGAATATTCAATTTAGTTCCAGATGATAGAAGGGAATAATGAGTGAGTCATATATTTGAGACATTTGACTACTGGAAAGGAATTTTTGTTTAAATTTTTCATACAGCCATGAATCATGGCCATGATAATAGTTTTTTAGTGAATTCACATTGTTTATGTCATGTCTTTATCCACTTGTTGGGCCACAGTAAAGTAACTATTCTACTTTATTTTTTTGCTTAGGGAAACTTTTTCTCATTTCTAACTTTTGACTCACTCTACCTCCTCTTCTCATTCCAAGTACAGAAAGAAAACATGATCCCGATGTCTGGATTTAGTAAAATGATGTTCAAGCTTCTATATATATACATTGTATAGTACTGTAAAAAAAAAAAAGTCATGAATTGGAATAGTTGCATTCTTTTCTCAGAGAAAACAATATGGTTGAAAAGAGGGGTCTTAAGATATCCTTTCTCCTCTTCAGAAAGAGATTCACTGTTGAATATTATTTTGATGACAGTATGGATCCTATGGTTCTGTATTCTGTTGGTAGTTCATGCTACTGGTATTCAAAAGAGATATTTGAGATGGCAAGGAGCATATCCTTTCTGCTGCCAATTCAATGTGAAATCCTGAAAGTGATCATAGATCCACTAGGACAGGGGTCAGTAAAGGGTCTGATAGTGCTATAGTTTGGATCTATAATGTCCCCCAAAGACCCCTTTTCAAGGCTTGGTCCCCAGCTTGGTTCTATTGGAAGGTGGTAGAACCTTTAAGACGTGGGGCCTAGTGGGAGGCATTTAGGTCATTGGGGTTTTTCCCTCAAACGGACTGTGGGACCCTCATGGTTTCCTATCTTTTATTTAACGGCCATGAGATAAGTGGCTATGATTCTGTCATCTGCTCTCTCTATGGCCAACTGATTATGAACTGGAACCTCCAAAAATGAACCTAAATAAACATTGTATGTGTTTGTGTGTGTGTGTGTGTTGTGTGTGTATGTGTGTGTAAGTGTATGTGTAGTTTTTGGGTTAAACCCAGTGGCAAGCTACCATTGAGCTCCTCCCAGCTCTTTTTTTTTTTTTGAAACAGGATCTTACTAAGTTGCCCAGGCTGAACTTGAACTTGAAGTTCTCCTTCTTCAGTCTCTTAAGTAACTAAGGTTACAGGTACACACCTCACTCAGCTCACATAGTCTCTTTATAAATAATTACCTCAGGTGTTTGTTATAGTGATGAATAGCTGACGAAGACAGATGGCAAATGTTGTAGTTTTTGTGAAGTATATAGTGTCAGTTGCAACTATTCAACTCTCTCTCTCTCTCTCTCTCTATATATATATATATATATGTATACATATATGTGTGTGTGTATATATATATGTGTGTGTGAGTGTGTGTGTGTACATAAACATATATATGCACACACACATTAAAAAATGAGCATGGCTTTGTCCCAATAAAACTTTATTTACAAAATAGGTGTCAATCACGATTTGGTCTGAGGTCATAGTTTGCTAACTTCTGCACTAGGCTTTAATATACCAGACCTTCCTTTGAAAATATTTTCAGATGCTCCATCACAATGACAGTCTCCAAAGAAAGATGTTAGAGGAGAGCTCATGATAGGAATTAAGGCAATTTCAAAATCACATGGAGAAGTACCAGAGTAGGAAGTTAAATGATATATGAGAAAAATTCCAAACTTTTTCCTACTCTCACACATCACTTAACATAGAATACTTTACCTCTGGTCATCAAAATTTGTGTGTGTGTGTGTGTGTTTCCTCACATATCATGCAATGAACCAATGTTGTTTAGTCTACCATGCATGTTACTCACCTTGTGTACTAATGGACTGAGTGTTGTAAAATATGTTTTTTCCCAAAATGGTTAGTTGACCGGTTTCAAGATTAAATGAGTGGTGGTCACACTGAGGCATAAGGAACTTGAGCATGCCACAACACCTCCCATCTCAGGGTGAGGCCATTTCCCTAAGGAAATTTAGATCTATACTGAGATGCTAACTGCTTTGATTCCATCAACTCTTGTCCCTTTAAACCTATTTTATTTAATAGCTTTCCATTCCCAAACCAAAGGTGATTTTTATTTGCGTATAGCATGCAGTGGCATACTGAGCATTGACAAAGATCATTTGGTTGGCCAAACTTTAGTCAAGGTCCTAAGCCTTCTCTTAAGCCCAACTGTGCACTTCTTATAAAACTCAATTTTAGCAAAGAACCCTGAGAAGTTGATTTAGCAAAAACAGTTCCCCTTCCATATCTGATAATGGATCATTTTCCTCTGCCTCCATGATCCTTCCAAGAAATGTCTGATGACACTGACCAGTCTTCAGCAATTCCATTAGGTTGATTTAGCCAGAATTCCTGTACCCTTAATATTTTCTTGTAATAATTTTCCATCCACTGACCCCCACCCTGCTCCTTGGCTTTAAATTTTTACTTGCTCATGCTATTTTCAGAATTGAGCAGAGTCTCTGTTCCTCACTGCAAATCCCATTACCGTAGTTCCTCTTCTTACTGTGATGGTCCTGAATGAAGTGTTCCTTACTGTGCTTTAAAAGGTGTCATTGAATTTTTTTTCTTTAACAGCATATTGCCATTATATGTTGTCCATTATTATTGGAGACATTTCTAAGCATTCAAGCATCAGGATTTGTAGTTACACGGTAATCAGTTTGTTGGGAACTATACACCACTCAGTTTGATATCCCAGCAGGAAGCAGTTCTTAGAAACTCCTTTCCAAATGATGTCCTTTGTAGTAGTTATAGCCTGAAAACCCATTTTACATGTCAATCAAAAATAGTAAGCTGTCACCTGTACTTCTGCTCAATGTCCTGTGTTAGTCTGCTTTTTATCACTGTGACCAAAATAACCAACACAAACAACTTAGAGGAACCTCTCCAAGGTATGTCCAGAATGACCCATCTCCTCCAGACACAACCCACCTGTCTACAGTGACCCCCTGCCTGTCAGTCCATTCAAACTAGGAAGGACTGATTAGACTATATCTCTCATAATCCAATCATTTTACCTTTGAGTATTTATGCATTAATGCAGGATCTTTGGGGGAACACTTCATATCCCAATCATAACATGGGCTAAAAACCAAGGTTCCTCCCACTTCCCCCTCAGGCTCAACTAATTTACTAGAGATGATCACAGAACCCAGGGAAACACTTTACTTAACTTTAACAAATTTATTCATAAAGGATAGAATAAGGATATGGATGAATTATAAGATTACAGCCTATATAGGGCAAGATCTGGAAAGACACCAAACACAGGAGATTTTAGTCTCTGTGGAGTTGAGGTACACCAGCCTCCTGGCAAGTGTATTGACAAACCCTGTCCTTTTAGGTTTTCAGAGAGGCTTCATGATGTAGGTATAATAAATTATATCATTGGCCATTGATGGTCAACTCAGCCTTCAAGTCTTTTCCCCTCCCCAAAGGTGGGGGTGTGGACTGAAAATACCAACCCTCTATACATTGATCTTTCTGGTTACTGGACTCCATCTAGTGCTCTTTAACCACCAACCATCTCATTAACATACAAAGACCCTTATCATTCTGGAGATTGTAAAAGATTTTAGGAGATTTGTGCCAGGAAAAAGAGGAAGGTCAAAAAATACATTTAGTATTGTAAATAACAATATCACAGCAGTATTGCTGATTGCAAATTTTAGCTCTGTTTCTAGAAAGTGTGGGCTTCCAGGCCTGTAACGAAAATTACTGAATGTTCTGTTGAAAAATTAATTGACCTAAATCAATTACTTACAAAATAGGTTTTTTTCAAATTAAGAAAATTGACACAATTGGGAATGAGCAGAAGAGGGTTTCATGGCAGTGTACTCACTGGCTAAGAGGGTTATTCTTTAGCTTAGGTTATTGCTATTTAATAGAGGAAAATCATTTCCATAATTTTAAAACATAACTTTAGTTGTAGAAAGACACACAGTACCTTTTTTTTTTTTTGATTTATAGTGCTGAGATTCGAACCCAGTGCCTCACATATGCTAGGCAAGCACTGTACCAATGAGCTACAATCCCAGCCCATATTTCCATAATTGATAATTGATTGATAGACATCCCAAAATTTTTAAAGGACACATTAACTAAAGTATATGTTATTTGAACAAATGCTAATATTTTAATTTTTTAATTTATTTTCTGTAAGAAATTTTAGATGGCTAATGAAATGGAAACATGATAGAGTAACTGTCAATATCACCACATCCTGATATGTGGTCAACTACTTTGGTGAAACAGGGAAGCATGCCTTATAAACAAAACCAATAGAGAACAGATGCAGTTGATAGTATCATAAAATGAGAGAGTATAACACAGTGGACTCTAGAGTCAGGCAAACCTAGATTTTATTTTGCTGCTCCACTTATGATCTGAGTGACCTTGGGTGAATAAATAACCTTTTGCAGCCTCAGGTTCCTTCTTCTATAAAACAGGGCTAATAATGCCATCACTCTCATAGGTTGTCATTAAAATTATATGTGAAACTATTAATACAGGCCTAGCACATAATAAATATTCAACAACTAGTAGTGATTATGACCATGTTTATGATCACTGATTAGAATATCTGAATATTGCTGCTAGATTTACCAATGAGTCCCTCTGTGCCCTTGGATGAGTCACTTTTTCTCACTGAGACTTCTGTATAATGAGGAAGTAGATCAGCCCTTGAAGGTCTAAAGCAGCTAATATTAATTGGAGAAGAAGCCTCTGCTGCTCCTCAGAGGAACTGGAGTTAGGCCATGAACAGGAGCACTGTTATTTCAGGGTGGTTATCTGCAAAGCTCCAAGATTCCATGCACTGCTCAAATTGGCCTACAAGGACCTAAATTCTGTAAGAATCTGCTGGTCTTTCCACTCTCCATTATCTTCTGGTGTTTATTCATGTATCACTGTTTTCTATTATTTAAATCTTGTTCTAGGTCAGAAAGACTCGTAAAGATTAGAGCTAAATCATGAGGGAACCTCAGAAATACCTGAAGAAAGAACACAAGTAAAGAAGATTGTGTGGGCTAGAAACCAGGGAAGATATGATTATTAAATAATGAATGATCTCAGTTTTGTAATGCAGGCACTTTAGAGTCAGGAGGATTTAGACTCCAATCTAGGCCTAGAAATTACCAACCATATGATCTTGATCAAGTCAGTTAATCTTATAGGATTATTATAAAATAGGAAATATAATCCCTATTTCATAAGATTGTTGTGAAGATTTATTGTGATTACTTTTATGAAAATTTAGCACAGGACCAGACCATAGTTCTTTGAATTCTAAGATAACTTCTCACATTCTGAAATTGAAATGTATCTTAAAATTCATGTACTTACTAGAATTTCTTTTCTTTTTCTCCTCCCACTCCAAAGATGTGAATTTATTGATGGCAATCTGGTATCAAGAAGATTTTGTAATTAATAATCAATAAATTGGCTTGTATAATTAAAATCTTTATGATGATCTTTTGTTTCACTTCTGCTCATACAAAGTCTTGTGATATAAAAAAGTCAAAATGATAAAAAATATAGTCAATCACAATTACAGATTTAATTAATTAACTCATATGGGTACAAATAATTTCTTCACAGTAATCATCACTGGTTACAGGATAAATTCTTTCTTCTCTCTGCATCTGAGCGAACTCAGCAAATTCCCTTCTTCCTTCTTCTGAGTTATGAGCACAATAAGTTTTCACTGAAGGACTTTCTCTACCCTTTTGTTTGCATGCTGTTAAATACAAAACATCTCATTTTGCTTTCCATATATCTGATTTCACTTTTCAATTAATTATGGGATATGAAATAGACTTAGTCTCTATTGACAGTTCAAATCTTGTGTCTCAAAAATAAAATACAACTCTAGGTTAATTTGTTCTCTCCCCTGAGGTTACAGATGCACCAATTCCTCAGCTGTCTCACGATGTAACTACTGAAAGAGTTAAAATATGCTATCCCAGCATCCTGATGATTGAAGTACAAGACTCTTGAAAAACAGCAAGTGCAAAAAGATCACTTTGATCATCCTGATACCTCTTAAAAGAAGTTGAAATTATCTTGAGAAAGAAACTCTCTCTACACTAGGAGACAGGGCAGGTTCCTCTTCAAGCATGAGAAACTGACACTGAGAGAAACCTGTGCAAGTCTTGCTGTATAGCTCTTACCTTTTAGGCCTCACCACATAACCTGGCTACCTCTTCATGACTTATTCTTTGTCCAATTAAGTAACTGATTCTAACTGCTTCTCTGAGCTTTCATTTATTTTCGAGGGTTCCTGTGCCACATAAATTCATATTATTATGCTTTTCTCCTGTTATCTATCTTATGTCAATCTTATTCTAGACCTAAACAGGACCCTAAGGATGGAAGTGGATTTTATTGTAAATAAAATTTTTAATTTTTAAACTTAAATTTATTTTATTTAATTAATTAATTTATTTATCTTGTCTGTACATTATTTCTACTAATTCTTCCACGACCTGGTACTTGAAAACTTCATTTAGGCACTAATTTACTTTTAATTGGTTTTTGTGGCAACCATTTTAATCGAGAGTTCTGTGCCTTGGCAATAATGTCAGCCTATTGTGCTGGTATTTGTTAAACTATGAAATTGCAATGTATAGCATTAAATCAGGACAGGAAATGAAATTGAAAACCACATAAGTAAACTGCTGGTGCCCTATTGGCAGAGGGTATGGCTCTCTCTTTCTGTTCCTTGTCTGGAGGCAACTACTGAGATCTACCTAACATACAGCACAGTGTCTACAGCTAACAATACTGTACTTATAATTCAAATTCTCTAAAAGGATAGATACTGTGTTAAGTGTTCTTAACACCTGCACACACAAATAATGATAAAGACAATAGTAGGAAATTCTAGGAGGAGAAGGATATTCTATAGCTTTGATGGTGGTGATGGTTTCACAGATATATATTTATCCCCAAATTTGTTGAGTTAAATACATTAAACACATGCAGAATTTTACATGTTAATCATACCTCATAAGGTAGTTCAATGAAAAGAAGATAGGACAAACTAAAGAGGACCGACTCACTCATGTCTCCACTTGCCTGACCTCCGCCCCCAAATCACAACTATTCCCATGTATAATCTGATTGTGGATTAAAGAATAAATTCTCCCAATTTTATTTATTGATATGTAATATAAACATTGGAATATTGACCTTGGAAGTGTGCTGTCCAATCATTTTAATAAATGTGTACATTTTTATAAACCACAGCTCTACACAGAACTTCTCCATCAACACAGAAAGACACCTGGTCCTTGCCCAGGAAAGTCCCTCCTATAAATAAACACTAATCCTATTGTTTACCATTATGTGAGAGTTTCCCATCTTCTAAATTTCATACAACAGAATCATACAGTATGTCATCCTTAGCACCTTTTGTTAATGATACATGCTTCCAGGATGATTCATGTTATTGTAGATATCAATAGTTCATTTATCATTATTGCTGAGTATATTCCATGGTAGGGATATGCATAGTTTCTTGATTCATTCTCCTATAAATAGATATCTGGGACTCTGCCAGTTTGGAGGTATTATGACAAAGTTGCTATGAATAGTTTTATGCAGATTTGAGTACAGACACGTTTTTTGTTTCATGTTTTGAGAGGTACTAGAAGTAGGATTGCTAGGTCACGGAGTAAACATATGTTCAACTTTTCAAGAAACTGCCAGTTTCCTGAAATGTTTTTTTTCATTTTATATTTCCACCAGCAATTTGTAAGAGTTCCAGTTGCTCCAACATTTAATAATATGAGTATTTTACATTTTTTCCATTATAGAAGGTATGAGGTTTTAGTTTATTGAGGCTTTCATTTGCTTTTCCTGAATTACTAATGATGTGAACATTTTAATATGTTTATTGACTATTTGCATATTTTCTTTTGTGAGCCATCTGTTTAAATCTTCTGTTCATTTTTGTTGTATTTTATCTTGTGATTAAGTTATAGGAGTTCTTCATATATTCTGAGTAGAATTCCTTTGTCAAATATATTTGTCAATATTTTCTTTTGGTTTTTGGAACAAACTACCCCCCTTTTATAATCAACCAAAGTTTTAAGTTTACATTAGAGTCAGTCTTTTGTGTTGTACATTCTGTGGATTTTGACAAATGTACAGTTATGTGTATCCACTTTTATAGTATTATCCAGAACACCTTCAACTGCCATAAATGTTCTCCTTTATTTTCCTTTCCATAAAACCCTGGCAACCACTGTTTGATGATGTTGTTTGTTTGTTGGCTTTTTTGTGGTCTAAATAGTTTTGCCTTTTCCAGAAGATCATATAGTTGGAATCATACAGTATGTGCAGTATGTAGCCTTTTCAAATTCATATTTTCTTTTGAAACACATTATCTTTTGTATTCTAAGTAGAAATTGGTTTTAGTGGATTTTTCTTCGTTCTTTCCTATGGGAAGTTTGTTGGTAACATCAATATTATCAGTGATTTTTCAAATTGGCATTTTGAAAGTAGAAAGAATCCAAAAGAAAGAAAAGTAGCTGGCCTTAAAGGAACACTCACCATGTCAATCATCAGTCAATCAGAAAAGCAAATCCTGGAAAAGACAGAGAGCCCTTGATTTACATCTGGATTTGAATCCTGATCTTTCACTGATTGCATGTGCAACTTCAGCTGATTTCTTAGCCTCTCTAGGCCTCAGTCTCCTTATCTTTTATAAGTATTTTCTTAGTTGTAGATGAACACAATACCTTTATTTTATTTATTTATTTTTTTTGCGGTGCTGAGGATTAAAACCAGTGCCTCTTACGTGCTATGCAAGCACTCTACCACTGAGCTACAACTCCAGCCCTGAGTTTCCTCATTTTAAGATAAGGTTAAATGAGAAAATGCATGGGAAGTAAGAGTTCTATAATCACAAAATATCAAACACTTTTCAGAAATGTGCTTGG
This sequence comes from Sciurus carolinensis, assembly GCF_902686445.1. Classification (NCBI taxonomy): domain Eukaryota; kingdom Metazoa; phylum Chordata; class Mammalia; order Rodentia; family Sciuridae; genus Sciurus; species Sciurus carolinensis. The sequence goes on along the minus strand of NC_062218.1, from coordinate 102,214,655 downwards.
GGTAAACACTTAGAACAGCGTTATAGATTTAAATATGACAAGTTCTGTGTAGAGAACAGGGCAGAAGGACCCATGTTTCTGCTGAGCAGGTAACAGTCAACAGTCCTCAGTGCACAGAAAAGAGAATTCAGGAGGGATGCTGAGGTTCCAACCCAGGTCCTCACACATGCTAGGCAAATGCTCTACCATTGAACTATACTCTTGGTCTCAGATGTGAGAACTTTTAAAGGAGACATGTTTGCATACATTTTCTTCAAGAATCACTCAATAACTAAGACATTTTCCAAACACCCATTTTGAAAATGCTCTTTCCATAGCATGAGTTTCTTTGAGAAGCAGTTATTATCTCACATTATTAAAATATCAAATTTTACATTGAAGGAACAAATTAAATATGTGACTGACTAAAAGTCATACCAGGAGTAGTAGAAATGTCAGCTCTGCCATTTATTAACCTTGGATTATTGATGTTATCTTTAAAATTCTATTGCCTTAAAAATGGCCATTTGTCCATTTTGTGAGGGCTACCTGAGTTCAAATACTTAAGAAGGTTCAGAAATCCACCTAACTGGACCAATATAATCACAATATATGAGATACCAGACTGACTAAAATTAAGGTGTTGGTGTCAATCCATGTGGCAAATATCAATAAAGCTTAATTTTATTTTATTTGTATACTAAAATTTTTATGCTAAAAAAAAGAAATGGATGCTCTAATATTTTTTAGGATTCTCTTCTTCCACTTCTTGGTTCATACTGCAGGAACTGTTCACTCCTCTATTTAGAGACCTCACTACTGTACTGAGAAATTAAGGGTACACCTAGGGATAGGGGTGTGGCTCAGTGGTAGAGCACTTGCTTAGCATATGCAAGGCTGCCCTGGGGTTCATCCCAGCACCACCCAAAAAATAAAAAGCATGCACCTCATTTTCAGACACAGGTGGCCCCATCCCAACTTGCTATGCCATTAATATTAATCTTCCATTAAAATGATTCCTATTCACTCCACATAAACTTCTGGTTCCCTATCAGAATTCTAGCTTCATACAATCATATTTCTAATCTTAATTTAATTGTTGTCAATATCACATGAAAATTTTAGCAAAAGAAAAAGTTGAGTTCCATTCCACACAAGAAGGGATCAGAGGGATGAATGGGGTGGATGGCATTTTGGCAGAGATGAATGGTGAGGGAGTGTTCTTTGATGCATGTCTCTAATATTTTTTTCCCAGGAAGATGCTCTCTTCTTGTTTCCTGGGTTTAGATGTTAAAGGGGAAAAACAAAACAAAACAAATACTCTTCCCAATTTAGACTTACAGAAAGTTGGTTTCTTCATTACATAATTGTGTGTAGCTCTTTTTCTTGAATCAGGAGAGGCATAAAAACAAATCATACCAAAAAGAAACTATTCTTTGCAGCTTAGGATTGGAGTTACTGTGCAGTCTTACGTGTTGACTGTGGTTTATTTGGTTCTTAGTAATTCAGGGACTCTTGTATTAGTCTTGTTGTTTACAAAGACAACGACTTCATATAGACATTCTGTGCCAACAATCTTAGAAAAACCATTCCTTGTCAGTATAAAATCATACTAATATACCATACTAGTAAAAACCATAACTAAGACCATTCCCTATCACTACAAAAATATGATTCATACACTTATGAAGTTGAAAGGAAACCTGTTCTGCACATGAAGAAAAAACAATCCCTAAGGTGTAGATAATCTCCTCAGGATCACAGAACGTGTTAATGGCACAGGCACTGGACAGGGTCTCTTGACGGCCAGGCCAGGGTGCTTCCTGTGAGGATGCAGCAGTGATGCTGGTTTAGGCAGGAAGGTGCAGGCATCAGCTGAACTTGGGGTAACATGGAAGCACGAACAGGCTCTGGTGGAGCCAAGCCTGGGGAAGCTGTCAGTGTGCTAGGAAGGGTTTCCGTGGCTGTGATCATGATAGGAGAGTTAGTTCGTGTACACAGCCCTAAGTAACATCCCAGATACATGGACATGCATTTTGTTTTCCTGCAGAGTCCAGAGTCTGATCTGTTTTGGATTAACAGTATTACTAGAGTCAACTCCAAAGGCACGAGGTGATGGGAAACAGATGGTGTGGCCCCCACTTTGTTCTACATGCATTCCCTTAGGGTTTCCTTCTATTATGAGGATTAAGGAATAGGATGTAAAATGTCTATATACATAATTGTAAATCATGCCTTTAAACTCTTTATATCTGTTGAAATAAAAAATAATCAGAAACTATTAGAGTTGCCACATTCTTTTACAATTCACCCTACTTCATCCATCCCAATCCATCCACCTATTCCATCTGCCCTACTCTGTCCAGTCTGATAGTACCATGTAAAGGGATGGGTGACAACACCAGTTGTTCCTTGCAGCCCAACAGACCACATCCCCACTGTAGCCTAACCAGCAGGGACTGTTTTTCAATGACTGTAACAATGACTTCTAAAAGGTTCATTCAATGTAATACATGACCAGTGTAACTGTACATCATGTACAACCACCAGAATGGAAAGTTATACTCCATGTATGTGTACGTCAAAATACATTCTACTGTCATGCATAACTAAACAAATAAATAAAAAATATTTCAGGAAATGTCCATTCAAAGAACTTTTTTAAGAATAGTTCCATTGTTTGATGAGTTTCCACATTTAGACTCTCAAGTAAACAGTCTTCCCCTGTGGTCTCAGACATTCTGAATGTGGACCCAGGATGACCAGCACAGTTTTAGGAGCTAACAGAGAGTGCTCAGTGCTGCAGAATGCCTTTTGTTCAATCAAGAAATAATTACTAAGCACATCCAGGCAATTAATTCAAATAAGAGGATATTAATTCAAATGAGGCAGGGTTGGTTCCTTCTTTCTTCGTGTTACAATCTAGTAGAGTAGTTCAAGCAACAGCCTGAAAAGGGCTATTCTGGGGACAGTTTGTGCAGATTCTCTGTAAGAGAACAGAGAGGCAACGTCATTTGGGACCATCTGGCCTATAGCAGGTGCTGAAGAAAGACTTTGTTGATCTTTGAAGATCAGCTCTCTGTGGAAAACCCTTTGGGGTTGGTGAGCAGCTGTGGTGTATGGTGCTCAAGGTGGAGAGCCCAGGGTGGCGAACAAAGACAGGGTGTAGCCATGGGGACACTCCAAGGGAGTGGACAGAGTCAGGAAGAAATCATGGCCATGGAAGTTTTAAAGATAGTTCCAAACTGGTGTTCTGAAGGTCTAACCCAATCTGAAGAGGAATGTGTTTTATCTTCAAATTAGTTGTAAGGTTTTTTTTTTTTTCCTAATTGAATGATTTCACACAGAAATGCAGATGTCTGGCCTTAACATGTCAGAAGATCTGTCAATGCTATTCCTCTTGCTTTCCCACGTGGTAGCAGTCTATGGGGAGTGGTATAGTTGCAGCCCTTTGCAGCTGGAACATCAGGGGGGTTCTCTCTGGGTTCTACCACTCCCTGGTTCCACCATCCCCTAGTTATTATCTTACCCTGAGCCTCTGTCACCACCTCACCTCTTGAAATTCTTGTCTCTGGTTATTTCAATAAAACCCTAGTCTATATACTGTAGTGAAGGGATTTTGAAGATGCAAGTGAAGTTCCAAGTCAGCTGAATTGATGCAGAGGTTACCCAACTGGGTCTGACCTAACTGCATGGACATGGAAAGGATTTCGTGTGCAGTTGCAGCTTTGAGGATGGAGGGGAACAAGGGAGGAGGAATGCAGGTAGCCTCTAGCAGCAGAGTTCAGGTCTTGGCTGATGACCAATAGGAAAACAGGTACCTCAGAACTAAAATGGCAAGGAACTACTATCTGCCAACAATCTGAATGATCTTGGGAGTTGATGCAACTCCCAAAAGACTTCAGATAAGAGTCCAGTCAGTCTATACCTTGATATTAACCTTCAACAAGCATTGGACAGAACCCAGGCAACTCCACCATGACTCTAGGCTGACATAATCATAAGAGAAGAAATCATAGTTGTTTTAATCCACTAAATTTCTGACAATTTGTTATGCAACATAGAAGAAGAATACATTAGCTTCCAATAAGCATTTTAATGTTTTTAGTATCTTCAGTATATTTCAGTAAAAGTAGAGTTTTAAAATATATATGTGTGTATGTGTGTATATATATGTATATATATATATGTATATATATGTATATATATGTATATATATATAATAACAAATCATTCAAATAGATTCAAACTGCTCTAATACTGTCATGTTGCCACTCGCAGCAACAATCCCGTGGGAATTTATCAGAAGTGGACTGGGACTGAACTACTTTTATTATCTTTATCTGGACTACTTCCTTGCTTGCTTGCTTATTCATTAGTTTATAGAGGAAGAGAGGCTTTGCTTAGAGGAAGAGAGGCTTTGAGAGGAAGAGAGACTGCTTAGAGGAAGAGAGGCTTTGCTCAATCTCAGAGGTGCTATGCTTTCAGAGGAGCTATTTCTTAGAGGTCTGCTGCTTCTTCTTAGAGGTGCGTTCTACGTTCTATCAGAGGTGCTGCTTATCAGAGGTGCTTCCTATAGGTGCGTTCTTAGTCCTCCGTTCTGTGATCTTTGACCTGTGACTTAGAGGTGCATGCTTAGTCCCGCATTCTGCGACCCGCGATCTGCGATCTCCTCCCAGGTGAAGAGAATGTCTTATATATACTAAGGCAGCCAATCATCTTAGGATTAAGTAGCACGGTTGGAGCATGCGCCACGGTACCAATTAAGGATGAGGAACATCTGTTGACCACTAGCACAGAGGAGACAGTAACTAATCAGGCAAAAGTAGATCACGCCGTGTTAACACTAATTATGTGCCACCTCTTGGCCCAATGCCAGCCACCATCTTAGGGCTACTTAAACTTGTCTCTACACTGTCATAGGGACCAAAGCTGTGGATTGAAACACCTTTTCCTGTATGCTTGTTGTGGGAATTTTATCTGCTATAGAGACCCTAAGGCCTTTCACTACCAGCTTGTAAAAAGGAGGAAAAAAAATTATATTTTGAGGAAGGCAGCAACTGTGGATTCTCAGTCCCAATCCTGTAAGTAACTAAGTCATTCAAAAATGCCCTTCCATTTTTTCTGGATCTCGTGTTTTCTCACTTGGACAACAAATGCAGCCTCTCTATGGTTCCCATGAGCCTCCTCACCCTCCTTGTCTGGGAAGTTCTAAGTGAAAGACAGGAGAAGGAACAGTTGGCATTACAGAAGCAACTCTCTATCTTTGCGTTCAAAAACTGGCAGAGGAGGCTGGTCCAGGGAATGGGGGTAGGGACCATTTTCCCATTTCCCCTTGTGGTGTTTCCTTCCTCTTTGCTCCTACTTTTAAGGGTTGTGAGATTAAAGACAGCCTGTCTGAATGGCAAAAGAATCCATCAGGCAAAAGGTCTACTTTCCCAGAATTTGCCAAATATCCCCGAGGTTGGTGTCTCATTAATCTGGACATGGTAAAAATTGCTTCCAGAATTAAGAGATAATTAAGCAAAACACCTTATTAATATTCAAATCTTGTTAGTTGATTTATTCTCCATATATTATGAAATACATCTTTGTAATAAACTGTCCTCAGCAATCTTCCCCAGGTGTTGGTCCAGCTAAAGCATGGTGGTAAAAATACCCACTCTCGGGACTGGGGCTGTGGCTCAGTGGTAGAGTGCTTGCCTGGCATGTCTGAGGCACTGGGTTTGATCCTCAGCACCACATAAATAAATAAATAAATAAAGCTATTGTGTCCGTCTACAACAACAACAACAACAACAACAACAAAAATATATATATATATATAAATACCCACTCTGCCATCAGGGCAAAGCTTGGTAGATGAGGACACTGGCATTTGGGACCATTTGTGCTACTTCCCAATCCTGAATGATTACTGGTGTTCATGATTATTCAGCAAAGTTCCTCAGAGACCAATTTGAAAGGGCAAATAATCCCTGAACAGGGAAGACAAGTCATTCTACTCTCTGGAGCAAGAAAAGGAGCAAAAAATGTAGTCATTGGGTGACGTCAATTCTACTGCCTGTGTGTGATCTGTCTGCTGGTAGCTTAGTAATGAAGACTCCAGAGAAAAGGTAGGAAACATGCATTGTTTCCAAAATAACTACTGGCTCTGTGCCCTTGAGCAAGTTACTTGACCTCTCTGAGCCTCTAGTGTAAAGTGGGTGTGAAGTGAAAAAACATTTAAAATTTCCTCCAGATTATTAGAGTGTAAGGAAATTTACCAATATTATTTTTCTAACTCTAAATGAAAACCATTTGTCAGAGTTGACAAGAAACTCAGTATCAGTTGTTACCAGAGTAGGAAGGAAGCATAGCCAGCACATAGCAGCCTCGCTGGGCTAATAGTCCAGAAAACACAGAGAAGAGCCCTTCTCTGATCCATTATGGTGCCCAGAGGTGTTCATCATCCACATGGACTATGCCAAGGTGGGCAGCTCCTCTGCTTAGCTACTGGTTCTTCGGGAACCCCAAACCATTCCCTCTGGTCACACTATTTTCACTTCTCCAGTCCTTTCGCTTGGGCCAGTCCAGTTGCAGGCTGCCATGAGCCAAGGCCAGGGACCAGGGAGGACCTGAGCATGACAGCGCGTGACTCAGCCAGTCCTCCAGAAAGCAGCAGGAGCTGTGGTGAGGACTGGCAAGCTGGCCAGCGTGAGCCCACCTAAAGGAAGAAGTTGCTGCTCAGCTCCAGGGGATTCATGTCATGTGGGAACACAAGTCCAGCCTGGGATGTCTTCCGTTGCTCCAGGAAAAGTAGAAATCCCATGCTATTAAAAAAATAAACCCCATCTGAAGAGAGTGCCTGCATGGTGATGGCATTACTCTAACAGTGGCCCACAGACAGGGTGGCTTACACATCAGGGTGTGTTGTCTTAGTCTGGAGGTCAGAGGTCTGCAGTAAAGTTGCTGGTGGCCTTGGTTCCCTCTCAGGACTGGAGGAAAAGATGTGCTTGGGCCTCTTTGGCTTGTGGATGGCTGTCTTTACACTCATGTGGCTTTCTCCTCGTATCTTCTCATCAGCTTTTCTCTGCCTGTGTCCATGACCAAGTTTATCCTCCTAATAAGGACACCGGTCATATTGGATCAGGGCCTGCCTTAGTGACCTCATTTTAGTTTTACTAATTTCATCTGCAATAACTCTATTTCCATACAAGGTCAGTTTCTGAGGAATTGGAGGTTAGGACATCAACGAAGAAATTTGTCAGGGACACAATGCAGCTCATGGCAGTGGTTCCAGCCTGGACTCTGGGGCAACTTACTTCTCCCCTTTATCAACTGAAGGTTCAATCTCCAGTGTACCAAGGAGTTGTTGTTGGGGGTGGGAGGATGGAGAGGGGATCAAAGACTGAGTGACTGAGGCAATGTCACAGTCTTTTGGTATGAGAAGCCACAATCCATTCCTCCAACAGGCTATCTGCTCAGTGTGGCATCTGGAACCTAAGAGGTTCTCAGTAAACATTTGTTCATTTAGGATGAATTGAAGTAGATCAGAGTTGGACAGGAAAAAACAGGGGAGGAGAGTGTGCTGAAGAACAGGACCATTTAAAGATAACCTGGCAAGCACTGGAGGAATTCCATCCTTTATGGTGAGACAAGCACTCAGCCCAATGGCGGTGGGCATCAGCAAAATCTGTTATAGACCAGGCATTTCCCTGGCTTGGTGATAAAAAGAGGCCAGATCCTAACCTGGATAGAGTTTGGAGCTAGAGATGTTCGAAAACTTAATTTATCAATACTGACCCAAAACACAAATTATAAAACATGATGATTTGTTCATGTTATAGATCTGCATATTTACGTTGTTCTCTTATTAAAGTTTATTGTCAGAGGAGGTAGCAATTCCTTTCTGATAAAGAAGGCATGGGTTTTGGAAAACCTAGACCCACATCTGCCCTCTCCCCTTATTTGCTATGCGCTCTTGGCTAAGATAGACAGTATCTTTGAGTCTCAGTTTAATTATTTGTAAAAATTAAGGATGTAAATGTTGGGTTTCTGTTCATTGGGTTTTAGTACCCATCTTAAGTCAAAATGATAAAACTTCCTGCTTAGTTAGATGTAAGTCCTCCTTTAGAACTTTTAAATTAATTTATTAATTTTGTTTTTCCCTTGACTTTATTTTTGCATTATGAACTATATTAGTTATGTTCAAACTTAAAGTGGGTTAAACACCAAAGAAGAAAAAAGCAATTTTTTTTTGACTGATACATCTGGAAAGCCAAGTGTGGACACTTGGTCACACTTAGGAGCCTAATAATATCATCAGGGATCTGTGTCTCTCTCTGCATGTCTGAGCTCCATTAGCCTCACAGGGTAAAATACTCAGAAAGTTCTACCTTTATAGAGGCAAAAGGATTTCCAATAGTTCCTGCTCACAACAGTCTTGCAGTTTTAAATTTAGAACAAGAGATAAATTATTTCTTTGTGACTTCGGTTTTGTTTTTCTCTTTTTTAATTTTGAAGTTCAGAATCACATGCCCTATCCTGAACTGCTAGGAGAATGTAGAACCCTGATCAACAAGTGGACTATTGCCAAGACACCTTTCAAGAGCACACACCCCCTCTACCTAAGGTCTCCACTGCCTAGGTAATTATGTCAAGACACCAAAATATGACCTTCCTGGTTTTTCCTATAATGCTGTGAAGTATGACCCAACATGGCTTGGATTTAGAGAGTGAATCCTTCATTGCAGTTGACAATATAGGACTCAGAATTTTTCTCAGACTTCCTCAGAAATTAATAATTAAATAAATAGTGCTAAGAGAATTCTGATATATCTGGGGGTTTTGGTCACAGGTGTGGGAGGAACTATTAGAAGCTTATTTTCATGGAAGTTAAGGTCCCTTCTAGGGTAGGGAAAATGAAATTGTATATTCTGCAGGGAAAATATCAATCTCAGCATATTTGGGAGAAATCAGGAAAGCCTGCCTGCTAACAGGGAAAGGGCATCAATGGGCACCACCTGTGGAGGACTGTAGCAAAGCCTTGGAGTTCTCTGCATGAGCAAAGTAAAGGACACAGTGAAGGGGGTGAGGACAGCATGAGTGGGTTTCTTCCGACTTCATCTAGGAAGGGAGTCCATGTGAACACGCCCAGAAATAAGAACTGGCTTGGAGAGGGAAGAAGAAACAGACCCTTCTTGGTTATGACTTTTTTCCTTCTTCACAGAGAGTGAGGATGGTTTTTGTTACATAAGGGTGACACTAAGGCATAGAAAGCCTTAGAAGAACCAGGCTGGGACATACACAGAATTCAAGCCTTGGGCTTTCCCTTGCATCTGGAGACTGACTTTGTGCCTGAAAGCAGAAGGTATCCTGGAACTGCACTACCTCAGCTGTTTTCAGTAAAAGGAATACAAGAATATGAGGGTGAGATGGAAGGAGAGCTGTATGTCTATGGAGCGTATGGCGGAGTACAAATATAGAGGGGTTTATGCCCCACTGAATGGAGAGCCTGTTTCTACCTCAGCCTTTTCCCTCACCTGTGCACTGGGGCCAAAATCTTGACCTCCCTCCCAGGACAGTTGAAAAGTTAACTGAGGGCCTACATGAGGAAAGTGTGTGGCACAGTGCTGGCCACACCAAGTCGTCAGGGTTGGAGTCAGCTGCCCAGAAATCTCCATGTAAAAATTGACATTTGTCAACACACAGTCCAAGGACGCACTGAGCAGAGGTAACAAACTGAATTCACAGTAAACTGGAGGTCAGCCACACCTGCTCCCAGCAACCACTGCTGGAGCTCCTGAGCTGGCACGCTGAGCTTTAGCTTAAAAGGCTCCCAGCTTCTGGTGCCTCCACAGCAACTTCCTCCACCTACACCACCAGCACTGGCTTTGCCTTGAGTTTAAAACCCACTGGTGCCAACTGGGCTTCCCAGCAATGCAGCAGCTGCTGTGACAGCTCCACCTGGCACCAGTGCAGCAGCTGGAGCAGCACCCATCCTGTGACCACCTATGCACAGCTGGAAAGCCTGATCAACAAGTGGAGCCTGGAGCTAGAGGAACAGGAATGGTATTTCCTCCAGCAGGTCAACCCCTGATTGAGAATGGGGAGATCATCACCAGTCTGCACTCTGAGGTAGAGAAGGTGAGGCTGGACAAGAAGCGGCTGGACCAAGAGTTTGACTTCATCCCATCTCAACAGAAGGAGCTGGAAGACCTGCCGAGTCCACTGGAGGAGTCAGGTAAGGAGCAGAGCAGGACCGCCTACTTGTAGCAGACTGAGGAGGAGCAAGCTGGCTGAGAACATTGAGGCACAGCTGAGGCACAAGGCTGATCAGAATTCAGTTCCGCTGCGGAGGAAGGTGGAGGAGGTGACGAAAGTGTGAAAAGGCCATTGCAAGGAGCAAGAGCACAGTGTGTGAATCACCTCCTACTGAATGCAGGCCTCTTCAGGACCATGAATTTGGGGTTGTGGGGTGAGGGTTATGTTGTCTAGTTCAGGATTTCAATGAGATAACTTTTTCTTTCTTTCAAATTACTGTGCTGATGAGAGAATGGTGGTTGAACTTTCCCCATTAGCAAATAGGAAATATTCTGAGTCCTCTGGTCCAGGCAGCAACCTAGTGGGTGGTTTTTGTGTTTCATTTGTATCTTTGGCCCCTTCTCACCTAGTACAACCACCCACCTCTTCCTTCTTGTTATAGCCAAGTGATGGGGAAGTGCTGATTCACTGAAGAACAATCTATTCCCTATCTAGGGTTTGTGTTCAGCAGCCACACTGTCCAACTCAGTCTTGGGTACACTGAAAAAAGACTAAGATTAATCCCTGTCCTCTGAGGAGATGGCAGCCTACTCTTGGAGTACAAGATGTGTGCCCATGAAAATTAGCCACCCAGACAAAGAATGGGACTGACAGTGGAATAGAGAGTTTCAGAGGAGATGGGTCCCTAAGGGTTGGCCGAAGGGCAAGATTCACAGCCAGAGGACTCCCTTTGTCTGATTAATATGTGTGCTCATCCTCCAGTCTTGCCTTAGGCTCACTGCCTCCTGGAAACCTCCTGACCGTGCAAAGCCAGGTTAGGTGACTATCCTGGGGTGCCCATCGGACATTGAGCCCGCACTTCACACTGTATTGTACGTTGCCTGTGTGCTTCTCTATCTAACCATTAGATTGTGAGCTCCTGAGTGCAGGGACTGAATGTCGTTTCCCTTTGTGTCCCCAGCACAGTCCCGGTCACATGTTCAATAAACATGTTTCATTAAGATGAAACTCAGCATAACACTAGTTCACAAAAATTCCTGTTGATGTGGCCTGAGTTGCCAGAGGCAGCCACAGACTTGGTTCTGAACTTCTCATTGCCAAAGTTAACTTAATCACAAAGAACTCCAGTGTCTTGAAGGCCACAGTCAGTCTGTTGTATTCCAGTTGTCTTTTATATCTTGTCTTTGTACTTGGTTGCATTCTTTGAAATACCTATGATGATATGTTGCTTTCCTAAATAAAGTGTATGGTGAAAGAGAAACTGCTGTTCATCTGGGTAAATGTTAGAAAGAGAAAGTTGCTTTTTGTTTTGAAAAGCAGAAGCAACAAAACTACACTGTGTATCATCACCCATCAATATGTGACTGGACCTTTGGTGAGAGGGAGCAACACATGTTCAAGTCAGGCTTTCTTCTCGCAGGACAGGTACTCCAGGTGGAAGAGTCCTGCCTCAGGGGCTGTAGACCCATGTTTACTATAGAATCCTGTCTTGAAATATGTGTGAGTGCTAAGTCATCTGCCACATACGTAAGACAACTCAGTGGGTGTAAATGTCATGGTGACATTGTAGACAGCATTCCTTTTTGTCATATGGGGATAGCTGTAGGATTCAGACTTTCTGCAGAGTGGGGTTTGTCCCTCAGGTTTATCTTTCTCTTCCGCCACCCCTGTGTGTATATATGAAAGTAGAGCTGCAGCACTAAGTAAAACATGTGAAACAGCAGGAGCTCTGGTGACATTGTGGGCGCCTGACAGACAGCCAATCTGCGCTGGGCCATTCTCTGCCACCTAGGTGGTGGTGCACAGTGCATCCAGGAGACCTCACAGTCTCCTGGAGCAGCCCTGGTCCCCGGAGGCCCTGGGGGGAGAGAGTGCCCTGTAGAGAGCAGTGGTAGCAATGTCCCTAAACTCCAGAGCTCCTCTGTACAAAACTATTGAGGTCTGCCTTGAGGCCTTCAGTCTGGATGTCCCTCTCTCCTCTCCAAGAGTTATCTTCAATGAATGGACCATTATGCTGACTGATGATGCTGGCAATCAAGAAGACGCTAGGAAGGATTTTACCCTTAGTCCTGGGGAAGAAGTAGCAAAGTGTGAGTTTGGGAGTTGTTTATGTAGATGAATCATTGCCTTCTTCTCACACACACACACACACACACACACACACGCACACACACACATACACACACACAGAATGGGTGCACACAAAAGTTAACTAAGGCTCTCTCTGAAATCGTGAGTGATTTTTCTTTTCTCTCCATTCCTTTTCTTTTTTCTCTCTCTTTTTGGGAAAACTTATCTGCTTTTTTCTAAATTTGCAGTGACTAACTTGTTTTTGCTTTTATATTTTTAGAAAAGGGGCATTTAAAAGAAAAGAAACAAAAGCCCTCTCTGAGTTCCTAGGCTCCATCTTAGATCCAAAGTCCTGGGTGGAGTTGCTTAAAACCTCTCCTCCTACACTTTCCCATCAAATAATGAGGCACTCTGCCTCCCGTGAACTGGGGCCGTGCCACACTTCTGCAGGCACCGCTTTAGCCCTCACCAAATGTTGGCTGTCTGTTGAATGTACCCAGCCTGGGGCCTTAAATTAGCCATGTAATGGTTCCAATTCTTTTAATTCAATTAAATTGAATAACTTTTGATTGAATGTCCAAGTGCTATGCTGGGCTGTGGCCCTTTCTATACACAAAGCTGCCTTAATGGCCCCAGCTGGGGTGCCCGGAATGAAATTCAAGGGAGAGCTCCCCTCATTTATCCCTGCTGGTGCTCCCAGGCCCTGGCTCACCCCACCACCCTCTATGGGAATCCCCCCGCCCCCGCTCCCGGGTCTCTGTGCTTTTCGTCTTGTCTATCTGCTCCAGCAGGACACCTGGCCCCCTCTCTCTCTCTGTCCCACAGTGGTAGGGAAATTGTTCTTTATGAGATGTGGAAAAAGAGTCTCTTGGGAGAAGAGAAGGAAGTATTAGAAATTTAACATGTTTACTTTCAACAAAAATGAAGCTTTTCAGTGATTTGATATTCAACACATCACCCTAACCCGCTCCATTTCAGGGGGTGGTGTGTCCTCTGTGGTGTTCAATGGATCCTGAGGGAAGGGGTGACTGGGGCCCTCAGTACATTTGCTTTTCAGTTTTCACAACTTAATTAGAGAGATCTGAGATTATATTATCTGGATTTACCCTCACAACCTGGAACACTAGCTTAGATTTCCTGCTGTAAAGAATCCCTGGATCAAAGGTATTATATAAAAAAAATGTAAGCCTAAACAAGAAATCTACTTTCTGAATTACTACTCTTGATCTTTTTGCTACAGATTTCATTGACATTAATCAAGTTTTTCTCTTAGTGTATTGCCACATGGAGTTTGGGTGCTCTAATATAATATACAGGGTGCTTGGTTGTGGTTGCTGTTGTTTGTTTGTTATTTCAAGTACTGAAACACTGGTAATGGGAGTATAGCTATTTAAAAAAATAAACAATATCTGATTTATTTCTGTCTTGAGATTTTCCTGAGTTATAAATGAGTTTGAATTTCAAAGCAGAAAAAGATACAGTGTTCAGTGTCCTTCAGATTCTTCAAAATCCTCAAGAGGAAGAAGAAAATGGTAATCCATAAAGCAAATCTTCCATTGAAATAATTCTTCTTTTTCTAGTTCAAAGACTTCTGAACAAGTGGAAAATGTATTAATAATACTTAAACTGAAAGAAGTAATTTCCTATCCATTGTAATCTCAGTCTATCTATGATGAAACTAGTCTTAGATAAACAGAAATTCTTTTTTTGGATAAACTTATTTAATATTTTAAGTTTGTTTTAATTAGTTATACATGACAGTAGAATGTACTTCGATACATCATATATGATGGAGTATAATTTCTCATTTTTCTGCTTATACATGATGTAAAATCCCATCAATCATATAGTTATATATGTACATAGGGTAATAACATCTGATTCCTTCTACTATCATTCCTATCTCTATACCCCCTCTCCTCCCTTTAATCCCCTCTACTAATCTAAAGTAATTCTATTCTTCCCTAGCCGCCCTCCATTGTGAATTGGAATCTGCATATTCGAGAAAACACTGGACTTTTTGGTTTTTGGGATTGGTTTATTTCCCTTAGTATGATATTTTCCAGCTCAATCCATTTACCAGCAAATGCCATAATTTCATTCTTCTTCAATGCTGATTCAAAACTGAGTAATATTCCATTGTGTGTGTGTGTGTGTGTGTGTGTGTGTGTATGTGTATCACATTTTCTTTATCCATTTATCTGTTGAAGGATATCTTGTTTGGTTCCATAATTTAGCTACTATAAATTGAGCTGCTATAAATATTGATGTGGCTGCATCACTGTAGTGTGCTGATTTTAAGTCCTTTGGGTATAAACCTAAGAGTGGGATGCCTGGGTCGAATGGTGGTTCCATTCCAAGTTTTCTGAGGAATCTCCATACTGCTTTCCATAATGTTTGCACCAATTGGTAGTCCCACCAGGAGTGTGAGTGTACTTTTCCCCCCACATCCTCAACAAATGCTTTTTTTAAAACAAAAAGTAGTTTACCATCATTTGAAAAATTATAGTTCTTGAGAAAAAAAAAATCTTAGTATATCCTAAAAATAATAAAACAAAGGGGATATTTGAAGAGGAAGAAGACAAAGGAAAATATTTGTGTTAGTTTTTGGCTTTCTCCTTGCCCCTTTTCAACTATAACCATAAACTTTTTCCAGAGATTGGAATACAATTGTAATCCATTAGCATGGCATTATAAAATATCAAATATATTTCAATTTCAGGGTTCAAAATAAATCACATTAGTTTACATTTAATATTTGTGTTATTTTTCAATAATGTTATATTTTATTTTATCTAATAAATTTGTTTGAATAACCGTTTTCTAATTTTTATTCTATTTTCTGATATTTTTTATAAATTGGATTTACATTATTGCTTTATAATACTTTTTACGTGATTATATATTTACAATAAGGTAATCATTTAGTTTCTTTTATTCTTTTGATGCTGGGGATTGAACCCAGGGGCACTTAACCACTGAGTCACATCCCCAGCCCTTTTTAAAAATATTTTATTTCGAGACAGGGCCTTGTTCAGATGCTGAGGCTGGCTTTGAACTCACAAACCTCCTGCCTCAGCCTCATGACCTGCTGGGATTACAGGCTTAGCTTTACTTACTTTTTGTGTTATGCATTCTAAACATTAAGAAAATGCCTGAATGCAGGTTTTATATTATACAAAATGAGTGCCAAAATGCTTCAGGGTCGTTCTGATTTTTTTTTAATACTTTGAGGAGCTGATGAATAAAGTGTGAACCCACTGCAGTTGGGAAGAATTTTAAATATGAGGTACTTTAACCTATCTCATTCTTTGAATATTTTATAGTGAAAGAAATATAATAGTATAGTAGTCAGATAATTTATAAATAAATGTACATATATTGGTGGTGGATGTTCAGTAAGTTTTGACAAATAGGGAGTATGAATTAAAAAGCTTGGAAGTTGTCTGCTATAAAAAAACTACAGCATGTATTGTTAGAGAATCTTTTTAAGAAAAGCAAGCAAGCATTCAACAATGGGCACCACTAAAACTATCCAGAGACTCAAAAAAGATTTTCAGAAGACTAGAGTTTCCTGATTGATTACAAATATTTCAAGTCATGCTTTCTCTGGTTTAGGTTGACATCTCTACTCACCCAACTGTATAAATGCCAGACCAAAGGAAAGTCAAGTGATGCTTCCATTTTCCATGGCATCTTGTAGTGCCTTCTTGCAGGTCATCATTGGAAGGGGCGAATGAGAAGCTT
Organism: Sciurus carolinensis; assembly: GCF_902686445.1. NCBI lineage: Eukaryota > Metazoa > Chordata > Mammalia > Rodentia > Sciuridae > Sciurus > Sciurus carolinensis. Next base: position 102,198,614 of record NC_062218.1, on the reverse strand, counting down.
TTGTTCTGAAGATGTTTCCAGTATGTGGGTGAATGGCCTTCCCTCAATATCTGGTCTGTGAGGTGATTTGACTGAAGGATTCCCTCTGTCCCAGGGCACATGCAAGAAAACTATCAGAGAGCAGACACAGTGGGTTCAAACATTCATTGCTCTGTGTTTCCTTAAACAAAGGAAAATGGAGAGTCTGTATTCCTAAAGAACAGAGGTTTATTAAGAGGTACTCTGCTTTGGGAAATATCCTTTTGCAGATGGGAAGAAAATGAGTGTTGGCATCAGGTACAAATAATTTAAAGCCTCGAATGCCAGAAATTTACCACCCACATGAAGTCCTACCCTTTCCCTCATTACTGTTTGTGGCTTCAAAGGGACATTGGGCAGTGGAAATGTTGCTCTGGTAGCACTGGCAGTCCTGAGCAGTGTGTTCAGTTCCATCTGCTTGGCATGGGCGCTTGGGCAACTCTGGGGACAGTGGTCTTGATTTATCAGTTCTGAGGTGATGCCTCTATCTGTCAGTTCAGAAGGAATGTCTCCATCATCTCTGTGGAGACTTTCCTTAAATAGGGCTCACACTTAGCTCACATGTAAATTTGGATAATAATTGCTTGAGTGTTGACAGAGAACCTGGCCAAGTGCCTTGCAGAGCCAGTGGAACTGTGGAAAAGCTGCTTTTATCCTTAGCATGGATCGAATCTAGACACGAGAAGGAACATGCCTTCCAAGAATGCTTTTCTGAAATATTGTTGGGGAAATCAGACATGTGACTGGAATACATTAGGTAACTCACTCAACGTTCTAATCAAAAGCAGTTGTCATTTGATTGAAGTAGGAGACCAAGAAGGAAGTTGCTTTGTTCCACTACATGAATCCTTTGAAGTGGCAATCACCTATACCTGCAGACAAAGTTTCAACATAGACCATATGTTATTAGACATTTCAATTGGGATCTGTTTTTTTTTTTTTTACATTTAAGAGAATCTTTTAAGAATGGTGAAACAAAAGAGATTAATGGAAAAATTAAACACTTGTAAAAAAGCAACTAAACGAAAGAATACTTAGATATTTGAAAGTACACACTAATTTTGATTCATAAATATTTTGCAATTGGGACTAACAGTTTCTTAAATCTATCGCTACAATTCTAATGGAGGTAGAATCTACATTCAAATCATGTTGGTTAACATGGTGAGTTATTGGTGAGTTCCACCTCAATTTCTCAAGAACTAAGACAAATATATTCCTTGCCCTCATGTAACTTTCTAGCTGGAAGATAAAATACATATAAACATAAATAACTATTGTTGAGGAATACATGGCAACTTATTTACCTATGCATTTTTATAAGCCTGTATTCTTATGAGTTTTTTTAAATTATGTATTTTTGATGACTTAGATACTTTTTGATGTATTTTGAGGCCTTACTAACCCCTGTGGGGACCTTTTTTCCCCAGACCTAGCTAATTCCTACAGACAGCAAAGAACTAACCTGGCAGTGTTTCATATGCAGACTAATCAACCCAGAGCTCACAGTCCTAAACACATCCTTCATTGAGTTCTTCCACTGCAGACCACTATTACCCTGCCCTAATCATCTCAGGGCCAAGTCCCAAACATCTAGAAACAACCCCCTACAACCTAGAGCCTATTGCAATTATACAAACTAACCAACCCTAAGCCTACTTACTCCGTTTCATTCCTTCCATTGGAGACTATAACAAGGCTCTAGCCACAATTTCATCCCTTTCTTCTGGTTGTAGGCTGACTCTGTTGCTTCTCCACCTGATCCTCAATAGCACGGCAGGTCCCTTCCTCTGGGAATCTATGAATGCAACACACCTCTTTTCAATAATAGTCATCTCTTGAACTGTTGGACTGCCAGGCCTAACTAATTACAAAACTGTCTTACAGCACAGGCTGGTGCTTAGTTCCCTGTAGTATGGAAGACTGGATATCCCTTCAAAAACAAACCCAAGAACTCCAGATATCAACAATTAAATGCCGAATGAAACATCAAACAATTATAAAATGCACAGTTGTCTTACCATAAAGTTAAGGAAAGGCCAAATTGATGAAGCTCACAATTTCAGGCAAGAAGCCAAGCTGATGCCCCTGAGGTACCACTAATGTCCAATGACCTAAAAGGCTCTCACAAGACTTGGTCCCTTGACTTCAGACTTATCAGCTTCCAAAACTGTAAAAATGAATTTATTTTCTTCATAAATTACCCAATTTATGGTACTCAATTACAGTAACATAAAATGGAATAAGACATATATCTATGCCAAATTTCTTTTGGTTCATGGTACATCATTTTCCATTTAAAATTTTTAAACCATCTCGTCTTTATATTGAAGATGATCCTCTTTTAAACAGTAAAAATTCACTCTGAAAATCTTTGCCTTTTAATTGAACTATTGAGTCCATTTGTATTAAATTAGATTGTTGATATACTTAACTTTACACCTACCATTTATTTGTTTTCTACTTGTTTCCCAAATTCTTAGTTCATTTTATTCTCTTTCCTTGCCATCATTTGAATTAATAACTTTATTATTCCATTTCTTTCTTTTATTAATTTTATAGTGAAAAACTTTATATTCTTTTAGTGGTTTCCCTGGAAATTATTATATGCATTCTTGACTTCTTAGAGAATACCTTAAATTAATGCTCTTGTCACATTCTGAATAATGTTAAGGACTTTAAATATGTTAACTGTATTCAAAACTTGCTCCATGTTTGCAGACAGTTAGGTGTTTTACCTCTAAGAGTACTTTAAATTCTTAGAATAATTGCTCTTGATGGCATCATTATGATTACTCATTTAAAACAGTTAAAAATAATATAGATTTAGCCACATATTTACCCTCATAGTGTTTTTCATTTCTGTCCCTGGGGTTTTTCCTACTGTTCAAATCTTCTAGTATGGATCTATGTGCTAGTTATTGTTTTTAAATAGAACCAACAGTGTCTCTGTGTGTGTGTGTGTGTGTGTGTGTGTGTGTGTGTGTGTGCGTGTGTGTGTGTATGAAGAGGGAGAGAGAGAGGACAAAGAAGCTTCCTTAGTTCTCTAAAGGACATAGATCAGGATAGAATCATTGTTCAAACCCAAGGAAGTCTGTTGGCAGAATTTCTTCTTTCTTAGGAGAAGTCAGAATTTGTTTTATTGAAGACTTCAACTTATTGGATGATGTCCAGAATACTATAGAAGGTAATATTTTTTTACTTAAAATCCACCAATTTAGGAGTTCATCTCATTCAGAAAACACCTTCAATAAAAACACCCAGAATAATGTTTGAGCAAATATCTATCAACTGTGACCCAAATTTACACCTGGAATTACCCAATGGATTCTTTCAGCCAGTGTCTCCTCATATTGCTCTCCTCTGTCTTTTCCTTCCTCTTTCTCTTTTATTTCTTCAGCTGTACTTAACACGTATTAAGCCTGTTCATTGTATCCTACATTTTCTTCTCTTCTCTGTTGTCAATCTGAATATTTTACTGATCTCTCTTCCACTTCTCTAATCCTCTCTCTACTCTACCTAAATTTCTTAAATCTATCTATTGAATTTTTTATTTTGGTCATTTTATTTTTCACTTCTGTAACATTCATTAGATCATTTTCATAGACCACAGTAATCCTAATAAACTCTCCATCTTTTCATTTACTTTGGAACATACTTATACTAAAAAGTTATCTCTGGTTTATCTGAAATTCTAATTCAATGAATTATATTTTATCTGGAACTTCTCCTCCCTATTTGTGTCCAGTTTAGGGCAGGAAATCCTTCAAAAGCAAATTGGGCATATGGTATTTTCTCTGCTATTCTCCTTTCTCTGTAATCTTAATTCCTTGCAGCCTTGTATCCATGAACCTTAATTTTTATCTCACTATTACCGAGAATCTGCCATCAGCTCTTGGTGCCACTTTCTATTGGAATCTGCATTCCTTGCCAATCATCAACATGCACCTCAAGGAGGAAAATCAGCACAAATAAAGGACCCTCTCCTATGCATTCCCTTTCTCCAGCATCTTCACCCTCCAGTTCTGACTGACATGCCCACTTTGAAATCAGAAGCATGTCTGCTTATTTGTTTTGCATTTTATGCAGCCTTTAAAGTTATTCTTCTACAAGAAGTTCATTCTGATGGAAGCTACACTGCCCTAGCCAAAACAAAAGAGAGCGGAGAGTACAAATAGCATTTTAAGTGAATCTTCAAAATAAAGAGACTGAGCTTAATGATTCTTGAGGTCCTTTAAAAATTAGTTCAGACACCCGAAATGCTAAAAGATTTGGGCAGAAAAGACTTATTAGAAGTGTTGAGTCGTGAAAGACCAAGGTTCAGGGTTCTCAGGCAGCATCACAGAAGGACCAGCACTCATGCCCCGTGTTCCAGACACCTTGTCTGCATGATGTGGTCATAGAGTGTTGGCCATTCTCCTCTTGTCTGGGACAGTGTTAGTCATGCTCTTTTCTGGATGAGGATGGAGATTTCCTTTTAAATTCCCTTTGAAGCATCAAAGCATTTTCCTTTACTGCCTGAAGCAGTTTTATGACCACATAAAACAACCAAGAGATATGTGCATGACAGATTCTATCTCAACAGCTCTGTGCAAAGTTTCCTTGCAGCTGGAGAGAGTTGTTCAGACACAGAGGTCCTAGGCCCTGACACTTCCTCCTCTTCACTTTGGTCATTTCACCAAGGTGGCTCTGCTGTGATTGTCAGTAATTGAAATTGGTTAAGTAATGTTCTGTACCTTAATGTCTCTAAAATCATGGATGTTACTTGACTTCTTTGCCTTGATTTCCTCATCAATAAACTGGGGATAATTGTAATACCTCTCTCCTACGATTGCTATAAAAATCAAACATGATCATCTCCATAAAGCATTTAGCAGAGTACTGGCATGTAATGTGTTTTATAATTGGCAGTTATTGCCAATGTCTTCACAACTGGGGAAGATAAAAATAACAATTTGATGAACACATCACCCCCTAGGCATAATGAGCATTCCCAGATTATCCATAAGTGTGTTGATGCAACTGAGATATCAGGACAATTCTGCACATTGTTAGCATGCTCCAGTTTCTCAAGCTATGTGTAAAAAAGGAATTTTGAACTGAATAAAATCACATATTTATTTGCTTGTTCTGTGAAAATCCCCTTTCCAAAAAGGACTTGAAAGAACCAGGACAGGGACATGAATAATACAGCATAACATAAAATTAGATGTGAAAAATAAATTTAAAGAGGAAAATAAAGATAGGAAAATCAAAGTATATAATATATGACACAGAGCAAAATTTGGAGTGGAGTTCTAAACACCTGACATCTGATGCATTTCATCTGTGCTTGAACACAGGGAATGGATGCCAGAGTGTACATCTCAATCTGGAACAGAGAGAGACAGGTAGTAAATCTTTTGAGTCTGTTCTCCAACTTACATGAGACTGTCCATGGTATAAGTTAAAACCTTCTACAGACAAATAATATGTGCTTTAAAAGATAGCTAAATGATACCTTTGAACATGTAAGAGCATCATAGAACCTGGGACCTTCATCAGCCTGTAAGATCCCAGTGCACTGGAGGACCAGAGTGTTGGGTCCTGATCAGTAGTGGGAATTTGCTACGTTTTTGTAACTTCTCAGTGATTTTTGAACATTCAGTGCATTTTAAAATTTCTATCTTATAATCCTGCCTTTCCAAAGCAGAAAACTTGCCTTTCCTGCCTCCCTCATGGCTCATTACCCAGCTCCACAGTCAAAAAGACCCATGAAGGGCTTTGAATCAGAAGCAGTAGTGGTGAGGAAGCAGATACCACACAAAATCCCTTTTATTCCTGGCAAGAGTTATGGCTGAGGCTGAAAAGACTGCTGGCTGGAGCAGAGGTAACACTGATACTTCAGGGACAAGCATGTCTTCTAAGTACACGGCAGGGGAACAGAAGCGATGGAGTATCAAGAGCTGTGGTAGCAGGTTTTCTGTCAAACCAACTCTGCTGCATGTTGATGTATTAGTCTGTTTGTGCTATAACAAAATACCTGAAACTGGGTAGTTTACAAAGAACAGAAATAGGTCACCCTTATCTCCAACTTAGAACCAATAGGAGAAAGTCAAACACTTCCCTAACTGATCACATAAGACCCTTCTAGTTAGCCTATTCACAGCTTCCCCTGAAGAAAGCCTCCAATCACAACACTCCTGAAACCTTCCATTTTCCCCTCAGTAAAGCTTTCCCACTTCCCTACCTGCCTTTGGGTGTCTGCCAAACATAAGTAGTGGTGTCTGACCCCCTTGATAGAGCAAGCCTAAATGAATAAGCTTTGCCTGTTTTAATTGGAATGGTCTTCTTTTATTCCCACTTTGTCAAGGCCTTTCTTTAACCAGGGTCTGTTGCTATAAGCAGTAGATTAATGAGACTGGAAGCTCCCTGCATTCTAAAATGCCTCTACCTCTGTTCCCTCCACTCCCCAGGTGAGCCCCAGTCCTCAGCAGGGTCACCTTTGCCCTGAACCTGTCACTGTAAAATGCTGATGTGATAGATATTCAGGAAGAAACAACTGACCATTGCATGTGTTTCTTTTCCTGTTCTAATTTCACAGTCCCTAAATCTGGATTCTGAAGAGAAAAATATTATGTTCTAAGGTCACAGAGAGAAAGCACAACATAAAGCAGCATAATATAAAGACAGAGTCAAGACTAACCCTACTATTTTAAGGCTCTGTTTAATGTTTGTAATGCATGTGACAATGTCTCAACCTTCAAAATTAATTATTTAAAAAAAGAGGATTTTATGACATATTTTCTCAAAATTAGTTTGCTCTTTAAATATACTCCCATAATGTATTAAATGAACAATTCCTAGTTGATTTTCTAGAGTCTCACTCAAATTGCTCACTGGATATTAGGATCTTATTTGGAATATTATGAAGAACATGGTGAATGGAAACCACTCCATTGTGCTTATGCTGAATCATTAAAGATGGCACTTCTAAATGGATCATCTACTTAAACCAAATTATTTTTCAGGTTTTCTTCAGTTCTGTTCTCATTATTTCTTTCTTTATCTCTTTTCTAAGGTGTCATTCTTATGGTTAAAGTAAGGATAGAATTATCAATTAAAATAGGGAAACCCATGTCCCTAAGTACTTTGCTTGTGGGGATCACATTTTCCTTCACTGTTTATAAAGTCAGCTTATTACTGAAAGTCATCCATTCTAAAGCACACTTTTTTTCAGATTTTAAGATATCTGAAATATATATAGTATGTGTTTTATAATCAATGGTGTGTCATAGTTTGTTGATTATATCTTTTATTACCCAGTGACACTCAAAAAACAAATGGTATATGTTACAAATGATACACCTCACATCCAGTGAAATATGACAATGTGTTTCTATGAATCATTCCTTTATGTATGTTCTATTCTGTAACAGGTACTGTTATGATGTCACACGTGAACTACAACAAGCAGCCCTTGAATGGGGACACCAGTGTTCAGTGTGACCTGTGGAGCTCTAGGGCTTCTTGTGGGGAAGCAAGCAAGTAGATTAAGAGGGCAACAACTCTCTTCTTTGTCTTTTCTTTATTGTTAAACAAACGAACTCTCTACAAAAGCTTTCCTTAGAAGAGAAGGTGTGATGCTACGTCAAATTAAAAATTTTGAAAATCAACAACATGAAGATTGACTATGCACAGCTGAGTAAAGCTAGAGCCTCCCCCTGCCTCTTGAGCTCTACCCATAGCTGGGGAGGGCACTTTACTGAACTACTATTGCCTATAATTTTACCATCCCTTCCCCACTCTACGCAGGTAGTGGGCTTTGTGTTCTTCTTATTCACAGGAGCTTTGCTGTAGCGCCACAACAAGAACTGCTCTACCAGATTCTATAGGATGATACTGGCTGTCATAGGGAAGTTAAAACTTTTCTTTGGAAGGTTCAATAATTGAGTCTGCTGAAACAATTGACAATAAGCAGACTAGTGGGGGAAAATGCATATGAATTTCTTAATGTGTTCCTAGAAAGTCACACAAAAGATGACACTCATAGCAGAACAGTATGGCTGAAGCTTAAATACCCTCTTCATGGAGGAGAGGGAAGTGGGAATGTAGATACTGTTAGGGGAGCAAATGAATTTTAGGGGAGAAATGAATCCAGAGAACAAGTAATTGCTTGTGACAAAGTTCCTCTTGCCTCTATGTATGGTGTTTGATTTTCAGTCTCTTTCTCACTGATACAAGTTTAGTCTTCCTTGAATGACATTTCAGTAAGAATAGTTGAAAGTAATTGTGTTCCTCTAATTGCAGATTTGATCTTTAGGTAGATCAAGGAACTTAGATAAAGGCTTACTTATATTTGCTTCCCCCCAGGTGCTCAGTCTGAAGTCTAAAGTGGCATATTCTGGGATTTCATTTTCTTTAAACTACAACTCTGCCCTCTACCACTATCCTGCTCTCTACCACTATCCTGCAGGTTAAAAAGATGTCTGGGTCCAGGCCCAGGAATTCAGTCCCCTCTGTGTAGGAGACCTCAGGGGATGGCACATTAGTCAGGGTTCTCTAGAGGAAAGGAACCAATATTCTTAGATGATCAGAGGCTGAATAGACTCACAATGGCATGAGTATGCTGCAGAGTCAGAGAAACAAGCAGGTGTTCTCTCTCTCTCTCTCTGAGAAGCTGGAAACTTCAACACAAGAGGGACAAATGATGCAGCCCAAGTCCAAGACTGAAGGCCTGGAATCTTCCTGGAAAATCACTGGTGTGAGTTCACATGCAGAGGCTGAAGAAGCTCAGACTGATGTCCACAGGTGATGGCAGCAGTAATGGACACACCTATCTGTCTAAGAAGAATTGTGATGGCATGTACTTCTTTCCTGACCAAACAGCAAGATTTCCAAATTCTTCTACTGTGCTTTTGATCACTATTCTCATTGTAAATCTGGCTAATAGCAGTCCTCAATACAAATGCCACAACCTGAATATTGTGCTGCCTTAAAAATTTCCCCATTGAATTAATTAGTCCATCACCTTTAAACTCAGTCTCACATGAAGTTTCAGAGCATGGACTAAATATATACAAATTCTTTGCCAGAAATGTAACATGAATAGCCTCTAGTTCAAGTCCCAAAGGAATCATTTCCATTTGAAACGTCATCAACATGGACTTTACTGTCCACATTCCTATCAGCATTTCGGTCTCTAGCTCACATCAGATTCACACTGTTCTAAGATTTCTCTAGTCTTCTCCAAAAGTTTCAAAACTTCCTGAAAACTGGTTTCAAGGGCTTCTGAATCACATTGTCTATAATAATCATAGCAATGGTCCTACTTCTTGGTTCTAATTTTTGGTGTTAGTAAGCTTTTTGTTGCTGTGACAAAATACCTGGGAAAATAAACTTAAAGGAGGAAAGATTTATTTTCGCTTGTGGCTTCAGAGGTCTCACTCCATGGTGATCTTGGCAAAGCATAACATCATGGTAGGAGTACATGGAGGAGCAGAGGTCTTTACCTCATTGTGACCAGGAAGCAGAGAGAGAGGGAAAAGGGAGAGGGGGCCAGGGACAAGCTGAAACCTTAAAGGATATGCCCCCCAGTGTAGATGTTCAGAGATGGGGGTCGGCTGAGGGTGAGGATGACGATGCCTACCTAGTGCACTCAGACATTGGAGACTGGGCTCTGAAGGCACAGATCTAATTTTACTTAGGATTGTACAAGACATATATAGGCACATTATCCAATCAGGTTAACATGCTTTGTTAAAGCATAACAGAATCAGCCTATAGGTGAACTATATGTTGCGGTAGTGTAAACAAACCAAGTATGCCTAAATAATTCTGCCCAGCAACAGTCTGGACCGGGGGAATGGCAAGCTCTAGCACACAGTGTGAGGCAAGGCAGTGCAGGCAAGCTCACATCACAGTTTGCTGAGATGCTTGATAAGCAAGGCCTCCCCTCAGCCTCAGCAGCTACAAAGACCTTCATTCTATGAGTCTTTACCATTACAGTTTCTCTGTCCAGACTGTTTGGCTTACTTAGACCATGGTGTCAGCGACTGCTGTCCGATAAGCTTGAGGAATGTTCCCTTCACCCCAGGGAACTAATCCCTTCAAATAGGCTCCACCTCCTAGATTCCCTTACCTCCAAATAGCCCATTATATTATGAATCCATTAATGGATTAATCCACTGACAAGGTTAGACCCTTGTGATCCATTCACCTTCCAAATGCCTCATGCCTGAACACTTCTGTCTTAGGGACCAAGACTTCAAACCCTGAGCCTTTGGGGGGCATTTTAGATCCAGACTATAATGGACAGACACCAGTTGCATATAAGAAGTGGACAACAAGCGGACTCATATTCTCTGTTTTGACCTGTGACCCAAGAATGCCCAAAAGAGCAGGACCACAAGATCTGCAGCAACAGCGAATGTCTCCACACCTAGAGGAGTAAGAACCTTATACACATAACTAACTTAAAATGATGCAAGGCACTAATTTAAATTGTTATAGATGTCCTCTTTGTATTTGTTCTTTTTGTTTCTCAAGTAGAATATGACATAGAATTTCACTATTAAAGTGGACAAAAATGAATGGACTCCTTAAGGCAATTTAAGTTTTACACTTAGGATGAGAATACACCTTTGTGAAATCCATGGACCATCTTCCTTGGAGCTCTTAGGGCCCCCTAAGAAAATCTGCAACATTTTTGGAAGAAGGACCATAATGAGAGGATAGTAGGAGAGTGATAATAACCATGAATTCACTAGTGGGTGACCACTCTGTTTCCTGATTTCTATTAGGTGACCCTTTAAAAGTGATTTGCACAATTATAACAGATGGCAACAACTATTTATAGTCACTTTTTTTTTTAACTAGCAGGAAAGGCAAGCACAGGTTTCGGAGTCACAACAAGGATTTCAAATTGGGCTTTTCCACTTAGCAGCTGTGAGACTTAGAGCAATTCATTTAACTCTGAGCATTGGCTTTATTGTCTAGAAAATAGGGATCATAATAGAATCTACCTCATGGACTGTTGTGAGAATTAAATGAGGTGATGGATCCAATGCTCTTTGCCCATGTTCTCCACATAATAAACACCCAATAAGCAGTAACCACTACAATAAATATTAATTACTATTGCTACTTGCAAATGCAAGGCTACAAGTACTTTGAATTAAACTCAGGCAGAAACCAGTTTCTCTTCTAACTTCTCCTTCTTCCTGCTTCTTCTTCTCTTCCTCTTGATTCTTCTCCTTCTTCTTTGAATTGAATTGAACTAATGGCAAAGTCCCAGAGCTCACATATTTTCAGCTTGAGCATGACAAATGCAAGTTTCCAAATCCCTACCTACATTTACTTGGACAAGAAGCTCAGAGTTGGAGGAGAATCATGAATTATTATTCACAGTGCTATAAAAACTGAAAGATAAATATTGGCCTTCTAGATGAAAAGCATTAACTTTCTCTAAAATTTGTATAAAATGGTTTCCCACTAAGAATATAAAATAGATGATTTTGTTTTGAGAGCATTTATTATTATGCAGATTGGAGATTAAACACCCAAATATCTTATTTGCTAATTCGACATTCATGAGAAAATTAGACATGCTAAAATGTTCTCAAATTTTTGAGCAAAGTATTTTTTAAATTGTCTACACAAAAGGTCTACCATTGTTAAAAAGATATTTAAATACACACAGAAATCTCTCAAAATCATCAATCTAGATGAAGATTGTAATTCAGCCTGCAGTGCTGCTACTCCATGACAAAGCATCATGATTTTTTTTCTTAATTCTTTTATACACGTTTTCAGTGAAAGTAATGATTAATTAGTAAAACAGACTAATTGAAGTTCAGTGGTCTAAAGAGGTATTTCAGTGTCTCACAGAAATGCTAGCTAGCATTGCTTCCTTCTCTATCTTTATGGGTCTCAACTTCCTGTAGCCTTTGTTGCTAGGAAACTAGTCTCTAACAAATTGAAAGCCACCTTGCTGTTGTGGAGTCTCTTTGGAGTCTGAAATAAACCAGGCATATTGTTATTGTTATGGTTTGGATCTTAACTATGCCCCAAAGGCCCATGTGCTAACACTTGGTTATAAGTTTGTAGAGCTATTGGGAGGTGGTGGAACTTTTAAGAGGTGGGGCCTAATGGAAGGAAGTTAGGTCATTGGGGGTGTGCCTTTTCAGGGTATATTGGCACCCTGTTCCTTCTTTTTATTCTCTCTCTCTCTCTCTCTCTTTGGTCTCTCCTTCCTACCATGAGGTGAGAAACTCTGTTCTAACATGCCTTCTGCACCATGATATACTTTGTCACCACAGGCCCAAAGTGACAGGGCCAAGAAACCATGGACTGAAACCATGAGCCAAAATAAACTTTTCATCCTTTAAGTTGTTTATCTTAGGGAAATTTGTCACAGTAGCAAAAATCTGACTAACACACATATTTTGCATCCCTCAGGATTATCTGTCAGTAATGTGCCTTATGTAAGAAACCCTGAAGTGATTATTTTCTGTAGATACACTACTTATAACTCTAGTAGCACTCCAGCTCCCTTATAACGTCCCTCAGGAAAAACCTGTTAGCCTATTTTGTGTGAAATTAAGTTCCCCAGAAGTAGAAAGGTAAAAGGAGTTCAACTGTTGTTCATTTTCCCTCATTTCCATATTACACTAAATTACAGACCAACTTAGGATATTCAGATATTCATATAGGTAGAACTTCAAAGTAATAATCATTCTTATAATTGCATTCTTTTGATATTGTGCTTTTTGAATTAACAGTTCAAATCTGGAATTTGGATATATACTGGAGGCTTTTAAGCATCTCAATGATATTGAAAGTGATGAAAGTTACCAAAATGCATTTGTAAGATGAGAAATTGTGTTTTCAGGAAAATGTCTTGGTCAGTGGAAAAGAGAAATGCAGTTTGCAGCCTTGGCTCCTCCCTAACTTGACTTGGAAATATAGGTTCTCTTTAACAGCATTTTGATTCTGATGCACTTCTGTCTGTACACTTAGAGGCAAGCTCATGTATGTAAGATGCCAATCATGTAACAGCAGAAGTAATGGTTCAAGACAGATCATTAAGGAAGCACTTAAATCCAATATGGTCAATAATAAGCCACCAACCAATGATGAGATGTGGCTTAAGAAGCCTTTGGAAACCCACATAAATGCAATTTTCTCATACTAGACAAAGGTGCAAAAAACATACAATGAAGAAAAGATAGCCTCTCCAACAAATGGTGCTGGGAAAACTGGAAATCCATGTGCAGCAGAATGAAACTAAACCCCTATCTCTCACTCTGCACAAAAATCAACTCAAAATGAATCAAGGACCTCGGAATCAGACCAGAGACCCTGCACCTAATAGAAGAATAAGTAGGTCCAGGTCTTCAACATGTTGTCTTAGGATCAGACTTCCTTAACAGGACTCCCATAGCACAAGAAATAAAAGCAAGAATCAATAACTGGGATAGATTCAAACTAAAAAGCTTTCTCTCAGCAAAGGAAACTATCAGCAATGTGAGGAGGGAGCCTACAGAGTGGGAAAAAATCTTTGCCACTGATACTTCAGATAGACCACTAATTTCCAGAATATATAAAGAACTCAAAAAACTCTATACCAAGAATAGAAATAACCCAGTCAACAAATGGGCTAAGGAAATGAACAGACACTTCACAGAAGAAGATCTACAAGCAATCAATGGATATATGAAAAAATGTTCAACATCTCTAGTAATAAGAGAAATGCAAATCAAAACCACCCTAAGATTCCATCTCACCCCAATTAGAATGACCATTATCAAGAATACAAGCAACAGTAGGTGTTGACGAGGTTGTGGGGGAAAAGGTACACTCATACATTGCTGGTGAGGTTGCAAATTAGTGCAGCCACTCTGGAAAGCAGTGTGGAGATTCCTTAGAAAACTTGGAATGGAACCACCATTTGACCCAGCTATCCCACTCCTTGGCCTATACCCAAAGGACTTAAAATCAGCATACTACAGTGATGCAGCCACATCAGTGTTCATAGCTGCTCAATTCACATTAACCAGATTGTGGAACCAACCTAGATGCCCCTCAATTGATGAATGGATAAAGAAACTGTGGTATATATATACAATGGAATATTACTCAGCCATAAAGAATAATAAAATTATGGCATTTGCAGGCAAATGGATGAAATTGGAGAATATCATGCTAAGTGAGATAAGCCAATCTCAAAAAACTAAAGGACGAATGATCTCGCTGATAAGCAAATGATGACACATAATGGGGGCTGAGAGGGGGTCAAGAATGGAGGAAGGAGGAACTGTATAGAGAGAAAAGAGGGGTGGGAGAGTTGGGGGGAAGGGAAAAGTAACAGAATGAATCAAACAACATTACCCTATGTAACTGTATGATTACACAAATGGTGCCACTCTATTTTGTGTACAACCAGAGAAACAACAGTTGTACCCCATTGATGTACAAGAATCAAAATAAATAAATTTTAAAAAAAGAAGCCCTTGGAAGAACCTAAAGATTGGTTAGCGCTATTCTTCACAGCTTGTCTGCTTTTCCTTTATCATTATATATATATATATATATATATATATATATATATATATATAGTGTGTGTGTGTGTGTGTGTGTGTGTGTGTGTGTGTATTACCTCATTATATTTTAAGCTGTGTTTTCCCCCAATCATGAATCTCCTGTTGCCTTAAACAGAGTGTTTTGCCTATGGATAGCATATAACAACAGCTACCAGATTTACTCTGGTAGTTCCTCGTAGGTGGCTTCAGTTGTACCTAAATTATGCCCCCAGATTATGTATCTCTGTTGTTGTTAAAATCAGATCAGTTAAAAGAAAAGAACAAACATTTTACACACACGGTCAAAAAACTGACTGTGAAGCAAGTCATTTTAATATGATTGCATCAGAGGTATTATCGTCACTGCTTCAGTCTGTCTCCTCAGCTCAAGTAGCTGGAAAGGGACAAGGACATGCCATCTTCAGCTGTGAGAAGGGCTGGCAGTTGGATGATGGATGGGTCTAGAGGAGCAAGATGGCTGTGCATGTTCTCTGTTCTGGCTTCCACCAGAGACACCAGAGCACATTCATTTCTGGTATTTACCGTAGCTTCTCACAGCGCTAGCAGATGGCTCCCAGAAGATGAGTTCAGATAGACTAGCTTAGGATTGCTGCCTCTTAGGAACCAACAAACCTGACAATTTTTCCTCCTAGTCCCTTCTCAGGAAACTGAGTAGACTCTCTTCTGACCCCAAACACACAGGATCCGATGCAGCTCCCTGTCTTTGGCAGCAGAGGCACTTACTTATCATCCTGACACACCTATTCTTTCAAGGAGTTTTGTTTTCAGTTTCTCAAAGGAAAGTTATTCTTCTAAAAGTTTGCTAAGTTGCTTCCAAAGAAATTTTCCTGGACGTCTCTTTTGGAGTAGGAAACAGAACTCTGGTAAGCTTATTATTCCATACTAAGTAAAGATAAAGCCATTTTTCTATTTTCTAAATTATGTCTGCCTCTTGACGTAGGATATTCGTAAGAGTGGTGGGAAGCCATAAGAACTGGGGTTCTTGAAGCAAGCCATCAAGAGGCTTCGAGTTCCTCTAATATTCTTGTTTTAGTCTCTCCTCTGATTTGGGTTTCCCTAAGAGTTCTTCTTCAAAGAGAAACTGTGCCTGCAGCTGTTTCAGAACAGAAATCTATCATTAAGGAAATGAGAAGTACTTTTGATGGACTCATCAGTAGACTTTATCAAAGCCCTATTTTCATGGTGTTAAAGTATGGAGAAGGAAGAATGTTCTATAATCTTATAATTATAAGCCTTTAGTAGTCTACTGAGCTACAACTTTCACAAGTGTTTCTACAGAGTAGTGACTTTTTACCCCTTGCCTCCAAACTGTTCCCTGACTACAACTTCTCCCTGCAACCTACTCCCCTGGAGCTCTGACCTCTTTCCTCCTTCCCCTCCATTTCTTAGGTGAGAGAGAAAGGCTACAGGGGGCTGGGTCCTTCCTTCAGCTAAGACTGGCAAGGTCATTTCTTTGAAAAGTAGGCCTCTTTCATGGAGAAGAATCTGAGCGTGTGTCACCATAACTACTCTTCCCCTTCCCTACCAAAGCCAGGAGAAAAGTTTTCCTGGATCTTCACTGCGATAACCCGGTGAGGTCCTTGGAAGTAAAGCTTGT
This sequence comes from Sciurus carolinensis, assembly GCF_902686445.1. Classification (NCBI taxonomy): domain Eukaryota; kingdom Metazoa; phylum Chordata; class Mammalia; order Rodentia; family Sciuridae; genus Sciurus; species Sciurus carolinensis. The sequence continues at coordinate 102,182,417 of NC_062218.1, read as the reverse complement.
AGAAATTGGGGAACCCTCTAAGACTACTGCAGGACCTAAGGAGTTCCTCACTCTCATATTCAGCATATACTCAGTCTTCCTCAATTCATCAAAATTACCACTAAGTGTTCCTACATGTTTATGGTTTTAGTGGTTCCAGAGAAGCAGAACCTGTTTTGACTATGTGCCTGTCTCTCTCTGCATTTCAGGAGGACTGTTTCTCCTTCAACCTCAGTTCACTCATGATTCCAAGAAATCATTGATTTTTATTTTGTCCAGTACTTGTGTTGTTGTAAAGATAAGAGTGATGACTTACAAGCTCTATATATGTTGGAGTGGAAATCAGAAGTCCAAATTGGGAATAAAAGAAGTTTGTGTGTCAGGGTTCTTTGAGGAAGAATCAGTGAGACAGTGCATGAGAAGTTCTTGGCACACTGTCTAGTAGAGTATGTTTAGTAAATTTTAGCTGTTGTTATCATATCAGAGAAGACTGAAATTTTTATTTCTAACAACACATTGTAAAAAATAAATATTTTACTAAAAATGTTTTTTCTTTTCTAAAATAACCTAAAATAAAAGAAACTATTTTAACTAGGCTACATGATCTGGCCAAATAGTACAATATTAAAACTGAACACCATCCAATTTCTAAATTATGCCTTCAGTTCCAAAAATGTACAATTCAGCCTGGTCATGCTTCACTTATCAAAGCACACTTGCCCTTGGCAACAAACCTCTCAATTTCTGTGATTTGATGATTACTTTTTAAATGTACATAATTAGATGCCAGGTGATGTGTGATATAAAATTGATTTTCTCTGGAGTTGTTCACAGTGTGATGAGAGTAACATATAGGTGGATGGCTAATTATAATACTGTACAATGAAAGTGGGGTAAAGAGAGGGCAGTGGGTTCTTTGGAGGAATCTGTGAAAAGTTTCTAAACTCAGTCTGACTGCAAATTCTAGTTCTGCCACTTGCAAAAATTGGTAATGAAGTCTTGGACAATTGTTTAGTCTCTCTGTATCTCAGTTCACTCATCTATAAAGTGGGACTCATGAAAGAAATATAGCATAGGTTTCAATGCATGTAGCTTGGGCACAGAACCTGGGTCAAACTAAGTACTTGGTAAGTTTAATTCCCACTATTAGTTAGGAACAAAAAGGTGTGACAAAAAGTTACTTGAGCTTGATGGCAAACACTGGGTCTTGTTTCTGAAGCTATCCCAGTTGCCTGGCCCACAGTAAGTTCTTAGCATATCTGTCAAGTCAATGAATGATTCAACAAATGAATGAGTCATTCATTCTGCAAGACCTCATGGAAGGGGCCCCAGGGACATATTTGAACCTGGTTTTGCAGATTAAAGAAGGTTTCACCAAGTGGAGAAAGGAGAAAAAACAAGCAAACAAAAGCAGCTACACTGCTCTGTAGATGTAGTCTGTACATAGGGGCACTGAGGTTCCTGGGTTTGCTACCACTTTCTCAGCCCTGGTCCAACTTGGTTTTCAGCATTCCTAGGAGGATTATCGTCAGGCCTTAGTGACTGCCCTTAGAATCTAGTTCTAATCCTGTTTTCAAACTAGAGAAGCCCAGGTAGAAAGCATTAGTTTATGGCCTCTAAAAGGAAGTAACCAAGCAAAACCAACTCTGCAGGGCAATGAGATGTCACTGATTTCAACTGAGCCAGGTGCTTCCCTCTTAGCTTCCTCAGTCTGAACAGGGGTAATTTCAGGAATTGATGACATTTCACATTGTAAGTTAGTTGATTTGCTGACCATGTTTAAGGATGGAAATTCAAATGCATATTATGGGACTAGGGTGTGTAGCTCAGTAGTAAAGCACTTGTCTAGCATGCAGAAGGTCCTGGGTTTGATACCCAGCATACACACACACACACACACACACACACACACACACACACACAGACAAAATAAGTGAGAAGGAAGGAAAGGCAAGCAGACAGATTACTGATGTAAGTAATTAAGCTCTAAAGAATTTCTGATTAAGAAAATAAAACCAGAATTTTAGGCATGGAAGCATCAAGCCTAGGCATGGAAAATACCCAAACTACTTAAACTATCTTAGTCTCCCTCCATAGCTGGTGGGGAATTGTAACTCTGCCAAGTCCCTATGGTCAGATTTGCAGCACTGTGGATTTTCATAGAAAAAGCAGGTCAGGTCAATATTCCAGATGTTTCCAATGATCCAGACGTCTGGTGTGATGGCCAGGCCTCTCCAGATGGCTACTGAATATTTCATCTTCTGCCTGGATGTTGGCTGCCATCTGTACACCCAGGCTTAGAACCTAGCAGGACGTCAGTCAATACCACGTTGTCTGTTAATTAGAGATTGACTTGAGTACATTTTGTCCTCTGGCTGCCGGCTGTTTCAGTAATCTTCCAGCCAGACACATTTACCTGAATATTCATGGTCACTTGGAAGGCACTCGGCACTCACACTCTGACTAATCATTTAATTCTTCCCACCTACCTGTCACGGTCTGATCTTTCTCTCTATTGACTGGGCTTTTATTATTTCCCTTGACGAATTCTGAAGATTTCTGGAGACAATGCTACAAAGTGACTTGATGATTGACTGACTTTACATGAATGTTGTCCATCCAAGCAATTTCTATTTGCTGGTGAATGATGCTTTTGCCTGTAGGTGGTTCAGTGGTCTCCTGTTCTCCAGTTTTGGCCATCTCCCTTTTAGGGCAAAGGCTAAAATCTTTACTGTGGCTTAGAAGGCATTCTAGGAAATATCCCTAATCTCCTTTTTACTTTTATCATACTTGCTTTCTTCTTCAAAAGTAACCTTCTTTCTCTGGCATTTGATCTTTCCACATTCCAGAATCCCACTTTCCCTTCTTCCCTAACTCATTAAATGCCACTCAACACCTTTGTTCAGGGAAGGTCTTCCACACCAGCTCAGTGTGCTTAACCTGCAGTTCTATAGCATCCTTTATACAATTGCCAGGTCTCTAACTCTCTCTTGACAGTTGTCCCTGAGCATGTATTATACCAAAGGTTTGCAATCATGTGTGTCTTTCAACGCATATCCTAGTACCTGGCATACAGTAGCAATCAGTCAATATTTGCAAGTTATGAAAATGAGAGAAGTAGAGATTTAACTTGGCAAGTTCAGAATCAATATAACAATATTGAATCAATTATTCAATTGAATTAATTATAAAAATATCAACGAGTTATTTCCTTGACCATTTCTCCTATTAGTTAGGCACTGTGTAAGATACAAAATAATAATAATAATAATAATAATAATAATAATAATAGAAAGTAATACATAGTCTCTTTTTAAAAAAAAAACTATCTAGTTAAAATACTTGCTAGATGATGACCAAGATAACAGTGTTTACCTTATCTCATTTAATCTGTAGACACAGTAATATTAGTGACCAGATGGATGATTATTATTCATTTTCCCCCATTAGTTTCTCCATGACCATGATTTATATAGAGATTTAGGATGTTGGGTCCTCAGGCTTCTCTTCTTGAGGTCTAGTTATTCTCTCCATTTTAAACAGTAATTGGTCCATAAGTGGCTTTTCTGCATCTACACCTGAGATCATCTCCAATTGCTTAGCAGTTCTGCTCTCCTCTAGAAAGCTAGCTATGGAACCTGCAGGACAGAGGAAACACTTCTCTTCTCTTTCATGGTGCCTGGGCTCTAGGCCTGTCTACCCTTCCTTCTTGGAATAATGCAATGGGAGGATGGTTTGAAATCAGGCTTTGAATTTTCTCCGGAAGCCAACCACCTTCCTAGGGAGGACGAAGAACAGTTTTTCTTCATGGTCATCCAGGTCTGTGGAATGGTGACCGAGGCAATGGAAAATTTCAGGCTACCTCTTCAATTGGCATGGCACTTGCTTGAGGTTCTACTTTTACAGTGTTATTTCTTTAGCTTGAATTCTATGTTAAATTATAATTTTTTTTTCTGGGCATGGAGTTAATTTTCTAAGTGATATGAGGTAGAATGAGACCATAGTTGAGAAGTTTGGAACAGAAGGATAGTACAAAGATAAATATGTCATGAAAGTCATTCATGAGACATATGTGGTGAGAAACAAGGGAAGGAGGATGAGATGGAGCCTGGGAAGGCACGGGTAACTGTGGTAAGATGGAAAGAATATCAGACAGACCCAGCTTAGTCCTAACCAAGTGATCCAGGGCTCTCACCTCTGTTAAATGAGAAGAATGTTCCTTACCTGGAAGAATACTTAATAGACTTTAAATAGAGCATACTGGTATTTTCTGTAAAGTGTAGTACATGTAGTCACTGTGAGGTGATGTACTAGAAAAGTGTTAAGCCAATGGGTTCTAGAGCCAGACTATCTGGACCTAAAATATGGCTCTATTGCTCATAAACAGCATGACCTTAAGAAAGGTGCTGCATTTATTCCTGTGTAAAACAGGGGTAAGTAGTACAGGTACTTCATAAGACTGTGAGAATTAAATTGAGTTAACATGTATAAAGTTCTGAAAATAGTGCTAAAAGATTGTAATTGCAAGCTTAATAAAACTGAGATATGATAACAATTATGAAGATGGTGGTGTGATGGTGATGGTGGTGGTTGAGGAGGTGTAGTGGTGGTGGAGGTGGTGGTGATAATGGTGGTGGTAGAGGTGATGGTGGTAATGGTGATGGTGGTGGTGATAGTGGTGGTGGTGGTGGTGGTGATGGTAATGGTTGTGGTGGTGGTGGTGGAGATGGTGATGGTGATGGTGATTGTAGTAGTGGTGATGGTGGTGGTGATGGTGGTGGTAGTGGTGGTGGAGATGGTGATGGTGATCATGATTGTAGTAGTGGTGATGGTGGTGGAGGTGGTGGTGGTGATGGTGGTGGTAGTGGTGGTAATGGTTGTGGTGGTGGTGGTGGAGATGGTGATGGTGATCATGATTGTTGTAGTGGTGATGGTGGTGGTGATGGTGGTGGTAGTGGTGGTGGAGATGGTGATGGTGATCATGATTGTAGTAGTGGTGATGGTGGTGGTGATGGTGGTGGTAGTGGTGGTGGAGATGCTGATGGTGATCATGATTGTAGTAGTGGTGATGGTGGTGGAGGTGGTGGTGGTGATGATGGTGGTGGTGGTGATGATGGTGGTGGTGGTGGTGATGGTGGTGGTAGTGGTGGTAATGGTTGTGGTGGTGGTGGTGGAGATGGTGATGGTGATCATGATTGTTGTAGTGGTGATGGTGGTGGAGGTGGTGGTGGTGATGATGGTGGTGGTGGTGATGATGGTGGTGGTGGTGATGGTGGTGGTGGTGGTGATGGTGGTGGTAGTGGTGGTAATGGTGGTGGTGATTGTAGTAGTGGTGATGGTGGTGGAGGTGGTGGTGGTGATGATGGTGGTGGTGGTGGTGGTGGTGGTGGTGATGCTGGTGGTGGTGGTGATGGTGGTGGTGGAGGTGGTGGTGGTGATGGTGATTGTAGTAGTGGTGATGGTGGTGGTGGTAGTGATGGTGGTGGTGGTGGTGATGGTGGTGGTGGTGGTAGTGGTGGTGGTGGTGGTGGTGGAGGTGGTGGTGGTGATGGTGGTGGTGGTGGTGATGTTGGTGGAAATGGCAGTGGTAATGGTGTAGTGGAGGTAGAGGGTTGCCGCCCACGGCAACAATTGCGCGGGTATTTATCAAAGGTGGACTGGAAACTGAGCTACTTCTATTTCTGAGCTGCTTCCTTACTTGCAGAGGATAGAGGAAATGAGGCTTATTTGCTTTGAGAGGAGAGAGAGAGGCTTTGCATAAGAGAGAAAGAGAGACTTTGCTTAAGAGAGAGAGACTACACTTTCAGAGATCTATATCTTCTTAGTTCTGCTGCTTCTTAAAGGTGCATCCTGCATCCTGTGAACTAAGGGTGCGTCTATCTGAGGTGCTTCTTAGTAATGCATCCCGCGTACTGCGATCTGCCTATCTGTGATCTAGAGGTGTGTTCTCAATTCTCCGCTCTGTGATCTGCCTTCCGCCGCTGCCTGCTGCTTCTCTCTGTGAGCTGCTTCTATCTGCTTGCTGCCTTTTCTTCTTCCATTCTGCTAGTGGCTTCTCTCCACTTCTTTCTGCTAGCTGCTGCTCCTTACTGTCATGCTCCGCCTTCCGCCTACGACCCACTTATATTACCTCCAGGAAGCGGAGAGTAGGGCCACGCCTCTTGCAAAGATTAGGCAAGAAGCTAGATGTCTGAGCAGGCACAATTAGGAGTGCTCGAGAACACATGCGCATGCATTGTGTGTGTGGACGATAAATCACCTGAGTGTGCTTATGTCAATTAACCTCCTTGCTGCCGACAACCTCTGGCTGACTGCCAGGCACCATCCTGGCGCCATCTGCATGGCACAGCCCCCAACAGTAGAGGTGGTACAGGTGGTGGTAGTTGTGGTAGTGATGACAATGGTGGAGATGCTGGGGGGTGGTGGTGAAGTTGGTGATAGTGGTGATGGTTATGATGGTGGTGGAGGTGGTGTTAGTGGTGATGGTGGTGGTGATAATGGGGGGTAGTGGAGGTGGTGATGGTGATAATGGTGGGTAGTGGAGGTGTTGGTGGTAATGGTGATGGTGGTGGCGGTGGTAGTAGTGGTGGTGGTGGTGATGGTGGTGGTGGTGGTAATGGTGGCAGGAGTGATGGTAGTGGTGGAGATAATGGTGGTGTTGGTGTTGGCAGCTTCTAGAGGTATTGAGGAGTGCAAGCAAAGATTCAGGAGTTGTCCAGTTGAGTTCAAACTTTGGTCTTCTCTCTACTAGAATGAGCAAAATGGTTAGTGTAATTCAGTTGTTATTATTATCATTAAAAAGTCAGTGTTTACAGAGACTAAATATCAGAGTTAATAGACCTGGAGAAGGATGAACAAAGAATCATGAAAAATCAAAAAGATATTAAGTAACTTTGCAGGGATCCCAGTTTTCTCTAGCTTCTGGGTCTAACTCAGAAAGTCTCATGGCTTCTGCAACTCTATCTTTGTTTCTCCATTGATTTGCTATCCATTTAGATAACACATATTGATTGTATTCTGTGTGCCAGACATGGGCCCAGCATTTTAGGGGGTTTATTCCATTGAATCTTCCAAATGTCCCTGTATGAGAACCATGTTTCATAGGACAGGAGGCACAGGGAGATTTAGTTACCTTGTCCAAGGCCACAGAGCTACTAAGGAATAGAGTCTGAAATAGAATCCTGACCCCTGCAAGTCCTCTCCACGAGGCCACTGCCTCTCTTCCCACATTCCTAGTGATTTGACCCAGTCAGAACCATCAAGCTGGACTCTTCTGAATCAAACCTCAATTGTAATGTTTCTCCTTACAGTTCTTAAGCTGTATAAAGGCAATATATCTACATTTAAGCCTTGCCAAAAACCCTGGCAGGAGACTTAGGTTGACTTTTTAGTGGATAAGGCACTCTGGGGTTGGAGAACAATGGTTATCTTAATAGAAGCAGAAGAACACAGTTTAAAAGCATGGGTTCCAGTATCAGACAGCCCCACAATATCTCTGTGACACTGCAAGAGTGATATACTGTCTCTGAGCCTCAGTCTCTCACTTATGAGATACCTACCTAGGGTGTTGCTGTAGTTAGAACACAGTAATATAAGTATTTATTCCAACATACATACATTCATATACATTCCAGTAGAGCCTGGTGAATCAAAGTTAACTTATCTTGCTACTAGGTAATTGCATGTCTGGAGACCCAGAACCCAACCTGGTTATCAGTGTTGAAGTCTTCCCAGAGGAGAGGCATTGCAGCACTTACAGATTCCCTAATTTTAACTTACAGATTCCCTAATTTTACCTTCTAGATTTTGAGCCTCTCTTCCTGTTGAGTATTTCTAGAAATGCTGCAAACAAAGAGGCTACCTGCCATTGATTTAATGCAGCTTCCTGCATAGTTCAAGTATCCTTCAGAGTATTGTACAGTGGGGTCAGGAAGGGAGAGATGCTAGGAATATGAAATATTATTTGTTCCCAAGAAACCTTAAGATGAATAGACCTCCTGTGGAATACTGAAATTTGGCTGTTGTTTTATTCCATGGAAGACAAAAACATTTTAAGATCATTTAATTATTCTTCCTTGCATGTGATTCAGATAAGGTATTACTCTTATAGAACCTGTTTTCATTTTTATTTTGAATGAAATTGAACAATTAACCCCCCAGAGAATTCATGAAATCAGCTAGAGAAGATTTTATTTTAAATTAAAAAAAATGCATTCTTATTAAAAGTTGCTAAATTCCTGGCTTCCTTTAAGACCAGAATAAAATGAATTTTATGACTTTGTGGCAAAGCCAAATTTCTATTCTTGTAACTTCAAAAACAGATGATGCAATTTGAACGATGTCCAACATAGATATGGTCCTAGAGCTAATTAAAACCAATCTTCCTACAACCAGGTAGCCTCTGCCTTTTCCACATCTGTGACAGAGGTACACACAAAACTTTTGCCTAGGAACAAGGATGAGAATAACAAAATTCAAAATTCAGAAAATGCTTCTATGAGGCACAGTAAAAACTATAGAAGATATTTTAAAAGTTAATCTAAAATCAATAGTATTACTGTTAGTGAATTATTGATATAAACTCACTCTTACTGCCCAGTCATATCAACTTTTCCCTTAGCCAAACTACCTCTCTCAGTGTTGTCTTTCCTAACCACAAACCTGTCTTTCTTAAGTTAATGGTTCTTGACTGCTCTGTTTCACATACTGGTAATGGAATATATTTCACAGGGATATCACCAGATTTTATGACATGGATTCTGGGGCTAGGGATGTACTTCCCAGAATCCATTTTTCATTTCTAGTTTTGGAGTTCCTGTGGAGTACCTGCTTTGTGTTTCTTCTCAGTTCCTATAGTCTGAGTAGTTCTGGCCCCAAGCCTATACGCAGAAGTGGGCATGTGGCCAAGGCAAAACTAAGCAGCATTCTTTCTCTCTCTCTGGCTCAGGAAAAGGGCACTTGACCTATGCAGATGGGTTCAGAACTGGGCACATGACCTAACTGAGGCCAATAAGATCTAACCCCCTAGTTCAAACCTTTGTGAATAGAAGATAAAATTTTCCCTTTGGTTTTGAAGAATTTAGGTTTGGAACTGATGTCACTATGTGAGGTTTGAAGTTAAAGCCAGTACAGAGTCAAGGGAGGAACCTTGACAGAGCTAAGAGTGGAAAGAGTCTGTGTCATGGTGATCTTCAAACCTCTGGATCTGGTCAAACCTTCATGCCTGCAGCTACTGGACTCCCCATACAAGAGCTAATGACTTTCCCTTTGAATTGAGTGCATTTGGAGTTGGTTGTGAGGGACTCTTCATTTTAGCATTGTAAGTCTTACATCCCAACACACCTCTCAATCTTGAACAAACTTGGACAGTAGCTTACTCTTATCCACTGCCGGCAAAAGAGCCCTATCTAACGCAAAGGTGTGTGATATCCTTTCTTTACAACTGAGGATAGATGATGTTACAGTGCTGTGTATTGCTGTGCATTGATGAAACGTTGAACTAAGTGCCTCTTGCGACATGAGGTGGGATTCAGCACAATTTGATATTTTAAAAAAGGTAGGTAAATCAGAACAAAAGGGAAAACTTTTGTTAAACAGAGCAGAATGAAGTCAAGGCATGAAAGAAAGATAGTCTCTTCACTGTGACCTCCAAGGATTTTGCTTCTGAGTATCTAAAATGAGGGGATTAAGGCTGTAAAGAGTTCTGGTCTATAAGCAAGAGATGTTGGCCTAGGAATAGTGCCAATTCCGTGAGTGTTTGTATTTTTTTTATACTGCTAGACATTTTCTTCCTGTACTATGTTATTGCAATTACTGGATTTAGGTGTTATCTTAAATATTTTCATTAATGCATTAAAATTTTAGTTTTCAAATATGTGTCATAACAATTAAAGGATCAAAATAGTTGGACTCATTAATACTTTCCCCCTTGAAATACAGTTTGTGTAGAGACCTCATGTTCTCTTCTGAATTTTAAGATCCTCAAGGACAGATTTAAAGTTTGCTTACATTCTATCTTCCTTCCCCTTGAAATGTGGTTTGAACATCAGTGGCAGACAAATATTTTTGGAATAAATTAATCTGAATCCTCTTAGGGCATAGGAATCTTATAGAATTGAAAGAGTTTTAAGCACTTTACTGAATATGGATCTTTTGCAGTCATTAAATCCTCGGGATGATTTGAGATGACTGGATTGCATTTCAAGGGTTTGAGTATCCACTGGGAACTGGAGGAGCTGTAGAGAATTCTTGGTATTTGAGAAGATTTGTGTCTGCAACAAAGAAGCTTTTCAGAAGTGGTAATTTTTTTTTCTTTTTAATGCTAGCGGGGGTGAGAAGTGTTAAGAGAAGGAATTATAATGAAACTTCTTTTTTTGGAGAAAGGAAAAATAAGGATGGCAAGAGATCCAGAGAGGAAGAGAGAAATATGTCACTCTATAAAAAAATCAACAATCTCTATTTCTATTATTATCAGGGCCAATGGATAACTTTGAAGTTGAGAATCAGAGACTATAATTCTATGACTAGAGGGTTACTTTGTTTTCTTCTTTATTGGAATTTGAATCAAGAAATTAGAACTTTTAAGTTTGACCTTATGTGATATTTGAATTTAAGAGTTCCAGGGTACTATATGCACCCATATAATTTATAACATAAGGCATTATAAGGCATATGTGTGTGTGTGTGTGTGTGTGTGGTGTGTATGTGTGTGTGTGTATATATATATATATATATATACACACATATATACATACATATATATACACATACATATATATATATACATACATATGTATATACATAATATATATATACATATATACATATGTGTATATATATTCCTGAAATGTATTTCTATAAATATATACATAAGTATACAAAGCCTGTAGATAATTGTATTTAAGAGCTAAAAAATTGTAAATTCCATGACTATGACTTAGTAATATCAAGTCGCACCATCATTCCAACAGTTTGCTCAAAGGCCATAGAGTCTTAGAGACCTCTGCTTCTTGTAGTTTTATGTCATATCAGGATTTAACATTAGTTAACACAAACAAAGTATCTGTCTTCTTCAAAAATGTATGACCTCAAGGTTCTTCTGTAGAAGCACAGCTAGTCATTCCTCACTGTCCACAATCCATTCTAATTGAAACTGTTGGCTCTCTCTCCAAGAGTGAGACTATAATGAACTAGATAAGGTCAGGGATCCTGGGCTTGAATTATGGTTTTGCTGTTATTAGTTCCATTAATTTATCTTGTGTGCCCTCATTTTATAAATGAAATTAACAATAGTAACAACCTAGAGGTTGTTAGGAACTAATAAATATTAGTGAAAAGGAGAATACTTGTCCTTGTAATCAATATTCACTCCTACTAATATGATCCCAACATTGTCACCTTTAGCCACAGGTGATGGACCAGGAGTGGCTTTCTACCCCAAAGAGTAAGAAATTGACTTGTAGTATGTCAGAGTCAATTAACAGAGAGCTCTAGATCTGAAATAACCTACAAATCAGAACAGAGGTTGCTGCTTTTGAGTCATGGACACTCATAAGTCCTGAGAAGCAGCCTAGTTTGAGCAGAGCTTAATAGATGTGAAATGTTGTTCAAACCACTTCACAGGTACTCACTCATTTAATCCTCAAAACAATATCACAAAGTAAATATTGTTTTGTACCATTTTACAGAAGATAAAACTGAGGCACAGAGTGCTTAGGATTCAAACCCAGGAAGTCTGGTTGCAGAGTCCACACTCATCTACTGCATCTACTTCTATTGAGTTAAGTGAGTAAGTGAGTAAATGAGTAAGGAGAGGAATAGAGCGAGGAACAGAGAGAAGGCAGGGCAGGAGCCTGTGACTGGCTGCATGTCTCATATGGTCCACTTCCGACTCATGGGTTCCATGAAATGCACATAAACATCTCAAGAAATGTTCTCCTTCTGCTCTATCTAGTTTGAATGGCTTATTCTAATTTGCTCACTCATAAGTAAAACTCCTTTCTAATTAGTGACAAGCAGGATCTAAATCGACCAACAGAACACCATGCTTAATCTCACAACAAATGACAACTCATAGTTATAGGCACCTGTAGACCAATCAACTGATGCTCCAACAGAAAAAGGAGAAAAGCTCATAAATGGATATCAATTTGAAATTAAGTTCTGGATTCAATCAGTTGCAGGAGGCACAACTCATTGTTGTAAATGAGATGAATTAGTTTCCTCCACTTTAGAACTAAGGTTTATAGAAGAACAGATGGCACCAAGATGCAGTTGCTACATCTCAATGTCACCTCAGATAATTTGCAATCTAGCTTTTTGGCTTTTCAAAAAAAAAAAAAATCTCTGTGTCAGCTTTCATAGTTAAAGTAAATGGTAGTTTGAGTTGGGCAAAAGATATTTTAAATTAGGCATCTCCATGGTAATCCAAGTCACCAAAATAGGTCAGAGTCAGACTATGTTTAAAAAAAAATCATGGGAAGACAGGGAAAGAAAGACATTGTGATGTTCTACAAAGAAGAAAGAAGCTATTTTTTTTCTTATAAAAATGTGATTCACTGAAAGCTTTAAAAACTTAAAAGTCTTCTATCCAGTAACATGTCATTTGAAGAAATGCCAAAAGGGAAGGGGAGAAAATTATATTTGACCTATCAAATATGGTAGCCATTGAAGGAGAAACACTGGCATGAAAGGGTTCTGAGCCCATACAGTTTCCTCTGGTTGTCCCAACATTTTGCTTCATCTCTTTCGTTTTATCTAAGTTTTGCTCAAGCCCTAGATGGCTAGAGAAGAGCCAAGTTCCAGGCTTTCTGGCAATGAGCTGAACTTCATTCCTCATGTATGAACTCAATTTCAGAAAGCATCTCTCCCAGTGGAAAGAAACAGGCAAAAAAAAAAAAAAAAAAGTGGAAATTTGTACAGCTCGGTTCTTGAATAGATTAAGGAAGGTAAACTCAGTGAATTTGGAATAAAAGATGGATTTCCCCCCTTGGGCAGTACAAAAAATGTACAAGTCCATGTCCATCATAAATGTCAAGCTAATTAACTACCACAAAGAATCACATTTCCCTATGTGTCAATTCCCTTTTATGAACAAACTGATTGAAAGAATGGCAGACACGTTATAAAAATGCAGGGACTTTTAAGCTACAGGGTCATTGTTACCTGCCGTACTGTGACCAAGTGTTTTGGGTTTCCTGCCTGCCAGATTTCTTTGTGTTCCACCCTCATTCTCTGATTTTTCAAGCCTCCAACTCACTCTGCTCATTATTTCTTCCACTCCAACATTTTGCCTTTCACGCACTGGATTAGTATTGCACTGGGGATTGGAACAAGGAGAGAAGTCAAAATTGAAGGGAGAGCTAGTGTATGTTGGAAGATGCATGGAGGAGAAACTGAATCAATAGGCCAGAGAGGAAGGAGGTCTAAGGGACTGACTTCATGATGTGGCCTGCACAGTCACCCAGAGCCCTTTGTTAGAAAGGACCTACCCTTCATTCTATGCTCTACTGTCACCATCTTGAAATTCTCCATGATTTTCAGCAAGGATTCTCATATTTGCATTTTGCATTGAGTTCCACAAATGACATAGCTGGTCCTAAAGGTCTAAGGGAAAGGAGACCAGGGGTTGAATGACAAGGAGAAAGATCTCCTAGGAAATTATGGCAAATAATGGTGAACACCCGAGGTCCAAGTCACCAACTCACCAGGACTGAACACTCATAACCATAAAAGTGAAAGGAAGAACCAGCAAATAAGGAGTGTGCAGAGATCTGATTATCCCAGATTGAGAAGGTGCTGTCCTTTTTTTCCCTCCACCATTTAACATACCAATCCCTTAAAATACATGTATAAAATATAAAATGAAATTCCTTTGGTTGAAGGTTATTTCTGTTCTCAGACAGTATATACATAAGATAATTAGTCATAGTAGCTATTTATCTTTATAAGGAAAGAAATATTTGTCATGGACTTCCTATACAAACCATTCTTCTAGGAACTATGGGAATATTACTGAGTAAGGCATACAGAAGACTTGCATTCAAGATTATATTCCAGTGAGGAGACAGAAAATGAAACTCAAAAATAAGTAGATAAAAATGATAACATGTGGTACTGACATATGCTACATAAAAGATAAAGTATCAAGTAGAGACTGAGCAGGCTGCTTTAGGGTGGTCTGGGTGGGCCTTTCTGAGGGGATGTTCTGTGAGTTGACAGATGAGAGAACAGAAGGCAATTCTGCCCAGATCTCAAGAAAGACTCCAAGAAGATGAAAGGACATGTGCAGAGGCTCTGAAAAAACAACTAGTTTATTGTATTTAAGGGACAGGAGATGGACAATTTGGCTAAAATCTAATGGATGACAGGAAGAAATCTTAGACCAAAAAGTCAGCAGAAGTCAGAACACCTGGTAGTTAAGAGCACGAATTTAGATTTCATTCAAAAAATAATGAGAAATGTTAGAGAATTTTATAGTAGGGAAGAAACATGTTCCAATTTACATATTTTAAAGAAAACTCTGCCTCCTTTTAGAGAGTAGATGGCAGGGGTATACAGAAGGAAGATGAATCAGAGGTCATGAAGGTGATTCAAAAAAGAAACTAATAGCTTCAACAAGAGTAGTAGCAATGGATATGGTAAGAAAAAAAATTGAGTTCAGGACAGATCTTGGAGAACTGACTGCATTTCCTGATGATTAGATGTGGGATGCTACAGGAAAAGAAAAAACATGGCTAACTCCCACTGGATTAGACTGAGCAACTGGTAAGATTGCAGCCCCATTACTAACCCAGAAAGGTTACAAAGAAGAGGATTTTTCTGTTTGGGGGATGAGAGTGGAAAGCAAGAATTCTTTTTGATCCCTTTACACTTGAGGAGACTAATAGATATCTAAGTGGAGATGTTGGATAGGCAGTTAGGTATGTGAGTCTGGTCATGGAAGAAGTCTCACCAGGACATATGAGAGAAATATTGATGTAATAATGTATTTTGAAGCCATAGAATGGGATTAGAATTATCTTAAGAAAAGAATTTAAGCAAAGACAATAAGAACACTAGAGATGGGGCCATGGACACTCTAAGTGTAGAAGTCTAATATGATAGTAGAAAGGGGATGTCACAGAAACAGAGATGAAATATTTTAAAATGGGAAAATAATTAGATATACACATCCGATGAAACTCAAGATAGAACAGAAAAGAATGACTTGTTTTTGACAAGATGGAAGTGCTTAACAATCTTGAGAAGGACCATTTATGTACAGGGATTAGAAGTAAGAGGAAAAAAGTGTCTAATCAGTGTGGATAGCAAAGAATGAGAAGTACATATGGGAATACAGTCAGTGAGCACGACAGCATTTTGGGGAGAAGGAGCTAAAGAAGACTTCATTATGTAAATGTAAAAAAAATAAAAAAATAAAAAAATAAAAAAAAATAAAAATAAAAAAAAATACTTTTAGAAAAATTTTATTTTAAGGAATATTTTTTATGTATATGCAACTCATTTAGTAGAGAGGAGGAAAATGACAATGCAGATAATAGAAATTTTTTTGACCAACTTCCACTTCACTTCAGACTATATTAACTTCCCTTCTCTATTTCTTTTTGAAAGTGTTCTGATGACCCCAAGGTTGGTGTTCCATGCTCCACATTTCTGGCTTCAAACCTTCTAATGCCTATGTTGTAGAATGAATTCTATCTCCCCTAAATGCACATGTTGAAGCCCTAAGCCCCAATGTGACTATATTTGGAGAAAGGGCCTCTGAAACCATGAGCCAAAACAAACTTTTCCTCCTCTAATTTGTTCTCTTCAGGTTTATTGGTCACAGTGAGGAAAAGCTGACTACCATAACTTCTGTCATACTTGCTGGCAAACCTCAACCATAATTATATCCATATAACCTTGAAATGTACATTGACTCCTTTGCAGGTAAATTTGATGGGAAAAAATTAGGTGCCATGTTAACTGAACTTACTTTAAACTTATGATCACAAATCTCAGATGGGCACTCAATAAGGCAAGACCATTCCCTACACTTCTCTAGTAAATGAGGACACATTTCATACTTTATTTTTGTCAAATCTCCTCCACACTTTGCCCCCTACTTTTTGTTGATTTTGCCTCAGATTTTATAGGATTAAAAAGGAGTAAGGTCAAAACAAGAAGGAATAGGTCAAACCAATCTTATCTTCCCTCTACCAATTTTTTCCAACTTAGCTGCTTCACAAATCTAATATTCCTTCCTGTGAAAATGGAAGCAATATCCTTGCTTTTGTCAAAGAGAAACAACACTTCCCTTGGGCACTATATCCCAGCCCATCTCACCTTCTACTGTACTTTGTAGCAAATATCTTCTCATCTGACATAATTGGGAACCACAGTTGGTCCACAAACCAAAAATACTAATTAAAATTATTTTAATGATACTCAGCTTTAATTAGCATTTTTGGTTTTTGTTCCAACTGTTCCCAATTATTTCAGAAGTTTAGTCCACAGTTGGCCAACTCCATTGCTCCAGGCCCAAGGTGAAGCAGAACATCATGGTGGAAGGGCATGGCAGAAGAAAGCAGCTTAGGAGGTGAAAGTAGGAAACAGAAAGAACTCTACTCACCACGTACAAAATTTAACTCCCATAGGAACACCCCAAAGACCTTCTTCCCCAAGCCACCCCCTACCTACCTACAGTTACCACCCAATTAATCCATATCATGGATTAATCCACCAATCAGGTTACACTGCCCATAATCTAATCATTTCACCTCTGAATATTCTTATATTCTTATATAGTCTCATATGTGAGCTTTTGAGATACCACATGTCTAAGCAATAATAGAAGGAGAGTGAAACCAAGAAATGAAGGTGTTTCAAATAAGTTTATTCTAGTGATGCATCATAGGATTTGGGATAGGTACAAGAGTTAGAGTTAGGAGTTAAAGGAATGACTCTTCTTAAAAATAATTGGAGAACTTGAAAGAGTCAAATAATTGCTGGAGAGGGAATCTTACCATGAAAATACTGGAACAATGCCAGGAGGTTCAAATTTTTGCATAAAGATTTTAGAAGTGGTATGTTTTCTGGTAGTAGAAAAATATAGATGAGATCCTGTGGATGGGTGACTGAGATGAGGTAAAAATACAATCATTCTTAGTTGGGCTCTGTGGCACATGCCTGTTATCCCAAAGACTCAGGAGGCTGAGGCAAGAGGATTGCAAGTTTGAGGCCAGCCTCGGTAACTTAGTGAGACCCTAAGCAACTTAGTGAGACTCTGTCTCAAAATAAAAAATAAAAAGGGCTGGGAATGTAACTTAGTGGTAAAACATCCCTTGGTTCAATTCCTTGTTAAAGAAAGAAAGAGAGAGAGAGAGCGAGAAAGAGAGAGAGAGAGAGAGAGAGAGAGAGAGAGAGAGAGAGAAAGGAAGGAAACAACCATTTTTCATTAGGCAACTTAGAAACCAAGTAGAGTTGGGTCATGGAGGAAATGCTTCAGTCACCAGTTATGATAACAGGCATAATGTAAAAGAAAGAGAGGAAATCAAGAGCTCAGGTCATTGTGACTGAGAAAGAGTAATAGGAAGTTCAGCAGCTAACAGCGGGGGCAGAGGTGATGAATTCAGTCTTTTATGCTGCCAGTGGTTTGTTTGTTTGCTTTTCTTTTTGTAGTACCGAAGATCAAACCAGGCAAGTGCCATATCACTGAGCTGTATTCCCCAATCCCCCAAATCTGATTGCTTTAGTGTGGATTATTTTTCAATTCTGAGAGGTTTTCATTTGGCAATTGAGAAGACAGTGTGAATGCTCCGAAAGCTTGGAGGTTGTGCAAGAGCCACTTAGCATTGAGGGCCAAGTCAGAATGCATAAGGGACCGGGGGAGTCATTGAAGATAAATTTGTCTACATTTCAGTGAACCTCTGTGGACCAGGAGACCAGTTCTTTTTAATCAGAGTATGTGTGTGTGTGTGGATGTGCATGTTGTGCATACATATGGGGGCCCACAAGCAAAGATATGTCTACTGAAACCAGAACACAGATGATGGAACCCAATAGTTATTGGGTAGCCAGAGCCCACCAAAACTTCTGCCTCAAAGAAATGGTACAGACACTCTCTGAGGTGGTAAGAATGGATAGTAACAGTCATCTTCGCCTGCTGAAAGCTGGACTGGGGAGGATTTCTGAGTCTGAAGCCAGCTTGTGGCTTTCATCTGCAAAGCCTATTCTTCGCCCTCAGCGTATTTGCATGGTGCCAAGTGGTGTCTGTGTCAACCCACATTCATAAAATAAGAAAAAAAAAAAAACCATGATGCTCTGAAAGCAAGATGTGGTCACTGACTGGGAGCCTTCAACCAGAAAATTAGAACCCACAGTGAAAATTCTTAAGTAAGCAAAAGGACAGGGCCTCTGTGTTACACTTAATATGAACTGCTACCAGGGCAAAGGACAATGCAGAGAGAAGTGTACATTTACTGATACAAAGAAACACTTGTGTAGATGCTTCCTAGACTCTGGGTAAGTCAGGCAATAATTCACTTTGGAGAAACTGCCTAAAGGTTCAATTTATTTGAAGCAATATGGATAACACAAAGTTTGTATTTTCACCAAGTTTGGCTCTCTTGGCAGTACCATTCAAACTGTTAGATAACACCTTGTCCATCAAAAGCAGAGGGGAAATACCAGCCCAGCTTTCCTCAGAAAAATGGCCCACAAGATTGTTATGTCTACTCTGTTCTGGAATGGGTGTTGGGATGTGCTCCTCCAGCACATGAACTGCTAATCACTTCAGCCCATTTATCAAAGGAGAGCTCAGCCTTGGTGACATGTAGACAAAACAACTGGTTAATTTCACATTTTGCTCCTCATTTGTGGCAATATGCAATCCAAGGAAAATTGTAACTGTTTGGATAGATTGAAAATGTATTGTCAGCAGGCAACATTAACTACACATATATCAGAGGAATGAATGCCTGAGCTAGAAGCTCTTTCATATGCTAACCCAAGCCAACACACTGTTTTATTACAAAAACTAAGATTAAACGAAGTAGTTTGCTCTTCCTCTTAACATATTAGCAGGGACCTTTCTCTGCATCATGAGAAGTCTTCCAGAACATAATTTAAATGACTATATAATAATTTCATCATGCCTACCAACCATAATTTACTTCACTATCTTTACACCTATATATGTGACATTTATCACTGGAGTTTTGCAATTGTAAATAATAGTGATCAATGTCATTTTTTAATACATTGTGTACATATGTAAATAATCAGTAAAATATATAAATCTATCCATCTGTATGTGTGCATACACACACACACACACACACACACACACACATACACACATACATACATTCTTAAGTTGAAATCTTTGGAATGCAATTCCTACATCAGATAGTATGAACCAATTTGCTGTGTAAGAATACGTCTGTTTCCCTAAAACTTCAGCAATAGTAGGCCAACCTTATTTTTGTTGTTTATAGAAGACTTCCTTCTGTTTTTATTTATTTTTGGACTTTTTTCTTTACCTTGGTAACTATAAATGTTTGTTGAGATTACTCTTGACGTGTATTGCGTTTTCATTTATTCCAGGGTAGTGATTAGGAAAACTGACCTGAAACCAGACTACCTAGCATTGAGTTCCAGCTCTGCAGCAAGCTTCTTTGATCCGGGCAAGGTACTTAAGCTCTTTGTGAGTCAGTTTCCTTATCTGTAAAGTCAAGATCATGATTTTATAAGGTGGTGAGGATTAATGAAATTTGTAGAAATGAAGTGTTTAGACAAATGCCTAATATGATATATGCTGAAGAACTCTTCACTATTACTCTTACGCATTATTTTCTAGTACGCTGATCCATTTTCTTTCACTTCTAGAAGTTCTTCTATCCTACTCTAATGCATAGTTTCAAGTGTTCTAACTTACTTCTTGAGAATTCCTGTAATTCTCTCTACTTTCTCTCCCCGCACACCTCCTTCTCTTCCATCCATTCATCTCTCCCTATTTTCCTCTTATATCCTCAAAAGTCATTTCCAAGGGTATCTTCCACAATGCTGATTCAATTTTCTATACTAACAAGCGTGATTTTGTAATCTAACATGTTTTTTGATGATCTTATCATTTCCTTCCTTTCAATTCTTAATTATTTTATCCAGCTCTCTTTTCATCTCATTTTGCTATTTTTATACTCCCTCCTCTTTTCATCTCAGTTTATTCTCCTGGTAGCTTCCTGATCCCATTTCATTTAGGCCATATCATTTAGTATTCTATTAATGCTATTATAAAATTTTCTTCAGAGTTCTGTATAAAATCATTTTCCTAAGTCTTTTTCTCCAAAACTTCAGGATGATTTTTGCTTTCTATTGTTCTGCAGTATTTTTTCATATACTCCTGATGAGTCCTCTTATTTTATTTATCCTCAAGCAAGGGAAGTCTTTTGGAATCTGGTATATGTCCATAGACAGGTAGTGCCAATCTCTTTTGTGTCTATTATCATTTGCTTGAATTATCGAATTCTCTTCTAAATTCTTCTGATGATTATTTCTAACCTGCAGCTCAGTTCTCAGTGCCAAATAGCCAGGCATCTAATTTGACTCTGTTATATGGGGCTAACATCTTCCACATACACTGCCTGACTCTTGGATATTCTGAACTAATGCAGTGTTCGGGAAAACATAATTCCTAGCATGGGCTATTTCTAGGGCTTTTCTATCTCTGTGGGAATGACATTTCACAGGATTCAGTGTGGTAAGATCAGTCTCAACCATCTTTAACCAGTTATTTCATGTGTGTTCTTTACAAATGGGTATAGAAGAGTGGGAGCAAAGACTGTCTTCAAGAATTGTAGCCAGTTTTCTATCTGATGGAGATTCTGATAAACCAAGAGGAAGGAATGACTGATGGTATTAGGGAAACAAGGCTTGTAAATAATATAATATAACTCTTTTTAATAACCCTGCATGTTCATAAGGGAATCAGGGCATGGTTCATTGTCCATTTTAAAGATCAGTAAACCAAGACTCAGAGCTGGGAAAATACAGAGCCTGAGAAAGTCAGTAAAGTACAGAAACTAGGCATATGGCTGTTACTTCATTCTCATCCAACTCTATTACCTGGTTTCCTATATTTATAGGAGCATGCACTTTTTAAAAAGCAAGTATGCAAAATATTCTAAAGGTGATACTAATTGATTGAGATCTTAAAATTCACCAGAACTTTTCTGTACCTAATTTTATCTCATTTAATCCATACAACAATTCCATAAAGTAGATGTCATTTTCATTTTAGTGATGAGGAAATGAAAGCCTAAGGTGGTAATTGTCCAAGGTAACACAGCAGGTAATGGTAGAGTTGGTGTTTGAACCCAATGCTGACTTCAGAGTTCATGCTGTCTGTACCATAGTACGGTGCTGACTTGAGACAGTCAAATCTAAACCCCTCATTTCACTTTTGCCAACTCTGTGACCCAGATCAACTGTGACTCACTTGAAGTCTCACAAAGGGGTGGAGAGAGAGAGATGAAAGTAAAAATGCAAATTTTGCAATTTCCAGACTGTTATTCCATTTGCTCAAATAAAGGGCAGCCTTTCTTTGCCATAGACAAGGTCTCCAGTCAGTGCTGTTTAACTGAATGTCAGTAGAAGCATGGAAATCTAGCATTTTTATGGGAGAGATGTGGAATATCTCTATTTAGGAAACTTACTTCCAAACCTCATCACTTATTTCAAGTTAAATAGTATTGGCAGTTTTAAAAAGTATGACCAGAGACCCATTTGCTACAGCCCAGGTTAATTTTCTTATGCTTAGTCAGAGGTAAGTAGTTTCTTGAATATTACTGGGAATGAATCTGTAAATCTCCCCATCAGAATATACATCCCTAAAAACTCTGTATGGTGAGAACTCTGGGTAGTGCTTGGGATTTGGGGCCAGAAGACTGGGATAGAAGTCCTATTCTTCCTTTTCCTCCAGAAGTGAGCTTGGGTAAGTGATTTAGTTTCTTTCATTCTCAGTTTTCTCACTACAGAATAAATAAAGTCTATAAGTTTACTTAAGGAATAGTTAAATTGAAGTATGTGAAAAGAAATTTTAAATTTGGAAAGTGTATATAAATGTCAATTTCTATATTTAATATACATCATTTTCATCCTAAATTTTAAAAAATTCTTCTTTCTTTTAATTGTGCTTTTTTCTACATGTGATCACTCATTCATATATCCATCATCTATTAAAACATTCATTGTACCTCATACTGGGTAGGCTATAAGAAATATGCAAAAATTAGAAAGCAGAATCTAAATGCTTGCATATCTTCTACTTAGCTGTGTTACAGCCATGTTACATTAATTCAGAAGTGAACTCTACCCTCAGTTCTAACCTGATTACCACCCCTCTCCACCTCTCCTATTTCAGCTGACGACAACTCCATCATTCCAGGTACATAGAACAAAAATTTGGGCATCAACTACTTTGTTTCTCTCATACCCTACATACAGCCTTTGGGGAAATCTTATCAGCTCTATTTCCAAAATGTATTGAAAGCTGGAATACATCTTTCAGTATCCACTGCTGTTACCCTGTTCTCAACCACTAGAATCAGTGAACTGTGTCACCAACCCTCCCTGCCCCAAAGAGTCCTATCTCCTGGTTCCTAAAAGTTAAGAGGAGGTTTCATTGTATGCGGGTGGTCCCTAAATCTCCTGACTGGTGTCTTTATGAGAGAGAGATTCAGATACTGAGACACAAGCAGAAGACAACCATGTGGGGGTGGAGACAGAGATTGGAGTGACCTGGAAAGGAATGACTGGAAGCTGAAAAATACAAGGGAAGATTCTTCTCCAGGTCCTTCAGAGGGAGCGCAGCCCTGCTGGCACCTTGATTTTGAAATTTTCTCCTTTAGAACTGTGAGAGAATAAATGTGTGCAGCTTGAACCTTCAAGTTTGTGGTAATTTGCTATGACAGCCCTAGGAAACCAATACAGTCCCCATCACATTGTACTTGGGTAAATGTAATAGCCTAACTAGACCCTCTGTTTCCATCTGTATATCCTAAGTATATTCTCAATTAGCAGTCAGAAGATCTTTTCTAAAACATGAGTCAACATAAATGAGATCATGTCCCCTACCTGGTTCAAAATCCTCCACTGTTTTCTTAGTTCTTCCAACAGCTTCCAAGGCTCTACAGAGTTTTATTTTGCTGTTGTTGTTGGTGGTGGTGGTGGTAGTGGTTGTACCAGGGACTGAACTCAGTGGGGCACTTAACCATGGAGCCACATCCTCAGCCCTTTTAATTTTTTGTTTTGAGACAGGCTTTGGTAAATTGCTTCAGGTCTCACTAAGTCGCTGAGGCTAGTTTGAACCTTTGATCCTCCTGCCTCAGCTTCCAAGCCTCTGAGATTAAAGGCATGTGCCACCGCACCCAGCTCCACAGGCTTTGTCATTCCCCCCATTCCTCTTTATTTCCTCTCCTACTACCTACCCTCTGTCATCCACTGTCCCCCAGTCACCTGCCTTCCTGCCTCCTTGTCTCAGTCACCCAGGTGCTCTGCCTCTGCTCCTTAGCTCTTGCTGTCTCTTAGTCCAGATATGATTCTCTAATATCTATGCACCAGTACTGCCAAGGCAGGGAGTAGTCAGAATGACTGAGTCCTGGAGGCCGCCTGCTGCCTGAGGAGTCTGTCCCATAGTTCTCTGTTGCCTGGGGCTCAGCGATGCCCAAAACACCAGGCTGCCCCCGTGTTTTCACAGCTTATTTGGTCTTACAAACCTTATTGGGTGATTGCCAGCTTCAACTCTACCACATCTTCTCCTTTCCTAGAAACCTAAAGGTCATCCCTTATCCCCTTGTTCTTCCCTCAAATGCCACCTTCTCCATGAGTCCCATTCCAACCACCCTATTAAGCACCCATCCCACTTCTTATTAGATGCTTCTTTTGTTTCTCTGTGGAACTCATGACCATCTGGCACATATATTTTCCTTATGTATTTATTACCTAGGTTCTTCAATATAATATAAGCTCCCTTGGACAGGGTTTTTGTTGTTTTGTTTTGCTTTGTTTTGCCTTCTTTTGCTTTATCACCTGCTGTGATCCCAGCACCTAGAACCTCACCTGGCACATAATAAACACTCAATGAACATTCCTTCAACAATGAGTGAGTGTGTTCACATGGTTTCCAGAATGGCTGTACATCAATCTAGGGAAATAGAGAAGAGTCCTGGCAAACTATCTGCCTTAGGGACTGTCATTCTCACTGTTCTCATCTGGAATTTTGAAGCCCAAGTCAGAGAAACATGCTCCCTGGCCTCCCACTCTCCCTCTCCTCTACCCCAGAGTCAGTTGGGCATAAGAGACCCTGGGTGGGTCCTCTCCAAAGATTCTCTTCATTTGTATAATTATGATGGAAATGGCTTTTGCGACACAATCCCAGATCCCTCCTCATGGCAAGATGGTTTTATTTCTATTTTGTCAGATAAAGTATCATTAACAATTTCCCTTGTTTTGACAGCATGGGGCTATAATTAGTTTTTACAGGAAAATGCACCAATTAACATAGCATTTGCTTCTTGGCTCACATCTAAATGGAATCTAGAGGAAACTAACTGAGAAACTGTAGTCAGCATTGACATGAGAAAGAAACTCACCTGCCTGGGGATTAAGGAAGCAGTGGGACAGTTTAGCTACCTCTTTCTTCAAGGAGTGGGTTTCTCTTCCCTGTCGACCCCAGGAAATTTTATCAGTGCCCATTCCATCCATGATTTCTCCAATCTCTGAAATTCCCTCATATTTACGTAATTACTCATACATAACACTTAGAAATATGTACTAGTCATTTGTTATTTTCAGTATGTTGCTCAGATAAATTCAAATTAAAAAGAACTTAGAATATTTTTCAGATCAATGGTAGGTAGACAGGTAGACAGGAGATAGGAAGGGATCTGTAGTATAAATTTAAATGAATAAAACCTGAAGAACAGTGTACATCGTACATTTTGTACTAGGCAACTGGAAAAATAAAAATGTACCTTCATGTTTGCTTATATTTGCCTACAGAAATACTGAAAGGAAGAACAAGAAACATTGTGGAATGGTTAACTATAAGGGTAAGGGGGAAGAGAAAGGGTGGGTATGGATGGTATAGGAAGGAAATTCTCAGTGTATACTTTTTATATCACTTACATTACCTGCACAATCTTTTGGTTGTTGCTTTACAAAAGAACTGTGGTGTTACACACATGGAAACAAATGTGATACTAGTGATATAAAATGCTCACTAAGTACAGTTGGTTGACTGATTGTAAGTTGAGCAATTGGCCAGGTGGGGTGTTACAGTGACCCAAATCCAACCTGGCTACTTTACATCCATCTGATCATGTGTCCACAAAAGGAAATCACTTTGCTTGTCGAGATGATCTTTCCTCACTTCCCTGTCATGCCCAAACTCACTTTTACTCCATTTGTTCTAGTTTATAGAGATGTTCAACATTTATCCCACAGTCTTATGGCAGGAATTATTAGTATACAGTTCTTCAGAGTACATATGATTCTTTTGCAATTTTTTTTTTCCTCTGGATTGTTATTTGTGGAGAGTATGCATTTTTCCCCTTAGTCTAAGTTATTTGGTATCATTGGCAATCCAGGTCAACCTGAGAGGAACAGTGTAGTAGACCACAATTACTCAAGTGCATGGATTCTAAGTAAGGAAGACTGTTTGAAATTCCATATTCAACACTTATCTGCCATGTAAACTTAGACAAGTTACATATATTTTCTGAACATTTGCACCCGCATCTATTAACAAGGCATAATGACTTATACCTATTACAATTGCTGTGATACTGCTATAAACTAAGAGGAGTCAAATTTATAGCACTAGAGCTTAAATATACAAGTTCACAATTGATATTAATGACTTGTTATTAATCTTACTTATATGCATCCTTTTTTAGTGCATCCAAAAGTCTTGCTCTCATCCCTACCCAAAATGTCTCCGTTTTCCTTTCCACAATGCCTATTAAAAGGCATTAAAGATATATTTCGGGTTAAGTAAAGGTTTAGCCAAAGAATTCTCATTAAACATGCAAATTTACTCATAAGTTATTTAACTCTTAACTTTTTTTTCCAAGATGACTAACCAAGAGCAAGTATTAAACAGAATACAAATTGGGTGTGAGGGTGGATTAAGAAAGAGTAATTTCAGAGCAGGGGCATCTCCTTCTCAGGAGTAACAGACCAAGAAGGCAGAGTTGGAAGAATCAAGGGCATCTACACAGACTGGAAGATCAAGCAGGAAGATCAAGGAGGCACCTGAAGCAGCAATGAAAGATAAGAGGGAGAAACTAATAAGGGGCTAGAAAGACTGAAAGAGCATTCTAGTCCACAGACCCAGCAGGCCAACCCACATAGGCAACACCCTGTAGACCATCAGGTTAGAACGTTGGCACTGCATCTCTGCCTGTCAAAACATCTGTGATTTGGCTTCTTGGGTCCTGCCACACGATTTGAGTGTGTGTTACATCAAGACTCTGCATCAAATAGCTCATTTTACCCTCTTAAATCACACATAGACTTTGGAACATGACTGTGATATAGCAATTTATTCTAGGGGCTTTGTAGGATGGGTTGGAGTCAGAGAAGACTAAAGGTAAGAATGCAGCTTGAAAATGCTATCCTAACCCAGGAATGAGAAGCAGAGGGCCAGGTACAATAGGATATTTGCCTTTTCTCCAAGGATTACTCAAGTCTGGAGCCATGTTGCTGCAGGGCCATCATGTGGATATCTCAATAATGATTTATTTTGTCATTGTCTTGAGAATAATAGCTTGATCTTGAGGTTGTTTCATTCTGGTTTTTAAGGATTGATGAGGTGACCATCTCCACCATTTCCCAGTTCATTTAGTCTTATGGTCATATTATACATACAAATATCTCCCTGAGCCAGCAGGTGTCACTATTGATCAGTTGGAAATAAACATGGTAGCTTCATCAAGAAAAGGGTACATCCACCTCTCTTTAGGAAAAAAAAAAAAAAAAGAGTTTGACATTTCAAGTTAAAGAGCTACTGCCACAGATCCACTGGCTTCCTGGTAGACATCTGTGTTCTCAGAGAAACCTGTTTCTTCATCACTGGCCTGTAGGTAAAAGGCAACAAAAGATCTTTGTGGAGAATGGAGTTGAAGAGATGCTCCTCATGGTTCCATTTTCCAATACCCTTGCTGTAAGAGTTATTTCAAGCTTTATTACTGTATTTCCTAAAATTTTCATAGCCAAGTATAGTCAAACCTGGTTACTTACTAAGTGAATCCTCCATGGTAAGTTTTAGATATCAAAGAATGGCTTTCTTCCTTTGGTCTATTCCTCAAGAACGAGACTTGATTTCCAAGAAGTCTATGCCAGAATTACTTAGGTTAGTGAATCAGGTAGTACACTTGGGGCTGGGGATGTAGCTTAGTGGTAGAGCTCTTGCTGTGGGTTCCATCCACAGCACTGCAACAACAACAAAAAGCAAACTTGGAGAGAGCTAATCTCTGGCACTGCATTTCTTCATCATCTGAGGAACATTCCTCTCCTCCAGCACAAGACTCAACATAAGATACTTTGTTAAATGAGTCCATGCAATATGCCTTTCCTTTACATATATTCAGTGAATATTATCGTCTGCCTAGTCCTATGTTTCCTCTGTGAGGCTTACCCAAAACCACTTCTCTATGGAATTAATTATCTTATGTGAGATTCCTCCATACTTTATACTTATTTTCTCTTAATATTTCCTGTATTTACTTTGGTATACATGTGTTCTTCTATTACTTGACTCTGAGATTTAAATATTTTTAAAAGACAAAGATGTTGGATATCATCTAACTCAGACCCTCCTCATTTCATTTGTGTGTTATGATAGAAGCCAGCATAACTGAAACACCTAGAGCAATGCCTGGCATGGAAGCAGTATTCCATAAATATTTAACTGTCAGTGATTTCATTGATCCAACAACAAAGACCCCACTCCTCCTCTATTAGTTAGAAGTTCACAATCTGCAGGAAACACAAATATGCATGCAAGTAGGACTGCTCACTTTGGGATTCTTGTTACTTCCAATAACATAGTTCCTTTTAAATAATCATAGATAATTGCCTGAGAACATGATAAATATTTTTTTAACTCATGCATTTCCAAATATTTGATAGGTAAGAATTTCAGATCCCAGCACGGTGGTACACACCTATAATCTCAGCAACTCAGGAGGCTGAGGCAGGATTGTGAATTCAAAGTCAGCCTTAGCAACTTAGCAAGGCCCTAAGCAACCTAGTGAAACCCTGTCTCAAAATAAAAAAATAAAAAGGGATGGGTATGTAGCTCAATGGTTAAGTGCCACTGAGTTCAATCCCCAGTACCCCCCCTCAAAAAATAAAAATTCAGGTTGAGGGAAGTGTAAGAGCAAACTTAAGAATACTCAGCAAATGGGAGAAGCAGAGAGAGAAAAAGGAAGAAAAAAGGAGAAATAAGAAAAGAGAAGGGAAAAGGAAGAAGGAGGAGGAGGAGGATAAAACTATAGACAGGAAGTTGAAGACTTACACTTGAAAATGGGCAAGAAGTAGGAAATACAGCAATGATTTTCTAACAGAAAATATTCTGGCCCAGAGGCCACCACCTGCAGTCAATGATTTCCAGTACTTTTCTTTAGTCCTTCCATCAAGAACTCAAGAGTTGCCAGGCACAGTGGCACATGCCTGTAACCCCAGTGGCTTGGGAGACTAAGGCAGGAGGATTGTGAGTTCAAAGCCAGCCTCAGCAAAAGCAAGGTGCTAAGCAACCCAGTGAGACCCTGTCTCAAAATAAAATACAAAATAGGGCTGGGGACATGGCTCAGTAGTGAGTGCCCCTGAGTTCAATCCCCAGTTATCCCCTCCCCCATCAAAAAAAGGACTCAAGAGTTGATTTTGGAAGTGAATATCTGAGTGGCTGGTCTCTTGTAACCTGTCTGTCTCCTGGCTGAAGCAAGGGAGGAAGAGAAGAATCCCTTTAAAAGAGTTTCCAGGGATCTTTCAGACTTCCTTAGTCAGTGGTAAACCTGCAGATTTACCTTTTTGCCACAATATTCAACGGAAAAGAGTTAAATCCCAATAGAAACTGAAGTACTGTTCAGAAAGAGGGACATTGCCAAGTGTCTTGAAAGCAACCAATGCCCACTTCAAGGAGAGAAACATTGATGTTTTCAACAGAGCAAAAAATGGCTAATGGAGAATGACTAGCAGAGAGGAGTGGAGTCTAGTTACTTTTCAAAAGACTGTATTGCTCAAGAACCATCTAAAAGGATTCTTGACTTTTACCTGTTCTTATCAAGACCCTCTCAGCCCTAGTGTATTCAAATTTCCAGAGTGGGACCTAAAGTATCTACTCTGAACTTATATATACTTAAAGAGCAAAGATAAAGAGGGAATTTTTAAGGCCAGAAATGATTTGAACAACTGGCGTTTGGAGGAAATTTGTAAACAGTGACAATAGTGTGAGAATATTATGAAATCAAAAATCTTGAAAATATTATGTGGAATGCTGATGGAGAAAAATGCCAGATGGTGCTAAATAAAAAACAGACTACCTGGCCACTTGAGCTATTTTTTCTTCCACTGCTGACTTGTGGAATTGGATTTATAGGCATGACTAATGATTACTGATCAAACATATCCTGGCAGAACCTCGCTCTTTCACCTCCTTTTCTGACTTCTAACATCCACACAAAAGTAGAACACCTCTGCCATTACCTACGCACCCATGCCTGTGTGTTGACCTGCCTTTACTAACATGGCTCTCCCTACCTAGTATCCATTAGAAACAGGCTAAAAACTCTCATCTTGCCCAAAGGTCAACTTCCTGTGACTTTTTCTGTGATCTGCCCTATCAGCTAGAAGTGCTTGTCCCTCCACATTCCCACATAATTACAAATGTCCTCTTGTAAGGTGCTACAATTTTATCTTCTTGTTACTTTTTAAACTTTCACATTTCTAAGGATAAATAAAAATGATCAGTGACATAGTCATTGAAATATATAATTCAATTGAAATGTATAAATCAGGAGAAAAACCCATTTCTTTGACTTTGTAAGTGTACATTTCTCAGATACAATTTACCTCCATAAACAGATGAGTCTGTACCCCAGTCTGAAGCAGCCATACTCAGGTCAGTTGCTTTTGTTGTTGTTTGTTTGCTTGCTTGTTTACACATGAAATCTCATTGGGTTAACCTTACCCATTATGTGTCTTCCCCAAGTAAAGTGAGTTCCAGAGGTGTATCCATATCTAATGAATGAAAATTGATGACAATTTTTAAATATTTTTCTCCACCTTCCAAAAGACACAAGAGTATTGTAGACTGCCAACTCCTTTGGGCTATGTAGACACCATGCAGCTGCATTTTAAGGTACCTGCACATTCCCTGCAGAACTGATGAATGGTGAGTGAATCTACGAGAAGGACCCTTGATACATTGTGGGGTAATCAGAAATTTAAGGTTTGCCTCAGAATGCAGTTAGTTTCTAATGGAAGTGGCGATGTCCAATAGAAGCCTGAGGGCATTAGAGAAATCTTTGTGTAGGGGTAATGGTACCTACTTTAAGGCGGCTGAATTCTTCTTGGTGTATCCTCCTGAGGTAGTCTTTCAGAATTGTTGGACTCATTCTCAAGGACAGGTCTGCAGAGAACAGTTATTGGCCAGTCCACCAGGCTGTCGTTCATCTTGCTCAGTCTTATAACCACCTACACCGATAGCAATACTTACCTGGTGGGTAGATATGCACATGCATAAGTGTCTCATGGGGTTATTGCTTAGCTGGTCCTGGTGAACTATAAGATTAGACAGGAAATTTCATGTTGAGATCCTGAAGAAATTGCTGCTGTGCAAAACCACATCCCAGGACCTAGTCTTTTAAAAATTCCCTCCAAGGGGGATTTTGGTGGAGTCAGTCACAGGAGATGCCACCGACCAAAGGCCTGAGACTCATATTTTAACCACTGTTTGATGTGAACAATGTTTTCCTAAAACAAATAAGAGAATAGTATGTTGCAGATAGCTGAATGTTTCAGTTAAGAGTTCTGGACTCAGATTTAAGTTTGAATCCTGGCTCTGCCACTAACTCACTTTAAAACAGAGAAGACTTTAAACCTCAGTTGTTCTGCCTAGAATATTAGGGTGATAGTGATATCTTTTTCACTGTGTTGTTAATAAACCTAAAATGAAATAAATCATAGAAAATATTTAGCATTAGGCTTATAAGGTGCTCAACAAGTGTTAACTGTTGATGCTGGTCCTATTGCTATCACTCTGCTATTATTTGACCATCATGGACACAGCCCCTAAACTGCATTAGGGCTCAAACCTTTTTTCAATTGATAGCAGATTTCATGCATGGATCGCCTTCCTTCTTTCCTTTCTTCCTTTTTTCTTTGTTCCTTTCATTCAGTAATCATATGTTGATAATCTGGTCAAGATTTTTCTTTGGTGCTAGGGATGCAATGAGAAGTTTAACTTATGTTTTCATGAAGTCATAAACAAGTGGAGGGGCACATCAATAAGTAATTACAGGGCATTGTGATAATTGCAATAGGTGCACAAGGTAAACTGGTAGCATGAAATAAGCAATAAGGAACTCTAATAGGGAAAGAATGGTCAGGGGTCAGTAGGAATGAGCATTAGCTGAAGGGCATGAATGGGGTGGTCATTCCAGCAGAAAAGAAAGAGACATATAGTGCAAGGGGTATGCAGTGGGATATGTTTTGAGAATCATGAGTAATTTAATAAACATGTAAGAGAGCATCCAGGGGTACATTAGGATCTGAGACTGAGACTCTGGCACAGAGAACTATGTATAAAGTTTGGAATTCAGGGGAAAGACACAGGTTGCTACATGTTAAAATAATCATTTTGGAAGAAGTAAGGAGTAGAGAGAAGCACTTGAAAAATCAGGGGAAGTATTGAAAACATCCAAAAGAGGAAAGGAGAACTAAGGCAGCAGTATGAATGGAAATAAAGACTCTGAGGAGATAGAAATTCTTAAGATGAGTTCCATTGCAAGAAGAGAAGATTCCATTAAAATGGTTTAAGCAGTCATAAAAATCTATGAAGTGGAAAATCAGTGAGGTCTAGACATTCTTAAGATTGGTTAAGCCAGATGAGGTGGCACATGCTTATAATCCCAGTGGTTTAGGAGGCTGAGGCAGGAGGATTGCATGTTCTCATCCAGCCTCAGAAAATTAATGAAGCCCTAGAAAACTTAGTGAGACCTTGTCTCAAAATGTAAAAAATAAAAAATAAAAAGGGCTGGGTGATGTGGCTCAGTGGTTTAGCATCCTTGGGTTCAATCCCTGGTACAAAAAAAAAAAAAATGAGTTAAATCAGTATCTCAAGTATCTTATTAATTTTTCTGTTTTCTCTTTGTTGACCTGTTCTCTTGGGATTTCTCCTTCTGATCCCAAGGTCACTTCTGAGAATGCAGACTCAGCAATGTGGATCCAAAGAAAAGGAACTGCATAATTCCACATTTCTTATCGACAATGTTTACTCATTTTGGTCAGACAGAATGGTATCACATGCCCATTCCTGAACTTGCAAGGGAAATGGAAAAAGTATTATTGGCTTAGACTGTAATCAAGATTCATGCAGTCTCTTCTGAAGCACATGGTAACTCAGTACTTGAACAAAAATGGAATTTTCTTGATAAGAAAGAAGGCAGGTCAGAAAGAGCAATTGAGTAGACAATCCTGATCATTTACTACTAAAATCAAATAGATGGGTCCCAGTGACATAGTGTATGTTAGGGTTGGGGAGTTAAAGATAATTCCCAGGCTTCTAGCTTAAGCTTTTCAAACAAATAATTCTATAAATATCTACATAGACACACTTCAAGAGACTTAGATCCAGTAGAAGGACTGTATTATGTAGTGCAGACACATATGCCTAAGGGGTAAAAAACAGCCGTGAAATGTGAGTTTATCTTAACTTCTATATAGAATTGAATCTGTTTTGAATTAACGTTAAATATTCACTATTATTGCTCTAAATCAGCACATTTAGGAACAATATGTGCATATCCAGTGGTTTGATCTCAGTTGTCAATAATGTCATAGTAATGAATACTAGCATTAATGCAAAATAAAATTCTGCTTAGAAGAAATTCTTTGTAAGGCAGAACAAATTAGAGTTTTCTTCTGTATATGATCCCTCAACAAATGTTGAGCATATTATTTTCTTTTTATATACTTGCTACAAATCCTTAATATTGAAATAGTTTATTTACCATGACCCAAACATTGAGACCTCTATTCTAAAGCAATGAATATTTACCATCTTTCTCATCAGTCAATAAAAAAACAAGCCCTTCAATATGGCGCATTTGGTCTTCCCGAGAGTGGAATCCTGTCTGATTTCTAAAGATATGCTGCTGTGTTACAAAGGCACCATCCCCATAATATAGGCAGGAAGATAGCTGCTTGAAATTAGCTTATATAAAATTCCTTATGGGAAATGATAAATCTGAAAGAGTTTTAAAACATCAGTCCTTATTCATATTTTTTCTCTTCTAATAAATACAGTTTTCCTTTTTTTCCCTTCTTCCTTTTTCTCCCAAGAAAACATATTCAATGTTCTTAAATAATTTGATACTAAAGAGAACTAAATGATAGATTGTTTTAATTCATAAGTCTTTATAGTCTGTGAATTTTCTGCCACATATTAAATGAAGGGAACCTAACTTCAGCTCTTTGTAAATAAAAATGATCTCCAGCAACATGCTAATTTCAATTTGTGGTGCAAACAATACAAGGGACATTCTGAGTATTGATTCATGTTGGAAGCAGTCGCCAATTAGTGTAAACAGCATGGAGACATTGATGCTAATTGTACCGTAAGAGTATTAAACTTTAGAAGAAACACTGAGCCCTGTAGGGAAAGATTTCACAGTGGCAGCCTTGAGGACCAGTGATGTATTTTACTTCACTCTAAAGTGTAAGAAAAGGGACTGGAGTCCACTCTTGTGTCTGGCATAGAGAAAAAGACATATAATTTTATAGCTTTCAAATTGAAAAGCATTGAACTCTATAGAATATCAGATAATTTCCTTAGCATGTGTTCAGGTTGGAACATTCATAGTTATAGACAGAAATGTGCTTCCTTCTCTCAACTGTCATTTTCCAACTATCTACTATGCAAATTCTTATCTCAACGGTATATAACCCCATATAAACAAATGTAACAACTTCCTCATTGATCTTTCTGGTCATCTTTCTCTAGTTCAATAGGTTATTATTACAGCATAATACTTAAGAGAGCATTCAGATACTTAGTCCCTAAACGATGTTCTATCACTTGCCTGATAAAGCTCCCAGCATGGTGTTCAAGGTCTTGGGGTGTTTAGTCCCAATCTAACTCTCAGCTCTGTATGTCATTGCCTTATTATTTACATCAATGCTCTCACTTGAAGAAAGGGTTGATCATGCTACCCAGATGTCTCTCTCTTTGAGGATAATCTATAAATAGGGAATCATTTGTTTTCTTTGACTATACTGTACCTTCTTCATGACTCTGCATATATTCTTCCTTTTGCAAAGAAGAAATGCTCATCCTTTTTTACCTACATCTTTTTTAGGATTAGAGACTGTGGAACCCAACCCTCTCAAATGTAACAACTCCTGTGTCTTGTTTCCCCAACAGAAGCTATGGAGGTTCCTCACCCATCAACCCATCTGGTGTTCATCTTCATGGGACATGTGTGACTGGTACTTTGAGAAAAACCTTGTGAACTCACTTTCCTCAAAGTGAAAATGGCTCCAAGATACTCTTTTGTTCATTTGGTAACTAACTAATAGAAACTGAGCATTCCACAGGATATGCAAACATATCCTTAGCTCACAGTCATTTGTAGAGGAGAACTACAAAACAAAGGTTCAGAACTTAGGCTATGGAATTATTCAGACCTGACTCAAACCTGGCTCCACCATTTACTTCCCTGTGTGATCTCAGGCAAATTTCTTATGGACTATGAGTTTCTATTGTGTCATGGAGTAATAGGAGTTGAAATTGCATCACTGTCACAACAAGATGGTTTTGTGATTGATGGACAAGTTCCAACAAAATTGCTGAAAGGATGTAAACTTTCATTATGGAAATGGAAACCAAAAAATTATGAACATATTATTCAAAGTGAGAGACAAGTCAGTAGGCTCTTGGTTACAGATATTGACTCCACATCTTCAAGTCCTCATGAGGTAATAAAAATTGCCAAATATCTCACATTAAGCCCCCAATCCCCTGCCACAGTGAGAAAATTCTGCAAAGTTTGAAGCTTGCTCTTGCTATTCTCATTAGATATTTGACATCTTCCCACCTGAATCTTCTGACCTGGTTGTGCCTGCAGGTCCACTACATACAAATCATGGGTATAAAACAACCCCAGCACATCTGTAAGGATTTATTATTGTATAATATAGGTCATTTTCCTTTGGACTTTCCTGGGGTCCATCCTGTTTGAATACTGCCATGTAATTTAGTAAAGGAAAGAATTAACTAAGATAATGCATGGGAAACACTTTTTATGACATTGGGCATATGTTCATTAAATCATAAGTATAATTATTGCTTTAGTGTTTTCATATTACTTTTCCTCCCTCCAGTGGAGGACATAAGTTGAAAGATTTAGTGTACATTTTCTGGGCAGAACCACTTTGGATTTTTCTCCAAAGGACCAAAGGGGACAATAGGAAGTAGAATGAAACTATGATATTTGTAATGGTAGGAAGCATTATTTAAGAGCAGTGTGGAATTAGTGCTAGCCTCCCTTGCCTCTGGAATGAACACACTCTTTGTTCAGGTATAACCAGAAAGGACTGGAGAAAAGGCAATAAAAGGTAGAAAGGAGAAACTAGCCATTTGGAATCTCTGACGAGGCCATCTGCCTGTTAGAGAACTCATCTCTACTATGTCCTGTTCTCATCAAGCATGAAATAGTTATCAGGTACCTTTCATGTGTTCAGTGTCCTGCCAAATTCTTTGAGAGGAAACCAGGAAAATACATGGCATGTTGCTTTTCTTCTCTTTGACCTGACCTCTTATTATTAGAATGCTTCAGAGCTCAGCTCTTAGTCTTATTTTCTTTGTGCTCCATCTACACTCACACCTTTGGTAAGTTCACACTTTAAATACCAATTATATGCTGAAGACTCCCAAATTATTTAAATCTCCATCTGGACCTCTCTCCTCAACCCCACATTCATATGTTCAGTCTTTCACTGCCTACTTCATAGCATTATGAGCTCTAACAGACTTCTCAAACCTGAGATGGATTATATTCAGAAGTAGATTCCTAATGTTCCCCCTCTTCCCAGTCCTCTCACCTATAACGAAAAATCTATCCCACTAATAGCCTCCCTCTTAGTTAATGGCAAATACATCTGTCTAATTACTAGGACCAAAAACCTTGGAATTGTCCTTCCTTTCAGACTTCAAATATAATTTTCCATAAATGTTGTTTTATTTGCCTTCAATAATTTATCCAAGAGCCGACTACTTTTTATTATCTTTAATGTTACCACTCAGGTCTGAGCAGTCACCAACTGGATTTCTGGGTGTCTGCAGTCGTTTCTTAACTGGTCTTCCTATTTTCTCCTTGTCACTACCTTCATGTCCTGTTCTCAGTTCATCAGAGTGATGATCTCAGAACCTAAGTCAGACTGTGTCCCCTCTCTGATCAACACCATGATGGCATTCCATTCGTATTAGAAGCCAAAATCTTTACAATGGCCTACAGGGCCTTTTGTGATCTGGCCTCATTATATCTCTAAAACCTGTAACTTCTTGCTCATGCAAAAGCACTGCCTCATTCTCTACCATCCTTGCTATTTTCCAAACATTCTCCCTATAAGGAGAATGCAAGACAAACTAGATCTCCAAAACTGAGTGACTTTCAATGGGGCAAAAGTAAGGCATGCAGATAAAGAAAAAAGTATATAAACCAAAAGATGAAAAATCAGGTAGGTTGTCCAACTAAGGCAGCCTGACAAGTTCAAATAACAAGGAAAATTAGGTTAGACAAATAACATAAAATTAAATGATCTGATTCTTAAAAGACTGGAAAAGAATTTCCAATTGAGAGGACTTAAAGTTGTTCAGTCATGATTTATTTGATTACTCTCATCAAAATATCCTGCCTTTTCACCTTTAAAATCTACCTAGAATTGGTTCTCATACCTCCTTAACTACCACCTGATCCGAGCTCCATCACCTCTCCCCTAAATCATTATCATGGATTTCTAAATGGTCTTCTTCTACACATGCTTGCTCCTTTTAAATCCATTCTTAGCATACACAAATATCCTCTATATTCATAATTTAAACTGAATTATTATTTGTTTGCTTATAATTTTCCCATGGTTTTTCATCAAAATCACATCAAAACCTAAAATGCCATACATGATCTGGATCTTGGATTGGATTTTCTCCCACCCTGCCCTTCCTCTTCTCCAGGCACATGAACCTCCTTATAATTCCTTGAATATGTTGAACATACACCTATCTCAGGGTCTTTGCACAAGTTATTCTCTCAACATGAAAAGTTCTTCCCTGAACACATCACTCAATCTCTCATTTCCTATAGACCTCCAATCAAATTCCACCTGCTTAAGAATATGCACCTTATCTACTTTGTACAAAATAGCAATTCCTTATTTCAGATCCCCCATCAACCTTTCTCTGTTTTATTTCTCTCGATGGCACTTTCACCATCTGACACATTACCTGTTTACTTGCTCTGCTGGGTTTTCTTCTGCTCCTCCAGATCCCCTCTCCACTCTTCTCCACACCCTTTCTGTGTGCTGAAAGCACTGGCATGAACTGCACCACGTGGGCATTCTAGTACTCTGGCCCTCTGGATTCCAGGTGGGTTCAGCCAATGGTGGGCACTGGGAGGAGACCGGAGCCTGGAAAGAGGGCAACACTGTAGTAGTAACTCCCCATCTGCCATCCTGACCCTTGGCTGTTGGGTGATAGCTCTGTTTTTTCTTCCTTGGTCACAACAGTGGCAATACAATCACAGCTGTAGGTCTCTCTCACTGGGTTCCAGGAGTTGTTCCCTTCCCTTAACTCTTGGGGCCTGGAGTGGCAACAGCTTTCCACTGTTGCTAAGCCCAGGATACTTGACTGTACCTTGCCCATTTCCTTTAATCCTGTAGCCCCTTTCTAATATCAGTCCCTTGATGGAACTCTCTCCAATAAATTATCCTTTTTGGCTCATAATCTGTTTCCTGCAGACATATTTCATCATTTACTTTTTTTTTTTTTTTTTTTTGCGGTGCTGGGGATTGAACCCAGGGCCTTGTGCTTGCGAGGCAGGCACTCTACCAACTGAGCTATATCCCCAGCCCACTCATCATTTACTTGTTTATTGACTCTCTTCTCCTTCACACACACACACACACACACACACACACACACACACACACACCTTGAGGTTAAGGATTTTGTGACTAAAACAATACCTATTATGTAATAGAGCATTGAAAAATTTGTTGATGGGTGGATAGATAATGAATGAATAAATGTGTGCTCTTTTTTTATTTTTATAAGAACTTCACAAAATAGGAACTGTTGCCTCCATTTTGCAGATGAGGATATTGAGGTTCAAAGAGAAGTAACATGGCCAAGATCACACAGCTAGTACAAGACAAAGCTGATTGGAATCAGTGCATGTATTTGCATTTCTGCCTTGCATTATTTTTTCATTAGGTCACACAAGAGCTTTCATATTGCCATTAGGCAAAAGGTTTTTAATTTTATTCTCCTTGTTTCATGATATGAGTATGCCACATAGTTTGTAAATTCCTTAGCTGCCACTACAGTTAAGAAATAGCTACAGAAATAGCCCTTAGCTTTTAGCAAGCAACAGAAGATTTAATGACCTATCAACCAGTAAAGAAAAATATTTTAAAAGCAGCACATATATTAAAACCAAACCATGGGTAAATGTTCTTGGCTGAGACGGCTATTTCTTAAGCACACTGCTATCACTGCTTTGGCAAAATTGCATTAGATGTCCAATCAAAGTGGAGACTGGAGTCAGAGAAATGACTGGTTTGGATCCAGCTAACAGGAAGTACTTCCAACCCCAGAGGAGTTTGCTGATGTAAGGCAGAGAGGAATCCAGTTCCCCGTCTGAAAGCAAGGGCTCTCGCCTTGTTTTATGCCAGACTAGCTGACTCCTGGGACCATGATCTATGATTGAAAACCAAACTGTCTACCTTTGTTATTTCTCAAACCTATGAAAACTTCTTTCCTTCTCTTCTTTTATCCTACTCCATAACAGCTAGGCCACTGAAGGTATCAGGGGTAAAAATAAGATACTAATATGCTAGTGTCTATTGAGGAAGTTCATAGAAGATATCCTAAAAATCAAACAAATTGGCAAGTACTATGCATTAAATTTTCAAATGAAAACAAGGGAAAAATTCTTGTTAGAAGAAGAACATGTATTTTTGGTCCAGACTGCTCATGCAGGACTTAAGAGTTTTAAACTTATTGGAAGTGACTCGTTTTCTTTTAAATGTCACATGGGAAGTAAAGAATATATCATCCCAACATCTTTTCCAACATAAAAATAGCAAACTGGATGGAGGCAGCTGTCAATCTGTCAGAAAATGCTTCTGAGCATCTATTATGTCCCAGGCACTCAGGGGGCTTACATTCCACCAGGTAAAACAGATACCAAATAACTAAATTGATTATTTCTGTGTATAATCACAGAAAGGCTATGAAGGTAAAGTAGAGTGGTATTCAAGTTTATTAGCAGGAAACTCATTAATAATAAGTAGGGTCAGGAAATATCCCTGAGCAGGAAGAAA
Organism: Sciurus carolinensis; assembly: GCF_902686445.1. Classification (NCBI taxonomy): domain Eukaryota; kingdom Metazoa; phylum Chordata; class Mammalia; order Rodentia; family Sciuridae; genus Sciurus; species Sciurus carolinensis. The sequence continues at coordinate 102,142,574 of NC_062218.1, read as the reverse complement.
CTGGAAGGATGAGCAGATGTGGAGGGCTGTAAACAATGCCTACTGTATTTATAATTATAAACCTAGAACTACCACAGATTCTGACAGATAATATGAGTTTTTGATAATCATTATTCTGCAACAGTCTGTCGCCCAATTTAATAGCCTAACATTGCAACAAACTATTATTTTTTCAATTCTTCAGGTTGGTTGGAGTCCCTGAGGATCATTCTGCTCCAGGTGTCATTGACTTGGATTATAGTCATCTAAGGGCTCAAAGAACTGGAAAATTCAAGACGATCCATTCGTATATCTGGTATCTTAATGGTGCTTGGACTCAGCAGAGAAAACTGGGGCTGCTGGTCCTCTTTCTTTTTCCCTGTGATTCTAGGGGTACTCCACCTTCATGTGGCCTTCCTTGTAGTTTCTCCAACAAGGTAGCTGAACGGTAAAGTTCTCTCTAAAGTATAAAAGTGGTAGCTGCCATGCCTTCCTAAGGCCTGGGCAGGCCTCTGAAATGAAGCCACTATTGCTGCTTCCTGTTGTGAAAACTGAGTTGCAGGGTTATCCTAGGTTCAGCATGGGAGAAGACCACACAAGAGTATGACTGTGTGGAGGTGTGGTTCATTGAGAGACATCTTTAAAGATTAGCCATCGTTCTGAATATGAATTAATCAGTATTATGGTTTAGAGATGAGCTGTCCCTCGAAAGTTCATATGTTAGACAATACAAGAAAGTTCAGAGATGAAATGATTGGATTGTAGGAGCCTTAACCTAATCAGTACATTAAATCACTTGAATGGAGTAACTAGGAGGTAACTGTAGGTAGGTAGGGTGTGGCTGGAGGAGGTTGGTCCCTGGGGGCATGGCTTGGGGTTTATATTTCGTCCCTGGTGAGCATAGCTCTTTCTGCTTCCTTGTTGTCATGTCCTGAGTTCTTTCCTCTGTCATGTCCTCTGTCCTGATGTTCTGCCTCACCTCTAGCTCAGAGCAACGGATTCAGCCATCTGTGGACTGAGAATAGACTCTGAGCAGGTCTATTCTCTTGTCAGGTCTTTTGGTCACAGCAGCTAAAAAGCTGACTAAAACAGCCAAAGATTAGAGGCATAAGTAGAATAAACAGAATCCTTGAGTATTGGCAAGCATGTGCAAGTAAATCTTTTCGAAAGAATTGAGTTCGATTCAGCTGGAGCACCGAGAGGAGCATCGTGGAGGATGAGCCTGGAGCCTGACTACCTCTGAGCTTTTCCGTTATATAAGCCAATCAATTCCCCTTTTCCCTTTGCTTGTTTGAGTTGATTTTTTTTTTTTTTCTTTGAATCAAGAGGCCTGAGTAATAATGCAGAGGGAGCAAATCATGCTGCCCAGGAGAGAAAGGCCCTGGAAATGACCTTATCATTGAATGCAAAGTCATTTAGAAACAACCTGTTCTGTACAAATGCTGAGAATTATGATTATACCTATGTGCAGGCTGCACACTCACTCTGAGTAGGATAGAACCTGCCCCTGACATCAAAAAGAGAAAGGTCTGTGGGTGGATGTTCCTAATGGCTACCGAAAGCCCTTTCCACATGCATAATTACCACAGACAGTCAGTCATCACTTGGTACTCCTGCAGTAGCTGGTCAAACATTTAAAGACTGCTTGAACTTCGCAATGTAAATTTGCATGTGTCAGTTTCCACTAGCTACTATTCCAGCCTTCTGAATCCAACATCTATACTGTCTTGAGGGTTCTTATTAATTTGTTGTACAGATTCAATAAGAAAATTCATGCACGATGCTTGGCACAGTAGCTATTAAAACTCCAATAAGCATTAGTTTTTACTTTGGTTATTGTTGTTTGCTCTTATATCTAGAATTCCAAAATGTTTTGATGAATGTGATAAAAGGAAAAAGCAGAGAAGCAAAACACTCTTTGCCCCCCCCACCACACCAAAGATCCAAAATGATAGGGAGATCTAACTCAAATAGAAAAAGTTTCTATGAGCCTCCTTTTCCCCAAGTTAAAACCCAGAGGTAATCATCATCTTAGACTTCAATGAAGTCCTTAAGGACTCCAGAATAAAGGGTATGCACACATTAGTCTTCCCCCAGCTGCTGTGTTAAGTCTTCAAAACCTGTGCAGGGCTCTGGGGGAAGAGAGCAGGGTGCCGATGAGGACTGTGAGGTCTTGTCTCAGTTCTATGCTGCTTAGCGGCCCCACGTTGCTTCCTGCTGTGTGGTCAGGCATCTGCCACCCCTCCACACAGAGTAATCTCATCTCCACCACATTCCCAGCACCAAGTTTCACTTCCTCCAGGAAGTCAAAGCCTTCCTTGCTTCCAGTCTAGACCTGCTAGTTCTTTCCTCCAGAGTTCTGCTTCACAATTTGCTAGTATGTGTTTGTCAATGAGATTCTTAAATTAATAATGGATGCCCTTACTTAACTGTAAACTTCAGGTGAGCAGAATCCAAGGGATTTTGTTTCTTTTCTCTCCTCTTAAGGTCTCATTACAGGGCCTGACACATAATATGCGCTCAATGAATGGTGGTTGAGTAGATGGATAGAGAGAACAATGGATTAGGGAACAATGGAACAAGGGACTAGGGACTGAATTCATCGTTTCATTCAATCAAGTCAGGTTATCCCAAAGAAATCATCAAGTTTGCAGAAGGTGGAAAATGATTAATTCTAGGACACTCAGGGGAAATGGTCCATTGCTCCGTGTCCAGCTCCTAGAACAATTGATTGCCTTTTGAGGGTTGATTTTTTTAATAGTCTCTTTCCTTAAAAGCTTGCTTCCCCTAGAGAAGCAGATCTCACTTGTAGGAGAGATAAGTACAGAGGCTGATGTTTTCTCTTCCTGCCAAAGTGTTAAAGACAGTCCTCTGTACACTTTGTACAACCTACACTCTCTTTCTAAAAAGGGATTATAGAAGGTGTAAAAGGGTGCCTTTTTGACAATGATCTAAAAAGGCCGTTAGTTCATGGATGTTTGTTTAGCTGCCCACTCCAAGGTGAAGTGTCAAGGTTAAAAGAACAGTTCAAACCTGGGGACTGCTCTGCACAATCTGTGAGACCTTAGGTAAATGAACTTACCCTGTGTTTTTCACCCATAAAACAGAGATACTTACTTCATAGATTGTTGGGCAGATTGAGTGAGACACTGGCCATGATCACCCAGGGTTGGACCCCCAGCAAGGGCTCAATGAGTGAAAGGTATATGATTATTCTTCCTAGACAGCTTTTTTGAATCTGTTCCCAAGAAGTGCTGATGAGATTGTAAAGAGAAAATGAGTTAATTCTCTTGTTAGCTGAAAGAGATCCCCATCCCAACCCAAATCAAAAAGTCTTTCTAGGCTGTAGGTAACAACCCTTAGATCTTGGTATATACAGCCCTCAAGTGAAAGGGACTTATTCAGACTTATTCAAGAATTGACTTCTTACCTAAGTAAGTTAGAAATGTTTTGAGAATTCATTTCTGGAATGAGAATATTATTTATGTTACATTTTGTCTGAAGAAATTGTATATATCCACAAAATGCTAACAGGACAAAGAGACAACATTTGAATGTGTTTGTAGAAAATAGTTTTCACATTGAAACTTGTCCTTTAAAGTAAGAAAATTCATATTCATATAATATCATACATGGACAAAAGGTCAGGCAGGTAGAAAATTCTAGCAAGTGCTTTCTAGAGAGCAGAAAGTTTGAGAAATGTGAATCATTTCAAAAAAATAAATACAAACCAATTAAAGTTATATTGAACTTCAATCTCTAGGTAACTGTCAAGTTTTACATTTTCCTGAGGTTCCTTTACTCTGTGGGGTCTCCTATGCCATTTACCATCCTGAACGGAATGGGTAATTGTTAAAAATTAATCCATTATATTTTTATACAAAAATAAAAATCTTTCCCATTTCTGGTTCCCTCAGGGAAAAAAAAGGACTCTTTCTAAGTGGGTAAGATGGATGTATCGTTAGCTGAATTAACCAATGGTCTTAGCCTTCACCATGTCCTAACGTCTTCTATATGATTATAAGTACACCTCTCTTGTTTTCCATGTCTCATAGAAAAGTTCTATTTTATGACTGATGATTTGAGTTAGACTCTCTTGCACTCAAGATTTTGGTGATTTTTCTGTCTTTTAGAAGTACATGTTATTATGAAAATCTATCAGCTAGGAATAATAAAACTGGAGGTCAGATCTAAGTCCACCACTTGGCAACTGTGTAAACTATGGCATGTTGCTTTGCCTTTCTGAATAGCAGTGACTTACAGGTCCCCCCAACAGTGCAGGTAAAATAGATGTAGATGTTGTATATGATATGCAACTTGGAGAGTTGTTAGTGGGGCTTACTTAATCCCCCTCTTAGGAGTACATTTTTTCCAATGGTGCAAACTACCCAAGGCAGAATGATCTGTGCAGAATGGCAGGCCAAGATTTGTCTTATCCTCTTTTTGCTAGTGATTCAGTATGAAATAGTTTGACTATAAAAACTCCATAACTTCTTCCAACTTCACTTACTCCATGTATAAAATGAATTCTTACCTGAATGACGATTTCATTAAGTCTAATTTTTCTCTCATTTCTCATTTTAGGGTGAACCTGGAAAGGGGAAAATGTTGTTATGACATTGTAGAAGGATCAAAGAAGTTTTTTCAACCTCATTTCAAAGTATCAAGTTCTGTAAATATTTGTTTATCATCTGAGGGCCAAAGTCCTAATGACATTCATCTTCCATCTATCCATCCATCCATCCATCCATCCATCAACCAAAAAAAGTCATTGAAAAAATCACACTTAGCACTATATGCCATACACCATGCTACAAATGGGAACAGAGAAGAAAGACATGGCTAAATAGAGAACATCCAGGAAAACAAGTGATTACAACACAGGATTAAATTGCCACATAAGATGGTGAGGAAGCCATGGACCCAAGAGGCTGATGGTTGTGGGAGCTGGCTTTTGAGCTTAAATTTGAAAGATAAAAAGGGGGGGGGGAATGAGTGAAAGACTGAGGCAAGATAGACCGTGATGAACAGGTGGCACAGTAGTGGTTCTGCAGAGCTCAAATGCAATTTGGCAAGGTACAATTGCTCTTTCTGAAGAGGATTCTTGTCATCCTGTAATTGCCACAGTTTAAAATATACTGGGATAAATCCAGGGTTCTGACTCTACAGAACTCAGGTGAGTGTAAGTTTTGTTTTTAATGTTGTCAATTTACTTAATCTGAGCAAATCAAGCTATTTAGAGAAGAAAACCCACCCAGCAATCTTAACAGCGGTTATTCTTTTGATTGAGATACAAATTCAGTACATATTTGGTTTGTACACATTATGACCAAGCGCCAAAGACTCCTGAAACTGTTTATGGGAAGTTCTCCTTAATTGGACAGTTTTCTTCAACTTTAGGCACAAGCCTAGCAACATTGTATGATTAACAGTTATTTTAATACTTGAACCCTTTCTATGGGTAAAGGTACAAATGACATAAGACTCCAGACCACTACAGTTTTAAATATAAAAAATACAGTCAGAAGTATTTCTCTGTACCCAAAACTTAGATTCAGGGAGGGTCCGGGTAACAAAATGTACTGATAGCAATTCCAGAGAGAGCTGTGTGTGGGCCACACATTAGCATGCTTCATTAAACCATCAAAATAAGTTGACCTTTCAGCAGAAAAGAATATCTTGTACAAAACATGAAGGCTTTGTGATCCCAAAGTCACAAATGAAAGAGAAATGATTTGTTCAGAGAATGCAGTTCTAACATTCACTAATACCAGTTATGAATTTCATTCTGATGCCACCACAATGTGATAAATACATCTTGCAAATGCTTAATTCTGTTCCTCAAACAGTTCTCTGTGGTCCTATCTCAATAAGGTTGGCAACTATGTGTTTAACACTTTAGAAGCTCTGTAATAGGAACATCGGATGCACCAACACCAAACAGAAATACCCCTGCCATCATGGAGCCCACATTCTGGTGGGGAGAGATAAACAATAAAAGGTAGAAGTCATTAATAAGTAAGCAATGTTGTACTAGAAATGGAGTGGGAAAGGGGATTAAGAATGCCAGGGGTCTGGGATAAGGGCAGCAATGTCAATGTTAATTGAAGTAGGCTTTACTGAGAAGGTATCCTTTGAACACAGGAAATGGCAGAGGTGCAGATATCTCTAGGAAGAGCATTCTAGGGAAAGGGATCAGTTCTAAGGCAAGAGTGGTGTGGCTGGGACAGAGTGAACAAGGCATGAGCAGGAGATGATGTGGGGTGATGAGCAGGAAGGTAATGGTAGGGTGGTGGCCTATCGTTTAGAACTTGAAGATTTATATGTGAGATGAGGAACTAAAAGTGGGTTTTAAGCAAAAAGTTAAGATCTGGCTTTAAAGTCATCCTTTAGCAGAGGACTCTGACTTCTGAACTGAGAATAGACTGTGAGGGATAAGATGGAATCGGGGGTGAGGAGCCTATTGCATTCATCTAGTAATCGAATTGATGATGATCTGGTTAAGATCACCAAAGATCATTCAAAATGCTTGGATTCCCAGGGCAGTTTGGAAATACTATCAATGTAAGCTAGTGATGGATAAAATATGGGTTGTGGGGGAAGAAAGAAAAAAATTAATGTCAAACATAATAACTCCACGGTTTTGTCCTAAAACACCAGAACTTCCATTGAAATGGAACAATAGTGTGTAGAGGAAAAATATGAGAGGAGACTTGAGAGGAGCAGAATGGGGACAATTTAGCAGTTTAGGTTGGGAACAGGTCAAGCCTGAGATGTCTTTGGACTCCTGCTATGGTTCAAGGGCAGTTTGGTGTCCCCCAAGGGCCTTTTTCCATAGGGTGGTAGTGTTGGGAGGCGCTGGAAACTTGGAGAGGTGGGACCTTGAGGGAGGTCCTTAGGTCACAGGGTTGTGAGGAGGTTCTGGTGGGACTCCTTGGTAGCTCCCAAGGAAGTTGTTATACAAGCCAGGGACTGGCCCACCCCAGCTCTCACTGCTCCTGTTCTGGTATGGCATTGCCTTTTTCCTCCCACACTTGCCCACCATTGTTACCAGCAACATGAGGTAATGCAGCCAAGGGGTGGCCCTCACTACAGGGTTGTGCCATGCTGTTTGGACTTGCAGCCTTTAAAACTATGAGCTGAATCAACCTCTCTGATTAATGTAGTTGCCTCAAGTATTTCATTGTAGTAATGTAAAGATGATTAATACAACTCCAAATGGAGATGGGGAGTAGCATACAACTCCAAATAGAGATGAGGAGTAGCAGGCATCTGGATATGTGTGTGGAGTTCAAGAGAGTTTCAGCAAAGAGTTCAAATTTGCTTATCAATGACTGAAAAATGACTTTGGTTTTAAGCCATGAGATTTTGAAAAAACGACAAAGACACTGAGTGTAGAGAAGGAAGAAATTCACGTGTATTAGCTTCCTATTGCTGTTTTAACTAACACAAATGTAGTGGCTAAAACAACATAAATTTACAATTTAGGCTAAAATCAAAGTGCAAGCAAGGCTGTGTTTCTTGCTGGAGGTTCTAGGGGAGAATTGTTTTCTTTTCTTTTCCAGCTGCCAGTGGTTGTGTGGGTGCTTTGTGGCCCCATTCTATCTTCACAGACAGTGAGAGCCAATCAAGCCTTCTCACAGGACATCACTCTTAGCAAAACTCTTGCTATATGAAGTAACATGCTATGTAAAGCAACATTCTTAAATTCCAGGGATTAGTATGTGGACTTTTTTGTTTATTTGTTTGGAGACATTAGGCCATCTATACAACACCATGGAAAATTATTAATAACGCAGAATCCTGGGTTCTTCCCTACACCTATTGAATCTGAGTCTCTGTGGAATGGAGTACAGGAATCTGTTTCATAAACAAGCTTCCTAGGTGATCTTTATACACTTCCTTGGCCAGTGATGAAACAGGTGGTGACAAAAGGAGATACGAGGGAGCATCTGCTCCCATTTCACCAAGACCTTGGTCCCTATGGACCAGGGAGACACTGTGTGGAGACAGCAACCCTTACAAGGTCACCATCCACGCTACATGACAGGATGAGAAGTTCTCAGCCAAGGGACCTGGTTACAGTTCAGAAACTTAGTGATCAGCAGGAATGGCTAGAATATGGCACCACGCTTGCTAGTTCCTTTCCCAAAGCAGTCCAAAGGCCAAAGTGGTATGAAGTTGCCCATCAAGGTAAGCTCACGAGGGACCAGACCAGCCTGTCTTGAAGGGAAGTGGCATTCCACTGTAAACCCTGGCTTCAGGGGCAAAGGCCTGAGAATTTGGGTATTTCTATTTATGAATGTTGGAGAATTTCCCAAGCCATGTGATATCATTTTAAAACCACACTAAAAAAATAAAAATTTGAAAGCTATTCACACTGGATTTTCCCCTTCAATTGGTTTCAAGGACCCTTTTATGATTGGAAGCCCCAAACTGACATTTTTTTCTTTAGAGAACTTAAAAATCTACAAATTTTTCTTTTAAAATGAATTTCCTGAATTTACTATATATGAAATAGGAGAATGCATTTACATATAAAAATGTACTTCAGAGATATAGATAAAAACACATGAAAGACTGCTTCCAACTCCATTGTCGCAGGTAACCAATTGCTGTCAGAGGTTAGGAAAGCATCCCTCCTGCTCCCTTTTTATGTACTGTCCCACATAGGAGTGCATGTGTAACATTTATCTCTTACATTGATGAGGTCATGCTTCCTTTTATCAGGTAATGTTTTAGGGATTTCTGCATGAGAGCATGAAGAGGTTTACCTCATTCTAAATTATGGCATAGTTTCCTAGTTTGGATAAACCTCAATGTTTATTCTTTTTTATTTATTTAGTTGTAGATGGACACAATACCTTTATTTATTTATTTTATGTGGTGCTGAGGATCGAACCCAGATCCTCACACATGCTAGGCAACTGCTCTACCTCTGAGCTACAACCCCAGTCCCTAGGTTTATTCTTTTAATATGGATAGGCAGATAAATCTTCTTCCTACTTACTATTGTGTGACCGTAGGCAAGTTACTTAACCTCTTAAGGCCTCTTGTTTCTTCACAATCAAATAGAAGTGCTAATGCTACTTACCTTATAGGTTTGAGTGTGGTATAAATAGGTAGAAAATGAACAATACATAGAGTTATGCTTGGCATCCACTAAAGTCTGGATATTGTTTATTTTTAATGTTGCCAACATCTTTATTCATGTATTTAGGGGGATATATGTAATTATTTTTACAGAATAGATTTGTAAAAGTGAAAGAGGTAATCATAATATGTATGAATTGAAAATTATCATTAGTCATTTGGGACTAGCTAGAAATTTTGAAGAAATTGTCTGTGTTTTGATGCTTCTATACATCTGAATGTCTCCTTTTCAAAGTGGAATTCAAAATAACCACATTTCCAAGTTTCCTCCGCAAGTAGAAAAACACTAGTTAGAAGCACTTACATGAAACATTGATCAGAAAAGAACACCAAGGAAGTGGCTAGGTGCAGGACATCCTTTTGGCTGACACTGGCGGAGATGAAGAGGGTGGGGACCTTGTGATGGGAAGAAGGAAGATACAATGCGATTGCAAAGGCAGTAGCTCCTCCTCAGAGCAATTGTGAGCTGTCGCTCTAAGAGGTATTCTGAAACGCCCCACTTGGAATCTGTTTTTCCAACTATCCTGATTTTCTCAGCCTCAAAGAATGCTTAAAATGTCTTATTTTTGTTAGGTTAGTTACAGATTTTATTGTCTACAACTAAGAATTCTGACAAACTCACAAAAACCTTCACAAATAGTATTTATATTTTGGCCAATCTTACAGGGAAAATTTATCTTTTGATTCTTCGGATGACTAAACTGTGACTTTTCATTTCCTTTGGTGGAAGCCATATCTAGATGTGGCATTATGGGGACCATGGTTTTGCTTAGGGACAAAATGGTAAACCCGTATTTTAAAAATCCTTCTTTTATCATACTTCACAAGCATTATGGTCATTATTAAAACATTATGAAGACCTAATTTAAAGTGATTATTTATTTGAGATCATTGAGATATTCATTTCAGGCTACTACTGCAAAATACCATAAACTCGATGTCTCCAATATCAGACACTTATCTCTCACAGTTCTGGATGCTGGGAAGTCCAAGACCAAGATGTCTGCAAATTCTTTACTTGGTGAAGACTTCTTATTGCAGAAGGTCACCTTCCCTCTGTGTCCTCATATGGTAGAAATAGGTTTCTTCCCCTTCTATAAGAACACTAATCCCATCACAGAGACTCACCCCCATGACCTTATCTAAATCTAATTACTTCCCAAAGTCCTTCCTTCAAATGCCATCACGTGGGGGTTAGAGCTTCCACATGTAAATATCGGGGTTACATACATAATAGGTAAATTGCAAGCTATAAATTCTGAAGAAGATTTTGAACTTATCCTCAACTGACTAAAAATAATTAGTCCCTAACTTACACTTTGCATTTATATAAACAATGTATTAAATTAGAGCACTTGGGTAAATGCACTCTAATCATAAATACTAATTCTTTATTCAACTTTCAGATCTGTAAATGAAATAAATTATCTATTTTTATGCATCAGTAGACATCTTGTTCCGTGTGAAAACCCAACGTTTTCTGATCGTTGTCATCCATGTTTATTCATCCTTTTTAACTCATTTTCTTAATTAAAATCTAAGACCTTTAGCAAACAAACAATCTTGACCATTACTAAATAATAGGGCAAGACAAAAAGGCCAACTGAAATTCGTACCTTAGAAAATTAACCACACCTCAACTCCATTGTGCCATTCCCATTTTGTAGAGAGTGGGAAAGGGGACAGTGTGTGGATTTTAAAGAGTCTTATGCGTTTAGAGACAGATGTTTGAGTTTGTTGCTTAAGCAACAAAGTTTGATTTTCAAGAGCGTCTCTAACATTCTTTCTTCTGTGTTATTTCCCTGCCTTTGTCAGAATACAGGATCACCCTCAACATGTGCACACAGTAGGACTGATGAGTTCACACCTAGGCCATGCATGGGATAACAGGAGGAAAAGGTTCTCAAAGTCCAGAATAACAAATAGCTGAAACAAGATGCCTTTGATTTCTATTAAAATTGTATTCAGAAAAAAAATCCAGTGCATTTAAAAAGCATCATGATTTATCTTTTAGCACAAAACAGTTCAGAAACCATTTTGTGGTTCTCTTACTTTAATGAATATAAACCAGGCAATATTCAACTTTTTTCTTAAATATCAGTTTTTCTAATCCTTTGGGCTGCTTTAGTTCTCATTTCTAGGCACACCATCACACCTCCCATGGCTGTGAATAATTATTTGTAATTATGTGCTTTGTGATTATACCATCAAGGCCAAGAGAGGCAGTGACTTCTGTTGTTCTCTCAGCAGATACAGGGTTATCAGTAAATATTTGCTAAATAAAAGAACAGAACAAAGATGACATATCTTACTGAAGCACTAATTTTACCCAGAGATAGGATGTTTTTAAACTAAAATAAACACAGCTGTGTCACAAAATGAAGCCAAAAGAAATTCATGTAGATTTTCAAGATAAAATTCACAACTTCTCCCAGGGTCAGGCTCACTTTCCTTTGCTGTTTCCTATGCTTTTCCTAATACTGCTTCAGAAGGAAATTTAATGAAGCGTTGATGTGGTGGCTGGAGTGTGAAGCCCCAAAGACCTGGTAACTGAAGCCAAGCAAGTTCAGATGCTTCATCATGAAAGAAGTGACTTCTCCCTTTCATGAAGGAAACAAAAGCCAGAGTAATGGTGGGGGAGGGTGCCTGGGATAAGTAACTTAATGATTCAATTTTCCAACTATAAAATGAAAGCTTTAGATTGGATGTTCCCTGAATCTCTAAAAATCTGTTGTGCTCTTGGGTTTTGGGGTTTACCATCATTCTCGAATCCACATCAAGGCAAAAGGAAGGAGGAGGAAAACAACGATATTTTTTTTCTCTCTTAAGCTCCTAAGTATTGCATTTGTCTTTTGAATGACACCTCTAAACACTATGCAGTTGTTTCTCTCTCTTTTTTTTTTATGAATTCAGACCTGTTCATATGTCTAAAGGAGAAGTAAAAGTACAATCAATATCAAACCACAGAAGTACACTTTTATGGATCACTCAGATATTATCAACTTAGATGTTATCATGTATTTCATCATCACAAGCAGATATGATGGAAAATATTGATTTTTAATGCTGCATTTAAAGAGGGGAAGTCTATAATACCCTTTTCCTGTCTCATTCTTTCACCCTCAGTTTTCTTTCTTTGGTTTGACATTTTTAGCACTACATCAAAAACTTTTGCAAGACTATGTGTAGTAACTGCTGAGGCATTCATCCAATCCCTCAGGGGTTATTAGAGGAAATGGTTGCTATGCTTCTGTACCAAGAAAAAATTTCTAAACACAAATAAGAGAAAATCAGTCAATGTCAGCATGGTGCCATACACTGATTAAAAAAAAAAAAAAACAAGTGGTTAACATAGCAAACAAAGGAATATAATGTAAAACAACAATTAGGCTTTTCCAAGTCTATGCGCATTGCCTAGTGATTGCTTGGTTCAATAAATATCTACAAAAAGAAACACTTGCTTTGTTCTGTTTTGTGTTTCATAACCAAATGCATTCAATATGTATCCACTATAAGTGTGACTTTAAAAATTTAAATATCAGTGCCACTTATGTATGGTCCTTATTAATAATGATAAAAATGCATGCTAAGATTCTCTCTTGTATACCCTGTATACAACCTAACAGTTAGCAAAATCAGAAATTAAAATTAGAGCTCCTAAATGAAAAAGTGAGAAAATTAGAAGTATTTAAAAGTCTATTAAAATAGAAACTCAAGTATAATGATGATGGGTGTGAAAACTTTTAATATCACTTTGGAGAACAATTCAGTAATTATATATACAGTAAGGATGAAGATGCAAATGCCTACAACCTACCAATTTTATTCCTAGGTATATACCCTATGAAAATACATGTGCATATAAACAAGAAGTCTTGTTTGTGAAAGGGAAGGGAGAGATGGGGAGCACTAAATCTCATTGATAAAGAAGTGAATAAACTTTGACAGAGTCACTAAGTGGAATATTATATAACAGTTAATACAAATAAATGTATAAGTATTAAGTTGGACAGTACCACATTTAGTAAAACACACATACACAAATAACAACACAACGAAAAATAGGCCATTTCTATAAAATTTTAAGTCCCAGACAGTAGCATCATATTTAGTTTCTGGCTAAACCAGTCAAATACAAAACATTAATTGGAAGGATACACATCAAGTTTCAAAGAAAGTTGTCTCTGGAGAAGGAGAGAAAGAGGGATAAGACTAGGGATGGAAACCAAGATACCTCAGCTTTCTCCATAATGTTTTACTTTTTCTCTATTAAAATCAATTTTAGAAGCAAATATGGCAAATTTTTAATATTAATTCCAGAACAAGGATACATGGACATTTTCATACTATGTATTTTTCTATATTAATTGATCTTATAATTAAAACAATAAAACTTCAATCATTTTCAATCACTACGTAATTCTGAATCACTTGACTTTAAGGAACCATGGCTCTATTTAAATCAGTAAATACACTGTATCTTATTCATTTACAGTGTTTATACCAGATAAGTAAACTAGGAAGGCTTTCCATGCAAATTCAGCTTAATTAAGTCTCATTTCTATGCTTGGTGGATGTAGGCTAAGTAAAGTTTTAAACATCTGTTTATACAAGGTACACAGACTAGAAAACATTCCTTGGTTTGACCTTAATACCCTGTTTTAAGGAGAATTTGTATCAGATTACAGGATTTTTGTCCCACCAAGAGATTCAGGATTAATGTTACTATTAAATGTTCCAGAATCTGCCAATTTTGGAAGAAATTATCTATCCACATAAAGTGCAGAAATGAGAGAATTTTAGTCCAGAGGTCCTCGTTTAAGTGTAAACAGCACAAAAATCATTTTTCATGCTATGGACTTTCAACTCTCTCTCATCTGTATCTTCTGTGTGTATAGATCATCTTGTCTGTGCCTCAAAGCGGATGGGAAGTTACCTCAGATCCAGCAGGAGCTGGAAGAGGACAGGGGAAGGAAGGGAGCTGGGGATAGGCGTTGACCTAAGACAGACTTGGGTTCAAATTCTAGTTCTGTCATCTACTCGTCGTGTGGCTTTAAGCAGACCACTGAACTCCAGCTGCAAACCAGGGATCGTGAGAGAGATAACTCCTGGATTGGGTGAAGATCAGATGAGGTTCTCCTTCATACTCATTAAGGAGCTGAGCCAAGACAGGCCACACACTGGAATGGTCGCCCTGATGTTTATCTCTGTTGGCAGCATCACCGCCACAGCCTAAAGGACCTCAATACCTGTTTCCTTTAGGCAGATCCTAAACCATCCGGAACGTCTACTGCTACCCTACAAGAAGCAGCTGGGCTCTAATGAATATTAGAGGTGAGTCTTACCAAGTTTTGTTTTTTTTTTTTTTCCAGTTTCATTTTACTTGTTTAGTTTTATTATTTTTTAAACTCTTTTGTTATTCTTTTAAGGGTTTTGGGGGGAGGTGCAAAGGATTATTTTTGGGGGGGTTACTTTTTTTGTTGATACCAGGGAATGACCCCAGGTATCAACCACTGAGCCACATCCCCAGCCCTCTTTTGTATTTTATTTAGAGATAGGGTCTCACTGAGTTGCTTAGTGCCTCACCACTGCTGAGGCTGGCTTTGAACTCACTATCCTCCTGCCTTAGCCTCCCAAGCCACTGGGATTACAGGAATGTGCCACCACGCTGGGCTGAGGGGTACTATGTTTTAAGGAAATGGAAAAAAAATCCCTGTTGCCATCTGATGCCTGTATCTGTTCTCTTGTGCCCATTCACAGTTCCATCTTTCTGGTCCTCACTTTGTTCTTCTAATCTATGGGTCCCATATTTCCTCACAAAGACCATTTCCTTAATCTGCATGCAAGATGGAAAAGAAATTGAATAGACTAGTTCCTTCCTCCATAGAAGTCTGCTGAGAAGGGCTTAAGCTCATGTTCTTTCTCAGAGTAAGGGAGGCAGTGTTTATGATTTTGTCCGATGAACCCCATTCTTATGTAGAACTATAAGGCACTAAAAAAAAAAAATTTTTTTAAATTGAGAAAAAGTGAAAGTCTTCAAAAGCTTTTTAATGTGGTAGTCCTCAAGAAGCCTTCCTCGCTTACTAATTCTGGAATTTCAGTGCCATAACATAATGGCAAAAAAAGCTACTTTTTGTGCAAAAGCCTTAGTTACATGATCTAAATGATGCCTTGTAGGTGCCGAGCTCTTCTTCTGCTTTAAGATCGGCCTTGATTCTTGCTCCGACCCAGGATGGCACACAGCCTTCCCGTCAGTGGACTGGGGAGCTCCTCCTGGCAGAATCTGGTCCTGACCCACACTCCTTCCTAACATAGCATTCTGTGTAGAAACAATTGGTCCTAGCTAATGTGGAAATGGAAACCTTTATTTTCTCATTGCATAAAATGTATTTGTTGGTTTTCCAGTTACAGTAAAGGAAGGTGAAAGTGACTTACTTAAGAACAATTGAAAAAACAAAGTTGAAGGGAAATTATGAACTGCCCTTTAGTTTCAACTAAACATATATTCAGAACTATAGAAAAATTTGCATGAGAAATGAAAGAAGATGCAATCACACACAAATAATATATTTTTTCAAATGTTGGAGTGGGTGTTTAATGATTAGGATGGTGAGAAAGAGGATTATTTTTATTTCTACAATAACCAAAAAAATTATAAAGCTATTGTTCTTCCTAATAAGCTCTTCTTACACGTCAGGTTTATTATAAGCTAGAAATAGAAAACTACTCCTTTCATGATGTCATTTTGCATGTATTTCTGACCTGGTAATTAGTCAATCCAGTAACACTCTCATGACACTTCTTGGACAGAACGAAATTATGGAGCAAGTTTGGAGTCCTGCAAGGCAGATTTAGAGTTGGTCAAAGAAGTAATGATGTAACTTTGTTGATGGAACAGATGAAGAAGGTAAGGAATATGTAACCAAGATGATCTTGAAGTTTCAAATCTTGATATCTAGGGAACCAAGGGATTCTAATAGACACAGGAAAGTCAGTAGGAGAAAACAGCTGTAGTAGAAAACAGAAAAAATTCAGATTTAGACTTATTAAGTTTAAGGGACTTAGAAATAATAATATAAGGAAGATCAATAGAGTAGATCAAGAAAGCAAAACAATGACAATTTAAGTTTAAGGGACTTCGAAGTGGAGAACATCCTGTGTGTAATTTGGCATTTACAGATCTGGGGGTAAAGATTTTTAATTCATTGTCCTTGAGAAGATGGTGATGAGGAATACAAACCCATTTCAGTTCCATTTCTTAACTGAAAGATATTTCGAAGGGTGCCAGAAATTGAGCAAAGGCAGATCTGTTTCTATAAGGAGTCTCTGGGATTCTGAAGAGGGGAATCGATTCATGTGTAGAAACTATGAAGTGATTCATAGGTAGGAATCTAGTTGTAAGGAATATGTGGAAGTTTACAACAGATCAAAAAAATAGACACTTATTTTTAGACTGGGGGGAAATTACAGCATTAATGAGAGCCCCCAAGGATGCTGCCACTGTTATTTGTATAAGAGACCCTTTTCAAACTATTCTGGCTCCATTAGAATTAAAAACCATTTCCATATAAAAATACATGAATCAGCAACTCCCTGAAATAAAAGATCAAAGCATAATTTGATATCAGATAATGTGTAAAATATTTGATAAAGACAGTTAAGCCACCAGGCATGGTGGTACACACCTCTAATTCCAGCAGCCCAGGAGGCTGAGGCAGGAGGATAGGGAGGTCAAAGTCAACCTCAGCAACTTAGTGAGGGCTCAACCAACCTAGCAAGACCATGTCTATAAATAAAATACAAAAAAGAGCAGGAGATGTGGCTCAGTGGTTAAGTGCCCTTGGGTTCAATCCCCAGTAACCCCCTCCCCAAAGTTCAACCAGCTAAAAATTTGCTTAAATTTGTCATTTACAAGGCACTATTTCTAGTTAAGTATAGTATGTTTATTTTAAAGAAATGGTGACATACCTTGACCAGTGTTCTCTGGAGACTCCTATATTTACCAAGGACATTTAGCAAAAATGGCAACAAAAACACATGTAGGTCTGTGAGATTCATTCTAAGCCAGGGAAGAATTGTTCTAACCTGAGCCAGAAGATCTCAGTACAATGTACAGCATTGACTCTCTCTGGCTCATGGAACTTGAATGCCAAAGAGGTGCTTGTTGAGGGGTGACTCATGCTCAGTGCACGATACATTAGGTGGACTTCGTTCTTTAACAGTTTAGATACCAGCTACAATGGTGACTTTCCATCCACTCTTACCTATGGCAGAAGTACATTTGACATTGTGGTCCAGAGCATGTCTTTACACCTATGCCCACCTGTAAACTATCACCAAAGTTTTATGAAATCATTCTCAACTTCACTGTGCTGTACTTTTACATTTATTTCTATTCTATTTCCTTTGCATAAATTTTCTATAATTCTTTTGTGTTTCATGACCCACAAGTGGTCCTGACTCAAAGTTTGTGAAACCTTAAACTGCATAGTGATATTGTCCTATATATGGTCTTTTTCAGTGTCCTGTTCTGTTAATACCTTCTCTACTCTCAGTACTAAGAGGCAACTCTGGTTTTCAGTCTCAGCATAGGAGAAGCAATATTATCCTCCAACCATAGTGGTTCATTGTAGTAAGTGAACATTAACTTGACAACAATGATCTTACATTTGTTTGTGGTTTTTGTTTCTTTGTATTTAAGGTGATATCTTTACCACAACTGGAAAACAGAAAATCCTTGTGATTCTATGATTGCTAAAATATCAATAAATAAATCTGAAATAATAAAAAACAAGTATTGGGAATCTCCAATGGAAAACATGCAGTGTTTAACATACACCTTCCTATTTATCTGATACTAGCCTTTGATTACTTTCAAGCTATTTTACAAATCTGTACATGATAAATAACTGACAGCACTGAAAATCATTCTTGTTTATATATATGAATTCTGTTTAGCATAGGAACAACCCTCTACCCTCCTCTCCCTCCCTTCCCAGTCAGTTTTATGAATAAAAATATTTAAATTCACTTTACTATTGCTGATCTATAAGTATGCCTTCCCTTTACATTCTCCTTTAAACCAAAGACATCATTTTACTCGTTACTTCATTAATAGTTAAATAAAATCTTTAACATATCTTTATTTCATACCCATATAAACTAATGATTTTACCATTTCTTATAACTTTGTTTTTATGTGGTGCTGAGGATCAAACCCAGTTCCTCACATGAGCAATGTTGCACTATACCACTGAGCCACAACCCTCAACCTCTTACCAATTGTTTTTGAAAATCATCCCTTACCATATTCAAAAGAGTTTTACCGAGAATGGAAGATTCTTCCCCATTGATTCAATAAACTAATTTTAACTTCCTCTGTGTCTGGCTCTGGTTTCTTGGATTGTCTTTCCATTTAAGTTCTGCACTTACTACATTCATTGACCGAATATATGTATTTGGTGGTAGGATAGCAGATATAAATAAAGTTCTGTAACTACCAAACTATCATATTAAAATGTTCATTTCCCCCCACTGAAGCTTCTGCCATCTCTCTATACAAGTTATTTTTTAAATTAAAACAACCTTAGTGACATGGAGGACCATAAATCCAGACTTACTATGTTTTATATGAGCTACACAAATTTATAAATGGAACAGAGGGCGAAGCCTCCACCCAGGTCCAGGATGTGTGAAAACTGATGAGTGATGCAGGTGGCTTAGCTACAGTCCTGGCATCCCTGTGGCCACTTACGGATAGAGAATCTGAGCCACAGGATTTCCATTGTACTCACAGTCCCATACATGTTTCCCAGTTCACTTTTATCAGGAAGAAATTTTCCAGGTTATTAGGCATGAGGTGGCCCCACTAAAGTGGATGTTTTAAGCAGTATTTAGCTATTGGATTCATGTTTTATTTTTTTAAAGCAACTGCTTTTTTGAGGTCTATTTTACCTACCATAAATTTCATCCTTTCCAAATGTTCATTTCTGTGGTTCTTGGAACATTCACATAGTTGTGTAACCATCACTACTGTCTTATTTGAGAGTATTTCATCATCCCTGAAAGAAATTCCTTATGCATTAGCAGTTACTCCCATTTTTTTCCTTCCCCATTCCCTGGAAAACACTCATCAATTTTCTATCCCTATGAATTTTCCACTTTTGGACATTTCATTTATAAGGAATCATGTAATGCATGGGCTATTGTAACTGATCTCTTTTACTTAGCATAATATTTTCTTCGAGTCATTCATATTAAAGCATCTAACAATACTTCATTTCTTTTTATTTCTGAAAAATATTCCATTGTCTAGATATGCATTCATCTATTGATTAACATTTCTCCTGTTTGGCAATTATGAGTAATACTTCTTTTTAAAATTTTTATTTGTTCTTTTTACTTATTCATAACAGTAGAGTATATTTTGACTTATTTATACAAACATGGAGTATATTTTGTTCTAATTGGGATCCCAGTCTTATGGTTGTACCCGATGGAGGGATTCACTGAGGTGTATTCAGATATGTACATGGAAAGTCATGTCAGATTAATTCCATTGTCCTTCCTATTCCTGCCCCCCCCTAATTTCCCTTCATTCCCCTTTGTCTTACCTACTGAACTTCTATTCTCCCCATCACTTGTTGTGTGTTAAGAGAAAACATTTGTCTGTTGGTTTCTCAGGATTGGTTTATTTCACTTAGCAGGATAGTCTCCAGATTCATCTATTTAATAGCAAATGTCATAAAGTCATTCTTTTTTATGACTGAGAAATAATCCATTGTGTATATGTACCAAATTGTCTTTTTCCATTCATCTGTTGAAGGGCATCTAAATTGGTTCCATAGCTTTGCTATCATGAATTGAGCTGTTATAAACATTGATGTGGCTGCATCACTGTAGTATGCTGATTTTAAGTCCTTTGGGTATAAACCTAGGAGTGGGATAGCTGGGTCAAATGGTGGGTCCATTCCAAGTTTTCTGAGGAATCTCCATACTGCTTTCCAGAGTGATTGCACCAATGTGCAATCCCACCAGCAATGTATGAGCGTACTCTTTTCCCAACATTCTTGGCAACAGGTATTGTTATTTGTATTCTTTACTGTTGCCATTTTGACTTCTATGAACATTTGTTTGGGGACATATTATAACTTCTCTTGGGGACATGCGTAGGAATAGAATGGCCAAGTCTATGACAGCTCTAGGTTTTCCAAAGTGATTGTACCACTTCACAACCCCACCAACAATATAATAGGGCTCCAACTTCTCCATTCTCACCAACCCTTGTTGTTGCTTGTATTTTTAATTTAAATTATCCTAATGGCTATGAACTGATAATTTAAAGTTTAGATTACAGTTTTCCTAAGGACTGATTTGAAACATTTCCTCATATTCTTTTAAGCCATTTGAATATCTTCATTATAAAAACATCTATTCAAATCTTTTGTACATTTCTAATTGGGCTATTTTTCATTTTACTGTTGATTTGTAAGAATTCGTCACATAGTCTAAACCCTACACCCTTATAAATATGGGATTTGCAGAAATCTCCAATTCTGTATGTTGTGTTTTCACATTTTAAAAATAGAAAGCTTTGAAGCATCAAACTTAATTTTCATGAAGTCTGATTTATCTATTTTTTTCTTTTGCTTATGCTTTTGGTGTTTTTAAAAAGCTTTAGAACATCCAAGTTTATGAATATTGATTCTTATAGTTTCTTTATGAGTTTCATATTTTTCAGCTTTTACATTTAGCTCTGTGATCTATTTCAACTTGATTTTTGTACTTGATGTGAGGTAGGGGTCAACGGGGTCAACATTCTTTTTCCATGTAGCTATCCAGTTGTTCCAACACCATTTGTTGAAAAAAAAAAGATTTTTTTCACCTATTGAATTCCTTGGAAACTTTTGTTGATAATCGATTTACCATAAATGTATGCATTCTTTTCTGAACTTTAATATCTGTTCCATTACTTTATATATCCATTTTTATGCCAGTACCACACTATCTTGGTTATTGTAGCTTCATAATAAGTTTTAAAATCAAAAGTGTGAGTCCTCCCTTCTTTTTCAAGATTTTTTTTGCCGTTTCTATATTCCTTGTATTACCGTATGAATTCACATGGTTTTTATCATCATAACCCAAAATGGAGGGTAAATAAATTTTAATTTACCATTGCATCATCCTCAATTATACATATGGATTTGTGTGTCTGCATGTACATATATACACACACAAAATAGTTAAGAGGGGAATATTAGTTTTTCTACCTGTGCCCTACCCTGATTTCATATCCATGATCCAGACCTGATGAATGAGCCCAACCTAACTATGTGGTTAGTGCTTTGTTCACAAATGAACTCAGATCAGCCAAGTTAGTTAGACTCAATTTGGGGGTTCTTATTAGAGCTGTCAAGGAGAAGTTCCATTTCTATGTAAGATCGCCTAAATATGAGATAGATGCTGTGACTATTCTTGCAACCAAATATGAAGAACTTGGCTCAGAATAGAAACAAAGCAAACACAAACAGAGCCAGAAGTTGGAAAGCCTGAGAGTAAGAGCTCCTAGATCTAGTTATTCCTGAAGCATGCAAGATCTAAATGCGGACAAATATGTCTTTATAAGAAGAATAAGAGGACAAGAAAAAAAAATGGTGCCTACATTTGCATGGTGGAATTATAGGTGATTTTTAGACTTTCTCTGTAAAAGAGAATTTGGATTATTACTTTTGTATTTGGAAAAATCAAATAAGGAATGTAGAATTTTTCTCAATGTTCTTTGAAAAGTTGGATAACTGAGTCAGTCCTTTTTGGCAATATTTTTCAAGCTACCACCCAAATACTGTATCTATAAAATGCTGAAGGATCTAAGTTGATGGTTTGATCATGTAGATATTCCTCTTTAGTTCCATTTACTAAAGTCAACAAATACTGGGCCTTTTGTTATACCTAGCATGTATTTTCCAGAGGGTACTATCCTGAGTTTTGTAGAGGAATGTTAATGAAAACACAAAATGGAATGATTAGTTTCCAGTGCACAGAGACTTGAGGTGTATATGTTAAATCGAACTTGGTTCTGGGAAGACAGAGGGAATGGAAGCTTCAACAACTTGTGACTTTCTGATTGAAGGATCACAGGGCAGAGGAGAGAGGTACAGGGAAAGGAAAAGAGCCAGGGCTTACCTCATCCTTTCTCGGTGCTTGAATCACATAAGCTTCTAACATTTTACTTTGAGATAACTATAGATTCATGTGTAGTTGCAAGAAATAAGAGATCATGTATACACTTTTGTAGGCTTCCCCAATAGTGAAATTTTAATTAATTACACAGGATCACAACCAGAAAATGACCTCCATCAAACTTATTTTGATTTCGCCAGTTTTACATGCACTTGTGTGTGCATCTAGTTCTAACTTTATCACTTGTGTAGGTTCTTGTGACTACGACCACAATCAAGATGCCAAACAATTCTATTACCAGAAATATACCTTTGTCACCAAAACCCCCTACCACCCATCCCCCAAGCTCTGGCAATGACTGATCTGTTCTTCATCTCTAATTTTATCATTTGAAGCTGATTTTTCATTGTTAGTATGTTTCCCATTTCCAGAAATATCTAGAATAAATGAATGTGATGTTTGGGAGAAATTTCAAAACCCTAATAATTCATCCTCCCTTTACTTAGAGGAATCCTTCAATGATTAGTGGGGAAAGTGATGGAGTTCATAGACCAGAGCACAGTAAGTCATAGAGTGTGTTCTAAAGGAATGTTATAACTGCATGGTTTCTGAAACTCAATTTCCTCGTGTAAAGTGAGGCTATTAGTTCTAATTATCTCATAGGGTGGCTTAAAGTCTAAATGAAGTAATGTATGTCAAATGTGCATCCAGACTCTTCAAACCGACAGCCTACTACTACACCACCTCATTCAGTATAACTTGCAACTCCACAACAACAACATTTAGAAAGTTATTGCCCCCAAAGAGCTGGAATCCTCCCCTTCCAAATCATACTTACTGGTGAACTTATTTTATTTCTAAGGTCTTACAGACTAACTTGGATGCATGTTCTACATGGACAGTATTTTAGACCATTGAAACCAAATTTTTCCTTTCTTTTCTCCATATCCCACTTTCTTTAATTGGTCCCTATAAAGCTCCATGAGGACAGAAGGGGTTGTTCCTGCTCTCCCTCAGTGCTCTCATCTATGGCCACTCCTTGCTCAAGGCTTAGCTCATGAGTACTTCAATGCAGGGAGTTGTTTAGCACTCCTTAGTTGTCATGATTGCCCCGTTCTGGGTACACTCCCCTTGGTCAATTTCTCTTTTATTAAATAATGGTACCTAAATATGACATCTATTAATTTCATTATATAAAAACAGAAGTCCTACCTCTGAACTCCAAGAAAAACAAATAGCACCTTATACTGTTATTTTGAACACGAAAACAAGGAACAGATATGTACAAACTTCTAAAACCAATGTTACTCAAGAATAGAAGAAATTATGCATTTCTTTTTGTTTAATTTTTATTTTCACAGACTGCATTTTGATTCATTGTACACGAATGGGGTAAATCTTTTCATTTCTATGGTTGGGCACAATGTAGATTCACACCATTCATACATGTACATAGGGTAATGATGTCTGTCTCATTCCGCCATTTTTCATACCCCCCCTCATTTCCCTCTACATAATCTAAAGTTCTTCCATTCTTCTCTCACCCCCACACCCCCATTATGTATCAACATCTCTAGTAATTAGAGAAATGAAAATTAAAACAACTCTAAGATTTCATCTTACTCTAATTAGAATTAGAGTATGTGTGCCTTAAAACATAAACACAAACAGTAATAGATGTTGGTGTGGATGTGGGGGAAAAGGCACACTTTTACATTGCTGGTGGAGTTGTAAATTGGTGCAGCGACTCTGGAAAATAGAGTCGAGAATCCTCAGAAAACTTGGAATGGACCCACCTTTTGATCCAGTTATCCCACTCTTCAGTTTATACCCAAAGGACTTAAAATTAGTATACCACAGTAACGCAGCCACATCAATGTTTATAGCAACTCAATTCACAATAGCTAGATTGTGGAACCAACCAGGTGCCCTTCAATTGATGAATGATTAAAGAAACTGTGGTATATATATACAATGGAAATTCTGCATTTCTGTAAAGGTTTCTAAGCATGCAGATTGAGTCTCAGCTAGAGCCTCTCAGCTTTTCTGACTAGTCAGTTAGATAAACCCTGGGCCTTTCCACAGAATTGATTTCTTTCTTTCATGTTGATTGGAATCAAATTCAAAGAAACAATGCCCCTCCTTCCTTCCTGTATTTTTTAAGCAAAGAAATCATCATGAAATAAGTTTAGGACTATCAGATATTCTACTTCCAAATAAATGAGACTCTTAGCCTAAATTTGGAAAATTGGTTCCATGTCTCAGTCTCCATCTCATCTACTGTTTCCCTAATTGGCACCACCATCATCTCACTCAAAAAGAGTTGGCAGCAACCTCGTAACTGATCTGTCGGGCGCTGTTCTTGTTCGGGTTCTCTCTGATTCTCCACATTACAGCCAGCCTGATCTTGAAATTCCCATCCTATCCCTTCTTCCTGTAGCCATCGCTAGATCTCTCACTGCCCTTTCAAACACCATTCAAATGCCTCAATGAATTTGCGTTCTTTATTGCTCTCTGCTTTCTGAGCATGTACACTCTGAAATATTTTTACCCTTCTCTGACTTGTTGTTACCTTTCTTTAGACATTGGCTCAATGAGGTCTTCCCATCTCAGATCCAGAAGCCTTCAGAAGGATGCCAAGTCCAGGCCAGATACCCATCTCAGGGCACTTGGAAAATCCCATGATGACACTCACTACACAGCAGTACAATCCCCTCTCCTTGCTGCAGGCTAGGGAAGGTGACAGTCATAAGGGAGGCTGTATTTATCGTGCTCTTCTCTGCAAGATCAGTGCACAGCATAGAATGGGGTTTATAAAAGAGGCTTCATCTTTTAAAATTAAAGGAATGCCTTGTGAAAATATTATGATTGTCATTTTATATGATAAGCGAAATAGATGGGGGGAGAAAACGTGGATATAATTTCATGTTTTTAAAAGAAAGGTTCATGCTATAAGTATTTTTCATGAGCTTGGATTATGCTTTAAATTTTAGTTTCCAAAGTAGTTTTCAAAATCCTTTCTGTCACACAAACATTTTGAATACAGTATAAACAATTCTGCATGCCTTGTGGGCTTTCCTTATATGGGGGGGGGTGGTAAGAGCTATGCATTATCTCTACTCTTTCCACTCCAATTATAGACTTTCTGTGGGAGCCAGCAGGATGTTTGAACTTTCTCCTCCAATATAGTGAAGATCCAAGGAGTTCTGAGTTGGTGATTAGCAGGAGGAGTTGTGCCTTAAAACATACATCATTACCAAATGGAATTGGAACATTAAATGTTTCACTTATTTTGTAGTAAAATAATATTTTTCTAACAAGAAGCAGTTGCCATCCAACTCATTCGAGGTTTCTGTTTATATTTTACTTGAACAGAAAGTTTTGTTTTTATTATGATTACTTTCCTTTGATGGTGTGCCCAGTACCACAAGATGAAATTAGAAAATTTTTTAAAAGTCTCATTTCAACTTACATTGTAGCAAAATTCCATGTCTTCTTTAAAAAGGAGTCCAAATACCTCATCTCCTTATTGGTTTTCTTAGTTTGTCCTAAATAAACTCCTATAAGATGAAGAATTTCAGTGAAAAGAAGTTCCAGCAGTTATCTTAAGTGTGTTGTCTCTGACAGTGCATGGGACAAACAAAACTTACATACATACACACAAAGGCATTATTGATCAAAACACAAAGAATTGAAAAAAATGTCCATAAAAAATAATGGCTGAATCCATTGAAGCCCATCTCTAGTATGGAATAGATAATAATTAAAATAAAAAGAAGTTCAATTTATATCCACTAACCATGGTTTATCACTGAGTGAAAAGATTAGGGCTGCAGAGTAATGTGTATAATACAATTCTTTATGAAGTCAGCATGGCAACTTTTGGGAAATTCAACATGCCTGTGTAGAGATAAGATGGATGGATGATAGGTAGACAGACATACAGGTAGATCTACATGTAGTTTTGAGAACATTGATTGTTTTTTTTGTTTTGTTTTGTTTTTTTAAGCTGGAATAGACTAAACTGTTAACTTGGAAAGGTAGAACTGAAAAAAATTATCTTTATTTATTCTTTTAATCCATGTTTCCCAATTCACAATACAGACCAGGCACAGGAGTTGGACTGAGTTTTATTTTTTAAAAAAAATTTGATCAAAATATATTAATTATATGCATTAATGTGATCCATGTGATATTTCCATACATGTATACAGTGTGCATTGATCAAATCCAACTACCATTCCCCTCCCCCTGCCACCCTACCTTCCCAAATCACTCATAACCATTATCCTCCTTTGAGATCGATTCTTTTAGCTTCCACACACATATGAGAGAAAGTATGTAGTGTTTGTTTTTTCAGGTCTGTCTTATTTCACTTAACATAATGTCCTGCAAATAACAGAGTTTCATCCTTCTTTAAGGCTGACTACTTCATTGTGTGTATGTGTGTGTGTACATGCATGTGTATGTCAATGTATGTATGTATATGTGCGTATATATATATGTGTGTATATATATATACATATATATATATGTTTTCCTTATCCATTCATCTGTTGGGGGATACCTAGGCTGATTCTATATCTTAGGTATTGTGAATAGTGTGGCAATAAGCATGGGTATGACGGTGTCTCTTTGGTACGCTGATTTAATTTCCTTTGGATATATACCCAGTAGTGAGATAGTTGGGTCTGCTTTTAGTTTTCTGAGGAAACTTCATACTGTTCTCCAAATGACTAAACTAATTTATAGTCCCCCCAACAGTGAATAGAGTTCCTTTTTCTACCCTTGCTTGACAGCATTTGTTATTTTTTTGCTTTTTTGATAATAGACATTTTAACTGGGGTGAGATGGTATCTCATTGTGGTTTTGATTTGCATTTCCCTCATGGCTAATGATATTGGGCATTTTTAGATGTATTTGTTGACCATTTGTGTTCCTTCTTTTGAGAAGTATCTATTCAGGTAGTTAGAATAATACTTGGAAAATATTTTCTCCCATTCTGAAGATAGTTTCTTCTGAAGCACAGAAGCTTCTAAGTTTGATGTAATTCCAATTGTCAATTTTTGCTTTTGTTGCCTATGCTTTTGAGATCCTACAAGATCATTGTTGCCTACACCAATGTCTTAAAGTGTTTGCCCCAATATTTTCTTCTAATAGTTTCAGGGACTCAGGTCTTACACATAGGTGTTTGAGTTGACATTGTACAGGGTGAGAGAAAGGATCAAGCTCCAATCATCTGCATGTGGATATCCAGTTATCCCAGCATCATTTGTTGAAGATGCTTTCCTTTCTCCAATGTAAATTTTTGGTGCCTTTATCAAGAATCAATTGATTGTAGATGTGCAGGTTTATTTCTGGGATCTCTCTTCTGTCTCATTGTGTCTCTTTTTATGCCATTATGATGTAGTTTTGGTTACTACAGCTCTATAGTATGTCTTGAATTTTTTGTTTTTGTTTTTGTTTTGGTTCTGGATATTTGGGGTCTTTTGAGCTTCCATATGAATTTTAGAATCCTTTTTCTAGTTTGTGAAGAATGTCATTGGTATTTTGTTGAGGATTGCTCTGAATCTATTTATTGCCTTGGATAGTAAGGACATTTTAATAATAGGAATTCTTCCACTATATTAACATGGGAGTTCTTATCTTTTGTGTCTTCTTCCATTTTTTCATCAGTGATTTGTAATAATCATTGTAGAGGTCTTTCCACGTCCTTGCTTTACTTTATTTATTCCTTGGTAATATTTTTGGTGGTAGCTAATGTAAATTGGGTTGCATTCATGATTTCTTTCTCAGTAAATTTATTACTGATGTATAGAATAGCTACTGATTTTTAAATGTTGATTTTATATTTGCATCCCTCACTGAATTCATTGATCAGTTCTAATAGTCTTTTGGAGGAGTCTTTAGGTTTTTCTATATGCAGACTCCTATCATCTGCAAACAAGAATAATTTTACTTCCTGTCTTCCTACTTGTAGGCCTGTTATTTCTTTGTCTTGCCTAATTGTTTTAGTTTAAACTTCTAGTATGATATTGAATAAGAGCCGTGTGAGTGGATATACATTTTTTTCCTGACCTTAGAAAAAATGTTTTCAGCTCTTCATCATTCACTATGTTGTTGATCATGGGTTTTTCAGATATAGTCTATTTGTGTTGATCCTGCTACACCTAATGTGTTCAGGGTTTTTATCATGAAGTGATGTTGAAATTTATCAAATACTTTTTCTGCATTTATTGAAATTACTTATGAATAACATCCTTTATTCTGTTGAAGTAATACATTACATTTACTAATTTGAGTATGTTGAACCATCTTTGCATCCCTGGGAAGAACCAACTTGATTTTGGTGAATGATCATTTTGATGTGCTGCTTTATTGGATTATTGGTATTTTATTGAGAAGTTGTATGTGTATGTTCAACAGGAATATTGGCCTACGGTAGTTCTCTCTCTCTCTCTCTCTCTCTCTCTCTCTCTCGTGTGTGTGTGTGTGTGTGTGTGTGTGTGTGTGTGTGTGTGTGTTCTTGTCTGGTTTTGGTAATAGGATAATGCTGGCCTCATAGAATTACTTTAAAAGCATTCCTCCCTTTTAATTCTATGGAATAGTATTTTTAAATGGCATTAGTTCTTCTTTAAAAGTTTGAATTTGAAGATGACCAAATTATGCTATGTGCATGTATGAATATACCAAAATGCATTCCAATTTTATATATAACTATAATGGATCAATTAAAAATAAATAAATAAGTAGATGAAAGACCAATAGAATAGAAGAAGGGAATCCAGCGGAGAGAGTCAGAAGGGGAAAAGGAAGTACTGGGGATTTAATCCAAAGGTACTTTACTACTGAGACACATCCCCAACCCTTTTTATTTACTTATTTTTATTTTGAGACAGTGTCTTGCTAAGTTGCTTAGGGCTTTGCTAAATTGTTGAGTTTGGCCTCAAACTTGTGATTCTCCTGCCTCAGTCTCCCAGAGTCACTGGGATTATAGGCATATGGCACTTTGTCTGGTAAGGATCATAAGTTGAAGGCCAACCTGGGCAACTTAGCAAGACCTTGTCTCAAAATAAAATTTTAATATAGCTGGGGATATAGTTCAGTGGTTGAGTGTCCCTGGGTTCAATCTCAGTAGCATCAAAAAAATTTTGGTAAAATTCAACAGTGAAGTCATGAAGCCATGACTGAATTACTGATTCAGTCTCATTGCTTGCTATGGTTCTATTCAGATTTTTTATGTCCTTGTGGTTCAATTTTGGTGAGTCATGTGTGTCCAGAAATTAGACCAGTTCTTCTAGGTTTTCCAATTTGTAATAATGATCCTTTGTATTTCTATAGTATCAGTTGTAAAGTTTCCTTTATCATCTTTAATTTTACTTATTTGTATTCTCTCTTCTTTTATTAGTCTAGCTAAAAGTTAGTTGATTTTATTTATCTCTTCAAAGAACCAACTCTGTTTATTGATCTTTTCTACTTTTTAATTTCTATTTTATTTATTTCTGCTCTGATTTTTTTTTCTTTCCTTCTGCTCTTTTTTGGGGGTTTGTTTGTTCTTGCTTTTCAAAGTCTCTTGAGATACATTGTTTGGTTGTTTATTTGAAATCTTTCGGTTTTTGATGTAGGCAGTCATTGCTATAAACTTCTTCTTTGTGCTGCTTTTTGATGCATCCCACAACAAATATTGTGGGATGACATGTTGTATTTCCATTATTGTTTGTTTTGGGAAATTTTTAAATTTCCCTACTGACTTCCTTAAAGAAACTCTTTATTCAAAAGTATGTTTTCAGTCTCCATGCAGTGTCTGATTTCTAAAATTTGTTGTTTACTTCTAGTTTTTATTCCCTGTGATCAGAAAAGATACAGGATACAATTTGAGTTTAAATTTGTAAAGACTTGTTTTGTGGTTTAATATATGGTCTATTCTAGAGAAAGTACCAAGCACCCATGAGAAAACTATATACGCTTCAGCTGTTGTATAGAATGTTTCGTGTCAGTCATATCAATTATTCTATAGTACAGTTTAACTCTGATGTTGCTTGGTTGATTTTTTGTCTAGTGATCTACCCATTGATAAAAGAGGGCTATTGACATCCCCCCAATATTATTTTTCTGGAACGTGTCTCTCCTGTTAGGTCTAATAGTGTTTGTTTTATAAAATTGGTTGCTCCAACATTAGGAGTTTATAGACTTACAATTGTATATTCTTGTTGAATTGATTCCTTGATCAGTATATAGTGACCTTCTTTGTCTTGTCCTACAGTTTTTGTCTTAAAGTGTGTTTGGTTAAACATAAGTATAGTTAGTGATGCTTGCCTTTGATTTTCACTTACTTGAGCATCATTTTTACATCCTTTCGCCCTCAGTCGATGTTTGTCTGTACTGATGAAGTGAGTTTCTTGTAGACAGCATATTGGTGGATATTGTCATTTTATCTAATCAATCTGTATCTTATAATGGAAAATTTTGCTCTATTTACATTTGAGATAATAATTGATGGGTAAGGACTTACTTCTGTCTTTTTTGCTGATTTTCTTCTAGTTGCTTTGAATATTCCTTGTTCTTCCTCTATTGTTCATCTTTGTGGCCTGATGGTTTCCTTATTGATAATATTTAATCTTTTTCTAGTTCTCTTTTGTGTATTTCTCCTTCTAGTGGAATTTATACTTTCTCATGAAGCCATGATGGTGTTTATCTTTCTTTTATTTCTGGATGTAGGACTCCCTTAAGTATCTTTTGTAAGGCTGCCTAGTTGTCATAAATTCCCTTAGTTCTTGCTTGTCTTGGGAAGGTATTTATTTATCTTTTATATATGAGGGATAACCTTGCTGGGTATAGTCATCTTGGTTGGTAGTTATTTTCTTTCAGGACTCAAATTATATTATTCCATTCTCTCTTGGCATGTAGGGTTTTTGCTGAAAATTATGCTGTTAGTCTAATGCATGCAGTTGCCTCTAAATGTCATTGACTTGAACGTTTTCTCTTGCAGACTTTAAAATTCTTTCTTGAACTTGTTCTTTTGTGAGTTTGACTATAAAATGTTCTGGTGAGTATATTTTCCAGTCAGGTAAGTTTTCTGCACATAGATATATAGAAGTCTTCTGCTATTATTTAATTAAATAGATTTCCTATGCCCTAATTTCATTCTCTTCTCCTTCATATATTCTGAAAATGTATGTTTGTTCAATTGTCCCATAGATTTTATTTATTTGTTTATTTATTTATTTATTTATTTATTTATTTATTTATTTTTGAGATATTCCAAAAGACCTATCTTCAAACTTCAAGTTTACATATTATTCATCTACCTAATCAAATCTATTTTTGATGTGATTTATTGAGCTCTTTTTTATTTTTATTCGCTTTATCAAGTTCTTTCTTTGTTTCCAAGATTTCTATGTGGTTATTTTTCAAAATTTCTATCTCTGCTGAATTTCTCAACTGTATAGTGAATTGTCTTTCTGATTTAACTATCTGTTATTTATTATTCCTTGGACTCCTTGAGCTTTTTTTATAATCATTTTTAAACTATTTATAAAGCATTTTGTCCTTTTCCATTTCTTTGGAATCTTTGCTGGAGAGTAATTAGAATTATTTTTTTTTGAGACATCATGTTACCTTCATTCATGTTTCTTGCTCTCCTACATTGAGATTTGTGCCTCTGATGGAATAGATACCTCTACCACTTTTATGGGGTGTCCTTTTTTTTTTAAGTTTAGAAAGTAGAGCATATTAGGCTTGTTTGTTGTTGTTTATTTTTTAATTTTTTATTCATTGTGCACAAATGGGATACAACTTTTCATTTCTCTGGTTGTACACGATGTAGGGTCACATTGCTTGTGTAATCATACATATACATAGAGTAATGATGTTTGTCTCATTCCACTATCTTTCCTCCCCACTGACTCTTCCCCTCCCCTCATTTTCCTCTACACAATTCAACATTCCTCCATTCTTCCCCCCACCCCCATTAGGTATTATCATCCACTTATCAGAGAAAACATTCGACCTGTAGTTTTTTGGGATTGGCTTATTTCACTTAGCATGATAGTCTCCAACTCCATCCATTTACCTGCAAGTGCCATAATTTCACTTTTCTTTTTGGCTGATTAATATTCCATCGTGTATATATACCAGTTTCTTTATTCATTTATCTATCAAAGGGCATCTAAGTTGGTTCCACAGTCTGGCAATTGTGAATTGAACTGCTATATACATTGATGTGGCTGTGTGTAGTATGCTGATTTTAAGTCCTTTGGGCATAGGTCAAGGAGTGGAATAACTGGGTCAAATGGTTGTTCCATTCCAATTTTGCTAAGGAATCTCCATACCATTTTCAATAATAGTTGCCCCAATTTGCAGTCCCATGAGCAATGTGTGAGTGTACCTCTTCCCCCACATCCTCACTTATTATTGTTTATTTTCTTGCTAATTGCCATTCTGACTGGAGTGAGATGAAATTTTGGGGTTGTTTCAATTTGCATTTCTCTAGTTGCTAGAGATGACAAACATTTTTTCATATATTTATTGATTGGTTGTATTTCTTCTTCTGTGAATTGTCTGTTCAGTTCCTTTGCCCATTTATTGATTGGGTTATTTGTTTTTGTTTTGTTTTCTTTTTTTGGTGTTAAGTTTTTTGAGTTTTTTTATATATCTGGAGATTAGTGCTCTATCTGATGTGCATGTGGTAAAGATTTTCTGTCCTTCTGTAGGTTCACTGTTCACATGGTTGATTGTTTCTTTTGCTGAGAAGAAGTGTTTTCATTTGAGTCCATCCATTTATTGATTCTTGGTTTTAATTCTTGCACTCTAAGAGTTTTGTTAAGGAAGTCAGTTCCTAAGCCAACATGGTGGAGATATGGTCCCACATTTTCTTCTATTAAGTGAAGGGTCTCTGTTCGAGTGCTTATGTCTTTAACCCACTTTGAGTTGATTTTTGTGCAGGGTGAGAGATAGAAGTTTAATTTCATTTTCCTACATATGAATTTCCAGTTTTCCCAACACCATCTGTCAAATAGGCTATCTTTTCTCCAATGTATGTTTTTGGCACCTTTGTCTAGTATGAGATAACCATATTTATGTGGGTTTGCCTCTGTGTCTTTGACTCTGTACCATTCGTCTACATGTCTATTTTGGTGCCAGTAACAAGCCGTTTTTCTTACTATTGCTCTGTAGTATAGTCTAAGGTCTGATATTATGATGTGTCCTGATTTACTCTTCTTGCTAAGGATTGTGTGGGCTATTCTGGGTCTCTTTTTTTCCCAAATGAATTTCATGATTGCTTTTTCTATTTGTATGAAGAATGTCATTAGGATTTTAATAGCAATTGCATTAAATCTGTATAACAGTTTTGGTAGCATGGTCGTTTTGACATTATTAATTCTGCCTATCCAGGAGCGTGGGAGATCTTTCTATCTTCCAAGGTCTTTCTCAATTTCCTTCTTTAGTGTTCTGTATTTTTCATTGTAAAGGTCTTTAACCTCTTTTGTTAGGTTGAGTGGGGTTCATCCCAGGGATGCAAGGTTGGTTCAACATATGGAAATCAATAAACATAATTCATCACATCAATAGAATTAAAGACAAAAATCACATGATTATTTCAAGAGATTCAGAAAAAGCATTTGACAAAATACAGCACTTCTTCATGTTAAAACACTAGAAAAACTATGGATAGGAGGAACGTACCTCAACATGGTAAAAACTATCTATGCTAAGCCCAAGGTTAACATTATTCTAAATGGAGAAAAATTGAAATCATTCCCCCTAAAAATGCAACAAAACAAGAATGCCCTCTTTCACCATTTCTATTCAATATAGCCCTTGAAACTCTAGCCAGAGCAATTAGACAGATGAAAGAAATTAAATGGATACAAATAGGAAAAGAACAACTCAAACTATCTCTATTTGCTGATGACATGATTTTATGTTTAGAAGATCCAAAAACTCTACCAGAAAACTTCTAGAAATAATAAATGAATTCAGCAAAGTAGCAGGATATAAAATCAATACCTATAAATCAAATGCATTTCTATACCTCAATGATGAATCAACTCAAATAGAAATTAGGAAATCTTCCTCATTCGCAATAGCCTCAAAAAAATAAAATACTTGTGGTGTCCTTAATAAGTTGCCTTCTCCTGAAGATGTGTCTTGGGGTGTTGATTTGTTGTTCAATGTTGGCTTTGCATAAAACTAGGCACCATAATATAGTCTCTCTATAGCTTTGTTAGTTGTGATTAATGACTTTGGGCACAGTTTGCACCATACCAGAATTGGAGAGACCCACAGTCTACTGGCCAAACAGGAGTGGGGACACTCGCAATCAGATAGTGTATAGTAGTGGGTGTGTTGTGTTCACTGTGTGGCTATTCCTACAATGGGAGTGGTGGTCTCTGTTGGGTGATGAAGCCTTCCTTGGGCACTGCTATTACTGAAGGTCTCCAGCACTGGATCACCCTGCAGTAGTGAATGATCTGAAGCACCTGTTCGCTGACCAGTCCGTGGTGTGAACCCAGAAGCTGCACAGCAAGAGACCCTGGTGGGGACTGGAGCATGCCCTCTGTGGTGCTCAAATCCAGTCCTGACAGCAATGTATACTCAGAGCATGTGTGATACCAGGGAAACGAGCCTCATAGGTAGAACAGAGCAGGAATTATGGTGTTCCTCTCTGCCACTCTGATAACAGTACCTGTCTAAAAATGAGACCTGAGCTGGAACCAGGTAAAGTTCCCCCTGAGACCACCTCTAACCAAGTGCACTCAGGTACACTTCAAGGCTTTCTTCTCTAACTCCTTCAGTTATAGTGCCTACCTAAGAGACAGTAGGAGTGGGATTGTCCACAGCTTGGCAAAGTTGCTTTCTAGCCATGCATGCCTGGGGACAGGACAGACCTGGAGCCACAGAGTTGCTCAAGGGTCCCTCAGCATACCTCTGTGGGCAGACAGCAGCAGGAATCATTGTGTTCTCTTCCTGCCTGTCAACAACAGGCACCTGAGCTCACACAGTGGGGAAGGGCTGTAGGAACCAAGTGGGCAATGGACCTCAGTCCTGGCACTGGTGGAAGTACACACATGGCTTACACACCCTTGGTCTCAGAGGGCAACAACCCCGATCTCCTTGTTCACAGGTGGCACCCTCAGTGTGGCAAAACCACCCTACAATGCAGCACACCTAGTGGGATAATTTTAGTCTCTCTTCTGAACCAAGTTGATTTTGTGATGTAGCTACCCATCCTCTCACTCCCACCAAAAGGCCAGTCCAGTGGAATGGTTGTGAGGTCCCAGAGATGGGAATATGCAGAGTTTCATGGTCCCTAAAGCAGTCCAAATTCAGATAATAACTCATTCCTGAAGACAGTTCCTGTCTACAGTACTCTAAGTATTTTCTGGGAGATGATGTAAGAGCCTTTCCTAAAGCAAGGCCACTGTGCAGATTTCAGGCTATTTATTTAAGTGGGCTGCAAGCCAGTGAAGATTGTGACATTTTCCAATAGCCAGAATTAATGGTATGCATACTGATAGAGTTTTCTGGGACTTTACCTTTCAACTTTACCCCTTCAAATGAGAGATTCCCCCTCTCCCAGCTCTGGAGTTGAAATGGCAGATGCTAGGGTATTTTGTTTCTCTTCCTATGATATTGTCCCAGGTTTCTGCATCCCACAAGTTTCCAGTCTCACACTTGCTGATTTCCAGTTTTTGCCATGGTCACTCAACCTCAAAATATACCCATACACCTGTTCCTTTCATTCTTCCTTATGAAGGAGGAAGTGAGTATTGAATATCTCTATTCAGACATCCTAGATCCAGGGACGTTTTTCCATGTCTCTGGACAATTTCATTTCTTACAAGCAACGTAGTTTCTTTTACAAAACAATAAAAAGAATCTATAGAAATTATAAAGAAAACAAAGCTAAAAAAATGTGTAAAACCAAGCAAAGTCATGGTAAATCAAGACTATTAGTCTACTTATTCTCTACCAGGAGGGGTAAAGAGTGTCTGCATTTGATGACAGGCATATATAGGCCACAGGGAGAGAATGAGGCTTTAGTCAGTTTCTTGTTACAAAATGAAATGAGTGATACAGGCTAGCATTATAAAGAAAAGTAGTTGATTTAGCTCAGAGTTTTGGAGGCTGAAAGTTCAAAAAATATGGAGCAGGCTTTGGTGAGGATCCCTCTTACCTACCTCACCTCATGGCAGAAGACAATGGCAGATGTATGTTTGTAAGAAAAAGATTACATCTCAGGACAGGCAGTCAGAGGGGTCTTAAAATCCCGTCTAAGAGCATGTCCCCAAATGACCTAAGGATGTCCTACTAGGTTTTTCTTCTGAAAGACCCCACCAACTCCCAAACTGCCACCATGAGGACCAAGTCCCTGATCTATGAGGAGACACAAACCATATCCAAATCACAGCAGTGAGGATGTTAAACAACCAGAGTTCATGAAGGCTAACAGCCACTAGTCATTTAACTAGCTTTCCTGAGTATGCCAGCTACTCCTTTAATTGACATGTACTAAACACATATTATGCACAAGACACTGGAGGAAATACTGTGAACAAACACAGAGTTCTTGCCCAAGTATGGGAGTGATAGTGCAAGATTTTCTGCTTAACTAGCATTTTTCATCTGAAAACTTTATTGTCAACCCCCTTTGCCAACAGGTAAGAAACTTAACATAAGTCAGATTGGAAGAATGCCGTAGAAGAACACCACGTTTACATAGCCATTGTCTAGTAAGCTTAATAAACATCTTTGTTACAGAAAAACCATATTAATACACTGTAAAATCATGAAATAGGAAAACTAGATGTCCTAATAATATTCTATGACCTAACCCAGGTAGTAAGTGTACAGTTGCTTCGTGTATTATCGTTCTTTAAACTATGCATACGCATTTCAAATACTCAGGAACATCAAACATACAGAAGACAACAGAAAGATAAGTCATTTTTTCTTGGTTCTTTTTAGTAATACATGACAGCTAGATCCATTTTGATATGATTATACAAGCATGGAATATATCTTATTCTAGTTAGGATTCCATTCTTAAGGACACACATGACAGTGGGGTCAATGTGTTGTTTTCCTATACATACATGGGAAAATCATGTCAGATTCATATATTTGAGAAAAAGTTGACATTCCCATTATGTGCCAGATTAATTTGTATATTGATTCTTCTTGATGGCATCAGGTTAAAATCATTCATTTTTTCTCACTTTTCCCCACTAAATTATTCTATTTCTATCTACAAAAATTCACTTAAGCAAACAAAGCATGTCTTGACGAACTCTTATGGAAATTTTAAACAAAGAGCAAATATTCAGCATTGAAATGAGTTGACACAACATGAATTCTTTAGTGTTTATATACTGAGAATACTTTGCTTGCACTTAGACGGTTATAAGAAAAATGGCCAGCACCTGGGAAATGCTTAACTGCTTCTGTTTTCTTTGGGGCTGGGGAAGAGGTGTTAAGGAAAGCCTTGGGAAGAACAGACTAGCCTCCCCTTGAGAACTGTTGAACACTGGCTCTGCTGACAAAGCTGAGTCTGTTGCTTAATGCAGTCAGAATACCCCTCTCCAGAATCTTCCTAGCATCTCAGAGGAAGAAGGGCAAAGTTGGGATACACCATTAAGATTCTGAAGTCTGGTTTAAGATAGGTTTTTCAGTGCAAGGGGTTTAAAAAGTCTGGGGTAAATGTCATGACAAAAAAGATCAGGATTAGTGGAAACAGCAAGGTGACAATTTTAAAGCAAGTGTTTCAAAATCTTGAGATATAAACTGTCATTTAATGCTTTCTATAAAAGAATCGATGGGTCTTTCAGGAAGTACCTGGAATGAATATTATCTCATTGCATATATTTTTCCTTCCCAGGAATAAAAATCCTCCAGAATAGTAAAAGCATGTCAATGAAGACAGTGGAAGGTGAAGTCTTGTTAATAGCCGTGGGCAGTGAGCTGTGTGGCTGGTTTCCACTCTACTGCAGAGTGAGATGGCAGGAGAGCTGCACCACCATTGCACCCACACATCTGGACTCTTAGTGACATTTAGTGGGCACCCTAGTAGACTGAGTCACTAATGCCAAGGTGATGGAAACCACTGTGTCATTGGGAGGCACTGGCATTTTGAAATTGTACCCGGTCTCTGGGGCTCAGTAGGGCGGGTGCTCATTTCGATGAACCGTTGGCCCTGCCAATGCCTTTTCTTGGTGCTTTCATTCTCTGACTAGATAGGTGGGAGATGGTTAGCAAGTAAGAGCAAGGTAGGTCCAAATCCCACCTCGACCACTTAGTGGTGTTAGTGTGACCTTGTGTCAGTTACTTTACTTGTCAATGTCCTAGGTTTTGGGTTTGTTTTTTTTTAACTATAGGAATAATAAAATCTACCTTGCTACAGTATCTAAAAGCACTCTAACTTACAATAATTCTTTAAGGGTTTGTGGTTTTGTTGTTGTTGTTGTTGTTGTTAGTATTATCAGTATTATCACTTTATAGGCCCAGAGGTTTCCTTCAAACTTAAACTGCTAAAAATGTTTTGACCGGGCCAGAGAATATTATCCTACATATCAGCTAACTTGGTATGTCTTCCTACACATTGTTCATAGAAAAATATAAAGCATACAACCAAGAATGCCTGGGAGTTAATGTGACTAAGAAGCATACTGAAATAAAATATTAAGGTCACTCACTTAAATTACTTAATGTTATGAAACACCCAAAACAATTTTAAGAAAGATGTTTCAGAAAAACATTTGTAACTTACATATAGGCATTTTATTGTTGTGCATTGAAAATGTGATGATTCTACTCATCTTTCTCTTCCTTCCTTCCTTCCTTCCTCACAAAAGTTAGGTCAATTCCATCTGATCTGAACTGACCGGGTTTGAGACTGAATTTGTAAGTTCAAGCTTTTTCCTCACTCTGCACCTGTCACCCTTCTAAGCCCAGCTGGCAACCACATCTATGTTTGCTAACTTGTGCAGTCCCTGAAACTTTGTCCCTACTCTAAAAGGGGCTGAGTGGGCAGCAGGAGACATTGCCTAATATCACAATGAGACATCCTGGCCTTGCCTGCTCTAAAGATTGGTCTGGATAGGACAGTGATGGAAAAACAGAATAAAGGTTAAATTTGAAAAGCATATCATGATTTAGGGAGATTAAGCTCCCTGAAAATAGCAACATGTTGAGGGACATTTCTGCTTACGTAGCATTTACATCCTAACCTGTGTCTTTACAGTTAGGTCCAGAGACTGGATTTCTGCACTTAGGTTAATCAACAAATCATCCTCGCCATTAAGAACAAAAGCCAGCTAAGGCACAAATTAAGTGTCCAAAGCTGATTCTTCCTGTTTATGATTATGCTTTGTTCTCATAGATACATAGAAAAGAAAGTTTGGAACAAATATGCAGATATGGCTTCTTATAAACTATCAAGATATTTGATGTAAAACTTGTCAAGGTAGCTTAATTATACCATCATAGAATATTGGCAAGTGTTTGATTAAATCCTCCACCTACAGCAGAGACTACCTCTGTAATAACCACCCCACATTTTTTTTTTTTTTTAGATTTTTTTTTTTTTTCTAGATTTTGCTCACTGTTGCCCTTACTAGCCAGAGTTAGAAGTTCTTCCTAACACTAAGGCAAAATTTATGCTGGT
This sequence comes from Sciurus carolinensis, assembly GCF_902686445.1. Classification (NCBI taxonomy): domain Eukaryota; kingdom Metazoa; phylum Chordata; class Mammalia; order Rodentia; family Sciuridae; genus Sciurus; species Sciurus carolinensis. The sequence continues at coordinate 102,102,598 of NC_062218.1, read as the reverse complement.
CAACTTCTATCCCTACTCCTGTCTCTGCTCCTTTGAACAGCACAAAACACAAATAATCCTTCTTAACTTGGCTTCTACTCAAAAATTTATTCCAAATATAATTATTAAACATTCCATGCCAGAATGCAAGAAGTTAGGATAATAATGCAGAAATGATCTCTGACCTCACAGGGTTTAGAGATTCCTACTTGAATTGCAACCCTTCTTCCTTAAGTTTAACATCACCACTTCCTTTGTTTCCCTGCCCCCTACAATACAACATAATTTTTACCCCCAAGTTAAACATTCAAAACAAGAAACATACAACTGGGCACATTTCTCCAGCTGTGATTTGACTAATGGAAAGTACAGTGGCATTATTAATCAACTCATCTTTGCTTTTCTATTAGCATTGAAAACAGATCTCATACATGGTTAAGTACCCAATAAATATTTATGAAAGACTCTGGATACTCCAGTTTTTCTCATGTGGTCTCGGTCTTTTAAACTCTTCCATTAACTTCCCATGTGTGGATGCAACCATATCCTATACATGATTAAAACAAATGTTTGAGGACTAAATAATAAATCACACGACTTAGAATTTAGTTACTTTAAAGAAATTAAATCCACCTTACAAAATTCCAGTAAAATATTTACATTCAAGTAAGTCTTCTGCCACCATGAAGTAAGGTGTTAAATCTAAAGGGTTAATGTTTCTAAGTAAAATGCTTAAAAATATCCCTGCCTGAGTACTTCATTCATGAGAGATTTTTGTCTATTGACTGAACACAGTTTCATCGGACCATAATCAGGTAAAAAGACTTCCAAAAATGCTCACTTTCTCATTTAGGATCTGGGTTTTAGGAAGTATATGCTAATGCAGTCTCTTAACCTTCGGAACCCAGTCCCTTGGACTATGCACATGAGAAGTATTGAACCTAGATTACTTTCCGTGCAGTATTCTCCGTGTTAATTTATGTCTCAAAAACTAATCTTCAAAGAAGACAGAGACTTCCAAAATAAAGCAGCTGTCAGTCTTTCATTTTACTGTGACCAGCAATTAAAGACAGACGAGTGTCGAAAGGATTTTTGCTATGGTAATCCGATTCTTGTTTATTGGTCTAAGCAAAAGGTTCTTCTATTCTCTATTACCTATCCTGGCATATTAATCACTTATGTGCAACTGAATCCTTCTTATATTTCCCAAACAATAGTAGTCTTAACTTTAACAAACAATAATTATGCTTGAGATTCTATAGGATTTTTAAACAGCATGTTAATTCTTCTCTACAAATTGTTTATGCTATTGGCAGGATCAGAAACAGCTCATTCACCAGGACACCATAAATATCTCTCAGTCAGTTGAATTGATTATGTGTTCTTATGTGGAGATAATTGAACAATTAACTTTAACACCATATAACCAATCCATCTGTTACTGATTCTATCAAAGTCTGTGATCCCTTGTAACTAATAAGATGCTCTCAATTAAATGGGCTGGTCAAATTAAAATCCACTCATGTAATGCGAAAAGATGTGATCTGTGCTGAAATGATACACTTTCAAAATCCAGAAATGAATGCTAAGAAAGACAAGGAACAAAATGGGTCTCCTCACTGGGGGTCTGTCCTTTCTAAGGGTTAATGTTTTGAGATATGATTAAGGACATGAAATATGGTGTGGAAGGAATTCCAGGCCCAACAGCATAACCAAGAGCCAGGCCAGGAGTGAGCCCACACCTGCTAGACATTAACAATTAAAATTATAATTATAATTTTTGGAAGCAATTTATCAAAAAGACACTGTTTATAATACATTTGAGTTATGAAAAAGATATGTCACTAAAAAGAAACTTTTTAAAAACATTTCTTTTAAAATTGATGAATGGCTTTTTTCCCACACTCAAAAGTTGATTATTGTGAACTAAGTTATGCCAAAAAACTTCATATTCTGCTTTTGATTTTATATACACTCCCTGTTCTCTGAGAGTAATACTTTAAATGAGCTTGTGTTACCTCACCTTCAAAATCACTTTCGAGACATAATACAAAACAGCTCCTCCTTTCTTAGCCCTAACTCAATTCTCTTAAATTCACTTTCTATTTGCAATTGCCCCTTGTCAAAATCTAGCACTAACTGTTATATAAAAAGAAGAAGGACATAATTTCTGTTAAACTTGAATTTAGACAAATATGCTTTGCCTTTAAAGCAACATGTCTATGCAACAAAGAACCTTAGGTAGAGTCAAGCAGAGAGCAAGTCATATCAATACTGGGTTGACAGAAACTTAGGGCACCCTGGGCAGGACAAAACCAAAGAGACTCACGTTATGTAAACATTTTCCTATTAACTCAGAACTAGGATTCGACCTCACATGAATAGTGGGAAGAGCCTCTTCAGGGAAGAAAGGAGAACTATCAAATTTCTCACTAATTCTGAATATAAGTTTTGAAGTCAGCTGGGATGAACTAATAGCATTTTAAAACTTCAGTGGAAATTTGAGCTTTTTACATCATTATTTAAATTGAGACATTTACCTAAAATTCTAAATTCTGCCCACTTTTTCAATTAATGTGATACATGTTAATGGTCGTCACTTTATTTTGCCATAGGCAAAACTGAAGCCCAAAGAGGTAAAATGATTTGTCCAGGTCTCACAGTTACCTACAGACATGGGGAATAAGACCCAGTCTCGTTCTTCCAGTCTAACACATTTTCCACTTCATAGTTACCAAGTAAATACAAGTACTCTTAGCAAATAATATAGTGTGAAGTTTCTTTCCTAAACCCCGGGGTGGATCAGAAGCATAGAAGGTCTGTATGAGCTACAGACAGCACCTCCTGCCTCAGCCCTACACTGGCCCTGAGCTCATCAATCCTACTGCAAAGGATTCTTCTAACATCTCTGCAGGTGGTCCTCTGGGAGGGGGCTGAGATAGAGAGTTAGCAAGTTATGTGCACTTTTCTTCAAGGCAAGGATTGTGTCTTCTCTTCTGGTTTCACCAAGAGGGCCCAGAATCCTACCTAACATGTGATGGATGATTCAGTCAATGATCTGTAAACTCTAAGCGTTCACCAGATTTTTTGACACAATACAGTCTTTTATTATCACATGTTCCAATCTGGAAGTTGGGCAACCATTAAAGTTGTCTTTAAAAGTGGAAGAATGGAACTGAATTCCTCTGGCCCAAAATAGAGTTTTCTCACTTTCTCAGTTCTGCTAAGACAGGCTGTAAATTATTTCATTAAATTGCAAGTTGATGATATAATGAAACCATTTCCTTTTTTTTATTATTGTATACAAATGGGATACATGTTGTTTCTCTATTTGTACATGCAGTCAAGGCATACCATTTGTGTAATCATACATTTACATAGGGCAATGACGTTTGATTCATTATTTTTTCCCTTCCCCCCACCCCTCCCACCTCTCTTTTCCCTCTATACAGTCCTTCTTTCCTTCATTCTTACCACACTCCTTATCCCTAACCCTAAACCTAACCCTAACCCTAAGGCTAACCCCTCCCAACCCCCATTATATGTCCTCATCTGCTTATCAGCAAGATCATTTCTCCTTTAGTTTTTTGAGATTGGCTTATCTCACTTAGCATGATATTCTCCAATTTCATCCATTTGCCTGCAAATGCCATAATTTTATCATTCTTCATTGCGGAGTAATACTCCATTGTATATATATATGCCACAGTTTCTTTATCCATTCATCAACTGAAGGGCATCTAGGATGGTTCCACAATCTGGCTATGGTGAACTGAGCAGCAATGAACAATGATGTGGCTGTATCTCTGTAGTATGCTGATTTTAAGTCCTTTGGGTATAGGCCAAGGAGTGGGATAGCTGGGTCAAATGGTGGTTCCATTCCAAGCTTTCTGAGGAATCTCCATACTGGAGATTTCCAGAGTGGCTGCACTAATTTGCAACCCCACCAGCAATGTATGAGTGTTCCTTGTTCACCACATCCTCGCCAACACCTATTGTTGCTTGTGTTCTTGATAATTGCCATTCTAATTGGGGTGAGATGAAATCTTAGGATAGTTTTGATTTGCATTTCCCTTATTACTAGGGATGTTGAACATTTTTTCATATATCTGTTGATTGCTTGTACATCTTCTTCTGTGAAGTGTCTGTTCATTTCCTTAGCCCATTTGTTGATTGGATTATTTGTATTCTTGGTGTAGAGTTTTTTGAGTTCTTTATAGATTCTGGAAATTAGCGCTCTATCTGAAGTATGAGTGGCACTCATTCTCCCACTCTGTAGGCTCTCTCTTCACATTGCTGATAGTTTCCTTTGCCGAGAGAAAGCTTTTTAGTTTGAATCTATCCCAGTTGTTGATTCTTGCTTTTATTTCTTGTGCTATGGGAGTCCTGTTAAGGAAGTCTGATCCTAAGCCAACAAGTTGAAGATTTGGACCTACTTTTTCTTCTATAAGATGCAGGGTCTCTGATCTGATTCTGAGGTCCTTGATCCATTTTGAGTTGAGTTTTGTGTACGGTGAGAGATAGGGGTTTAATTTCATTCTGTTGCATATGGTTTTCCAGTTTTCCCAGCACCATTTGTTGAAGAGGCTATCTTTTCTCCATTGCATATTTTTGGACCCTTTGTCTAGTATGAGAAAATTGTATTTATTTGGGTTTGTGTCCATGTCCTCTATTCTGTACCATTGATCTACCTGTCTATTTTGGTACCAATACCATGCCGTTTTTGTTACTATTGCTTTGTAGTAAAGTTGAAGATCTGGTATTGCGATACCACCTGCTTCACTCTTTCTGCCAAGGATTGCTTTAGCTATTCTGGGTTTTTTATTCTTCCAGATGAATTTCATAATTCCTTGCTCTATTTCTGTAAGGTACATCATTGGAATTTTAATTGGAATTGCATTGAATCTGTATAGCACTTTTGGTAGTATGGCCATTTTGACAATATTAATTCTTCCTATCCAAGAACATGGGAGATCTTTCCATCTTCTAAGGTTTTCTTTAATTTCTTTCTTTAGTGTTCTGTAGTTCTCATTGTAGAGGTCTTTCACCTCTTTTGTTAGATTGATTCCCAAGTATTTTATTTTTTTCGATGCTATTGTGAATGGGGTAGTTTTCCTAATTTCTCTTTCTGAAGATTCATCACATATGTATAAAAATGCATTGGATTTATGATCATTGATCTTGTAACCTGCTACTTTACTGAATTCATTTATGAGTTCTAAAAGTTTTCTGGTGGAATTTCCAGGTTCCTCTAAATATATAATCATGTCATCAGCGAACAGGGATAGTTTGAGTTCTTCTTTTCCAATTCGTATCCCTTTAATTTCTTTGGTTTGTCTAATTGCTCTGGCTAGAGTCTTAAGGACGATGTTGAATAGAAGTGGTGAAAGAGGGCATCCCTGGCTTGTTCCAGTTTTTAGGGGGAACGCTTTCAGTTTTTCACCATTTAGAATGATATTAGCCATGGGCTTAGCGTAGATGGCCTTTACAATGTTAAGGAATGTTCCCACTACCCCAATTTTTTCTAGTGTTTTGAGCATGAAGGGATGCTGTATTTTATTGAATGCTTTTTCTGCATCTATTGAAATAATCATGTGATTCTTAACTTTAAGTCTGTTGATATGGTGAATTACATTTATTGATTTCCTGATGTTGAACCAACCTTGCATCCCTGGGATAAAACCCACTTGATCGTGGTGCACTATCTTTTTAATATATATTTGTATGAGATTTGCTAAAATTTTGTTGAGAATTTTTGTGACAATGTTCATTAAGGATATTGGTCTGAAATTTTCTTTCCTCGATGTCTCTCTGTCTGGTTTAGGTATCAGGGTGATATTGGCTTCATAGAATGAGTTTGGGAGAGTTCCCTCCTCTTCTATTTCATGGAATACTTTGAGGAGTATTGGAATGAGCTCTTCTTCAAAGGTTTTGTAGAACTCGGCTGAGAACCCATCTGGTCCCGGACTTTTCTTTGTTGGTAGGCTTTTGATGACCTCTTCTATTTCATTGCTTGAAATTGATTTATTTAAGTTGTGTATGTTCTCCTCATTCAGTTTAGGTAATTCATATGTCTCTAGAAATTTGTTGATGTCTTCGAGGTTTTCTGTTTTGTTGGAGTATAGATTTTCAAAATAGCTTCTAATTATGTTTTGTATTTCAGTCGTGTCTGTTGTGATATTTCCTTGTTCATTCCGAATTTTAGTAATTTGAGTTTTCTCCCTCTTTCTCTTTGTTAGTGTGGCTAAGGGTTTATCAATTTTGTTTACTTTTTCAAAGAACCAACTATTTATTTTGTTAATTTTTCCAATTGTTTCTTTTGTTTCAATTTCGTTGATTTCGGCTCTGATTTTAACTATTTCCTGTCTTCTACTACTTTTGGTATTGGTCTCCTCTTCTTTTTCTAGGGCTTTGAGCTGTAGTGTTAAGTCGTTTATTTGTTGATTTCTACTTCTTTTGTTGAATGCGCCCCATGAAATAAATCTTCCTCTAAGTACTGCTTTCATAGTGTCCCAGAGATTTTGATATGATGTGTCTTTGTTCTCGTTTACTTCTAAGAATTTTTTTATTTCCCTCCTGATGTCTTCTGTTATCCATTCATCATATAATAGTGTATTACTTAATCTCCAGGTATTGGAGAAGTTTCTGTTTTTTATTCTGTCATTTATTTCTAATTTCAATCCATTATGATCTGATAGAGTACAAGGTAGTATCTCTATCTTCTTGTATTTGCTAACAGTAGCTTTGTGGCATAAAATATGGTCTATTTTAGAGAAGGATCCATGTGCTGCTGAGAAGAAAGTGTATTCGTTCTTTGTTGGATGGTATATTCTATTTATGTCCATTAAATCTAAATTGTTGATTGTGTTATTGAGATCTATGGTTTCTTTATTCAATTTTTGTTTGGAAGATCTATCCAGTGGTGAGAGAGGTGTGTTAAAATCACCTAGTATTATTGTGTTGTGGTCTATTTGATTTCTGGAATTGAGAAGGATTTGTTTGACGTACGTGGATGAGCCAATGTTCGGGGCATAGATATTTATGATTGTTATGTCTTGCTGATTTATGCTTCCCTTAAGCAGCATGTAATGTCCTTCTTTATCCCTTCTGCCTAATTTTGGCTTGAAGTCCACATTATCTGAAATGAGGATGGATACTCCAGCTTTTTTGCTGTGTCCATGTGCATGGTGTGTTTTTCCCCATCCTTTCACCTTTAGTCTATGGGTATCTCTTTCTATGAGATGAGTCTCTTGCAGGCAGCATATTGTTGGATTTTTCTTTTTAATCCAATCTGCCAGTCTATGTCTTTTGATTGATGAGTTCAGGCCATTAACATTCAGGGTTATTATTGTGATATGCTTTGTATTCCCAGTCATTTGACTAATTTTTGTTTTTTGACATGATTTGGTTTCTCCTTTATTTGGCTATTCCTTTAGGCTAGCACCTCCTGTTGCTGATTTTCATCATTGTTTTTCATCTCTTCCTCATGGAATATTTTGCTGAGAATGTTCTGTAATGCTGGCTTTCTTTTTGTAAATTCCTTTAGCTTTTGTTTATCATGGAAGGATCTTATTTCATCGTCAAATTTGAAGGCAAGTTTTGCTGGGTATAAGATTCTTGGTTGGCATCCGTTTTCTTTCAGGGCTTGTTAAATGTTGTTCAAGGCCCTTCTAGCTTTTAGGATCTGGATTGAAAAATCTGCTGATATTCTTATTGGTTTCCCTCTGAATGTAATTTGATTCTTTTCTCTCGCGGCCTTTAAAATTCTCTTTATTTTGTATGTTAGGTATTTTCATAATAATGTGCCTTGGTGTGGGTCTGTTGTAATTTTGTATATTTGGAGTCCTATAAGCCTCTTGTACTTGATTTTCCATTTCATTCTTCAGATTTGGGAAATTTTCTTATATTATTTCATTGAATAGATTGTTCATTCCTTTGGTTTGTTTCTCTAAGCCAATAATTCTTAAATTTGGCCTTTTCATGATATTGCATAATTCTTGTAGATTCTGTTCATGATTTCTTACCATCTTCTCTGTTTGGCCAACTTTGTTTTCAAGATTAAATATTTTGTCTTCAATGTCTGAGGTTCTGTCTTCCAGGTGTTCTATCCTATTGGTGATGCTTTCTATGGAGTTTTTAACTTGGTTTATTGTTTCCTTCATTTCAAGGCTTTCAGTTTGGTTTTTTTTTTCAGTATCTCTTACTCTTTATTGAAATGATCTCTTGCTTCCCGTATTTGCTCTTTTAACTGTTGATTGGTGCGATCATTTAATGCCTGCATTTGCTCTTTCATCTCCTCCTTCAATGCCTGCATTTGCTCTTTCATCTGTTCATTTGCTTCCCTGATTGTTTTAATTATGTACATTCTGAACTCCCTTTCTGACATTTCTTCTGCTGTGCTGTCATTGGGTTTTATTGATGTAGTATCTAGGTTTGTTTGGGACATTTTCTTCCCTTGTTTTCTCATATTGGTCCGATGTCAGTGGGACTCTGAGATATTGCAGATTTCCTCTATTGGCTTATAGTGTCCCTGTAGATTTCCAGTGTATCACCTCCCAGCCTTCTGTAGCCTGAAGTCTTGGAGGAACTTGATAATGCAGTGCCTCGGAAGAAAGCTGCCCCTAGCCCCCTACTGGTTCCAGGGCTTGGAGCTGGCTCTGTGTGGAAAGGCTCTCACTGGGGGCCTGCACCGTGCAGCTGGCCGTGTGGGAGGAGCCCACCGCCGGAGTGTGGAAGGCTACCTGGGGAAGACTCTAGCTGCCCAGCCCTGCTCTGATAAGCCACCCCTATCTGTGCCTGCCACCAAGGTCAAGTTTCGCCCAGTGGGAGAGACTCACCCCGTGACTCTATTTTTTTCCAAGTCTCTCAATGCTTCCCCTTCTTGAGTCCTGGGTTCTGAAGCGACTGGAGATGCAGTCACCCTCTAGGCCGCCATCTTGGATCACCCCATGGAAAGAGCCTGCGGCCGGAGTGAGCAGAGCTGCCTGGAGAAGTCTCTGGCTGCCCTGCCCTGATCCCAGAGGCTGCTTGCGGATCGAAGCTCTCAGTTGGCTCAGGGACTTGTGGCTGGCTCTATGTAGAAAGGCTCTCACTGGGCGATCTGCTCCGAGAAGCTAGCCTTGAAACGCGACTCCCACCGCAGGGGGCCGGGCTGCTTGGGGAAGTCTCTGGCTGCCCTGTCCTGGTCCCTGAAGCCGCTTGCAGGCTGGAGTATGCTGCGCTGGCTCCGGGACTTGGGGCTTGTTCTGATCAGAAAGGCTCTCACTAGGGGGCCTGCTCCGAGAACCTGGAGAAGCTGACTGTGTGGGCGGGGCCCACCGCCGGACTGCGCAGGGCTCCCTGTGGAAGACTCTAGCTGCCCTGCCCTGCTCCGATAAGCCACCTCTATCTGGGCCTGCCACCCGGGCCGAGTTTTACCCAGTGGGCAGACTCACCCATGGCTCTATTTTAGTCCGAGTCTCTCAATGCCTCCCCTTCTTGACTCCTGGGTTCTGGAGCGACTGGGGATGCAGTCACCCTCTAGTCCACCATCTTGGATCGCCCCCTGAATCCATTTCTTTATAAACCTCCCACAATGTGGTAAGTGCTGACCTAGACCTATTGTTACATGTCCTGGAAGACAGAATAGAACAGCTTTAAACCTAGACCCATCTAGAACCAGGTCTCAGACCCAACATCTGCTATGGTGATCTAGGGAAAATTAAAGTTTCCCAGCTTCCAAATTGAGTTACATATGAAATCAGGATGATAATACCGATCTTTATAAATTGTTGAGGAAAGTAATGTGCCTAGAACATTCATCACAGGCCTCCAACAATATGTTCAGCAAATGGTATCTCTCTGTCTCTCTGAAGCAATTTGTCACAGTGTCAAATAGTCTGGCCTTGGCAGGCAGAACAGACACAGGCAAATCACCTTGGGCAAATAACATAGCCTCTTTAAACCTCAGTTCATGCATCTACAAAATGGGGATAATTACACTCTATAGTTTTTTTGTTGTTTTATTTTATAATTAATTAGGATAAGTGATGCCTGGTACAGAATAAAATATCACCAAATAGTAATTACGTTATTGTTGTATCATTAAATCTTCACATAAGTCAAGTCCTATTCTGTAGATAAGGTTTTCCTACTTTAAGCATAAGAAAATTTAAGCTGAGAGTATAAGAAACTCACCCAAGTTCCAAGTTCTTAAGTGACAGAGCTAAGATTTGATCCAGGTTTCAAAACCTACATCTTTTCCAATGTGCCAATTCTCTCCTTACTGCTCATCTACTTGTTTACAAGGAACCTGTCAGTCAGTCTTCTTTTTCTTTTATCCCTGTCATATTTCTTTCAGGCATAATAGAAACATCTGGTATGAACTAATAGTATTTTAAAACTTCAGTGGAAATTTGAGCTTTTTACATCATTATTTAAATTGAGACATTTACCTAAAATTCTAAATTCTGCCCATATTTTCAGTTAATGTGATACATGTTAATGGTTGTCAAAAGTTCTGGGTTTGGTTAAGCCCATCCCCAAATTTCTCCTTTTTCTATCATAATATGGAAACAATAATGGTTATAAGAATATGTTAGTGCTAATTTAAGTCACACACATTTAAATCAAATATGTTTAAATAATTTCCAGTAAACCAAAGGCAAATGTGCAAATAAAAAATCATCTAAAAAATTTACTGGTATATAGAAGAAGCCCCATTTTACAATGAGGAACATTTCTTGTGGGAATGCTAAGTAATGATTTTAGCATTTTGTTTTTCCTTTCACAGAAGTAGAGGACAGAGGTGGTGGTTTAGATGCAAACTCTGGACTTAAGACAAATCTAAGACCAAATCCTGACCCTAACAATGGTTAACTGTGATCTTAGACCAAACTAATTATTCTTTCTAAGCCTCATTTCATCTTTGCAAAACTAGGTAACAAAATCATTTACATTTTATGTACAGTTTATATAAAGATTAAATAAGTTACTTCTTCTAAAGTGCACAGTCAAATGTCCATATTCAATACACTATAATAGCTAATGTTTTTATTATCATGCCATTGTACCCCAACCTTTCCATCTCCTTCATTACAGAATACAGGATGTGATTCCATGATCTAAAGGCATATATTCATGTCACCAAACCAGTCTTTCAATTATTTACCTGAATTTTTTTCTTCCATTCTATACCATGTTGAATCATGTCTCTGGTAGCACAAAGAAAAACCCATGAACCATTGAGAGTGTTAAGAGTATTTGTATCAATAGAGTACCAAAACAGTTACTCAAATTTATGAATTTGATCATCTGAATAATAAGTTCATTTCAAAACCAAATTAGTAGTAAATTTAGTAGTAAAACTTGGTCTCCACAGTCTGCTGATCATTCAGATTGAAAAAGGCCACAGGTGTTGTGTGTTGTTTTGCCATCGATACCTGAAGTAGAAACCCTGCTGCTGCTGCTTCCCCCCCTTTTTTTTTTTTTTTTTAGGTATTGGGGATTGAACTCAGGGCACTACTCAACCACTGAGCCACAGCCCCAGTCCTATTTTGTATTTTATTTAGAGACAGGGTCTCACTGAGTTGCTGGGCTTGGCTTTAAACTCTGGATCCTCCTACCTCAGCCTCCCAAGTCACTGGGATTACAGGCATGTGCCACCTGCTTCTCCTTTTGACAGATCTGGGAATTAAAACATGTTGCTTTACTGTCAAGTTCTGTGGAATATATCAAATTCTTCATAATATATGAAACCATCACCAAAATGTACCCATGCCTAAGTATATCATGGGATGTAGTTATACTCTGCAAGGTATGGATTTATCCTCACCTGTCTCCTGGGGGAATCTGTAAGAGAATCAGTGTGGTGGCTGGGATTACTGTACATGGAGAGATGGGCAAGAGTAACTACAACCTCTGCCAGTGCAGAACTGGTCCAGGGAGTCTGGATCCCTGTTGCCTGGAAGGATGGAAGCACAAGAGTAGCCTCCCTGCCTTCCTCCCTAGGGCTGGTGGCTCTGAAGGCAGTGCAGGAGCTCTGTCACACACATGGGCGCAAGGCAGAGCGGCAGCGCTGGTGGCAATCCCACATCTCATTTTACTTTTTTTGGTTGAATTTGTTTTGGCAGTGCTGGGGATCCAACCTTGGACATTGAGCATTCTAGGCAAGCACTCACCACTGAGCCACATTCTCAACACCCCCCACTCCACTTTTTAAACCTCCTCTCTCCATTTTCATCACCATCTTTAGATCCTGGTGCCTGCAATTTATTGCACACATTGTCCCCTTACAGAGCATTTAAATGTATCAGGTCACCCCGCTACCTTCAACTCAGGCTCTGGGTAGCCTTTTCTGACTCTTGGGGTCAAGGTAAAATCCCCCAAGTAGCCCCCAGCTCTTCCTCCCCTGAAGTCTGCAGACCTTATCTCTGCTTCCACTGTAAGACACAGGAGCAGGGCCCAAGGTCTAGGTCTTTTCACAGCATTCACAGCCATTCACTCTGCCCAGGGTGTTTCCCACCCTCACCCAGCCAGTTCCCACCAGCCTCAGTGTAGCCCTTACTTCCATTAAAATGCTTTCCTGATTCCCCATCAGATTAGGTTGACCTTGAACAAACTATACCTCTTCTTATCTTGAAGTCCTTAGCCCAATCTAATTCTTATTTATTTTATTTTTGAAACACTTATCACAAGTGCAATTAATGAGTTGGGTAAGTAATGCTAACTGTCTGCTTTTCCCGCCAGAAGGTAAGCCCACTATGGTCTCTGCTTCATCTCTCTGTTCTCAGCACCTGGTGTTCAACAGCACAGTAGGATAATTATGGTGGACAACAATTCATTGTGTTTTAAAATAGGTAGCAGAGAGGATTTGGAACATTCCCAGCACTAAGAAAAGATAAATGTTTGAAGTGGGAGATATGCCAATTACTCTGATCTAATCATTGCATGTTTCATACATCTATTGAAATGTCACATTGTATCCCACGAATATGCATAATTATTATGCATCAATTTAAACTTTTTTTAATTAAAAAATCAAAAACAAGTACACTTTCAATATATACAATTTTTGTCAGTTATACCTCAATAAAACTGGGGACAAGGTGGGAACAGCTGCTTTTTGGTTCAGTACCCGGCACATGACTTCCATCGGTGGATAGCAAGGACATAGTGAGTAGTCAAAGAAATTCATGAAGGGTTGAGAGGATGAGTAGTGTATCCCAGGAGCTGCCTCCATCTGCCTGGTGCTCTCTCAGACTCAGCAGACATGAACCCAATTCCTGGGGAAGGGGAGCTGCGAGATTTGATACTCAGGCCACCCTCAGGGTTTTTTTGATGGATCCAGCTCAGGCTGCTCCACTATGGTGTCACATGTTGAGCATCCTACTACCTCACCAGGACATCATTATTTCTCCTGAGACCAGGTAAGACCATGCAAGATGCATTTTTTCCTCCCAGCTCAGCTTTGCACATAGTAGATGCATAAAAAGTTTTGATAATTATATAACAAAATACAGACACTTGTTTCTTCTGTTCTCTTGGAAGAGTATAATAGCAATTCACCTCTTGGCCCTGAACTATTCATGATCTGGTTTCCCCATTACTAACCCTATTAGTTTCCCTTTGAAGTTGTATATTCAACAGACCCACTCCCTTCCTTCCATTGATTCAGCTACAATGTTTCTGAACCACTTTTAAGGGCTAGAGAAGAAATGGAAAATTTATAAAGCTATAATTATAAATGTCATGGCTTTCCTTCAAATCTCCATGAATATAGATTCTTATTTATTTAATAAGCTTATTAAATATGAATTTCAAAAGTTTTTTTATTTCAAGACAACTCATTTATAACCATTCCATCTTGTATTAATATTTATTTTTTAATTCAGTCAGAGGCACTCCTTTCTCAGCTAAGTCACCTAATTACATGAAAGAATCATAAAACCATAGAAACTCAATTCATATTAAGAAAGAAATTCAGGTTAAAACATAGTGTCTCCTGTCTATTTAAACACCCATAATAACTGTGATGATAGACAGCATTTAAATGGGGTTGTATAAATCAAAAGAAATATGTGCAGTCTTAGCAAATCATTATGAAGTCATGTCTAAAAACAAAACAAAATTGCATTTTAAGCTTCACTTACCATCTTGTATTTACAGAAAAAAAATAGCTTCTCAACTCAGCAAAACTCCTGTACAGCCATTTTCCAAAATGTAGAAGGAAAAGTGAACGTGGAAGAAAAACTGCAAAAGTAAAATTAAAGTATAAAATAATAAATCATGAGTTAACACGCACCCCCACGAGCATGTGCACACATGCACATGCACTCCTCTCCGGTATCCCAGAGTTGTGGGTAAGAACTGATCCCAACCCACCCATGGCAAATTTACCAAGCAGTCAACCTACTTTCTGATGGAATCCAGCAGAAATGGATCCAGCTTGCTTTCGGTTTTATTCATTTAAACTATGACAGACCTCAAAAGGAGCCCAAGAAACTCTGAAACGCCTGAACTTCATCTGAAAGAGGCAGATGAAAACAACTTTTTTCCCACAAAGATCAAGGAAACTGAAAGAACCTTTTATGTAACTGGATTCAAGTCCTCCTTATTCTCAAGTTCATCCTGCTGCCTGGGCTGGCATTCCGCAAGCAGACTTTCTTCACAGGCCTCTTCTGCCATCCACAGAAGAAGAGGCCACACCTGGGGTGGAGTTTGGAGACCACCAACCTGCTCAAGGTGACTCTGCTGATAATTCATGGTATAGACCTTTGTATCAGCTCATGGCTTAACAAGACTCCTAATGCAGCATGAACATTTCAATAACATGTCGGAAGCACATGCTTTCTTTGGAAAAAGCAGGGTTATCATTGGTAAGGAGACTGTACCAATAGAGAAATAATATATCTCTCAAATGGATACAACCACTTGTTAACAGGAGCCCTTTGGGTATCTCTACTATGTATTTCAGGCCCAGAAATGATGACCAGAGAGGGGTAAAAACATAAAAATTTTTTTTTAAAAAGGCAGAGTCCTTAGTAGATATGAGTGCTTTCTGTGCATTTTCCATGTAATGCCATCACTACCCTATGTGGTAGCAGCTCTGTGTTACCAATCAGGAAATTGAGTCTCAGTTATATAACTTGCCCCATTTCACCCTTGAAACAGTGCCTGGTGCATGACAAACACTCAAATACTTGCAGAGAGGGGAAAAAAAAGTGAGAAGCAGTGGAGATTCAATAAAGAGATCAATATTATCATCAAAATGAAGAACAAGGAACATCTAACCCAGAGTGAGGGCAGGAGAATAGCAAAGATTCATAAGATAACATCAGAACATTAATAAACACAAATGTATTTTCAACACTTCCTATGTACCAGGTACTGCTCAAGTATTTTGTTAATGCCTATTAAATTTTATTTGTTTATTTAATCCTGTTAGCTGATTTTTACTTAATTATTATTTTAATATTTAATCCTTAAAGCAACCTCATTTCACAGATTAAGTGTCTTAGGTCAGATTCATTGTAAGCAGAGCCTCCGATGGGATTTTTATGCTTATGTTTTACTGAGGATGTGGGAGATGCAGGGGATCCTATAAGAATTCTGGACTGAGTCATGACTAGATCGAACCAATTGAGGTAAAGGGGATCAGCATTTATACCCCTTATCAGTCAATCATTGACTACAGACAGGGGTTCAAATTTGGGCAATTCTCTGAATATATGGTAGCGATAAGCTGTTTGCAGGCAATGTTTATCATCATTATCATCAATACCAACTGGGGTACACCTGCCTGGTATAGGGAATCCAGAAGAGGCATCCACAGGGGTCACCTTCCTACTGTGCCTAAAGTCACACAACTGGGGCCCTTGCCCTTGGCTTGATGACCAGGATGCTGATTTTGCTGACCTTATCTCTACTGAGTTAAAGTTATTTGTGAAACTCTTTGCTCAGGCTTTGTTCACCTGTTTGAGTGGGATGAGATGCTAGGAGCACATAACAGAAGCCATGGACTTAATCAGAGATGGCAGGAAACTCATCCTCCAGGCAATAGTGACCAAGCACAGGGAGGGAGCCAGCATATTCTTCCTAAAATAAAGATCTGATCCTGTTAATTCTGATAGGAAAAACATCAACACTCCATACTGCCTATAGAATAACATCTTTACTTATTAAAAGAGATTCCAAAGGTCTCCAAAATCTGACTCCAGATCACTGCCCACCTGACCTGGGCAGATCCACACAGGTTAAGTCCTGCCACATTGAACTACTCAGCAGTCCTTGAACATTCCATGCCTTTCCTCACACTGTTCCTTCTGAGTGAGACCCTGTCTCAATACCTCCTCTTTCCATGCTCATCTCCTCTCTGTCACCAGACAGTCTATCTACACTCCAATACTACCTCTTCCCCCACGGCAGCTTTTCTCACTATCCTCAACTGGAATTCATAATCCTCTTTGTTTAATGCTCCCTGAGTGATTTCTGTGAGTAATCCTATGCACCTACCACAGTCTGCCTTCTACAGGAATACATTTTCTCACTAGATGGTTAAATTCTTGAAAGCAGTAAAAGAATGCTCTTTTAGTTGCAAATAACAAAAACCTAACTAAGACTAACTTGAGCTAAAATGATATATTTGTTGCTCCCCAGAACTGGGACATCTAAGATGAGAGATTGGTTTCAGAGATAGTTGAATTCAAAATTCATATGCTATAGGATTCCCTCTCTGTTTTGGCTCTATCCACCTGCCAATAAATATGGCCACAGCAGCTTTGAGTTTATCATTCACACATGATGATTCTAGTGAAAGAGGCAAACCTCCTCCCCAGCAACCCTGTTGGCCCTGTCCATCACTGCCCACTCCTGACCTGTCCTTGGGTCCAGAGAACATGCATCCTGATTGGTTGGCTTGGGTCACATGATCAACTCCGCTTGAGTACCTCCTCACCTAAGTCCCATGAATGGGTTGTCAAAGAGAGGGAAAGTTACTGCTTATAGTACATAGAGAAGAGGTAATAGATATGCACAATCTGTTGACACCCACTCCAGCCATCAGTATTTTTAACTCCTGTAAAAGGAGAGAATTTGGGAAACCACCAAGAGCAAGTGAAAAGGGATGAAGGAGACTGAACACATGGAGGAAAGGGTAATGTAGAAGGACCTACTGGTAATCTTGACCAACTGACAGCCTTGCAGGAAACTAGGGGATTAAGCCTGAGGTCTGTAGGTCAATGTGCCTGGGACATTCTTGTTCTGCAGAGGAGCAATAAAAAGCTCAGTCATATTGTAAGACAAATATTATTACTTTGCAAGGCTTCAAAATAAGGAATCTCATAAAACTTTATAGCTATGAGGAGAAAAGTCAGAGGGTCTTTGACTTTAGCAAGCATTTAAAATACATTCTCTTTAATCCTTTAGGAACCTAAAAAAAAGTACCAGATTTCAAAAGCATGTTCCCCCCTGTTAAGCTTTGCCTAATTTTCCATTTAAAAACTGAAAAGCAAACAACAAACAAAGCCCCCAATGCAATCCATTCACAAAATACCAAAACACTAAATGACTTTGTATCATGGTTTACTTTTTTATTTTATTTTATTTTTTTTTTAAAGAATTCTGATTCTTTTTTCTGAGATTGAAGCAGTTTTGCCTTTGTCTTCATGAAGATTTGCATGTAAACAATGTTCTCAGTCACACTGGGACATGGTCACAGGAAAGGCTAAGCTGAGCCTTTGTACACAAAGCTGACACTGGTGACTTACCCTCCATAGGCCAGAGGCTCAGCGCTGCCTTCTGAGGAGCAAATAGCCAAACCAGCTTCCACTGGACCAAGGGAGCCCAGTTTTGACATCCATCACCTACAGGAGGCTGTTCTCATCACTGACATAATTGGCTGTTATGGGAATTCCATTTGCAATTTGGCCTCTGCCACCTCTATTATACAAATGTATAAATGTTGCCCTATGTGACTTATAATTCACGATCTTGCTGCCCTCAGATTATGCTGCAGAGTCACCAACTGACCAAGTAAGAGTTAGCACCAGTCATAGTATAATCAGTAACTTTTAATCTTTATCAACATCCCCAAAACCAACCCAGTTTCTAAGACCCCCTCTTTTAACCACTCTGCTATCTTTAAACCCTCTTATTTAGGAATTCTAGAGTTGGAAGGTTTATTTTGTTTGTTTGTTTTTTCAAAATTCTTGGAAGTGATTCAGTACCACCCTGCCTATAACTATATTTTGACAAGTCATAGTCTTTGTGAACACTTGTCTTTGCCTTGTAAGGAAGCAGAGTGTAAGAACATTTTAGTTACATAGGTCTTCTTTAGAGAATTCAACTGTCTATCACAAGAGATTCTTACTAGAATGGGCCTTTCTCTAGTTTCTTTCTAGAAAGTTCATCTTCACTTTTCCCATCGCAGCCTCATTTTCTTAGATTCCATATCCAAAAACTCATCAGTGGCTCTCAAACTTTAGCATGCACCAAAATTCTCTAGAAAATGTGTTTTAAAAAGCAAACTTAGTAGGTTTGGTGGGTCTTACCTCCAGTGTGTAATTTCAGCAATCAGATTAAGTGATTGTGATGCTGGTGGCAAAATCGGGTCCCACCCAGAGATATTCAGGCTGGTGAAGCATTTAGGGTTCAGCAGCCAGAGAGTTCTGAGCAAGGATCTGGCGTGGCTTCTAACTGACTGAATTCATAGAGCATGCCCCAGTTTTCCCTTCCATAAGAAAGGGACATTAGCACCCTGTCTCACAAGGTTATTAAGTGGAATCCATGAGATTAAAAAAAATCAATTAAACATGGTGCAAGATGAACTATCAACTGTCATCTGTCATTAGTCCATTATTAGTGCATAATGGTTAACAGTAGGCATTAATAAATATTTGCAGAAAGTTGAATGAATGAAAATTACATTTCTGGAGATAGCTTTGCTGGTGAATAAAATGCTTGCCTAAATTTCCATTGAGACACAGGGTCAAAAGTCTGCACCTGGTGTCTGGAGGTGTGTGGATGCTCAAGGGAGAAGACAGGGGACTGCCCAATGACACTAGCAGCTTTCGAACCAAGGAAGACTCATCCCAATTCTTGAAAACCTCATTGTGTGGCAAAAGATTTTGAGCATAATGTGCAAATACAGTTTATAATTCTCTGCTTTAACCAGCTAAGACTAGACTGTAGGAGAGAAGGCTAAAGTAGAATTTTTATATCCAAATTGAAATTAAAAGGAGGCATGATACCACTCATATTAGAAAAAGACCATGAACCAAATAAAAAAAAAAGAAAAAGATTCCTCTGGAGCCTTATTGGGACTGTCATTGGGATTAGTGAGGCACTAATGAAAATAATGATTAGTAAATAATGATAATTACAAAATGGCTTAAGAAGCCCATGACATTAATTTGGGGTTATGTATATCAGATTTTATAGCAGTTCACAGTCTAATTTTCTTAAACACTTATGGATTATTTTTCAATAAAGATTTTCACTCTTTTCAATAGGTGACCTGTTATAATCCATTCTGGCTCTTATTTATAATTACCATTTATCAAGTATTTACTGTGTAATGTTTATTATTTTAATTATAATTCCAAACAACTCTGCAAAATAGGTTGTCACCATCTCTATTTCATAAAGTATGAGTGGAACTCAGAAGGGTTGCCAGACCAATATGACCCAGAGGTGATGGAGATGTGATTGGGACTCCACTGTCTCCCAAGACGTCCTTCCATTACACCCACTGCCTCTCAGTGGTGATTAGGGACTGTCCTTACCTAACCAGCTGAAACAGACCTCTGACCTCTGTGCTACAGCTGGCCTGCCCCACACCATGGCATTTCTCCACTGGAACCCTGAAATTTTTGCTCTGTCACCTTATGATGATGAATTGAAATAGACAGTAGCCCAGTTTGTACACAGCTTTGGGCAAATTACTTAATCTAATTGTTCTGAAGTACGTCTAGTGACCCAAAAGATTTGGACAACAGGAGGCTTATATCTGAGGCCATTGTTTTATATTTATATTATGAAACATATAAAAAAAGAAAATGAGAAAAAGATTTGTACAGGATTGTTCAATGATAAGAACAACATTAATCATGAGAAGGGTTAATATGTATTAAATATTTATGTATTAGATATTAGGCTAAGCACTTTCATGCAATATCTTGTTTAACTCACCCTGTGCTATGGTAAGGTATTAGCTCTATCAAGATAAGTTCATAAGACTCAAAAATTTTAAGGGACATGACCAATGATTCACAACAGGAAAGTAACCAAGCCAGGATTAGAACCCAGAACAAGGGGCTCCGTGGCTTTATAGGCAAGGCAGATAACACAAATAAATAAAACAGTCCAGGAAGGAAACTTGACGAATGCCAGAATACATGTATATTTTCAGGAATGGTGATTCAGTTCAAGTATTTTTAGACTCTGCAGGAATGCAGACCCAGGCCTTCCAATTTTTTTTTTTTTCAAGTTAAGAATCTGAGTGTTTTTGATGTGAAATCTCCTAATTTAAAAAAATGTCATTTCTTTATTTCTAATGTTTTTCTTTAAATATTTTCAGGGTCCAGTGAACATGTCTGTGGGCAGTGTGGTCCTGGGCTTCATAGCTCATTTATAAACTATGTTTTTAGACCTTAGGCTATGAGAGCTCCATCATCTCTTTAGGTCACCTCTGCATATATTTATTTCCATGGCCTGGCACACATCTGCCTCCTCAGCTCTTAGAGCTACTGCAAATAGCAAGGTAGAGGACAGGCAGACCAAGAGAGACACAAGGCTGGCAAAGGCAGAGTTTCCGTGCATAGCTGCAATAAATGAAGGGCCATTCCCAGTTCTCTCTTCCCAAGAGCAAGCTTCCACTGCACTGGTCCCAAGAGTTTTAAATAGTGGCCTCTGTAAAAGCACAAAGACCAACTTTTTATCAAAAAAAAAATATGTGGAATCCCAGCAAAGGAAACCCTCAACAGAGAAGAGGGACATCCTACAGAATGAGGGAAAATATTTGTGAACTATATACCTGATAAATGGTTAATATTCAAATACATAAGGGAATCAAACAACTTCACAGCAAATATATAACCCAATTTTTTAAGTGGCCAAAAGATCAAAACAGTCATTTCTCAAAAGATGACAAAGAAATAGCCAAGAGATATGTGAAAAAAGAATCAACACCACTAAGCATCAGGGAAATGCAAATCAAAATAACAATGAGATATTACCTCATTCCAGTTACAATAGCTATTATAAAAAGGACAAAAGATAAGTGCTGGCAAAGACATGGAGAAAAGGGAACCCTGACACATTGTTGGTGAAAAAGTAAATTAGTATTAGTAGTCATTATGGAAAGCATTATGAAGTTTTCTCAAAAAATTAAAAATAGAATTGCCATATGATTCAACAATTCCGCTACTGGGTATATACGCAAAGAAAATGAAATCACCATGATGAAAAGATATTTCATCATTATTTTTATTGCTGTACTATTCACAATAGCCAAGATGTCAACAAGCCTAAGTGTCCATCAGGAGATGAATGGATTGATGAAGGTGGTACATATACACAATGGAATACTATTCATCTATAAAAAGAAATGAAATCCTGTCATTTGTGTTAACATGGATGAACCTGGAGGACATCATGTTAAGTGAAATAAGCCAAGCACAGAAAGACAAACACCACATGATCTCACTCAAATGCAAAATCTAAAAAAGTCATCCTCATAGAAGCACAGAGTAGAATAAAAGTTACCAGAGGCTGTGGAGAGGAATGGGAAGACTGGTCATGGGTACAATGACACAGCTAGAAAGGAGGAAGAAGTTCTGGTGTTCTCTAGCACAGTAAGGTGACCATAGTTAATAATGTATGGTGTATTTCAAAGTAGCTAGAAGAGAGGTTTTTGGATATTCTCATCATAAAGAAATGGTAATTATTTAAAGTGGTAGAAATGCTAATTACCCAGACCTGATCATTACACTATGTATACATGGATTGAAACATCACATTGTACCCCCAAAATACATACAATTATTATGTGTTTCAGCCATAAATTTAAAGAGGGGAAAAGAGAAGAGAAATATGTAGTGCCTTTTGGAGGTTTACTTGTCTGTTAATTTCACTTGAAAGAGATTAAACAGTTAAACTTTCTGGGGCAAAATGCCTTCAAATTTTGGGAATTATGTATGGTGCCCTTGGATTTATAATTTTTCCTGAAAGCAATTTACCTTCTGTTATCCCCACGTGCTCAGTCATAATGGAAGTGTTGCAGCATGGAAATTGGCTCCATCTAGGTTTCCATATTGTTATCCAAAAATTTGTTTCAAATGGTAGTCTCCCTTTAGGGATTTTTCCCCTAAAACATCTGGGCTCTCAGCATGCCTAATCGTCATCCCATCTTTAAAGCAGATGAGAGAAGCTGCACAGGCTGAGAAAGGCTGAGTAGCAGCACTTCATACATTTGTTCCCCTTCCCACTCGTGTTTATTAATATCTGGGCAGAGATATGTCAGTGAGAAGTGTCTGTGTGCACAAGGAGGAAGGCTAAGCAAGGGAGCATTTTCAGTTTAATATAGTACCCTCCAAGTGGGCTGTGCTGAGAAAAGAAGAAAAATGGATCTTAAACCTTCTTTGCACAAAATAACTAAATGCCGGTTTGAATCAGCAAATAAACTACAAAATACAGTAAAAGCTAAGAACGATGACAAACTTTGCTCTAAGTTTGGTCTATGGATTTGTAAATGTCATCTCTTTCTGGGACGTAAGAAGAGGTCTTTGGTGATTGATAATGCTATTTAAGAAATATAATTCTATTGGATCCCTAAAACATCTTCAGATGTGGAAGAAACATCCTAGTTATTCCCAGCTGTTGTTTTATAACAAAAAGTGCACACCTGTCAGTCTGTGAGCATCAGCAACCTATCCCCTCCTCCCCGCCTTCCAAAGAGAGTTTGGAGTTTGCCCTCCCTTTCTCTTCCTTGTCCTGCATGGAGGCTTTCCTGGGTGATGTTGAATCAGGAGACTAGGGAAAAACAGATGCACAGAGGACATCTCTCTTTAGAGAGAGAGTCAGGGGAAAATCTAGTGGGTCTGTTGGTGGGAAGGCAGAGTGTAGAGATGAGTAGAAGGTTGAAAACAAGAGGTCGAATGGAAAAGATGAGTGAAAAGGTTCAGGAGAGAGGAAGGGAGGGAAGGGGAGGAGAGAAAAGGAGAGGAGAGGAGAGGAGAGGAGAGGAGAGCAGAGGGGAGGAGAGGAGAGGAGAGTTTCCATGGACTTCTAAGTCCACAAAAGGAAACAGCTTATTTTGATAATACTCTCATTAGTGGCTTGAAAGATGCCACAACTCACTAGAATTTCTTTTCCAACGGTGCTTGAATTTCAAGTTTCTCATGGACCAAAGCCCAAGGGTCACAGCTTTAAAAGATTACCATTTGCCTGACCTTACCTGTACACCCTTCCTCTGCTCTCTGTCAGGACTTGTTTACAAGGAAACAAGATACTTAACACACAAGCACAAAGACCCGGAATCTTGTTTTCTCAGCCAGAGGGAAGGAACCCTTTCAATAAATGTAATGTTATTCCTAGATTTCAAAATAATCTGCCTGTGGACTGTTATGGGTCAGCATTAAGTGTACCATAAAGGAGCTTATTATGATCTTGTCAGGGAGATGGGCATCTATGTGACCAAGTATGGCATTGATATTTGTGCTCTATTTAAGCCTCTTATCCACATTCATTGAATCAGTAAATATTCAATAACTATTTAACATGTATCAGGCACATGTTTTTGGTTCTAAGGATACAGCAGTTAACAAAACAACATTCCCCTTCACATTTATTTTTACACATATTTTTAATAAAGAAAATCTAACTGAATAGGCATAGAAATGTGAGTGGCAGGTTATGAACTTGATATTTAATTTACTGGGAAAATTAAAATCATATCTCAGAATCCTCCTGCTAAAATTATAAGGAATATGGGTTATACTGAATATTTTCTCTCTAATTCATCCAAAGGTTTCGAACCTCAGATGGAATTGAAAATATTTATTTTCAGCTTAACAACGCTGCTATCTGGTCCAGAATCACAGGGATCCAGTCTGTGGTGCAGGCTGAGGGGTCCATCAGGCCAGAGTTGGGTTCAGCTGAGTCATTATGTGCTTTGGGTGAGTTGCATAACCTGTCTTAGTTTAATCACCTGTAATATGGGGCTATACGAGTATCTACCTCATTAGGGGTTTTGTGAGGACTAAATGAGCTAATTCACGTGAAGTGCTTAGCTCAGTGCATGCCAGAGAGTGCACTCTATAATAATAATAATAATAATAATAATAATAATATAGCTATCATCATCTATTCTTCTTATTTCCTTTCCTTGCCTTTAAAGACTGAGCTGGAAGAGTCTAGCTTTACCTAAGGCTAAACTCTCTTTACAAAAGAAATGAAAACAGAGATTATGGGGGGCAAGAGAGATTCACTGACAAATGGAGAAACACGTCACACAAGTCTAATCATGGTGGAGGTGTGTCTGTGCAAGACAAAGGCAAAGAGCAAAGGATGTGGTTCCTCCACAGTGTGCACGTCTACCTCTCTGTCTCTCTGTCTCTCTCTGTGTCTTGGTGAGCCTGTACATGTAGCAAAATTATTTTCTACTAACCACAGCTAGCTCTCTGACTGAAAGGACAACTTTGACAACCTTGCATTGCCAAGGAGGAAGCAAGACGCTACCAGTTCTAGTTCCCTGTTTCAGGGGCTGTTTGCTACTCTTGAGAAATTTTCCTCATGGAACAAATCATGACTGAGTGACATGGGCAAGCAATGCAAAATGCCACTGTCCAAGCAAAGAGGTGGTTTCCTGGGCAGATGCCTCAGCTAATGAAGAGGTGGCTGATGTCTTTAGTGTTTCCAGTGCATGGATCAGCACCTATGGTATCCAGAAAAATTTACCTTTATTGTGTTTTGTGATATGGAGAAGGGATCATCGGTCATTCTAATTCCCAAATTTGTCTGAACCTTTTTATGGGAATGTTGACAGAGGTTTACTCCATCGGGCAAAAGGTTATTCTGAGCAATCTCGAAGACAGTCTAATCCTGACATTCTCTATTAAGTTACAGTTTCATCTATTCATTTCAGCAATGGTGCTTTTTCATTTTGAGGCAGAATTTGTTTCCATGCTCTGTACCACTGTGTCTACCAGCAGGAGTGCAGCAAAAAGATCACAAGGAGTCAGCAGACTTGGATTCAAATCCTGGTTCATACCACGTCTAGTTCTTTGATGGTTAAGTCCTGGAGTCTCAGTTTCCTCATCTGCAAAATAATATCAATCTTCCAGCAAGACTGAAGATTAGCGATAATATCTATACTCAATGAATACAAATATTGCAATGATCAATGAATGCAAATATTGCAATGATTTACTTGATTAGTGTCTTTTCATCTCTGCATCAAGTTCATCTTTATGTTCTTTTGAAATGCTCTTTTAATAGCAGGGTTATTACAAAAACAGTGTATACCAATGATTGTGATAATGTACTCTGCAGTCAAACTGCCTGGGTCCAAATTGTTTCTTTCTTTATTTTTAATTTGTTCTAATTAGTTATACCTGACAGCAGAATGCATTTCAATTCATTGTACACAAATGGAGCAAAACTTCTCATTTCTCTGGCTGTACAAAATGCAGAATCACACCAGTCATGCAATCATACATGTACATAGGGTAATAATGTCTGTCTCATTCCACCATTCTTCCTCATATCCCCTCCTCTCCCCTCACTCCACTTTTCCCAATCCAAAGTTCCTCCATTCTTCCCTAGCCCCCTGCCCCATTATGGATCAGCATCCAAATATCAGAGCAAATGTTTGGTCTTTGGGTTTTGGGGATTGGCTCATTTCCTCAGCATGATATTCTCCAACTCCATCCAATTACTGACAAATTCCATAATTTCATTCTTCGTTAAGGCTCAGTAATATTCCATTGTGTATATATATCAGTTTCTTTATCAATTCATCTATTGAAGTGCATCTAGGTTGGTTCCATATGTTAGCTATTGTGAATTGAGTTGCTATGAACATTGATGTGGCTGTGTCACAGTAGTTTGCTGATTTTAAGTCTTTTGGGTATAAACTGAGGAGTGGGATAGCTGGGTCAAATGGTGGTTCCATTCCAAGTTTTCTGAGGAATCTCCATACTGCTTTCCATAATGGTTGCACCAATTTGCAGTCCTACCAGCAATGTGTGAGTGTGCCTTTTCCCCCACATCCTCGTCAACACTTATTGTTGCTTGTAGTCTTGATAATGCCATTCTGACTGGAATGAGATGAAATCTTAGAGTAGTTTCAATTTGCTTTTCTCTAATTGCTAGAGATGTTGAACATTTTTACACATATCTGTTGACTGCTTGTATATCTTCTTCTGTGAAGTGTCTGCTCAGTTCCTTAGCATTTATTTATTGGGTTATTTGTATTTTTGGTGTTAAGTTTTTTAAGTTCTTTTTATATCCTGGAGATTAGTGCTTTATCTGATATGCATGTGGTAAAGATTTTCTCCCATTCTGTAGGTTTTCTCTTCACATTGTTGATTGTTTCCTTTGCTGAGAAGAAGCTTTTAAGTTTGAATCCATCCCATATATTGATTCTTAATTTTATTTCTTGTGCTTTAGAAGTCTCGTTAAGGAAGTCAGGTCCTAAGCCAACATGATGAAGATTTGGGCCTACTTTTTCTTCTATTAGGCACAGGATCTCTAGGTGTTTAATCCACTTTGAGTTGAATTTCCAAATTCTGTTTCTACAATTGATTATCATTTTACTCTGGACACATTTTTAACTTCTTACTCCTTAATATTCTTAGGTTGAAAATGAGGAGAGTAATGTGAGCTCTCTGAAAAGGTTTTCACAAGAATGAAATTCCTACTGCATATAGAACTTTTACAAGTATGGAGTATTTTTTTTTTAAATTAGTATCTGAAAAATGTTAAATGTTGGATCATCATGAACTCATCAACCAGTCAAGTAGGAGAGATAGATGGGTTCTGGGAAGGAAGCTTCAGAGAAGAGAGAAAAAGTGAAACCCTGTTATTCCCCCATCTTTAAGAGCCTTGACAGTGATAGCAGAGCACTGAAGGGGCTCACAGAGTCTCCTGGACTGTGGTCACCTGAACATGAGTTGCTGGAAGCAAGAGGCCATGTTTTGCTTATCTGTAGAGCCTCAAGGCTGGCCCAGAAGACACTGAGGAAAAGTTGTTGGAATAAAAAGAAAAAGCTTAAAATAAGAAAAGGTGCTTAGCACTTTGAACTACTACAGACAATTTGTCAGAGGGGAACCTAGAACTAAGCCAGCCTGTCCAGGTGATTCGCAGGACACTCTTCAAAGCTATTTTAAAAACCTGGAAGAGACCTAATCAAATAGGACATCTGGTCAACTTGATAAAGCACACTTTCTCAGACACCATTCAACATAAGTTGCCTGATCCCTTGGTTGCAGCAAGAGTTCTTTGGATCATCTTTCAAAGGCATGCCTGTTGTCCATGTGACTTCTCAAGATGTATTTCTCCCCTGTGATTCATTCGGTAACCTCCTCCAGTGCACAAAATGGTATCCTTGTGGTTTGAAAGGGTCCCCTGCCTTCTTCAACATGAGTCATCTATTTCTTTTTGCCAGTAGGACACTTCCTTTGTTCACTCCCAAAATACCCCTTTAAAGAAGCTAGTAAGGGAATAAAAATAAACCCTGGGGAAGCAGAAGTGCCCCCAAGTCCTCCTCTGGTAGAACCCTACCAGCAAGACTGTGGCCAAGATGTTCGTTTAGAACGTCAGTTCTTCCTCAATTCACACCCTCGCTCTGCTTGCAATACCCATGTTTTCTTAGGAAAATTACTTCATCTCTCCTCCATGATTCTATTTTCTCCCCCGTAAAACAAAGAATAATACCTCATGGTATTTTGTGAGAATTGAAGACATGAATACAGGTGAAGCACTTTGAATAGTATCCAGTACAAGGTAAAACCTCAATAGAAATTGCCTAGAATTTTTATTTCTGAGACGGCTGTGAGCTCACAGCACTGAATGCATGCATGGATAAATGGAAAGTGGAACTAAATGACTTAGGTTAGAATTGAGAGTAAAATTGCATGATGGCCATAGTGACTCATCCCACTCCCTTAGTTCCTCCCTTCCTCTCTAGCTATATGATAATATTGGTAACCAATTTGGAGAAAGAAATTCTTTGTTTCACTAGAAAAAACCATTCCCCAATATGAATCTGAAATGAACTAAAATATTCCATTTTCTTTCACTTTGACTCTGAACCCTAACATGAGAAGTTGATTCTTTAAGACAGAATTTAGAAAGAGACAGAGTAGGCAATGATTATAATCCCAGTTTTAAAATGTGTCCATTAAAAACGTGCCCTTCTGTCCTCTTTGAAGAATTATCACATTTCAAACATGGACTTTCCTGGAAAAACCAACATCCACATTCCCTTATGCCCCAAGGTATAATGCCAGAATCTTCCACTTCCCACTCCTCCTGAGATATATTTGCATGTATCCCTCCATAGTTCCTCTTGCTTTCTGGCTTCTGGTTAAGTTTGTTCAATGGTGTTAGGATAGATATAGGTGAGAAAATGAGGAGATACTTTTTTCCTTTGGCTTCCTTCCTGAGTAGTTGCTACAGGTCACCTGGAACTCTCCACAAAAGGTCGCTCTCAAGGACTCTCTTCCAGACATTCTCTGTCCATTATCATACGGTTATCTTTCTTTCCAACTAGCATCAGTTTTCTGCATCATTCTGTTTCTCTTACTTTTGCAAAGAGTTCCGCTGTCAATAAAATCTTTCTAAATAATAATAATTTAAAAAAAAATTTGCCCTTGCTTTCTTGCCTTGGCCCCAGGAGTTGACAAGCACAGAGCTGGGTCCTGGTGCAGAGTGCTGGGCTGTCAGCTCGCCAGCATGGTTTCTGTGCCTTCCCCTCTCGCTTTGAGTTGCAAATGAAGTAAATTTCTGAAAACCACTTACCATGTATTGACATTCATGAATGTAGCCAGGAAAAAAAAAATAAGAAAGTGTAATCATCACCCACAGAGTACAGTACATGACCTCTCTCTTTTTCAGGAGAGAGGGAGAATTCTATTCTATAACTTTGTCTAAGTCTTTCTGATTTTATAATTTTCCTACTAAGAAGAAAACTGGATGAAGCATTTGTCAATTAACCATGAGTTCAACAGCTTTTGGCGCTCATTGGCACTGGTGTTTCTCCAGCCCGGAGGTGGCAGAGATGAACCCTCCTCATTATCCTGGGTCTCTACTGCCCTATGTGCCAAGAGGCAGGAGGCAGCTGAAACTTCAACTGAGAGTTTCCAACAGCAGTATTGGCAGAGGAAAGCAGAAATTTCTATCATCGACTTCCACAAGGACAATTTAAGGTATTCACTTTTTCAGGACACAATGAGGTACAGGGGAGAAGAATTATTGAGGCTCCTTCTATGCTGATCTCTTCCCTGCCAAAGAAGCCCACCATCACAGAATACAGTATGGCTCTTCCTACCCAGAGCGGGTTGGCAGACACTTTTTGCAACCAGTAACTGTGCCAGAAGTTTGCAGCAGCCTCCACCACAGCAAATCAGCTGTGATATTAAAAAGAAAAACAGCCTGGCAATGTGGAAATTATCCCATGCAGCAGTAGTTCCCAAAACAAGAGGCTTGATTTTGCTACCCAAGTGAGAGTGACAGACTGATTAATCCTTTATTCCAAATGCCATTCTCCACCATCAATTTTTGGTTGTTTGTTTTTTTTTAAGCTTTTATACAAAAAGGCAACACTGTGACTCTATTTAAATAGCCCAAGTGAAGTGAAGATCTGGCAACTGCACAGTAAATTTAAGCCAGCCAAACTAAGAAGAAAAGAAATTGGGTCAAACAAGGTAAAGAAATCTATTGTCCTCTGAACTTTCTGAACTGACTCACTCCCTAGTAAAACCACTTACTTTTCCCTTACAATAGCCCAAGGGGCCAGCTGGATTAATCACACAGACAGTTAGTCCAGTTACTTTTAGACTCAACATGGGTTTTTGGTGTTTTGTTGTTGTTTTTCAGTGTGAATAACTACAAGACTTAAATATGAGAGAGTTGCCAGCTCTTTCCACATGTGCCAGTTTACCCCAGGAGGAGCACCAGAAAGAGCTGGGACAAGGAAGGGGTTTGTGCCTTTAGCTACTGACCACTTCAGCTGGCCAGCTGGAAATAGACTTCAAGGGGTGGCCTCCATGCATCTAGCCTTTGGTGCTCTAAACACCTAAGAAGCTCAAGAAGCTCACCTAAGTGCGTGCTCTCTTTTTTCTTTCAGCAGCTGTTCCCTGAGCCTGTCTTTAGAGTTGTGGCTGCAGAGGTACAAGCTCTTTATCTACAAAACTGAAGCCCATGGACCTAAAGCACCACCAATAGCCAGGAACCAGGGGAACCCAAGAAGAGGCTAGTCCATCTAGTGATGGACTGGGCGTTCTGTTCTCTTCCAAGAACTTCCTGAGAAGGAGCTAGTACCAAACTACTTCATCAAACAACTAATTGTGCACCCTTGAGCACTAACTAGCTATGTGATTTTTATCAAGTTACTGAAGTTCTCTGAGTGTCACTTTCCATATATATAAAATGATGGTGGACATGGGCTCTGGGGTCAAATGGCCTGGGATCTAATCTTAGCTTTACTGCTTATTAGCCAAATGACCTTGGATAACTGCCTGAACTTCACTGAGCCTCAATTTTCTTATTCATATAATAAAGTTGGGGTTGTTGTGAGGGTCATTTGCAATATAAATGAAGCACATTTGTCCCAGAAGGAACCAGTGATGCTCTGAGTGAAACAGAATAGCAATTAGAAGGCACAATGCTTGTTTTGATGCCCTGGCCTCTCCACGTACCAGCTGGGGGAACTTGAGCCAGCCACTTAAGCCTCTCAGGTCATGTCTCTTCACTTGTAAGCTGAAGAAGCTGTTGTGAGGATGGGATGAGTTGAAGCTCATGCAATGCTCACTTGGTAAGTGTTCAGTCAGTCCATAAGTTCATTGGTGGACATAGGCTTTCATAATGACAAGATTCAACAGAAGCCAGCAAGCATCACACTGGTATCAGAGCAGGAAGCTTGGAGGGTTCCAAGGCAGAGGGCAACTGCTGAGTGGTGGTTAGAGAGTAAGTCTGAATTGAGCATCACATTCAATTCAATGCAAACTTGACTAAGCAGGCCTGGCACCAGCTTCTAAGAATATACAGATAAATCTGAGAAGTCTCTACTTTCTGGAAGAGATGTCTCTCTAGACAGGTTAGGAAACATCTAACAGTGTACAGGTGTTGTACTAAAGAAAGGCTGAGAACAAGGCGAAACCAGGTAAGAAAGGTGAGAGCAGTGAGCTCTATCTGGGGAATGGGATGAGGCTCAGAGGAGGTAAAGGAAAAGACTGGGTAAGACGCCATTTATCCACCCACTAAGTCACCATGATGTCTTCAAAGAACCCAGATGCAAGGCAACATGAAAAACAACCTTGTTAATACATTTGAAGGTTGTTGGGAGGAGCTTGGATAAGATGGATAGATACTGTGTTCTTCCCTTTTGCCCAATATAGCTGCTGCAGGATCCCATACAGTCCTCCTCTTCTGAAATTTAATACAGTCATTTGTCTGAGTCACAAGCTAAGAACCTCTAATTCTGCTCAACGTTTCTGTAGTAGGCACACTTTTGGGGTGAGGTTTAGTGGTGGTGACAGAAATACACTCAAATTGCCTTAAGCAAAAAAAGGGGAAATTGATGTCTAACCTAACTGGAAAGCAAGAGGGTACTTCTAGCTTCAAACTAATCTAAGACCTCAAACTAGATACCCATGGACTATGTCTCCTCATCTTTTATTCAGCTTTTCCTCCTATTGGCTTTTTTTCCCAAGCAGGCTCTCCAAATTAGTATCCCTACCCATTCACCCAGGAAAGAAACTGCTTGCCAATAGCTTCTGTAAAATTCCCCAGTGTATTTTCATCACCTTGACTTGGAGCAAGTGGGTTTGTCCTGAGTTCATCACTGTAACCAGGGGAATGGAATGTCTCAGGGTCATGCCTGCCTGTGCACATCCTGGAAGCCACCCAAACCAGGGATGTCCAGTCAGGGAGGGGTGGTTCCACAAAAGGAGGATGGCCCAGGAAAGCTCTCATCTCCTGCAGGCCTACTAAAGGAAGAAGAGGGCTGGGTGTAGCAGTTAAGAAGATGAAAGAGAAAAAGAATTACTTGTGCAAAGCCAGTGTTCCCTATCAATCAACTCATCCATGAATCTGCAGTCACCCTCATCCTGGATTGAAAGCTCTTGAATTTGAAAGGTTTTTTGGTCCTCATTTTTCTTTATTCCCAGTCTTTTAATACACTTGTATATGTTCTTGATTTTAATATAGTTTAATAGTAAAAAAAAATACATTTGGAGAAAAAAATGTTTTATGAAGAAATTTCTACTGTATCCAAACTAGTTGAGGCTGTGAGTGACTTGGGCTCCTCAGTTTATCATTTGGGTTCTTAAAGCAGCATCAGTTTGGATCTCCTGGGATATCCCAGGAGGGTAATCATAGTGGGTCATCCAGGTATTGTACTCTGGCAACACTGACCTGGGATTCCATCATCCTGCTCTTGCTCACTCCTCTCTCCTTCTCTCCCTCTAGCACACTCTGGCTTTCTCCTTCTCTCTCTGCTTTTAAACAAAAATGTATTTACACGAAGGCCATGAATGTTCCCCAACCAGACCCAAATATTCTGGGATACGTGGACTTTTTGCCCTTTTGAAAGAGGCAGACTAAAATTGCTTTCAGCTTTGCTCTTTTCTCCCTTTTATTTTATAAAATTCTGATTTTTCAACTCAGTATACCTATTCAAAAGAAGGAAAGCTTCAAAAAGTGGAACAACAGAGCACATCATCTCTCTTTATTCCCACTGGCCATTGTAATTACATTTAAAAGAGCTTTGGCCCTAAGACTGGAGCCCCTTGGCCGTCACCATAGCTGCCTCAACCTGCTGGCATGGTCGGTGGTGTGAATTTAAAGTGCAATCAAGTCCCAAAGTCTTGTTTCCTGCACATTCAAGAACTCCTCTTCCTCCCTCCCTCACTATCCTAAATTTCGAGTTCACCTTTAACAACTGAAGGGGTCAAGCATCCTTCCCATGTAAATCCACAGAAAGAGGGACCACAACCCCAAAGCTCTGAACCCTGAGGTTCAGCCAGTAGAGTTACCCCCAGAGATGTCACTTGTCTGTATGCTGCTCTGAATACATTTGTTTTAGCTCCTTCTGGTTTATATAGATTTCTGATGTCCATCCCATGGCCATATGTGACCTGGCAGACTCACACTTGTGATTTCCTTTACCATGAATACTTCCGGATGAGCACTCCAGACAGCTGGGGTTGAACCTGATTTTTCCTGAATTGCATCCTGCCGTTCTCCATTCAGTAAGATAGCTGAAGAAGTTGAGAAGCTGCACTGAAGGAACAGATGCCAGGACAAGCTCCACAGGACTTGGTTTTAACAGCATAGGAATTGCCTGTGCTGATGGACTGCTGATGGACAGTCTAGACATCAGGCTGCCCAAGATTCTGAAAGATTTTATAACTTTCTTTCTGTCTCTCCCTCCTTCTCTCACGCATGCAAGTGCATGCATGCACACACACACACATCCCAGAAAGAAGACAGAAACCTTTTAAGGATTTCTATAAACAGTGCTTTTTAATGGGCATGGTTGTCCCACGATTCTCCAAGCTCAATCTAAATGGTTTAATGTTATCACCTGGTCACCAAATGTCCTGCATAAAGAAAGGATAGTTCAAACATCTTGTTTGAGAAAGACACTGCAGCTGTGCAAATACAGTCTGCCTGAACATTAATCCATTTGTCAGGTGAGATTTCCTTCTTTAAATAGCAAAAATTCCAAGAGGGTGAATTAGTGTCTGCACTGGAAAAGTTATCTGGGAATTCAGATTCAGTATTTTCATGGGAAACAATGAACAATCCTCTCTAAATCAGTTGACCCAAGAGTTTCAGTACATATTTAATTCTGACCTATTCTGTGAAAGGTCTCTTAATGATTCCAGTCATTGTCCACTTATTCAGAAACATCAGGTGCTTTGTGCACCAGCCACAGAGCTGCATGCTAGGGGGACACAAAATGAACATGAGTCAATGCCTTCCTCCAAGAAGATGTGGGCAATCTGAAAAGCAGATATTTCAACGATGTGTGGTATGTGCTTAATGACAGAAGATAGTGTGATATCCAAAAAGGGGAACAGGGTCAATTTTTGATGGGGATGCTGTATTTCAGTGATGCTTCTCAGAAAGATACCTGAGTCCAGGAATGAAGGAATAGGAAGGCAAAGCAGCCGACAGAGGAGCAATTGTGTGCAGAGACCTCAAGACAGAAAAGAAAGGTGAAAAAGAGAACTGAGTCATTCAGAAGGACCAAGTAAAGGCAGCTTGATGAAAGTCAAATCACATGGGACCATATGGATCATTCTAAAGGGGGGAGCCACTGCAGGAGTAGCCTGAGCTGGTCTATCTCTTTGAAAATATACTCCTGGTTCTGGTAGAGTGGCTTTCAAATCACATTACACTTACTTTCTATATCAAAGAATTGGTAATTCATATAACTTCTCTACTTTATTAGTTTTTTCCAAAGATGGCAAAGATGTAGTACCTGACTTCCCACAGCTGTGAGAGATGCTGAGCAGGGTTAGCATCTTTCTCACTAAATCTAGTTACAGACTGTCATGGTCTGGATACAAGGTGTCCTCCCCAAATCTTCTCTGTTAATGCAGGAATATTCAGAGGTGCAATGATTAGATTATGATAGCTGTAACCCAATCAGTCCATCCTAGTTTGAATGGACTCACTGGGTGGTGACTGCAGGCAGGTGGGGCATGGTTAGAGGAGGTAGGCAACTGGAAGCATGCCTTTTCCTTTCTTGCAGTTCCTTCTTCCCTCTTTCTCTGCTTCCTGGTCACCATGAGCTAAATAGCTTTCCTCTGTTGTGCCCTTGAGCCCTGATGCTGTGCCTTATCTCAGACCCAGAGCAATGAAAACAAAGCTGGCCATGGACCGAAACTCTGAAACTATGAACCTAAAATAAACTTGCCTTCCTCCTGTTCTTGCTGGGTATTTTGGTCACAGAGATGGAAAGCTGACTAACGCACAGAACAAAACTGTTTCTGCAACCCTAATGTTCAGGTGTCCATCACCAGCTAGTTGGAGTTGACACTGAGTTGAAGTGTTCTCCACCCCGGCTTGTTGCTTGCAGAGCAGCAGCACCCTGTGTGCCATTCTGATCTGTCTTCCTGATACATGTGCCCAGTCTGCAGTAGAAGGCAGCTCACTGCTGCTGCAGCAAGATCCAGCTCCCCTTTTCTGTTTTCCCCCTGAGTTTGGCAAGCTCTGGTCTTAGCTTTCTCAGGCATAAGGTTCCTGAAGTTCATCATGTCTCCAAAGCCCTGGAGACACATGGCTCACCAGTGGTTGCCTGAGAGACCCCACTAGCTTGACTTAACATGAGGGGGAAGTGCCCTCCCCCTGCACAGACGGGATTTCCTGTGTTGCTGACTGAGACAGGGTTATTGGATGGGATGATTCCTTTTTTTAAATTTTTACAGACTGCATTTTGATTCATTGTACACAAATGGGGTACATCTTTTCAAATCTATGGTGGTGCATGATATAGATTCACACCATTTGTGTAATCATACATGCACATAGGGTAATGATGTCTGTCTCATTCCACCATTTTTCATACCCCCACCCCATCCTCCCTCTCATTTCCCTCTGTGTAATCTAAATTTCCTCCATTCTTCTCTCATCCCTCATCCCCCCACCCCCATTATATATCATCATCCACTTATCAGGAAAAACATTTGGCATTTGGCTTTTGGGGATTGGCTTATTTCACTTAGCATGATATTCTCAAATTTCATCCATTTATCTGCAAATACCATAATATTACTCTTCTTTATGGCTGAATAATATTCCATTGTGTATATATACCACAGTTTCTTTATCCATTCATCTATTGAAGGGCATCTAGGAGAGACTGAGGGATGCTTGATGCTTGTCAGCAGAGAAACAATGGAAGCAGATAGGTATGGGAGAAGGAGAGCATCTGTGGGGTCAGTGACAACCTCAGTCATGCTTGCAGGGAGACTGGAGTGCTAAGAGCCCTTTAGAGTGATCCCAAGAAGGCTCTCTCTTCACACACTTGTCTGAGTCAGTTTTGAATGCCCTGGGAAGGGATGTGGCCTCAGACAAAGTAGTTATCTGCAGCTGAGATCATTGCAAAGAAATTTTCTCCCTGTCCCAGACTCCAACTCAACTGCTTTCTGAGCCAAGAGAAGGAATCAGCAATGCAGGTGGATCTGGTTATGGAAATTCCCAGTCTGCCTCACAAAGGACTTTAATGATGACTTTTGTTCATTTATAATTTTTGTTTTCAGGTTCAAGTTATGGACTAAAAGTAGTACCTCAGGAAGTTGTTAGACTAGCAAGAGTGCAATATCTGGTTGCTAACGACTGTGATTTATATTATCACAAAGGTCCACCGGGCTGCAGTTATTAAAATATATACACAGCCTTTAAAATTCTGTCTTTATTTTGTATGTTAGGTATTTTCATTATAATGTGCCTTGGTGTGGGTCTGTTGTAATTTTGTGTATTTGGAGTCCTATAAGCCTCTTGTACTTGATTTTCCATTTCATTCTTCAGATTTGGGAAATTTTCTGATATTATTTCATTGAATAGATTGTTCATTCCTTTGGTTTGTTTCTCTAAGCCTTCCTCAATCACAATAATTCTGAAATTTGGCCTTTTCATGATATCCCATAATTCTTGTAGATTCTGTTCATGATTTCTTACCATCTTCTCTGTTTGGTCAACTTTGTTTACAAGATTAAATATTTTTTCTTCAATATCTGAGGTTCTGTCTTCCAGGTGTTCTATCCTATTGGTTATGCTTTCAATGGAGTTCTTAATTTGGTTTATTGTTTCCTTCATTTCAAGGATTCCTGTTAAAAGAACCAAATTACATTCAGGGGGAAACGAATACAGATATCAGCAGATTTTTCAATCCAGACCCTAAAAGCTAGAAGGGACTGGAACAACATTTTTCAAGCTCTGAAAGAAAATGGATGCCAACCAAGAATCTTATACCCAGCAAAACTTACCTTCAGATTTGACAATGAAATAAAATCCTTCCATGATAAACAAAAGCTCAAAGAATTTACAAAAAGAAAGCCAGCATTACAGAACATTCTCAGCAAAATATTCCATGAGGAAGAGATGAAAAACAATGATGCAAATCAGCAAAGGGAGGAACTATCCTAAAGGAATAGCCAAATAAGGGAGAAACCAAGTCGTGTCAAAAAAAAAAAATGAGCCAAATGACCGGGAATACAAATCATATCTCAATAATAACCCTGAATATTAATGGCCTGAACTCATCAATCAAAATATATAGACTGGCAGATTGGATTAAAAAGAAAGATCCACCAATATGTTGCCTGCAAGAGCCACATCTCATAGAAAAATATACCGCTAGACTAAAGGTGAAAGGATGGGGAAAAACATACCATGCACATGGACTCAGCAAAAAACCTGGGGTATCCATCCTCATTTCAGATAATGTGGACTTCAAGCCAAAGTTAGTCAGAAGGGATAAAGAAGGACATTTCATACTGCTTAAGGGAACCATAAATCAGCAAGGCATAACAATCATAAATATCTATGCCCCAAACAGTGGCTCATCCATGTATGTCAAATGAATCCTCAATTTCAGAAACAAAATAGACCATAACACAATAATACTAACAAGAAGATAGAGACACTACCTTGTATTCTATCAGATCACAATGGATTGAAATTAGAAATAAATGAAAGAGTAAAAAACAGAAACTACTCCAACACCTGGAGATTAAACAATATGCTATTATATGATAAATGAATAACAAAAGATAACAGGAAGGAAATTAAAATATTCTTAGAGGTAAATGAGAACAAAGAAACATCATATCAAAATCTCTGGGACACTATGAAAGCAGTACGTAGAGGAAAATTTATTTCATGGAGT
The DNA here is from genome assembly GCF_902686445.1 of Sciurus carolinensis. Taxonomy (NCBI): domain Eukaryota; kingdom Metazoa; phylum Chordata; class Mammalia; order Rodentia; family Sciuridae; genus Sciurus; species Sciurus carolinensis. Next base: position 102,064,521 of record NC_062218.1, on the reverse strand, counting down.
GCATTTAATAAAAGAAGTAAAACGCAACAAATAAACGACCTAACACTACAGCTCAAAGCCCTAGAAAAAGAAGAACAGACCACCACCAAAAGCAGTGGAAGACAGGAAAGAGTTAAAAATCAGAGCTGAAATCAATGAAATTGAAACAAAAGAAACAATTCAAAAAATAAATAGTTGGTTCTTTGAAAAAATAAACAAAATTGATAAACCCTTAGCCACACTAACAAAGAGAAAAAGAGAGAAAACCCAAATTACTAAAATTTGGAATGAACAAGGAAATATCACAACAGACACGAGTGAAATATAAAACATAATTAGAAGCTATTTTGAAAATCTATACTCCAACAATAGAAAATTTCGAAGACATCAACAAATTTCTAGAGACATATGAATTGGTAAAACTGAACGAGGAAGACATACACAATTTAAATAGACCAATTTCAAGTAATGAAATAGAAGAAGTCATCAAAAGCCTACCAACAAAGAAAAGTCCGGGATCAGATGGACTCTCAGCCGAGTTCTACAAAACCTTTAAAAAAGAGCTCATCCCAATACTTCTCAAAGTATTCCATGAAATAGAAGAGGAGGGAACCCTCCCAAACTCATTCTATGAAGCCAATATCACCCTGATACCTAAACCAGACAGAGATACATCGAGGAAAGAAAATTTCAGACCAATATCCTTAATGAACATCAATGCAAAAATTCTCAACAAAATTTTAGCAAATCGCATACAAAACATATTAAAAAGATAGTGCACCATGATCAAGTGGGTTTTATCCCAGGGATGCAAGGTTGGTTCAACATCAGGAAATCAATAAATGTCATTCACCATATCAATAGACTTAAAGTCAAGAATCACATGATTATTTCAATAGATGCAGAAAAAGCATTTGATAAAATACAGCACCCCTTCATGCTCAAAACGCTAGAAAAAATAGGGATAGTGGGAACATTCCTTAACATTGTAAAGGCCATCTACGCTAAGCCCATGGCTAATATCATTCTAAATGGTGAAAAACTGAAAGAATTCCCTCTAAAAACTGGAACAAGGCAGGGATGCCCTCTTTCACCACTTCTATTCAATATCGTCTTTGAAACTCTAGCCAGAGCAATTAGACAGACCAAAGAAATTAAAGGGATACGAATAGGAAAAGAAGAACTCAAACTATCCCTATTTGCTGATGATATGATTGTATACTTAGAGGAACCAGGAAATTCCACCAGAAAACTTTTAGATCTCATAAGTGAATTCAGTAAAGTAGCGGGATATAAGATCAATGCACATAAATCTAAGGCATTTTTATACATAAGCGATGAATCTTCAGAAAGAGAAATCAGGAAAACTACCCCATTCACAATAGCTTCGAAAAAAATAAAATACTTGGGAATCAATCTCACAAAAGAGGTGAAAGACTTCTACAATGAGAACTACAAAATACTAAAGAAAGAAATTATAGAAAACCTTAGAAGATGGAAAGATCTCCCATGTTCTTGGATAGGCAGAATTAATATTGTCAAAATGGCCATACTACCAAAAGTGCTATACAGATTCAATGCAATTCCAATTAAAATTCCAATGATGTACCTTACAGAAATAGAGCAAGCAATCATGCAATTCTTCTGGAAGAATAAGAAACCCAGAATAGCTAAAGCAATTCTTCACAGGAAAAATGAAGCAGGAGGTATCACAATACCAGAACTTCAACTATACAACAAAGCAATAGTAACAAAAACGGCATGGTATTGGTACCAAAATAGACAGATAGATCAATGGTACAGAATAGAGGACACAGAGACAAACCCAAATAAATACAATTTTCTCATACTAGACAAAGGGGCCAAAAATATGCAATGGAGAAAAGATAGCCTCTTCAACAAATGGTGCTGGGAAAATTGGAAATCCATATGCAACACAATGAAACTAAACCCACATCTCTTACCGTGCATGAAATTCAACTCAAAATGGATTAAGGACCTCAGAATCAGACCAGAGACCCTGCATCTTATAGAAGAAAAAGTAGGTCCAGATCTTCAACATGTCAGCTTAGGATCAGACTTCCTCAACAGGACTCCCATAGCACAAGAAATAATAGCAAGAATCAATAACTGGGATAGATTCAAACTAAATAGCTTTCTCTCAGCAAAGGAAACTATCAGCAATGTGAAGAAAGAGCCTACAGAGTGGGAGAAAATCTTTGCCAATCATACTTCAGATAGAGTACTAATTTCCAGAATCTATAAAGAACTCAAGAAACTCCACACCAAGAATACAAATAACCCAATCAACAAATGGGCTAAGGAAATGAACAGACACTTCACAGGAGAAGATATACAAGCAATCAACAAACATATGGGAAAATGTTCAACATCTCTAGTAATAAGAGAAATGCAAATCAAAACCACCCTAAGATTCCATCTCACCCCAATTAGAACGACGATTATCAAGAATACAAGCAACAACAGGTGTTGGCGAGGATGTGGGGAAAAAGGTACACTCATACATTGCTGGTGGGGTTGCAAATTAGTGCAGCCACTCTGGAAAGCAGTGTGGAGATTCCTTAGAAAACTTGGAATGGAACCACCATTTGACCCAGCTATCCCACTCCTTGGCCTATACCCAAAGGACTTACAATCAGCATACGACAGAGATACAGCCACATCAATGTTCATAGCTGCTCAATTCACAATAGCCAGATTGTGGAACCAATCTAGATGCCCCTCAATTGATGAATGGATAAAGAAACTGTTGTATATATATACAATGGAATATTACTCAACCATAAAGAATAATAAAATTATGGCATTTACAGGCAAATGGATGCAATTGGAGAATATCATAGTAAGTGAGATAAACCAATCTCAAAAAAACAAAGGTCGAATGATCTCTCTGATAAGCAGATGATGACACATAAGGGGGGTGGGAGGGGTTAGTGTTAGGGTTAGGGTTAGAGTTAGGGAGGGGGGCAAGAATGGAGGAAGGAAGGACTATATAGAGGGAAAAGAGGAGTGAGAGGGGTGGGAGGGGTGGGGGAAAAAATGACAGAATGAATCAAACAACATTACCCTATGTAAATTTATGGTTACACAAATGGTATGCCTTGACTCCATGTACAAACAGAGAAACAACATGTATCCCATTCTTTTACAATAATAAAAAAAAAAAGAAAAAAAGTGAAAAAAAATATATATACACATTTCAAAGACTCCTTTCTTCAGTCAGAATCTTCTTTGGGGTTTGGAAAATACAGTCACACACAAAGGCTTAGCATAATGGGGCACATAGGCAGTGCATCCAGACTTTCCATGCTGATGCAGAGGGGTTTTACCTTTGAAGCTGCTGCTGAGTTTGAGGCAGGGCTGCCCACAGGGCCACAGCTTTCTGAATGCTCTTAGGAGGAGCATCACCACGGGTACTTCAGCTCTCCTCTTGTGCCACTTATAATTATCTCAGGCTTGGGGAAGCCCATTACCCCTTTTTGTTTTTAGGATAATTAAAACAAATTGTTCTCCAGTTCTTCTGCTGACTTCCTCAAGCGAATTCCTGCATAGCATAGATACTGTCACTGGGACCTTATAAAAGACATCTTTCCCGATTAAGTCTACTGTGTAGTTCTGCTATTCCCAAACCAAAAGGGAAAGGAAAAGAGGAGTAAATAGAGGAAACAGAGAAGGGAAATGGTGGATTGCTGATCTTTGTAAAGATCTGGATTTTAAGTCAGGAAGTTCTGTTTCCACCCTGGCTCATGTTGATCGTACATGTTACTGCCTGATTTTCTTTACCAATAGAAAAGAAGAGTGACTATATTTTTATTTCCCCAAAGTTTCTGTAATTCTATGTATGGAGTTTCCTGGGCATGATGACCCTACCCAGCACAGACCCTGAAGTTTATAGGCAGGCAGAGGAATGAGGCTAGAATGAGCAGGAAAGGAGAGAAGCCAAAAGAATAGAAGCTCAAGAAAAATGAGGGTTCTGCAAAGGAAAGGTTAATTAATAATGTCCAGAATTCCTTAGAGCTCAAATAATGTAAGGACTGAAAAGAAGTGGTATTCAATTTAGAGACCAGTAAGTACATTGAAGAATTATTGGAGGTGTAGGAAAAGAAGTGGAAGGAAACATCCCAAACTGCTATTACTAGTTTCTTTTGGAGGAGAAGGAGAAAACTGAGGAGAAAGGCAGTAAGAATAGAAAGGATATTAACTTTCTTTTAAAAATCATGTTATTTGACCCTGTACTACTTGTGTAATTTTTAAAAAATCCAACAATGAATGTAGATGAAAAAGAAGAGACAAATCATAAACTGTACTTCCAAGAAGGATTTCTAATAAATATAAATGTTTACACAATATTTTGTGACCAAAAAAAAAAAGGATTCAAAGAGAACAGAAAAAAACAGGAACATTCGCAGGCAGTTCCTCACATTTGATCCCAATTGACCATTCCACCACCATTGCTCTTTTCCAAAAGTTTTTTCACTAAAAGAGAAGAAGGAAGAGCAAGTTAAAAAGAAAAAATAGGGACGAATATATAATAAACTTGTCACCCAATTCACAGGAACCATTCTGGCAGCTGTGTTTGTACTATAGATTTCTCTAGGCCTTGTTAATACATGAATGCTCTTTGAAATGCTAATCCAGGTTGCTTTGGAATTATTGGGGAAGCCTTGAAATAGAATCTTATTGAGATAAACCCCAAAAGAGCAAGTTAGGAAGTATGCCAGCAGCCTCTTTCTAAGACAGCTTAACTCTAGGTAAGATGGGACCTATCACCAGCCTAAATAATGAACTTCATCCAAAAACCAGTGGGGAAAGAAAGTGTAATGATAAGCAGAAAGAAACCACCTTAAGTTGTGTTTTATAAGGGTCTGTTGCATGGTTGAAAACAATTAGGATTTTGTCTCCTAAGACAACTTAAAAAAAAATGTTTTGTGGAGTATGTTTGGAGAACAAAACAGAAAAATCAAGCAAACAAACAAACATAAAATCTTTTGAGATCAGGAAAGAAAGACAGTATTGTAAACTTGGCAACTGCTGGTCTCTTAAAAGAATGAGACAAAAAGGCTGGGCAGGGAGGGGCAAGTGGCAGGAGGAAATTCAATCACTTAACAGAATTTTTCTCTTGTTCTTTTAGTGAATGCTTAAAAGCCTTTACTCTGAAATTTTATTCAATGCAATATGATGGCAAATGTCCTCTGGTCACAAAAGTTCCTCCTTCTAAGAATCTATTTTCTGTAAGAAACTTTCCTTCAATCACTAACCAGCCCCCCTACTTTGCCTAAAATTTCCATTGTTCAGAAGAGGCAGGAAGATGCTTGTGGATATGCACATGCCAATAATAACCAATTCCACAGATGAGAACCAGCATAAATGAGGGTAGAATAAGTAGCAAGAGTTCTAAATAAGGCCGTCACTCCTAGCTGACTGCCCTTCTGCCTACTTCATACAAGAATTTGAAGTTGTCCAAGATGAACCACCTTAGCTGTGTTGATGGCTTCCTCTCAATTTGTACCCACCCACAGACTTCCCTCTTTCCTCTGGGAAGAGGTGACTTCCTTCTCCTCAAACAACTCCTTGATCCATTTTAACCCAACTTCCTCAAGGACTTCGTCCCTCCACTGATCCCTCCATTGTCCTGTATCTTGAGCCTCTTCTTCTCTCTATTTGATGTCGACATATCCAAGCTCTCTCAACTCTTCTTGCTCAGTCCAACCGTGGACCTGCCATACCCCCAGGGTCCATGCTGATCTTGCATGCCGCACTTCCAAACTTTTTTTCTACCTTTCCCTTTTATCACCAGACTCTTTCCATGTTGCCTTCTCTCTTCTCCAGTTCTCCTTTGCCCATTCAGTTCCCTCTGAATCCTATCCCTGATGACCTGTGAAAGCATTATTTGCTCAAGTCAGCATTGACCTCCTATTTGCCAAATATGATGAACACTTTTTATCTTTATCAACATCTGTATGTCATTAGACTCTAATCACAATTCCCTCATGAAAGAGTTTCTTTGGATCCTATATCATTAAAACTCGGGATTATCTTATATCCCTATGGCAACTCTGAGCTTCTATGCAGATTTCTCTTTAGCTTGCAGACCATCCCAGTACCTTCTTTTTTCTCTGTGCACCCCCTCTCTGGGTGTCTTTCTCATTGGTTCCAATGACTCCAGACCGAGATATTTCTCCTTCGTGGACATCTCCACTGGAATGTCTCATAGACTGCTCAGACACAATGTATCCAAACTGAACTCTATCTTCCTGGATATGTTTCTTTTCCAGAACTGCTCTTATATCTCACTAAATGGCACCATTGTGCACTAAGTTGCCTTATCCAGAAACCTGGAATTCCTCCTTGACACCTTCTCTAACTCCCTCTGATCTTGTGCTTCCTCCTTAATAGATGTCCACTCCATCCAAATGCCTCTCAGGCTAGTTTTCCAATCCAACCACTTCCTCCACCCCTACTACCACCATCGTATTGCTCCCGGAGTACTGCAGCAGTCTCTCTGCTTCCAGTCTTGCTCCTTCATTACATTGTAACCCACAATAGAACTAAAGACCCTTTGATATTTGTACTAGGTTCAGATATCCATCTTCAACTCAGGCTATTCTTCTCTACTCAACAGCTATACAGTTTTGAGTTTCTCTCTGTGCTGGGATTCTCCAAGACTCTCTAGCTTTTCTCTGCACCTGTCTTCTTACCTCTTCGTATTTCTTAGGGCCTCTCCCTTCAGGATGCCTCCCCTGCCCCCTGTAGGAAGTCAAATAAGGACATTTCCTCCATGTGTTCCACCCACTGGTGTTATCACCACACTTATTATCATTACTCAATTTTCTCATTTCCTCTACTGGAAGGTAAATTCAGAAGAGGCAAAAATAATAATAATATTTAGTTTGATTTTCACACTATCCCTTGGCACTAGAATGGAGTTGCTCATTTTTTTTCCAAAGGGATAAATGAATGTATAAATTAATAAACTAAAAAACCCTTTACTTGTGGAACAATGGTTCTTAGTCCAAGCTGTTCTGCTTTTCGAGTAAAATAATGAAAATATATTCTCATTTTAAGAAAAACTTGGGCCTGGAATTATTTGAAGCTCAAACAAACATGGCCTGCCACTGACCATTTGTATATTACACTCTACAAGAGTCCTTGAAGTCTGAAACAAGTTTAAACATCCTAGTTTACACTTGTCCCCTCATTCTTTCTCTTTGTCTGGAACAGCTTCTCTCTCTGCCTGAACCCATCCCCAACCACAAGGCCCACATCCCAGCAGTGCCTACTTTGCTTTGCACAAAAGCCCCCACCAGCAGGGCCCCTGAAGATGGAAATATATCCTTAAGCCCTAGTCCTGGGGCAAGGCTGCAGACAGTTCAGAGGAAGAGGTGACTTTTATAACTTGTGTGCAAAGAAAGTGCCGTTTGCTGCTCATGCAATAACGACCCAAAGTGCTAGGGGGTGGTGATGTGCCTGCCTTCTTTAACTCCCAGTTGAAAACTCATCTTGAATCACAAAAATAGCCAGAAAACAGTTATCTTCAAATTGACTTTTCTACTCCTGTTTCTAACATGGATTGTCTAAAAGATTGTCTATGGACTGCTAAGAGGCTTTGCTATTTCAACACATTTAAATCAGTCCCAGTTAAGTGTTTTGGGTATGGGTCAAAGTGTTACCTTCTCCTCCACAAAAACATGTCACCTCAGCATTTTTTTCCAGCAGCAATTTTGGTTAAGAAACCATTTCTGCTTTATCAAAGGTAACCAACAATTTGTCTACTGGTTTGTGGGGTCATCAGCAGATTTTGTACAATTTGGGGAGAGAGGCATAGGTAGCAACAGTGGCCTTATCCCTGAGAACTTAGTTCAGCAACCCAGGAAGTTGGGAATGTGCCTAGTCTGCATTAACAGGCATCAACCATGACTGTTTCTTCCGTTCACTAAATGTAGTACAAATCATGTGGTTATTTTACTTGGTTATACAGATTTCAATTTCAGTCTTCAATTGTTTAAATTATATCTTCTAAGTTGTGTTTCTTGGAATGTATTAATATGTTTTGCAAGGTAGAGGGAAAGGCACACAGTGGATTTGAGAAATGCTAGATTAAATACAGTTGAACAGGTTTTTATTTTCTTTTACAGCAGAATTTATGGAAAACTTTATTGTATGAAAATAAATTATGAATCCCCAAGGATTGGAATGCTAATATACAGTATTCACAAGTATATTTGACCAAGAAATCTCCTTCAAAGTGCACTTCTTCTTAGGCTGCTATTCCACAGAACCCACTCTGGAAAACACTGGTCAAAATGTTCCCTTCCAGAATCATTTCTAGAATGTTCTCCCAAGTTCCTAGAGCACTGGCACGCCCTTCATAAGGTTTCTTTTTTCCTCATAGCACAGAATCAGGCCAAATGATATTTTGAAAGTTTAATTTTGCTAAAAGATAGTAATTAATTCTAAGTGATGGATAGTGACAATTTGGTGTACTCAGGCATGATGCAACTTAAAATCTAGCTAGAGCTAGGAGAACTGAGAAATGCATCAGATTTAGAGTTAAATGCCACCTTTGGCTTAGGCAGAACATTTTTTTTTTATTTGTTTGTATGTTTCCCCCCTTATTTTTAATTTTAGGAGTTTCATTTTGCCTTGAAATTCTCTGTGTTGACTATAATAGCCTTTCCTTTCCTCTCTCCTAATTTTAGAAGAACTAATTTTAGGATCTCCTCCAGATTTCTGGTCTTTGGTTTTCAAACTTTGCTACATAATAGTCCCCCAGAGCCACAAGAGGGACATTCTAAGACACCCCCGCCCAGTGGATGCATGACATTACAGGTAGTCCTGAACTAACATATTAGGGTTTAGGCAAACATATTAACTAACATATTAAATTTCTGTGCCAACTTTTCTAGACTCTAATACCCAGTTCTTGGTAAAATACCAGCCTAGATGTTACTAGAACTACTAGAACAAATTAAAGTTGTGATTAAATCAGTAGACTTTGAAGTAGATTACCCTCCATAATGTGGGTGGGCCTCATTCAATCAGTTGACAGTTTTAAGAGAAGAGAATGAAGTCCCCAGAGGAAGAAGGACCTCTGCCTTTAGACTGTGTTAGGCATCAAGCTGACTCATCAGCTCTTCTCTAGCTCTCTACTCTGCAAAGTTCAGACTTGCCAGCTTCTGCCATGGTATGAGCCAATTTTTAAAAAGTAAATCTCTCTGTAGATAGATACATAAACATACACACACAGAGCACACACACACATACCCTATTGATTCTATTTGTTCTGTTTCTCTAGAAAACCCTGAATAATTTATCTTACTTTTATTAGGAACAAGGCTTCTCTATCCTACAGCATCTGTATTCTTCATTATAACTCATAAGCAGAATAACTGTTTTTACAAAGTAACCTACTGAATCCAAGCAATAGAACCCTTATATTTGGGCAAGAAGAATAAACATCTTTACTTGACCAAATTAGTTCTTTAATTGCCCTTGCTCTTGCAGTTGAATGTATCATGTCAATTTTGAACATTTTTAATTAGGAGATTTATATTAGAGACCAAGTGTTAAAATTGTTTAAACTTGAAAGGCTCAGTTTACAATGAAATGAAACAGATTCTGGTGGGTGTTTCTGAACTGCCAATAAGGATTAATTTAAACTCAAATGTTGTTTATTGTTTTTTAATTATGTAATTGTTATTCAGCCAACCTTCTTGATTTTCCATGTTAAATTATCATGCTTGTATCTCACCCCAGCCTCTCTGTTTAGTTAACCAATTAATTAAGGATGAGGATAGTTTGCATTTATTAGCATTCTAATGGGCGAATTAATTCCCTGTGGTCCAAACATCTACATGTGTTCCGTTTTTTAGTTGAAATTTATCGCTTTTTAAGTCTTAATTGCAGATACTAGAAATCTAAAACCATGCCCTTAAACATCCAGTCCAATCCATCTCATTAAAATTTCCTCTTGTAAATGAAGTTCAAGTGTTGCTGCAAGCACTACAAAGCAATCACACATGGTGGAGGCTAACAGTGGACCAAAAACCATCAGCACCAAGGGACTACTGAACTGTTGGCAGTTCTTGTTCCTCGGGTACCAAGGACCAGCAACTTTGTAGGAGGACCCACTGACCTGAAGGTCGTGTAAGTTTTTTTTCCCCAATATTCTCTTGGTTGAATTACATCAGATATTAAAAATTAGGACATTGACTCTATCAAAAGACAATTATAAAAAAATAGTTTAAGAATCTATTTGGTTTTTATGAGAGCAATTTATAAATGGAGGAGTACCTCCTCTAATGATTTAGGAAAGATGCTCCACTAGACATGACAGACAGTTTGTTTTCATACTGTGGGGACAAGGGAACAGAATAATAATTTCTAAAGGGCAGATTGGTTAATATTGGGCTGCTTCCTAATACTTTTTTTGTAAGGCCTAAAGCAAGGTGACTTTCTTATCATCCTGAATAGGTAGGAAAGACAGTGAAACAGAGGCAGGCAGTTAAGGAAATGGGCCCCCCAAAGGGCTTCTCTAGATGTACGGCTACTCCATAAAAATGGATTAGCTGGTAAAAGAGTCCAAACAGTCCAGCTGACTCCTTGATCCCAAAGTGACAGGAAGCGGGAAAGCAGGACTGACCTGAGTGAAGGCTAAAAACTCAGTGATTAAAGGGTATAATCCGGGCTCAGGAGGCTGAGGCAGGAGGATCTCAAGTTCAAAGCCAGCCTCAACAAAAGAGAGGGGCTAAGTAACTCAGTGAGACCCTGTCTCTAAATAAAATACAAAACAGGGCTGGGGATGTGGTTCAGTGATGGAGGACCCCTGAGTTCAATTCTCAGTACTCCCCAAAAAATAAATAAATATAAAGGGCATAACCAATATGAATGTCACAGACCTGACCAGTAGCCCCGGAATTTCTCCAATACCTGATTATCATAGATATTGAGCAAAATCCCTGCCCAGCATGTTTATGAACCCCTAGACTAGTACATCTGAAGGGCAAACCACTGTTGGAACCCTTCTTGCTCAGAAAGATGTTTCCTTTCTTCTTACTTAAATAAATCCTACTTTTTTGTGTACTCACAATCCATTTTCCATGGATTTTATTCTTTGAGTTTGCAAGACAAGAACCTGGAAAGGAATTACTGGTGGGCTGCTGCTATCTGTTGCAACACAGACAGATCCTGTCCACTATGAGCATGACAGCAGAGAATTCGATCTTGCCTGCTGCAGCCTGCTGTCAACACTAGCAGGGATTCCCTGCTACAGAGAGCTGTAACATAGATTCTGTCTGCTGCAATTGCAGCAGCAGAAAGCCTGATTTCTTCTCAGTTTCCTCTCAATATCCAGTTTCACTACTACAGTCCAAAATAATTGTTTCCTATATATTTTCTTGAATATCTCTGAGCCACAGATGAATTACACATATTTTAAAGAAACTCTGAACGTGAACTACAAGGTCTTGAATTATATTCAGCTGTCATAACAAATCAAATATTGGTAAAAAATGAGTCTTCTGGTTCCTGACTGGGGGGAAACCATTTTCATCAATAGGGTAGGTGACAGAAGCATGGTTAATTAGCACCTATGCATTAGAAACTACATTTCTTTGGAAGAGGGCAGGACCAGCTACATAATTTGCAAAGCCTGGTGCAAACTGATTGGCAAACATGGACATTGCACTTACCTTCTTGGATTGCAAGAATGCTCCATTGTCTCATCTCATCAGTCCTCACTTAGAAAACTCAAGCTCAATGATTACATCATTAACTATTTCAAGATAATAAAAGTAGAAAATGAAACCAAGTGTGGATCCTTCAGAGGATGGGACCCTATGTGACTGCATAGGTCACATGCCCATGATGCTGTCCCTGAGAAAGGGCAAAACTTTACCCCTTCATGTTGGGAGGAAGTTTTCATTTCAAATTTTTTTTCATTTGGTGCCACGATGAATTTCTTTGGTGAGTTTCCTTTTTGCTTAAATCAAGAGATACCAAGAATCTCATCTTATAAACTGAGTCCACATTTTCAGGTGTTAGTAAATGAACTCTGACTTCATGTGATTTTGGCTTTCCATGAGGGATCATATCCATTACAGAGGAAGATTTAAGACTAGGACTTCAGAGGCTGTGGTTGGGAGGGAAGCAGCAGAGATTAGGAATAACAACATTAGCTCTGCAACCAGATGAAGATGTGTTCAAACCAAAGCTTTTTCACTTTCAGTTGTGACCTTTAGCACACTTAAAAATACTTCTCTTCCTGTAATAGAAAATGGTGATAATGATAATGCCTCATGGTGTCATTGAACCGATCAAACCTAGCCTAGTGTCCACAAGTAACCCAAATCCTTTAGGAATGGAGAATGAATTCTCAAAGATCTAGAAAGGTTGATCCCTGACCCCCATTCCATCCCATTCTAGGTTGGCGTTCTTGCTGTTTCCTTCTTTGGGGGCTCAAGCTTTCATGGCTGGTTTGGATCTGAGTTCCTACCTGTAGAGGCTTCACTTTCTTTTCCCACAGATCTGTCTCCAGCTGGACAACTTAGACATGAAATAGACTCCATGTCTGGATTAAAACACATGTACACAAAGAGCTCACCAAGACCTTCATGAGACTAGCCATTGATACAGCAGGTGGGAAGGTTAAATGGGTTTATGTTACAGAATTTTTAACAATTGTTTAAAGATATTCCTTTGCATATTCACCAGTTTGGATTCTAATCTGCCTCCATCTCAGGAGAAAAGAAAACCTGTGATAGTCTTCCTCCTTGTTTTCTTCTTGCTCGGATCAGCAGAGACTTCCTTGGAGTTCTACTCTCTCTCTAAGTGAGAGCTGCCTTTTAGCTGCACCCAAGTGGCCCTTTATAAGGTGTTTTTCTAAACAAAATTTCTTATCTCACTAAAGTTAGTATAGCACCATTTAAAGATGAAAAGATTGATTTTAACTATCTCTTCTAAGATTATATAATTACGAATTGATAAAGTTAGAATCCAAACCCACATTTTTCTTGATGGGGAGCCCAAATATTTTATTTTCAAATTTGAGAATATTTTATTAAAGTCATTATACAGCAGCCTCTGTGATAAAAGCATCACAATATTTAATCCTCAAAACAACCTTGCTAAGTATAACTATTGCTATTTGACAATAAGTTATCCATGATAGGAAGATTAAGTAACTTGTATACCTAATAATGGTACACATGGATTTCAAATCTAGGTCTATTGCAGTTGCTAAATTTTACCATTTTTAAAATTTCTAAACTCTGGCAGTGGCTCAGGAGAAGGCTCCCTTATTTGTATTGAATATGTTGTGTGTGTTCACTCATATCTCCATCCATTTTAGCATCTCTTCTTTTCCTGTCCTTCTTGTCTCCATAATGTCACTACTTGAATTATGTTACAACTAGATTATACACTAAAGTGTCATAATAATTAATAAGGGAAGGGAGAAAAATGGAGAAATGTAATCAAGTTAGTACTTAAGAATTTTAATGGGTTAAGAGGAACATAATTAAGAATATTGGATTTAAAATATACTTCGAAGTATTTTAGTTTATTTTAGTGAGTTTGTTTGAAAATCATTGACATATTTATATGGGTTAGTAAGAGGAATAAGAAGGGAAAGATATTATACCATTGGAAAAAGGTAAATGGTGTAATTTCTCTCTGGTTTCTAGAGATGTGCAACAGGAAGTGAAACCCAAACTCCAATTCCTGTTTCACATGAGCAGTTTCATCTCACACAAAAATAACTGCCGTATCTCCATAATTTGCTCAAGGGTCTGAGACATGAGTGTTCATGAATGTCCGTTGGATTTAGGATATCTTTTGTAGCAACCTCAGACTCACCATTCTGAAAGAAGTGAATTAACATGCATTACCTTATTTTAGCTTGCAACTTTCTATTACTTGGCCTGATTTCACCATTCCAATCTTTCAATCAACCATTTCAGGCACTTGTTAGACTCCAGGGATCTAAGGCAAATGAGGCATTTGCTTTAACGGATTTCTACTGCTGATAATATCTGAGTTGAGACCTAAAAAATAAGAAATGGTCAGGGACCTGGAGAAGAACATTGCAGACAAGGAGTATCACGTACCAAGGTCCAAAGGAGATCACTCTGCTGGTTTGTTTTCTCTTTTGATTGCTCTCACCTGAAGCCTGTGTAGTGTCATCAGGCCTGGGAGGACCTCTGAAGTCTTGGCAGACACATTCCAGGGAGGGCCCGGCTTTACCACTTTTCAAGCCTTCCCAGTGCTGTCATTAGATCTTCAAGGAGACTTATAAGACAAACTTATGATGATAAGGTATGGTAATGAATGAAAGTTATCACAGAACTGACTTTTCTTCCTGTTTGTATTAGTTTCTAAGACAATTTTTGTGATTAGGAGATTTTGAGTATGACTTCAATGAATCTCTGTTCATTCCTCAATATGTATATAAGATCAGTATGCCTGGTGAGCACACACACATGCCAAATAATAAGGCCTCAATTCCATGAAAATGTAATTTAAAAATTAGGTGTTTTTCTTCCCTATTCACCCCATCTTCATCACACTCTTTCTTCACCTCTTTTTAGCTATATATCAATAAGGACTAGGGATTCTGGAAGCAAAAGATGATGATATTGGATGGATGAGAGAGTAGGTACAGTATTCACTGGAAACACCAATCAGGGAGAATTCAAATGCTTCTAACGACTTTTTATAAAGAACTGGCAGGGGAAAACTCCAGGTCTTCCAACCAGCTCCACAATGTCTGACCTGTTGGAAGGAAGAAGAGCTTTCCTTTCTCATCCACTTCCCAAAGCTCACCTAGAGCTTCTCTTTGGCAGATTCTCACCTAATGTACTGCTTCAAGTGACAGGAGAATGTGTTAATCCCGAGACTTCTTCCTTGGATACAGAAAGTACATAGAAAGTGTTTTTATCAACTTTATCGCTGCTCTGATCACAAAGACCTGACAAGAACAATTGGAGGAGGAAAGTTTGTTTGGGATTCACAGTTTCAGAGGTCTCAGTCCATAGAAGGCTGGCTCCATTCCTCGGGGCTCAAGGTAAGGCAGAGTATCACGGTGGAAGAGTGTGGTGAAGGAAGGCAGCTGGAAACATGGCACCAGGAAGCAGAGAAAGGGTTCAACAAAGACAAAATATATTACCCCAAAGCATACCCCCAGGGGCCCACCTTCTCCAGCCACACCTTGCCTTCCCAAAGTTAGCACCCAGTCAATCCCTATCAGGGAGTTAGTGCACTGATTAAGGTAAATCACTCATAACCCAAACATTTCACTCTGAACTTTCTTGCATTGTCTCACACATGAGCTTTTGGGGGACACCTCACATCTAAACCATAACAGAAAGAATGATCCTGAGCTGGCAAGAAAGAATCCATGCAATGAGCACTCAATAAATATTGGATTACCTTGAAAAACTCTATCCAGGCATTTCAGTTTTCTCTTATTTAAAATGGGGGATAATAATAGCAGATAGTGCCCACTCCAGAGTTATAGAGTGCAGAATGAGTAATACATGTAAAATATTTCTAAATGAGTCAAGAAAAAAGTTAATTTTTTATATCATGTATCCCTTTGGCTATATAGATCTCAGAAAATATCATTTTGAAATTAAAGATCATGAAAAATATTCAAAGGAAATAAGTTATATTTAAATACAATTACAAAAACTTATTTATTATATAGTAATATTTGCACAAACAAAATCTACAAGCACAAAATTTAGTGGCAGATCTAATGGCTACCAAGATACCAAAGTAGTCAGCATAAATGATATTCTAAGCTCTCTATGATATCTTTAATGTGATCTGAAAATGTGAGAATTCCTTTGGTGACAAAAATTGTCAATACTGCTGATAGTACTGTGATTCGTTGTCCACATCTATAATTGAATGGTGAGGTTGAAAATAAAGTTATAATTTTTTTCACCTACATTTACAAGGTAAGGCCCCCAAATTGGAAAAAAAATCAGTACTTCCAAGAGAAATTGTGGGATTGCCTTACAGAGCTGGGCATTTGCGCCCTGCTTACAAAAGGGAGCATGGAATGACACCCACAGAGCTCACCCTCTCCTTTGGTAATCTAAGGCTGTGGTCCTCCTAAGATCAAAGAGAAGAAATCAGTCATCCTTCTTTTTTGACTTCTTCCAATTTTCTTACCCCTAAGAACATCTTCCCATGATGTGAGGGGGTAGAAACTGAATTTAAATGACGTAGCTGCCCACATAGAGAACTCCTAGATCAACAGAATACCAAAACATGTGAAGACAAATGAGAATAATATGATAACATATTAAGCACTAATGCAAAAGGCCAAATTATCTAAAGAAGAACTGGATCCAAGGATCCCACCCATTTTAAGTGTGTGTGGATAATGGCGACAGTAGGATCTAGTGGTAAAGAACACAAGCTTGTGTGTCAGACACATTTGGATTGCATCGTTGGCTCTGTTACTTACAAAATTATGCTTTGGGGCATATGACTTCATGTCTCCAAGTCCTGTGTTCCTCACCTGCAAAATGAAGGTAATAACAGTACCAACCACAGAGGTTTACAGTGAGGATTGAATAGAATGAGCATATAAAAGGTTTTAACACACTGATTGACACTGAATAAAGGTTCAGTTAATGTCGGCTTTTAGAAGTGGCACCACTATGTAAATTCTTCTTTTGTGCATGTGTGTGTGCTGTGTGTGTTTCAGGTTGTGTGGGCAAAGCATTAGATGTCACATATCACCTGCACAAACACGCTGCTAAATTACAGTCCTGACTGTACTAAAGGAAATCAAACAACAGGTTCATGCTATCTCAAATGCCATGATGTGGAAGGAGAGCCAAGTGGGGTGTCCCTTCTATAAAAACAGTGTCTAACAAAAGTAATGGTCCATTGCAAGACTTCAGTGGCAGGGCTGAGCTGACTGCATTTTTGTTCAGTGTTAGACCTGTAAAATCCTGTCATAGCTGTCTGCTTTGCAAATAGAGTTCAGTCCACTGCCAAACTCCAAAATAAGATGCTCAGCAACTTCGTCCCAGCTGTTCACTTCAGTTAGCGCATGTCAATACAAGTGAGGTCTATTATGGTTCAGTGATTTTCCATCACTTGTCAGTCAGCACAGCCTCTTCCTGGTTCCCTCTCCCTTGTGGCGCCTGGACTTCTTAAAGAATTTTTTACCACTTTGCTTGGGTACTGTTTCTCTAGTGCCTTCCTTCTCATTTTCCTTTTGAATGTTTTATGAAAAACTGGCAACAAGTCTGAACACTGGCCAGAAGATCAAAGGCACCCATGCTTGGGAACAGAAAATGCACATGTTGCCCCCAAAAGATAGTCTCAAGCCTAAAACTTTAATCCCTGAGAAACTATTGTTTACGTTCCCAGCATTAATTAAGCTTATAAATCTACCAGCATCCCAGCTAGCAATTTGTAGACAAAGACATATTCCAAAATAAATTCCTAGAAGCAAGACATATGAAGAATACCAGCTGGGTGGGATAGGGCAGCAGCTGAGAGCCTCTACCTCATGTCCCCTTCACAACCCACTTCAAAATGGCATGAGTAACTGCCAGGGGAGGCAACGGCCATAGGAGAGCATCCCAGAAGACTCAGGTCCAGAAAATCCAGGCCAAGGAAATTCAGGACACAGAAGATGCAAATATGGTCTGGAGACCACCAGATTTCCTCCAACAACCATATATTTGTATAGCATATATGCATAGATTTTGATTTGATAATTTTGTATTTCATTCCTTCATGATGAAAATTAGTTCTCACTGTAGGATTGAGAGAACTGAAGCATGGAGATGTTATGACCAGTTCAAAGTCACATGATAAAAATGGTGGAGTCATCTCCATTTCTTTATTATCATATAAGGAGAAAATGAAAATTCTCTTGATTTCATTACCTTAGATAGTTGAATATCCAAACTGTTGTCCCAGAGCTTCTATCCAGAGAACTCACTTTTTTTTTTAATTTTTTTTTTTATTATTGTAAACAAATGGGATACATGTTGTTTCTCTGTTTGTACATGGCGTAAAGGCATACCATTTGGGTAATCATAAATTTACATAGGGTAATGTTGTTTGATTCATTCTGTTATTTTTTTCCCCTTCCCCCCCACCCCTCCCACCCCTCTTTTCCCTCTATACAGTCCTTCCTTCCTCCATTCTTGCCCTCCTCCCTAACCCTAACTCTAACCCTAACACTAACCCCTCCCACCCCCCCATTATGTGTCATCATCCACTTATTAGCGATATCATTCATCCATTCGTTTTTTGAGATTGGCTTATCTCACTTAGCATGATATTCTCCAGTTTCATCCATTTGCCTGCAAATGCCATAATTTTATCATTCTTTATGGCTGAGTAATATTCCATTGTATATATATACCACAGTTTCTTTATCCATTCATCAATTGAAGGACATCTAGGTTGATTCCACAATCTGGCTATGGTGAACTGAGCAGCTATGAACATTGATGTGGCTGTACCTCTGTAATATGCTGATTTTAAGTCCTTTGGGTATAGGCCAAGGAGTGGGATAGCTGGGTCAAATGGTGGTTCCATTCCAAGTTTTCTAAGGAGTCTCCACACTGCTTTCCAGAGTGGCTGCACTAATTTGCAGCCCCACCAGCAATGTAAGAGTGTACCTTTCTCCCACATCCTCGCCAACACCTGTTGTTGCTTGTATTCTTGATAATCGCCATTCTAATTGGGGTGAGATGGAATCTTAGGGTGGTTTTGATTTGCATTTCTCTTATTACTAGAGATGTTGAACATTTTTCCATATGTTTGTTGATTGCTTGTAGATCTTCTTCTGTGAAGTGTCTATTCATTTCCTTAGCCCATTTGTCAATTGGATTATTTGCATTCTTGGTGTAGAGTTTTTTGAGTTCTTTATAGATTCTGGAGATTAGCGCTCTATCTGAAGTATGATTGGCAAAGATTTTCTCCCACTCTGTAGGCTCTTTCTTCGCATTGCTGATAGTTTCCTTTGCTGAGAGAAAGCTATTTAGTTTGAATCTATCCCAGTTATTGATTCTTGCTTTTATTTCTTGTGCTATGGGAGTCCTGTTGAGGAAGTCTGGTCCTAAGCCAACATGTTGAAGCTCTGGACCTACTTTTTCTTCTATAAGATGCAAGGTCTCTGGTCTGATTCCGAGGTCCTTAATCCATTTTGAGTTTCGTTTCGTGCATGGTGAGAGATATGGGTTTAGTTTCATTTTGTTGCATATGGATTTCCAATTCTCCCAGCACCATTTGTTGAAGAGGCTATCTTTTCTCCATTGCATATTTTTGGTCCCTTTGTCTAGTATGAGAAAATTGTATTTATTTGGGTTTGTGTCCGTGTCCTCTATTCTGTACCATTGATCCACCTTTCTATTTTGGTACCAATACCATGCCGTTTTTGTTACTATTGCTTTGTTGTATAGTTGAAAATCTGGTATTGCGATACCCCCTGCTTCATTCTTTCTGCCAAGGATTGCTTTAGCTATTCTGGGTTTTTTATTCTTCCAGATGAATTTCATAATTGCTTGCTCTATTTCTGTAAGGTACATCATTGGGATTTTAATTGGAATTGCATTGAATCTGTATAGCACTTTTGGTAGTATGGCCATTTTGACAATATTAATTCTGCCTATCCAAGAACATGGGAGATCTTTCCATCTTCTAAGGTTTTCTTTAATTTCTTTCTTTAGTGTTCTGGAGTTCTCATTGTAGAGGTCTTTCACCTCTTTTGTGAGATTGATTCCCAAGTATTTTATTTTTTTCGAAGCTATTGTGAATGGGGTAGTTTTCCTGATTTCTCTTTCTGAAGATTCATCGCTTATGTATAAAAATGCCTTAGATTTATGTGCATTGATCTTATATCCCGCTACTTTACTGAATTCACTTATGAGATCTAAAAGTTTTCTGGTGGAATTTCCTGGTTCCTCTAAGTATACAATCATATCATCAGCAAATAGGGATAGTTTGAGTTCTTCTTTTCCTATTCGTATCCCTTTAATTTCTTTGGTCTGTCTAATTGCTCTGGCTAGAGTTTCAAAGACGATATTGAATAGAAGTGGTGAAAGAGGGCATCCCTGCCTTGTTCCAGTTTTTAGAGGGAATTCTTTCAGTTTTTCACCATTTAGAATGATATTAGCCATGGGCTTAGCGTAGATGGCCTTTACAATGTTAAGGAATGTTCCCACTACCCCAATTTTTTCTAGTGTTTTGAGCATGAAGGGGTGCTGTATTTTATCAAATGCTTTTTCTGCATCTATCGAAATAATCATGTGATTCTTGACCTTAAGTCTGTTGATATGGTGAATTACATTTATTGATTTCCTGATGTTGAACCAACCTTGCATCCCTGGGATGAAACCCACTTGATCATGGTGCACTATCTTTTTAATATGTTTTTGTATGCGATTTGCTAAAATTTTGTTGAGAATTTTTGCGTCGATGTTCATTAAGGATATTGGTCTGAAATTTTCTTTCCTCGATGTGTCTCTGTCTGGTTTAGGTATCAGGGTAATATTGGCTTCATAGAATGAGTTTGGGAGGGTTCCCTCCTCTTCTATTTCATGGAATACTTTGAGAAGTATTGGAATGAGCTCTTCTTTAAAGGTTTTGTAGAACTCGGCTGAGAACCCATCTGGTCCTGGACTTTTCTTTGTTGGTAGGCTATTGATGACTTCTTCAATTTCATTACTTGAAATTGGTCTATTTAAATTGTGTATGTCCTCCTCGTTCAGTTTAGGCAATTCATATGTCTCTAGAAACCTGTTGATGTCTTCGAAATTTTCTATTTTGTTGGAGTATAGATTTTCAAAATAGCTTCTGATTATGTTTTGTATTTCAGTCGTGTCTGTTGTGATATTTCCTTGTTCATTCTGAATTTTAGTGATTTGGGTTTTCTCTCGTCTTCTCTTTGTTAATGTGGCTAAAGGTTTATCAATTTTGTTTATTTTTTCGAAGAACCAAGTATTTATTTTGTCAATTTTTTGTATTGTTTCTTTTGTTTCAATTTCGTTGATTTCAGCTCTGAGTTTAACTATTTCCTGTCTTCTACTACTTTTGGTGTTGGTCTGTTCTTCTTTTTCTAGGGCTTTGAGCTGTAGTGTTAGGTCGTTTATTTTTTCAGTTTTACTTCTTTTATTAAATGCGCTCCATGAAATAAATCTTCCTCTAAGTACTGCTTTCATAGTGTCCCAGAGATTTTGATATGATGTTTCTTTGTTCTCGTTTACCTCTAAGAATTTTTTAATTTCCTTCCTAATATCTTCTGTTATCCATTCATCATATAAAAGTATATTGCTTAATCTCCAGGTGTTGGAGTAGTTTCTGTTTTTTACTCTTTCATTTATTTCTAACTTCAATCCATTATGATCTGATAGAATACAAGGTAGTGTCTCTATCTTCTTGTATTTGCTGACATTAGCTTTGTGGTATAATATATGGTCTATTTTAGAGAAGGATCCATGTGCTGCTGAGAAGAAAGTGTATTCGCTCTTGGTTGGATGGTATATTCTATAAATGTCTGTTAAGTCTAAATTATTGATTGTGTTATTGAGGTCTATGGTTTCTTTGTTCAATTTTTGTTTGGAAGATCTGTCCAGTGGTGAGAGAGGCATGTTAAAATCACCTAGTATTATTGTGTTATGTTCTATTTGGTTTCTAAAATTGATAAGGATTTGTTTAACATACATGGATGAGCCACTGTTTGGGGCATAGATGTTTATGATTGTTATATCTTGCTGATTTACGCTTCCCTTAAGCAGTATGAAATGTCCTTCTTTATCCCTTCTGACTAACATTGACTTGAAGTCCACATTATCTGAAATGAGGATGGATACTCCAGCTTTTTTGCTGAGTCCATGTGCATGGTATGTTTTCCCCATCCTTTCACCTTTAGTCTATGGGTATCTCTTTCTATGAGGTGAGTCTCTTGCAAGGAACATATTGTTGGATATTTCTTTTTAATCCAATCTGCCAGTCTATGTCTTTTGATTGATGAATTCAGGCCATTAACATTCAGGGTTATTATTGAGATATGATTTGTATTCCAGGTCATTTGGTTCATATTTAAAATTATATTTATTTATTTATTTTTTTTTGACACATCTTAGTTCCTCCTTTATTTGACAGTTCCTTTAGGGTAATTCTTCCCTTTGCTGATATGCTTCTTTGTTTTTTATCTCTTCCTCATGAAATATTTTGCTGAGAATGTTCTGTAATGCTGGCTTTCTTTTTGTAAATTCTTTTAGCTTTTGTTTATCATGGAATGATTTTATTTCATCGTCAAATTTGAAGGTAAGTTTTGCTGGGTATAAGATTCTTGGTTGGCATCCATTTTCTTTCAGAGCTTGAAAAATGTTGTTCCAGGCCCTTCTAGCTTTTAGGGTCTGGATTGAAAAATCTGCTGATATCCGTATTGGTTTCCCCCTGAATGTAATTTGGTTCTTTTCTCTCACAGCCTTTAAAATTCTGTCTTTATTTTGTATGTTAGGTATTTTCATTATAATGTGCCTTGGTGTGGGTCTGTTGTAATTTTGTGTATTTGGAGTCCTATAAGCCTCTTGGACTTGATTTTCCATTTCATTCTTCAGATTTGGGAAATTTTCTGATATTATTTCATTGAATAGATTATTCATTCCTTTGGTTTGTTTCTCTAAGCCTTCCTCAATCCCAATAATTCTCAAATTTGGCCTTTTCATGATATCCCATAGTTCTTGGAGATTCTGTTCATGATTTCTTACCATCTTCTCTGTTTGTTCAACTTTGCTTTCGAGATTAAATATTTTTTCTTCAATATCTGAAGTTCTGTCTTCCAGGTGTTCTATCCTATTGGTTGTGCTTTCTATGGAGTTCTTAATTTGGTTTATTGTTTCCTTCATTTCAAGGATTTCTGTTTGGTTTTTTTTCAATATCTCTAACTCTTTATTGAAATGATCTTTTGCTTCCTGTATTTGCTCTTTTAACTGTCGATTGGTGCTATCATTCAATGCCTGCATTTGCTCTTTCATCTCATCATTCAATGCCTGCATTTGCTCTTTCATCTCATCATTCAATGCCTGCATTTGCTCTTTCATCTCATTGTTTGCTTCCCTAATCATTTTAATTATGTACATTCTGAACTCCCTTTCTGTCATTTCTTCTGCCATGCTGTTGTTGGATTTTATTGATGTAACATCTAGATTTGTTTGGGGCATTTTCTTCCCTTGTTTTCTCATATTGTTCAGGAATCTGTGGGTCATTAAGATATTGCAGATTTCCTCTATCGACTTATAATGTCCCTGAAGATTGCTAGTATATCCCCTTTTATCCTTCAGTAGCCTGAAGTCTTGGAGGAAGTTGATAATGCGGAGCTCCACGAAGAAGCTGCCTCTCTAGGGGTGGTGACCCTCAGGTGGGGTATATTCCCTGCTAGTGGGCAGAGGTGCCTCCACTTGTTGAGCAATGGTCATCCTATGGGGAACTAGGCTGCGGGCTGAGGCAAGTCCTGTTTGTGCCTGTGTCTCTGGTTTTACCGTCCCTGTTGGAAAACCTCACCTGGCAGGGAAGACTCACTCGGTGGGGACGTCTTGCTGATCAGTTCCCCTCCTAGAGGTTCCCCTCAATCTACAACTACCGCCTGGGCTGGGCTGTCTTCCTCTGCAACGTTCCCAGGGGCCCGAACCAACCTCCTGGGCCTGGGAGCCTCACCCTTCGCAGGCGAGTCTCCTTAGGCTGCCTCTCCCAGAGAATCTGCCCGCAGTCCTGGAAACTTTGCTCCGCCCCTAGGCATGTCTCTGTGCGGCTCTTCCAGCAAGAAGCCACCTAGCTCCTGGGACCCTGCTCTGCACCTAATCGCCTGGCTATGCGGCCCCTCCTCTGAGCCGCCACCTGGAGCCCCGTACAATAGCTCCGATACCCAGAGACCTGCCACACACCTCCTCCTCCGGACAGCGGCCGGGTTTCCGAGGCAGTCACTAGGAGCCCAAGCAATTCACTTCGAGTCTCCTCCTCCCGCCAACCACCCGTAGCCCTAGTCCAAGTGACCCGCCCTGTTCCTCCTCCTCCTCCTCAGGGTAGCCCCCCCGGGTGTTCAGGAGCGGTGGCTCCGAGACCAAGTGACCCACCACGCTCCTCCTCCAGGCAGGCCACCGGTGTTCAGGAGCGGTCGCTTTTAGTCCAATCAACTCACCACTCACCTCCTCCTCTGGCAACTGCCTGTGGCTCTGATGCAGTCACTCCTAGACCAAGTGACCCGCCGCGCTCCTCCTCCGGGCAGCCCCCCGGTGTTCAGAAGTGGTCGTTCTGGGTCTAAACAGCTCGCCACGCAGTTCCTCCTCAGGCAGCCGCCCGGAGCCCCAGTGGTTGCTCCGAGTCCAAGCACTGTGCTCAGCCGCCTCCTCTACAATGATCCCAGTTGTCCGTGTTTACCGCTCCTGTGGGGGGAGGGGCGTCTCGCCGAGCAACTCTACTTCACAAATTCCCTGCGTTCCGGGGCTACCGCCCCATCCGGGACGCCTCCCCAATGGGAGAGACTCACCCAGCGGCTTTGAGTTGGTCCCAAGTCTCTCACTATCTCCTCTTTTGAATCTTGCGTCCTGGAGCAACATGAAATGCAGCCGCCCCCTAGTCCGCCATCTTGAAACTCTTCCGAGAATTCACTTTTTTGTGACAAAAGACAGTCATTGGAATTGGGAAGCACTGGAACTCATTGTCCCACAGCCAATTCCTGAGCAGGCCAGGCAGATATTAAGAATTTGGATTCATTCTTGGAATACTTCCAACAAAGTCCTCCAGTCATCACATCATTTCCAACTGGCAACATTGCATAAACCATCTGATATTTCTGAATATCCAGTGTTTTTTCTAACTATATACAAGTGATATATTCAACTGCAAGGGGAAAAACATTAAAAAGGGACAATTTTAAGCTCTGCATAATTTTTTTCTACTTTAATAACAGCAATGGTACTTATAGAAACAGGTACCTTGCTAAAGAACCTGTCCTTCCCTCAGTCCTATAATGGAGGCCCTCCTATCTACAGAATCTCAACTGTGAACCACAAGCCTAGCTTTTCTCTTTCCTCTATGGTTTTGGACTCTACTTATGACACTATAGTATGAGGCACTAGAGGGGAGGCAGAAAATGGCTATTTATTGGGCATCTGTTTTAGTCAACTTTTTCATTGCTGTGACTTAAAGACCTGACAAGAACAATTTAAGAGGAGGAAAAGATTATTTAGGGATGCACAGTTTCAGAGGACTCAGTATATAGAAGGCTTGTTCCATTCCTTGGGGTTCAGTGTGAGGCAGATCATGGCAAAAAAGTATGGTGGAGGGAACCAGCTCACATGATGATTAGCAAGTAGAGAGAGACTCCATTCACCAGCACAAAATATACACCCCAAAGACAGCCCTCAGTTCCCACCTCCTCCAGTCACATCCTACATATCTTCAGTTACCACTCAGTTAATCCCAGAAGGGGATTAATTCTCTGATTGGGTTATGACTCTCATAACCCAATCCTTTCTCCTCTGAACCTTCTTTTATTGTCTCACACTTGAGCTTTTGGGGGACACCTCACATCCAAACTATAACGGCATCTGCTATGTGCTAGGTATTCTTCTAGGAGTTGGAAGACAATGGTAAGTAAGATGGGCTTGTATTTCAGAGGCACAGAACCAACAATAGACAAACTAGAAAATAAATATACAAGATAACTTCAGTTATTGAAATCTGCTTTTGGAGAAATAAAATAGGGTGAATGTAAAGGAGTGTGCTTTGACGATGACTTGATATTTCAGCTGAGACAGTACTGATGCGAAGGAATTGTTAGTTGAAGATCTTGAAGCAAAGTATTCCAGGCAGACAGGACAATGAAGAATGGCACTGAGCAAGCATGGCATGTTTGAGGACAAGGGAGAAGGCCACAGTGGCTGGAGGGCTGGGATGTGAGTAAAGGGAGAACAGGCAAAGCAGTGATCAGGGCCACAGCATTAGTGTCTTAGAGGCCATGGTAAAAATCTGGAATGTAAAGAGCTGGTAAAGAGCTGGAATACCTTGGTCTTGGTTCCATAGATGCTCAAGTGCCTTATTTAAAATGGCGCAGTATTTACCTATACCCTGTGTACATACTCTGGTGTACTTTGAATCATCTCTAGATTAACTATAAAACCCAATACAATGTAAATGATCTTTAAATAGTTCTATATTCTTTAAGGAATAACAATGGAAGAAGTTAGTCTGTTCATGTTCAGTATAGAAACACTTTTTTCAAATGTTTTCAATTCACTATTTGTTGAACCCGTGGATGTGGAATCTGTGAATATGATAGGTTGGTTGTATTTTAAACTTATTTTAAAGCCATTGGAGTACTTTTGATGGAAGAGGGACATGGAATGATTTACAAGTCTAAAAGCAACTGCTGTCCTGAACCACATCATGATTTTAATATGAGGCAGGATGAGCCACGGGTACTGAACGCACGTTGCATATACTCACCAACAGCCTCAGCACCTACAGGGTAAGTGGTGCTCCCATCTGTGCCACATTATAGCCTAATATCAGGAGTTCAACAGCAAAGAGTAAAATAAGCTGATGTCTTTGGACTCAAGGGGAAATAGTCATCACTTTTATTTTCTTATTGAAATGCAATTATAAATCTTCAGAGAGTACAATAAAATCTTTCCAGTTCCTTCAGGAAGGGTGTGTATGGTCTAAGTGCTGACATCCAATCTTTTCATCTTTTGATTTGTGGAACAGGGATAGCAAAATCCCCTGAGCATCTTATACTCAGGGCAATCTCTCTTCTTTGTGTTTTCTGGTAGGGACAATAGAAAAGGAGTATCTTTAAATTTTAAATCAAGTTAATGAAAAGTAGAGTCATTACTCATGTGAGTCCTTTACCCAGGAGTCCATCACATCCACAAGCAGCAAGTTCCCAGGGTCTCAATCTCTGGGTTCTCATAGTTGCCCAGTAACTGGAGCAAACAATTTCACTTTGGGTATTGACCTTAGTTATTCATAGCTCAAACAAAGAACTAATTTAGACATTTTCTACATTCTTCCACATCACCTTTTACTTCCAATGACCTGAGAACTCCTCTGTACCTAGGTTGATTTTAAGGATCACCATGTTGGTCATGATACTGTGTGTCGAGAAATAAAATAAGGCCATTGAAGTAGGGCACTTTTGATATCCTGAACTGTAGAGAAGTTATCTACCATCTTTAGTGGGGCAACCCTCATAAATGGAAGAAGACAGCATTTGTGCCAAATATGTGTGGTTTCCATGAATGCTGTCATTAACCTACTTTAAGTGTTTGAGTACTGAAGGGCTAATAAAGGAATGTAACAACTACTTCAGAGAACTCATGATCCATCTCAAATAGATGAGAAGTTAAATAATACAGTGTAAGCTAAGTAATGTGATATGCCACAAGGTGTTACATGATTCATTATTAAATGAAAAAGTATGGGAAACAAGTGTAGGAAAAACTGAGCTCATAACCTTTGAGCAGTGAATTCATCTATTTATTCAATTTATTCAATCATTTAACGAGTACTCGTGGTGTGCTCACTTTGGCAAGAGCTCTGCTAGGAGAAAAGAAGTGGGGAGCCAAAATAGGTGCATTGTTGGATTTATGAATCAATTGGAATATTTGGGAGAGGTTCATCCCTCAATATTTTTTTTCTCTCACACTTTGCCTCCAGAAAGATGTGCATGATCTGACTGTGAACATAAGATATCAGAATTTCCTGGGAATTGTCACAAGATCAATGGAATTAGGAGACTATTCAATTATCAATTACCTGTTACCTTTCTTTTTGCCAGTTGAATTGAATATCTTAATTCAAATGCCTCTGAACACAAAGACCTCTCTACTTTAGCAATGTCCACTTCCCCTAGTAGATGTAGAATTTATGTATGTTTTCTTCATACTAAGACAAACTCTTCCCTCTGCGCTTTTCATGCAGCCATCTGATACTTTATAGAAAACTATGTGGGCTCTTACCTCAAAGGAGACCTTTCATACCTGCTCTGCTGAGAGTGAAGAAACATTTGATCAGGGTGTTATCAAGGAAATAATAGTATTTTGAACAGGTGCTTTAAAGATAATAATTAAACTTCCTCATTACTTTTTAACATGCCTGATTACATATCAGGTAGGGTAAAGGAAGACTGTTTAAAGCTTCCTTCAGCTCCATGTATGCCTTCAGCAAAGGCTACTACCTGGTTCTTCATGTGTCATAAAAGGGTACATTTTAATTTAATAAAGAAAACATATATTTAAGCCAAATTTTAAAAGTGACTTTGAATTTCAGAAGGTACTTCCTGAAGATTTGTCTTCAATCTGCCTTCATTAGCTCAATTAAGGTGATTCTGGCAGTCATTGAAGGTGATTAGTGGTTTTTCAGTGAGCCATGTTACCTAATTTTCAGTGCTCTCCAGGACTCTGAAATATCTACAAACAAAGAAAAGTATTTACTTTTTTCAGAAACTCATTGTCTTGTACCACTTACACTTGCATCCTTTGGTGACTTTCATGACAAGTGTTCTTTCATTTATTGTCAGTTCTGATTACATGACCGGCACTCTGCTTTGCACCAAGGATGGAGTGGTGAACAATCCCATTGCTTTCTTTTAGTTGCAAGGGACAGACACTCACATCAGTAAGCTCAGAGACTCTCAGTTACTGATATAATTGTCATGTTCAGGCTGCGGTCACAGCTCATCATTCAGGAACTCACACCATGTCTTCCTCAGGTCTTGGACTCACTGTCTTCATCTTGCAGCTGACTTTTCTGTGCTGCTCTGTCCTTAAGCAGGTTTCCCCTCATGGATGGAGGCCAGGTGAACATCAGCAACTCCAAGTCTTCCATTTACAGGATTGCCAGAGGAAAGAAACCATCATCACCAATAGTGCATGGAAGTCCTATAATCAAATCCCATTGCCTTGATTGGGCCACATGCCCATTTCCAGACTGTTGAGGTTGTGAGGTGTATATTTTTATACTTTTATTGGCCAGACCTAGGTTACTAGGTCACCCGGGATCAGAGTTAAGGAATAAAGTGAGGTTAGTTTCCTGAACCCAGTAACTAATAGGACAGAAAGTAAGAAAGAATCTGAAAAAAAACTGAGTAGATGTTTGACAGACAAAAACAGTACGTCCTTAACATAAGCCTTTTTCTAAAGCAGGGTTGCATCATTTTGAGTAAGAACACAGAGTCCTCCCAGTGGGGAGATAAAGGAGAAATGATGGTCTTATTTGAGTTAGTTAGTTGTAGATCCTGGGGCAGAACTCAGGTCTTCTGGCATCTAGTTTAAGTGACTCTTCATAAAATCTCTCCCTTTTAAAAGCCAGGAACATCATTTGTGATATTCAGTGTAAAATGAAAATGAGGATCCCTTGTTCAAAAGTTAAGAAAAGGCACGAGTCACGCTCCCATGAAGCCAGCCAATGTCATTTTCCTTATGCGCAGTACACAGTATTATTGAGAATTTAGACATGGCAAAAATTGGAAGACATTACCTTCAACTCTTCTAACTTTCAATCTAGGATGTATACCACAAAGATACAATGGCTTTTGAGAAACACATAAAACTGGGCTCTCTTTCACATCAACAGACCTTCTCTAGGAATGAATGTCATCATGAGCTAAATAAATAAGGGTATAAATCCCATAATGAGAGATAAGATAGTCCCATCCACTCTGTGTTGGCAAGGTGCCATAACCAGTATTAGAATAGGTTCTGCCATATGACTTGAAGATATTTTTTAAGATTTGAAACCATGTCATTTTCCCATTGGGCCATCTTGGTTGATTTGGGGTTTGTTGTGTTAATTGTCTACTATTTTGGCACATACATTTGTTAAGGACTGAATTATGTTACCCACTCCCACTCATGTGTTGAAACTCTAGCCCCGATGTGCCTTTAAGAAGGTAAAGTTAAATGGGGTTATAAAGGTGGAGCATTAACTCAATATAAACTGTGTCCTTATAAAAAGAGGAAGAAACACCAGAATATACACATAGAGGGAAAAGGCTATGTGGGGACCCAGGAGAAGGCACCTCTCTGCAAACCAAGAAGAGAGGCCTAAAGAGAAACCAATC
Source organism: Sciurus carolinensis (assembly GCF_902686445.1). Taxonomy (NCBI): domain Eukaryota; kingdom Metazoa; phylum Chordata; class Mammalia; order Rodentia; family Sciuridae; genus Sciurus; species Sciurus carolinensis. The sequence continues at coordinate 102,034,415 of NC_062218.1, read as the reverse complement.
TTTCTGCAACCCTAATCTTGGACTTCCACATTTCAGAGCATTGAGAAAATAAATTTCTGCTTTTTAAACCACTCAGTTTGTGGTATTTCATTATGACACACAGCACCCAAAAAATATCTGTTTAATGAGGAAGAGTAATACTTAGAGGATCTGGGTCATCCAGACAAGAGAAGATGTAGTGTAGTAGCAGAATTATCTGCAATAGGAGGAGTGTTGATTTGTATATTCCTAAGGGGAAGACCTGAGACCAATAATTGGAAGTTACAAAAGGAGACAATGGATCAACATAAGAAAGATCTTCAATAACTAGACTGTATTATAATTCCTTTACAGAGAACATTTTCACAGACTTCTAGACTTTAAGAACAGCTCAGAGAATTCAATTGCAAGAAAAGACCCATCAGAGGAAACCTCATGGCACAAGGCTTGTTTGAAAATACAGTGGAGGACAAGATGTGCCTCACCAGATCTTGGATGTTACTCCAAGATGTTTTAGAGAAAGCATCCTTCCCAAAATTCAGGGAAGGCATGAAAATTGTGTATTTCTTAATATATAATAGGTAACAAATCAATTTGCAAAGGAAATTATCAGAGCTAAGACCAGAGTATATACAATCATGGCTTAAACCAATTATAAGGCAAGTTTTAAAAAAAGCATAACTCAAGTATATTGCATAAATTTCCTTTGTATTTGGTAGTTATTATAAAGAGAGATCACTCCATTGCATTGGTGTGAGTAAATTTCCACACACATATGCTACTGGGATATTTCCCTAGGGATATTTGTTAATCCTAAAGCTCAAGTAGATACTATGCCATTAGACGAAGCACTGTCAGTTTGGCAATGGTGAACAGAGTAAAGGGGAAATGAATTCCCTCTGTAGAATTTGCCTCAACCATTAATGAGATTAAGAACACCCCATGTACCATTACTGGTGAATAAAGCGGGGAAAATGGCTATATGATCCTAAAGCATAGGAGTCATTTCAGGTAAGGTCAAATCTTACCTACAAGTCACTCAAATTACTTCCATTGTCACTCTGTCAAGAAAGTACAAGTAACCCACCTTTCTACTTTTTCTAACGTTTTGTCAAATCCCTCAGGCAGTGTTAACTAAGATATACTAGTCACACATAATTATTTTTGTAGCTAAATTAAGTAAAAAGAAATAGGTGAAGTTAAATTCAATAATGCATTTTATTTATTTTACCCAATTTTGGAAATATTCTCATTTCAACATTTAATCAATATAAAAATTTCTAAGGAAATATTTTACATTTTTTAACCGAGTCCTGGAAATCTGTTGTGTATTTTACACTGACATCACATCTCATTTTGGCTTAGCCTCAAATGCTTTTTAGTCATTTGCAGATAAGGCAGAGCAGAGCAAAAGCAGTGTGTATACCTTCTGAGGCTTGTTCTATGGCAAAGGCCTACTAGGAAAAACTAAGCATGTGCCTCCCAACATAACATAAATCTATTTCTTTCTTTGGAAATTGTACCCATGGAATATGTTATATTATACACATTCTAAATATACAAAAATACAAAACAAGATGAGATACAAAGAAAATAAATACATCCTTTAAAAATCCGTTCGTTAGTTACCTCAAAAATGTTCCCAACAACATAACTATTATTAAAAATACAATATGATAAAGTAAGCATCTTTATATTCTAAAATCTTGCTTTAACAATTTTAATATGTTTAATCTGGCAATTCAAAGTTCTCTCACTAAATTAAATTTATTTTAATCCTTAGTTTTCGTGGTTCTCAAGGCTGAAAAAAAATTCAATTATCTCTCAAAGATAAATAGATCTAAATTAAAGAGTGTATCATTGACTGCACTCGAAATCATGATACTCATTGTTCATTCCTAGCCACCAATTATGCAGAGGTCTTTGTAATAATTTGGCAAGAAAATTTCCACTTCCCTGATATCAGTCAGGGGTTCTTTCAGTTTTGTTCTTGTATTTCTAACAGGTGTATTGAAAGCCTACTGAAGTCTTCATTACGAAGATCTACAAGGTGACAGGAAGATTCTATGTGTCAGACCCTGAGGTGATCCTTGAAGACCACGCCTTCACCTTTGTGAAATCCCTTTCCCTTGAATATGGACAGGACATGTGACTAGCTTTCAACCAAAATGTGGCAAAGATGTGGCATGTCGCTCCTGTGCTTATGTTTGGTTATTTTAGCATAATGGAATGAGAGACTCTTTTTTGAGATCTGGATGAAATAGATGGTGAATTGGAGAAGCCCACATAGGAAAGAACTGTGGCTGACCTCTAGGAGCTACAGGCAGTTTCTAGAACCTGCAGGTGAGGCCTCCAACCAGTCAGCAAACATCCTGGGCCCTCAGTCATGTAATCACAAGTAAGAAATTCTTCCAACTACCTTAGTGAAGTTGGAAGTAGATTGGTTCCCAATGAATCTCTAGATAAATACACAGTCCACCTGAGACTTTAATTGCAACTTCTGAGAGCCTGGGCAGTAGACACTAAACCGTGCCCATATTCCTGACCTGGGGACATTATGAGATTGTGTGTTGTTCTAAGCTGCTAAATTTCTGGTAATTCATTATGCAACAATTTGAGAACTAGTGTCCTCTGCTTCTCATTTTTAGAAGTGTATGAGAGCTTTCATAGATTGCACATGACCATGTTGAGTTATAGAATCAGAAAACAATAGAGATATTTACAAATGTCTATTTTGCAAATGTTCTAAATTAAGAATGCTTTGTAACATAGTCTCTTCTCGACACATAACTAAATGTAAATTGCACAAGGAAGGGATAGACTAAGTGCTCTTATATTAAAAAAAATCTTTTCCAGGTAAACTTAAATTATTGGCCCTTGCTATTACAGACAAGATCAGCAAATTTTACATCTTACTATTTTTGTAAAAAGAAAATATATGTCTTTGTTTCACAACTCTTTAGTGAAACTGAGTGGTTAAAAAAATCATTGTTTTTCTCCATCTCATTACAAAATGATATACAGAGTCTACTATATTTTTTTGAAGTCTGATTTTTAAATATTTTTCAAATTTACATTTTAAAATCAACCATATCAATATAGCAATTTGTGCTTTTGTGGTTATGACTTTTCTGTGCTGTAATCTATAAACAATGTGCTAAATGAATTCCAAGTATTTTTAGTCAGCTTTTCTGCTGCTGTGACCAAAAGACCTGACAAGAACAATTTTAAAGGAGGAAAGGTTTATTTGGTGCTCATGGTTACAGAGGTCTTAGTCCACAGATGGCCAACTCCGGTGCTCTGGTTCCAAGGTGAGGTAGACCATTATGGCAAAAGGATGTGGTGGAGAAAACAGCTCAGAACATGACAACCAAGAAGCAGAGAGAGCTCTTGCTCCTCAGGGACAAAATATATATACCCCAAAGGCACAGCCCCAGTGACCCACCTCCTCCACCCACACCCCATAGTTACCCCTAGTGAGTCCATTCAAGTGAATTAATGTACTGATTAGATTAACACTCTCATAACCCAATCATTTCACCTCTAAACTCTTACATTGTCCCTCACATAAATTTTGGAGGGACAACTCAAATCTAAACCATAGCAGGTATTATCTATGTAACGCTATCCAAGAAACTTTAAAAAACTTACAGCCAGAGGAGCCACTCTTTCCATGATATGCACATTTCCTCATAAAATATCTTAACTATAGAAGTTATTCATTATCAAAATGATGTCTTCTTTGGTTGTTTTGAATTTAATGATAGACCAAAAAATGCAGTTCTTCATGTTATTATTGGAACCTGATGTAGCAAATAGCATCCACTAAGACTTGCTAGAAACATTTGTGTTTTCATGTGGGTGTCAAACAAAATTCCTATCCTTTATCTCCTTTCTTAATAACGGTTTCATCCAGTCTTCATCAGTATTTTCAGAAATTATTTTCCAGAATAATTTTTATTTTGGGGACAAAATAAATGTCTTCTAGTTTGTCACCATCTTATTTTTATTATATTGATTTGACTATACTTACCAAACCAGATAAAATAATTTTCCCCAATAGTATATGACTTATTTTGTCTTTGACTCTTGCACCACATGAGATGAGGATTGTCAGCATATCATAATAAGACTCCAAGTCAAAGGGGCTAAAATTAAAGAGAAGTTTATTTCCCTCTTAGGTAAAAGAAGTCCATAAATGGACAACCATGTGGTAGCTACCTCCATGTTCTTGTGCCTTTGCTGCTGTGCCATCTTCAGCCTACCTTCTCAAACACCAGTAGGACTGTTCCTGCCTACATATCTGCATTCCAACTGGGATGAGCCACCTCTGACATGTCAATGATCCCTGCCCCTTTGTATTCAGACCTTCATGGAATTCCATTCCCTGAGTGTGAGTTGTTTCTAATGAATAGAATACAGAAACGGTGATGGAATATCAGGTCCATCCTTTGGTTACATATGCTCTCGGTTTCCATCTTGCTAGCTAGCGCTCTCTCCCTCGCTGGTGTTCCCTCTTTTGTAGTGTCACCTGCCTGCTTTGATGGTGAGGCCTGGGTGGCAAAGAGTTGAAGGTGGCTAGCAAGGACACCAGAGGCCCTAAGCCCAACAGCCTGTATGGCAGTGATTCTTGCCAAGGACAATGAGCAGGAATTGGGAAAACAGAGCTTCCCTAGTGGAGCCTGGGATGGTTGTGGCCTAGCCGTTGTCTTGATTACGGCCTTCTCAGAGACTCTGAGCTAGGGGACTCGGCTAAACCACGTCCAGATTCCTGGCGTACAGAAACTGTGAGATAAGAAATGTTATTGATTTAAGCCACTAAATTTTCAGCATAATTTTTTTATGTAAACTATTACTTTGGCCAACAGGGCGTAGAAAGGAGAGAACAAAGGATCTGTCCTCTTGTCTTTTGAGGGGCTATTACAGAAGTTCAAGAGCACTTACGCACACAGCCCATTGGGTAGAATTCAATTACAAGGAACATATATAACTTCAAGGGAGACTTGGAAATACCTTTTGTCTAATCAGTAATAGTCCCTCTGAGGCCTGGTTTTCTGTTTCAGAAAGGAAGAGAAGAAAGGGAAAATGAATATTGGCATATCCAATCACTTGTCTCTGTCAGAGCTATTAACAAGAAGTTTTAAAAGAGGCTGCTAAACATCATGAAACTTAGAAAAGCTTTATAAATTCTTGGGTTGAGTATAATATGACTATAAACCTTACTAAGAAATTATAGTTTGTCTTCATTTATTTATTTAACAATAATCTCAAATGACGTAAAGCTAATCTCTTAATACATGATTTAAATGTTACATTAAGACTAAGACCATAATTAATAATGTTGTTTATAAATTTATATTTCAAATTGTTTTCTTGATAATTTGGAAAATGGGGGCAATTTTATGTTAGAAATGATGAAGTCATTCTGTTAGTCTTCTTGAGTTGCCATAACAAAATGCCACAGACTGAGTGGTTTAAACAGGAATTCACTTTTCCATTATGCAGGAAGATCTTAGGGAGCAGCCTGGGGAGGTTCTGCTAAGGGCTTTCCTCCTATCTTGCACACAGCTACCTTCTTATTGTGTCCTCATATGAAGGAGAGAGAGAGAGGGATTTCTCTCTTCCTGTCTTTATAAGACTGCAGTTCTATCAAATCAGAGCCCCATGGTTGTGACCTCATTTAATCAGAATTGCCTCTTAAAGACTCTCCCTCCAAATATAATCACATTGTGGGTTAGGGCTGCAGCATATGTGAATGGGAGCACACAATTTGGACCACAGCAGAAATTGTAATTTTAAAATCATAATGGTGATATAGAGTTTGTACCAGGAGTAAGAGATGTGACATAGCTATTTTCTTGTTTGCTTTACGTTAGCATTAAGTGTTGTCTTTGTATTTATCAGAAGAATCTACTAAAGCCATTTATCTTTTCTGAAGATTAATAAAAAATTAGGAAACTAAATCTACACAGTCCCTGCTTGCTTCATGCTATGGAGCATCCTCTATGCTTCTTTTATGATACTGAGGTCCATGCATGGAATTCAGTCATGTCAATCGATTTACTTAATATTAGCAGAGCTTAATATGTTCCATCTATTGGTACATAGAAAATGGACACCTCAAAATGATAAGTAGGAGCATTCCTCTGTGGAAGACATCATTGTGATGGTGTTTGGATTCTACAACAGGGTCTACAGATTTTCAGGAGGTCCATAACTCTCCTAAAATTTAATGCAGAGATTTTACCTATGTGTTGAAGATGGTAATTAATAATATCTGCCCCATGTGTTTAAGTTTTAAATGAGAAAATCTGTTTACAATGTTTAGCCCAGTTCCTAAGGCAAAGTGAAATCTACAAATGCTAGCTCAAAATTAATGAACATGATCCTCATATCACTTTCAACCAATATGGAGTGAGATCATTTGGTATCTTGACATTTTACTAAAATTGAGGTTATGGGAACTGTCAGGCTGCTTCTCTAATGGTCACAGAGTTCTGAGTGAGGAAATGCAAGAAGTTTCCACTACAACTGAGGAAAGTGTGTAAGTCAGATTCCCACTAAAACTTTCTCATGTACTTCCAAATATATACTATTATCAGTTGTTTTGTTGTTGGCCCTTGCTGGATGCTGGCTATACAATGATGAACAGGAAAGATATACCTCTTGTTGTTATATTATGTTATCTCACTTATTGTCATCAAGTACACAAACAAGGGGCTGAACTGGATAAAGATAAACATCTGTTTTACAGAGAGTGGCCTTGAAAGACTTATTTGAAGAGGTAGCATTTAAACTGAGACCTAAAAGGAGAGAAATGACTCAGTGATGCAGAAGTTCAGGAAACAGTGTGGGTAAAACCATATGGTTGGAAAAGAGCTTGGCATTTCTGAAATCTTTATACCAGCATGCCTATGGCATAGTAGGCGAAGAGGAAAGTTTTATAAGATGAGGTTGGAAGAAGAAAGCAGTGAGTATGTTACCCAGAGCCTTTATGGTTTATTTTATGTGTAATTAGAAGCCATTGGAGGTAGCTTTTTAAAAAAGATCCCTTTTGATACTACATGAAGAATGGCTGAGAGAAGGTCATGAATGGATGAAGTCATCTGTGTAAGAGATGACAAGGTTTTAGACTCAGTTGGTGGTACCAGTTGAAATGGCAATGGTGGACAGATGGGAGTTATTTTAGTGGAGAAATTGACAAGAATCCCGATGAGTTTGATATGGAATGTGAAAGAAAACAAGAATCAAAGATGACCTTGAGGATTCTTGGCTTACATAATAGTGTGGATGAGGGTAAAATTTGCTGATATGAAGATAAATAGGTGAGGACAGAAACAAATTTGGAATGACAAACCAAACCAAGAGTATCCTTTTTTCTATAGTAAGTTTGAGATGCCCAGTGGAGATAAAAGTGGAAAGAATGATAAAGTCAAAATGAATATGTAAGTAGAACTTAGATGAGAGACTTGAATTAGAGATATAAATTTGGTGTCATTAGCATAAACATGGTATTTAAATCCATGAGAATGGAGAAAACCTCCTTTTCCTACCCCAAAGAGAGACAAGGAAACCAGGACTGAGTTCTGAGGATCATGAGATAAAGAGATTTGTTAGACATGAAGAAACTAGCAGCAATACTGAGAAAGAAGAGGTTATGAAGGAGAAGGCAGATCAGGAGATGACAATATCATGAAATCCGAGACAGGAAAGTTTGCCCAAATGGAGGGAACGTGCTGAATGCTGCTGAGACATCACCATATTGAGGACATTGCTTTGGACAAATGAAAGTCACTGAAGACCTTGACAAGCAGTTTCAGTGGCAATAACGGGAAACAGTCACATGTGAATAAATAAGAGTGCATTGAAGGTTAAAAAGTATTATCAGCATATGTAAACAACTCTTTTGAGAAATTTCTATAAAAGAACACAGAGAAATGGGGTCACATCTAGGATTTGTGGGGTCAAGGGCAGGATTTGGTCTTGGTATCTGTTGATTTTATGAGTGCTGAGAAAAATGAAGCAACATAAAATAAAAAGAGAGACTGATGGAAGGGAAGGGGGTGAAATCTGGAGCACAAAGCACAGGGCAGGGGTTGGCTTTAAGAAGAAGAGGAATACAACCCCCATTAGGATCTGAGGGAAGTAGGAGGAAAGGACTCCAGATTGCAAGTGTAGGTCAGTGTGGTCCTTTGGTTGTTGAAGGATGGAGAAGTTTTCCTGGTTGCTTCTAACTTCTCAAGGCAACATGAAGCGGGATGATTGGCTAAAGAGGGAAGAACGCATGAGGCATGAGGAGGGGGAGAAGGAATAAAACAGTGTTCTCAGTAAATGGGAGCTCAAGCACTCAAGTCTGCTAGAGAAACAGTCGGACTCCTAAAGGACATTGGGTGCCTAATGGAAGTATAATATGAACTAAAGTGAAAATGCCTCAGTTTTTTTAGTTTAATCTGGTAACACTCATCTGTTCAGCTCTAAGTCTGGAGAAGACAGATGATGTTCATCTGGGCTGCTGTTTTTCCAGGAGAAGATGGAGAAGGGAATGATGGGCCATGGAGCTGAGTGGATTTGTAAGGGGGTTATTATAATGATGGATGGTGCAATCAAGACTAATAAGATGGTAAATGAAGCCAGGAGGGGCTATTTTGGGGAAGAGGTGGAAATATGTTACATTCTATAAAGTTTCTGATATATGAAAGGACTGACCTTAATCAGATGACAAGCCAAAAGTTTAGACAACAAAACGATAGGTTTGCCTGCTCAGAGCCATGCATCTGGATTAGATTGTTCTTTGCAGCCATTGGCTTAAATGTTTGTTTATCACATTACATCATCACAAACCATTTGGCATTGGTTTTCCCAGTAATTTTAAGGTGAATCCTTCACTTCTGTCATGTGAGTAGTGCTTCCAAATTAGGGCTCCTTTCTTTGCTTACAGAGAACATTTAATTCAACATCATCTCAAAGCCATTAATTTTTACCTTTTCTGTTTAAAGCTTAATATGGAAAACTAACAGAACCAGGTGGAGGAAAGCCAGCCAACCATGGTACTCTTACACAGGCTCACCCAGGATTATTTACTTCATTTTCCCATTTACGGTCTTGGTCAGCAAATAAAATGCTTAAGGCATATTGATGAAAACCCACACCTGTGACTAGCATCTAAATTAAACTCTCTGATGCCATATGGCTTGTTTCTTAGCATAAGTCATACCTAACCAAGCATTTGTTTGAAGGTCAACAAGTTTAGGCTCTGGTTGTGCTTCAGGAAGCATTTGAAAATAAGAATGACTTGGTTAGTGATTATTTCTCCAAGCTTCTATTTTCACAACTTCTGAGAGCCAAACTTGTATCTCATTCAAAAAGTGGGAGGCTCAAAATCTATGGAAAAGTATAAATATTATTGTGAATCTGGCCCTGCCTGGTCACTTTAAGTCAAAATGCCCACTCTAACAACGTGATGTTGGGATCACAGAGAAGTCAGCCTCAGACATCCACATCAACCCTGGTCTTCTTCCTGACCTGGACCAGGTTGCACATTGCCCCCTAAATGTCCTCACTTCTTCCTACTCTTTTTTACTACTTACTGGATTCTTGTTTTGTGCTTTTCTCTTTGGCCTCAGCCAGACTCTCTGCTGACCATCTCAAGTTTTGGACATCCTGAGTCATAAATATACTCTTTATGGTTTGAGTGGTCCCTGGAAACGCAGATGCTGGCCTAGGCCTTCAGAAGCATCACACACCCCGGGTCTGCCTCGATCACAAATGTGGACAGTACGTACTTTGTCAATACTTATTAACTAGTTGCTAGAATATCAGAGAGCAAGTCGTATGTGGCATCCAGGAACCAATCTTCTAGACATAGGCCCCTCTGTCCTGAAGAAGTCCTTGGAGCAGTGTCTGCCACACACACTCCACTCAGCAAAGATCTGAATGAATGATTATTGATAATAATAATTAATAATAGATAATAATTAATAATACATAATAATAGAAAATAATAAATAATAATTAATAATAATTGATAATAATAATAATAATAATAGATAATACATACTAGTTAGTGTGTGACAATCATACTGGTGTCTAGCACTGTTGTGTGATTTATGTAATTTAATCTTCAAAACAACTCTGAGATGGGTACTGTTGTGCCTCTAATTATTACAAAGGTTTGGAACCCACCTCCTCCTGCATCCCAACTTTGGTTAATGAGGAGACTGAGTTTTAAGAGAGCTCTGAGTTTAATGGTTATAATCATACATCTACTGATTGTCCCTTCCTAGACCTGAACAATAAAGTAAACGTTAGGCTCTGAAGTCAGAGTAGGTACCTGGGAACCTAAGACCCCAGATTGACAACTCACGTGCATTCAACATTTTTTATCAGCCAGACCCTGAGCAGGTGTTTCGCATGTGTCATCTCATTAACTCCTTGCTACCTCCTCTCGATATTGTTCTTCCAGTTTTAAAATGAAGCAAGTGAGGTAAGTGACCCATCCAAAGTTACTGAGTAAATTGTGGACGTAGACTCAAATTAGATCAGTCTGGCTATGAAACCATTGTTCTTAACCATTCTACTTTAAGAAAGAAGTAAAATTTTATATTGCCAAGTTGTGTATCAGGACCACTTCCTCCTGAACTTCAACAAAAGTTCAGTTGCCCAAATGTCTAATGAGGATACTACTTCATTCCACCTTCTAGCTGGATCAGAGGTAAAGAATTGATTCAGAAATTGTCTCACCAGTTAATAGCTCCCAAATGTTTTCAGTTCTCAGAAAAGAGAAGAACAGAGTTTTTCTAATATACAAGGGAATCCTCTGGAGTGGTAATGGAGTCGTTGTTGGACCCTCCTCACTGATTGGTATGAAATTTCCTTCCCCTCTGGACGTGAATCATGCTCAGGAACTGAGATGAGAAACGAACCCAGACATTTTGTTAGTAAAAGAACTGAGATGAGAAACGAACCCAGACACTTTGTTAGCTGAGGTCCAAGACCTCAACTGAGTTATGGTCTCAATAGTTTAGGCTCCTCTGCCTGGATTTCATGGCCACCAGAACCCTCTCTTGCTAATCCGTTCAATTCCAGTCCTCACGTTCCTTGACCATCCAACTGACCAGTCCCCACTTCGGCTTCCACTCATGTTATCTTGCCCACTTACTCGAATTTGCCTACCAATCTGTCTTACTCCATTCATGAACCCATCATTAGGGTTCATGAGACCTGAGTTCAAGTCTCAGAGACTGCATTACTGTGTACCTTTTTTTTTTTTTTAACAAGTAACAAGATTTTTAATAGTTTTTAACTTTTTTAAAATTATTTATTTTTTAATTTTTTACAGACATCATTTTGATTCATTGTACACAAATGGGGTACATCATTTCATTTCTATGGTTGTACATGATGTAGATTCATACCATTCATTGAATCATACATGTACATAGGGTAATGATGTCTGTCTCATTCCACTGCTTTTCATACCCTGCTCCCTCTCATTTCTTTCTACATAATCTAAAGTTCCCCCATTATTCTCTCACTCCCTACTCCCCCACCCCCATTACATATCATTCTCCACTTATCAGGGAAAACATTCAGCCTTTGTTTTTTTTGGATTGGCTTATTTCACTTAGCATAATATTCTCCAATTCCATCCATTTATTTGCAAATGCCATAATATTATTCTTCTTTATAGCTGAATAATATTCCATTGTGTATATATACCAGTTTCTTTATTCATTCATCTGTTGAATGGCATCTAGGTTGGTTCCACAATCTAGATATTGTGAACTGAGCTGCTATAAACATTGATGTGACTGTGTTACTGTAGTATGCTGATTTTAAGTCCTTTGGGTATAAACCGAGGAGTGGGATAACTGGGTCAAAAGGTGGGTCCATTCCAAGTTTTCTGAGGATTCTCCACACTGCTTTCCAGAGTGGCTGCACCAATCTGCAACTCCACCAGCAATGTAAAAGTGTGACTTTTACCCCACATCCACTATTATTTGTGTTCTTAATAATAGCAATTCTAATTGGAGTAAGATGAAATCTTAAGAGTTGTTTTAATTTGCATTTCTCTAATTACTAGAGATGTTGAACACTTTTTCATATATTTATTAATTGCCTGTATGTCTTCTTCTGTAAAGTGTCTGTCCAGTTCCTTGGCCCATTTAGTAATTGGGTTCTTTGTATTTTTGGTGTAGAGTTTTGTAAGTTCTTTATAAATTTTGGAGATAAGTGCTCTATCCGAAGTGCATGTGGAAAAGATTTTTTTCCCACTCTGCAGGCTCTCTCTTCACGTTCTTGATTGTATCCTTTTCTAAGAAAAAGTTTTTTAGTTTGAGTCCATCCCATTTCTTGATTCTTACTTTGATTTCTTGTGCTTTGGGAGTCTTGTTGAGGAAGTCTGATCCTAAGCCAACATGATGAAGATTCGGGCCTACTTTGTCTTTTATTAGGTGAGGGTCTCTGGTCTAATTCCTATGTCCTTGCTCCATTTTGAGTTAAATTTTGTCCAGGGTGAGAGATAGAGGTTTAATTTCATTTTACTGCATATGGATTTCCAGTTTTTCCAGCACCATTTGTTGAACTATCTTTTTCCATTGTATGTTTTTGGCTCCTTTGTCTAGTGAGAGGTGACTGTATTTATGTGGTTTTAACTCTGTGTCTTCTATTCTGTACAATTGGTCTGCCTGCCTATTTTGGTGCCAATACCATGCCATTTTTGTTACTATTGCTCTTTAGTATAGTTTAATGTCTGGTATTGTGATAACTCCTGTTTCATTTTTTCTACTCAGGATTGTTTTGACTATTCGAGGTCTCTTGTTCTTGCAGATGAAGGTCATGACTGCTTTATCTATTTCTATGAGGAATGTCATTGGGATTTTAATTGGAATTGCATTGAATCTGTATAGCACTTTTGGTAGTATGGCCATTTTGACGATATTAATTCTGCCTATCCAAGAACATGAGAGATCTTTCCATCTTCTAAGGTTTTCTTCAATTTCTTTGTTTAATGTTCTGTAGTTTTCATTGTAGAGGTCTTTCACCTCTTTTATTAGATTAATTCCCAAGTATTTTATTTTTTCTTTATGCTATTGTGAATAGAGTGGTTTTCCTACTTTCTCTTTCATCCTCATATCAGATAAAGTGGATTTCAATCCTAAGTTAGTCAGAAGGGATAAAGAAGGACATTTCATACTGTGTACCTTTGAGTAAATCACTTAATTTAATTTCTCTGAAAAACAGTTTCTTCATCTGTAACACTGTGAATAATCAGACTACTGTGACAGTTATTATCAGAATTAAATGAAATAGTGAATACCAAATACTTAAATCATGGTCTGGCATGTAGCAAGTGATTATTACATGTTATTCACTTTTCTGCTTTCCATCTAGAGGCCTTCATTCTAAGATGTCCTCCAAAGGAATATTAGTGGTTCATAGCATTCATTTGTATTTTTATAGTGAGCTGTAATTGTTTTAGGAGACAGCCATTGTAGCTCACCTTCAAGAGGGCCACCTTAAATTATTTCTTTCCCATATTCATATTCCATTCCACCATTTAAAGGCAAAGACCATTCCCCCACCCCACATCCTATTTAAGCCTGAGTTGGCCTTAGTGACCTACTTACAAAAAAAAAAAAAGAAAGAAAGAAAAAAAGAAAGAAAGAAAGAAAGAAAGAAAGAAAGAAAGAAAGAAAGAAAGAAAGGAAGGAAGGAAGAAAACAGAAGAAGTGAACTCCAGGCACTAACATGGATAAGTCCTAGAAAAGCCTCATAGCTTCTTCTCAGGTTTCTTTGAATAATCACCCTAGAAGAAGTTAGTAACCACATAGGAAGTCCAAATGCCCAACACCACTGTATTGTGAGAAGTCCAAGCTACACAGAGAACCCTGGATGATAAGAAAATACCATGAGATACTAAAGAGAGGCAGAAACCAAGGAGTGGGGAAACCCCAGTTGATGAAAGACTCCATCTTGAAAGTGGTTCCTCCAAGCCCAGTTACCCTACCTGATTCTCTGTGACTCAGAAACAAACTACCCAGCCCAACTCCTCCCAAATGCCTGACCCACAAAACCACTAGCAAATTAAAATGGTAGTTTTAAGACACTATATATGGAGGTAGTTTGTTAAATAGCAACAAACAATTGAGTATAAACTTAGATTTTGAGGTTGAGAAAATAGAGGACTGACAAGATGGAGTTGCTAGGGCATCCTCCTTGGTGTCTAATGCAAAGATCAAGACAGGATTAGGTAACTCCCAAGACTGCATCTGCCTGAATTTTCTCCTATTCTTTAAGAATGGCCAGGGAATTCTCTCTTTCCTGTACATAAGAATATTTTTAATATACTGAGAAGTAGAATATGAAGTTAAGACCTAAAATATTGGTTTAAAACTTGACTTTACCTCTTATCAGTTATGACTACATTAGTCAGGTTTCTCAAGAAGAACAGAATGAATAGAGAACATTTAAGAGGAGATTTAGTATATTGGCTTACATAATCAGAGGTTGAATAGTTCCACAATGGCTGTCTGCAGGCTGGAGAGTCAGGGAAACAGGTAGTACTCAGTTTCAAGAAGCTGGAAGCAACAGAAGAAGAGAGAACCATGAAATAGCCCAGTCCAAGGCTAAAAGGCCTGGGAGCTCCCCAGAGAGTCACTGGTCAATGGTAGAAGCAAAAAACACACCCATTCAAGAAGAGTTGAACATTGTACATATGTGAGGATGCCAGACTCTCCATTCTTCAGTTTTTGTTGTTGTTATTCCACCCAGGACCCCAGTTCCACATGCAGGACCCCAGCCACCCACATTCAGGGCACGTCCCCACTCTGCTGACCCACATGCCAATCTTCTTTAGAAACATTCTCATAGACACACCCAGAAGAGTGCTTTACCAATTTTCTAGATGTCTCTATACCCTGTCAGGTTAATAACCAAGATTAGCCATCACAGTGACCTAGAACAAATCACCTAAAATTTCTGAGCTTATTTCCCTCTTTTGTAAAACAGGATGTTTTTACCAACCTCTCCAGTTTTGTAAAACTTAAATGAGTGCTCAACAGAAAGCCTGAAACAGAGTAAACTTCCAAAAAATAATAACTGCAACTATTCATATACTTAAGTTCACCTTGATGATTCCCCTTATAGTCAGGATTCTACAATAAAGTCTTGTGTTTAATACCAAATATTTAGAAAAGCTAGTCCAACTTTTCTTGATTAATTTGTATCACAATATTGAGGCAGTATTTTCTTACATAAACAATATTAGTTCTTCTGGACAATGATCTTTCCAATCAGAATAAGGTGAGCTCTGTCATTTAGACATTTCTATTGCTGATGGATTGAAATCAGGGTGTCCATTTTATCTGCAGGCCAAATCATCACTTTAAGGGGAATACAGAATTTAAAATTTCCCCTTGCTATTCACACTTCATTCCAGATTTGGGCTACCTTTATTTGTTCTCAATAAGGTGAGGATGGAAGAAACCTTCATTTCAGAGACTGGGGATTATTTCTTGGGATATGGAGAATATAGGTCTGAAAGGTAGTATTTACTTGTTATCCATTCATTAATTCCACAAATATTTATTGAAATTCCATCCTGTGCCAGGATGGAATGTGCTGAGGATGTAGCAGTGAACAAGTTAGATTTCACACAAATAACCACAAGTAACTTTTAAGTGCATATGAGAGACATTTCAAATAATCACCCTATCTTTAAATAGGTGCTGCAAAGGGAAACTATATAGTGCTGGTAAATCACCAGGGAACTGAGACTGAGAGTTAAAGAATGAATTTCTGGGTAAAGGACAACTAAAATATGAATTCAAGGTTGAGTCGGAACTAGTCATAGAGAGGAATAAAGAGATAAAGAGCAGCAGGGTGTGCAAAAGCCAGTCCCTGACCCTGTAGTACACACAAACACAAATGGAGAGCTCAGATCCAAAACTCTCCCCGCTCCTTTTTTTTCCACCTACCTCCATTCTGTATTGTGAGAGGAATTATGCTTAAGTGTGGACACCCATTCTAAACATCCAAACTCTTAATCCACTCCCAAGAAAAATAGCCACCCAGAAGTTTACACCGTAGTGACATGGTATACCTTCAAGATGGCAAACCCTGGAAAAGAACTTATAACAAGCTCTGAAAGTATGTCCTAGGTCCCCAGAAAGGGGCCTAGAAGTAGGCTCCAGGCAGGCTCATTTTGCTGTATTCACTCTGTGCCCCATTGTGACTATAAACCAGGAAGGGTCCAGAGTGGGTTCCTAAAATCAGGGCCTTTAGATAACAGGGCACCAGCACCACCAAAAGCCTCTGCCCTGCAGACCTGACAGCTTAGAAGCTTCCATGATTCCTCCTGGAGCTTTATTCAAAATACTGTGAACCCTCCTGTGGGTGCACTTTTCTAGCAGATAGCTCCATTTTCTCCAGTCTCAAGGAAACTCATAATGCCATAAAGTTTGAAAAAAAAAAATCACTAGCAATGAGAGGGGTTGTATCAGATGCCTCTGGGATCTCTCCAAGCTCAGAATTTCCAAAATTCCCAGACCCCATTCTCTGCAGGAAACTGACTCTCTAGCCTGGGCCTGTCAAAAAAAAAAAAAAAAAAAAAAAAAAAAAAAAAAAACTCAGAGGAGAGGAGAGAAGATGGAGAGGGAAATATCTGAACATTAATCGAACTACAAGTCACCTGTTCTTCATCTCACAGATGACTTCTAAATATTTCAGAGAAGTCATACATCAGCCCAGTGGCAAATGAATCCAGTCTTCATTCAGAGCACTAAATTTCTCAGTAGCTAAGAAAGGCTGTCACCAATATATTAATACTTCTAGTCTAGAAAGAAACCATCTTAGGAAACAGAGAAGGGTGTGTGTATTGAGGTAGAGGGGAAGTATTAAAAAAACATTGGTAGAATCTAATGTCAAGGCACTTATTTTACTTTAAAAAATTTTATTTTACTGACAGAAAGTCTTCAGATACCTTTTTCTCATTGTAAGCAGTGTTTACCTCCATGTCTTCATTCTGTTACCAAGAGGGACTGCTTTGAAGGGTTTTGTCTTAAAGTTAAGGGGGGTTGTATTTTCTTTTTTGACTTTTTAGTGTGTGTGTTTCTTGGATAGGTTGGTTTTGGGGGTTTCGTTTTTGGTTTTATTGCATGTGTGTATGATGTTTTTATTTTTGTTTTTGTAAAATTAAGAGGTTGTGAAATTGTTCCAAAGAGCTAAAGTGGTTTTGGAGTTTTGGAATTGGATTATGCTGCTAACTGCTCATATACTGCAGTTATATATAAGGGAAGTGGAGGAAGGATTCTGTTTTTCTACATTTGTGATCTCATCACAACTGACAATAGCTTTCCCAAATGCCCAGAGTATCATTATTATAACCACTTTTTATTTTATTCATCATGACTATTTATGAAGCAGGCCCCCAAGAACAGAGTTAACATTTATTGAGTGTTTATTATGTGGCAAACCTTTACTAAGCCCTTTACACATTAACTCCCTGTTTTGTCAATGAAGAAAGCAATACCCAAAGAAGCTCAGTAATCTAGATAGTAAGCAGGTAGAGTGGGCATTTGAACCCAAGTCTAATTGATTCCAAAGTCATTGCTCTTAACTTCGGTGGGGATATATGGAAAAAAGAGGCCTTATTTTAAAAAGGCAGACTCATGTAAAGAGTCCTATGCAAGCGTTAATCCATACAGTGTTCACAGTGTACGTGAGTATTCCAGAGACAGGAAATGGAATGATTAATGCCAGATGGGCTAATAAGAGAGTTTCATGTGCAGCCCTGCAGGGTGCAGGGCCAGCTTCACAGACAGCAGAGCTTTTGCCTGAATGCAGCACCTTGCTCCTTGCTCTACACAGCACTAAGTCTCTTTTGGGAAACACTGAGCAGCTTCAGGTAGGAATAACGTTAGTGTCTTTATTGTTCTGCTCAAGCTTAACTAAGAAGTAATGGCTCCTTGTGGTCTCATAAACACACTGTGGTATCCAAGTGGGCCTATCTGACAGAAGATCATTATTAAGAAAGATTCACATTTGTGTGTCACTTACCAACTGGGATATGTTCTGAGAAATGTGTCATTAGGCAATTTCATCACAGCGTATACTTACATGACCCTACAAGGGATTACTTGCTGGATGTGGCCTCTCGATGCAATCAAGAGATGCAATAAATGTGAGATGTGTGAGGCTGCTGCCAGTGTGGCACAGCACGTTGTTTTACAGCCAACTATTTTATAAGTTAAAGGAACACTCTAAAAAAAATTTTAAATGTAGTATAGTAAATATATAATCCACTAACACAATTCTTTATTATCATTATCAAGTATTAGTACCGAACATAGTTGCATGTGCTATACTTTTATAGGAATGGCAACACAGGAGTTTTGTTTGCGTCAGTACCACCATGAACCTGAGTAACGCATTGTCCTACAGCATCACATCAGCTGCACAGTCACGTAGGTGATAGGAATTATTCCCCTCCATTAAAATTTTATGGGACCACTGAGGTATATGTGGGACATTGATGCCAGAAATGTCATTACATAGTAGATGGCTATAATGGACAATTTCAGGTTTTGAGAGTTGTATTATGATAACATTTAACAACATCTCACTTCAACAGTCTAACAGAAAGGCAGCTTTGGGATAGTAGTTACTGATTAAGATAATGATGATGCTGGGATTCTAACCTTGATGCCACAACCACTTAGGTGACTTAGGTGCATACATTCAAGAAATCAGCAAAACAATCATTAGGACACGACTACTGAAAGCAGCACTTTACAGATGAGAAAACAAGCTTAAGGGGGTGTCTGTGTCTGCTGGCTCAGGGTCACACTCTAGAAGTGCAGAGCTGAGATTGGAAGCCAAAACATTTTGAGTTTTACAACCACAGTTTTGAGCACTAGCCGCATTATAATGCCTGTCTCCTGACTGTTGTGAAACTCATCATTTATCTTTCCTGATGAAATCACAAGATAGAGGAATCACTTTGGAAATGAAGCATAGGCCACAAAGGACTGCTTATTGCTGAATTTCATTTCTTTAAGGACTGCCCCCAAAATACAGACAAGTCCCTAATAATCTACCATATTATTCATGGAGGATAATGCTTGAAGAAACTATTGAATGAGACTGGAAAATGTAGGTATGAAAAGAGGCCACTGGGGTCTCTGGTTTTACATGTTTATAATGTTAAGGGCCATCAGTGATACTAAAACCTCAGGCACTGAGACCAGCTTCCTGTAATCATCCCTTCAAGAAAAGAAAGAACGCCAGAGGTGAAAATCTCTCCCACCCCAGACCCAACCCCACAGCCACCTGGTCATCCCACTGGGGTCCCTGCAGTTATTCACAGGAGGTAGAGACATTTATGAAAATATTGTTACTCTGTCATAGCATTGTGTCTTGGTATATTCAACATGTCAGCCAGTCACTAAAGAGCTATTTCTGTACCTAGCACTGGGAAAGGCACTTTGGGAACCCCAAACAAGTGGTTGATATATCACATAGATGCATTTCACGCTCATTCTATCAGTCCTCACAACAACCTTTCAAGGTAATTGTCGAATGTGTTCTCTTTTCTAGAAGAAGAAATCGAGGCTCTGAGAAGCCAAATAATGACTTTAGGGCAACAATCTAGTAAGTGACAGACCTGTCACCCAGTTGTGTGCCTTCAGTGTTCATACTCCTACCAGCTATACTCTGTGACTTGCTCTCAGCACTTCACATACCTGAGGTGCTGAAGTACCACTGTTCTACAATGTGTGACCCTAAGGTAAGGAAAGTGAAGCTCAGAGGTCACCCAGAGATTGGACCCTAATCCCAAATGGGTCTGACTACAAAGCCTTTTTCATCCCAAATGATCTCTGTCTTGAACATCCATGCATGTCTTTCTTTTCTGTTCAATGGAAAATTGTACCCTTGTGCTGTACTCAACAAGTCTAAGGTCTGAATTTTCAGTCTGCATGATGGCACCTTACACCAAGGGTGGTTTAATAGGAAAAGTTTTTTTCTTAAGCCTAACGTCAAAGTTTTGATTCAACCTTATATCTGAGGATATATGTTTATTCCTTCCTACTGAAGTCTAGTAAGTATCAAGTTGGGTCATAGTGGCTTCATCTCCAGTTTTTTACATGGCAAAATATCAACCATGTCCTATACTCTAAGTCAACAAATCACCAAAGACAAATGTATTTAATTGAATTTTTGCAACACAGAATCAAAAAAGCATTTGGAAAACTCCAGGGTTGACAGTACACCATCAATCTTAACATTTTCAAGGCAGAACCCATAACATCTTATTAGATGCTCCCAGACAGGAACCATGCCTGCTTTCCATCATTGGTAGGATCTAGCACAGTTTTTGAAACCAGACTATATTTGTTCTCATCATTCCTCTGTATTTCTATGGACATCAATATAATTATGGTCATTCTTAAAGTCTGGACCTCCAACATCACCCAGAGCTTATTCTAAGGAGACTTGACAAACATCACTGTTAGACAGATCCTCCTCAGAGGAGTTCAGTGAAAACAATTTGGAGACATTGAAAAGACTGAAAGAGTCCCCCTAGTTCTGAAACTAAGCAATGAATAATGCCTATGGGAGTCACTGTGGAAAACTAGGGCAGATGGTTGTACTGGATTCCCTCTAAAATTTCTTCAACTCCTAGAACCTCTGCTGCTTTTACGTTTCACTTAAAAATTGCCTCCCATTCACCTAACTCCCCTCCACAGTACTTTCTTAAAATGCCTTGTATTAGTCAAATTTCTGTTACTGTAACAAAGACTAAAGTACTCAGTTCACAAAGGAAAGGCTCAGTCTTGGAGGTTTCAGTGCATGACTGGCAGTCTCATTGCCTTTAGGCCTCAGGTGTGGTGAGGCAGAGGGGACAGTGCAATCATGGTGGGAGCACATGGCATAGCAGACCCACTCACCTCAAGGCCAGGAGGTGAAAAGGGAAGAAAAGGGAGGGGTTGGGGTCCCTGTCCCCTTCAGGGGAGTGCCCCAATGACTGGATGACCTCCCACTAGGCCCCTCCTCTTAAAGGTTCCACCACCCCCATAGAGCCACAGGCTGAGACCAAGCAAACCTTTAACACAGGCTTTTGGAGAATATTTAAGATCCAAACTATAGCACACTCATGAATTAACCACACTTGAAATCTCTACCTTAAAAACTGCATTGTAAAAAGCCAGTTGTTTATAGTAAATACTATAAATTTATGCAATTGGAATTAATGGGAAATTATAAGTCTGCCTAACAGTATATGAGTCCAGAAACAGGGTACTCTAGTTCACAGAAAATACAGTATTTGAAAACTTATCAAATCCTCAAGTCTAGTAAAAAGTTGTACAGTGCCCTAAGTAGATTCCAAATGGTTTTCAATATTTCTTAAGTATTCTCTCCTAAGTTATGTGAATTTTTCATTCTTTCTTCTAGCTCTTTTAAGCACCCATCTCTACTGTACATTGAGCATTATAGACCAGTGAAAAACATTTAAAAGGCAAAGTAAAGGGAATACCACCTATCTGAAATAATCAGGACTCACATGTGAACCATTGTTTACGAGGCACAGCTGCAATATGTGCCCCTATTGTGCTGTTTCATAATAAGTGCCCACAGAGCAGGAGCTCTGTGTCACTGGTCTCAGCCAGTATTTGCCATATTAACTATCCCACATTACATGTTCATGGACAATTAACCAGATTCTTATAATGTCCACTTATTCCCCAGGAAGAAGGAAAGCACTGAACACAGTACTAGGCACAGAGTAAACATCCAACCAATCCTGCCAATTGGTTGCTTAATTGACTGGAAATTGCTCTCCTTCTTTCTAACAATAAGGATGCTCATTAGCACAATGTGCCAGCAAAGTGCAAAACTTTGCTGATGCTGAAATTCACTTTATACAGGCTTTCCTGAGGGCTTCCCTGCCTGCAAGGAATGAGCTTAGGGAAAAACACTCTCTGACTTGGTCAGTATTCATTTATAAATCCATAAGTGGTGCTTGACACAGAGCAGGTATTCTATTGTTGACTGATGAATGATTGAAACACCATAAATACATGAGTCATTTTAGTTCAAGACATGGGGTCTTTTCTCACTTGGGCCTAACTTCATCTGTCCCATCATATACTTACACCAGATTCAGTACCTGGCTATTGTGCTCAATAATAATTGTGAATTAATCACTTGAAGAGCCAACTAACCGACCAACAGTGATCAGCATAGTTCATTCTTTAATGGAGTCTTCCTTAGATACATGGTAGCTCTTCTTTGACTATTAGTTTAGGTATTGTGACTGTGCTTGACTTATGTAAATTTCTCCAGGAAAAAAAAGCAAATATTGTTTGTCATCTATGACCAGTGGATAGTTGCCTTTACTACACCTACAAATGGAAAAAAAAAAGTTATGACCAATGCATTTTATAAACTAAACATTATCCAGGTGGATAATGACAGAACAGGAAGGAGGCTGGATTTATCATTTCCGGAAAAGTACTATCTAGCATTTAAAGTTAGGATTTTCTCTGGGGTAAAATAAAGAAGGATAAATGTCTACAAAACTGGTTTATGATTTTGTAGACGTTTGGTAAATATTAGCATTGTACTGCCAAGATTTCTGTGCTTGTCTGTAAAATCCTCAAAAAAAAAAAAAAACCTCCACTATTTCTGTGCAAATTACGTGAAGCACAAAATCCATTATAATGGTGAACCTTACTGGATTTGCTGATCCTGAGCCGATGAGACAGGCCTAATGTTTTGAGTTGGTTCACAAGAAAGAGGCAAAGTAGTCAGCTTGCCATGTTTACTGTGAGGTTACAGGGATCAGAAGGATATTCCCTGGGGAAGATTTCATCACTGTAAACAGAATTAGATACATCTCAGAGGCAGATATTCAGAAGAAGCAGTTTGTATTATTAGGCTTTGCAGGAAATTGGTTTCAAAGAACATGGTTGCCCATGTGTAATGAATTGACTTTGCTAGGAAACTTTATTTTCAACATAGCCAACATTGCTTCTTAATTGTTTTGCTGTTAATTAACTAAGGATGTAGTTTAAGTGAGATCAAAGTATTCAAGATGAAAGGCAGATTTTAAAGATGAAAATGTGTAATGAGCTTCCTCTAGTACATAACTCCATGTCTTCCTAGCCAATGGGGATAACCCAAGGCAGAAATCAGATGGGTCCACTTGTTGCCTTACTCAGTCAGAAGGAAGGGGCTCAAAACCCTCTTTGGGTTATTAAATGACAATTGCCAAGGCTGAGGAATGCATGCTTGAAAGCGATGATGCAGATATAGGAAAGTTTGTTTGATACAGAAGGAGGAAGGAATTTTGAACTTAAGCTACCTGAAGTGGGACTTGAAAATAATTCTCTGAAGATGCTAAGGCTTTCACTGAATACTCCATTTTCCTGTTTTTTTCATTTGAGAGTTGAAAACAACAATAAAAATCAGTTATTAATCACATTAAGGATGTATGGTTGGTAGGGTGTGTGTAAGTGATTTACTTAGTTATTCTCCATATTGTATTGGAGTGGGAAAAAATATCCACAACCACATCTGGAGTTGGAAGAACTCTGAAGGCCACCTACACCCATTTCTCCTTGGTCCCTCAACAGGTCTTCTACAATTAGCCTGATCTTTTTTTGCATTTCTCAATTATTTGTATTATGTAATCATTAAAGCCATGGAAATTAGCAATAGATTCACCTTGTCAGATCCTAGACAGGTTTGTTTGTTTGTTTGTTAGTTTGTTTTAAAGGAGAAGACAGTTTGGTTTCTAAAGCAAATGCATACCCATATGAACTAACATCTTCACAGTTTGTCCTATGGAGCAAAGGGGTGGACTCTTCATTCAAGTAATATACTCTCGAGGGCAAAAATTGCATCTGTCCTGTACTTGGGTGTATCTCTAGCTCCTAGCAACAGTGTGGCATGTCAGACAAAGTCAATAGTAGTAACAAATGAGTATAGATTTTATAAGTAAATGAATGAATAAAAAATAATTTTGAGGGTAGAGTAAAAAGTATATATCTCTTCTTTTAAAGATTTAAAGTAGAATTTAAGGCTAACATTTGCTAAACACATTTCATGTTTCAGTTTCTGGAATATGCAAAAACTTTACCTACCCTGTCTCCTGAGTAGGCATGTTCAGTGCTTGGCATAATTTGACAAGTTTGGACTTCCTTGGCAGTGAGACTGTTAACTCTAAAGTACAGAAAGAACAAGCAACCAAGAAAAGGGGTATTGACACAAGAGATTTGGAAGGCAATCATCTGTCCCACCACATACCAGCACCAGGTTCCGTACCTGGCTATTGTGCTCAAGAATGGTTATGGAAATTCAACAAAATTGACAGACACTCATCTCTCACCTTTCCTGAGGATTTACTTAGCCATCTGCATTCACTCTCTTTGCTCCTACTCTCTCTTCATCATTCTCAAAGGCTTGACAGAACTAAGGAAGCAGAATTACCAGTTCAGATATGCTTTATTCACCCATTTAGTTAGTCCCTAAGATACACTTTCTAATTCATTAGATGAATATGTATTCAGTGTTTGCCATATGTCACACGATGCGAGTAATATCAATGTAAACCTGAAGACCCGGCTTCTGCCCACTTGCTTGTGCTCACAGAGCTTCCTGTCTGTCGGGAAAATTTATAAACTAAATACAGGATGCAGATTGCCTCATAACAGAGAAGCTACAACCACAACCAAGCTGGCATGATCTTGTTAAAGGGACAGGCATATAGACCAATGGAACAGAGTGGAGAGTCCAGAAACAGGCCTACACAAATATGAACAATTGATTTTTTAAATAAGGTTTTTATTTTAGAATAATATTAGGTTTATAGAAAAGTAACAAAAAGAATGCATACTTCATTTGGAGTTCACCAGTTTTAGTTGGATTTTATCATTTTTCTACTAATGTTCTTTTTGTATTCCAGGATCCAATTCAGTATATAACATAATTGGCAAGTTAATTTTTGACAAAGGTTCAAAGGCAATTAAATACAAAAAAGTATTTTTAAATACAACAAGGGGTGCTTAAAGAGTCAGATGTATACATATAGAATAATAAAATCCAACCTGACCTTCAAACCTTATGTAACAAAACTTAACATGAATCATAGATATAAGTACAAAAAATAAAGATCCAAAATTTCTGGAAGAAAACATAGAAGAAAATCCTTATCTTCTAGGATAGGTAACAAAATCTTAAAAATCATACCAAAAGCATAATTCATAATCCATAAATGAAAATATTGATAAATTGGACTTCAATTACAAATGTTTGTCAAAAGATAGTTAAGAAAATGAAAAATTAAAACATGGACTGGGATATACTCAGATATACTCAGATATACTCAGAGAAGGGAATCTCCCAAATATTTAAAGAAACATAACATATTTAAAAGTAAGAAAACCAATTAGCTGACTTTAAAAAGTGTATAGGTTTTTTCTATACACTTCAGTAAAGAGACTGTAGGGATGGCAAATAAGAACATGAAAAGATATCCCACATCCTTAACCATCAGGGAAATGCAAATTAAGGCCTCTGCACACTTATGGAAAATGAGTAAAACTAAAGACACTGACATTACCAAGTGTTGTTGTGGATGTGGAACCTGGAACTTTTAAACATACAATATTGTACAACCACTCTGAAATGGAGTTTGGCATCTTTTCACAAAGTTATACAGGAATACCACTCCTAGGTATCTACAATAGAGCAGAGATTGGCCAAATCTATCCCACTACCTCTTTTCTAAATAAAGTTTTATTGAAACACTGCCAAATTTACACACTTATCCCTTTAAGTTTGTCTATGCCTGCATTCAAACTACAACTGGTCCTCAACCTATGATGGATCAACATGATTTAACTTCATAATGGTGCAAAAGTCATTTGAATTCAGTAGAAAACATCATTAGAATTTGGATGTTTGATCTTTCCCCAGTGATATGTGGCATGATCCTCTGCCACAGTTCTGGATGGCAACCTTGAACTGTAGCTCCCAGTCAATAACAATTACTCTACATGTACTGTGTTGCTATGATCCTCAGTAGGCTCGTATACTAAATCCATTTTCAACTCACAATATTGTCAGCTTACACTGGGTTTATTTGGATATAACTCCATTGCAAGTCAAGGAACATCTGTAGTTGCAACAGAGCCAGTATTGTCCACAAAGCCAAAACAATTGCTACTTGGTCCTATAAAGAAAAAGTTCACCTTCTCTTACTCTGAAGAAATGAAAACATAGGTCCACCCCAAATCCTAAACATAAACATTTTTCATAGAAGCTTTATTCAGAATTGTCAAAAACTTAAAATACCCATCCATTCTCCTTTAGCAAACGTTTGAACAAAATGTGGTACACCCATACAATGAAAATATTTAAAAGGAATTGTATTTATTTTTCAGTATTAATACAGACAAAAACTTGGAGACTCTCAACAGCACTATGCTGAGTGAAAAAAGCTAGTTTCAGAAGGTTACATGCAGTCTGTTTCTATTTATGTGACAATTATGAAAAGACAAAAATGTAGTAGCAGAGGTAAGCCCAGGGTTCACCATGACTGCAGGGGTGGGGTGAAATTACAAAGGAAAAGCAGGTAGGAGTTTGCAGAGGTGGTAGAACTGTTCTATACCCTAACTGCAGGGGTAGTTTTATGAAGCAATACACGTGTGTGAAAATTCATAGACCTCTACACTAGAAGGTCAATTTCACTATATGTTAATAAAGAAATAAAGGATAAGCTACCTGTCCAAGGCCAAACAACTAACCAGGTGTATACATGTGATCCTAATCCAATTCTATGTCTATTACCATTTAGCCCAATACTCTCATTTTCCATAAGAGAAAACAAGGCTCATTGGGGCTCAATCACTTGATTGATGTCATATTCTAAATCATTCATAGTACCTATGTTGAAACTTGTATGAACCTTATCCCATTGAGCTGGAGTACTGACTAAGCATTACAACCTTGTAAGTTCTTCATGAAGAGGAGATATCTGGATCCCTCAAAACTTTGTGAGGTTTTAGGCACAGACTTGAATACTCTGGCTCTGGGTACCTGCTCAAAGCTGTGCTATCCACAACATCAACATCTGCACCCCATCACATAGGGTGTTACATATTATAATCCTTTCTAGTTTTTACATAGCCCTTCGTTTTACTTGAAACTCACAATTACCCCAGTAGAGAAATGGATCAGGCAGGAATTATTTATCCACATTTTATAACCAAGAAAATAGAGATATAACTAGATTAAATAATTTTCCCCAAAGTTACAGGGTAATATGTGATGTAGAAGTACTCAGAATCTATGAGGTCTGACTGCTAGAACACACTGCTCTTTCCGTTATTCTTGGCCTTTGCTGAAAGCTGTTCTAGTTCAGAATTGTTAAAATTTGGTATGGGCATTCACAAAGCAGCTGGGTGAAAAGTATCTTCAAAGGAAACCTCAATGATAAGTGGGTGCTTTCCTGAGTACTGTACATCAACCCATCTGCTTGTTCTCTGAAATCTGCTGAGGTCAGGGGTCATGGGCTTTAGCCATCAACTGAAGTCATTTTAGAACTCTTGTCATCTGAAATTGAGCTTCATCTTAGATTCTTCCCTTCAGTTAACAGAGACCACAACAAATAAACTCTCCATGACCCTTGAAGAAGAAAGTTGGGTCCTCTGGATAACTATCTCTGGTTTGCCTAATGTATCTTTTGATTAAAAAAAGAAAAAGAAAATCTTCTTTCAAATTATTCATTAAATTTATTCAGCATATTAGGTCATGCAATTACTAACCCTGACTCTTCATGGTTAGTTCTCCCCTTCCCAAACTTATCTTTTAAATATTTCCCCAGAGCATTTGAATCTTAAATTAGAAAGCATGGATGTGTCACATATGAAACCACAGACATTTACATGAAAAAGATCAAAATTGTTTGAAGACCAAAAAAAAAAAAGGGAGGGGAGTATTTGACTATCATCTCAACAAACTTAAGTGTTTTTTACTTTGAATAAAAAAATAAGACTTACCAAGGAAATGAAACCAAGAATAGTGAAAAAGCTAAATAGAATATGATGAACAAATCTAGAACCTTATTTATCCCTGCCCTTCCCCTCTAGCCTCACCTTCTCTCCACTTTGCATCTGCTATAAAGAAGGATGAACAGATAACAGGGAAATGGTAATGTCATGTGAGAAATCAGGTTTTTCTCCAAAGACTAGTTGGCACAATCAAGCGATGTGTGCTTAGTGAGCCAGACTGTAATTCTATTAGCTCGCTGCTGTCTTTTAAAGTGCTAAATGTCTGCAACTTCCCCTGGGCAGGTGATTCAGCACGTTTTACATCAAGGGCCAAATACGACTGAAATTTCACTCTGCGTGATCAGATTATTGTTGCTGAGTCAAAAGGAGATGTGATGCTGTGTGTCTGTATATGTATCAATGTGGTACTGCATATTGCCTTACAGGGAATTTATTTTTTCACATGTGCACACTTTCCTACCCAGCCTTCTTCCTGTGGTGGAATATACTGTAATGTTTCTGTAAGATATTGGCTCATTATTTCTGACTCTTGTGACATTCATTCTTATTATTCACCCTGACGGAACTGTTTCCAGTCATTCTTGGAGGTGGAACCAGAGAAGAACAACACATACAAAATGATTTCTGGTTTTAATTTTAATGGCAACTGCAGTCTCTTTCCCTATTCAATTATTTTTCTTGGAAATAATTCCTGAGAGCCTAGTTTAACGGAGAAACCATCACCAAATAAACAGAAGATCAAGTTTGTATTAATGTGATAAGATGGTATTTAGTACTCTCAAATCCTGTTGCAAAGACTTGCAGCAATGAGAAAAGAGAAAGAATCCAAATTTACTATTGTAAGTTACATGGAGGAAGAAATGTGCTTTTGTGTACGTATGTAGTCTTGTCTATGCATTTATAAACACCCACTCAGGATATGCTGGAGGGAAAGTCAGATCCCTGTACACACTCCTTAACTCAGTCAACCAACATAAGAGCATGCTAGTTAGGATGATTCCATGTGGTTGAACATGGCAGGGGGAGCTGCAGATAGGGCTGGTTATGAAAAGTTACCAAATGCTACAAGACAGAAATTGCGGTCCTTTTCCCCTATAAGCACTCTTTTGAGCATCTATTATGCTCAAGACATCGAAGAATACAGTAGAGGGAAGGCAAGATCTCTGCCCTCCTGGAAGTTATTCTAATGGAGAACATTCGTGAAGCAAAGAAACCAGATACTGACAGTTAGTGATTACTGCCATGAAGGATAGGAAAACAATCAAAATAAGAAGGAAGAAGAGTGCTGGGAGGGTTATTTGAGCCAGCCATGGGCAGAACACAGGGGGAGTGCAAAAACCAAGGTAGGTTATGTTCGAGGCGTAGAAGAGAGATCTTGTTGGTCACAGTGTGGAGATCCAGGGAGGCAGAGGTGTGCAGTGAGACAGAGCCACATAGAGATGTCTAGACCATGGTGAAGCATTAGCTTACTTTAAGTGCAATGAGAAGAGTTTTAAACAGGACTGATCCATGATTTGACATCAGTTCATTCCAGTTGTTGGGAAGAGACAACATTGTCAAGAGAGATTGGAGGAGAAAGAAAGCAGAGGGAGCCATTGGGAGACAACTCTACTCGTTCAAGTAAGACAGGGAATGGTGGCTGTCAGAAGCAGAAGAGCTGGAGCACAATGGACAGATGCGTAACATAGAATGTCAAAGGGCCTGTGTATTTATTGGGTGTGAAGGATGAGAGAGAAGGAAGATATGCAGATGACTCCTGGGTCTACTTTGAACTTTGAGATTACTTTCAACAGATGCTGTAGGCAAGACAGAAGCCTTAGTGGAATAATTTGCATTGTATGGTGAGCATCACGACTTTTTTCTTATTGAAGAAAAGTGGCTGCAGGTGGTTATCATATAGTGCTTAAAAGGTTGAAGTCATGTTGATCCCAGGCTAGACATTGCAGCTCTCAGAGCCTCTGAGCCACTTTAATTGAGCTCCAGGATCCCTTGGAGACAGTGAAATTTTCAGTGATGCAAAAACAGTCATTCCTTGGGTGGAGTTGGGAGCACAGCACAAGTATCAGAGGAATGGGGTCAAATGAACAACTGGTGCAGTGCATCCTCACCACTTCCTTGTCACCTCCAGATATCTCCTTATCAGAAGCACTTCCCAGAGCTTATCTTTGCACTTTGAAGTCAGCACAGTACGAAGTCCACAATGCCGGGAAGGGGCAACCCAAGTACCTCCACCAGAGGGCAGCATGGAGCTATGCATGCCCAGCTCAGTCCCTGCAGTGGTCTGCCCCTGGGGTAGCATGTGGACCCACCTGCTTCTGGAGAGAAGCTGCTGAAGCAAACCAGGAAAGGAAGTGTTCCTTTTAGTCCAGCTACCAAAAAGAGCAGGAGGGTACCATTGCTGCCAACAATGACAGACCCTAAATACAACCGCAGATCACACAGTAGTTAAAATAGGTAAAACTTTATTTTTATTTTTCGCTACAATGCAGCACCATGTGACTGGCACTAACAAATGATTACATAAATAATCTCATTTAAGCTTCGCATCCACCCTGTGGATTGTATCCTAGCTTTGTCCCTATTTTGCAAATGAGAAAACTAAAGTAAGTTACTGAAAATCACTAGTGGGGGCAGTTTTTAAGCTAACTACAAAAGTCTATTTAACTATAAAACCTCCCCTCAAGTCTGCAACGCATTGTTTATAATTTTCCAAGTGTTATGTTGGATGCTCTGGGGATTTAAAGGAAGTATTTCATGTGTTTTATATACAGGACTTGGCTCTTATCCTTGAAATACATATACTTTCAGAGTGGAGAGAACAAATTAAACAACCAAGGAATCACACGAACGATTGTATATAATCCAGAGCTTAACCACTTGGTGGAACTATGTCTTCACAGCTCTCCAAAGTCAGGAGGGTTTCATTTTACCTCATGAATACCATAAATAGAGTCACCTTCATTTTCTAAAGGATAGATGACAGGCAGGGAGGTATAGTCACATATCTATATATTCATTGATTCAAATAATCAAGCATTCTCCAATTATATAATGGGCATCTCTGACCTTGACAGGCACCACCAGTCCCTGTCCTCAAGGAAATGATAATCTAGTTTGGGATGGTGGAAAACAGATGATAACAAGTCAATCATTAAGAGAATGCAGAATTCCCATATGCCTACCAGGGACTCCATTCCATGTCAGTCAATTCAATGATGCCCTCATTCCTGCACTAATCTCCTCCTGGTCCTCCATCATGCTCACCCTAATAAATCCCGAGTCTGCCTGGCACTCTGCCTTCTCCCCTCCCAGTACTGCTCTGCCTCTGCTCACTCATCCTCTCTGATGGACCCTGGGAGCTCCTTTGCATCCAGGTAGGGGCACCTGACTGCTTTCTGTTTCATGCTCCACAGGAGCCTCATCAGGCTTTTTCTACTGGTTCCAGATCCCAAGTCCACACTTCCATTTAGTCAATCAACTCCCATTGTGCTTAAAAACACGACGGTGCTCAGTTTCTTTTACCTTCACCTCAGAATCTTTCTCCCTCTGTTTTGTTTGTCTTTTGCCTTCCAGGAGCAAACGTAGGGAGTTCCTTGCCCTGATGGGTCTTCCACAGTAAGGATGAATGGCACCTGAGAAGAATCTTGCAGGAGGATTCATTCACTCCTCTATGTATGCATGGCCGCATTCCCTTCATTCCACAGCTAAGTACTGGCTACCTACTATTTTCCAACATTGCAGCAGGCACAGGAACATAGCAGAGCAGTTTAAAATCAGGAGGAAAAATCAGGGAGACTAGAGCATCACGGGGGCAAGGGGATGTCTTGGAACAAGGTGAGACGAGAGAGAGGGGGCCCTACCCTACATGATGTTTGGAATTTCCCCTTAAATAAGAGGGAAACCAAGAAAAGAGTCTGAGCAAAAGAGTGACATGATCTTATTAGTAATTTCCAGAAGACCACAGTGGCTGATGTGTGGGGACAGATTAGAGCAGGCAGGGCAGGGATAAAGAGAATTAAGAGCTTGTGAAAGAATCCAGTCAAGGGGTGATGGGTCCTTGTACATAAAAGCTCCACTTGCTGAGCTAAGTTCACTCCATCCTCAGCAGCCCTTGGACTCTGTGACTCCTCACAAGTGCTCAAGGTTTTGGCCCCACTCTCCCTCCCCTAATTTATCTCATGTGGTGAGCCTTGGGCCCCATACTGTACACTCTGCTCTAGATGAAATCAACCACTCTGTTGCCTGAACGCTCTGGAACATTCCCCCCTCCAGGCCTTTGCTCATGCTGTTCTCTCAACCTTGGAATCCTTTCTCTCTCTCAGTCTGTTCCCACATTCGACTCCCCTACAGAGCTTACTGGGGTCACCATAGAAAGAACAGGCCTCCTTACAAATATGTGTGTATAACTGTTATATCACTATTGCATTTCAATTAATTCATTTCCTGGTTTTCCCTCAATTGTGAGTCTTACAGGAGAAGGAATGTGTTTTTTGTTGTTGATTTAGTATTTTTATTCTCTTCTCCAAAACCATATTTCCTTACACAGTAGGATATCTTAGTGGGGATTAAACTTGTATCAAATCACAAAAAAGTCTAATTTGATCTCCTGTGATCCAATCTAATCCAATCCAGTGCAACAGCTTGTGTATTAGTTATTTCCTTTACAGGTTGTAAACCTCTTTAAGATTAGGAACTTGTATCATGCTTCTTTGTATCCTAACTCTGCATACGGTAGGTGCTGGATTAATGTTTGTTAATTGGTTCACCTAAAATTAAAGACATTCCTTGACAGTAGAAGTGTAAGTTAGTCTTGCATTTTTTTTTTTCTACTTTACAGGTATCAGTAACTGCTTCTTCTGTGAAATATGGTGTATGCAAATCCTGAAAGTAGTAATTCCATACAATTAAATGGTAAGAAAATGTGGTATGGACTTTTAAAATGTCTCAGGACAAGCCTAATAAGATAATGGGTCTAGGTAGGACTATATAAAGGCATCGACGTATTACACCATTCTTAAAAGTCTCAGTCTCAAAGTTTAACTTAGCCTTAACCTAAGAGTGCATTAATTCACTGATACAGTTTAACTGATTGGTAACTGTGGGCAGGTAGGGTGTGGCTGAAGAAGGTGGGTACTTGGGGTTAGTCTTTTGGGGTATATATTTTGTCCCTGATGAGTGGAGCAGTCTCTCTCTCTCCCTTTGTCCTGATCTGCTTTCCACTACCACACTCTTCCATCATGATGCCATGATGGTCTACCACATCTTGAGCCCGCAGCACTGGGACCAGCCATCCGTGGACTGAGAGCTCTAAAACTGAAAGACCCAAATAAGCTTTTCCTCCTCTAAAATGGTTCTTCCTGGTCATAGCAGAGAAAAAGCTGACTGAAAGTCAGGGAAGGTGACCTTTGTCTTACCTGATTACTCAAAGGCATCATCTTTCATTCCAGGGGCTCTGATGCAACTAAAATAGTTGTATTGCATTTAGGGCACTTCACAGTATGGCCCAATCTCCCTTGCCAACCTCCTCCTTTTAATTTTTTTTTTATTTTTATTGTAAACAAATGGGATACATGTTGCTTCTGTTTGTACATGAACTAGAGGCATACCATTTGTATAATCATACATTTACATAGGATAATGGGGTTTGATTCATTCTGTTATTTTTTCCTTCCCCTCCACCCCTCCCACCCCTCTTTTCCCTCTATACAGTCCCTCCTTCCTCCATTCTTGCCCTCCTCCCACCCCCCATTATGTGTCATCATCCTCTTATCAGCGAGATCATTAGACCTTTGGTTTTTTGACATTGGCTTATCTCACTTAGCATGATATTCTCTAATTTCATCCATTTGCCTGCAAATGCCATAATTTTATTATTCTTTATGGCTGAGTAATATTCCATTGTATATATATACCACAGTTTCTTTATCCATTCACCAATTGAAGGACATCTAGTTTGGTTCCACAATCTGGCTATTGTGAATTGAGTAGCAATGAACATTGATGTGGCTATATCTCTGTAGTATGCTGATTTTAAGTCCTTTGGGTATAGGCCAAGGAGTGGGATAGCTGAGTCAAATGGTGGTTCCATTCCAGGCTTTCTGAGGAATCTCCACACTGCTTTCCAGAGTGGCTGCACTAATTTGCAACCCCACCAGCAATGTATGAGTATACCTTTCTCCCCACATCCTCACCAACACCTATTGTTGCTTGTGTTCTTGATAATTGCCATTCTGATTGGGGTGAGATGGAATCTTAGGGGAGTTTTGATTTGCATTTCTCTTATTACTAGAGATGTTGAACATTTTTTCATATATCTGTTGATTGCTTGTACATCTTCTTCTGTGGAGTGTCTGTTCATTTCCTTAGCCCATTTGTTGATTGGGTTATTTGTATTCTTGGTGTAAAGTTTTTTGAGTTATTTATATATTCTGAAAAGTAGTGCTCTATCTGAAGTATGAGTGGCAAAGATTTTCTCCCACTCTGTAGGTTCTCTCTTCGCATTGCTGATAGTTTCCTTTGCTGAGAGAAAGCTTTTTAGTTTGAATCTATCCCAGTTATTGATTCTTGCTTTTATTTCTTGTGCTATGGGAGTCCTGTTAAGGAAGTCTGATCCTAAGCCGACATGTTGAAGATTTGGATCTACTTTTTCTTCTGTTAGGTGCAGGGTCTCTGGTCTGATTCTGAGGTCCGTGATCCATTTTGAATTGAGTTTTGTGCAGGGTGAGAGATAGCCAACCTCCTCTTGAAGCCACACACTCTGTACTTCTTATGTAAAGGGCATTGTATCTTTTTTACCATGATAAGATACATATAACCTAAAATTTGCCACTTTAACTCTCTTTAATGTACACTTCAGTAGCATTAAATACATTCACATTGTTATACAACCATCAACATCATCCATCTCCATCTCCAGAAAGTTTTCATCATCCCAAACTAAAATTCTGTATCCAACCACCCAACCATACATTTTTTTCTTTACTTTTTTTTTCCTTTACTTACAGAGTAACGTCTCCTAAGAGTAGGACATTTTTAAAATATCAAAGTGCATAAAGTAAAAAGCATCAATTCTTCGTTTACCATCCCTTCAATATTCACTTTTTATTACTAACAGTTTGTTATATATCTTTGTGGATCTCTTTCATGTGCATAAAACATACACACATATACAAGCTCATAAAAATATATTACTTTCTTTTGCAAAAATTAAATCATTACTTATACATATGTATGTATATATGTGTGCATATATACAAACCCACATACAATATTGCTTTTCTTATTGAATCCAGCATTAATTATGGACTCTCATGATTGAACATGTTTGTACCCTATTCCCTTTACTCTCCACATAGTATTCTATAGTACCAGTGCACCATAATCTAACTATTTCCCTAATGTTAGACACTTAGCTTTGTTTTAAATTTCTCTATTTCTTTTTTGTTCTTTTTTTCATCTAGAGGCAGCAATGTTACAATAAAGGTCCTAGCACAATCAAGCAAGTATTCCTGTGGGTCACATTTCTAAAGGTAAAATTCCTAAGTATAAACATTTTCATATTTTATAAAATGATGTATATTGCTCTCATGTTATTCTGCACAGCAGTTGAACTACTTGTTTCCTGCGAGTGTGTTGGAAAGAAAGACTCTGAGAGCCATCACTGATGTACATGCTAGTGTGAACTTGCTGAAAGTCACTTCCCTCTCTGAAGAACGCTAGATGCTCTTAGAGGTGGAGTTAACTAAAAGAAAAAAAGATCTCTGAGGAGACAGCGAACTCAGAATCCTGACAGGTCAATCCTGTTTGGGATAAAGAGACACACAGGCTCGGATGTGGACTTTTCTCTTTACTACACACAGCAGAGGCAAAGGATATGCATTGCACTCGCTTGACTTAACCCTTCCTCAAGCTCAGCTCTGCCCCAGCTCGTTCACACTGAAACTCTGGGCTTCCACCAAAACCTCAGCACTGCCTTCAAGACTCACAGGTAGGGGAAGAGTTGTGCCTTAGAGACACATCATCTTCAACTTCCATCAATCCAGACTTTTGCAAACATACAGAGAAACTATAGAAAAGAATGGTCTCAATTAGAGTTGAACTTGAATCTTCTTAGCTGTATTTTCTGCTAACCATTAGCCAAACTCCAAAGAAAACTTGGCATCAGTTAGGGCAAAGAAGTATCTTATTTATTTATTTGTATTTATTTATTTATTTTTGCTAGTGATGAACTGGAGCAACATTTGTAATAAGGCATGACCAGTATTTGCATAGCATTAACTTTCATTCATTAGAAAAGCATGTAATTCTGAAAATAGAAGAGAGATCAGTAGAGTAGAGGAAGGGGATTAAAGGGGGTTAGGGTTGGGGAAATGGAAGAATGGTGGAGTGAATCTTGCCTAACTTTCCTATGTACATATATGAATATATCACAGTGAATCTCACCTTCATGTATATTCACAAGGAATTAATTTTTAAAAAACAACTATAAAGAAATAGAAGAAAAATCAGTAGGGCAGGGGAAGAGGGGAGAGAAAGGGGATTGAATTACAACAAATTATATTCCTTACATAATTATGTCAAGATGAATCCTAATACCATGTATAACTAAAATGAATTAATAAATAAAGTATGTAATTCATCTGATTTCCCACTAAAATCAGATGTTTAAATGAAGAAGAAATTCTTTAAAATTTAGAAAGGAAGTTGGTTTTGTTAATAAAGGGCCATGCTAAGTCCTGCCAAAAAAACTGAGTTTTTATAATTAACTCATGTAATTCATTAATTAGAAAGGCAATCATGTATACAAGCAGAAAACCAGACTGCTGAGCTGGAGAGTTTGTAATAACTCAACTTTGAGAAAAACTGCTGAATAGCAGGAAAACATTAAGCCAATATTTTTCCTGATATAGTTCATGGCAGATCTCCATAGCAACACCATGAAAGGGGCCTCTTGTTTTAGAGCCAAGCCTATCTGAAATGAAATGATTCTCTTAAGAACAGTTTTTCCAGAAGCTCAGGTTTTAAGGACAAGAATATCTGATCTCACCCTCCACACCACTAAGTCAAGGAAAGAGACTTGAGAAAACTTGTTCTGTGGCCATAATTTGGGGTATTTTAAAAAATCAACAGGGAACTTCACAGTTGGGGAGAAAATCTAAATGCTCAGTGTAAAAATGTGGCCATATGGAGTATTGCCATTGCAGCCCCTTTCAAAGCTGTAGTCCAGCTGGAAGCCTTTCAACTACGGGTAAGGATTCCTCAGATATCTATAGGGAGATTGCCAGCATGTGGCGGTGGGTTTAGGGGAGTCTACTCAACTTTTAACAGCCCCTATAACTGCTCTGTAAAGTTTGAGTAGGGGGATCCCTGACAGCCATATTTTGTATTTAGTGACTGCACAGAGTCTCCCTACCACCCACCAAGCAGCAAGAAAAGAGAGAGGGCAATGGGGCGAGACAAGCAGGGAAAAGAGGTGGAAAAGGGAGATCTGCTTCTATGGTTTCTGGTTCTAGCAATTTTCTGAAGTCTAGCTGAGTTCCTGAATGGGGTCCTCGTGATTCCCCTCTATCCTTGTAATGGACCCCCATCCACACTCTTGCTTATGTCAACCTGAATGGAATTCTGTTATTTGCAGTCCAAGTTCTAGCTAATGCACATGGCAGAGTATTTCTCTAAGGAAAAGCCAGTTAGGTGTAGAGTCAGAGGAAAAGAAGGAAGAGGAAAAAAATAATCAATTACACCATGTGTGTCAAGCAATTTGTTTAACACTTTTAAAATTGTTATCTTAATACTCCTTAAAGTATCTCTAGAAAATAGATGTTATTCCCCACTCCTGATGTTTTCAGGTAAGACACCAGGGTTTCAAAGTTCAAATTTGAGATACATGACTAGCTGGTGGCGGATCTGGAATTCTTATTCAGATTTGGTCACTAGGACTGGATCCTGATTTATCTGATTGTGATAAACAACTGTCACTTTGATACTCCTGTTCTTTTGAGCAAGTCATTTCCCCCTATGTATGCCTTGGGTAAACATAGTATTCTTTAAGGTCCCTTCCAGAGCTAACAGTATAGTATCACTTGCAAGATTCATGTAGAGCTGTGTTTCTCTACTTGACTGGGGCAGCAGGTAAGTTATAGCCTCTCTCCCTTGGATGCCTTTTCAAACTGCACTCACCCTTCATTCCTATCCTTCCCTTCCCCAGAAGATTCTGATCAACTGATAGGGGTGGGAAGAATGTGGACAACAGAGCTGGGATTGAATTCCAAGCTGAAGTAACTATTGCATTATGCTGCTTCTCCCTTTCTTACTATACCTATTGGAACATGGTTGAAGTTCAATCATATCCTTCAAATGAATTGCAGTAATACTGACCACAAAAACTAATATGCCCATTTTGAATGTTTCCTCACATTTTAGAATTAGTTTCTAGTAAAGATTCTGCTGATATTTTTATTGAAATTTCATTGAACCTATAAATCTATTTGAGATATTGCTATCTTAACAATATTGCATTGTCTAATCCATGAAATGGTAGTCTTCTTCAAAAGTCTTCTATATTTTCTCCCAGCACTCTTTTGCAAATTTCAGTGCAGAAATTTTGCAATCCATTTATTAAATTATTTCTAGCTATTTGATATTCTTAGATACTATTGCAATTGGTATTGTTAAGTTCACTTTTAAATCATGTGTTCTAGTCTGTAATAATATAATGTCTTCATCTATTGACTTTATTTCCTGTGATCTTACTATACTATTAATTTGTTAGTTAATAGCATGAGAGATTTTGGACATGAAAAAATCCTTCTCTGAGAGTCAAATGACATGGGTAGGCAGAATACTACCACTCCCTGCCACCCCAGTGTCCACATCCTCAGCCTCAGACCTGTGAATATATTTTAACTTGCATGGCAAAGGAAAATTAGGATTGCAGATAGAATTAAGATTGCTGGGCTGGGGAGATAGCTCAGTTGGTAGAGTGCTTGCCTTGCAAGCACGAGGCCCTGGGTTCAATCCCTAGCACTGCAAAAAAAAAAAAAAAAAAAAAAAAAAAGATTGCTAATCAGGAGACTTTAAAATAGATTATCTTGACTATCTGGGTAGGCTTAATATAGTCTAAAAGGTCCATATACATGGAAGAAGGAGGCAGAAGAGGGTCAGAGGGATACATGGCTAAGAAAGAAATGTTAGATGTAACATTTTTGGCTTTTAAGATAAGAGGATGGGGTCATGAGCAAAGGAATGCAGGTGGCTTCTAGAAGCTGGAAAGATAAAGAAAACGCTTCTCCTTTAGAACCTCTGGTACCTTGACTACCTTTGGTCCTGGAAAGCCTCTGGTGGGACTTCCATAAGGAACTTTAAGATAAGGAAACTATGCCATTAAATTTGGAAATCTGCTACAACAGCAGTTGGAAATCAACACAGAGTGAGGGAGCAGTTCCAAATTAGGGGAGAAGGCAATTCTCTCCTGACCTCTACCCACTGCATTCATGGAGACAGACACCCCATGGTGGCATCCTATAAATTGCCAGCTTTGGGAACGGTCTCCAAGAGCAACATTTACTAGGCAGCCATCCATCCTGTAAATCTCAGGGACCGTCAGGAAAGCCTGATAGCAAATAATAGACATCAATAATTGGAGCTAGATCAGGAAAAGAACACTTGGTAGATGCCACATGGTAACTGCCAAAACCAGAGGGATGTGTAGGCCTGGGTGAAGATGACTTTTAGTAAAGACAAATTCCATTTTGAGAAAGTAAGAGCCTGAAAGATGTAATTTTTATGACTGTGACTCTATTTAAAGGTGAGGCCAACTAAGGTTATGTTAATAATAACAATGGAACACTAATACTCATTCATTTTTAAGTTTTTGAATAAAGTACTTTTAATTAGAGAAGATTGAGGGTGACTCCCATAGTGACATCATTCTTGCATTTTTTTTTATTTTTTATTTTTTTGAGTAAAAGTAAAGGAGTTTGAGAGGATATACTGGGAATTGCGTGCAGCCCTCAGAATGCCCTCTCTCTGCCAGCTAAATTCAGAGGGAGCCCCTACTAGAGATTCATCTCTGGCAGGTGTAATGGTGATGGATTATTGTCACATGTCCGAGTTGTGATTACAGTATGCTTACTATCAGCTCCTTTTGTGTTTTGCCCCTGGCTATATTTTTAATAAAGAACAAGGCAAAGATAGATGAGGAAAATAAAAATAGTGTATTTTTATCTTCAGTGCATGTCAGTAAGAATGATGCTTTGAAGTTTCAGTTAATAATGAAATTGAAGCTACAAAGACCAAATCATAAATAAAGTGAATTTGTGACAATGTTTCTCATGGTAACTTGTAAAAATATGTCAATATCCTGTGCCACATAGTATTTGCCCCCAAAACTAGTTATGCGTGTGCTTATTCTTTAATACTACGTAGTTGGTCCTCTCTTTTCTATTGCTGGTAGAGCAAAAGTCTGAAATAAAAAATGTTAAAATTTACAAAAAATCTTTAATACCTTTAAAATTTTTTTCCTTGTAGAATGACAACTTGTGGATAACAAAATTTGTATTTTATAACTCACATCTTTAAAAAATATTTATATTCTCCCAAAAGAAATCTATATGCTGTTTAATCTCTCAATATAGAAAAAATACACATAAGCTCATAGAACTGGCGATGTCTTTCCTCATTTGTGTTCCTGAGTTAAGGAAACATGGTTACAATTAGCTGATCCATACAGACTCCAACAAATACCCTTTCTGTTTTTTGCTTTTCAATTTCGCTTCACATTAATCAAGAACTTCCACTGCACCAGGCACTGTGCTAGGTGCCAAAGATACCGAAGTGATTAAAACATGGTAACTCTCCTCAGAGGCCCATGATGTGATGGCAGAGGCAATGAAATGCTTCAGAGCAAAATGCAAGACCATGAGGGCACTGAGGAGAGAGTCTTTCATTTTTCCTGGAAAGAAATAAAATTTTTTATAGAAGAGATGACATTTGAAAAGGACTTTGAATGAAAAGGAGAAGGTCAATAATTGTACATTTTAAACAATGCAGCAGCATGAGAATTCTTAAAGAAAGTTCTGTTTGATTCTGTGAGCTGTCTGTGCAACTGGAATGGAGCATTCATTTGGGAGCGGGGTGGCTGAGGGTGTGGTGTCAGCTAGACAGAGCAAAGATTCCCTCCAGTGCCTCCACTCAGGCCAAGTGCCCTGCATCAGCTGGAAGAGGGAAAGCATCAGATTTAGGACACATCACCACCACCTCAAATAGAGTCTGTTAAGGAATTCCGTGTTTTCTTTTTAAGGGAGGAAAAATGATAAAACAAAACTAAAAAGACAATAGCAGAGATTTTCCACCACTTCTTGACTCTGAAATGATGTTAGAGAGTTTATCTGGGCAAAACTATAAGCTGGGGATGGTAATGTCTCTCTCAAGTGTTTTTGCGAGGGTGAAAGAGAGCCCCAGTGCTTGATCCAGAGACATGGTAGCCCAATGATGATGGTGGTGGTGGCGGCAGCAATGGTGACAATTGTGATAGTAGCAACGATGGCATGGCGATTGTGGCAGCAACAGTGATAATGATGGTGGTGCTGGTAATAATGGTGGTGATGATGGTGGTGGTGGCGGTGGTGGTGGTGAGGATGGTGGTGATGATGGTGATGGTGGTGAGGTTTGTAGTAGTGGTAGTGGTGGTGGTGGTGAAGATGGTGGTGGTGGTGAGGATGGTGGTGGTAGTGAAGATGGTAGTAGTGATGGTGGTGAGGATGATGGTGATGATGGTGATGGCAGTGGTGGTGGTGGTGAGGATGATGGTGATGGTGGTGAAGATGGTGATGGTGGTGGGAGGATAGTGGTGATGGTGATAGTGATGGTGGGGGTGAGGATGGTGATGGTGGTGATAAGGATGGTGGTGATGGTGGTGAGGATGGTGGTAATGATGCTGGTGGTGGTGAGAATGGTGGTGATGATGGTGGTGATGGTGATGGTGGTGGTGGTGGTGGTGAGGATGGTGGTGATGATTGTGATGGTGGTGGTGATGTTGGTGGTGAGGTGGTGGTGATGGTGATGGTGGTGGTGATGATGATGGTGGTGGTGATGGTGATGGTGATGGTGGTGGTGGAATGGTGGTGATGATGGTGATGGCAGTGGTGAGGATGGTGGTGGTGTTGGTGGTGATGAGGATGGTAGTAATGGTGGTGGTGAGGATACTGGTGATGGTGATGGTGGTGGTGATGATGATGGTTATGGTGATGGTGATGGTGGTGGTGAGGATGGTGGAGATGATGGTGATGGTGGTGGTGAGGATGGTGGTGATGATGGTGATGGTGGTGGTGGTGATGATGGTGGTGGTGTTGGTGGTGATGAGGATGGTGGTGATGGTGATGGTGGTGGTGAGGATGGTGATGGTGATGGTGGTGATGAGGATGGTGGTGATGGTGATGGTGGTGATGATGGTGGTGATGGTGATGGTGGTGGTGAGGATGGTGATGGTGATGGTGATGGTGATGGTGATGGTGATGGTGAGGATAGTGATAATAATGGTGATGGCGGTGGTGAGGATAGTGGTAATGATGGTGATGGTGGTGGTGAGGATAGTGGTAATGATGGTGATGGCGGTGGTGAGGATAGTGGTAATGATGGTGATGGCGGTAGTGAGGATGGTGGTGGTGTTGGTGGTGATGAGGATGGTGGTGATGGTGATGGTGGTGGTGATGGTGATGGTGATGGTGGTGTGAGGATAGTGGTGACGATGGTATTGGTAATGATAACAGAATGGCCTGATCTCTGGGCTGCCTTTGGGAAGACAGAACATCCCAGGAGGTGGGCAAGAACAGTGTGATCTTGGCTAACCTGGCTCTGGCCCAGGGCACTTCCTGCACATCTGCACTTCTCTTGTCGTTGTTCCTGTGGCTCGGTTGGTACTGGCAGCTGCTCCAACTGCTGCCGTGGGTACCCTGAGTGCTGTGGTAAACCAAGCAATGGTCTATTAAACCAAACCTCAACTAGAAAACATGGACCCTAAATAATTCCAGCAACAAAGTCCCCTTTGTCCTGGCTATCCTTCTCTGACTGCTCCCATCCTCATTTCTCATTTCACCTATGCAATTTTCTTCTCATTCTACTTTGATTTCCTTCTTATTTAAACCATTCCTTTCCCCCTATCTCTTTTTTTTCTTCCTCCTCTGTTTTTTCTGCTCTACAGTCTCGCTCCTGCAGTTCTGGTTACCCACTGTGGTGTGATAGAGGATGTGAGGCCAGAGGCTCAGAGACTGCCCTGTTCTGAGATGATGGGCAAGCCACTTTGCCCTCCTGGGATATGGTTTCCTCATCTGCAGGATCTAAGGGTTGGAACAGAATGATCTCAAAGTGTTCTTTCCGTCCTGAACTCCCATCCGGCCACCTTTTGTTACGTTTGCCTTTGTGCCTGCTTTTCCTGTTCCAGCTGACTCATTCGTCCACCTGCCTCTCATCCACCTCCCCACTGCTCCGGTCCAAGCCTCCACCAAGGTCCTTTGTAACAGCCTCCTGCTGCTATAGGTCCCCCAGCTCCTGGTCTTATCCTCGTCCAATATGTGATCCACACTAAAGGCAAAGTGGCCTTTTGAAAATAGAGATGAACTTTCCCACTCCTCAACTCAAATCCTTCTACACTGCTTTGCAGTCATTGTCTGTCATATTTCCCTGTTTATTTTCATCACAGCAAGTATCACTGCCTGAACTTTATTTACTCATTAACTCCTTAATGTCGAAGTATTTCTTTATTATCTCTGTTCTCCACTGGAATGTGGGCTCCTCAGGGAGGGACCTTGCTGTCTCATTGACTCTATTTTGAACAGGCCAGCGTCTTGCCTAATAGTATTCTCTTAATAAATGCTGACTAGCTGGGCACAATGGCAGATTCCTGTGATACCAGTGACTCTGGAAGTTGAGGCAGGAGGATCGTGAGTTCAAACCCAGACCCAGCAACTTAGTAAGGCTCTAAGCAACTCAGTGAAACTCTGTCTCTAAATAAAGTGTACAAAAGGGCTGGGGATGTGGCTCAGTAGTGAAGCGTCCCTGAGTTCAATCTCTGGTACCAAAATAAATAAATAAATTAATGAATTAAATAACATAAATACTGACTAAAGAAACAACCCTTTGTTGTAGGACCCATCTCTCCCCTTCTTGAGACTCTTCTCTCTTAACTACACATTTTTTTATACTTAGATTTTTTATTGATTATTGTTAGTTTTTAGTTATACATAACTTTAGAATGCATTTTGACATAATCACAGTAGCACAGGACATAATTTTCTGTAATTCAGTCCCCAGCATTTCCTCCCTCCTCCTGCTCTACTATAAAAAAAATTTTATAATTCATTTATAGTTTTTTATTAGTGTCTTGCGGATATACTTGATGTTGGGATTCACTGTGCTGTATTCATGTATGTATGTACAAAATTTCAGTCAGATTCATTCCATTGTTCTTCCCTTTTCTTGTCTCTCCTTCCTCCCCCTCAACCCCTTTTGTCTACTCTACTGATCTTTCCTCTATTGTGATGAAATTCCTTCTCTCTTTTCTTCTTTCTCTTTTTTTAATCCCCCCCACCCCGCATTTTGGTTTAGCTTCCACATATCAGGGAAAACATCTTAACTGTGGTGTTTGGGATTGACTTATTTCATTTAGCATGAGTCTCCAATTCCATCCATTTACTGGCAAATGCCATAATGTCATTATTTT
This sequence comes from Sciurus carolinensis, assembly GCF_902686445.1. Lineage (NCBI taxonomy): Eukaryota > Metazoa > Chordata > Mammalia > Rodentia > Sciuridae > Sciurus > Sciurus carolinensis. Next base: position 101,989,646 of record NC_062218.1, on the reverse strand, counting down.
TTATGACTGAGTAATACTCCATTGTATATATATATCACCAAAAACTCTTAGACTCCAGTCTAGATAGCTGTCTTAGAATGCCAAGAAAGAAATTTCTTTAAGAAAAAAAAAGTAAAACCTTAGAAAGTCTGTGCTTGGTTCTAGGGTACATGTTAGGAATGGTTAGATTCTTTAAGACAACTCTACAGCATTTAATATTTCATTTCCACTTTATGATAACAAAGCTGAGGGTTTAGAGAGGAGGCGTAGTTGGGTCAAGGTCACAGAGACAGAGGGACAATGAGCCAGAACTTGAGGAAGAAGTCTGATGCCCATTCCGAACACTTAGTCATATTGTTATTCCCTTTCATTCTCTAGATTACAAAATTGCCCTGTTTTATTTTTATCATGACACTTACAAATTTCTGATATCTAATTTCTTTAAATTTTTTTGGTGACTATTTCCTTCTATTACCACACAAGCTCCAACTGGGCAGGTACCACTTCTATCCTGCTCACCGAACTTACCCAGGGCTGTCAGTAGCACCTCATACACAATGGATGTCCATCAACATCCCAGGTGTTAGCATGTGTTTGTCCTTAGAGAGTGCATTTGATTCGTGCAACCAGCAAAACTGTTGAAGACTGCTTCTTTGTCACAAAGAATGTATAGTCATAAAACATTATCACGGTTTTTCTTGCCTTGAACTTAAACCTGTTCACTGGGGAACCAATCTTTCTGTGCTTTGGGAACCTTTGGTGCTCTGGAAAAATACCCAGACTCTATCTCAGACTAATATTTATAAGAGCAAAAGGAAAATACGTAGGATTAGAAAGGAACTAATCAATCACATGGATTATAGTGATCAAAATATAAAAATTGTAATATAGTAATACATCTGCTTCTTTAATAACATTAAATAAGAAGATATAAAATGTCTGCTATCTAAAATGCAGAAGCTGAAATGTGATGTGATGAAAATAAGAATATGAAAAGATTCAGGATTTCTATTGATGACAAAATCATAGGCATCACTAATACTTTCATAATTAAAGGAAACATTGAATTTCCTAATAAAATAAAGATATGATTTCCCCATCAGGTCTACAGGTCCCCTGGCTTTTATCTACACCTCCATGAACCCCAAATGTTAAAACCCTATGTCGAGGAACCCAAAATAGTTTCAGCAGTAGCAGCTACTTCCAATGGTGACCATCAAAGGAGTTATTCTTTATCAGGTGTGTAAGTTCTGAGGTATTGGGTATGTTTTAAATTCAACCCTAATTTTCATCTCCATAGCAACCTTCTAAATGTCAACAATGGAAACAGTTATCATCTTAATATCTTTATACACACAAATGAAATATTCTAGAAACAGTCTTTGACTATTATGACTTTTTAATAGTTATTTTCTGATTTAAAATATTAATTTAAAGCAGTTAACACATTCATATAATTCAACAGAATAAAAGATTGAGACAGCTCACTCTATTTCCATCTGCAGTCACCTGGTTCTCATATTTTAAAGCATTAATATTATTAGTTTTTATATAGTCTTTCAAACATGCTTTATACATAGAAGCAAATATATTTACATATTCTTTCACCCCTTAACACTATGTGCCATAGTACTTACACTATTTTTTCACCTTGCTTTCTTATGAATGTGTCTACATGATAATTGTGTTTAACCTTAAGAACTTCCTATTTTGTGGCTACACAGTTTATTGTAAGAATATATCATAATTATTTAACCAGTCTCTTATTGATGCATATTTAGGTTACTTCTAAATGGTTTGCTATTATGGAAAATAGAAGGAGGCAGTAAAAATATATCCCTTAAAGATGGATGTTTTGTCACAGTCAGTCATGTATGCAAGACTTGCAATCATGCAACCCGAACATAAGTACTGAGAGATGGATACCGCCCAGAGGTAAGCATGCTGAGAATCACAGTGTGATGGGCAGTTCGCAACAGGACCTGGAGGAAACAGAGGAGTCGACTCTTCACCGTGTTCTAGAAAAGGGCTAGTGTTTTTCAGGACTCCAAAACGGGATTATCGAAGGTGAAGAGGATGTCGTCAGTTTGAGACCTATCTTGAAAAGAGCTTAGAAGTCTCAACTGAGCAAATTTGTTTTGTTTTTGTTTATCATGGCCTTGGATCAGAGACTTGAGTTCATAATGCTCTGGTTCAATGGCACAATATCATCGTTGGTTCATAGAAATTTCCTCTTTTATTGTATTTATTAATTTTCAATCACCTCACTTCCCACCTCCACCCTTTCACTCCCCAGTCATTCTAACTGGATGTGTTTAATGTGTATATTTTCCTTTATATGCAAAGTGGATATAATGATGGTTTGTACATGTGTTTTAGGTGGATATGTGCTGGATCATAACTAATTCCATTTCTTCTTTCACTACGACCTTGTTTTACGGTCCATCTATGTTCCTACATGAACAGTCAGTCTATTGCTTCTGCTTCATGGTCATATCTTTCACATTGTATCCACCAGCTGTCTCAATGATGTACAGCCAGGTTGCTTTCACCACAAATAAGATGGTAGTTCACATCCTCAGACATGGCCCTTTAAAGATCTGACTTTTTTTTTTTTTTTTTTTTTTTTTTTGTCACATATACCTGGAATAGAGTTGCTGGATCATAGAATGACATAACATAGACTTGGCTTGATTAAATTGTGCCAAATAACTCCCCCAAATGGTTCCTCATCACCAATAACAGATCATTTGTGGGTTTTCCATCCTATTGTGATCACCAACACTTGAAATTACCTTGATTTCTTATCACTTCTGGTCAAGTGACATAATTATATCCATTCGTATTTATCTATTTGCAGATGACTGAGTACTTTTGTAATGTTCATGGGCCTCTTTGGTACTCTTCTAGAGATGGCCTGAACATACCATGGTACATTCTTCTTCTTGGATTTCTGTCATTTCTTGACAGTGTGTAAAATATCTAAGTCAGAAATACCTTGTTAATTTTAGATGTGATGAATATCTTTTCCAATTTTGTCACGTGCCTATTAATTTTGCCCTTCATTGAACAGAAATTCTCAATTTTTAAGCATTCACATGAATCTTTTGTGTAATTTTTTTTTAATTTTTTAAATTTATTTTTATTTTTATTTATTTATTTTTTTTTTTGCAGTGCTGGGATTGAACCCAGGGCCTTGTGCTTGCGAGGTAAGCACTCTACCAACCGAGCTATATCCTCAGCCCCTATATTTTCTTTTATTACTTTTATCATTTTGCCTTTTACCCTTAAATCCACCTGAAGCACACCTCTGTGTCTGGTATCGGGAAGGGATTCAGTTTTATTTTTCTCTAAAGGGAGTAAAGGATTTGGACCCATATGCCTGAAGAAAGTAGAAGACGCCAGCTGGTAAAAGAGAGCAGGGGAAAGAGACGTCTGGGACCCACAGAGAGAAGTCATGGAAGCACAGTCCAGAGGCTCTGTGTCACCTGCCCTAAGATTCTGTCTGTGGTCTGTCATGAAATATTAAGAAGCTGGCAGGCAGAGTACTTCTCTTGCAAATGAAGATGTTTGAAGGAGGAATTCCCCAGCAGCACTGAGGTTCCAGTAAATGGCTTTAAAAATACACCCTGTGCACAACAAAAGGATTTTCCCAAGTGGGAGAAAGAGCTTGGCAAGTTCAGAGAAAGGAAGTGTCAGAGGGAGACAGGCCAGAGCACTCACAGGCAGGTGGCTGAGAACTGATTGTGCTAAAGATGGGCCAGATGATGGACAAATGGAAGAAACATCCCAAGCTCTCACGGATGAAAATCCACCCATTTAGGGAGGGTAAATGCCTCCTGCTTAGCATCTGAGGCCTGGGCATTCTTCTATTCCCAGTTTATTTTCAACTTATTGAGGTTAATCTAAGTGTCTATCAAGGAAACAAACAAGAAAAGTGTCCAAAACTCATGGAAAATAATCTAGCAAAATTATAATTTTGTCATAAGTCCATATTTCTGGACTTATACATATGTTATAATAAGCCCAGTGTCATTGGCTCTGTGTGTGTGTGTGTATGTGTGTGTGTGTGTGTGTGTGTGTGTGTGTGTGTGTGTGTCTATTAATTTTCTTCTTTGAGAATGAGCCTAGCAGTTAGCCTTTCATTTCTCTGTGATTTTACTACTTTTGAAGATCCACATCCTACCAGCAGGAAGGCTGTGAAATTGTTTTAAGATTATTATTTAAGAAAAAAGAAAAACTTAGGGGAAGGTAAAGAGAGAGAAAAAAAAATCTCTTTTCAAATCTATAAAAGTAGCTCATAAGAGCTGGCATTTTCTTGACCAGCCAAAAGCAATGATTACCCTGTGGGAGGAAAGAGCAAAAGGGAAGTAAAAGGTCACAGGGAAAATGTTTCTGTTTTTGTTTTAGCCTTGAATACTTTTTTTCATGCAAGAGAAAATTCAAATCACTCTCTCAAATCTTTTTGCTAGGCCACATTTTATGACCTTACTCAGAAAAAAAATTTTTTTTTTCATTGAATGTATCCTCCAACTTTTTCACCAAACTGACAGATACACAAAGTATCTCCAGGTTTTAGAAAACAAGAACAATTTGTATTAGAGCATATGATTTGCAAATACAAGTTATATGTTAAGACACATATGGTCTTTTCAAATACATTGCTCTGTACCACAGGCATAGAATGTTCCCAGGACCCTGGGTTTAATCCTGCCTCTGACCCTTGCATAATGTGAGGACCACAGTGATTTCCTTGGTCTCCTTGAGCCTTGATTTCTTCATTCATAAACCAAAAGTGATATTATAGAAGATTACAGTCCACAAAATAAAAAATATATAATACAAATTGCAAATGAGGATGTGCAGCAATTGAAACTCTCATGTATTGTTGATGGGAATGCAAAATGACACAGCCACTACAGAAAATAGTTTGGTATGTTCTCATATGTATACTTATCATGTGACCCAACATCCTACTCATAGTTATTTACTCAAGTGAAATGAATACTGTGTTCATACAACAATTACATGCAAATGTTTGTAGCAGTTTTATAATTACCAAAAAAACTGGAAACATCCCAAAAGAATGGGAAAATGAATAAATAAGGTATGGTATATCCACATATGGAATATAGCTCAGCAATGGAAAGGAATAAACTATTCTTACAATGCTCAAAGACATTTTGCTGGATGAAAGAAACCACAGGTTGTGTATTAAATGATTCCATTTATGTGATGTTTTTAAAATGACAAAACTTCTGTAGAGACAGAAGACATCCCAGGTTGCTATGGACTGCAGCAGGGCTGGGAGACAAAATGTGACTACAAGAGAACAGCAGAGAGTTTTATGGAGTCAAGGAGATAGATATTCTGTGTTCTGATTGTGATGGTTTGTCATAAATTTTCCCAGTGTCAAAATTCATAGATATGTATTTTTTAAATGTCAATTTTACTGTATGATTCTAAAAAAATAAAACTTTGGACAGGACTTCATGAAACAATGCATGTTTAGTATATGCTACATCTTAGCATTTAGTTGTTCCAAGGACTATGGTATACAGAACATCTTCATGTATCTAATTTAGTAGAGCCAGCAAATGGAGTTCAATATCATGTTTACAGACCAAAGAAAAGAGAAGATAATACTGTAAACTATGTAAATATTGCAGATGATTCTACTGCCCATTTCCTCAAACAGCACATGCTTGGTGTGGAGGAGAGGTGGGGGAAGTGCCCTCTTTGCTGCCATTCCTACATGCACCTCTCCTGGTATGAGGGTCTCTCTGCACTGATTGTGTTACTTGTATTTAAAGATAAAGATATTTCCAAAAATGTGGCCCCAACGTGCAAGCCATTTCACATTAATCTGAAGAAACAGGAACTGTCTGGACAGTGGAGAGAAACTGGTTGTGTTGGGCCAGTGGTGTCCAGTTTGGTGGTTTCCTCAAGCCTTGCCAAGGAGGATTCTGGGGATATGCCATGATTACCATACACCCTGATAATGATTGAAGTTCATCTCTGTTGCTCAGAGATCAGAAAACCACTGATGTGTGGTCCAGGCTGTCACCTATACCTGCTTGACTGTTTGGAATTGGTCTAGTCCTTAGGCAGCGTTCCTAGAAAATATACCAGGCATGATAATAGCATAAGAGTGACTAGACCAGCACAGACACTCAGACCCAAATACAAACGTGGGTGCCATTCCCATGATCTCTGCAACTCCCACAGTTTGAGTTAATGCACAGTGTAGGTAGTCTAGTGTGTTACTCTCCCCCAAAGCAATGAGTCTTGACCTAGAAGGACTTGTTTTTGGTGATGGTATTTAGAAGCCAGAACATACTCTTTTCATTGTCACCTAAAACCCCATAAATTCTTCACATTGTAAAGTTAAGTTTGAGTTCCAGAAAAACATATGTAATTTTGAGCTGCATTTTGTGTTTAAAAAGAATAATTCCATTAACCATCCCGATTCCTACGTGGGTAGGAGTCAATGATGTTGATTTTGGGAAACTCCCCAACTCTTTGAGGCCCAGAGGGATTAAAAACTTTGAGGAACTGGGAAATTTTCTTTTAAATATCTTCAGCTCAGGCATGTTTAGCCCTTCAAGATGACTGTTTTTTGTGGGAAGTGGATACCGGGGATTGGACTCAGGGGCACTCGACCACTGAGCCACATCCCCAACCCTATTTTGTATTTTATTTAGAGACAGGTTCTCCGTGAGTTGCTTAGCACCTAGCTTTTGCTGAGGCTGGCTTTGAACTCCCAATCCTCCTGTCTCAGTCTCCCAGTCACTGGGATAACAGACATGCACCAAGGTGCCCAGCTCAAGATGACTTCTTTGAAGGAGGAATAATGGGAAAACAAAAGTTGTAGAAAATTTTGAAAAAAAAATTTGTGTATCTCCTGAGCCTTTGTTTTGCTGAGAACACAATCTTAAGTGCCACATATATTCAATCAAAAAAATTCAAATCGAGTAATGAGTAGGATTACATGTGTTAACGGTACTTTTCTAAGCATTTGATAGAGGTTATCTTATTAATTCTTACATCAACTTTATGTAAAAGTTACTATTGCTATACCTATTTTATACTAAAGGACTCCAATCCAAAGAGGAGCTAGTGGTCCGATAGGTAGTAAGTTGCAAATGAAGACCTACCCCAAACAAGGTCTACTTTATATCCAAGTGCCAGCTTCTCAACCACTGTGCTGAGCTGCCTTCCTGGAGATGCATGGAATAGGATCGAAATGAAGCATAATAATTCAAGACAGGAAATGAGAACCAAGAAGAGACAGGACATGATTGGGAATTCAAGATGATAAATTAGGGAGAAGGGAACACAAAGAAGCTAGCAGTTCCTTGTTCTACTGTCTCCAACATTTGAAAAGTTGCCTAGAGTAATTCATCATTTATGATTTTACCTAAATATTTAATTTATTAATTCGCTCAATAAGTATTATTGATCTCCTATTGTGTGCTAAGCTCTGAATTGGTTAGACACAGAGTTGAATCTAACAAGGTTCTTGATTTTAAGGCACATTTGCTCTACTCTGTGGTCTTTAATTTATTTTAAAACACTTCACAAATGATGTATTATAGATCATATACCTTAATCTACACCTAATCAGAAACATACACTGTGGTGTGGTCAGCCAGCACTTAATTGTTATAAGTGCTGCTGCAAGAGTTTCAGTTCTCTTCATCTCTGATCAATAATAGGCTTTGTTGATTTCATAATGGATGATAGCCATTTCATTAGTGAAATTCAGGTGTTTGAGATGTAGATTAGCTAACAATAGCACAGAGACACCCTTTATTCTTGCATAACTAGGTATTAGATTCTTCTAACCTCAGTGGTTTTTGTATTTGGTTGATACCAGAGATTCTCTAAAAATTTAGAGGCTCTAGATAATGTCATCCTTTCCCATAAGAGGTTCAACCCTTTCCTCAGTGGAGCAAAATGACTGGGGACACCGGCTGGATAGTCTTCAGGTTTACTCCTGTTTCTAGAATGAGGTCCTCCTTCCCAGTGGGAGCCTGATATGTTGCCCAGCCTCCAGTAGATCCTTGACTTCCCCGAGGTAACAGGATTCAAAAAAGTCCACTCAAAGATTTCAATTTTTGCTTTCTTACCCTGTGCAGCTTCAGAGTTCAGCAAATTTCTTGAGCAGAAACTAGCTGTGTGTTTGAGGCCCTCAAGTCTCTAATTTTGTCATTCCAGCCTCACATGAATGCCAAAAGTTCTGGCTTCCTACTCCCAGCAGTGCCCTTCTGTTGGGCCAAGTGGGATGCCCTACTCTGACCACACCCAGAACTGGCAAATGCTGCCTTCTGTAGACTGGTCAGCTCACCATGGCCCCAGTGAACCAGAATTCCTTCCCCACAGGTCAGTATCTGCTGAGAAGCATGAATTGAAGGAGAATTCTGCTCTGCCTTTCAAACATTTTAAAACTCAGTTTCTAAGTTTCCCACAAGACATTCAGAATCCAGTGAATGACTTCAAGGAGAAGTTAGTTGTGTGTCAAAACCATTCAGATCACCAGTTTGGGTCCCTTCAGAGCTGCACAACTGCTGCAGCCTCTGTCGTCTTCTCTACTCCCTGCAGGAACCAGGGGCCTGCCCCTCAGCCTCTTGACCACACCCATAACTGGCAAATGTCCCCTGGGGAAAGGCTGCAGAGGATCTTAGCCCACCCCTCCGGAGTGTTCTTACCAGAATTTTAGCTCCTCTGGTCCTTGTGGATTTTGAAGCTCTCTGATGCCTTAAAACAGATATTTGTTCGTTTGTTTTTAATTTGATCCATCAATTTTCTGTTGTGCCCAATTGGAAGTGTCAAGCTGTCAGAAATCACTCCAGTCTGAGAAGAGGTCACTGTCTGTGCCTTTCAAGGTAGCAGACAAAGCCCGGCCCAGAGTGCTGATGTGGAGGGCCCTTTAGCACACACAGCCTCGGAGCTAACTACATTTTACACCCAGAATGCTATCAGTTCCCATCCTGTGAGACTTTCAGGCAAAGTATGATAGTAAAAGGCCATAAATGGAATTCAAGAAGATTAGAGAGTCTAAACTGGTGACTGCTTTCCAATAAATTCTATAGGTGAAGAAGATTTTAGTTTGTGACTTACTTTCATTATAACCTGGAATGGAATTTATGGGGAGTAGCGTCTTAGCTATAACCATCTTTACATTTTCAGTCTATCAGTTCTAAAAAGAAACCTCCGGGGCTGGGGTTTTGGCTCAGAGGCAGAGTGCTTGCTAGCACATGTGAGGCACTGGATTCGATCCTTAGCACCACATAACAAAGAAAGGCATTCTGTCCATCTGCAACTACAAAAAAAAAAATAATAAAAATTAAAAATAAATAAATAAAAATAACCTAATAATTGTGAATAACCAAATATGCATGGATTCATTCTCATGTTCTACATATAGACAAACTTAAATCTTTGGATATATCACTTCTCGGGTAGTAAATGCTATAATTAACAAACTAGAGTATAAAACATTATTTTCTTTTTTGTTCTAAAAACAATTTCCTATCTTTTAAAATTTTTTTTTTAGTTATAGATGGACACAATACCTTAATTTTATTTATTTTTAATTGGTGCTGAGGAGTGAACCCAGTGCCTCACACATTCCAGGCAAGCACTCTACCACTGAGCCACAACCCCAGCCCAATTTCCTGTCTTTTGAGGAACTTAATTTACCTGATTCTAGAGATCAACAGCTTGTAAACTCATTTGTTTTTCACCTCTAGATAGCTTTGATTGCTAGGCCTTTCCACTCCTGTTTGCTTTTACTTGCATGCTTTTTCCCATCCCTGTATTTATCAAATCCCTAATTCAAACTTATATAAATCTTTCCAGAGACTACTTTTCAAGTTCTGACCTTCATTTTTTCATTGAAGAAAAATTTTCCGGGGCTGGGGCTGTAGCTTAATGGTAGAGCGCTTGCCTTGCAAGTGTGAGGCACTAGGTTTGATCCTCAGCACCATATAATAATAAATAAGTAAATGAAGATATTGTGTCCATCTACAACTAAAAAATATTTTTAAAAAAATTTCTGCAGAATGCTTTGTCACATCCAGAACTACATTCTGTGTATAGATCCATCTCAGTAATGGAGCTAAAGAGGACAATACCCCTTGGTTCCATATGCCTGAAGGTAATTGATATTTAATTGTACATTCACTCTCTGATCCAAAAAAGATTCTGTACCTTCTGTTCACTCTGTATGTTGTTCATCACTTTATCACCAAACTTTTAGCATGCTTTTAAACACATAATAGACATTTAATAAATATACTGCATGAATATATTAATCAATGAAAATGTATTCAACTCATCCAGAGAATAAGTAAAAGAACACACACTATTTGTACTCCCTCCCATGTTCATCTCCTGAATCCTGTTTAAAGTAAAAACTTGTGTTGTAGAACCAGAGATCTTTTTGATCCTTCAGACCAAAGAAAGACAGAGGATATCAGAAAAACTTTTCAAAATATCAACCTTTGATTTTGAAAGAACAGAACAGGTGGGAGAGAAAGTTCATCAAAAGACAGAGGCTCACAAATACTCTTAAAAGGGCAGATGAAACCAGTACAAGTGAAGGTTTACATTCAAACATTTTGGAAGTCCATTTGGATTAAAAAAGAAAATAAGACAAATTGACTTTCTACATAGAAACCACAAAGAAAATTACATGGAAGAGCAAAACAGAAGGAAGCTCTTTTCACTACTCTTTGAGGCCCCAAGGCATCGCCTACATCACCAGTCTGTAGGTTATTGTGCCTCCAGGATAGGCTAAGGGAGAGCAAGGGTTTGTATGCACTTTGATGCTGATGGAGATCTTTTGATACTGATGGAGATCTTTTGATACTGATGGAGATCTTTTGATACTGATGGAGATCTTTTGGAGGCCGCCATCGTATGCTGGAACAACCATTTATTTTGCTTATGGATTTTTTTTTCCTTTTTCTTTCCTTTTGAAGAGGGAGACAAGAATGAAATGATTTCTAGAAACCATTCTCCATCCCGAGGGCTTGTTTCTGACCACATCTTCACTCAGCTTCCCTGGAGAACACGTTTACCTGCACTGGTGTGGTGATCAGGCCTGTTAGGAGCACCTTTAACATAATGGCAGTGTGTGAACAACACACCGGTGGTTTTCCAGGAGGAGAGGAGCTAGTAAATTGAAGAATGGTTCCAGATTTATTTGCAGGTAGAGGTAGAGGATTAAGTGTGACGTCAAACACAGAGTACACTTTTGATAAATACATTCAGATGAATGAATCAGTGAATGAGCAAAAAATAACTTGAACCATATGTAAAGGGGAGAAATGCTCTAGAAAGAGCCATGTAAGCTCTTTCGGCCAAGTTCGACCAAGTCTTAAATGGACTGAGTAGTCAACAGCAATTTATCACATCAACAAATGAAACAATAAAATGAATCAAAATTTTTCCTGTACATCTAAAACAAATCAGTTGCCAATAAAGGTGCCTCAAATTTAAAGAAAGGGAGAATCTTTTAAATCTTATGTATGTACACCTATAGACATAAGCAATCAAGGGAATTCAGAGGTAAAAAACAAATATATTTACACACCTGTGGATCTCCAGGTAAATTAAGCTGTTCAAAGGATATAAAGTATTCTTAGAAAAAAAAAAAAAAAGGACTTTTTTTAAAAGACCACAAAACAAAAACACTGCTCCATCCAATTGGAACACAGTGAAAAACATCAGATATCAGGTCCAAGTGTGGATTCCTGCCCCTCTCTGCTAACATTTGCTTCGGGGATGTTGCTTCACTCCCTGTCAGCCTGTTTACTCATCTGTGAAATGAGATAGGCCTCTTACCTGGCAGCCTGAGTACTAGGACAGCATGTAGACTAATTTCATGAAGGGAGAGGTTTTTATGTCCTCTTCATTTGGTAGGGATTTTCTACTCGGCTTCTTTCCCTCTTGGAATCTGTTCACTAATTTCCCTTGAGCTGCTGACTGCAAAGTAATATGTTCAGGCTATTTTCCAAGTGAAGTGAGAGTTTATTAGGTTCTTGATCAGAAAAGTATGCAGGAAGACTATCGTAAGTGTACCAATACCAAGAAAAGAGTTCATCTTATCTGGTCACTGTTCCTGGCTTCTGGAACATTCCCTCTCCATACCTACTTCACATTCATTATAGATCTGCACATAGCAGTCCTCTGGAGCACAGATGGAGGAAGGAGTCCAACAAAGGTTTGATCTTTCTGAGTAAGGCCAGTTTCTTCCCATAGCCATATGCCAGCAGGCTAGACATATCTCTCTGGCTCACTACATATGGTCCTGTACATATGAATTCACTATTCCACTCAAGAACATCATGAGTCTGTGCTCATAGGTGGGATCAGACAGTCATACCTGTTACCTCTTCATCCCCTTAGGGCAGAGAGTCTTGGATGACTTTAAAATAAGGATAAGAGATCACAAGGCCTTGGAATAACCACAGTTCCCTTTTAGCTGGAGCAGTAGTTCCCAGGCTTTAGCCATTTTAAAATTATGGGCATGCTCTATGTCAACTCTGCCACACCAACTCATCCTCCTCTTTTATTTAACATAGTTGCTTAATATTTAGTTAATATTCTTTTTTCTTGAAGGGCCTTATATTTTTTAAAAATTTTTAATTATTTATTAATTTTTTATAGTCTACAGACTGCATTTTGATTCATTGTACACAAATGGGGTACATCATTTCGCTTCTATGGTTGTGCACAATGTAGATTCATACCATTCGTGTAATCATACATGTACAAAGGATAATGATGTCTGTCTCATTCCACCATTTTTCATACCCACCTCCATCTCATTTCCTTCTACATAATCTAAAGTTCCTCCATTCTTCTCTCACTCCCAACCCCCCCACCCACATTACATATCATCATCCACTTATCAGGGAAAACATTTGACCTTTGGTTTTTTTTGGAATCGGCTAATGCAGTCACATCAATGTTTATAGCAGCTCAATTCACAATAACTAGACTGTGGAACCAATCTAGATGCCCTTTAACAGATGAATGGATAAAGAAACTATGATATATATGTGTGTATATATATATATATATATACACACAATGGAATATTATTCAGTCATAAAAAATAATAATATTATGGCATTTGCAAATAAATGGATGGAATTGGAGAATATCATGCTAAGTGAAATAAGCCAATCTCAAAAAACCAAAGGCTGAATGTTTAATATTCTTTTAAACCATCATCCCTTTTTATCCAAAGTTACTTTAAAGGAAACCTATTAATTATGAAGAATGCTATAAAAACATGTAAAAAATAAAATTTAGCCCAACAGTTGGTTGCCTAAGGTTCTGAGTTTGTCACCTAATCTTTTGAGCTAGTAATGGACCTGATGAACTGTAAAAGATGTGTTAAAGTCTTAATAACTCCAAACTAAAACTTCTGCTCCATGAAATCAGCATTCAGAAAGAATTATAAAGAGAATCATCACTTCCTCACCCTATGGGTCAAGCTGTATTGCTTTATCTAAGGACTATTATTAGCAGCTTCGATGTGTATGTCACAGGTCAGGTGCTAAGGGTAACCCTATTTCTCTGGGACCTGCAAACTTCATGGGGCCAGGAGAGAGTATAGCCCGTCTTGGCCAATGTGCAGAGAGAAGGACACACCTCTTTGGTGAATATGCTGGCATGTAATAGATGTTGCACAAATACTGGTTCCCTGGAAGCCCCTCCCACTTTCCCTCTCCTGGAAAGTGCTACCTCAAGTCCTACCTTAACATAAACAGTAACAATTCTCACGGAGGGATCTCTGCGTGCCAAGCAGTGCTCTGCATGACTTCACTCAAGCTTAATAACACTTTTATATTTTTATAATTGAGGACACAATAGGTAATTGAAGCAACTTGCCCTAAATTACTCAGGGCAGGGCTATCTTATGGTTTGGGGTTCTACCTCCAAGATATAATTACAAAGAAGGATGTTATTCAGCCAATTAAGTCAAACAGACAAAACAAACCATATTTACCTCAAGTATCTGAATTTCAGCTCACCATTATTAGTAAAGTTTGGCGCACAAACCATACTCGCCCTTTTTCTAGGAACGGTTTTGTTTTTTGTTTGGCTGGGATTATCTGGCTTATTGCCCAGGTTCTCTCGTCAGTGACTACCACAGGCGTATTATTCACAGAGGCCTTTCATAAACATAGATTGAGGGAAGAAGTAAGGGAGAGAGGAAGAAAGAGAAGGAGAGAGGGAGTGAGAAGGGAATTCCGGGAAGAAGGGAGGGAGGCTGCCTCTCTGTGAGCAAACTTACCGGAAATGCACATCTGAGAGCTGAGCCTCATCACTTCCTGTCCTTTCCCCCCTGGAGACTGCTGAGTTTCTCTTACCCTCAAGCCCTGAAATGGAGCTCATAGCATTGCCCCAACCTTCCTAAGAGGACTGTGCAGCAATCCAGTGAGAACATGTTCCTAGAGGTCCTAAACCCATAACCACAGCACTTCAGAGGAGGTTCTGCTCTTGCCTGAAGACCAACAGGGAGGCTCTGGCAGCTGGAGCTCCTACAGTGCTGCAGCTTCTCAGGGCTCCTCAGAGCCACGGTCACACCCAGCCAGGCTGCAGGGATGCAGCTACTGAAGAAATTCCCTATCCAGTCTAAATCCTCCCTGCCTTGCATTTGCATATGTGGAGATCCAGAAACAGCATCCTCAGTGCCTACGGTGTGCTAATGATACTCTATCAACACCAAAACAATTCATTCACTTTGGATTTAAGATAACTTTGCTCCTCTATTCCCCTTTATGGTGAATGAGCATCTGCATATCAGAGAAGACATGCGGACTTTGGTTTTGGGGTTTGGCTTACTTCGTTTGCATGATATTCTCTAACCCCATTATTTACCAGCAAATGCCATAATTTTATTCTTCTTTAAAGCTGAATAGTATTCCATCATATATATATATATATATATATATATATATATATATATATATATATATGCCACAGTTACTTTATATTAGGTAGAGGGGAGTGAAGGGAGGGGAAGGGATATGGGGGTAGGAAGGATAGTAGAGTAAAACACATTATTATCTCATGTACATACATGACTGCATGACTGATGTGATCCTACAACATGTACATTCAGAAAAATGAGAAATTATACTCCATTTATGTATGATCTATCAAAATGTGTAAACAAATTCTACTGTCATGTATAACTAATTAGAACAAATCAAAAAATTAAATTAAAAAAGATAACTTTGCATGTTACCAAGAAATAAAAACATGTTTTATCTCAAATATCTGATTTGACAATTTAAGGATTAACAATTAGGTGGGTGATTCCCCAGCACCACACCAGAAAATAAAAATAAAAAGTGGTGGATGAATGTCTGAGTTGTCTGCTTCATTTTGTACAAGTGTGTGAAAACCTATAACATGGTTGTATGCATGTACAATTATAGAAAATGTTCTCCTATGTCTGGTTTTTAAAAATACAGAACCTGCTGAAATTCTGTAACATTTGCAAATTCACGTTTGGTTGCTTGTGTTGGTGACGTAGCCCAGTAGTAGAGTCCTTGCCTAGCATGTATGAGGTCCTGAGTTTAATCAAAGAAAGAAAGCAGGAAGGAAGAAGAGAGAGGGAAAGAGAGGGAGAGAGAGAGAGAGAGAAAGGAAGAAAGAAAGAGAGAAGGAAAAAAAAAGAAAAGGGGGGAGGGAAAAGGAGGGGAGGGGAGGAGAGGAGACAAATGTGTGGTCCCAAGCACAAGTTCAAAAGTCTCATGAGTAGCTTCATAAATATTGAGCCTGTGTTGTTCTCATTTGTTTAGAGGTATGTTATCACAATAATACCTTTAAAAAAAAGTAAAATAAAATAATTGAAATAAATTGCATAGATTCCTCAAAATAGAACTCACCCCCCAGAAAATTTAACAGCTTTACTTCCTATTCATAAAATCATCTTAAATTGCCCTTTGAACCTCCACTCAGAGCTCATAGGATTGGTGACAGTGTTACGAGTTGTTTTGTTCTGTCTGCAGACTGACTGGGCACAAGTCCCAGGCTTGCTGAATTTGGGTTTTCTCAATACGTCTTGCCAGTGTCTAGTGTTCTCTGAGTTTGCCAAGATGCTTACATCTGGAGACCCACCATACACGTCCTGAAGCCTGTCAAGACCCTGGGCAAACTATAAGTGTAAGGAATCACACCAAACGTTCCCTGAGGAGGGCAAGTCACTGAAGAATGAGAAGTCCCATGGAGACGTGGAGACACTGACCAAAGCAACTCAGAGTGGAGATAAATTTAGACAATATTTTATCATATAAATCTCTGTGAAGTTCGCATATGTTGCTGGAGTTGAATACACAATGGCCCATGTATACCTTGAATTCATCTATCTGTCTCCACTCCCAGGGCTACCACCTTCGTCAAACCCTCCCCTGGAGAAGAGAAATAGTCTCCCAGCCAGTCTCTGCACCTCACTCCTGCCCTCCTACATTCCAGTGTCCTCGCAGCAGCCTAAGTACTCTTGGAAAATGTGGACCCAATCGTGTTGCTTCCCCGGCTGAGGAAAGAAAAGACTGATTTCTCTCACTCTTGGGAGGGATGCTGAAGGCCTCAGCATCGCCCCTCCCAGGCGCCCTGGCACGTCACACACTGCTCCCCTCTGCTTCCTGTGTGTCCGCCTCAAACTCCTGTACCTGCCAAGGATGCTCCTCCTCCCTCTTCACTTCCATAGCAAGCAGTGTGGTGTGCTGAACAGCACAGGCTCTGGGAAATGATAGGTAGAGTTACACTGAGGGTTCCATGAGTTACATGAAAAATGCTTCACACAAAGCCTGGCACGTGGCACACACTCAGTGATAGTTGCTCTCAGGGATTCTGCATCCTTCTGTTCTCAGCTCAAAGAGCACTTTTCCAGGGAAGCCTCTGCAACTCCCCCCAATGAAATCAAGACCACCTTTTCTGTACTCATAGCTTCCTACGTCTTTGTGGTACTTGTCACTGTTTTTAGTTATATAATTAGGTGACTGATTAATTTCTCTCTCCCTTGCTAAACTGTAAACTAAATGAGTTCAGGAACCATGGCTATTTAGGCCATCACTCATTCCAAGCCCCTAACTCACTGCCTGTAGTCTACCATGTGGTCAACATGTATCTATCAAGGGATGGCAGGGTGGATGGATGGACAGACAGATGGACAGACAGATTCACGGATGAATATGCCTGGTAAAGTGTTAAACTGGTTAAGCATCAAAAAGTACATTAGAGATCTAAGCACAAGCTGGATGCTGTGAAAGTAGAGACAAATGTCAGGTGGTAACATATTGCCAATTATTTGAAGGAAGGAGAGTTATCTGAGATTTGTTTAATAAATATTTACTTCCTGTGGGAGAGAGCACTCAGGCTGAATCTTCCAGGGTAAACAGGGTTGCAGGAGAATAGTATTTGAGTCAGACCTCACAGCATAATGCTGAAGAGCACAGACTAATATCCATCAGACTGATTTGAAGTCCAGTTCTACCAGTTCCTGGCTGTCAACAGAGATCCTGCTACTTCACATCCCTAAACTCCATTTTTCTTTCTGTAAAATGGGGTAATAACAATGATCCTTATAGAAAGTGAATATTCAATGTAAAATGATCTGCTCAATGCCTGGAGCAGAGTAGTAAGAAACTGCCATGCTGGGCCCGATCTTAAAATATTCAAAGGAGCAGCACAGCTTGTATTGCTGCATTATAAGGGGCAGGGGGATTACAAGTGAATCACAGACCTGCAGAAAATCTGCTTCTCCTTCTGCAAAACAGCACACAAAACAGTCATATCTTACAGGGACACGTTCGCCATCTATCTGGGCTTAACTTTCTATTCTCCCTCCTTCTACCCCATTATGAGCCCCAGGTCCTTAAGGTCTCAGCTGGTATTTTCACTGCAGATGAAACTAACTTCTTAATTAGTTGAATTATTATAACTTGAATTTTTTCAAATATATATAATTCTATAGAGACTACTAATTTTCTCTTAATAAAATAAAGTCCTAAAATAATCTAGTTGTATTCTTCCCCCCTAGGCCCTGCCAAAAAGAATGGGGAATATGTACTTTCGCAATCACCTCATGTCTCCTTGATTTCCTCATTCACCAGCAGAAAATTTAATAATGGACCCAGCACAATTCACAGGGAGGGGAGAAAATCTCCCACACCAGACCTCGGGGGAAGACATGAGGCTGATTGAAGAGTGAAAATTGAATAGCTGCCTGACGTTCTAAAGAAAAAGAGGTCTGAGCCACTTGCACAGTTGCATTTTTAGGAAATGGGTGATTGTGTTATCCCTGCTGGGAAAGGACATTGATCCAAGTGAGCATGCTTGTGTTCAACATCTGGGGGACTGCAAAGACCACATGACAGGTGACACAGGATGATCTGCTCACAGAAAGACAAAAAAATCAGTTTCTGCTTGGCCTAACACAGATCAGGTGATTACAGCTGGCAGACTCAATTAGTTTTAAGCTTGATGGCTGTGGGTCATGAGGGTCCTGATGCAGACTGGTATAATATGACTAGATATTAAGTTTTACTAGAAATTATCCTCAGTCTTCAGGGAATATCCCTGCCTACCAGCATATGCTTTCCTCCATAAAATTCAGATCATTTTAGATTCTTGGTCATGCTGTGGAGGAAAAACTAAGAATTACCTTAATACTACTTTTCTCTGGCTAAGAAGAATTTTCCAGATCTTTTTGGTCCTCTGTTCCTTTACTTCCTTGGTATTAACAGTTAGCTTTCTTTTAGGAATGATTTCCCACAAAGAAATAGAATTTGGAGTTTGTCTGCTAAGAGCCAGGGAACATGTGACAAGGACTGAGCAGGAAAACCATGAGATTTAACTACGGGTGGTGGGCAGGAGGCTGGGCTCCCTCACCTGCTAGGCAGTGTGAATATACACTTCAAAAGGACTCATCAAATACCAGGGAAGGAAAGCAAGCAAGCGGGACTGACACCTCTTTGTCTGGCATGACGAGCCTCCTTTCACATCATGTTATCTTGCTCCAGAGTCCATACCCATGAATGCCGTGCTTACAGCAACTCTGTGAGGTGGGTTTGACCCTGTGCCCATTGAAAGGCAAGAAAACTAAGACCCAGGCAGGTGAATAAAGAAGGAGCAAGGAGCAGGGTCTCTAAGGAGTTGTTCTGCAAACAAATGCTGCTACATGTTGCCATCCTGCGGTCTCCACCAAGCACATGGGTGAGAATCACCCAGAGCTTCTGCAGATGAAGGTGCTCAAGCACCATCCCTGATCTGTGGAGTCGGCATCCGCAGTTTGTGGACTAGGAGTTTGCCTTTAGAGGGCAAATCTGGTGACAAACAGTTTGGAGAACTCTTACCTTAAAGGCCAGTCAGTGACTTCTTTCCACAGATAATCCCACTGATTGTGCCGCACAGTTCATATATTATGTGACCCTCAATGCCTTTTAGAGGAACTATTCAGAATTCCTATTTTACTGGTAAGGAAACAAAGAAGTTTAGAGACTTACTTAGCGTCCCATAGTGAGGGAGTGGTGGAGGCAGAATCCACACCCAAGTGTCTGATGCCTTGATTTTTCCTACCATGCTATTGTTTTCCCAGTAATCAGAACACTTCAAAAGGACTCATCAAATACCAGAAATTTCTACCATTTTCCAAAAGTCTATTAAAATGGGAGGGGGAACACCTGTGAATACAATCAGAACCTGGTTTTCCATGTCAATTTTTAGTTTAAAAGGGTTACATATTATGTTATCAATCAATGAGGTAAATGTTATTTTCCTTGTTTGGTAGACAGTAAACTGAAGCTGGGTGGGATTAGGGAACCTGACTTGGATCCTACGGCCAATATGGAGGAGGCCTGATTCATACCCAGCTCTTTGACCGCACAGCCTCCCTGCATGGCCTTATCGGGGTTCTCAGACCTCAGAGGAACAGACCTTCTGTTCTTTGCTTTTTCCACCTAACCACGTAGCCTGTTCCTTTGTGCTTCCACATGCAGGAGACAGGTACAAGTAGGTAAGAGCTCAAGGCACAAGCCTGCAATACTGGACAATCTGATGCAATCATTTTCCTGACAGAATTCTCAAGGAGAAAAATCAGGAGAGAGAGAGAGAGAGAGAGAGAGAGAGAGAGAGAGAGAGAGAGAGAGAGAGAGAGAGCTGCTAGGCTTTTGTGTTATTCTGCTTTAAACAATAATAGACGTTCAAGTTGCTATCAGTGTTTGAGATTTCTCATCAGCTGAATTGGTCTCTTCCATAATATATGCTGACCTTCTAGGTTGATAAACCTGCATAATTACTGACTTTGGCAGGAGATGTGTTTGCATATTATGTTGGGGACATAGTTCTGACAACATTGGGAACAGCAAGTATGATACATCATTACTGGGCAAGCTGGCTGTGAGAATGGTACTTTCAATTGTACCAGGCAAATGGCAAACAGATGAGTTTCTATCAAGGCTAGAAGTAAATTTAGGCTTTCTCTACAAACTCAGCTTCCGGATCAAACCAGAACAGCAATTTTTGTTTCCATCAATTAGAGGAGATAGTCTTCAGGGGTCATAGAAGGTTTATTTGCCATGTCTGTGACAGCAATTATGACAACGAAAGCTGACATACGTCACCCATTCAGATGAGAATGCAGCCTTTGTTATATTTGGTGAAACCTCTCATCAAACTAAGAAGTTAAACATCAATCGACTGTTTCTTTTCATATATCATGAACTTCTTTCCCAGAACTATTTAACCTATAAGTTGACAACTACCTAACATTGCATCTAATTTTAGTTCTTTCATTTGAAAGTACTTAATGAGCACCTATTGTATGAAAGGTCATTTCAGAACAACATAGGCCCCTGCCCTTGTAGGGCTTTAATTCTATACAGAGAAATGAGAAGTAAACTAGTAAGATAAAATATGTCCTCAAATGTTCGGGAAGCACACCCTGAAAAGGCAGCAATTGATCCTGCCCTGAAGGATGAAAAGAAACTGGTTATGTGATGTTATGGGAAAGATCCTGTCAAAACCCAAACCCCAGCCTGTCTGAGGAACAGAAAGGAGACCAAACTAGCTATAGAGTTTAGCAAGGGCGTGAGGAACATATGGGGTAAGAATGAGAAAGAATGAAAGTGGTAAGTCTGAAAAGGGAGGAAGGAACCAAATCACATGAAGCCTTTCATGCTTCAATAAAAAACTGGGGTGCCCAAACTTACGTCCACCTTGTGACATCCATCCACCCTGCTGAGGTCATTCAGGAAGGCGTATCCTCATCACTTCCTCTCCTCTCCACTCACGCTCTGGAGGTGCTGATGGGGCCTTCATGCTTCCTTGGTTTTCTCCTTAAGGTGACCAGTGTTCTGTGGGGGAAGCACAAGCAGTTCTGATGTGGAAGAACTTCAGGACTCCAGGATGCCCTGGATGTTGGAAGAATCCTTGACTCTATTAGTTTTTCTCTCATAGAGAAAATGTCTTTAGAAGTATTTTCCCCTATCAGATTTGTTAGAGACCTAACCTTTCCTTGTGAGACATGTGACTGATAAGCACAGAAATGACAGAACTATAAATATGCAACATTTGGTTCAATGAAGTAGTGATGGTGGCCCTTCCAAATTAGAAAATTTACAAATAGGTGATGTTGGATTTGGCAATATGGAGTTTTATGGAATTTCTGTACTTGAAAAAACTGGTCATAATCTAATGAACTCTGGGAAAACAGTCAGCATTTTCTCTGATCCCCACTGATCTCCTGGTCAACTGCTAGTCATCTTCAGGTATCAGCTCACTCAGCTTCACTTCTCAGATACATCCTACCTTACCACTGAACAGTAGTTTAGTTCATCTACATATTCTCTTTTTTCTGATGCTGTGTTTTGCTCTGGAAACTCTTTAACTGTGATTAAAATCATATGAGTACCTTTATGGTTGTCATTCTCATAGATGGAGAAAGCAAGGACTATGTCTCTACTTGTGAATGCATTCAACAGATATGCCTTAGGCACTTGAATGTGCTCAGTGATGGGATACAGATAAGGTCCCTGTTCTTCTGGTGCTCACATTCTAGTTGAGAGTTCAATTGCCCCTTAGACTGCATTCCTTTTTTGTTCTTCTTCCTTCCTTCTTCCTTCCTTTCTTCTTTCATTTCTCCCTGTCTTCTATAAATATTTAAGGCATACCTGCTTTGCCCCAGGCATTTAGTTAGCTATCAGGAATGCAGTGTCAAGCAAGACAATCTATGACTTAATTTGTATTATAACATTGAGTGGGGAAGAAGTAAGAAGAAATTGTGAACTTGTATGACTTATAATTGAAACTGAAAACTGAACTTTACATGGAACTATATCTCATATACAGAGTTCAGATCTGGTCTTCCTCTCAAGAAGGGTGAACATTACCAGTGCCAAATATACTATAGACAAACCACCTGAGAGATTTCATTAAACTTATATTAACAAAGAGCCATGCAGGACATAGAGTAGGTGCTCTCTCTCAACTTTTTCTAGTTTCTAACCAAGATTTACAGAGGAAAAACAAACCCACCAACCATCTCTTAGAACAGCATTTTACAATTTCTCCCAAGTCCCCCAACACCATCCCCAAAACAAAAAACCACCACCTCCTGCACTGTGAGAAGGCAATGGAGTAAACACCACTAATGGAAACAGGATATATTAGCAAGACATTGAAAAATCTCTTCCTTTTATCCTGGTAAGCTCCATGAAAGTTTAGCACCTTGAAAAAACAAGAAATCTTGCGATATTCAACAGCATCCACAAGGACTAATGAATCTGAGCTTGACAGTCATCTCAGGTCAATAATCTTCAGCCAGGTCCTGATTACAACACCCAGCATTACCGAAAGCTCAGGCATTAACTTCCCATATTTCTATGATTTGCTTACTATCATTGTATTACTTGTCATATCTCTTTATTGCCTTTATTTACTAAATATTTTTCTTAAAATGATTCACTTCTTTATACTTAAATGAGTATTTACAAAGAAAATTTATATTACCTATCACAAATGGGAAATCAATATCAATTACCACAAATAGAAGGTAACCATAAAAATAAGTATAATGAAAAAATAATTGAAGTTCTAGCTACACATTTCTACTTCCAGCCAATGTGGTGTAGCAGAGACTGTCTACCTTCCCACCTCAAAATTCAAAGCTTGGCCACCGAGTGCCAGGCAGCAAAGGACAGAGATCTCTGAGAGGAAACAAATTAGGTGAGCTACAATTGCCCCAGCTCACTGTCCAGCATTTTAGCATCCCAGAGCAGCCTGCAAGAAAAATAGTTCAGGTAAAGCCCAGAGGACTCCCTGAATTGGAGAAACATTGTTGAGGATCCAGACAGAACAAGGTAGCTATAATCCAGAGCACAGAGAACCAGAGAGAAGAGTGCAGCACAGAATGAGTACCTCAAACATAGGCAGACCCCTTAAATATTCAGCATAGTACTGATCAGCACATGCATGTGAAGAAACTACCGGAGGACAGATAAGAATAACAGGAACGGATGACAGGGGATAATATTTGGGGCTCACATAGGGCCAAGTATGGAGCCTGTTCCTACCAACCAGACTGAAAAACCTCATGATCGACGAGTTATTGGGTAGACATGCCTTAGAAGGATCTTGTTTAAAAGTGATGAATAATCACCCCAACACTGATGGCTGCTCTGGAACTACCTAGCAGATCTTTGAAGCAAACCCAAAACTACAAGCTTAATTGTTAATTTCATGTAACTTCATTGGCACTCAGAACAAAATTCAGCAATATTTATTAGAATATGAAAATACTCTCCCACCAATGCAAAATTTACAGTCTTGTAATCAAGAAAATATTACTGTTTCTCAGACACATGCAGCTGAAATGAAAGGAAAGGAGGGGAAGACTGTATATAATAAAGACATAAAGAAAATCTGTAGGGTAGAAGAAGGACATTAAGAGACAGGAGGGATGGGAAAGGGGAGGCAATGCAAATTGAAATTTTAAAAATCATGCTATGTGTATATATAAATATTCCACATGGACTTTCACCTTTATATATAAATAGAAAGAACTAATAAAAAAATAGATGAATCAAAAAATGAGCTGTAGAATAAAGGAAGGAGCATGGGCAGAGGAAAGGGAGAGAGGAAAGAGGGGATCCATGAACTGACACTGAATTCCATGCATGTACAAATATTTTTAGATGAACACTATGTATAACTACACTGCTCAAATAAAAAATAAAATAAGTCATCAACATGCAAAGCAGAAAATCACTACCCAATATAAGAAAAAAAAATCTATCAATTAAAATAAACCAGAATTGACCTAGGAGCTATATTCGTCAGATAAGGTCATCGAAATTATTGTAACTATAGTATTGTAATTTTCAAAATGCAGGCAAAGAAGATGTGAAAAAGACTAGAATCATACCTCCAGATCTTAAAAACAAAACGTTTAAGGTGAAGAATATACTAATGGAATAAATAACAGATTAGAAAAATAAGAAAATATTCATGAACTTGAAAGCATGATAATAGAAACAATACAAAATGAAGTCTATAGAGAAGATTTTTTAAAAAGGAAAAGGCCTGCATCAGCTATGAGACTTCTGTAAGTCTAATATAATGTGTATTTGGAGTTTGTAAAGGAGAGGAGAAAAGAAAAGAGGATATAAAATTTTTGAAGAAATAATAGTCTAAAATTTTCCAAATTTGATAGGAATCATAAAATCACAAGTCTAAGAAGTTAATTAAAACTATACTACTCAAAAAACTCTACACCAAGAATACAAATAATCCAATCAACAAATGGGCTAAGGAAATGAACAGACATTTCACAGAAGAAGATGTACAAGCAATCAACAGATATATGAAAAAATGTTCAACATCTCTAGTAATAAGAGAAATGCAAATCAAAACTATCCTAAGATTCCATCTCACCCCAATTAGAATGGCCATTATCAAGAACACAAGCAAAAATAGGTGTTGGAGAGGATGTGGAGAAAAAGGTACACTCATACATTGCTGGTGGGGTTGCAAATTAGTGCAGCCACTCTGGAAAGCAGTGTGGAGATTCCTCAGAAAGCTTGGAATGGAACCATCATTTGACCCAGCTATCCCACTCCTTGGTCTATACCCAAAGGACTTAAAATCGGCATACTACAGAGATACAGCCACATCAATGTTCATTGCTGCTCAATTCACCATAGCCAGATTGTGGAACCAAACTAGATGTCCTTCAATTGATGAATGGATAAAGAAACTGTGGCACATATATACAATGGAATATTACTCAGCCATAAAGAATGATAAAATTATGACATTTGCAGGTAAATGGATAAAATTGGAAAATATCATGCTAAGTGAGATAAGCCAATGTCAAAAAACCAAAGGATGAATGATCTCGCTGATAAGTGGATGATGACATATAATGGGGGTTGGGAGGGGTTAGTGGTAGGGTTAGGGTTAGGTTTAGGGTTAGGGTTAAGGAGGGTGGCAAGAATGGAGGAAGGAAGGACTGTATAGAGGGAAAAGAGGGGTGGTAGGGGTGGGGGGGAGGAAAAAAATAACAGAATGAATCAAACAACATTACCCTATGTAAATTTATGATCACACAAATGGTATGCCTTGACTCCATGTACAAACAGAGAAACAACATGTATCCCATTTGTTTACAATAAAAAAATTTAAAAAGTAGTAATACTAGAATGAACCCAAAAAATAATAATAATAATACTAGAATGAACCCCCCCAAACAACAACAACAAAAAACTATAATAGAGCACATCATAATCAAATTGATAAAAACCAGTGGTACAAAGAAAATCTTTAAGGTAGTCAAAGGAAGGGCAGGGGTTGTAACTCAGTGGTAGAGCACTTGCCTGACACATGTGAGACCCTGGGTTTGATCCTCCGCACCAAAGAAAAATAAATAAATAAAATAAGGCATTGTGTCCATCTCTGACAACAACAAAAAAATTTAAATAAACTATCAAAGAAAAAAAAAAAAAAGAAAGCCATGGCAGATGAGGAGGAACAGAAGTAAGGGGTCCACAAGGTTCTCAGTGGAAGCTGCAAGTCAAAGGCAGTGGAGCATCGTCCCAAGGCTTTGTGCCTAGACAGCAAACTAGCAAACTTCCAAACCCCAAGGAGAAATAAAGATGTTCTCAGACATAGAAAAGCTGAAAGAATTCATTACCAGCAAACCTGCTCTATAAGAAATAGTAGTGGTAATCCTTCAGGAAGAAGGAAAATACTAAGTGGAATTGTGAACATCCTCAAAGGAATGAAGAGTATTGGAATTGGTAAACAGATGGAAAAATAGATCACATTTTCTTATTACTTAGCCATTTTTAAAAGATAACTGATTCTTTAAGCAAAAGTAATAATATAATATTGGGTTTATTACATATATAAAAGTGTAAGGTAGCCAGGTGCACTGGCACATGCCTATAATCTCAGTGACTCAGGATGCTCAGGCAGGAGTCTTGTAAGTTCAAGGTCAGCCTCAGCAACTTTTCAAGACCCTGTCTCCAAATAAAAATAATAATAATAAGGACTAGAGATATATCTCAGTGGTAGAGTACCCCTGGGTTCAATCTCAGTACTGAAGAAAAAAATATGTAAGGCAACATCATCTAATAGTAGGAAGGAAAGAAATGGGACTATACTACTTATTCTATCTGTAAAGTAGATTAATGTCACTCAAATGCAGAGTGTGAGCCGGGCACAGTTGTGCACACCTGTAATCCCAGTGACTCGGGAGGCTAAGACAGGAGGATCATGAGTTCAAAGCCAGCCTCAGCAACAGCAAGGCACTAAGCAACTCAGTGAGACCCTGTCTCTAAATAAAATACAAAATAGGGTTGGGGATGTGGCTCAGTGGTTGAACGCCCTGAGTTCAATCCCTCTGTATCCCCACCCAATAAAATGAGGAGTATGAAAAGTTAAAGATGTATATTATAAATCATAAAGCAAATACTAAAATAACAATGCTGAGAATACAGCTCATAAATCAAAACGAAGGTGATACATTAAGTGGTTAAAAATAATCTTAATTTTTTAAACAGAAAAAAAGAGGAAAGTGGAATAAAAGAACAGATAAGACAAATAAAAACTGAATAACAAGATGATAAATGTAAACTTAGCTATGTCAATAATTATATTACTTGTAAATAGTCTAACTCTAAGCTTCCCCCCAAAAAAGAATTTCAGTTACAAAGACACAAAGAGATTTAAAGTAAAAGAATGTAAAGAGATATATAGACGCAAATAGGTAAAAAATAAAAGAATCTTAAAAAGATATATTCTGTTAACCCTAGTCAAAAGAAAACTGACAGCTATGTTAATATCAGACAAAGTAGATTTCAAAGCAAAACAAAAAAATCTATATTGCCAGGGATAAAAGAGATAATATCATTCACAATTTAAAGGGTTCAATTCATCAAAAGTATATAATAATCCTAAGTGGTAAGTATATAATAATCCTAAATGGTTAGTATATAATAATCCTAAATGCATTATGACAAAGTTTCAAAAGAAGCAAAGAAGAAATAGATATATCATAGTCAGAGATTTCAAAACCCCTCCCTCAGTCACTGACAGAACAAATAGACAGGAAATCAGTTAGGATACAGATTGGAAGAATACTATCGGCCAACTTGGCTAAATTGACGTTTATAGAGCACTTCCTCCAACAGCAGAGTGCACATTCTTATGAGCATCCATGGAGCATTTACCAAGATGGACCGTATTCTAAATAGACAAGTATCAATAAATCTAAAAAGGATTCAAGTCCTACAGAGTAATTCTTTGACCACAAAAGAATTAACATAGAAATCGACCTACATGAAAAACCTCCCACATAATTTAAAACTAAATAACCCATTTCTAAATAACCCATGGGTCAAAAAATATATATAAATGATAATTAGAAAGTATCTCTTTAGCTAAATGAAATTGAAAATACAACATATCAAAATATTACTTATGGGAAATTTTTAGCACTTTATGTCTACATTAGAAAAGGTCTAATATCAATGACTTTGATTTCACTTTAAGACACTAGAAAAAGAAGAGCAAATCAAAACTAAAATTAGCAGGGGAAAAAAACAGAAAAGGAAAGATCTGAGCAAAAATAAATGAAATAATAGAGGACATGGACACAAACCCAAATAAATACAATTTTCTCATACTAGACAAAGGTTCCAACAATATGCAATGGAGAAAAGATAGCCTCTTCAACAAATGGTGCTGGGAAAACTGGAAAACTATATGCAATAGAATGAAACTAAACCCCTATCTCTCACCCTACACAAAACTCAACTCAAAATGGATCAAGGACCTCGGAATCAGACCAGAGACCCTGCATCTTATAGAAGAAAAAGTAGGTCCAAATCTTCAACTTGTTGGCTCAGGATCAGATTTCCTTAACAGGACTCCCATAGCACAAGAAATAAAAGCAAGAATAAACAACTGGGATAGATTCAAACTAAAAAGCTTTCTCTCAGCAAAGGAAACTATCAGAAATGTGAAGAGAGAGCCTACAGAGTGGGAGAATATCTTTGCCAACCATACCTCAGATAGAGCGCTAATTTCCAGAATCTATAAAGAACTCAAAAAACTCTACACGAAGAATACAAATAATCCAATCAACAAATGGGCTAAGGAAATGAACAGACACTTCACAGAAGAAGATGTACAAGTAATCACCAGATATATGAAAAAATGTTCAACATCCCTAGTAATAAGGGAAATGCAAATCAAAACCACCCTAAGATTTCATCTCACCCCAATTAGAATGGCGATTATCAAGAATACAAGCAACAATAGGTGTTGGCGAGGATGTGGTGAAAAAGGAACACTCATACATTGCTGGTGGGGTTGCAAATTAGTGCAACCACTCTGGAAAGCAGTGTGGAGATTCCTCAGAAAGCTTGGAATGGAAACACCATTTGACCCAGCTATCCCACTCCTTGGCCTATACCCAAAGGACTTAAAATCAGCATACTACAGAGATACAGCCACATCAATGTTCATTGCTGCTCAATTCACCATAGCCAGATTGTGGAACCAACCTAGATGCCCTTCAGTTGATGAATGGATAAAGAAACTGTGGCATATTTATACAATGGAATATTACTCCGCAATGAAGAATGATAAAATTATGGCATTTGTAGGCAAATGGTCGAAATTGGAGAATATCATGCTAAGTGAGATAAGCCAATCTCAAAAAACTAAAGGACAAATGATCTCGCTGATAAGCGGATGAGGACATATAATGGGGGGTGGGAGGGGCTAGCATTAGGTTTAGGGTTAGGTTTAGAGTTAGGCTAAGGAGAGCAGTAAGAATGAAGGAAAGAAGGACTGTGTAGAGGGAAAAGAGGGGTGGGAGGGGTGGGAGGGGTGGGAGGGGTGGGGGGGAGGGGAAAAATATAATAAACATCATTACCCTATGTAAACGTAAAAAAAATAAATAAATAAAAAAAAAAAAAAAGAAGTCAAAAAAAAAAAAATAAAATAAATGAAATAGGAAACAGAAAAACAATAGAGAAAAATCCATAGAACTAAAAGGTGATTTGGGGGAAGATAAACATAATTAGGAAACTTCTAATCAGAACAATTAGGAAAAAAAGAGAGATAAAAGACAAAAACTACTAAATCAGGAATAAGATGACACCACACATTCTATAGATATTAAAAGCATGATAAGGGACAATTATATACAACTTTATGCCAACACATTTGACCACTTAGATGAAACAGACAAGTTCCTTGAGAGATGTAAGCTAAGTTCATTAAAGAGGAAATAAATAAACTGAATAGCTTTATATCTATTAAAGAAAGTGAACATATAATCACAAACCTTCTCATAAAAAGAAACCTCAGGCTTAAATGGATTCACTGACAAACTCCACCAAATAGAGAAATAATACCAAATTTATGAAGTCTTTCAGAAACTCAATAGAAGAGGATACTTTGCAAATCACCTTCTGAAACATTAGTGATTGCAAAGTCAAAAACATTACAAGAAAAGAAGACAGACTATAATCCTCAAGTACTAGATGTAAAAATGTTAAAGAAAATTTTAACAAATCAAATACAGCAATATATGAAAAGTATAATACATTGTGATCATGTGGGATTTAGACCAGGATTAAAAATTTTGTTTAACATTTGAAAATCAACACAATTTACCCTACTAAAAACTAAAAATGACAAAATATCTCAATAGATGTAAAGGAAGCATTTGATAAGGTCCACATTTCTTCCTGAATTAAAAATGATAATTTCAGCAAACTAGGAATATTTTCAGACTATAAGAAAACTTAATCTGATAAAATGTGCCTAAAACTTGAAGATACCTTCAGACTTGATGGTGAAAGTCTAAAACTTTCCAGTTCAATCAAGGGCATATGAAGTTTGTCTGCTCTGTGTCTATTCCACATAGCATTAGTTGTAATAAAAGAGGCAAGAAAGGAAACAGAATAGGGGGAAAGGAAGAAATACAACTGTCTTTATTTGCAGGTAACATGACCATCTATGTAGAAAATCTGATAGATTCTCCAGAGGTCCCCTAGAACTGAAAGAGTTCAGAAGGTTACAGGATTCAAGACCAACATTGAAAATAAATTTTATTTATATATACTAGCAACAATCAGAACTGAAGTGTAAATGCAATACCACTTACGACAGCATCAGAAATGCTAACTACTTTAAGGATAAAAGTAACTAAATACTTGAAAAACGTGTGCACTGAAAACTACAAAGCATTACTAAGAGAAATTAAAGATGATCTAAAGAAACTGGGAGGCAGGTGCTACTTGATCAACTTTGAAAGACTTAGTATTATGAAGAAGTCAATTCTCCAATTTGATTTATGGATTCAATGTAATTCAGGTAAAATATTTGATGTCTGTTCATTAAAATCAACAGGTTGATTTTAAAATTTATTTTAAAAAAGTGAAAAAGGACCTTTAGTATATCCAAAATAACTTTGAAAAGGAACAAAGTTGAAGACTAACATGTCCTGATGTCAAAACCTATTTTAAGGCTATGATAATCAAGATAGTGTGATACTTGCATAAAGATAGACACAGCTCATGGGAATAGAGTCCAGAAATGGACCCATATTTATATGAACATTGAATTTTTTTAAGGCTCAGTTCCCTCCTTTCCCAGTTTCTTTCTTTTTCTTTTCCTTATTTGTTATTTTTAGTTATACATGACAATAGAATCTACTTTGATATGTTTATGTGAACTTGGACTATATCTTATTTTATTCAGGATCCCAGGCTTGTGGATGTACGTGATGGTGAGATTCACTGTGGTGAATTCAGACATGTACGTAGGAAAGTTATGTCACCTTTATTCCACTGTCTTTCGTGACTCTCCCCTCCTTTCATTCCTTTTATCTAATCCACTCAACTTCTATTCTGCATCCCCACTTTACCTCTTTTGGGTTTAGCATCCACATATCAGAGAAAACATTGGGTTTTTAACAATGATGTAAAGGCTATTAGGAGAGAAAGTGTAATGTCTTCACTAAATGGTGCTGGGTTGATTGAACAGAAATGCAAAAAAACAAAGCACACTATGAACAAAAATTAATTTAAAATAGATTACAGAGCTAAATATGAAATGTAGTGGTACACAAAACTTCTAGAAAAAAATAAGAGAAAATCTTTTTGACTTTGGGTTAAGCAAAGATTTCTCAGAAAAGACAAAGTTATACAACGTAAAAGAACACAAATGATAAATAAGACTTTGTCAAAATGAAAACCTTTTGCCTAAAAAATCTTTATTATTAGAATGAAAAAACAGGCCACTGACGGGGAGAAAATGTTTGAAAATTGTATATCTTATAGAACACTTATATTCAGGATAAATAAAGAATTCTCAAAACTGGACAAATGATCCAGTTTTGAAAACTGGAAAAAATATTTGAAAGTGTGTATCACTAAAATAATAAATGTATGACAAATAACCATATTAAAATTTTTTAATATATTTAACATGGTAGTCACTAAGCAAATGCAATTAAAATCAGAATGAGATATAACCATATACAGATTAGAATGACTTAAATTTAAAGACTGTGATAAGTGCTGATGAGGGTATAAAAGAACCATTACTCTCATACCCTTCTGGCATAAATGTGAAATTGTATACCCACTTTGAAAAACAGTTTGGCACCCTCAGTTAGACACATACCTACTGTATGACTTCTAAGTTAAACATACACCTAGTGCATAACTCAGCCACTCCACTCCTGGACCTTTACCCAAGAGAAATGAAAGCATACGATCTTGCAAAGACTTGAATATGAGTGTTCAGAGGTTCTTTATTTGCAATAACGAAAAGCTGGAAACAACCCAAATGTCCTACAATGAACAAATTGTAGTACATTCATACAACAGAATACTAGCCAGGTAGACACAATAACGTGGATGAATCTTAAAGTAAGCATGCTAAATGAAAGTAGCCACACGCACACCCCAAAGAAGGTATCCCACTTATATAAACCTCTCAAAAATGAAAACGAGGGGCTGGAGCTGTGGCTCAGTGGTAGAGCGCCTGCCCAGCAGGTGTGAGCACTGAGTTTTATTCTCAACACCACATATAAATAAATAAAATGAAGGTCCATTGACAACTAAAAAATATTTTTAAAAAATGAAAATGAATCTCTAATGACCCAAAGAACACCAGGGGTTGCCTGGGGATGGGCGGGAAGCAGGTATGGGAAGAAGGGATTGCAATAGGTCACAAGGAAGTCTTGGGGAGTGATGGAAACATTCATTATATGACTTGATCATAGTCGTGGTTTTATGGACATACACGTATGCCAAAACTTTGCAAATGGTCAGCTTTCAATATATGCAGTTCATTTTCTGTCAATTAGATCTCAATAAATCTGTTAAGGATGTTCTGTTGCCTGACTGAGGTCTGTTCTACTCAGAATAAAAGGCAGATTAGAAAGTGTTAAAGATGAAGAGAGTTAAACCTTGATGCACCGAGAGGGACTGTAAGAGAACTCAGAAAAGAATAACTTTACCCTCCATAATTCAGTGTTTTGGGGTACCATCCATGAACCACAATAAACCACATTGTCCCCCAGCAATGTATGTATCAACCACTGTAGAGACACTGCACCAGGAGAACCATCGTACGAGTATAGAGTACAGCAGGTGGTTTCAGTTAATAAATCTTGAATTGAAACTTGTATCTGGAGCCTTGCTTCCTTTTGGCACAACAAGAATTCTAGACCACTGTTGCTTAAGTGAGCGACCCAAGATACCTTCTCAGATTCCTACTGAGCCATCCTGAGTGATTATGACTCCCTACAGTTTCTTCATACCCTAAAATTCTGCAGCTATCAACAGCCCATTGGATGTTCTGGCCTCATCCCCCAAGCCAGGATGCAATGCTTGGTTTCAAAGTAAGATGACAGAAAACTGTGAAAACATGTGAAATGCATTTGCCAAAGAAATGGAGGTCGAGTGAGACAGACAAGAGAATGTCCATGAGCAGTGCGGTAGCAAAATCATCAAGGCCAACTCTCCCCAGTCTGTGGCTGCCTTCAAAATGCACAAGGTATGCACTGATGCAGAATGGAATGACAACCTAGGTCACTGGGCTTCATTCCAGCTGTAGAAGGAAAGTGGTCTCCCCAAGCACAGGAAGCCAGCACTCCTCAAAAGATGACTCCAAAGCAGGAATCACAGCGCATGTGGAATAACGCAGATCAGTGTAAACAGGAAAACTGGCTGAGGCTGAGAAGATGGGAGATGGGAGGAGCCCTCCAGACTTATTTGAGCTGTGGTGCTCAGAATTGCTTGTTTT
The DNA here is from genome assembly GCF_902686445.1 of Sciurus carolinensis. Taxonomy (NCBI): domain Eukaryota; kingdom Metazoa; phylum Chordata; class Mammalia; order Rodentia; family Sciuridae; genus Sciurus; species Sciurus carolinensis. The sequence goes on along the minus strand of NC_062218.1, from coordinate 101,955,803 downwards.
ATAAAGACAGAAAATTCCAGATGTTTTATTAGTTTTCTACTGATGCCATAAAAATTGATGAGAATCAGTGCCTTAAAACAAATAAATCTATTATCTTACAGTTCTGGAGATCAAAAGTCACAGGTCTCCTGGCCTCAAACCTCGGTGCTGGCCGAGCTGCATTCCTTTCTGGAGGCTTCAGGGAGGAGTCTGCTTCCCTGTCTTCTCCAGCATCTAGAAAGTGCCTGCATCCCTTGCCTGTGGCCCCCTCCTCTGTCTCCAAAGCCAGAAACAGCAAGTTGAGGCCTCCACACATTGTGTCACTCTGTCCTTCTTCTGTCATCAGATTCCCCTGAACTCCAGTCTTCCCACCTCTTGCACTGTGAGGAACTCTGTGATTACATTGGGCTGAGGCAGAAAATCCATGACCTCTCCATCTCAAGATCCTTAACTTAAATCATGTGTTATGGGCTTCTGGGATTAGGGAGTGAAAATCTTTGGAAGGTTTTAATCTGTCTTTCATAATCATGGAGTCATTTGTATGTGTCCGGGAAAAGGAATAATCTCAGGATGCTACAAAAGGATTCCTGGGGCAGGAAGAAGGACAAAACTCTTTCATGGTGTCCTACAGAAAGGGCAAGAATATCAGGCAAGGGGAAAGGATTCTTGTCAGGGGGCCGGGGGGGCTGGGAGTTTAATTAGGAAATCACAGAGGAAATGGGAGATGAATTTGGATGGAGAAGGAAAAGGAAGAAAAGCCTGCTGAGAGGTACATGCCTTTTCAAGACTTTTCATCACAAACTCAGAATTGTCTTGGCCACTCCCAGTCTATGTTACCAAAGTTACCCAGACTCAGTTCATTTGATGGGGCCATGCTGTCCAGATAAAGACAGTGTGAGCAAGAGGCTGCCTGAGAGCTGATTTAAGGGTGAATTTAGACCAGGCTTGTTCACTGGTCCAGGCTGAAAACTCACCCTCTCCCCCTTTCTCTAATTCATCAATGGAATCCCAAAGGCACTCTATTCCTCACTTAGCATTTAGGTTTGGGGTCTATGAAAATACATGACTTCTCGGGATGGGACAGCACTTTGAGCTGTCATCGTTATAAAGAAAGGAAGACATTCTCTATTTTCTCAACTCTGTTTGATTTTCACCAGCCCCATGCCCCAGGGAGGAGGGGTTATAAATCTCTCACATTTCAAAACACTGCTCGCTTCATATTTACTGACCAATGGTGTCACTGTGACTGCAAAGGTTACACACCTGATGAACAGCTGTCCTTTCTCTATGCAGAATTTGTAAGCAGAGCCAGACTCCCTTTAAAGTCAGTTAGTTACCTTGTTCTGTCTTCCCATTCTTTCAGTTGAGCCTAACCACATCCTCACTTCAAGTTCCTTCAACTAGAGCCTGGCGGAATGTGGTAGGATCCCAAGATCTGGGGCAAGTGTTCCATCCCAGCTTACCAGGCCCCACTTCTCCATCTGTAGTTTCTCCCATGTCTCTTTGCACTTTCCCACCCTTACTCTTCCCTTGAGACTCTTCAAAGACACAAACTCTAAACACACAAACACTACACATACACACACACACACACACACACACACACACACACTGATGAATTTCCCTCCATACTAAGTACCTGTGAGACCCTGAACAAGGGGTAGTTTCTTCAGCTCTAACATCAAAATATTGGGATCTTATGGAATTGTTATGAGGATTAAATGAGTTTACATCTGATAGAATGGTTCTTGATAGAAAGTAAACATTCAATAAATGTTTGTATGTTTATTTGTTAGGAACCCTTCCTTTTGGCTTTTGTAACTCCTTTCTCTCTCCCCCATGAGGTTTCCTTAGGGATAGAAGCAATGTCATGGCTATCATTTAATCCCTAGCATTGAGTTAGTAGTCCCTGACACCCAGGCACTCAAAGAATGTTGAATGAATAAATAAGTCACTAGATGAGAAATGTACAGTGGCCCATATCTGAAGTCAAGTATAAGATGGGCTACACCTGAAGTCAAATACTTTATGTAAAAAGACTAAGTACAGCATTTTTTTTTTTTTGCTATAACAAAAGAGTAGATAGAGTAAGAGGAAACATACCAGATTGTTATCCTTAGCAGGTGAAATGATATATAAAATGTATTTTCTTCTTTCTGTTTTTCTGTTTTTTCTATGAGTGGATGGAAAGGAGCAAAGTGGGTATGTAGCAAGGCCTTCAGTGGGTGCAAAGGACTGGTCCCTGCTCTAATGTAAGAGATGCAGGATTTACCGTAGTGGAGATGTCACTGACTGCACCAACAGATGAACTTGGAAATTTTGGAATCTTTATGTGATGGAAATTTAATTCTTGCTCATGTGTTTAGAAGTATACGTGTGTTTGCATGTACACCATGGGGTCTTCAGGAACCCAGCCCCATGGAGTCTCTGCCATTCATACAGTGTTCCCAGGTCACGCTTGTCTCGGCATCTGGCTAGTGGACTGAGGGAAAGAGGTCATATGGAGGCTGGTCCTCCATGGTGTGCCTCTCTTCTGCCCACATCTCCTGATCTGAATTCAGTAACACTGCCACATCCAGCAAGGGGGACTGTGGAATAGCGTAGCCATGTGTCCCAACAGAAAGGGAAATGGGTTTGGTGCACAGGCTGTGAGTAACCTGCCTCCCTGCCTCACTCCAACACAACTCTGTTGACTCAGCAGAGTCCTGACTGTGCTCCCTCCTCAGGTCTCTCCTCCTTGTGCTGCTGCCAAAGTGATTGTTCAAAAAGAAATTGCACATCACTTACCTAACTGAGCTCCTGATCACTTATTGAAAAGAGTTAAATTCTCTGGAAAATAAATCTCAGTCCATAAACTCAAGTGCACAAATAATATTTCGGTCTATGATTAAATTCAATTTCAATCTGAGCTCACCTCCTGTGAGGTATTAGAAATGAAACCTAATTCAGAGGCTTGCCCCCAACTAATCTGAGGTGAAGTCTAAGTTCTGGAAGGCATCACCCAGCACCAAGGCTGTAGCTGGACATATGACTCTCAGTGGTAGTCTTAGAAGGGCTTTCTGAAAAAAAAAAAAAAAAAAAAAAAAAAAAACCAAAGCATTTTCAGTCCTTAAAACTCTCCAGGAAACCACATCTTGAGAATCTCATTCAAATAGTGAAAAGAGACAAACCAAGCCCAGCAATACAAAAAGAAAAAAAAAAAAAAAACCTAAAAAATAAGAAAATGAGATGTGATTGTGGGCACAGAGGTATGAAAAACATTTTAAAAGAACTCATGGAAAAAGCTGAAATCTCTTGCATATCTATCTTTATAGAATAGAAGATCAGCCTCAGAAAAGAATTTAGCTAGAAAGCTAATATATAGTGCAAAAAGAAGCAACAGCATATATTTAAATGGTTTTTACTGGTATATTAAAAATCCTTATTTATAGTTAAGTATCATATTTATACATCTGTACAGTTCCATTCAACCCAAACACAACTTGCACTTAACTTTTAAGCAATCAAAATAATTCCAACAAATGATGTGAAGATGTATCTGCTTTACTAAACTATAATCAAATGTAAGAAGGAAAAGGATGTATACAGATATAGAAATAGCAAAAGTGTTCCATCCAAAGGGATCCTTCATTTTATATATGGGGAATCTGGGATCTGGAATCTGGGATTCTTCTAACCAGAATCATTATTCACTTCTTGGGTTCCACATCTGTCTGTGTGTTATGGGTTAAATATGAGATATCCCCAGAAAACATCCTTTATTTATGCAGGAATGCTCAGACATAAAGGTTTTGGATTGCAAGAACTGTAACCCATTCAGTCCATCCTAGTTTGAACTGCCAGGGTGGTAACTGTAGGCAGGTTGAGTGTAGCTGGAGGAGGTGGGTCAGTGGGGGAATGCCCTGGAAGTGTGCAGCATCCCTGTGACCCCTGCCCCTTTCCCTCTCTTTGTTTTCCTGTTGCGATGAGGAGAGAAGCTTTCCTCCACCACACCCTTTCATCATGCTGTGCTGCCTCAACTTGGACACAGAGCCATGGAGACAGCAGTCAATGGACTGAGACTTCTGAAACTATGAGCCCAAATAAATTTCTCTCCCTAAAGTTGTTCTTGTCAGGTATTTTGGTTACAGCTACACAAAGCCAACTGAAACACCATGGCTAATGCTGTTTTCTGCACACACTTATTGTGATGGCTAATTTTATGTGTCAATGTGACAGGGTTAAGGGATTCTGGGGTGTGTTTGAGAATATTTCCAGAAGAGATGCATCTGAATTAGTAGAACAGCAAAAGATGATCTGCCTTCATCAACAAGCATGGGTATCACCCAGTCTATTGAGAGCCTAAAGAGAACACAAAGGTAGGAGAAAGGTGAATTTGTTCTCTGCTAGAGCTGTGACACCCATGTTCTGCTGTCCTTGGACATGGACCCTTCTGGTTCTCAGACCTCCAGATTTTCACTGAGTTATGTCTCTGACTCTTCCAGGTTCCAGCTTGCAGACAGCAAATCAAGAGAGTTCTCAGCCTCCTAATCATATAAGCCTATTTCTCATAATAAATCTCCCTCCTTCTGTCTTTTTGCATGTCAGTTGCCTTTGGAAATGACCCCTCCTCAGTACGTGGTGTCTTGGGAGGTCCTGTATATTGTGTGGTCATTCCTTGGTTGAGGAGAACACATGTGATCCGTATAATGCTCAGAGTTCCTCTCCTGGAGATTCTGATTTCATCTTTGGGTGAGTAACACAAAGTTGAGAAGCCAGTTGCCAATTTATCCAGTGATGACACCCTAAGAGACTATTACTGCTCTCTCCCAAAATAACAAATGTATCCTTAGTTGCCATTTTTCTGAGAACTGATTATTTAGCTTCCCCTCCAATTTGATGTGTCATCTCAGATTCTTCCAGTAAACTCCTTTTCTTCACCTAAGTTTGTTAGGATTGGTTTTGTTTACCTGCAGTCAACCTGAACTGAGAAAACATTCATTTAGCAGTCTGATTGATTAACTTCCACTTAATTGACTTATTTATTTTGCAGTACTGGGGATAGAACCCAGGACCTTGGGTGTACTAGTCAAGTACTCTACCATTGAGCTACATCCACAACCTTACTTGGCTTTTTATTAACCAAGTACTAACTAGGGTTTAAGCACAATACTGATCACTAACAGTTGTTTGCCTGACTCCAGAACCCCCAGACTCTCCATTGATCTCTAAATTTACCAAGCACTATAGTATTTGTTCCCAAACCTTTTATGCTATTTGTACATATTATAGTAATCATGCAATGTCATTAAATGTTAACCAAACCCAAGAAATGCAAAAGCAAAAACACTTGTGAAAACTGAGTTGAATGTTTGGGGTCTTGGTAAAGGTAAGCAAGTAAAAAAATGTTATAAATTAGTTGCATAGGTTAAGAGGATTGTCAAATAATAGTACAAAATAGTAAAGTTCTAAGAGGATATTTTAAAAAATCAGATTGCTTCTAATGACGGTTAAGTTCTTGCTCCCCATTAAACCAATCAAAAGTAGACATCACAGAGAGTTTCTAATGATTAACTCCAATCAGCAGAGCCCCCCCTGCAAACCCTTACTTAGTCTTATGAAAAAAATTGGAAAACAAATGAATATTTACAGTAAATTAAAATATTTTAGGTATATATTATTTCTTATGATTTCTTGGTTTAAATATGTTTCTTCAATTTAAGTGAGTGACAAATTGAATAGGAGGACTTTGTATAAAAAAAAATAAGAGGGACACTATAAACTTGTATCTATTCATGTGTTAGTATTCAGTGGTACTGGTCCATCTTGAACTTAAGAATATTTTCCAGTTCTTTGCCTCTCAAAAGATAAGAACTGCAATATATCTGAATGATTATCTAGTTCCCATCTTTTCTTTACAAATTGAAAAATGGAAGCCCAACAGGGGAAGTGACTATGCTGAGTCACACAGTGGTTTGCAGCAGAGACTGTGGTTTCACGGCAGAGCTGGGACAATGACCTGGGTCTCCGTAATGTAGGAGCTCATCCTGCAGTGGAATTTGGTCCAAAGGATTTGATTCACTAATTTTTTTCTTGGTAGACATAGTTTAAGTACAAAAAAGAAATTATAACAAAACAACATGAAATAAATCATAAGGCCATTTTAGAAATAATATGTAGTCAAAAAGATATGAAGGTCATTATTCAAATGTTTAGAAGATATTAATGAATTACTCTGGGAACCCTGAACAAATCAGAGTTAATTCATGTGCAGCATTTCAATCATCCAAATACTGATGAGGGACCACACTTTTCCTGGTCTTTCTTCTCCTGTGTCACACGGAGTCTCACATTCATAACTTACTTACCTGATGCAGGTTTATAAATAAAGCAAGAGAGCTTCCTTTTATAGCCAAAGTCCAGACTAGCAAGATCTTCTCCTTTATTATCCCAGACACAAAGATGTCCTTTATCCCAGAGTAGATGTGTGTATGAAGGTTAGCAATCAAGTAGGTCAAGAAGGCAGAATTGGCTGGATCTACTTTCCACTGACTGTGAAAATTGAATTGCCTGTGTTTTTATCAGGACTGACAAAATTGAATGATGGTTTAGTGTTGGGTAGTCAAGGACAAATAGAGGGTGTCACCCACCTGTAATGAGAATGCACGCCATGTTGGATGCATGCTGCAGGATCATCAACCCTCGGCTTTCCTCCTCCTCCCTTTTCTCTGAGGATAGTTGCCATATTTTGTCTCACGCCCCTCTCAAAGAGGGACAGAGCTGCCCAAAATCACAGTTTTAATTAGTTCAACTACTAGAGTTGACCTGAATCTAATTTATTGAATTAATTAATCTAATTTATTGAATTGTAGACACTACAAAAATTCTGAAATACTTCACTGAAGTTCACCATTAAAGATGCAGTGACCTCATTTAATCAAAACATTCTATATATTTGGTGCTTCTAATATTTTAGGGATCATACATTCCTGTAAGTAATTAGAATTCAATAGACCTAATTGTTCATTATAGGAAGCTCAAAATACATAGTATTTATTCTAAAAACTTCTTTGTATAATTAAAGAGTGTCACATTTTAGCATTTGATCTTTCTTATTATCTCTATACTCAGCTAATAAGTTTTTAATTAAAAATCATCTCATGTGATACTTCAGTGTGTTAAGTGAAACAAGCAAATCTTTGATATTTGTCATTAATTGTTTGAGAAGGCAGAGACTCTATTATGCAATTTACTGAGTATTCATCATCTGCAGCTCTGTGTATTGATAACAGCAATGGTCCAGTTGATTTTTTTTTTTCTGGAAAGTATTCAATAAACCCATGGTCAGGAAGGACCTTTGAGTACAAACAGTTTTGGTTTGTGAGTGCAGTCATACTACTATCTGGGGGAGTCACACTCATGTCCCTTGCAGTGGAATTGGAGGGTTAGGCAGGATCCGCCCTAATGGTCTTTCATAGCCCTGACTTTGTGATGAAGGATGGGCTCTGGACTCCACAGTGTTTGGTTTTGAGTCCTTGATCTACCACTCACTTACTGAATGACATTAGATAGGTCCCTCTTCAATCATCAGTTTTCTCATCTGTTAAATAGGAATAATCATATTATTAAACTTATGAAGATTAAATGGGATAATTCATGTCCTTGGACCAATTCTTGTCATATAGTGAGTGCCACCACCTCCCCACAAACAACTAATATCCCAGCCCTCAAGTAAATATAGTGCATTAAAAGGAGACTTTACACATTGAGAAGGAGCCCAGGCTACTGGTCACAGTTCTGCAATTAACTGACTTTGATCCTGAACAAACTGGTCTTTCCAAGGCCCTTGATTTTGCATCTGTGAATGAGGAGGTTGGACTGGCATTGCTGATGCCTAGAATCTATTCATTTATAACCTCTAGAGGTGAGACTTGAGTGCTCCTGGCAATTCCGAAGTATATGTTTCTATCTAGGTAAACTCACCTCAGCCCAAGGATGTGGGTTAAAACGACAGCTACACATTGTCTCGGACAATGTGAAAGTTAATTACAGATAATATAAACTTCTGATATTTCTATAGCGAGAAACATTACCCTAAGTAGGAAAATCATGGGAGAAATACTTGGACCTCTCTCTTCCTGTACCCTCTCTGTTGCTCTTTCTCTCCCCTGAGCAGTTGAGTGAGTTGGGGAGAAGGGACTAGGCAGTGGGACTCAGTATGCTCCCTGTAGGAGCAGCCTTGCCCCAGAACATGTGCTCAGTGGCCTGCTTCCTAAGAGGCTACATCTGGCTCCCTCTTCCCTGGATGGGTAGGTGGGCTTAATTCCGAAAGAAAAATGTTGGCAGTTGCAGATCCAAGCTATTCCAACTTGAGTGCATCAGTAAACCTGGCGTTTTGATCTTTTGCTATCTCTTTTCCAATGATATATTTCTCAATGAGGTCTAAACCCAGAAGAGGAAGTGAACCATTATTTATGTGATCCCCAAAGTCCCAATAAATATATTCAGGTCTATTTGAATTGCTTAGAAGAAAAATGCTCAAGCCCAGTATGTCTTATTTACACTATGATGCAATTCCCTCACCAGGCCAGACCACAAGGATCCAAATTTTCCAAGGACCTATAAAGAGTATTCCTGGTTAAAAGGTGCGACTCTTCAGACTCCAGCAACCTTGCCACTGTTTTCTGAGCCAAACCTCCCTGGTTGAAGATTTTTTCATTGGAATGTGACTGCCTGTACAGTTCCAGCCTGCCTCAGCTGAAAGGTTCTCTGTTCCAGCTCTGAAATCCCAAGAAACTATCCATCTTGTTCTTATTTAAACATTCTGGCCCCTAAATAACTTGCAGGATGAAAGGGGGTCTTATTTCGGCTCTGCTTAGGCTATTTTGCTTGGCTATAAGTATGTTTTCTCTGTGTTCTTCTTCATCTCTTCCTACACAGCACTAATTAGAAATTTTTTCTGTTTCCTGACATCACATTAGTTGTTTGATCATCTCCAAGTCTCCCAGCAGTAGAGGTGATCACATAAATCATTGCCAGAGTAATTACATGTCCTTCCACTCTTTCTGCTGGTCCTTGCAAGTGGGTTGAGATAGGTTTGAAATTTTCTCATGAGGAACATATTAAGCTATCCAGATAATAAAAGTAGAGCCAGAGTTTGTTTCCCTATAAGAAAAATAAATGCCAAACTTCCCCTTGCATATAATTATGTGTGAACCAATGAGATACCTCTACCTTGGATGGTACACTAGAAGTAGAATTTAGGTCCCTTCTTAGCACCCCAGTGACACAGGTACTTGACAGTAATGAAGATATATATCTTTGAGCTATACAGCTGATGGCCCTGCCAGGCATCCATTGATTTCACAAATGGCTTCTTTTCCAGATTGTAAAAGGAACTGATAAGCCATTTCCTCTAATCACCACAGCACTTCAGGCGGAGCTGAGCCCTCTTTGATATTGATCTACCCTCTTCACTTCTGGCCCTCACACCAGCCCTAGGCAAGGCAGAAATTTCCTTTACAGCACTTCAAATCCCTCCGAACAATTCTGGCGAGGTCCAAAGCGCTGTGATTCTTCCCCCGGATTTTATTTTTCATAACACAAAAGCTCTTGAATCAGCTGTGGTCAAGGAAGATGATTAGATGGGGAAAGCCAAAGAGCAGGTGTCTGCCTCTCGTGCATTTTTAAAAACAGGGAGCTCACGCCCTACTGTTTCAAGAGTTATATTCTCCAGAGAACACCAGCCAGTGTTGTAGATGAAGCCAATAGGAATGATGTCTGAGTATAGAAATGCTTCTTTGGAGTTGTTTTTATTTAGATAGTATTCTAGCATGTATCCTAAAATATTCAAAAGCAATAGATTATTGCAGATGAAGTGCAGTTTTAAAATATTTTCTTCCATAAAACTAGATTGATATTGCTTTTTCAGGTTATTAAGACATGTGCAGTTGTGGGCAGGGGGGATGCCACCAAAAAGCCATGTTTAAGACCAAATCCAGAGCCAGCAAAGCAGCTTCCCAGATACAGAAAGTCCAGGAGAGCACATCGGCTCCACAAGGAGTTGAGTTGCTGGAGAGCAGTGACCAGAAGGTAAGTGTCTGGGATGTTTTCAGTGAAAAAACAATTAACATTTACAAAGGACTTTTAACAAATGCTAATGTGCCCACCACTCATAACCGTATTTTTCAATATTTACTTCAAGATCTCTTTTATTTAAAGAAATAGACCTATATTACAAAAAAAGTTAACATCTCTTCTTCTCCCCCTCCTTTTACCTCTCTCCAATCCCAGAACACGCTCACTTGAAATACAGAGTGTGTCTGATCCATGCTTATTAAATGACACTGCCACCATCAGGGATCCAAGGAGGTCTCCCCAGAACAGAAGAGACCTCTACTTGGACCTTCCAGTCCCTTGACAGGTTTTAGCAAAAAGAAAGAGCTTTATTAGAAAGTGGAAGGTAAAGATAGAATGCAGACCATCACAAGACCTCTCTTGGGGGCCCAGGTTGCTCCTTTAAAGGAAGCTTTGTGGACGCTGGCCTTGGGAAGGTACGTGGATGACATCTGCTGCTGAACACAGTTCTGGGATCAGGGGTGACAGGGTGTGTGTGGTGGTCTGTTCTCCCCAGGATCTTCAGGTTGACATTGCCTCTTCTATCTAGGGTTCAGAATGTGCCTATAAGCTTCTTAAAACACAACTCTCTCTTTGCTTTATCTAATTTGAAAATACAATAAGTAGTCTAACAGTGCACTTAAGCTTTAATCAAAATGAGACAATTTTCATAAATGAGTGAATTTACAGTAACTCTCAGATTTGTAGATTTCTCAGAAATCTGAGAGTGACAGGACTGGAGAAAAACACAGGTCTAGGGAATAAGACAGCTTGTGGAGCTTTTAACTCTATAACTACAGTGTTTTTTCTTTTTCCTTTTCTTTAGTGTGTGTATTTACTTAGGTCCATAGTGCTGTACAGCAATACCATGTGCACTATTTTAAATTTAAATAAATGATACCAAAACGTAACTTGCTTTTTCTCCTGCAATATTGTTTGCAAGATCCATCCTAGGGAAACATTCCTTTATTTCAATATTGCACAGCATTCCATCTTCATTAGTATATCACAGTTTACTAATCCCCACTCTCCTTCTGATGAACATCTGAATCATTTCCAATTTCTTGTCATTAAAAAGAACATTCTTTGGCATCTTTCTGTTATACACGTGAGCAATCTTCACTAGGATAGAGACGCAGGAGTTGAACTGAGGGTCTTGAGGCATGGGGGTATTTTCGTTTCTGCTTGACATCACCAAATCGCTTTCCAAATTGATCGTATTGATTGGATTTCCTATTGTCAGTGATCAGGAGTTTCCTTTTCCCACAAAAAATTCATATTAAGAAACTGCTTAAACCCTGCCAATTTTATAGTGGTGAAATGTCATCTTGTTTTTAGAATTTTTTATCTCTGGGTATTGGTAAGACTAAGAATCTTTTTATATACTTATTGACTTCTTGGATTTCTTCTGTGAAATTTCTCATATTTTCTGACTATTATTCTGTATAGTTGTCTTTATCTTATTGATTTATAAGCTCCTTAAGTTGCCTATTAATCTTTTCTTCTTGTCTTTTTCAAATGTATATTGCATTTACAAACTCCACCATGCCCTTGCCTTAAAAATTAATTGAGAAGAAACTTTTTAGTTTGAAACCATACCATTTATTGATTCATTTTACTTCTTGTGCTTTAGGAGTCTTGTTAAGGAAGTCAGATCCTAGGATGACTTGGTGAAGATTTAGACCTACTTTTTCTTCTATTAGGGTATCTCTTCTAGTGCCAAAGTCTTTGATCCACTTTGAGTTTCATGCAGGGTGAGAGATAGGGATTTAATTTCATTTTGCTACATGTGGATTTCCAATTTTCCCAGAACCATTTATAGAATAGGCAATCTTTTCACCAGTGAATGATTTTGGCACTTTTGACCAGTGTGATATAATTGCATTTAGGTGGGTTTGTCTCTGTGTCTTCTGTACCATTGGTCTACATGTCTGTTTTGATGCCAATACCATGCTGTTTTTGTTACTATAGCTCTGTAGTGTACTTTAAGGTCTGGTATTGTGACTTGCAACTGTATTCACTCTTCTTACTAAGGATTACTTTGGCTATTCTGGGTCTCTCATTTTTCCAAATGAATTTCATGTTTACTTTTTCTAGTTCTATGAAGAATGTCATTGAGATTTTAATAGGAAAGTGTGAAGAGAGAGCCTACTGAATGGGAGAAAACCTTTACCACCTACATCTCAGAGCATTAATCTCCAGGATATACAAAGAACTCAAAAAACTTAGCATCATAAAACCAAATAATCCAATCAATAAATGGGCAAATGAATTGAACAGAAACTTTGAAGAAGAAGAAATACAATTGATCAACAAACATACGAAAAAAATATTCAACATCTCTAGCAATTACAAAAATGCAAATCAAAACTACTCTAAGATTTCATCTCTTTCCACTCAGAATGGCAATTATTAAGAATATAAGTAACAATAAATGTTGGTGAGGGTGTGGGGAAAAAGGTACATTCATACATTGCTGGTGGGACTGCAAATTGATGCAACCACTCTGGGAAGCAGTATGGAGATTCCTCAGAAAACCTGGAATGGAACTTCATTTGACTCAGTTATTCCACTCCTGGTCATATACCCAAAGGCTTAAAATCAGCACACTATAGTGATGCCACCACATCAATGTTTATAGCAGCTCAATTCACAGTAGCTAAGCTATGGAACCAACCTAGGTGCCCTACAGCAGATGAATGGATAAAGAAAATGTGGTACATATATGGAGTGGAATATTAGTCAGCCATAAAGAAGAATGAAATTATGGCATTTGCTGGTAAATGGATGGAACTGGAGACTATCATGCTAAGTGAAATAAGCCAATCCCCATAAACCAAAGGCTGAATATTTTCTCTGACATGTGGATGCTAACTCACAATGAGGAGAGGTGGGGAATAGGGAAGAATAGAGTTACTTTGGATTAGGTAGAGGGGAGTGAAGGGAAGGAAGAAGGGGGTATGGGGGTAGCAAGGATGGTAGACTAAATCAGACATTGTTACTCTATATTCATACATGACTACACATACACGACTGGTGTGACTCAGCACCATGTACAACCAGAAGAGTGAACAGTTATACTCCATTTATTTATGATGTTTCAAAGTGCATTCTACTGTCATGCATAACTAATTAGAACAAATGAAAGAAAGAAAGAAAGAAAGAAAGAAAGAAAGAAAGAAAGAAAGAAAGAAAGAAAGGAAGGAAGGAAGGAAGGAAGGAAGGAAGGAAGGAAGGAAGGAAGGAAGGAAGGAAGAAAGAAAGAAAGATTAGTTGAAAGAGACAATCCACATGCTCTGGTTTCTTTTTTATCACTAAAATTTAATCTAAAGAATTTATGGGACAGTGATATTAAGAAATATACTGGTCTGGACATGGGGTTGCTCAGGAGAAACCATAGATGATGGGAGAAAGGTAGAATCTGTCATATGCTCTCAGGAGTACAATGTCATGTCCTAATCTGAATAGGTTTCTCCAGAAAATGATTAGGATTTTGATTGTCACCTCTCCAAGCAGTATCAGCCATGCTCTGAGAATTGCTCAGTCTTGGTTGCTGGCTGCTGATCTCATATATACAACATGTTCTTGGTTAGTTTTTTCTTTAAGGAAGGGGAGGCCACTGCTACCCACTGACCTGTAACCATGACTATAAGCATGCATGAAGGATATTATGCCTGAAATGTGTTGTTGCAGAATTAGAACACTGGATTTCCCTAAGCAAGGTCACCATTAAGTTTGTTAGACTGATTTTCAGAAGTGTTACTGTAAAAAAGCTGTAGTTCTAGAAATTCTTGAGGTCCTTTTTGTTGTTGATGATGAGAGGGGTCATTCTGCTGAAAATTATAGGATGACAATTCAATGATAAGTAAGTTCAACAAGTATTTTTTGAGTTACTGGGCAGAACCCACCCACCCTTTAAATGGAGGACGGGGTGTTGAATTTTATTTCTTTTCCTTGCCAATGGTAGGAAAAAAGAAATACACAACTTGCATTAGGAACCGCCTTCGCCCGCTGAATGACAAGCTTTCCAAGCAGCTCTTTGGGGAGGTTAAGGATCAGTGCAGGCCCATTAAAGGAAAAACCCGGAATGACTGACCTCTCCTCAATGTAGGGGAGCTCCTCCAAGATGCTGGATAACAGGACAGAGAGGGGACATGGACACACAGAGTGGGGGCAAAAGCTGGACACATCTGTTATAACAGCCAGGGAAAGGTCACTCCTGGTTCCACTGCCTCACAACACAGGGAATAAATGGTCCGGAGATAAAGTGGTTCTTCTGGACCTTCTCAGCCTTACATCTCCATTCCCAGCTGGCTGGTGGCATCACTGGACTCGTCATGGTAGCTCAGGTCAGACATTCCTCTAACCAAAACACCAAGCAGACTATCCTAACATGGCTTAGGGATATTAGGAATTGAGAACCCACACAGAACCTGCTCCCCAGACCCTACTTCAGATTTAATATCAACCTTAAATCAATCTCTTCATGCACAGGGATGTATAAACAACATAGAAACTATGAAAAGATTCTGCAAAACAAAGGTAGATAACCCTGAAATGAAGGAATGGAGAAAGAGCATCTGCCTGGGGGGTCGGGGTGGGAACCACTATATTAAAACAGAAACAAAGTTCAGATAGTATCCACTTTGTGACACTAATAAAATTCAATAAAACAGCCTCTGAGACGAAGGAGAAAGATCGGATCACAGTCTTATGCTGAAAAATAAAGGTGACTGGGTACACAGTGAGAAATAGGAAGAAACTAATATTACACTAATTAAAATTTCACACTGTGTCACAGTCAATAAAGAGTAGAATTGCTACTACAGAAACTGAGTTAGTTACAGAAGAAGATGGACTCGCTCTCTCAGATTAAAAAGACAGATGAAAATGAGAGAAAAATAGATGAAATCAAAATAAGAGTTAAACATAATGGACAATATTTCCCTTGCAGACCAAAGGTGTTCGTCACATAGCAAGCAGAATTGTTGGAATGAAATCAGCACTTAGTCAGATCCTGGCTCAATGTCTGAATTTCAAGATAAAGTAATTTCCCATACTTTAGAAAGTGGGGTTGAGTTTACAGGGGGACAAGGAACACATATAAAGGGGGAAATCACCTCAGACACCTTCTGCCCAACATTGAAAGCCAAGAAATAGGATAGATTTTTTAAAAAATTCAAGATATTATGTTTACAATAAAATAATAAAACCCCACAGACTTCTGAAGATGAAAGTTCTCAGACCAAAAAGAGAAATATACTCAAAGAACCCAAGAATGAGTAAACTAGTTAACAAGTTACTAAGAAAGCCTAATGTCATTTCAATGTGCAACTGTTTCTGTAGTTGTTTTGTATGCATTATTACAAAATGGGATGGAAGCGTAACAATTCTGAAAAAAATAAAATATATCATGATTTATAATCATAAATTGAGTCTAAGGTCTCAGAATAGGTAAAGAAGAGAAGAAGGACATTGGAGTAGAGAAATTAGTGGATTTCTGAATTTTTATGAGGAGACATAAATTATAAGGTTTCATACATGATGTTGATAAACACATTTTATTAAATTTAAGGATATTAAGAAAATTCATACCAAGGTATATGACCTTTACATTAGAGAAAAAACATGAAAAGATGAATGATACTTTCTGTTTACCATCAACCCTGACCCATCCAAAGTCTACTGTAATTAAGAATATTAAGTCACACTCTGTTATTTAGAGTTGGAAACCACAATGGGGGCTTTGGACACGTGTCTATGAAACCACAGATAGATACCCTCCTCTCTTTGTGAAGGGAGCCTCTATTTCTCTCTTCTAGAGCTCTCTGCTGAGGATGTCCTGCTAGTTCTCTCCTAATAACTGTTCACATTCTGTCCCTTCAGATCTATATCTATGTGCATTGTTAGTTGCAATTTTCAGAATTGTAAAAGAATCACATCTTTGGAATAGGAATGGAAGTGCTCTAAAAAAAAATAGATTACCAATAATTTATTAAAATCATTTCATTCAGACAAAAGTGATACCCATTACTGCTATTTTGTAGAAGACACAACAAGCCCTAACCCAAAGCCTTCATTATTTATATAGTTTCTACTTGTCTTTTATTTTGTTATTTTTTAAAATTTTACTTGTTATTTTTAGTTACATTTAGTAGAATGTATTTTGACATATCATATATGCATGGAGTATAACTTCCCATTTTTGTGGTTGTACATGATGTGGTGTAACACTGGTCATGTATTCATATATGAACATAGGAAAGTTATGTCCTATTTATTATACTGTCTTTCCTATTCCCATTCCCCTTCTTTTCCCCCCCATTCCACCCTGTCCAATCTGATAAACCTCCCTTTCTCCCTCCACTCCTTCCCCATCTATTGTGAGTCAGCATCTATATATCAGACAGAAGATTAGGCCATTGTCTTACGGGGATTGACTTATTTCACTTAGCATAATAGTCTCCAGTTCCATCTGTTTACCAGCAAATGCTATAATTTCATTCTTCTTTATGACTGAGTAATATTCCATTGTGTATATGTACCACATTTTCTTTATCCATTCAGCTGCTGAAGGGCACCTAGGTTGGTTCCACAGCTTAGCTATTGTGAATTCAACTGTTATGAACATTGATGGAGCAGGATCACCATAGTATGCTGATTTTCCATCCTTTGGGTATATACCCAGGAGTGGGATAACTGGATCGAATAAAGTTCTATTCCAAGTTTTCTGAGGAATCTTCATACTGCTTTCCCGAGTGGTTGCACCAATTTGCAGTCCCACCAGCAATGTATGAATGTACTTTTTCCCCACATCCTCACCAACATTTATTATTACTTGTATTCTTGATAATTGCCATTCTGACTGGAGTGAGATGAGATCTCAGTGTAGTAGTAATTTGCATTTCTCTGATTGCTAGAGATGTTGAATATTTTGTCATATATTTGTTGACCTATCATATTTCTTCTTCTGTGAAGTGTCTTTTCAGTTCTTTTACCCATTTATTGACTGGGTTATTTGGTTTTTGGAAGGAAATATTTTGAGTTCTTTATATATCCTGGAGATTAGTGCTCTACCTCGTGTGCACGTGGTAAAGATTTTCTCCCATTCTGTAGGCTCTCTCTTCACATTCTTAATTATTTCCTTTGCTGTAAAGAAGCTTTTTAGTTTGATACCCTCCCATCTATTGATTCTTGATTTTACTTCTTGCATTTTAGAGGTCTTTTTGAGGAATTCAGCTCTTAAGGCAACATGATGGAGAACTGGGCCTACTTTTTCTTCTAGTAGGTGCAGGGTCTCTGATCTAATGCCTAGGTCTTTGATCAATTTTGAGTTGAGTTTTGTGCAGGGTGGGAGATAGAGGTCTAATTTCATTTTACTGCATATGGATTTCCAGTTTTTCCAGTACCATTTGTTGAACAGGCTATCTTTTCTCCATTGTATGTTTTTGGCTCCTTTGTCTCATATGAGATAACTGCATTTAAATGGGTTTGTCTCTGTGTCATCTATTCTGTACCATTGGTCTACCTGCCTATTTTTGTGCCAATACCATGCCATTTTTGTGACTATTGCTCTTTAGTTTAGTTTAAGGTCTGGTATCCCTAATTTTTCTAATGTTTTGAAAATGAGTGAATGCTGCATTTTGTCAAATGCTTTTCCTGTATCTATTGAGATAATAGTGTGATTCCTGTCTTTCAGTCTATTGATGTGATGAATTACATTAATTGATTTCTGTATGTTGAACCAACCTTGCAACCCTGGAATGAACTCCACTTGATCATGCTGCACTATCTTTTTAATATGTTTTTGTATGTGATTTGCCAAGATTTTATTAAGAATTTTGGCATCTATGTTCATCAGAGTTATTGGTTTGGAAATTTCTTTCCTATGTGTCTTTGTCTGGTTTTGGTGTCAGGGTGATACTAGCTTCATAGAATGAGTCTGGAAGGGTTTACTCCTTTTCTATTCACGGAATAATTTGAGGATTGGTGTTAGTTCTTTTTTGAAGGTCTGATAGAACTCAATTGATAATCCATCTGGTCTTGGGCTTTCCTTTGTTGGTATGCTTTTTTAAAAATTTGTTCAAATTAGTTATACATGACAGCAGAATGCATTTTGAGTCATTGTACACAAATAGAGCACAATTTTTTATTTCTCTCATTTTACATGATGTAGAGTCACACCATTCATACAATCATACGTGTATACAGGTAATAATGTTTGTCTCATTATACCATCTTTCCCTGCCCCATACTCCCTTCCCCCCTCACTCCCCTTTGCCCAATCCAAAGTTCCTCCATTCTTCCCTAGCCCCTCCTCATTATGGATCAGCATCTACCTAACAGAGAAAACATTTGGCCTTTGATATTTTGGGATTGGCTTACTTCACTTGGCATGATATTCTCCAGTTCCATTTACTTACCATTAAATGCCATAATTTCATTCTTCTTTAGGTCTGAGTAATATTCCATTGTGTATATATACACCACAGTTTCTTTATCCATTCATCTGTTGAAGGGCATCTAGGTTGGTTCCACAGTTTAGCTATTGTGAATTGAACTACTATGAACATTGATGTGTTTGCATCATTGTAGTATACTGATTTTAAATCCTTTGGGTATAGACCGAAGAGTACAAAAAACTCAACTCAAAGGGGATCAAGGACCTAGGAGTTAGACCAGAGACCCGGTACCTACTAGAAGAAAAACAGATCCAAACCTTCATCTTGTCAATTTAGGACCTGACTTCCTTAACAAACATCCTAAAGCACAAGAAATAAAATCGAAAATCAATAAATGGTATGGATTCAAAGTAAAAAGCTTCTTCTCAGCAAAGGAAACAATCAATAATGCAAAGAGAGAGTCTACAGAATGGGATAAAATCTTTCCCGCACGCATACCAGATAGAGCATTAATCTCTGGGATATATAAAGAACTCAAAAAACTTAACACCAATAAAACAACCCAATCAATAAGTGGGCTAAGGAACTAAACAGACACGTCACAGAAGAGGATATACAACTGATCAACAAATATATGATAAAATATACACCATCTCTAGCAATTAGAGAAATGCAAATCAACACTACTGTAAAATTTCATCTCACTTTAATCAGCATCACAATTATCAAGAATACAAGCAAGAATAAATGTTGACGAGGATGTGGGGGAGAAGGCACACTCATGCATTGCTGGTGGGAATGCAAATTGATGCAACCACTCTGGAAAGCAGTATGGAGATTCCTTAGAAAACTTGGAATGTTGGAAAGTTTTTGATGGTGTCTTCTATTTCATTGCTTGAATTCGATCTGTTTAAATTTTCTATATCCTCCTGATTCAATTTGGGTAGGTCGTATATCTCTAAAAATATGTTGACGTCTTCAAGATTTTCTATTTTATTAGAGTATAAATTAGTTTCTCATTATGGTCTATTTCAATAGTGCTTATTGTGATATTTCCTTTTTTCATTGTGAATTTTAGTAATTTGAGTTTTCTCTCTTTTTCTCTTCACTAGTATGGTTAAGGGTTTATCAGTTTTATTTATTTTTTCAAAGAATCAACTTTTTGTTTTTTTGATTTTTTAAATTGTTTCTTTTGTTTCTTTCAATTTCATTGATTTCTATTCTGATTTTATTATTTCCTGTCTTCTGCTTTTGGTGGGGATTCATTAATTCTTTTAGGACTTTGAGATGTAATGTTAGGTTATTTATTTGTTGACTTTCTATTCTTTTAATGAATGGGATCAATGCACTTAGCCCTGCCTTCATAATGTCCCATAGATTTTGAGATGTTGTATCACTATTCTCATTTACCTTTAAGTATTTTTTTTTACTTCATTCCTAATTTCTTCTGTCATCCATTGATCATTCAATAATGTGTTATTTAGTCTCCAGGTTTTAGAGTAGTTTCTATCTTTTTTATTTTATCACTGATTTCAAATATCATTCCATTATGATCTGATGGAATGCAAGGCATTATCTCCACATTTTTGTATTTGCTAAAAGTTTCTTTGTGGTCTATGATGTGGTCTATTTTAGAAAAGAATCTGTGTGCTGCTGAAAAGAAAGTGTATTCAGTCATTGATGGGTGAAATATTCTATACATGTCAGTTAAGTCTAAATTATTAATTGTATTTTTTATTTCTATAGCTTCTTATTTAGTTTTTGTTTGGAGAATCTATCCAGTTGTGAGATAGTTGTGTTAAAATCACCCAATATTATCATGTTATGTTCTATTTGATTCTTGAAGTAGAGAAGGATTTCATTGATGTACATAGATGCTCCATAAATACTTACGATTGCTATGTCTTGTTGATGTATTTTTCCCTTAAGCGGTATTAAATGTTCATTTTTGTCCCTTCTGATTAATTTTCTTGAAGCCCACTTTACCTGATATGAGGATAGAAAACCCTGCTTGTTTATGAGATTCATGTGAATCATGTTTTTCCCCCATCGTTTCACCTTCAGCCTATGGATGTCTTTTTCTAGTAGATGTCTCTTGAAGACAGCATATTTTGGGTCTTGTTTTTTAATCCAATTTGCCAGTCTATGTCTTTTTATTGATGATTATAGGTTATTTACATCCAATGTTATTTTTAAGATGAGATTTTTATTCCCTGTCAGTTTTATTTATTTCTACTTTTCAATTTGAATTAGTTTCTCCATTGATTGACTGTTCTTCTAGTATAGTTTCTCCCTTTGCTGTTTTTCACATTTATTTTTCATTTCTTCTTCATTAAATACTTTGAGTATGTTTTGTAGACAGGCTTTCTAGTTGTGAATTCTATTGACTTTTGTTTATTAGGAAGACTTTTATTTCATTGTCAATTCTGAAGCTTAATTTTGCTGAGTATAGTATTCTTGGCTGGCATCCATTTTCTTTCAAAGTATGAAATATATTATTCCAAGACCTCCTTGCTTTGAGGGTCTGAGTTGAGAAATCAGCTGGATCCAGATTGGGTTTACTCTAAATGTGACATTGTTTTTCTCTGGCAGTCTTTAAAATTCTATCCTTATTCTGTATGTTAGGAATTTTCATAAGGATGTGCCTTGTGTGGGTTTGTTGTAATTTTGTACATTTGGGGTTCATTAAGCCTCCTGTATCTGATTTTCCATTTCATTCTTTAGTTTTGGGAAATTTTCTGATATTATTGTTTCATTTAAAAGATCGTGCATTTTTTTTAGTTTGTATCTCCAAGCCTTCATCTATCCCAATAAATCTTAAATTTGGTCTTTTCAGGTTATCCCATATTTCTTGGAAGTTATTCTCATGGTTTCTTATCATATTTTCTCCATGGTCTCCATCTTTATTTTCAAGATTATATATTTAGTCTTCATTTCCTGAAACCCTGTCTTCCAAGTGGTCTAGTCTGTTGGTGAAGTTTTCCATTGAATTTTTAATTTGGTTTATTGATTCCTTCATTTTGAGAATTTCTGCTTCTTCTTTTTTTTTTTCACAACCTCTATCTCTCTATTGAAGTGATATTTGACTTCTTGTGTTTTCTCGCTGAGGTTACTCCTTACATTGTCTTTTACCTAACAGATTAGTTTAGCAATGTACATTCTAAACTCTTTCTCTGACATTTCTTCTACTGTGGTGGTGATGGATTCTATTATTGAAGTATCCTTGTTTGGAGTCATTTGTTCCCTTGTTTTTCCATGTTGTTTGTGTGTCTACCCATCTAACAGTGTGGATGTGAGGCAGTTGAGTTTCCAGCCTATTGACTTATTTTGTCCCTAAAAGCTTCCAGTACCTCACCATTTGGGGAGAACAAACAATAAAAACAACCAATGCAAATACTACTCAGCATTAAACCACATAGTTCCTGCTATGACATCTACAATGTTGTCACAATAAACAGAAGTGATATGATCAGTTATTGCCTACAATAAAAACTTTAAGTTTGCAAAATGGTTTATAATTTTGAATTGTGAACAGGGAGAGAACAGAAGTATTGTAGGAAGTGATGATTATGAGGCAGGAGAGGATAGAAGTAAAAAAAATAGAGTAGGAGTGAAAAAGAGAACTTTAGATTGACTGTTAGAGGAAAAGAGAGAGATTCAGGGGAAACAGATAAGTTACAGAAAAATATATATATAAAGTAAAAATTTTAAAAATTAAAGAATACAAAATAAAACCTAAATATATTAATCACACTTTCTAGTCCTCAAAAAAGTGGTCCATGACAAATACCTGGTTTCAAAAATACTAGAAATTAAAAAAGAACAAACACCAAATATGAATATGCATAAATGTTCATGAACCATTAAGGTCACAATTAAGCAGAGTAAAGAATAAAGGGGGGGATGATTAGACAATTTTTCCCATTGGAGTTCAAAATTTCTCAACTTCCTTTCTCAGCAGTTAGCTGAGACTGTCTGGAGTAGGATGCCTGCTCCACCCTCAAGAAGGGGTTGCTAGGGTGACAGAGGTGATCACGTAGATGGGACTCCTGTAATAGTGTGCAGGCTGGGTAGGCTCCGGGCTCTTCATTGGATGCCAATAGGTGTGGAGATTCTTAATCAGGGCATTTCCAGGGCCCAGCAATTACTGGTCCACACCAGAAGACTGTACCCAAGGATCTCCCCTAGGTTCCATTCAAGTGGTGTAGGAAACAATTCTTAGTCTACTACATCACCTGAGGACCCCACATCTCCTGGTCTCAGTTTCAGTCTCCAAACTCAGTTTCTCCCTCCCCTGCTGTTTCAAATTCCTGACTGGGCACATATCTCCCAGCTGGCCCTCCAAACTGCCAGATTAGAAGGGGAGGGGATATCTGGTGGGTTTCTGCCACCAGTTGTCCCCTGTGAAAACCTGTCTCCACATTTGATTTTCTCCTGATCACTGAGACATACTCTATGTCGTGTAGTATGAGTTTGCGAGACCTGTATTTCTGGCCTGGCTCAGGTTTGCCAGGACTTGGCTCCTTCAGCTTCCAGTCCCTGCACAGCTGAAAATGTTTCTTCCCTCTATTCTCTGCTTGCTGTTCTCTCTGTCTCAGTCCTCCTAAAAATCCTTTAATTCCCTTATCCCTCCACCGTGCTCATGGAGGGACCCCCCTGGGTGGTACCTCCAGTCACATCGGCAGTTGTGGCACTGCAGATTTCTTCCTTATTTTATTATATCCAACCTCCTGAATCCCTGATCTGCTTTGAGTGTCCTGTATTAAATCCTCCCCCCTTTTTTATTTCATTCGCCCACCTTGCTAAAAAACTTCCTGTCTCTCTTCTTGGTTTCACTCCATGGAACAGCCAGGGAAGTGTCCTGCTCTATTCTGCCATCTTGAAATCGCCTTATCTATTATTATAAATATTATATAAGTTTCATGCTTAAGAGATAGTGATTTTGCAATAATTCCATTAAAAAGAGGGAAATTTAAATATAAGAAAGTGATTTAAAAACTGCACATTTCTATTCTTATGTGTTTTTGTTTGCTTTTATCTATATTTATAAAGGGAAATTATTTGAAGGTATTTATTTTTTATTGTAAACAAATGGGATACATGTTGTTTCTCTGTACATGGAGTAAAGGCATACCATTTGTGTAATCATAAATCTACATAGAGTAATGTTGGTTGATTCATTCTGTTATTTTTCCCTTCCCCCCACCCCTCTTTTCCCTCTATACAATCCTTCCTTCCTCCATTCTTGCCCCCCTCCCTAACCCTCACTCTAACCCTAAAACTAACCCCTCTCAAGCCCCATTATGTGTCATCATTCACTTATCAGCGAGATCATTAGTCCTTTGGTTTTTTGCGATTGGCTTATCTCACTTAGCATGATATTCTCCAATTTCATCCATTTGCCTGTAAATGCCATAATTTTATTATTCTTTATGGCTGAGTAATATTCCAATATATATATATACCACAGTTTCTTTATCCATTCATCAATTGAAGGGCGTCTAGGTTGGTTCCACAATCTGGTTATTGTGAATTGAGCAGCTATGAACATTGATGTGGCTGTATCTCTGTAGTATGCTGATTTTAAGTCCTTGGGGTATAGACCAAGGAGTGGGATAGCTGGGTCAAATGGTGGTTCCATTCCAAGCTTTCTGAGGAATCTCCACACTGCTTTACAGAGTGGCTGCACTAATTTGCAACCCCACCAGCAATGTATGAGTGCACCTTTTTCCCTACATCCTTGCCAACACCTGTTGCTGCTTGTATTCTTGATAATCGCCATTCTAATTGGGGTGAGATGGAATCTTAGGGTGGTTTTGATTTGCATTTCTCTTATTACTAGAGATGTTGAACACTTTTCCATGTTTGTTGATTGCTTGTAGATCTTCTCCTGTGAAGTGTCTGTTCATTTCCTTAGCCCATTTGTCAATTGGGTTATTTGTATTCTTGGTGTTGAATTTTTTGAGTTCTTTATAGATTCTGCAGATTAGTGCTCTATCTGAAGTATGATTGGCAAAGATTTTCTCCCACTCTGTAGGCTCTTTCTTCGCATTGCTGATAGTTTCCTTTGCTGAGAGAAAGCTATTTAGTTTGAATCTATCCAAGTTATTGATCCTTATTTTTATTTCTTGTGCTATGGGAGTCCTATTGAGGAAGTCTGGTCCTAAGCCGACATGTTGAAGATCTGGACCTACTTTTTCTTCTATAATCTGCAGGGTCTCTGGTCTGATTCCAAGGTCCTTAATCCATTTTGAGTTTAGTTTTGTGCACGGTGAGAGATATGGGTTTAGTTTCATTATGTTGCATATGAATTTCCAATTTTCCCAGCACCATTTGTTGAAGAGGCTATCTTTTCTCCATTGCATATTTTTGGCCCCTTTGTCTAGTATGAGAAAATTATATTTATTTGGGTTTGTGTCCGTGTCCTCTATTCTGTACCATTGATCTACCTGTCTATTTTGGTACCAATACCATGCTGTTTTTGTTACTATTGCTTTGTAGTATAGTTGAAGTTCTGGTATTGCGATACCCCCAGTTTCATTTTTCATGGGAAGGATTGCTTTAGCTATTCTGGGTTTCTTATTCTTCCAGATGAATTTCATGATTGCTTGTTCTATTTCTGTAAGGTACGTCATTGGGATTTTAATTGGAATTGCATTGAATCTGTATAGCACTTTAGGTAGTATGGCCATTTTGACAATATTAATTCTGCCTATCCAAGAACGTGGGAGCTCTTTCCATCTTCTAAGGTTTTCTGTAATTTCTTTCTTTAGTGTTCTGTAGTTCTCATTGTAGAGGTCTTTCACCTCTTTTGTGAGATTGATTCCCAAGTATTTTATTTTTTTTTTGAAGCTATTGTGAATGGGGTAGTTTTCCTAACTTCTCTTTCTGAAGATTCATCACTTATGAAAAAAAATGCATTAGATTTATGAGCATTGATCTTATATCCTGCTACTTTACTGAATTCATTTATGAGTTCTAAAAGTTTTCTGGTGGAATTTCCTGGTTCCTCTAAGTATATAATCATATCATCAGCAAATAGGGATAGTTTGAGTTTTTCTTTTCCTATTCATATCCCTTTAATTTCTTTGGTCTGTCTAATTGCTCTGGCTAGAGTTTCAAGGATGATATTGAGTAGAAGTGGTGAAAGAGGGCATCCCTGCTTGTTCCAGATTTAAGGGGAATGCTTTCAGATTTTCACCATTTGGAATGATATTAGCCATGGGCTTAGCGTAGATGGCCTTTACAATGTTAAGGAATGTTCCCACTATCCCTATTTTTTCTATTGTTTTGAGCATGAAGGGGTGCTGTATTTTATCGAATGCTTTTTCTGCATCAATTGAAATAATCATGTGATTCTTGACCTTAAGTCTGTTGATATGGTGAATTACATTTATTGATTTCCTTATGTTGAACCAATCTTGCATCCCTGGGATGAAACCCACTTGATCATGGTGCACTATCTTTTTAATATATTTTTGTATGTGATTTGCTAAAATTTTGTTGAGAATTTTTGCGTCGATGTTCATTAAGGATATTGGTCTGAAATTTTCTTTCCTTGATGTGTCTCTGTCTGGTTTAGGTATCAGGGTGACATTGGCTTCATAGAATGAGTTTGGAAGGGTTCCCTCCTCTTCTATTTCATGGAATACTTTGAAAAGTATTGGGATGAGCTCTTCTTTAAAGGTTTTGTAGAACTCGGCTGAGAACCCATCTGGTCATGGACTTTTGTTTGTTGGTAGGCTTTTGATGACTTCTTCTATTTCATTACTTGAAATTGGTCTATTTAAATTGTGTATGTCCTCCTCATTCAGTTTAGGCAATTCATATGTCTCTAGAAACCTGTTGATGTCTTCAAAATTTTCTATTTTGTTGGAGTATAGATTTTCAAAATAGCTTCTAATTATGTTTTGTATTTCAATCGTGTCTGTTGTGATATTTCCTTGCTCATTCCGAATTTTAGTAATTTGGATTTTCTCTCATCTTCTCTTTGTTAGTGTGGCTAAGGGTTTATCAATTTTGTTTATTTTTTCAAAGAACCAACTATTTATTTTGTCAGTTTTTTGTATTGTTTCTTTTGTTTCAATTTCGTTGATTTCAGCTCTGAGTTTAACTATTTCCTGTCTTCTACTACTTTTGGTGCTGGTCTGTTCTTCTTTATCTAGGGCTTTGAACTTTAGTGTTAGGTCGTTTATTTGTTGAGTTTTACTTCTTTTATTGAATGTGCTCCATGAAATAAATTTTCCCCTGAGTACTGCTTTCATAGTGTCCCAGAGATTTTGATATGATGTTTCTTTGTTCTCATTTACCTCTAAGAATTTTTTAATTTCCTTCCTGATATCTTGTGTTATCCATTCATCATATAATAGCATATTGTTTAATCTCCAGGTGTTGGAGTAATTTCTGTTTTTTACTCTTTCATTTATTTCTAATTTCAATCCATTATTATCTGATAGAATACAAGGTAGTGTCTCTATCTTCTTGTATTTGCTAACATTAGCTTTGTGGCATAATATATGGTCTATTTTAGAGAAGGATCCATGTGCTGCTGAGAAGAAAGTATATTCACTCTTCATTGGATGGTATATTCTATAAATGTCCGTTAAGTCTAAATTATTCATTGTGTTATTGAATTCTAGAATTCAGACCATTAATATTCAGGGTTATTATTGAGATATGATTTGTATTCCCGGTCATTTGACTCATTTTATTTATTTATTTATTTATATTTGACACACCTTGGTTCCTCCTTTATTTGACAGTTCCTTTAGGATAGCTTCTCCCTTTGCTGGTTTGCTTCTTTGTTTTTCATCTCTTCCTCATGGAATACTTTGCTGAGAATGTTCTGTAATGCTGGCTCTTTTTGTAAATTCTTTGAGCTTTTGTTTATCATGGAAGGATTTTATTTCATCTTCAAATTGGAAGGTAAGTTTTGCTGGGTATAAGATTCTTGGTTGGCATCCATTTTCTTTCAGGGCTTGAAAAATGTTGTTCCAGGCCCTTCTAGCTTTTAACGTCTGGATTGAAAAATCTGCTGATATCCGTATTGGTTTCCCCCTGAATGTAATTTGGTTCTTTTCTCTCACAGCCTTTAAAATTCTGTCTTTATTTTGTATGTTAGGTATTTTCATTATGATATGCCTTGGTGTGGGTCTGTTTTAATTTTGTGTATTTGGAGTCCTATAAGTCTCTTGAACTTGATTTTCCATTTCATTCTTCAGATTTGGAAATTTTCTGAAATTATTTCATTGAATAGATTGTTCATTCCTTTGATTTGTTTCTCTAAGCCTTCCTCAATCCCAATAATTCTTAAATTTGGCCTTTTCATGATATCTCATAGTTCTTGGAGATTCTGTTCATGATTTCTTACCATCTTCTCTTTTTGGTCAACTTTGTTTTCAAGGTTAAATATTTTGTCTTCAATATCTGAGGTTCTGACTTCCAGGTGTTCTATCCTATTCGTTGTGCTTTCTATGGAGTTTTTAATTTGGTTTATTGTTTCCTTCATTTCAAGGATTTCTGTTTGGTTTTTTTTCAATATATCTAACTCTTTATTGAAATGATCTTTTGCTTCCTATATTTGTTCTTTTAACTGTTGATTGGTGCGATCATTCAATGCCTGCATTTGCTCTTTCATTTCATTGTTTGCTTCCCTTATCATGTTAATTATGTACATTCTGAACTCCCTTTCTGTCATATCTTCTGCCATGCTGTCATTGGATTTTATTGATGTAACATCGAGATTTGTTTGAGGCATTTTCTTCCCTTGTTTTCTCATATTGTTCAGGTATCAGTGGACTGCTGAGATGTTGCAGATTTCCTCTATTGACTTATAATGTCCCTGAAGATTTCTAGTATAACCCCTCTTAGCCTTCAGTAACCTGAAGTCTTGGAGGAAGTTGATAATGCGGTGCTCCCAAAGGAAGCTGCCTCTCTAGGGGTGGTGGCCTTCAGGTGGGGTATATTCCCTGCTAGTGGGCAGAGATGCCTCCACTTATTGACCTATGGTCAACCAAAGGGGAACTAGGCTGCAGGCTGAGGCAAGGCCTGTTTGTGCCTGTATCTCTGGTTTTACCATCCTTGTGGGAAAACCTCACCCGTTGGGGAAGACTCACCCGGTGGGAACGTCTCGCTGGTCAGTTCCCCTCCTGAAGGTTCCCCTCAATCCACAACTACTGCCTGGGCAGGGCAGCCTTCCTAGGCAACGTTCCCAGGGGCCTGGACATACCTCCTGGGCCTGGGAGCCTTGCCCTTCACAGACGAGTCTCCTTAGGCTGCCCCTCCTCAGAGAAGCTGCCCGCAGTCCTGGAACCTTCGCTCCACCCCTCAGGTTGTCTCTGTGCAGCTCTTCCACCGAGAAGCTGCCTAGGTCCTGGGACCGTGCTTTGTACCTAAACGCCTGGCTATGCGGCCCCTCCTCTGAGCAGCCACCTGGATCCTTGTACAGATGCTCCGAGCCCCAGTGATCCGCCACACGCCTCTTTCTCCAGGCAGCCACCCAGTGTCCTGTGTGGTCACTTCAAGACCAAGGAACTCACTGCGCACCTCCTCCTCCTCAGGGCAGCCCCCCCTGCCCCCGTTGTTCAGGAGGTTGCTCTGAGTCCAAACAGCTCGCCGCACAGCTCTTCCTCTGGGCAGCCGCCGGAGCCCTGGCAGGTTGCTCCGAAACCAAGCGTTGTGCTGAGCAGCCTCCTCTACAAAGCTCCCAGTTGTCCGTGTTCAGTGCTCCAGCGGGGGGAGGGGTGTCTTGCCGCCTGGGCTGGGCTGCCTTCCTAGGCAACGTTCCCAGGGGCCCAGACCTACCTCCTGGACCTGGGAGTCTTGCCCTTTGCAGACAAGTCTCCTTAGGCTGCCTCTCCTCAGAGAATCTGCCCACAGTCCTGGAACCTTCACTCTGCCCCTCAGCTTGTCTCTGTGCAGCTCTTCCACCGAGAAGCCACCTAGGTCCTGGGACCCTGCTCTGCACCTAATCGCCTGGCTATGCGGCCCCTCCTCTGGGCAGCCGCCAGAGACCTGGTGGGTTGCTCCGAAACCAAGTGCTGTGCTGAGCGGCCTCCTCTATAAGGCTCCCAGTTGTCCGAGTTCACAGCTCCAGCGGGGGGAGGGGTGTCTCGCCGAGCAACTCTACTTCACAAAGTTCCCTGCATTCCGGGACTACCGCCCCATCCGGGATGCCTCCTCAACGGAAGAGACTCACCAGGCGGCTTTGAGTTGGTCCCAAGTCTCTCAATATCTCCTCTTTTGAATCCTGAGTCCTGGAGCAACATGAAATGCAGCCGCCCTCTAGTCTGCCATCTTGAAAAACCTCGAAGGTATTTTTGATGCTGTGATTTTAAAAGGCAACTAAAGACACAAAATTTTCTTCATTTGCATTTTCATTTTACATTTTATAGCCAATAAAGTTTGTAAGTGAATCTTTATAAAAGAAAATGTAAGTAATTTATAATTAGCATCTCCATGAGAAGATATGCAACCACAGAAAGTATTAGCAAGCTATGACATGGGTTGAGAAAAACTATTTAATCCAAATAAATAACCATAATATAAGTAGCAAAATATTCCTACCGCTCTCTCCTATTTGTAGATGAATCTAAAGTTTACAAATTTACTTGGCTCCTATTAATAATTCAGTGAGTTTATATTCCTTCTGCAGTTAATCTGTCAAAATCCTTGCCTTTTAATTTTATTTATCCACAATTTTCTTATTAATACAACTACCCCATCAGTATAAAGGGCTGAAATGTCTTTGAGGTCTTGAGAGTCATCATAACTCTAGAAGGGGTAACAAATAAATCTTCAAGTTAAATTAATTTTAACTTAAACACCCTACATTATTGACTCAGCCTGCACATCCTTGACTCTTTTTGTACAGATACTATACACGATTCATTTTACTACATAAAGAGGCTCTGTGCCTCTGTGTGTGTGTGTGTGTGTGTGTGTGTGTGTGTGTATGTGTTTTCAATCAGTGAATGAACCTTAGACTACTTCCCACTATGCAAGGTAATGGAAGTTGATCAATGAGAATCCAAAATCCCTAACAGGTATTAGATGTGTGTGTGTTTTCTAAAATAAATATGTCTGTGGTATAAAGAGAGAACAATTTCATAAATACAGAAATTTTTTTTTAAATCACAGGAAATAAGTAAGATGAATTTATATCCTATGTAGGCAGTTCCAAATAAGATACGACAGTGATGGTCTAAGGAGATGGAGCTATTCTTGAGAAATTTCAAAACAGTATAAATTTCCTGCTTTGGGTGGGGGTCTGATGACCTCAAATGCATTTGCTTTTCAGACCCAAGGGAAAAGGATATAATGTTGAGACAATCTACCTTTTACACCTCACCACACAATCTTTCTCTACATATATGCAGCACAAAATATTGCAGATAGTTAAAAGAAATAAGAAACTGAAAAGACAAACACATATTTTTACATCTATTTTTGGTTTGTTTATTCCTGTCACAAATAATGAATGAAAGCAAATTTAGAAATAGTGTAGCTGAAAGCTGTAATGAATTTATGTACAACGACCATATAATAAAAAATAGATTTTTGTCAGGTTTTTCTCTTTTAACAATGAGCTTCTTTTGGACCTGAGAATCCATGAATTATAATAGTTCTTATTCCCTGCCTGAATATGCCAGGCCTGCATGGCCATGACTAGTCTTTTGTTTATTAGTTTATAATTTTACATCATAGAAGACATTGGTAAACATGGAGCCTTGGTCACATTAGCAAATCCCTTAAATTATAACTATAATACTGCTGATGATTAATATATTTGCTAACTCATTTCTTACTGTGGACATAAACACAGTTCATCAAGGATCTTGAATGTCAATTTAGGAGAATTTTGCTTCTATTCTATGAAAGTGATGAGTACTTAGAGGAAGAAGTAAAAGAGCCAAGACCAGTTCCTGGAACATAGGAGAAAATAAACTTTAGCTGAATGACTGGGATTAGCATTTATTGAGTGTCTACTATGTGACATGCAGTACCAGGTACTTTACATCATTATCACATCTAATCCCCCAGTCCCTTCAATATGACTGTTAATATTTTCAACGAGGAAAAGTTTTCCAATGAGGAAGCAAGGCTTCAGTGAAGTTGACATACTTTCCTATAGTTTGGCTGCATTGCTAAAATTTGATTCCAGGTTCATTCAGCTATAAATCCAAGCTCTTTCTACCACACTGACATCTAAAAATAAGGACAATTGAATCATCATTCACAAACTATATGACTTAGTTTAAAAAAATCCCAGCAACCTCAGTTCCATAGTAAGGAATTATACAATGGTTTACACTTCAGTGTTTCTTTAAAGTGGAGTCATTTCTAGTAAAAAATGCATGTTTTATCACACTAAAGTTAGCATAAATACCATTTGAAGAAACCAATTAGCAATCATAGAAACTGAGAGTCTGAAGGATCTTCAGAATATCCAGCTTAATCATAGCAAGAAATGTCCATCTGTTGCCCTCATCAGGATGTTGAACATCTTTCACACATCAAGTTCAAAATTTTTTTGCGAAAAAAAGAGAAACCATGGGAAGATTGATTTACCAAGGAATCAACAGAAAATGAGAAATACAAATTGAATGAGAATTTCAGAAGTAAATTCAAGTATTTCACTTTCCATCTCTAGCCCTGAAGACCACTAAAATAAATCCTCAACTGGTCCTGGAAATAAAGTTTGCTTTAGACCATGAATTTTTTTTTAATGATATTGAAGGCCTTTCCACAATGATGATGATGATGATGATGAAAAGAAGAAGATGAAAAAAAAACACAATTTTAAACCCCTTGATGCCAAGGGGGTGGGGAATGTTCACAGGAATTGTATGTATTCAGGTTGGAGATCAGGTATCCGGAAGTACATAAAGCACGGTTTAGTCAACTTTTTCGCTGCTGGGACTAAAAGATCTGACAAGAACAATTTTAGGAAAGGAAAAGTTTATTTGACGATTCATGGTTTCAGAGGTCTGAGTTCATTCACAGCTGACTCCATTCCTTGGGGCTCAAGAACATCATGGCAGAAAAGCATGGCGGAGGGAAGGAGCTCACACGATGATCAGAAAACAGAGAGACTCCACTCACCAGATACAATATATATACCCCAAAGGCACACCCCCTGGGGTTTCCAGCTCCTCCAGCCACATCCTACCTACTTTCAGTTATCTCTCAGTTAATCCTATCAGGGGATTAATTCGCTGATTGGGTCGAGGCTCTCATAACCCAATCATTTCTCCTCTAAACCTTCTTGCATTGTATCACACATGAGCTTTTGGGGGACCCTCACAACTAAACCATAACAAGGCATATTTAGATCCAATTGAATTTGGGGGGTGGGGACTCAGGTAGGCTGAATAATGGCCTCTCAAATATGTCCAGGTTCTCATGCCCAAAACCTGTGTGCCACAAAAAGACTTTGCGTGTGTGATTAAGGATCTTGAAATGGTGAGGTCAACCCAGGTTCCAGGTGGGTCCAATATAAACACAGCAACTTCATCACACACACACTGAAGGAGTCAGAATCAGGAAAAAGCTCTGTACTGATGAAAGCAGAGACTGCTGTGATGCTCACTGAAGGCAGAGGAAGGGGGATCACAAAGGAAGAAGGAAGTTCCAAGCCTCTTGAAGGAACCAGCCCTGCCTGCACCTTGGCTTTGGCCCAGTGGAACTGTTTCTGGAGTTCTAACTTCCAGAACATCAAGAGAGTAAACTGGTGTTGTTTTAGGCCACCAAGTGTGTGTTAATGGTTATAGCAATAAAAGTCTAATACAGTGACACTAGCCAAAAGTACTGGAATAGCTATCTGAGCACTTTTTGTTGAGAATAATTCTGTAAAGAAAAAAGAGCTAAAAAAAAAGAAAGAAAGAAAGAAAAAAGAGCTTTAGAAGGCAACTTGTTGCTGCTGGACTCATGTTATGAGTAAGTAGCAATGTCTCTTCCCTGACACTGCAAGTAACATGTTTGGCTCCAGGCTATCTAAGGCCTACCTGTTCACTTGTGTGGACAGTAGGGCTGATCTTTAAACCTGACCTTTCCTCTGACTTACAGACTCACATTTCTGATTGTCAGCTAGGCATCTCCCCCTGGATGTATTACCACAACCCAGGGTTAACAAACCAAGCCAATCTCATGGTCTTCCTAGGAAGCAGTCAGTGTCCTGTCATTATTTATGATCATATAGAATCTGTCCCCTGGTCCTCATTACTTCCCTTTTGATTGATAGGGCTCCATCACCCAAGCCCACAACATTCTGTCCCCTTTGTCAACTCCTTCTGGGCTCATCTCTTATTTAATAAACTACCAAGCACTCTTCCCAACTTTCTATTCCCATTGCTCAGTTTGGTTTAAGGCCTCAGCAATCTACTACAAAGATAGTGTTCTCCTGATGATTTTGGACTCCAGTCTCCAATGTGTGACTTCATATTTCTGGGTGAATACCCCTAAGGGAATATTCCTAATCACGTCATTCCACTGCTTTCCTTTGTTCACCTTTAATAGGAAAAATTCTTCAATGCCTCCCCTTCCTCCCATTTTGTTTGCCCTCCTCCCTCTTAGGAGACTATTCTTTATGCTGCTTTATAAACTGGGATACTTGCTGTTCTTCCAATAAAGGTTGTTTCTCTACTTCTGAGTCCTTACTCCTGAAAGGAAATGCCCTTTTCAGGAACCACATACTTGCAGGCTGAAATTTTTTCCCATGTAAAATTAGGTTAGAAGACATGGAGGTTTAAAATATGTCCACAAATTTCTTAATGTATTTCTACAGAAAGGGAAATCAATTTCCCTTCCTGTTGAGTACAGGTCAGACTAAGATTTGTTCCTAATGAATAGAATATGGTGGAAGTGACATTGTGTAAATAGATCACAAAAGCATAGTGGTCTGTCTATCTATCTATCTATCTATCTATCTCATTGCTTACTCTGTAGAACTACCTGCCATATCAAATGAACACTCCATGAACAATTAATTCTTTGTAATTCTTTTTCTTTTCTTTCTTTATTTATTTACCTTTGCAATACTGAGCCCATGGTTGCTCTATCACTGAACTACATCCACAGCCCTTTTTAATCGTTGAGACAGGGTCTCATTAAGTTGACCAGGCTGGTCTCAAACTTGCAATCTTCCTGCCTCAGCCTCCCGAGTTCCCGGGGTTACAAATATGTGCCACCATACCCAGTTTCCATGAAGTAATTCTAAGGGGAGGGCCATGTGGCAAGGACCCAAGGCCTCCTGCCAGGTGGAGTTAGCCATCCTATGAATGGATTCTCCAG
Organism: Sciurus carolinensis; assembly: GCF_902686445.1. Lineage (NCBI taxonomy): Eukaryota > Metazoa > Chordata > Mammalia > Rodentia > Sciuridae > Sciurus > Sciurus carolinensis. The sequence continues at coordinate 101,921,037 of NC_062218.1, read as the reverse complement.
CCTAACAAGTTCTCAGATGACAAAACCCCAGCTGACACCTTGATGGCAACTTCATGAGAAACCCTGAGCCAGAAGCATCTCGCTAAGCATCCTGAGGTCATAACCTGCAGAAACTATGAAATAATGAGTGTCTGCAGTTTAAGGTAACTAAGTTTTAGGATAATTCATTATATAATAATAGATAATACAATAATAGATCACTTCTCTTTTAATATTTAACAAGAATTTCTTCAAGGTATTTGATGAGTTGGATTTGGTCCTGTGACCTGGAGATGCAGGAGTGAACTTATAAATGTGTTGTCTGCTGTTACGCTAATTAAAGTATGGCAGTGGAAACATATATTAAACAAGTAATTACTCACATAATTACCTAATTACAATTGTGATAAGGTCCATAAAGTAAGAGACAATTGGGTTAATTGACTAATCTGCTCTAGCAGACTTCTAAGGAACTAGGTGTCCCCATGTGACAGTACAGTGCTTTGGAAAGGTTTTTGGGCAGCAGTAGAGTCCAGCAGCTAGGAAGGATAGTCCTACATCCAAGTACTTAGGTTTGCACAGTCTCTAGCCCTTAGCAATTGCATGAACATAGGCAACTTTCTTACCTCCCTGACCCTCAGTCTCCTTATTTGAAAGTGGCCCCAACATAGATTTCGGATGGATTAATGAGCTAAAGCATGTGAGGTACCTAGAACAATATCTGGCATATGGCATCTACTCAGTGGAAATTAGCTACTCTGTTTGGAATTTCTCTGCCTGGTATAATTTTGGATCCTAAATCAATGGAGTCAACCCACCACTTCTTAGAAATCCAAACTCTACTAAGGACAATTGTGCATCCAGTTATATTAAGCCAAAATTGTAAGCAGTCACCTTCTCAGAACATAACTTTAAGGTAACACACCAAGGACTGAGGGGTTTAGAGTGGTAGAAACAGCAGGCAGGTAGGAGCTGCCCACAGAAGCTCACGAGCAAACCTACACAAACACCAATTCTTTGCCTTATGCAAACTGAACAGTTTTTAGTCTTATACAACTTAGACTTATATAGCAGAATCCTTCCATGCAGATCCAATGAAAGGCTTTTCTCTATCATCATTGCGTTTTTCTTTAAATGCTTAAAAAATGCTTGTCATATAGTGAAATGTAATAAGGCACAGAAGGAAAAGAATTCAGTTGCGAACACTTCGGCCTATACAAATGAATGAAGATGTATTTTTAAAGGTTCTATCTAGGCAAGATTAAACCTCAGAATAGCCTAGACATGTGGTATGAGTCAGCAGGATGCAAATAACATGGTGATAATCTGTGCGTATCCTAATACACACAACCAAAGTGCCTGTCAAACATCCTGAACTGGTGTGCAGCCACAAAATTAAAACACACACAAACACACACATACACACACACACACACACCACTAGATGAGTGTGGAAAAATCACTCAAGCATGTCCTGTAGTCATGCAGACTAAATGTGATTTTAGTTGGGCTTAATCCTCCTTTTCTAGGTCTCTCCCAGCCTTCAATCAGGCTACCAGGCAATTTGGACAAGTCTTTGTAGGAAAGCATTAAGACACCAAAAATAATTGTAATAATAATAATAAAAGCTCAACGGCCAGCCTGTGCTGCTAATTTGCTGATTTTTCTCCCTACTCGTATTTTTGCCAGTTTCTTTCCATCCACTTCCTTCAATGCTCAACAGAGTTTGTGTTAACAGCAAATCCTGTCTTGTAGATGACCTCAAATAATTGTTCTTGATGGGATAGGGAAACACCATTACTTTTCTACTCAAAACGCTCATAACTTGCACTTTTGTAGCATATACAATAAGCTTTTGGGGGATTTCTATCACTACGGAGAGCTGCGATGATGCCAAGACTGTTAGATGCACTCAAGTACTGACTGAAATTAACCACAAAATCAAACTCTATATATGAAATGAACATATTTCGTTAGCTTAGTCACTTCAGAAGGGAGAAATTCTCTTTAAGAAATTCGAGATTTCCTTTGAGCAGCTCTACAAGTGTGAGGTGGAACAAATGGTTGTCCAGAGTCATTCTTTCCCAATTGCCTGGGCCCTTCTGCACAACTTGATGTGCATGTTCATGCTTCTCACTCAGAAGCAGTGAGAGTAATTCCAAAATATGGAACTGTATCAATTAGTCCCAGTAAAGTGCACAGATAATATTAGGATTATGAATTTATAAAGGTAAAACTTTAATTCACATTATCTAAGCAAACTGCAACATTCAGTATAGATTTTTAAAATATATGGACATATGGAGGTTGGTGGTGTGGTTAAAGGTATACTGCATGTAGGCAAGATGTTCATTTGTTTCTTTTCACAAAATTTGTATTAATTAAAACTCTATTTCCTGCAAGAGAAAAATATCCTAGTTAGCCTAAATCAGAATAAAGTATTTATTTTAAGAACAGGGAGCTGAATTGAATCTCAGGACAAGATGCAGTCAGTTCTTGAAAGAGTCAGACCCAGAAAGCTAGGTAGCATTCTCCTTCCCTGCTGGTAGTGGGTATTCTTCTTTGCCTTGGCTGTGGCAGGTCTCCCAATACACACTGATACAGTTTCCCCAGCACATGGAGAAACAGCTTCACTGCAACCCCATCAGCCCAAGCACCAGCCCACCAATGCCTCCTGCTCCCAAGTCTACACCAGCCTAACAGGGAGGGCCAAGCCAGTCTCTTTCCTTCGAGGTCTTCGTTTCAGGCCTTCTCCAAGCTTCCAAGATTTAATAACCCCTTGTTCCTTCAGTCCTAATGATGATAGTTGCTTTTTTCCCTTTTTTTTTTTTTTTTTTTTTCTCTTCTTGGTCACAGACTTGACAAGTTTATGCCTAGTTAATAATTCTTTTCATTTAATAATTTTTTGTTCAAATAACTGCTGGGTTTTCTGTTTCATTGGGATCCTGAGTGATGGAGCTGTTACCGATTTACATGATGTCTGCAGTTCTACTAGCTGTAAATTTTTCTAACACATAAAGGCACTTTTGTCATTAACAAGTATTACACAATGAGAGTAATAAGAGTAGGTGAGCATTAATGCAAATATCTGTACAGTAAGTACCATGATAAGAGGTTTATTCTGATTATCTCATTTAGTCCTCACAATAATCCTCTGAGGCATGTGATGTGGTAATCCTAGTTTTACAGAGGATGGAACATGTTCAGGAAATTGCAAAGTCTATGCAAGGCAGAAGGCTAGTAAGTGAGGGAGCCCAATATTAAGTTTGGTCCTGGTTCTTCATTTTTTTCCCTTTCAATCAGCTACCATAGCACTCAAGTAGGGTGTAGTAGTCATTCAATTTCACAGTAGTTCTGCTCAGAATGTAAGAGCAGGGTTCAGGGTTTTATCTAGCTTTAAATGTCAAATGTAGTCACTATTATGGGAGAGCCACAGTAAATGTTTCTTGAGTTGAAGTTTGAATCTTGAAGAAACTGATTCAGAGGATTTGAAAAGACAGGATGACTCACGAAGAGAAGTTAAGCCCTAGAGCTATTTGGGGCAACCAATTGAAACAGCTTTCAAAGCAGATGCAGGACTTGGCATCTAAATAGTATGATTGTGTGCCCAGGAAAAGAGAAGCAGTGCAATCTATCTGTATGCAGAAACCAAGTGAGTCCTTGGGAGTTGGTGTCAATCTTGTAAAGATGGACCTATCCAGAGAGAAAAATCACTCCCTTGTGACCACAAGTTACAAGAGACCTCTGGTTTGAACCAAAAGCTGGAAATAGTATTAAATTGAACACACATCCAAATATAATTTTCATCTTAAGATGTCATTATACTTTAAAACAGTAGTTGTTCTGCTTTTATATGAGCAAAAAGGATCCCCTTGTACTGCCTTTATAGGAAAATATATCCTAATTTCTGGAAAGTGATAGCAGACAGTTACAGAAACTGGTGGTATTGGCAGGACCCTTCCACTGAGGGATTACCCAAGAATTCATCCACTTATGAGACAGCATTTCCTCTTGCAAATAGCATGACAATCCTCCTACACATTGGATGACTTAATATTGCAACACTGATATGTAACACAGTTGAAAGTTTGAATACTAAATTCAAAACACCAGAGAGATCTGGAGAATCAATTCATCCTGCCTTTCACTGAAAATTCCTGATTTCAGGTGCACCAAAATATTTACTGACAATAAGGAAGAAAAAGAATTACTTCAAAAAAAAAAGTGAAGGCTTTTATATTAAAGTGCATGGGAATTTTATGTTTTCTTTCCTACTGTACCCATTTGTTTGATATTACTAAATGCTCAGGCACCCAGCTGCTCACATATTTTTTGCAGCTGTTTGCTAAGAGGCCCTGAAATGTTTCAAAGTTCAAGTTGGTGTCAAGCTGTTGGATGAAAGTTTTCAAATACAACTTCTAGGCATAAAGGGCCAGATTCTCTCAGGTCTGTTTTTTTTTTTTTTTTTTTTTTGGGGGGGGTGGTATTTCCACACAAGAAATTGCCTTTTTGTTTTGTTTTGTGTTGCAAGTAGATAATTTTATATCATTCATTAAACTATGAATCCCTAAGAGTTGAATGACCACCAAAAAATAAATTTCTTCATTTGCATCACAATGAAAACTTTTCCTTATGGAAATATGAGAGTCCATAAACTTATGAATATTTTGTCTGGAGTAAAATATACAAACTTTGTCCAAACACAAGGAAACCAAAAATCTTAACTAATCTTTCTTAACCATCTACGCCTCAGTTTCCCCAAGGACATACAATAGGAAACATGAAATAATAAAACAAATAATAGTGTTTATGGTTACTCTCCAGATGCCAAATAATAGTCTTCAATTAAAGATTGAAAATCTGTGTGTAAAAATATATGAACATCTGAGATCCTATCAATTGGCAAAATTGACTTTATCCTGAACAGTACATTTTTTATGTAAGTAACAAAAAGAAATGAGAATTTAGTTAAATATTATGGTAGGAAAATCTCAAGCACTTTAGCTAATATTTAGAGCTTATTCCTATTTAAACACCCCTTTGAGTTTCCATTGTTTCCAAACAACATCTGTGATCCATATTCCTAAATTCCACAGAAACGTAAAATCCACGTATTATTTGGTTTTACAACCAAATATTTGATATTTAACTATATTAAAGTAATGAGCCCAATTATTAAAGTCATCTTAAACAGTTTTCCCAGAAAAAGGAATGTGTGGTATCAGCCAGCCCTTCCTCCTCCTGCCAACCCTCTTGAACACTAGCTCACTGTGCATTCCCACAGGACTCCCTGATGGAGCCCCGAGTCACCTTCAAACTTCCTACTTTATAGGAACTATCAAGTAGCCTCATTGATTAGAAGAAAAAAGATTTTCAAGCAATTATTTGCCATTTTTAATCAATTCAATAAGAAATCTATGAAACTGCTGAAGTCAAATAAAAGCATCTCTTCTTCCCTTCTGCTCTTACTATAGCACCTAATAATAATAAGATAATAATAATGATAATAAGATATCAAAAGTTAGAATCCCAAAATCATTTGAGTTATTAAAATGACCTTTCTTTAAAATGTAATAAAGTAGAAGAGAATATTGTATGTGCATATGTACATGTACCAAGTGAAGAATACCAATAGTAATAAGAACTGGAGAAAATGATCCCTGGTAACCTTATAACTCTTAAAGTTATCCAATAGTGTGCCATTGCTAACCAGAATCAACTTGTTCTGAATTTGTTCTGAAACTGTCAACTAGAAACGTGCTCATTAGGTTAGCAAATTATTTCCCAATAAATTGCTGGCTTCCTAAACCACTTGTTATGAAAAAAAATCCCAAATTGCCAGTTTCATAATTTGATGATCACTGAGTTTCCATTTCACAAAATGGTCACCAGGCCTTACATTAGGTCAAATTGCCACACAGATGTACCCCTCCCCCTGCCCCAACCCCTCACTTCACCACACACATCCCACTTTGCTGGGACTGGCCTTTAGATGAGGCTGTGGGGACAGCTTTTAGCCTGATGCTGCTTAAATTGACTATATTGGGTTTGGTTCTCATTCGTGGCTTGTTTAAAACACAATTAGCCACAAACAGTCTAGAAGAAGAGGAAATTTGCAGTAATATTTGAAGGAAAAAAACTTCTGCTTACACCTGGTTCTTTGAATGGAGAGCACATTCCTCACAGGTGAGATGCACGTTCTTTTGTCTTCAAGTTTTATGCTCATAGCAGCCCACCTGGAGGTTTGACCTGTACCTAAAAATAGAAGAAGAAAAGCAACTTAACATTGGCTGGGATCCACTGTGAGGTGAGTACAGGGATGATTTCTCATAGGGTATCAGGGAATAAACCTTCCAACAACCCTCTAAGATGGGAATTATTATAACATTTTCCTTTCATGAATAAGAAAACAGAGATTCAGAGAAACTCAATGCTTCCCTGCTGTTGATTTTAAGCAAACAGCTTCCATGTGAGTCTAGAGGAAATTGGATCTGTTTAAATAAAACTGAGTCTTATTCCTGGGCCAGTGATCAGCTGGGGTGATAGAAAATAGTAACCAAATGAATAAGTGGGTAGTGGGCATTTTGTAGTTTCTAGCACAACTTGTAATTAAGAATTACTTGAGTTTGCGGATATGCCCACTGACAGACTTCTCTATCATTTTTAATCCTGTGCCTAACCAGTGGTCATTACTTTTTAGATGCCAACTGTAGCCAACTTTTAAGTAATTGCTTTCATATCAGTTAGGAAGGTTTGCAAGTGGACTAATAATAGGCTTAGTGATTGCTGAACTCTCACTGAAGACCAGGTGACCCAAGTGCTACCTGTGCATCCTCTTGCTTAACTCTCACTGTGGTCATTGTCATTCCCCCAGTTTTATAGATGGAGAAATTGCAGTTTAGATGTTAGGTTACTTTTTCTAGAAGGAAGAATTTACCAAGAAGGAGGAGGTGAAATGCAAACCAGAGGCAGAACTGCCACAGAGGGGATGAAGGAGAGCCTTGGAACGTGGAGATTGCTCGGGTGGAAGCACACTGACCCCTTCCCAGTTTCCCCGGGCTGTCTCAGTGCGTCCCTGGGATGGGCTCCGGGTGTTGGTTTGTGAGTTCACTCCCAGGCCTCCCTCCAGGTGCTCCAAGGAATGCTGTCCCGACTCTTCCTCACTGAAGCAGTTCTTTTCCCACAGAGCAGTATTTGGGGTAGCAGAAGCTGTAGGACCCTTGTGGCATTATCAAATCAGCACCACATTCCCTTTGGCCCCCTCTGCTACTGAGCCCTGCACTGGGCTACCTTCAGACATGGAGGAAACAACCTCCTGAGGACTCAGAGCCACTTCACAAGGCCAGTTAGTGGAAACAGCAGCAAATTTCCCTCCTTTCACCATTAGCTCTAATGATATGCAGGCACTTGCCCATGAAACTTCCACTCTCTCATGAAATAGACGTTCATGGGACACACACTTTGAGATTCTTGGTTACGGCTCATTCCAGCCCCTAGGATTTCCTGATTCACCATTAACAAAGGTCACTTTTACTTGCAAAATGGGAGTCAGTCATCACAGTTCAGTTATTTTTTGCCACATAATAATTGGTCCCCAAATGTAGTGGGTTAAAATCATGACCACTTCATTATCACTCATGATTCTGTGGGTCGACTGGGGCTGGGCTCTAGGGTTTTGCTGCTGCTACGCTTGCTTCAGTTCTCTCCTGCATCTGTGATTAGACAGGAGCTCAGCAGGAACACTCAGAATAGTTGCACTTGCCCCTTTCACCTTCTCTTCTCCCTTCCTAACAACTTCCACATGTCCTCTGGGTCTCTGCAGAAGCATCACTTCCTTCTAGACAACATCCCCAACTCCCCTTATACCCTGAACTTAATTTACAGCCTCATCACACTTAAAATGTCTGTTGACTGTCTGTTTCACCCATAGATTATAAACTTCATGAGGTCTAACCATATCCATTTTATTCATCCCTGTATCTTGTGTGTTATGCAGCTCCCTGCCCACAATGCTTCCAATGACCATTCAATGAATGAACAAATGACCACTTTGGAGCTGTATTTTCTTGAAGTTGTCACTTCTCCCAAATCTCAAAACATACTAATTTTTTCCATTCATACTAAATGAAAGGGAAGAACGAAATACTACCTGAATTAACCCAACAATAACAAATCATTCCAAATTATTTACACATTCCAAGTGAAATTGGTTTATGAATGTGATAAGTGTATTTGGAAAATTCCTTCAATTAATGCCTACTCATTTGATTTTATATCTAAATAGAAAAACTAACAATTCTTATACTTGGTAATGTTGGAATTTTAAAAACCCAATATCTCCCCTCTCCAACAGCAGATAGAATTTTAGGGGAGCAACAAGAACTATAGTGCAAGCTGAGTAAAATGTTTCTCAATTCCTTAAAAAAAAAAATGAAGTTTCCTCACTTGTTGACTTTTGCAGGTTTTGGCTTTGCCTCCAGATATACACAGGAGCTGTTTAATTTGATGTTCATCAAGACAAATGCCACAACCTGCCTTGGGAGAACCAGTTGATAAGAAAGCTTGACTTGTGAAATAATTTTGCTTTGATGATCTCAACCAATCCGTTGATTTTTTGTTAAGGAGTTTATTCTGAAAAGGCACAATGAAAAAGTCAAGCTGAGCTACACTTTCTTAACCACATTAGAACCCAGGTTTGTCAAGTTTCTGTTGCTGGAGATATTCAGCTACACAGACACCATCTTGGATCTCTGTTTATATTGTTAGTCTTGTTTCTAGTCTTTATTGCCTCTTTTTAAGCTGTGGCTATTACTGGAATATTCAAACTGACTTATTCATTCCAATCAGAATTTTTTCCCTGACAAGTGGATGATGGTATAAAATGGGGGTGGGGGGGTGGGGAGTGAGAGAAGAATGGAGAAACTTTAGATTATGTAGAAGGAAATGAGAGGGACGGGTGATATGGAAAATGGTGGAATGAGACAGACATCATTACCCTATGTACATGTATGATTACACAAATGGTATGAATCTACATCATGCACAACCATAGAAATGAAAAGATGTATCCCATTTGTGTACAATGAATCAAAATGCAGTCAGTAAAAATTTTTTAAAAATTTTAAAAAAAGAATTTTCTTTAAGTTCTGCCTCAGAAACCCAGTTACTAATGCAACTACAGTGAACCACAAGCCCAACTTCTACCAAAGTAGCCACTTCTGTTTATCGATTTCTAATTTTTGAAATATAGAGATGAGAACTGGAGATACATAAAGACCCAGGAGTTTCTTTGTATGACCCAGAGAGTTGCCTCTACTCACCTATACCTACAGGTGTTTTAATTTCACTATCTTCACTACTATCTTCTCTTTATTGTCTTTTCTTCTCTTCTTGGAGTTTTGTTTCCCCATCTTCTCCAATATGGCTGCAATCTTTTCCTCTATCCTTTAAGATAAGGCAGTTTGGGAGTTTGTGCAATAGTTTTCTATTTCCACTTTGAATGTATATATTACAAGCAGCACCAAGTTTATTATTTTATATGTGATTTATACTCTTAGAAATCTATAGATTGTCTGTTTTGGGTTGCCTACAATTTCCAGCAGCTAAAATAGCATTGGATGCATTATATTAGTTTATAGGCACTCAATACATATTGTTGCATGAAGAAATAACTAGTTCACGAGTTGAGGTTGAAATGTGAAAGCTGTATTCTTCCATGACTCTGCAAATCTGTTGCCAAAAATTTTGCTGTCATGGAAAATGAGCGAACACTTTCCATTGTTAAATGTTGTCATTTATTAACTGAACAGATTGATCTTACAGGTTCTGTCAGCCAAATTAAACACTCAGTGTTAAACATTCAGCATCTACATGAAGGAAATGGATTTTGGTTTAGGATTCATTTAGAAGGAAGGAATTTATAAAGCCCAAGGTTTGGTCCTTGAGTACCCATTTCAATTTTCTTCAGTCCAGCCTAATTTCCATTGAGATTAGCCAAAAGCATTAACAAGAACAGAAAGAGATTTCTGGTTTCCAGAAATGAACCCTTGGGCCACAGTCAAAGGTATCACTTCAGATGAAAATAATATAATTTACCACCAGCAAGGTAGATGTTCCGGTCTCCTTCCATTCTCCAGTGTTGGGAACAGGCGGAGTCAATGTGACAAATTTACCCAGCTGCTAGTGACTGTCATTCATATTCTAAGACACAGAAGACAAACTTAGGTTCTAAACATGAAATGTGGCCCAACAATGTATTTCATTTGACCCACTCTCCTTTTTAATTAAAGAAATTACCAATAAAGTCAGGGGAATTCAAGTAAAATATGTTATTCTATCTCTAAAGAAAAAAAAAAAAAAGGTACAGCAACACTGGACCTGAAATCCCAAATTGTAGCAACAATTGGCTGGTGTCGAAGTCCAAATTACCATACAGCAGTCTGTCCTCGTCTGCTACTTCCCTTGCCCACCGTCAACCATCACCACCTTGGCTAGTGATATTATAGGGCCCACATCATTCACCTCATTTCATCTCATCACATAGGAATTGTAATATCTCACATAATCACAAGAAGGGCGCGAATAATACAGTAAGATATTTTGAAAGAGAGGGACTGTATTCTTATTATAGTATAGTGTATTATCATTATTATTGTTAATTTCTTACTCTGTCTGATTTATAAATTTAATTTTATCCTAGGTGAGTATGTAGAAAGAAACTGTAGTTCGTGTAGGGTTTGGCACTTCATCATCCCCTGGAATGGTCCTGTAGTCCTGTTGCTGCCTATTTTCACTCTGATAAAGGAAATGGTTCCAATCTCCATCCCTCAAAAACTTATGTTTCTTTCTTACAACCTGCTCATCTCACACTTTCACTTCATTTGTCTGGCCCTTGCATGCAACTATCCCACAAATGTTAATTGTAAACCCTTCTTGCTGAGGTTTACCCTGGATTTCTCTGTAAACACACAGTGTTCTGATGGAGGATCTATCTCTCACTACATCAACTGGTTAATTTCAGTTAGAGGAGTCAGTTCCTCCCAAACCTCAGAATTTATGTGACCACTGAAGGGGTTGAAGTGGGTCAGCAAAAAGACTAGGAATCCATCACTTCTGTGAATAACAGAACTTGCTAATAAACATAACTGGGTACCTCATAGTAACCCCTGTGGCACACTTAACATGGATGGACTCAATAAGCTCGTGGCAGAAGAGAAAAACAAGCAGTGTTGAAAGGAAGACTAAACTTCTGAATGTACTCAGTGCCTACCTACATTAACATGCACACCACATACACTTATACATACACCTAGAGCTATACTCACATATGCAATCATACCAAAACTATACTGTCTCCTTTGAAATTTCTAAGACATTTATACCCCAAGTATATTTCCAATGAAATACAAGCAAACAACACAATACAAATACCAGTTACTAAATAGTAATTTAATAATACCAATTTACCAGTTTCTCATGATCATAGACATTGCTTTATTGAACGAGGCATTATCAACAGATACCTACTCCATGCTAGAAGGCAGGGACCTTATTCTCTCTGGTCCTTCACTGCGATTCATGGGAGGAAAATGCACAGCACTGCCTTCTCCCACAGTTTCTTTTATGTTGAATTGTTCTCCTCTGGATATACATCCAGCTATTTGCTTAGAAGGACTGGAGGTGGGTGCCAGCTGTTGACAGTGAACAACCAGTCACTCGCTTTTCAGTCAGATCATTAAGATGTTTTAGCCTCTTCCTTGTAATGCATGTGTTCTTGTCTTCCATTGTCCTGAGATTCAGAGCCTCAGGTGAAATTCTGAAACAACTTGAATGGCCCCCTTTAATATCTGGTTACATGTATAAAATTATATGCATGTGCACATGGACACAAACACATATCGGAAGGGATGTCTGCCAAATGTTGATGCTGGTTTTTTCTAAGTAAATGAATTTTGAAGGACGTATCCTTGTACTATAACCTTCATTCTGAACATGTACTATTTTTTGGAAACTAGAAATTAAAAAAGGAAAGAGCACCAGAGTTGGAGTCCTGTGTCCTTGGATTCGTGTGTCCTAATCCTGGCTGAACCATTTAACAAGTTCTACAGCCTTGGTATAATTATTTAAATTCATCCATGAAATAATTTAATTAGATTAGAATAACCCATGACCTTCCACCAGGAAAAAAAAAAAAAAAGAAAAACAAGACATTTATTCATGGTTACCAAAAGTTGCAGAATAAATGCCATACTTAGGATAAGTATGTTTCTCTATTAAGCACATACATCACAAAGAGTTGCAGAGGGCCAAACTCTAGGTTAAAATAAGAAGCCAGAGATACATGAAACCAATACTTCATCTCAAGGACCTCACTGAGAAAGGAAGAAGAACTGCAAAGGTGCAGTGGGGATAGAGTGACAATAGCTACGTGAGGAAAGTGCAGGCACATTCTAGGTGGGGGAGTCAGGACTGTTTTCCAGGCCAATGACGCTGGGACCTAAGAGGGCCTTGAAGGATGGGTAGGGATTCACAGGGCAGACTGGGATTCTACCAGAATTGCTCTAGCATTTTGGAGACAAATTTCATAATATCACAGAGAGAACTGGAAGAGAAATGGATTCTCCTTTGATGTGTTCCAGTTTAATCATTAACAGCCTCTTCTGACACTCTGCCTCACCCCACTGTTCTCCTGCCCCAGTCAGGAAGGCTGAGCACACATCGGTTTGTGGAATCTCTTTACTCTGTAGGGGAGAACAAGCTGTTCTCAAGACTCACTTGGGTCCAAGTTGCTTTCTAATACTGAAAATGCAAAGTGAATAAGATTCTTATCTATTTATTAAGACATTCACAGAGTTATCTAAGACACATGGCGCCCATCCTTCCCCTCCAACCCCTCAACAAGTTCCTGGAAACTTGAAAAATAATCACACCTGATTCTTCAAGTCTCTTCTAACTGTTGCACTTTTCACTGATCTGCCTCCCTCCAGCGTGATGAACCAATGGGAGTAATTCCCTCAGTGCATGTGGAACCACTGCACACAATTAGCACACTGAGAGGGTTCCACATCTCAGCCTGGCTCATGAGGGGATTGGAACACATGTGGGCTCTACAGAAGGGCTGATAATTAGCACGCATATGAATAAAGATATTCTAAATATTTGTTCACCATTTATTCAGCAGGCAGGCAGGAAACTGCATAAAGACTGAGAATGGAGGTCTTGGGGCAGCCCTCTACCTCTCCATTAACATTCCAAGTGATTTAATTCAACTTGCCCTAACCCTACTGTCGAGGTGAAGCCATGAGGAGCAATGGGATCATGCTTTTTAGAAGGCCATTTGATTTTCTAATATGACTACACATGCCCCTTGCAAGCCCTCCCCGCTCTGCCCCCATGTGTCTCATTAGAATACGTACTCACCTATTAGAGTGGATGTGTGACTCCCTGAGAGGAGTCCAGGAAAGCATACCTGTTTTCATCTTGTTACATGTGTAGTACTATTTGGGTGGTCCTTCTAGTTGGCACCACCCAGTCATCCAGTTTGTAAGTATCAACCCTAATCTCTTCTGGAATCCCATGAAGAGATCTTCCAAAGAAATAAGAAATAAAGAATCCCACATTTATAATTCTCACTTCCAAATCCTAGTAAACTTTTTTTCTGAAAAGGAAATTCTGCAGCTGACCTACTGATTGATTAATCTCTTTCTGGTTGGATAATTTGTTTGGTGCTAGTGACACAGAGTTGAGTATGTCAGGGTCCCAGACTCACACCCTAGATTTATCTCTGACTATTGAAGTTTGGCCTATTTCTAATGTTCAGATGACAGTATCATCACAATCCATTTCCATGTTCACTTTAAGAAGGTCAGTGCCCACTATGTCATGTCAGATGTCACTCTTGCTCAAACAGTATGGCTTAAAGGGCCCAGGTGATTCTGCAAGGCAAGGGAGAGGATTTCCTAGGTGATACACTGATTTTATAGCTAACAAAGGGTCTAGGGAGCTCATATAGAATCTGAAATATAAAGTCTGAATTTTAGCAACTAACTTTGTGATCAACTTTCTGCTCTCTTTACAGTTTGTGGTATGGTTCCCCTCACCACATTCACACCTGTCTGTGGAAAAGGTCTGCACGGTGCATACTGTGGTTTAAGTTACATGCAAGCTTTATCCAAATTCTTGGAGCCTGCCATTTGTCTTTGATCTTGAAGTCAGTCAAGTAGAAAACTGATGTCTATTTCTAATTCTAGCAGGAGGTAAGCTGCAGAGAGAGACATCATTACTAAACCAAGCTCAAGATAAAAGAGAAAACAAAACTTCCTTTCAAGTTCCTAGTCTCAATTTTTTAATCCAATCTAGGGATGCTGGAAATCCAGAGCAGTATAAATGAAGGCAGTTGGGGCTGTGTTATGAAAAGACCCGAATACCTTGTTACTTATATGATTGGGGCACGTGCAACTTAATTTGACTATCCTATCCACATTGTTTCACACTTACACTATTGTTTGGAAATAGTGTTAATAGGAAAGCAGAACTGTTTCTCAGGGCTCTGGAGAAGTTGGACTGTGTGTGACAGGATGGGTAGAAGAGAACACGTGGGAAGAGACGACTTTGGAAATGTAAGTGAGGTCAGATAATGGAGAGGCTCTGTTCTTCCACCTGAAAGAGCTCAATTTCATCCTGAGGTAGAGGGAAAATACTGGAGAATTTTAATTAGAAGAGGGCCATTGTTCTTTTCTTAAAAATACAGCTGTTATCACATATATACATAATTTTTATCCTGCCTTCTAATGTGACATGATCACTAAGTATTTTTTAAGTTAATAAAAACTTAGTGTTAATGCTAGTTCACTAAGAAAATTTACCTTTATCACTTAACTGCTGAAAATTCATACATTTTAAGTTATCCAATTACATTTTTCTCTACCCCTCAAGTTTACCGGTGCCCTTGAGTGAAGACCAAGTCTTTATTCCACTTAACCTTTATTATCTAACGTAGAGTTTGAAACAAACAGAAACTAAACCAGTTGCTCCCTACCAACATCTTCCAAGGATTTTTGATAATTCTTTTTGAAAGAAGCGCACGGAGCCACAGTCCAAATCTAATCACCAGAGAAGTTTCTTTTTATTTTAAAAATGCACACACTTATATAGGGCCGGGAAGAGGCTGATTGGTTGGGGCATTAAATGGGGTGAGAGTTGATTGGGTGAGCCTTGTTGCTAGGGCTCTGGGCGGGGTATCAAGCACCGATTGGGTGCAAGTTCCCGCAGGTGGGAAGAAGTTATGAGGAGTAAAATCAGGAAGAGAAGCTCGGCCAGCGCCATGTTGGCACCTAAGGGGGGTGGTGACCTTATACTTTTCAACTAGTTCTATCTTGGGAGGAAGACTTTCCTCTTCATTTCTTAAAAGTGGTAGTCAGTGTGGCATTCTTAGTACTGTATACATTCAAGCAACCTGGCCACCAGTTCCACTGCACTCAAAGAGTAGCCTTGACTTCCATGTGATATGCCTTGGGCTGAGGACTAGGACAGATAAAGGGACCATCCCTCTGGCTCACAGAGCACAAGATGTGAAGATGCAAACCTCATAAATGTGATAAAATTATTGGTTTAGCAGCCTGTCACTCAACTCAGTGCTACCTATCTGGAAATATTAATTCAATTAAAGGAAGGATTTCCCTTCCTTTTTTTGTGCCACCCTGGGACTGATGCAAAGAGAGTATCACCATGGGAAGCTGAAGTCAAGCCCCTACTTCCTGAAAAACAGGAAATTGCCCAGGACAAAGTCTAACTTGGTCTTTCCTTTTTTTCCATTTAATTCATCAGAGCTTCCACAATCTGGATCCCCAAGTGACATGAGAACCAACCAATTATCTCACCCAGAATCCCATGCAGAGGTCTCCTGAAGAAAAGGAGAGCCTCACAATTATATTTTTTATTAGGGGCCAAAGCAGGTTCATTCCCAAGTCCCAGTAAATTCTTTCTGAAAAGGGAAAAGCCATACAGGAAGATTACAATTTATAGGAAGTGAGGAGATGACTGTTCTGAGAAAAAACTATCAGAGGGACAAATGATTTCCAAAAAAAGGAGGCACACAAATTAATTTTTACCCTGGCTGAGGAAAGGTAAAGTTAAACAAGGGAAGAGAATCTCAGGGAAATTAAAGCCAACATGCTTCTGGCTTATTGATGATACCCCTTGAGCTAATTAATTACCTGCAAGGGGATTGTGGGGCTGTGAACTTCTCATCAAGAAAAAAAAAAAAAAAAGGAGAGGAAGAACCATAGTGTGAATCTATTTTGAGGGCTAGAAATTAATAGCTGAGATACTGGAAATGAAAGAAAAAAGGGCAAAAGCCTTCTCAATGGTAATGAGTAGGAGGACAACTACTTTAAATAGCATCTCTGAGCTGGCTAATGCTGTCACAAGCTGGATGCAGGACAAGGTTATGATCTGTTTCCTTCCTTCCTCCTTTCTGCTTTCCCCTCACCCTCCTTCCCCTCTGCCCTGCTTTCCTTTCTCTCTTTTTCTCTCATCCACATTCCCATTGTGGGAAAGGGGATTTTTTC
This sequence comes from Sciurus carolinensis, assembly GCF_902686445.1. Taxonomy (NCBI): domain Eukaryota; kingdom Metazoa; phylum Chordata; class Mammalia; order Rodentia; family Sciuridae; genus Sciurus; species Sciurus carolinensis. The sequence continues at coordinate 101,904,490 of NC_062218.1, read as the reverse complement.
CAGGCATTGGGGGAAAAAAAGTGGTATACAATAGTCACAAATGACATTTACTCATAAGGAGTGAGAGGGGGAGAATTTTTCTACTAAATTTCTACTAGGAAAGGAACAGTAAGAAATTTCCCTTTAAAAATTTTTTTTGATGAATGGATAGGATAGAAAGTGATGCCTAAACAGGTCTAAACACAGCTGAGGACTAGATATGAAAGAGGTATAGAGGTGAAGGGAAAGCTTTCCCTCCATTATCAGTAGGCTCACTGAAATGAACTAACAACAGACAGATTATCAGGAGAAAAAGGCATACAAATTTATGCCTGTTCATAGAACATTATGAGAAAGTGAATACCTAATAACCCACTGAGATTCAAATACTTCATCTACCCTTCTTCATGGGGAAGAGGGGAAGGTAGGCAATTTTGAGGTGTAGCAAATCATCCTTAGAGGGATCAAATGGATTCAACACAGAGATGGTAGTTTCTAAAAGATCCTCTTTGGAATTTGGATGGGCTTAGGAGACAGGCTTGTGACAAAGTCTACCTAGGTGTGGTGACAATCCTCAGTCTTTTTCTTCCTTGTGATCTGAATTTAGTTAATGCACCTCAAGCAAAGGGCTGAGGCAATCTTTCTCCTTTTCGGAGACCTGGTCTTTAGGCAGATAAGGAAGTATCAGATTCAAACCTCTCCAACATCGGCTAATCTCCAAAGCCTTTAAAATAACCAGGATTCAGGGTGCCTTCCTTCAGTGGAATATTCCCCAGACTCCATCAGAGGCAAAAGGAAACAGTTTCTGACGTGCCAGAGGAGACAGGGGGAAGGAGGACAGGGTGATCAAGATGGTGAAATGCTACACTCCATGGCGTGACCCTTCACCAAAGTCACAAAATGTTCAGTGTTGACTCATTATGAAATCCAGTAAGGGAGCTGAGTTCTGTTTATAGGGCAACACAGAGCACAAGAGAAACCGTATGCAAGCTGCCAGCAGGCACCAGGAGGGATCACCGAGGACCACAGAGAAGGATGACCGTGAGACCACAGGGACTCACAAGAAATGCTTTGTACATCACCAGCCTATAAGGGGGATCCAGGCTGAGTTTGACCAGATTTTCAAGGACCAGGGTGCTTCTAGGCTGCATTGCAGTTTCACATTCAAGTGGTCATAGGAAAACATTTGAAAGTCCATAAACACATCATCTAAGGACAGAAGATAAAAGGGCATCCTGCAGAGCCCAACCTGGAAAAACACTTTATGTCATAAATAATCAGAATTTGGGGCTCCTAAGTAGCCATAGGTAGAAATTAAGAAATCCATGAACTCCCTGAAATTGTACATGAAACATTGTGAAAATAGATATAGATATATATCTGCATATTGGGGAGGAAAGTTCTAAAATCCTTTACATTCATTAAATGTGTACGAGTTGATAGCTATTAATGAAAAATACTACCAATTATTGAGCATTTACTATGTATTACTCCAGAGAACTCAGTACACAAATCTTTCATGCTCAAAACAACCCTTTTAGCAACAAAAAGAGAAAGGAAAAAGAAAAAAAAAAAAAAACCCTTACCCTGAATATCTGGAACTTTGGGAAACCTCACCAAGATCATACTACAGTGAGGGGCAGAGCAAGGATGTGCACTTGACGTTACTGGTCACCTGTTCCACTGCCTTCCCCAGATCCCTATTCAGCTTCTCTCAATCCTGCTTCTGATTTTGTTACCACTTAAAAATGTTATTTACCTCACAGAAAAAGACTAGAAAAATGAAGCTATGTGCTTAGTAGGCTCTGATCTACTAATAGTTGTTATGGGGGGTGGGTTTAAACATTCCAGGCACTTTTAGAAGTGATGCCCGTTCCATCCAGGGCAGTGGCATGGCTTAAATATCTGACAATTGGGAACGCTGACTTGGGAGCGGTCAGGTCACACTTGCTTGGCGTAGCAGATTTTGCACCCAGGACTGTTCTTCATTACCCCATGACCCAGTCTCAAACCTGCAGTGGAAGTCTTTTCAAGAGGCCAAGCGTTTGTTTGTTTGTTTGTTTGTTTGTTTTTCATGCTCCTGTGTGGTAAACTCTGAGTTGAAGGAGATTCATCCAGAGGGTTTGTTGAACTGTTATTTATGCATCAAATCAAATTACATAGTGAGTCCTGTAGAAGAAGGGGGACTCAGAGATGTGTCTTTCTTGCTGGGGATGAGATCAATAGAATGTCTACAGTGTAGCAGGAGAGAACAAAGTCACTGGGGACTTTTGACTCTGTGGTTGCCCACCTACCCCTAGACAGTTGCCATCACATCCTTCAGAAACCTCCCAGGGTCGTCATGTTTGCTTGGCTCTGCTGGAGTTCTTTCAGCTTGCTGTGGCGGTAGCTTGGCAGACCACAGGCACATGTCCTTAGGGAAAACAAGACTTGCAACAGAATTATATCCTCTTGCAAAGCAAGCTGTGTGCATGGCCGTGGTGGGTGTGGATGCTTCCAGTGAGATTAAGACCTGGAAGCCCTACAAGGCAACCCCAGGTCGTTAACCTAAAGGCAAGAATAATCCAGACCCTGGTTGGAATTCCAGCTCTACCCTGAGTGAGGAAGAAGGCACAGGACTGGATCATCTCCTCAGCACCTGGTGATACAGAACCAGCTAGGATGGCATTTCACTAACACTATTTAGCTGGTGTATCTGCATAGTACAGCAGTTCAGTAATTCTAAAGCAAAGCAAGAAAAGGTAGAACCAAGAAATTCTTGTGGAAGAGCCAACACAAGGAGTCATTCTTTCTGCTTCAGAAGGTGACATTCAACAACTTCAAATTCCCTGGGATTAACACCTAAGAATGCTTAGGAATGCACAAATGCAAATTCGTCAGCCATTTGTCATGTATGTCTTGCCTCAGCAACACTGAAGAAGCCTTTTCTAAGTTGTCCTGCATGAGGTCCTAGGACTGCTGAAGACTCACCATGTCCAACTCCCAGCCCCAGTGGCCAGCTCCAGTTGCTCTTCTCAAACAGCTTTGGCGTTAGATGGTGACTTGTTGGACATGCAGATTCTCAGGGCCCACCCCAGACTGAATAAGAAGGTTTGGGGGCGAGCCCAGCAATCTGTCTTTAACAATCTCTGCAGAGGATTCTGATGTGTGTGACAGTTTGAGAAGCTCTTTAAAGCATAATGAAAAAGTCTAGCAGACTCCGGGGGTGGTCAAACAGAACAGGTTCCTAATCCCACTTTTGACACTATTGTATAACACTTCCGGTCAGTTAGTCTCTGAGCCATGGTTTCCTTCTACTCTATTAGAATAATATTGGTGACAACAGGGCTAGATAAAGGAAAATAGATGTGAACCTCTTAGTGCTTGGTATTTGTTCATTCAGTCAATGGTAACTTCCACTGGGGTCAAAGGAACTTGATTTGTTCCCTTTGCACTAAGGTCTGGGAAGCTCTTCCTAGTGAAGTAGCACCACATCTAAGTATCATTCCTTTCAAATTCTTTGTAAAACTTAGTTTCTCAGAGGAAGGGGCATCTGTATCAGAATTGCCTGAGGTACCAGTTAAAAAAGAGACAGATTTCTAGTGCTTATGTCAAACCTACTGAATCTGCATCTTGCGAAGCAGAATGGGGTGTCCCCAGAACATGTAAACTAAGGTGTGAGAACCATTGATAAAGTAAGGAGATAAGACTCAGCTTGGCTGTGGCTTAGTTACCCTGTCCTTTCTTCTACAGGTGGCAGCTGAAAGAGGCAGACATGGCTCAATGTTCTACCAGCAAGTAGAGCCATGAAGGAAAACACTGCTCACATGTCCATTGCTCTCACTTTTGGTGGCTGATAAGCTACAGACTGGATACCTCCAACCTGAAATTAAGACAATTTTATTTGTTTCTAAACAGAACTGGATTAGTTGGGGGCTAGGATTGTGAATATTTGAAGCAGAAAATTCCAGAGATTTATTTTTCAAGAAAGAAGTAGTACCTCTTTAAGGAGTTCATAATCTGTTAGTGTGGAAACTAACAGATTGGTATTCTATTACTACCTAGATCACCATTTAATTGTGTCCCATTTGAGGGTGAAAGAATGGAGGTGTAGACAGATAAGTTGCTCTTTCAGGGTCATCATGAGCAAAGTGCCAAGCTAGGAAATGTGATGGATGGCCACAGAGTTCTGCCCTTGCAACTCAAAGAGGAGTTTCTGTACCAGCATCTTCCAGGAGTTTTTGAGAAAGTCAGAATCTCGGACCCCACCCCAGACTGCCTTTTTAAAACTAGACTCTGCATTTGAAGAGATTTCCAGACACAGTGGAGTTTGAGAAGCACAGCTCTAAAGCACAAGGCATTTCTTCAAGTGTGTTTGAAGTACCATTGGCATCAAAATCACCTGTGGGAGTCAGGTGTAGTGGCACACACCTGTATTCCCAGCTTCTCAGGAGGCTGAGGCAGAAGGATCAATTCCAATCAAGTTCAAATCCAGCCTTAGCAATTTACACTAATGAAAATTTTACGTTTCTCAAAATGAAACGTAAAATGTTTTAGCATAGTGTAGCTTAATGGTAGAATACTTGCCTAACATGTGCTTGACCCTGGGTTCAATCCCCAGGACCACACACACAAAAATAACCTGTGGGTGCTAGCTTACTGTAGATTTCAGACCTTCCCTCTGGAAGCAAAGATAGAACAATCTTTGCAAATATGTTCAAAACCATTGCATTGTCAACAAGTTTTCCAGGTGATTGTTATGTCAGCTTAATTTTAAAAATCACTGCTTTTGTTTCTCCATTTTCTGACCCTTGCTTGGCAGTTAAGAGTTAGAACAAAAAGATCAAATTGGAGCATCTGAGCACTCTGCAGGACAAAAGGAATTTGGAGGATAGCACAGAGAGTCATATCAAGGAAGGCCAAGAACTAAATCTTTCTGACTTTAATGTTCTTCAAATCCCAATTGTGCCATGGGCTTTATATTTTAAGTCTAAGTCTAATTTTAGGGGTTTTTTGTTTTTGTTGTTTTTTGTTTTTTTGGTTTTTGGTTTTTGGTTTTTTTTTTTAAAGGATGCCTTTGTGAAAACCTACACTGTTTCTAATTCCAAGGCTAGTACTCAAGTTATATCTTTTACCTCGAACCTGTTGACATAATAATTTTCTCCTCCACCAACTCAAAAATGAGAAGTGGTGTCTCAACATGTTTCAAAACACTCCAGAGGAGTGTTGGTGAGAAAAATACAGCATATGCCTGGTAGATGGATGCAATGATGTGAAACTTGTATTCTTTTTTTGTTATTATTTTTGAAGATAAGAAGAAAGTAAGGCAGGCGATTTTTATTGTCAAGCTCTTGTCCAGGTTCTGACTGTGGCACCATTAGAGTCCCCAAAGTTGGGAGTAGTGGCAAAAGGCATAAGAGTCTTGGGCTCTGAGTTCCGGTCCTATTCCAGCACTAGCTAGTGGCCCAGCTACCAGCTGACTCCAGAAGAGTTCATTTCTTCAAGACATGGTCCCCCATTTGTTAAAGGAGAGGTTTATTCAGTTACTACAATTGCAGCAACCTCCAGGGACCAGGCGGGTACTGGAAACAAGGGAGGTCAACTGCAAGTCAGGAAGAAGCAGGAGCTGTGGAGGACACGCCCCTCCTGGGGGCACGCAAGTGCTCCTTCCTGAAACTCTGTACTGGCCAAACACAGCTGCCTTTGACTCTTCCAACTCATGGACGTAGCATTTAGCTTAGAATCTGTTAATCATCGTGGATCAGCATGTCCACTGCCTACTGGTATTAGACCAGAATCTGAAGGAGGTTGAGGAGACCCAATAGAAGTGGGGAATCTCCTTCCTAGTACTTAAACTGGGGACAAGTGGCAAAGTGCTGAGCTTCCCACAGACAAACTGAGGACACAGTGCCAAAGGTGAACCTATATATTTTTCTTAAATGTAATGAAGCTGAAAAAAAAGATTCTGAAGAACATATTTATTTTGGTAAAACTTCCAAGAAGTTTTGATGCAAGGACTTAGGAAGGGATTTGGGTCACTCTTGTTCTTTTTTTTTTTTCCCTTTTGTCTCATCAATGAAGGGAAGATTAAGATTTCAAATAATTATAGAAATGTCTGACAGGAACCAGTATGAAAATGCATGGTTTGTTGACTTTTTCCTCTTTTATTGAATGCGCTCCATGAAATGAATTTTCCTCTTAGTACTGCTTTCATAGTGTCCCAGAGATTTTGATATGTTGTATCTTTGTTCTCATTTACCTATAAGAATTTTTTTTTATTTCCCCCCTGATGTCTTCTGTTATCCATGCATCATTCAATAGAGTATTATTTAATCTCCAGGTGTTAGAGTATTTTCTGTTTTTTATTTTGTCATTGATTTCTAATTTCATTTCATTATAATCTGATAGAATACAAGGTAGTATCTCTATCTTTTTGGATTTGCTAAGAGTAGCTTTGTGGCATAACATATGGTCTATTTTAGAGAAGGATCCATGTGCTGCTGAGAAGAAACTGTAAGAACTCAAACTATCCCTATTTGCTGATGACATGATTCCATATTTAGAGGAGTCGAAAAATTCCACCAGAAAACTTCTACAACTCATAAATGAATTCAGTAAAGTAGCAGGATATAAAATCAAAGCTCATAAATCTAACGCATTTTTATTCATAAGTGATGAATCCTCTGAAAGAGAATTTAGGAAAACTACCCATTCACAATAGCCTCAAAAAAAATAAAATAAAATACTTGGGAATCAATCTAACAAAAGAGGTGAAAGACCTCTACAATGAGCACTACACAACACTAAAGAAAAAAGTTAAATAAAACCTTAGAAGATGGAAAGATCTCCCATGATCTTAGATAGGCAGAATTAATATTGTCAAAATGGCCATACTACCTAAAGTGCTATACAGATTCAATGCAATTCCAATTAAAAACCCAATGACGTGCCTCACAGAAATAGAGCAAGCAATCATGAAATTCATTTGGAAAAATAAGAGACCCAGAATAGCTAAAGCAATCCTTAGCAGGAAGAGTGAAGCAGGGGGTATCGCAATACCAGAACTTCAACTATACTACAGAGCAATAGTAACAAAAATGGCATGGTATTGGCACCAAAATAGACAGGTAAATCAATGGTACAGAATGGAGGACACAGAGACAAACCCAAATAAATACAGTTTTCTCATACTAGACAAAGGTGCAAAAAGCATATAATGGAGAAAAAGATAGCTTGTTCAACAAATGGTGCTGGGAAAACTGGAAATCAATATGCAGAAGAATGAAACTAAACCCCTATCTCTCAACCTGCACAAAACTCAACTCAAAATGAATCAAGGACCTCAGAATCAGACCAGAGATCCTGCAGATTATAGAAGAAAAAGTAGATCCAAATCTTCAACATATCAGCTTAGGATCAGACTTCCTTAACATGACTCCCAAAGCACAAGAAATAAAAGCAGGAATCAATAATTGGGATAGATTCAAACTGAAAAGCTTTCTGTCAGCAAAGGAAACTATCAGCAATGTGAAGACAGAGCCTACAGAGTGGGAGAAAATCTTTGCCACTCATACTTCAGATAGAGTGCTAATCTCCAGAATATATAAAGAACTCAAAAAACTCTACACAAAGAATACAAATAACCCAATCAACAAATGGGCTAAGGAAATGAACAGACACTTCACAGAAGATCTACAAGCAATCGACAGATAAATAAAAAAAGTTCCACATCTCTAGTAATAAGAGAAATGCAAATCAAAACTACCCTAAGATTCCATCTCACCCCAATTAGAATGGCAATTATCAAGAATACAAAAAACAATAGGTGTTGGCGAAGATGTGGGGAAAAGGTACACTTCATACATTGCTGGTGGAGTTGCAAATTAGTGCAGCCACTCTGGAAAGCAGTGTGGAGATTCCTTAGAAAACTTGGAATGGACCCACCATTTGACCCAGCTATCCTACTCCTTGGCCTATACCCAAAGGACTTAAAATCAGCATACTACAGTGATGCAGCCACATCATCAATGTTCATAGCTACTCAATTCACAATAGCCAGATTGTGGAACCAACCTAGATGCCCTTCAATTGATGAATGGATAAAGAATCTGTGGTATATATACACAATGGAATATTACTCAACCATAAAGAAGAACAAAATTATGGCATTTCCAGACAAATGGATGAAGTTGGAGACTATCATGCTAAGTGAGATAAGACAATCCCAAAAAACCAACAGCTGAATGACCTCTCTGATAAGCGAATGATGATACATAATGGGTGGTGGGAGGGAGGCAAGAATAGAGGAAGGATGGATTGTATAGAGGAAAAAGAGAGGTGGGAGGGGTGGGGGGAGGAAAAATAACAGAATGAGACAAAATCATTTCCCTATGTACATATATGTTTACACAAATGGTATGACTCTACTTCACGTACAACCAGAGAAACAAGTTATACCCCATCTGTTCACAATGAATCAAAATAAATATTTTTTTTAAATGCATGGTTTGGATAACATGCTCAACTCTTCAAGAGAAACAAAATCAATATTCTATATTTCTAGGCATACAGGGGCTTTTCCATCAATGTTTGATTATTAATTCAATGCAGTGGTTCTCAAAATGTAACCCCTGGATCAACAGCATTAGAATCACCTTTGAAGTTATTAGAAATACAAATTCTCAGACTCTGGTTCTGATTCAGAAACTATGACAGCAGAATCTAATAATCTACATTTTCATTAACCATCCAGGTGATTCTGATGCTCCCTAAAGTCTGAGAATCACTGATTTAAGATTGTTAATTGGAGCTACTGGTTAGGCCATGGGTCTGTGCATTATTTCAATCCTGACATTCATATGTTATATGAGCGATATCATTTATAGGTATTAAACTGGTTCATTTCTACATATAATGGATCCCATAAGCCTCAAGTGAGAATTTGTCATTAGATGGCAAGATCAAGGAAGAGCTACAATCAACTAAAACTACCATCGAATAGAATCCACACATATTTGGCAGGTAAGTGAGGGGCCATTCTGGTTACTTATTCACTTATTCCTACGTTCACATTTAGTGCTTATTGATTACACAGGCTTTATTCTGTAGTATCAGGTTCAATAATTCAGAAACATCCTGTTTAGGCAGTGTTTTATGTAGCACGACTTAACTATATAACACTTCATATAACATCATCAGTCCATCATCAGGAGAAAAAGCAGCACATTCCCAAATAAAAGGGACCTGTCACTTAATTTTTCTCCAAGCATAACAGGGGAAGTGATCTCATCAGTTTCTGTGGTGTGCAGGAGCAATCCATCTCTGCAGTATCCTGGTTTGCTAATGCCTATTATTTGGGGATAATTACATTTTTTTAACTTATTAATATCTAGTTGTTCTCTTGTGGTCTTAAGAATGTAGCCCATTAGTCATCATTGTTCTCATATTGTACCTGAAAAAATTAGCCACATCTCCAGAGCCTCTACATTGGTGTTCCTTTCTGGGACAAGTAGAAATGCTTAGAATTAGAACACAATGTGGGCTCCTGCCTAGCAGTGATTGATGTGTAAGGGCTTATAAATTGGTTGCTAGGTTTTCTCGGGGACATGCAATCGTAAGGACCTTCAAGGGAAACTCAAAACACAGTGACTTTCTTCTCCTGTTTATTGCAGTCTCTCATACTAAGATATTGAATTTAGGCTCACTCTGTTCACTGTAAATGTTTACATGTCCTTTCTTTGGTCTCTAAAACCACATAAAGCCAAACATTTTTCTCTCTGTGTGTGCATGTGTGTGTGTGTGTGTGTGTGTGTGTGTGTGTTTGTGTGTGCGTGCACGTAGCTTATGTAATCAAATATATGTGGATGTGTGCATAAACTGATTTTTTTTTTGGAAATTAACAAAAACCACAATACTTTTATAGTGAATGGCCATAAATTGCCCTTGATTTGAGAATTCTCCACAAAATGATCCAAGTTCCCACTCTGCTAAATCTCTTCTTGTTTTTCTTAGCAGACAGGACTCTGTTAGAGGTTAAGCTTTCTTAAGATCTTTGGAGTTACTCCAGGCCTAATTTTTCCTTACTCTTTGTTCAGTACCCCCACATACCCAGTGGGCAGGTGTCCACTAAGAATCCTCAGTATATGAAGCATCATGTTGAGCACAAGTTTTTCAACCCTGAGAAGACTAAGCAGGCCTGGCCTCCTATCACATGATGGTGTCGTGGAGACCACTGTCCATTGCCTCTTCCCGAGTTTACATTCCACAGCCTCTATCACTGCCAGGCTTGGCATGTGGGTAGGTGAGTAGGGTGGAGGATGACCACAACCGTATGCACTCCAGGTCTGGCCCAAAACCTCTCCACACACACCTTCATGCTCTTCACACTTCTCTGACTGGTACATTGGGAAGACAGCCATTGAAAACTTTAGTGAAAAATTTTTGAGAAATAAGAAGGTAAGCTAGTTTTGGGGCATGACCTTATCCATGGGGGATCCTTGGGTCTCAGGAGAGTCCCCACAGAATAAAAGAAAAAAATATTTTCACTTATTACAAAGAAGGTAGTACTTACAAGTTTGACTTAATTAGGGAAGTCCTCAAGAGAGAGTCCACTGGTACAGTGAAGACAGACCTAACAATTTTAGGGGAAGCTTGAGATGATATAGACTCTAAGGAAAGTAGTTAATTTCTTTAATTCATTTTGTGTTAACACAGCATAAAAGAGCTAGGGCATAAAAGTCAATGTAAAAGATTTGGGGTAATCTTAAGGCCACATGAGAATATCGCGATGACTTATGTACATGGAGTGTTTGACTCTTTTTCTGTATAGTTTTTGAAATCTATGTTGGATAAATTATATGCCTCAGTAAGCCAGATCTTCCAGAAGTGCTTTGTTCCTGAGTAGGATTTAGTCATCTTGCAGTTGCTTTGAACAGTGATGTACAAGGGGTGAGAGCAGTCTTCCAAGAATGGTGCATAATGAGGGGGGTCCATTGTAGAGAATTTTCAAATATTTATCATTTTTAATAATTTTATTTTATTTTCATTTTTATCATTTTATTTTTAGTACTTTTTATTATTCCCTTGCACTGATAATTCTGAAAAATGCCAGTGATAAAATAATCTTTCTACCAGAGCAAATTGTTCATATAACCCTCTTCATTCACCCCCAACCCAGCCTGATATACTTGTAGGCATCTTAAGTAGCTATTAAAGATGGTTCCCAAGGGCTTTCAGTATAACAGGAGATGGTTCCATACCAGGAAATCACAGGATTTTAGAGTACATTGCCCAGGAAAGTGAACCAGAAGTTATTATTTCTGGCCTGAAAACTGCAGCCAATGATTCCAGGAAGACTTCATGCAAAAGTTTGTTCTCAAGATTTTTAAAGAAACTGAGCAATACAATGTTATAAAAAATAAGATGCACAGGATAAAAGGAAGAGAAATCTCCAAAGGCAAGAGGTAAACCAAGTGTAGAGTGGACTCTAAGTCCAATAGAGTCTAACAACCTGTCAACCAAACTGGAATAGCTAGCACAAAACACATATGATGAGTGGCAGAGTTTTGTAGTATTTGGAAGGAAGATATCAAGTCTCTATGAGTATTAATATTACATGATCAAAGCAGGATGATATCTAGAAATACCACCACCAGCTGTGAATTTCTAATAGTATAGTTAGGGGTAAGGAAAATTGTAAGTATTCCACTGTATTCATATAGAACTTATGATCAGTGTTTAGGGTTGTGAATTTTGTAGGCAATGGCCACAGGAACCTGTTACTCTATACACTTCCTTATTTTGCAGCGGTATGTAGCAGTCTTAACTGTGCTGACCTCCTAGTAGCAGGTCTGAGTCCAGTAATACAGGGTCAGATGTAGGGCTTCACATGCTAGATACCAAGCTGCACACAACCAGCAGGAATTCCGCCTTTACCAGTGTAGTAATTCCACAAGTTCTTGGTTTGAACCATTCTCTCTCATTCAATGAAACAAGGTATCATTTGAAACTGACACCTCTTTTGTGTACTAACTTAGGTCAAAGCATTTACAAAGAGGCATTTGGGCATTTGAGAGAGAGTACCATGTTCAGACACACACAGGAAGGCTTAAGAAACAAGAAGAGATTGAGAAAAAGGAGCGTTCAGTACACTCTTAATAATGGAAACAGCTTTAATGAAAGTTTGTTTGCTATGCTATAAACAATAATCATCCAACCTCAACAGAAACAGAGGAAAGTTACTCTACATTTCACCCCTGAATGTGGGTTATCTTTAGTCCTCAGTGAGCAGTGATTTTTGTGCATCCTGCTATGTGGGCCATCACATCACATTAACCAATTTCAAAACTTCAATAACGAAAGTGAGCTTAATCCTGTCCCTGGTGCAAATGCATGCTAGTCCCTTAGAGTAAATATAGGATGAAATGAATAGTCATCTAATCTCTTTTTAATCTTTCCCCATCAGAGGCACAGCCTTAGAACTTCATTGGCAGCACCCAAAGAGAAACTTGCCCAACAAAAACTCTGCTCAAATTCCCAGTGCCAACCAAACAGACTAATTTTTTTTTTAAGACCAATGATTGTAGAAACCTTTTCTCTTGGTTTTTTTAGTGTGACTTCTGAAAGCAGAGGCAGACAGGAGAAACCATTCAGGGCACTTGGGGAAGTGAAGAGGAACAGCACTTGTTAAGAGTAAGCCAGGGCAGTAAACAGGCCCTGCATTTCAGCCAGAATCACACTTCTATTGAGGTCCCCACTGATGGGTCCAAGGATCCCAGAATCCAAGGTCGACGCTTTTTGCACTAAGAAATGACAAAGCCCTTACCACTCAAACCCTCTAGGCAGCCAAACTTGTAAGCAGAATTTTAAACACACTTTTGGCAAGTTTCCAAAATGCTCATTTAAAAAAAATCCATTAAATTAAATCCTTTCAGAAGATCAGCATTTCTCTTAGCATTGCTGAAATTTTTAAAATGTGCCTCTCAGAGGCATAAACAATCAATGCAGCCATTAATTTGGAGGACTTTCTGTCTGGCCATGGTGCAAATTGAAAACTAATCGTTCGAAAGGCGTTCTGACTAATCAGGTCAGGGCGGAAAATGAAAAGTGTTCCTCATAGCCCAGCCAGAAGCTTTGTTTTGCTGTAAGTTTTCATTTTAGGGGGAAAAGTGGGAAGAGAAAGAGCAAAAACTGTCATATTGCTTTTTCCAGTGATGCTTCAGTAATAATACAACATTTTTATTGGTTTTCAATATAGGGGGGCTTTTCAATTTATTGTAGCTCCATTTTCCTTTTGATATATATATATATATGTATATATATATATATACACACACACACACACACAACATACATATATGTATGTGTATGTGTGCACATATATCTGTATTTTTATCTATGTATAAATATATACGCACACATATACATACATACACACACACACATACACACATATATATATTTATTTATAGTAAGTTGTGTAAGTTTCCAGTACTTGGGACTTATATATGTAATTAACTGCTTTTCACAGTGTCTAAGACAACTTTTTAACTTTCTGGTTGTCATTCAAATTTTGTTTTCCACCGAATCAAGTTATGGCCAGGGAATCCCCTGCACAGAGTACTGCTTTTACACTTTTTCTAAAAGAACTAAGACTTTTCCTCCATCCCAGCTCTGAGTCTCTCTTTCTGGCTCATGGCCAACGGCCAATAGAGAAAAGGGTGACTTAATAACATTTTATAGGAAGCTAACTATTCAGGATAAACTCTACAAGTTAGCATTTGAAGGACTATATTTTCTCAATTACTTAAAACAATGTGTCATTAATTAAAACCTTAGACTGCTTTCTTGAGCATCAATCAAAGCACAATATCACCTAGTCTTTTATATTCAGGAAATGCCTGGTGGAGTCATAATTAGTAATCCATTAAATTAAATCCTTTCAGAAGATCAGTTTCTCTTTCAACATTGCTGAAATCTTTTTAATGTGCTGCTCAAAGGCACAAACAATCAATGCAGCCATTAAAGAGGATTAATGTCTCTTCTTCAACCCAGAAGTTGGAGAAAGGTATAGGAATTGCTACAATTTATAGTCCAATGGCTCTTTGAAAGCACGGACTGACAATTAAGAAGCATGGAAATTGATGTTGATTTCTGAGGCATCACTGAGCCAATAGTTCTTAAAATTAATATCACCTGTAACATCACCCTTTATTTTCTATGTTTGAAAACCTAGGATATGACGATATGTATAAGACATGTTTTAGCTCTGGATCATCATTCCTGTTCCCAATCATGAGGAGAGTTTATTTCCCAGTCCCTCTTTTGTTTTCTTTTCTTTTTTTTTTTTTTTTTTATGTTGATGGACCTTTATTTTATTCATTTATTTATATGTGGTGCTGAGAATCAAACCCAGTGCCTCACACATGCTAGACAAGCACTCTACCACAGAGCCACAACCTCAGCCCCTCCAGTCCCTCTTTAACATGTCACATTCTGTGGCTCTGAGTTCATTTAAACCGCATGAGATCAAGTGTTTGTCTTGTTGGCCTCTTTGAAACTCTCTGTAGTGCTTAATTTTGAATTGTCAACTTGATAGGATTAAGAGATGCCAATGATTAAGAGGCTTCTGGGTGTGTCCATGAGGGCGTGTCTTGGAATAATTGAAATGTGGGATAGTGAACTGAAGTGGAGACCCTCCCTAAGCTTGAGCAGCACCTCCCAATAGAATGGTAGCTTGGATGGAATAGAAATTGGAAGAACAAGGAAGCAGATGCAGATGCAAGCTCGGCTTTTCTTGAATGGGTTCTTGATTGATGCTTCAATCCTCTGAGGATATTGGACTCTTGCTTCTTCACTCTTCCAAAGCGGATTCTTCCAGTGATTCTCTAGGAAGTTTCCAGAAACCATGGTCTTGGACTAGGATAGCACTGTTGATCTTTCTTGTTCTGGGGCTTCTGCGTCTTGGACTGCACGGCTGCTGGTTCTTCCAGCTCTCCAACTTGCTGACAGCCATTGTGGCTTCTGGTGGTGTAAGTCAATCTAATAATCCCCTTTTATAATCATACTTCCTGTTGATTCTGTTCCTGTAGAGAACCCTGATTAATACACTCTCCGTCATGAACTGAGACTGCTATGATTTGTCACAATTCCCCTAGGGCAAGCTCCCATGTATGACAACATGTGAGTCTTTGCAAAACATATACACTGCCCACTTGACACTTCTGCCAGCTAGGGTGCTAGTTTTGTCACTTAACTTCATTCATGGTGAAGAGAAGAGCTCAATGATCAAAGTAGCCTGATCAAAGTAGCCTGCAGGAGTGACTGGGCTCCTGGGCTTCACTGTCCCTCACAGTGACTTCCAGCCTTGTGTGCAGAGATGTCCACCCTCTTTGAAGGGGGAACCTGGATACTAGTATCTCCCATATTCAGTCAAGTGTCTCATCTTGTGACTCTATCTCCTAAAATTTCACATCCATTCACATTTCTCTCTCTCCATTACCCACTCCTTGGTCACAACAACACTACCATTCTTCCCTTCAGTTCTTGCAATAGCCTCCTAAATGTTTCCCTAAACCGGTTTTGCCCTCTTTCATTCAACTTTCTAGATATCAGACCATCCAGGAGTGAATGAGTGAGTCAGGGTCAATCTAAAGTACTTACTCTTCTTGCATCAGAGATAGAGAGTGAGCAAGTAAACTAATAAATCTTAATTTCAGACTTTAATAAGAGCCACGGAGGGAAGCAACAGAGCAAGGTGATAGGGAGAAGAGCTGGTAGGGAGGAAGCAACTTAAAAAATCCAGGGGTTTGGGAAAGCACTCTTGGAAGGTGATGTAGCATTAGATTTGAAGGAAGAGATGGGACAGGTGTTAAGAGACAGGAAGGACATCCCAAGCAATGAGAAGAGGAATACCACATATCCTTAAAAGGATGCATTCCAATGTTTTCAAGATGCAGAACAGGAGGCCAATATGACAGACACTCAGTGATCAAGGGACAGAGTGGTTTGTAATCAAGCTGGTGGGTAGGTAAGGATTGGTCTGTCTGGTGTCTTTTAGGCCAAGGAGTTTGGATTCTTATTGTGAAAACAATGCACAGCCATTAAGAAGTAGGAAGCAGAGACTGGGGTTGTGGCTTAGTAGTAGAGCACTCGCCTAGCACATGGGAAGCTCTGAGTCAATCCTCAGCACCACAGAAAAATAAATAAAATAAAATAAAATAAAGGTATTGTGCCCACCTACAAAGAAGAAAATATCTTTAAAAAGAAAAAGTAGGAAGCAGAGGAACTGGTTGAACCATTTTTTGTTTAAATCTTATTCTTGCTTCTGTGTGAAAAATAGATTGTGGATAAAGGAACATTGGTTAGAAACCTAGTGTCCTCATTCAGGTGAGAGGATGGCGGCTGTGGGAATGGAGTGAAGCTTTTTGAATATTGTATTGGCCCCATTTGTGACTGTTGAGATAAAATTGTCATTAAACATGCATCTTTTGAATGTTTCTCTCTCTCTCTTTTTTTTTTTTTTCTGTAGCAGAAATTGAACCCAAGGGTGCTTAACCACTGAGCCACATCCCTAGTTCATTTTATATTATCTTTAGAGACAGGGTCTCACTAAGTTGCTTAGGGTCTCATAAGTTCCCACTCTCCTTTTATTATTCTCTTGACCACTACTCTTTCATTCATTTTATTTAGTGTTTGCTAAAGCATTATCTTTTGAAAAACAGATTTTTGATTTGTGTTTTTTGCCCATGAAGCATCGTATGTATTTTTAAACCAAACAACTGTGAGCTATCCGAATTTAGAGAATTAATTTTGAGATTCTTTAAATGCCTAGAAATGTCTAGGAACAACAACAACCAAGTTCAGACCTGTGTTCTTTGTGTATTTGCGTGCTCTCTCCAAAGAGAGTGGCAGATGATACTTGGTTAATTGAACCCCACTTTGATCTTATGCAAGAATTGAGTACTTACTTGTTTGCAGAGCAACAGGAACGCTTCCCGGAACTGTTGATATGTCACTGGGTGCGAGGAAGACACATGCCGTACAGATGTGTCTGGGCCCGTGTTCCACATGTTGGATGTCGGAAGTCTACAGGAGGAAATACCTTCTTGATTAAATTCTCCAAGGCTGACATTTTCTGCTGTTCAGTCTGCTGAGTGATTTCACATGTGCTTTTTGCAGAGTCAGAATTCCTTAGTGATATACAGGATAGTAATTTTCTTGGCAGCATGAAGTTCTTTTGGCCACCAGGGTGGGGAAGTTATTTTAATTGGGTGAATAACAGGCAATTTCTGTTAGGAAAAGAAACGTGTTACTTCATGGTCATTTAAAATACATTTTTAGGTCAAATAATTATGACCTGAGGAAAAGATTGCACCATCATTGAATGAATGTCAGATTTTTTACAAGGGTTCTACTGCCACTTCCCATTTTTCTTCTTAATGAACAACACTAAAATAAAACATGGAAAAATTTTAATGCTCATACTCAGCAGTCCCCTAGAATTTCGCCTTTTTGTGGGTGAATTATACCAACTTAACCTGAAGATCATCTCTTTGGATTGTGTTTTTGTTGGACATGGCCCTGGGGAAAAATACTATTAAAAAAATAAAAATAAAAAAGCAGTCCTGTTCTGGACCCACCCAGCATGACATAATATTAAGTGTTTTCCATATTCAACAGCAATACTGTTTTGAGAACCCACAGCTGGTTTGAGTTTAGTTAAGTTCAATGTTTTCATTCTTTTTTGGTTCATGATTTCCCAGGGGCCCAGTACTTTTGTGCTTAGCTTGAAATGGAGCATTCTTCCCACAAAGAATGCTAGCTGATATGTTTAAGACAATTAGGGGTCCTCAATGAGAAGCTCAATTAGAGATAACAGATCACATCTTTATTAGCTAGGGAAATCCTGAGTTCTTTTGCAAGTTGAGGACGAAAAGAACATCTTTCATTTTGTGGTTTGATTCTAGCTCCTCATAGCATTTCACTAGATTCTCTCACATGCTGAAATGTATATTCTTATCTCTGTGTCAATCATCTGTGACTGTGCTACAAATAGTGACCAACCCAACAGGACGGACGGGTTTCCTGGGATGTGGCACTTTTAGTGCTAAAACCTGGAAAGTCTTGGGCAAATGGGGACAAGTTGGTCACCCCAGAAACCATCCTACTGGTTGTCTAAAATAGCATGGTTATTTCTTACAATTCTGTGGGCTGACAAGGCAGTAGTGCTGCTCACCTCATCTGGGCTCCCTGCGCAACCACTTGACTGGGGCAAGATGGGTCAAGATGTGCAAGGGCCTCAGCAAGTTGTCAGTGTCTGGGTCTCTCCCTTCCTGTGATTTTTTATCCCAGGCTTCTTCAGAGCAAAGGGGCCTCAGGATTCTAAGAGGGTGAGAGTGAAAATTTCAGGGTCTCTTGAAACACACTGAGAAGTCTTACAAAGTTGTTTTTAATTGCATTAGCGGTCAAAACATAGACAGTCTCATTCAAGACAGGGGAAATAGAATTCAGTTTTTGATGGAAGGAGCTGCAGAGAATGGCCACTTTTGATCAATCAAAATCCCTATCATATCCATGAGCATATTGAGATTCAGTAAACCTAAACTTCTAAGACCATATAGCTCCTAAGTGGCAGATCCAGGATTTGAACCTAGGTCTCTATGCCTGAAAACCTATGCCCTGGGTCGCCATGCCCTGACGCTTCCAGAAGAGGTGTAACTACCTCATCTCAGCAACACCGATATGTTCCTGCTGTTCTGAGGTGGGGTGGAGAAGATGGAGACAGGAAAGAAACAAGGAAGAGACAGAAAAACTGTGATCTGCGGTGTCTGGATAGACCCAAGTCACAGGAATTTATCAAATTTATTTTGAGAATACATCCCATGCTTGCTCAGTTCTGGAGGATGTTTGCCTCTGGCTCTCCTCCACCCTGACTGGAGTACCGCTACTCCCAAAGCAAACTTTCCCAAGGGCCTCGGCTTTACCAGGGTCTTGTTCCGAATGTTTTGCTCATGTTCTTCTGTACTGGCTCCCTTCTTTTTCTAACACAGGCATTTGGATCACCTTCCACAACTGAGAGTTTTAGGGATAGTTGATCTAAATCTTTTGTTTTCAAAGCAGTGAGTCTCCGACACCCTTTGAGGGAGTTCCTGAGGTCAACACTATTTTCATAATCCTGAAATACTGCTGACTTTTCCCCCACTCACTCTTTGGAGAGTAAGATGGAATTTTCTAGAAGCAATATGGTGTATGGCCTACCTGTGACAGATTATGGCAAAGGATTTGTAAAAGGAAAAAAAAAAATGGAGCTGGGAGTGTGGCTCAGTGGTAGAGTACGTGCCAAGCAGGGAGGGAGCCCTGGGTTGGATTCTGCAACAGCACCAAAAACAACTTTGAAAGAGTGTAAGATGTTACACTCTTTTTCTGTTTTGTTTTGGTTTGTTTCTAGAAAAGAATTAGTTTTTGTTAAAATGTTATTTAGGTTGTCATGGAAAAGGGTTGTTGTGATTTTTAGATGAATTAATATACCCACTTTTTAAAATTTTTTTACATGTTCTTTGTAGTTATACATGACAGTAGAGTGTATTTGACATATCACACAGACACGGAGTAAACTTTGCATTATTTTGGTTGTACATAATGTGTAGTTTCATTGGTCATGCATTCATATGGGAACATAGGAAGTCATGTCCAATTCATTCTACTATCTTTCCTATTCCCATCCCTCCTTGCCTTCCCTTCATTCCCCTTTGTCTAATCCAATGGTCTTCTATTGTTAACAACCACCCCCATTTATTGTGTGTTAGCATCTGCATATCAGAAAGAACAGTCGTTCTCTGTTTTGGGGGGGATTGGCTTATTTCACTTTGTATGATACTTTCCAATTCCATCCATTTACTAATAAATGTCATAATTTCATTCTTCTTTATGGCTGAGTAATAGTCCATTGTGTATATATACCACATTTTCGTTCTCCATTCATCTATTGAAAGACATCTATGTTGGTTCCATAGCTTGGCTATTGCAAACTGAGCCTCTATAAACATTGATGTGGCTGTGTCACTGTAGTACACTGATTTTAAGTCCTTTGGGTATAGGTCAAGGAGTGAGATAACTGGGCCAAATGGTGGTTCCCTTCCAAGTTTTCTGAGGAATCTCCATACTGCTTTCCAGAGTGGTTGCACCAATTTGCAGTCCCAGTAATGTATGAGTATACTTCTTTCCCCCACATCCTCACTGACATTTTTCATTACTTGTAATTTTATAATTGCCATTCTTAATAATTCATTCTGACTGGAGTGAGGTGAAATTTCAGTGTAGTTGTAATTTTCATTTCTCTAATGCTAGAGATGTTAAAACTTTTGTCATATATTTGTTGACCAATCATATTTCTTCTTCTGTGAAGTGTCTGTTCAGTTCCTTTGCCCATTTATTGATTGAGTTATTTGTTCTTTTGGTAGTAAATTTTTTGAGTTATTTATATATCCTGGAGACTAATGCTCTATCTGAATTACAGGTGGCAAAGATTTTCTCCCATTCTATTGGCTCTCTCTTCACACTATTGATTGCTTGCTGTGAAGAAGTTTTTAGTTTGATACTATCCCATTTATTGATTCTCAATTTTACTTCTTGCACTTTAGGAGTCTCACTGAGGAATTCAGCTCCTAAGCCAACATGATGGAGATTTGGACCTACTAGTAGGCACAGAGTCTCTGGTCTAATGCCTAGTCCTTGATCCACTTTGAGTTTATTTTTGTGCAGAGTGAGAGATAAGGATTCAATTTCATCTTGCCACATATGGATTTCTAGTTTTCTCAGCACTATTTGTTGAAGAGGCTATCTTTTCTCCAATGTATGTTTTTGGTGTCTTTGTCTAGTATGAGATAACTGTATTTGTGTGGGTCTGTGTCTTCTATACTGTACCACTGGTCTCGGTGTCTGTTTTGGTGCCAAGACCATACTGCTTTTGTTACTATAGCTCTGTAGTATAGTTTAAGGTCTGATATTATGATGCCTCTTGCTTCACTTTTCCCACTGAGAATTGCTTTGGCTATTCTGGGCCTCTTATTTTTGCAAATGAATTTCATAACTGATTTTTCTATTTCTGTGAAGAACATCATCAGAACCTTAATAGGAATTGGATTAAATCTGTATAGCACTTTGGATAATATAGCCATTTTGACAATATTAATTCTGCCTTATCCAAAATCATGGGATATTGTCCCATCTTCTAAGGTCTTCTTCAAATTTCTTTCTTTAGTGTTCTGTAGTTTTTAATTTATACCCCCATTTTTAAAGCTTCTAAGTTAATTTCTAATACGTTAATATCTATTAAAAATGGCACATGAACTAAAGCTCCTTTGGTCCTCAGTAACTTAAAGTAGGATTTGGAAAGCAAAAGTTGGGGAATGGTTTCATCATCATTTTTCAGCTGCTGTTTCCTGAGTTTTTGTTATGGCCAGGTCCTCTCTCACACCTTTTCATTTAGTCCTCACAATCCTATCAGGAGGGGATCCCATTAATCCCGTCCCCCGAGGCCTGGACTGCTGTTCAACATTACCAGTCACACAACGAAGGTACTAGAACTTGGAGTTAGTGTGCCTGACTCCAGAGTTGAACTTTGAGGAATAAAATGACTGCTTTCCATGCAATCTAGTTGTTGCACTTCTGGACAGAGAGAAAAATAAGAGATCAACCTGGATCTCTGATTGGGTGAATTGTTTGATGACTCAGACAGCTAGAAACCATGACTTTTGGTCAACCCATCTTATGAATGGTCCACTAGTCATAATAACTCATCTTTGCAAATTCTGCTTTATGAAAGAGTAATTTTTATTCAAATTCAAGTGATATTCACAACCTGGCAGGTTTTTGTTTCCCTTATAAAAAGCTTCTTTAATAACTCATTGTGCAAATTCCACTGAGCACTCAACCTGAAACAAACATTTGTATATCCAATTATCACATTCTAATCTGTAGAAATAAATGTTTATTGCCTTAAACAAATTTCCCAATTACTTCATGGATCAGCCTGCATGTCTTCTTTATTGGGTCCGTTTATAATAGTAAAGCAACAATTGGTACCACTTATTGGGCACTTAGGTGTCACACACTGAGGGAAAGACTTCATCAACTTTGCAAACATGATCTCTTTGAACCCTCTAAAGAATCCTTTGAGGCAGGCAGTATATTACCCTCTCTATCGTTATGGTTTGCAGAGGTTCTGCTACTCGCCAGCTGGCAAGTAGGTGTTGAGTCAGAGATGGAACCCAGGTTTGGATTGTGCCCAGCATCCTGTGCTTAACCATTGTGCAAAGTCAAGGTCAACTTGGTTATGCAAAGGAGTTTTCCAAAATAGGCTTGGAGTGACACAGATAAATTTGAAAAGAGAGCCTTATTTTATCTTCGGAGCTTTTTAAGGGCAAAAGCTAAGAGCTACAACCCATACATGTAATGAGAAGACAGATACAATTGTTTAATCTTGTCCTTAACTCTTCATTCACACCTAGCAGTTAAAAGTGTACAGAGAAAGGCAAACCCTTCTTCATCTACATCTGGTACTACCCAGGGATATTTTAAGATGGCCAACCATCCAACTGAGCATTAGGTTTAATGCGTCTAGCATCCTGTCCTTCCCTGGATTTTAAAATGTCATGATCACTCCCAGTGTTAGAGGTGATGGGAAACCTGGAGCTCCAGATGTATCAACAACAGATGCAGCATCCCCTGGAACACTGGAAAAAGAGAGTGATAGGATTTCCCTTAGGGCCACATTCCAGGTGCTGCGGGAGGGGCCGAGGACAAAAATCTCTGGCAATTTATTTCTGGTGCCAAGCTAAACAGGTGTTTTCGGCAGGGGTTCCCATTGCAAATCTAGGCTTTAACAATCTTGCGGTTCCTGATAAAGACTGGGCCTGCCGCTACTGTCCTGAACACGGAGAATCTTGGCATAGAGAAAGCTCATCTCTAGTCCAGGTTCTTACCTAATGTGAAAAGCATTTGTAAATTGTGTTTGATCAATAATGTGAGGGAATTTAATACACCACAAAGACATATCTCACCAGAGCAGCTTGTTCGTGGCTCAGGAACCTAATATTAGAGACATGAAACAGACTTTTGTCATTCTAAGTCCATGCACTTAATTATCTCCACTCTAAATTAGCTCCAGAAACAGACACAAACAAACGTGTAGAAATCTGGGTAACATAAGCAGGAGACCAGCGGGAGAGCACTGTGTGTGAACTTCTCCTCTGCTGCCCTCCTTCTGATCTCCTGGCCCAGGTACTTCATCCACCAGAGCATTCTGCAGGCAGGCATGTTGTTTGCCCATTGCGTCTAAAACCATGATACCTGGGCTGGGGAGATAGCTCAGTTGGTAGTGTGCTTCAAGCACAAGGCCCTGGGTTCAATTCCCAACCCTGCAAAAAAAAAAAAAAAAAAAAAAAAAAAAAAAAAAACATGATACCTGTGAGTATCCCTTTGACACACTGTTATTTGGTTTTATAGAATCACAAAATTCCTTGTAACTTTTATGATACTTAAAACTGCAATAAAAGGCAGAATCCGTGCACTCATCTGCTCCTCTCCTGAATTGTAGGTCAGAGTGGGGTTCTGGCTCGTCACTTTAATGCCTCCACCTCGAGTGCCTTGCAAATGACAAAAAAGTAAATAATATTACAAATAATAAGAGCTCTAGGGCTCTTACTATTTGTCAGATAATTCACCAAGGGCTTTATCTATCTCCTTCAAGACATGGGTACTATTAAAATGTCTATATCATTCCATTTTACAGACAGTCCGTGGCCCAGCTCCTCCAGTTGATAAGCAGCAGACTGTATTGCTTCCAAGGACTGGTTGATTGAACAGGCCTCTTCGTAATTCATATTTTTCTCTCCCGTTCACCCCTTTTATCTGTGTCTCTCTGCCATAAGTCTCAGTTGTCTGCCTTTCCCTCTAAATTCACTGCCTGCCTTGGAAGAATATAAGGAAAGCATTTGGGTTTTTGTTGGTTTGTTTGTTTGTTTTTCTTTTCTTTTGTTGCTGTTCACCTCTAAAGTCTTCAATTACTTTCAGGTTTGCCAGTTGACATGGAATCATTTTATGCCCAGGAATTTACCTGGATTCTAAAATATGCCACTCATTTCTCTACCAGCACCCGCGTCCCGACCTGTTAGGCTGGGGACATCTTGGCCCTCTGTTCCCTTTTATTTCCTTTGCTCCTCTGTGCTTGAAGTCAAGATGCAGTGGCCTTATTTATTCACCTTTTTAGACCTCTTTCCAGGTGGAATGAGCCTGGGGGAAGCCAGGCTTTTTAAAAATATGTTTAGTTTTGTTTTTGTTTTGGAGCCATAAGTAACATTTTTCGAATTCTGTTTGCTATTTTCAAATCTACTTAAGTTCTTAAGCACTGACAAAGCAAACATTTCTTGGGTCCACAGGATGGCTTTGGGGAGGAGCTTAGGGCACTCAGGCCAGGGTAGTGAGGGAGCTGAGGCCTGGAACCCTGCAGAGCAGGTGAGGTGGTAGACACAGAAAACAAATGGTAAGCTGCAAAACATTTCAAGGAGAGCCTGGGGCGTTTGGAGATATTCTCCAAAAATAAAAGAGAAACTTCCATCTGGATTCATATGCCCTATTTTGTTGCCCCATGGTGCATGTCTGTGCAGATAACAGGAGCATATTTCACCAGGATCTCTAACCCTGGAAACCGCATTTGAGAAGAATATAGGAAAATCCCTACTGACACTGACAGTCATGTGACTTGACCATCAACTTTATCTACTATGCCTCTGTTGGCTCACCTGTAGAATGAAAGTAGTGGGGGACTCTAGCTTGCAGATTTTTGGGGGGGGGGGTTAAATTAAGTAAGATGTGCAAAAATCTTACCATAGTACCTGGTCCACAGCACACAACAAAAGAATCTTTTCTCCCCACTGGCCTGCTCTACCATTTGACATTCTCAGCATTAGGGAATCACTCCTATAGGTTTAGATACTGCCCCTTGTTTTAAAATACTCTTCCCAAGAATGTATGCTTTTCACACATTGTTGCATATGAAATGATCAACATTAGGAGAAGAGTGATTGAAGCTTCCTAGAAGCTAAACATTCTGGATTTCATTAAATTATCTCAACAATCCTGTGAGAAGTTTTGTAGAAGGCTGAATGACTTACCCAGGTCCTTGGACTTGAAGTGGTGGGATTGAGGTGTTACCACCAGCACTGCTTGATATCGAAGCCAACACACTGCTACCATGATGTGTTACCCTCAATGGGCTTCGATGGAAGAGGTCCAGAGAACATCACCTCAGGCTGGCCTCTTAGAAGTGCCAAGGCAAAGGGTCACTTGCTTGGTGGAGGCAAGACCTAAGGGTTCCAGCAGCAGAATGGGAATGGGAAGGACAGAGAGAAAGCGAGGGAAACTCCTCACAAATTGCACTCCCTGGAACACTCTTGCCTCCCTTGACTT
Organism: Sciurus carolinensis; assembly: GCF_902686445.1. NCBI lineage: Eukaryota > Metazoa > Chordata > Mammalia > Rodentia > Sciuridae > Sciurus > Sciurus carolinensis. The sequence continues at coordinate 101,879,065 of NC_062218.1, read as the reverse complement.
CCAAGTTCTACTACTCTGCCTCTGCTGCCTTTCCTCGGCTTCAACTCCCACAATGCTCCGACTTCTTCCTGTGTCTCTGGCCAGGTTCCTCAGTGCATTATGTTCCTCTAGATCTTTGCCTGTGCTGTTCTGTCTGCCAACACTTTTTTCAAAAGGGACTGCATCTCTTTTGTACCCCGATGATCCCCAACACCAAGGCTGATTCCTGGCAAATTGCATCTGTCCCATATATTGCTATGGACAAATCATTAGTGAATGAACAAATGCTTACTGGGACTTCATTGGATGCCAATTTCTGTATCCAAGATCTGCCGCTTGCAATTGTTCTTTTTCTTGTGTTTTATAACTTCATTTAAACACCCACCCTCATATGTTTTTACCATTTAAGCGTCTGTTCCAGGCTAGTCAACTGGATACAAGGAGGAAACAGGCTTTTCTGCACCTCCCTCCTCCCACCAGTGCAACTTGAAGAGGCAGCAGAACAAGGCTGCTTCATAACTATGATGCATCATACAAGAGTGTCCTTTTGTTAGGAGAAATTGCAGTGCATTTGGTTATTAATGTTAATCAAAGGGCAGAAGAGGAATTGTGAGATGGAGATCACTTACATCCCTATAGCATTGGGGAACATCATTTGGACCAGTTCTAATTTCTCATAAGGGAAGTTTATAATCAACTGCCAAACTGGTGGTACTAGTTTATTCTTTTTTCCTGGAATATGGGTCATATATCTAGTTAGTCAAGTGTCATGCATTAGGTAATGGTGATTATCTAGCAGCAGTGCTGCAAACTTAGCAGCATAAAGCAACACACATTTACTAACTCATGGTTTCTATGGATCAGGGATGGGAAGTCTAAGCCAAGAAAAGAGAGAAAGCCAATGCAAGGACTTTTGTCAAGTTGGTTCCTAGGATTGACTTCTGGTGCTTAGTTCCACTAGACCTTCCAACAAGCTTTCTGCAGTACATTTCCAAAGGAGAAAGGGGAGAAGCATGTGCCCAGATCCTTCATTCCCATTATCCTATAGTGGCATCAACTCCCTATAATTCTGAGCCGGGCAGGTATGAGTACAGAATGAATTCCCATAGGCATCCTATACCACAGCATTAGAGAAATTCTGAGGCTTAACTGGGTGCCCTGCAAGGCTACAACCAAAATGTTAGCCAGGGCTGGAGGTCCCATCAGAATTTCAACTAGGGAAGGATTCAGTTCCAAGCTCACATCATTGTTCACAGAACTTAGTTGTTTGTTAGCTGTGAGAGTAGGGGCCTCAGCTGAAGGTTTCAGCTGTTGACCCTCAGCTGAAGGTTTCTAGTAGGTCCTTGCCACATGACCCTCAGAGGCAGCTCACAACCTAAGTGTGTGCTTTTTCAGAGCCAGCAAAGGAGGGTTTTATTGCAAGAGAGGTATTGCAATCACAGGCATCATAATCATATACAACCTGCAACATTTGCCACGCTCTATTGGTTAGAAAGAAGCACAAGACCTGTTCACACTGTGTGCACCACAGGATGAACACAAGGAAGCAAGGGGTCAGAGGAGTCTCCTTAAAGTCGGTCTGTCCAAATGGCTAGGAGGATACAGAGGTATTAGTCAATAGGAACAGTAATGGGACTAACCTGAGCTAGGATAAATTCAATTTTATGCAAGAATCTTTGATCCCAAGAAAGCAATCAAGTTCTTTTAAATCTCATGTACTATCAAATGATCAAACACCCCAAACTCCTCCTTAAGGAATTAAAAAAAAAAAATCTAAGATATATACATCACTTTTCCTATAATTTTTCACATTTAGATTCCCAAAGGATGCCATAAGCCACTTTTAATTAAGCTTCTCTTCACATGAAATTGTTCTGTAGCATTTTCCTTGACACTTCAGTGTTTGGCTATTTAGCATAACTTTAATAAGAGCATTAACAAATTACATAGATACACTGGTTAGGTCAAGTTGTTGAAACTCAAATTTAAAAACTTCTCCCCAAATTGATTTCCTGTCCCTGTTTTTTCCCTTTAATTATAACTACCAGAACCACTGTGTAAAAATACTTATTTTTAATAATGTTGTTTGCGGGAGCATGTTTATTTTTTCTTTGATACGCTTAATGCTGTACATTTTACAGATGTTGAGAGAATGTTTCAGGATGTCTTGAAGGGACAATGAAAGACTGTGGTTTAACAACAAAGCCTCTCTCAACACTGAGGCCTGTGGGTAACAGTTGGATTGTTGAAGTGTAAGATCCTTGGTTAGTCTTCAAAAGGAATGTGCTCTTGGCAGAGTAGAGCTGCATATGTTTGTGTGCGCTTCAGTGTCCTTTACGGTTAGCTTTCCCAAAGGCTCATTGTGCTTATTGCATCATTTGTTTTTATTTGTAAGAGTGTTTTAGAAGTTCCAGAATGGTTATAGAGTCATTACCGTTTCTAGCTGTAAATGGTTATGATTGCCCATGAAAACCATGTCGAAGGCAAACAAAAGTAAATAAAAGTTCTTCTTCTGTACCCTTCTTCTTTTTTAAAAAAATATTTTTAGTTCTAGATGGACACAATACCTTTATTTCCTTTCTTTATTTTTGTGTGGTGCTGAGGATTAAATCCACTGCCTCCCACACGCCCTAGTACTCTACCACTGAGCCACAACCCAGCCCCTCTACCCTTCTTCTTGATATGCATTCCCAACCACTCTGCTCTGGGGAACCCAAACCCAGTGGGATCACTCTAGGCCTAGGTTTCACATCTGTCACCGCTCATCCTGATTTATAACCAGTTTGTCTCCCAAGAGGGACTCCATGAACCTTTGGATGTAGGTGAACCACCTGCAATAAAATTTAAATCTGCCACTTTTATTTCAAAGGGCAGAGTAAAGTTAATGGCTGCACAAAATTCCTGACACATGAATATATTTCTCTCATCCTTCAAATGAGGTAACCACCCAACTCTACACCTAGTCCCAGGGAAGCCAATACAGCCACATCTACAAGCATTAGCAGGGGTAACCGGCCAGGGCCTGGAAAAGCAATCCATGTTAGGAAAGTGGAATTCATTCTAACTGTATTATCAAGTACTACAAATCACTCTCATGGGTACAGTCAGTTAAGCATCTAAATTATTTTTCAGCATGCCATGTTTCCATTTCTAATATCAAATATAACTTGAAGAAGTCTTATGATTTAATACCATATCTTTCATAATGCACAAAAATATGGGCAATGTTTCCTCTGGTATTCTGTATTCTGTTTTGTGCCTGCATAATGGCCAACTATCACTAGTTATGCTTCTATTCAGATTTTGTGCTGTTGTCCTTTGTTATTGATTAACAAATGAGTGGGAGGTATTAGAGCAGACGCCGTGGCAGAGTTAGAGGGAGCCCTTTTCCTCGAAGAGCTTCCAATTCATGAAAACTTGTGCTTCTTAAATTCTCCAGTGGGCTCCATTGTCTTTGGACTGCAATTGAACTCCTAGACAGAGGTTGCAGATGATCCAACCACCACCTGCCTCTACATTGGATGCTAAACAACACAGTCAATGCTAGATTTCCACTTGGCAGGTACAAAAGCTGAGGTCCAAAGAAGCTAAGTAAGCTTCCCAGGAAGCAGAGGAATATTCAAGGCCAGAGCTCTTACCTCTTATATCCTTTGTTTTCTTTCACTCTCCTAAATTGTGATTTTGGGTAATACACCCAATCTGTTGAGATGAGGGGCAATCAAACAAACATATATCTTTGATGAAACCAAGATTTACAGTGGCTTCAATTGGTAAACACTAGATCGAAAATGAGAAGAGCTCTGCCGATCAGCCATGTCATCTTCAGCAAGTCACTACCTCGTTTAGTTTAAAAGTGGTGAAAGTTGACTAACAACTTCTAGACACTATTTCCCAAAGCTGCTCCAAGTAATCAGGGATGACGGCAGGTCCTGGTTGCCTGCCTGCAGATCTGCAATGTGTATTTGCATGTTAAAGGTGCCATGAGGTCCTGCTTGAAGAAACTTGTTAGCACAGCCCTTTTGAAACTTATTTGACTCTGGAGTACTTAGTCATGTCTCACAGAGCTCATGTTCCCTAAAAAATGATTTAGGAAATGATTTTCCGAATTCTCTTTAGGCTCTAAAATTTGATCGTTGACATTTTCACTCGTGAAATGTTCCGCACCTTCAAGCCATGTGTTCTCTTTTAATTGTGATTTTCCACCCCCCTCAGGAACTGAACACAGTGGGCAACAAATAAATGCTATTGACTGATTTATTCAGCTCTTAAGGTTAATGTATTCTAACCAGGGCTTATTTAATATGTTTGGCAAAATTTAGTCTAACACAGAACACTTCTGGGGTGGGAAAAAGTATGCTCTGGGAACTGGGTGAAAACCACCAACCCTTCCCAGAGCCAGCCAGAGAGATGCCAGATGACATTTCAGTACCATTTGGCTATGAGAGTTTCATTCAAATGCAAAAACAAGAGACAAATTCTGTCTCTGGTGAGCAGACTTCTGATCTAGTCTGCCTGAGTCTGCTCTTCAGAAAGTCAAAGCATTTGGTGTTGGGTGTCAGGGAGTAGTCACTCTGATGTGACAGTCATTATTTCTTCATCTTCCCTCTAGTAATTTACAAGATAAGTTGGCTCTGCCAAATTCTCCAATGGAAAAAAAACTTTTTTTATCCCTAGAATGCCACTTGGGGTCTTCTTGAGCAGTAAATTACCCAATGCCACCCTCGTGGCTTGAAAGGGCTTATTCACAATGTAAGTGCAAAAGAGTTTCTCAGAAACTAACTTGACTATGTGACATTTCTTATTTGTATTTGCCCACGAATACAAAGTAACTGTAATATCCAACAGAATAAATACACAGAAATGGACTTCTAAAAGGGACAGTTGTTTTTAATAAAATATCTTATTATAGCATTGTTTCCTTCTTTGGAAATCATGTGTGTTCAAATGATTTAATATTGTAATAAAACTTTTTACAACGTACCAAGAAACATAAAGGTGTATAACGCCTTAAGATCTGTATAATTCTACCTGCACCTATTTTCAAAAACTATTTATTTAATCTTTGTGCTAAAAAAAATCTTAAATAGATTGTGTGATAAAAGATAACACTTGTAATAATATAGCTTCATAACTAAGAATTGTAGGAAAAATGTTCTTGTTTCTTTCAACTTTCCTAAGTATGAATAAATTACAAAAAAATAAAAAGAAAGCCTTTACTTCTGGACATATTGTGTAGTGTCAAATGCAATTTGGTGGTATGTAGTTGAAGGCTGCAGTCATAGAATAATGATTAGAGTAGAGAATCAACTTTCAGGTAGAAGCAGAGTGTGAATAGTAGCTCTGCTTCTTACTAGCTATAAGCTTTTTTTTTTTTTTTTAATCACTGAACCTCAGTTTCCTTATCTGCAAATGGGAAGTATTTCTTCTATATAGGTTGTTTTAAAGATAAAATATGATAAAACTCATATTCTCTGCCTATCACATAATAAGCAGGTAGTCAGTTGTTATTATTTTATGGGGACCTTATTAGTTCATTTGACAGAAGGGCCAGAAGTAGGCTTGAACCTGGGGCACTATTCTCTGTGATTCTCTTGGTTCCAATCCTCTCTTTTTGGTTTCCTCTGAAGCAATTCTAGGTGTCTCACTCATGTGCAATGATATTCGTCTAAATGCTCTTGCCCAGAAGCTTTTAGAAAAAATTCCTTGATGTATCATTAGCACCTGTTGATAGTGGTCACATGATCTTTCTTGTGTGGCAAGGAGGGTGAGAGAACCCTCAGGCCAATCAGGCCAAATCTACAGTTGGGATAAGTTTCCCAAGCCATGTGGGCTAGGTTGGAGAGGGCTGGATCACCTTTGCAAAATCAGTGTTCTGCTAGGCAAGGAGGAGTCTGATAGGGTTTTGACTAGACACCAACAATGTCTACTAGGCTAGTACTCCTCCAACTTCAGCATGCATACTTGGTGACAGACAAATTCTGATTCAAAAACAGATGAAGCCTGAAACTATGCATTCGTAACAAGCACCTGGGGGATGCTATCTGCTATCCTTACTTTGAGTAGCAAAATTCAACATCAACAAATAACAAAGCCAGCAAGAGACAAACTGAGACAAGAGCTCTAACACCAAGAAATCTGGCTCTAAGATTGGAGGCTAAATAACAAAGAGAATTTAACTAACCAGTGTAGAAATCAGACATATCAATCCCTAAGTCACTTCTGTTAGGTTCCATTTTAGCCAACTGACCCAGTCAGTCATAGCCATTGCTAAATAAATTGATATAGTGTCTATCACTATATCAATTTAATAACTCAATTTAATAACTCAATTTAACAAATATTCATTTCATCCTAATACTTATATTGGGTGACACACTAGGGCCTTAAAGTTAAAATGATGATCTAAACAAGAAGTTTTGCAAACTTTCTTAAAGGGTCAAACAATAAATATTTTAGGCTTTGCAAGCCAAGACATAAAATCAACAATACTACATACAGACTTAAATACCCATATCAAATGTTACCATTTAAAACATGAAACTATTCTTAGCCTATAGATCACACAGGCCTTAGTTTGCTAACCCTCAATGTACCCAGCTTTGGTCTCTGTCCTCATGGAGCCTACAGTTTATCCAAAGAGTAACACGATTGTGCTGGCATTGTTTTTCAAGCCCTCCTCCTAGTTCCCCTGGGAGGGGAATGAAGCATTTGAATGAAGCTCAACTATCAATAAAATTGTGCTGTGTTACCTATCTATCGACCCAAATCTCAGTATCATTGTTGAGGGAGTATACACAAAGGAGCAACGGTGTTAATTAGATTTTGTCACTGTAACCAAAATACTCAACAAGAAAGACAGTAGAATGAATCAGACATAATGTTCCTATGTTTATAGATGAACATATGACCAGGGTAACCCCACATCACGTACAGCCACAAGAATGAGATCCTAATTAGAATAAGTTATACTTCTGGTATGTATAACATGTCAAAATACACTCTACTGTCATGTGTATCTATAAAGAACAATTTTTTTAAAAAAAGTATATTAGGGCGATTGACCATTTGGTCTGAGGGGGAAAAAATACCCAACAAGAACAACTTACAAGAGGAAAAGTTTACTTTGGTCATGATTTCAGAGGTTTAGTCTCTGATAGGTCGAGTCCATTGCTCTGGGTCTAAGGTAAAGCAGAATATCATGGGGAAAGAGGGTGGCAGAGAAGAACTGTTCACCTCACAGCAGCAGGGAAGCAGAGAGAGAAAGGGGGAGCGGTGTCAGGGAAGATGAACACTTCTAGGCACACCCTCAGTGATCCACCTCTCCAGCCATGCCCCCCACCTACAGTTACCTGCAGTCAGTCCATTCAAACTAGAATGGACCACTCAGGCTACAACTCCCATAATCCAATCATCTCACCTCTGAATATTCCTGCATTAAAGCAGGAGCTTTGCAGAACACCATACCATACCATAGCAGCAGCTGATGATTATGATTTTTTTCTGGTGTTTGATTTACAGTAAAAACATGGAAACATACGAGCATCAGATCAAATCTTAAAAATTCAGTATCCAATGAGAAAACATTAGCCACAGAATTGCCCTTTCAAATACTTCTAAAAACTCATCACAGACTCATCATGGAAGAACTAAACAGAGCCATGTAGATACAACCAAGTCATCACACTCATTTACATCACATGTAAATGAGTTCCTTCACAGACAAAGCAAGCATCCACTTAGCCATGGATATTTCCCAAGTGGCCATGCAACTGCTGCTGTTAAGCCATAGTTCACAGTTGGAAACCTGGAGGGAGACTTCTCCCAGACTCTTGATTTCAGCTGGTAACAAAGCTACCCCTCAACAGGTAAAGAAACTGGAAAGGGGAGGCTAATGTGCAGCCCTACCCATGATAAGAAGATATTCTTCACAGGGGCTCATTTAACAGATGTGCAGACAGAATTGCAGAGGAAGTGGGAGTTTCTCTGAGAATAGGGCTTAGCCATCTACTTTCCAGTAATTGTGACTTCTTGTGCAGCCAGCAAGATTGAGCCATACTCTGCCCAACCGTTATGTTTGCTTTGGTAGCTTTACTTCACCACCTTTAATTTTTTTGGTACCTGTTATCCTTTTGTGTGTTTAACGATGTCACTTGAAATCTGCAAAATAATTATTTTGCTATCATGCATAACTTCAAAGCAAAGATGGTGGCTTGGCAGAGCTGGTCCTGCAAGTCAGATAGATTTAGTAAGTTGTGTCCCTTTTCTGAAGTAATTCATAATCATTAAACCAAAATTTTTTAAAAATATTTTCCTGTTCTAAGAATGATATTCAAAGTACAGGGACTGATTATTCTTTTTAATTCTAAGTTGACTGATTAAAGTCATATTCCACAGATCTTCATGTTTAAAGATAGGGGAAACAATACATTCCAGTGTCTTTAACCATTATCTACCTGATCTTTTAAATGTCTCTTCTTCTGATCATCAACAGCTTTAGGATTCATGAGTTCATAGTTGTATGTAATTATCTTTGGGGGCCATCAAGCATTTATCTATGTTTCATTTATTACATGCATCATGTTATGTAAGCTACTAAAAAGGACTGGAGAAAGTAAAAAATAGATAATACACCTATTTTCAGTTAGCTTTCAATCATTAGAGAGATTTAGAAACTATCCAAATTCAAAACTCACAACCCCTCTACCATATACCCACAGGTATTCCATCATGAAAGTTCTGTCTTCTAATTTTGTATAGCCCTTCACGATTTGGTTTAAATAATGGACCATTGTGTATTTCTGATTGACTTTCACATGAAGTCTTGGTATGCCTCTAAAATGTGCATTTTCTGAGGACAGAGAATTTGTTTCTATAACTCACTTTTGCTATTATTATGCTAAGCGAATGGTGGGCTTTTTTTTTTTTTTTTTTTTTTTTTTTTTTTTTTGCCTTATAAAAAAAGTACATGTCAAAAAGCTAGAGCAGTGTGTAAGGGCTTTCGAGTTAAATCCTTGACTACCCCTACAAGCCACTAGCTTTTACCTAGAATGATGATAATAATCACACCCATCTTTGTTATAAGAATCATGAATATGAATACATGCAATGCATGTGACAAACCTGGCCTGTGCCAAGTGCAGAGTAACCATTCAGTTCATGGCCGCTGCTGTTTTCATTGCTACTGTTGCTCCCAGGTGGCCCCCACCAAAACAAAGAGCAAGCAATAATTGGAGGTAAAACACCTTGGACTAAACAACACAGTAAAACTGATACTGATCCTAGAAATAAGCCTTAAGCCAGATCGTTTTTCCACATTTTCTAAAAAACCAGTAAGGAATAGTTCAACTTGGCCTTGAGAATAAAAATGAAGGATAATTATTCATTTTTCAAAGGAACTCAGCATATGATTCCCAAAAACAGTTTGTTCTCTGAGTTCCAAGTCCAACACACAGACTACTTTCCAGGGACAGTGTCCAACCTGAGCCAACACCCATGCAAATCCCTGAATTGCCTTTTTCTGTGGATCATCCCTGGGAGGCTACCATGTTTATGCACCAATTTATGGGGATAGAAATAGGAACACAAAAACAAGTCACTGACTGGTCTCAGGTTCCAGCTTGTACTTAGTAGCAGAGTATTTGCCAGTGTTGCTTTTGTTCCTCCTCCTTGAGTTGCCAAAGTGGTCTGGAACATTTTCCTGCTATAGTCTACAAGGTTTGGTTGGTCCAAATGTGTCAACCTATTGAGGACTCAATAAGTACATCTCGCCAGTTCCTGTAGGTCATAAATACTGTTTTTGAGGATTCTGCTGGTTTCAAGAGACAGAAAACTAAATACAAAACCACCTTAAACAGAAAGGGAGACTCACTGGCTCACATAAATGAAAAACCCAAGGTGTGGTGGGTTTCAGGGGCTTATGTAATGTCACCATGCCTTGTTCTTCTTCTCTCTTCTCTGCTTTCCACTGAGTCTGTTTCACTCTTAGGTATGCCATTGTGCTCTCTGGAAGCTGAAGGCTTACCTTTTTCCAGGAGGATGAACAATCTCAATTTTCCTAGTCCTACCATTGTTGGCCTAAACTGAACTGATGTCCCTCCCTAACCAATTGCCTGGACTTGCAGAAGGCAACTCTCTAAGGAGTTGAGGCTATGACCAAGTGTGCACCCTAGTGAGCTACTTGTGGTGGGGCCAATTCTACTGGGGTTCTTCATATGAGAATAGAGAAGGAATTATCCCCTTGGAGGACAAATCAGAATGTTACACTAAGAGTGCTGAGTAGCCAGAAATATGGTAAGGAAAACTGTTTGCCTGCCAGGCCAAGGAGGTTCAGAGAGCACAATGGCACCTGTAGGCTTCTCCCATCATCTTGCTCATCAGTCATTTGCTATCTTCACACCCATTTCCTGGAATTTCTGCCAGGACACAGAACTGTCCTTAGACTAAAATTATAGAGTATTATGGGGCAGCATAATGTTGGAGGACAGGAGGGAGGGTACCAGTGATCAAGATGGAGTAGAATTCTTATCTCAATGTGTCTGAAGTATTTTCTGTAACTTAAGAAGAAAGCATCCAGGTAAGTTTGACAGATTTAAGAGGGAGGAAGACAGGAGTCTGGACTTGCCACACCCTGTACTGTCCAGTAGAAATACAAAATGAGTTTTCCATAGTTGAATGCTCTGTCCAAACTGCTCAAATAAGATGCCACAGATCCACTGCCCAGAAAACAGGTGCAGAATTGTTTACATGTTCATGATGACTTTGACCCCTGCCTCTAGCAACCAATGACACACATTCTAAGTGTCACCTTCTCTGCAAAGGGTTTTCTGGTTCTGTCCATTGTTGTCTTTGTTGTCTTAGTAGCTGCAGCAGTTTTAGTAACATAGTTGACATTTACTGCATCTGTATCTGGCAGCCATGCCAAAGTTTTGTGTGTTTTACATTACTTAAGTCTTACAGCAACCCTTCCCCTGTGGATCATCCCTGGGAGGGCTGCCATGTCTATACCCCAATTTATGGGAATAGAAGTAGGGACACAAAAGGAAGGTTGGTATTACCTCCATCTTAGCAGAAATCTGAGCCACAGGGAAATGACTTGCTTAAGATCACAGGCCATTAAGTGACAGAATTTGGTTTGCAAGCTATTTGTGCACAACCACCACACTCTCTGGCAAGGCTTGCCCCTCTTGTAGCATATAACAATAGCTAGCTATTACTGAATGTTCACCAAGCACCCATCGTTATGCTAAAAACATAACTTAGAGGCAGTGTTATCTCCTTCAGCATTAATAGTAACTGCTGCACACCTAGTACTTCCCCTAATTTGCAAATAAGGAAAGTGAGACTTGCAGAAGTTCAGTAACTCACTCAAAGTTCCACACTTAAAGTCAAAATCAAGCACTTAAGTTAATGCTCTTAACTATGAGCCTATGCTGCCCATGTCCACTAAACTTCATCTCTCTTTTCTATAGTTACTTGTCTAGGTGCCGGTACTCACCAGTAGACTGTGAGATCTTGAGGGCAGGGACAGAGCCTGAATCACCTGGCTCATAGAAGGTTCTTAATAAATGTTTCTTTCATTTGTATCCTTGGTGCTAAAGTCACTGCTTAACATATAAGAGATGCTCTCATGATGGAAGAAGTAAATGAATGAAAGGATGAAAGAGGATGTGAATGATATCTACTGAGGTCAAAAAGAATAATTTATCTCTATAGACTGGAAATCATATAATTAGTCTCTTGGTAGATTTCACCAAAGGTCTGTGCTTTGCAGAAGTCAATTCAATCCAAGTGACTTAGTCTCATAATCAAAATGACTTAACCTCGGTCAGCCTTCCACAAGAATTACAGGACTTCAATCACTTCCCTGTCACTATACTAACTCCTATTGAAAGCAAAATAAAACGAAGAATCAGGTATTCAATAAGTTTATCTAATACACAAAGACTCAATCCTCAAGACAGTTCTTTTTGGTCTAGTCTTTGCCTAATTTCAGCTCCCCTGACCTTTAAGAGTTCTCTCTACAGGAATTTCACAGATATCACAGAAAAGTGTCATTAACACAGTAACTAAGCCAGCCTCCTGAGAACCAGGCTTTAAGCTCCCCAGGGCCAGGTACCAACCACTCTAAATATGTGTGAAATAGACTAAAACCAAAGAAACAAATATACCTTTTCCCAGTGGGGAGTCCCTTTCAAAACAAAATAATAAACCCTGAAGCAGACAATTAAAGGAGGCTGTGGTTTCTAGCCAGTTGGCAGGTAAAGAATGCAAATAGTTAGAGATGCCTTTGGAAAGAACCTGTTTGGGAGCCCAAGGTGAGTCCAATAAGGTAACAAGTCCCTACTTGCAAAGCACAATTGAAACAAGTCCCTGTTCAAACAATTGTGGTTTCTTCGAGCTCAGGAGACAGCTGTTAGGAAAAATGACTCACAAGAGAGGCCAAATGTATCATAGATGTTGCCTTGAGAGCATTTATCCACATGTGGGAATGAACTAACCTGTTGTAAGTGCAATAGATGATATTTGCATTGAATAAAAGAACAACTATGTAATTGACCATATGCCAAATCATATTCCACCATCAACCACTCACATCTCAGTAGTCAGATTTGCAGTTTCTATTTCTCTGCTGATCTCCACCTTTTACATTTACTTTCCGAGTATCCTGAAAGAGACATGAGATCCTCTGCAAAGATCCTACCCTGTAGTGGACACCCTTGGCTGCCTGTTAAATAATCCAGAGCAGTCCTGATAAATCTATTTTCCTTACCAGACATTGGTATAAATGCAGGCTAATCTAACAAATGAGATCTAAGCAGATGGCAACTATGGGCCATGAAGAATTTTTCTTCCCTAATGAAAAGACCTGTGGAAGGAAATCCCAGCTTTCTCTGTTGCTACACAACTTACAACTTGTTTGCATTAACTTCTGTAACTGTTGCAGTCATCTTGCTACCATGAGGAGTGACCTTTCTTGCACTCTGAGGGCAACAGAGCATAAAGATAGCAAGTCCTTAGGTCCTTGATGACAATGTTGTACCACTGAAATAATCAAACATGCTTGCAGACTCTTAGCTGTGTAAGATAATATCTTGCTGTGATTGAGCAATCTTTCAATGGGTAATTTACTTTCTCACCTGATAAAAGTCAGTTTGATCCCTGTTTGAAGGCAAATTTGTATTTCCTTAAATATTCTTGTTTGGATGATCATATCCCATGTCTTTTGAGAAAGTGAAACTAAATGGTAGATGGCTCTGCATAAGCCAAATTCAACATCCAAAAATCTACAAAGAATGCACTATCTAAAACAAGAATTTAAAAACCTTTTCTATAAAGGGTCAGACAGTAAATATTTTCAGCTTTATGGGTTATATCTGTTACAACCATATATTTTACCATTATAATGCAAAAGCAACCATACACAATACATATATGAATGGGTGTTCCAATAAGACTTAATTTCCAAAATTTTCAGAGGGCCAGATTAGCTTATAAGGCTATAGTCTACCAGCCCAGACCTAGAGTTCCCGAAAGATGCATATATATATATATATATATATATATATATATATATATATACACACACACATATATCCTCCTCATATACACATGTATCTTGGATATCTTCCTTATATGACTTGGGCCCTGTCTGCATTTCTGGCTTTATATTGTATCATTTTTCATGTCAACCACTCTGGCCTTCTTAGTGTTTATCTGCCAAGCTTTCCTCCCCCACCTCCTCCCAAACATAGCACACTACAATTCCTGGGCCTTTGCATTTGTTCTTTTCCCAAAATGCTTTCTCTCAGTGTTTGTCACAGCTGACTTTTTTTCATTATTCGGGATGAAAAACAAATGTGATTTCCTGAAGAGTTTTTTCCCTCAGCACTTAGTCTAAGCATCCCACTCTCCTCCCAGTGACCTCCCTGCTCAGTTGTCTGTCTTATTTTCTTCTTGGGTTTGTCAGCCTCCATCTCCATTCCCCACCATCAATCTCTGTCCCCACTGAAGATTAAATCACTTACAGACAAGGACCTTGACCATCTTGTTCACCAGTGTCTTCCCCAAATCTAGAAGCAAAGAAGAAAGTTAATATTTATTGAATAAATGGAATTTGTGGTCTATTGTTGGCTTAGGGAAATGTTTTGTAGGATTTTAAAATATGTCCCTTAATACATACAGTTCCTTGGGCTGGGGTTGTGACTCAGTGGTAGAGCACTTGCCTATCATGTGTGAAGCACCAGGTTGGATCTTCAGTACCACATAAAAATAAATAAGTAAAATAAAGTTATTGTTTCCATCTACAACTAAAAAAATGTTTTAAAAAATACATACAATTCCTTAATACAATGCCTTACAGTATATTTCTGTTTATAACTTGTTCAGTTTGTTCATGACTTCCTTCAAAAATAACATAATTTGCTCTTGATTGATAAAATTTTTCCCAAACCCAGAACTAGAAATGATTGCAATTATTGCCTATCTGCCCCTATGAATGAAGCAAGAACAGGACTTTTTTTAAAGGAGGTAAAGTTACCTATTTGCTCTACTTGCCAAATAGTTCTTCTCCTGGTAAGAGTAAAGAGAACTGTTTGCAAGCTGTGTGTTCACTGGGACTTCATTTCCATGAAAAATCGAAGCAGGCAGCTACAGCCCAGGTAAAGATCAAAGCCTGACCCACATCTGCTCAAAGTTTAAGCTACAGCTGGGTGTGGTGGTGCATGCCTAAAATCCTAGCTACCCAGTAGGTAGAAGCAGAGGATCGCAAATTCAAGGCCAGTCTCAGCCACTTAGGGAGACCCTGTCTCAAAATAAAATAAAAAGAGTCTGGGGATGCAACTCAGTATAGAGCTCTCACCTAGCATACACAAGGCCCTGGGTTCAATTTACCACTAAGGGAAAATAATAATAATAATAATACAGCTTGAACCGTGTTTTGAAAGACAAGAAATGTCACTTTATTCCATAATACAAATAAAGGAGAGGAGATTCTATATTTGTGTGAACGATTCTTTTGCTTTATAAAAATCTCATACCTGGTGGCTTTCAAGGAGGAATCTGACAAGTCGTAAGGTTACTTTACTCTTCTTATCTAAAAACTACTTCCAAAAGTTCAAAATACAGTTTGCCAATGAAATGCAGCACAATTGGGGTGGAGGGGGTAGCGGGGTTGGGAGTGTGTATGTTTGGGTCTATTTCCTATTGTGGGTTAATAGTAGCCTTTCCAAAGTTTTGGATCATCTTCCCCACACTCCTCAGTGTATGAGTCATCCCTACCCTTGACAATCGCCTGCGTTGCTCTGGGCTACTTGCCCAGCCTTTTTCAGACCAGGAAATCTGGTTAAAATACAATCTCTGGCACTTGACTAAATTTTAAAAAAAAAAGAAAAAGAAAAAAACTCTCATTAAAACCTGTGACTCTCCCATGAACCTCCCTCCCAAATATTCCTTTTAAAATCCCCAGGGGATACACTGAAAAACAAAAATGTCCTTAAGGAAGGGAAGAATCATACAGAAGTAAATAAGAATGACAAATTTCTCCTTTGCACTTTTCTTTTTATTTGTCTACAACTTATTCTCTCACCTGAGGGTCATTCTCAAGTGTTTTTAAAATCTTGGCTCTTAGCTTTCTAGTGAGAATTATGTGTCTTTTCTTGTTTAGAAAGCAGACATCGAGCCGGAGTATATGAACTTTGGTCATTTCAGCCGGCCACAGCTCAGTCTCTTACCTTATGTAACAGGCTTTGTGAACCACAGGGAAAAACTATTTTGGTCCATCCCTACCTCCAGCAAAGGGAGCAAACAAAAAATGCCTATAAGACAACATTCAATGAGGGCCAGGGGCCAGGTGGGAACTGCATGCTGTTGAGGACAGCGGGTACTAGTTCCTGCCAAGTATGAGCACATAAGTATGTAGGCCCAGAGTTGCCAGCTCTTCCAATTTTCAAAAAGAGAAAGAAAAAAAGAAAGCCAGAAACCTGGATTACTCTTCCAATTTTAAAATGTTGGAGCAATTAAAGACAAAGAGAAAGAGGACCAAGCCAAATGTGTTCCAAAGGCCAATCTGGGTCTGTGGGTTGTCATTTGAGGCCACTGTGCAGCAGTCATAAAAGTCCATCCCGTGAGGCCCATGAAATAGGGTATCCTCAGAAAGACCATCCCCCACCTCCATGTTTGGAGTAGGATTCCTAGTGTGTCCAAAGCTGCACACAGTAAGGCTTCTGAGCTGCTGCTCTGTTTTTGACTGTCACCAAATGGGTTTTCTGCTTTGCTCATTTCCCAAGCTTTCTGGCACACAAAGCACAGAACAACCTACAAAAACTAGGGTTAGGGCTGGGGATATAGCTCAGTTGGTAGAGTGCTTGCCTCACAAGAATAAGGCCCTGGGTTTGGTCCCCAGCACTGCAATAAAATTAAATTAAATAAAAAAATAAAAATTTTAGAAAAAGAAACAAGGATTAACTGTTTGAGATCATTGACCTTTTCTCTATCAGGGTTAATTCCTGGGGGCAGAAAAGATTCAAAACCTGATTTTTATCAGTGAACAATTTATTTCAAATGGTGGGGCTTCTTTGTCTAAATTTAGACTTAAGCTCAACTGTCTTATACTTCTTTCTTAGACCCAAGTCAAACATGAATTTCAACTGACATGTGTTTTGTTTTTCCAGTTTTAGTCTTAGGGCATTCCCAGAAGGAGAGGCAAAATGTAAATTAAAAATGAAAACACAAAAATCATCTATTGTTTGCATAACACAAGCTTTTGTTAGTTAGAAAAGTGTTCTTTTCATTAGATATCCTTTAAAGAGAGATGGTTAACGCTAAAGACCAATGAGTTTTGTTAAACCAAGGGTTAACGATTAAAATATTCAGCACAAGTCATGAAACTAGAGTGTGCTCAAGTTCTTTGTCAGTGGGCCTCTTCCTCCAACTTGCTTCCCTTTTGCCCTGTCTCTCTCCATCCCCTCTCTATGCTGAGAACAGAATTCCTTGAAGCTAGGATCCTCAAGAAAGCAGTGTTTGCCCTGGGACTCACTATAGGGGCAGTAATGCCTGGAAGCAAGAATAAGGCCTGGGTTCAGCACCCAGTCCTGTTGTGCCCGGCTGACCTCACTGCCCTTCCACCGGGCCTCCATTCATTCTGTTTTGGGACCCTCTCAGATCCACTATTCAATCTCTGTCCAATGCACGACTGTTTAAAGGTGGTTAAACATTACTTGCATGATATAATATTGCTTTTTCTGTGTTGAATATCTCCGAGTTATCTTGAGTTCTTTTAAAAAGTATTTTTCTCATAATTAAAAAAAAATGGAAAACTGTCCAGTGGCAAATGGATTCCCAGATTTTAATCCATGTCCAGAGTAACTAGTAGAGGTATTTTGGTTCATTTCCTTAAGACAATTGTGTTAAATTTTCTTCACTATGACTGAAATACCCAAAAAGAATAACTTAGAGGAGGAAAAGTTTATTGAGGGCTCATGGTTTCAGAGGTCTCAGTCCATGGTGGGCCAACCCCTTTGCTCTGGGTCTGAGATGAGGCAGACCATCATGGTGGAACAGTGGTGGAGGAAAGCTCTCAGTTCATGGCGGCCAGGATGGGAGAGTGGGAGTGCTAGGAGCCAGGGACAAACTATATAATCCTAAAGGCATGTCCCCAATGACCTATTTCCTCCAGGCATGCCCTACCTGCCTATAGTTACCACCCAGTAATCCATTCAAATTATTAATCCATCAAGATGTAGATTAACCCACTGATTAGGTTAGAGTTTTCACAATCTGTTTTACCTCTGAATGAGCATCCCTGCATCATCTATTTGACATGAGTTTTGGGGGGTAACACCTCACATTAAAACCATAAAAACAGTTAAACATAGGTATTTTTCTTGCTTTTGTTGTAAATCACATCATTGGTTTAATTTGTGCTCCTAGAACTTAATGAGACTGCTTCCTTCTTGTTACTTTGCCTCACCTTAAGTGTCGCCAACTCAGATAAGCCTCCCTTGTCACCTTTCTAAAGTCATCATCACCTAGTATTTGTACTTTGTCACATTTCCCTGTTCTGTCTTACTCTTAGGACTTGATATTCCTGTGTCCTGTGTTTCTACTTGCTTGTCTTTCTATATTAACAACCAGAACATGAGAGCGGGAGACTCTGTCTTCTTCATGTTAGGTCTTCAGATCCTAGACTTGTGCCTGTGCTCACTCCTAAAACCCTACTAGAATGATAACATGTTTTAAAAAGCTATCAATTTTCCAGGGCAGGAAGAAGATGAGGAAAGGAAAAGTTGGTGGTGATGAGGGTTAGTGCTAGTAAAAGCAAATTGATGCTGATGTGTTCTTGTTTGATGGCTCTCTTTCCAGTCTACAGGGTCCTGGTAAGTCCATCTCCCCACAGTCACACCCTAACTCTGATTTAGAACCCTTTTATTGGGATGGCCGTGATCCTGCCTTTGTCTAAGGATCATGAGCTCAGATCTATTTTCTTGCCAGGAAAGAAATAAAAGCATCAATTCCTTCTTTTAACCCCATCTACTCAAAGATAACTTCTGTTAACATTTCAACAAATTTCTAATCTTCTTTATATACATTTTTACATAATTAAGATTGCGCCAATCTAAGCAGATACTGAAAATGCTAACAAATAAAATAGATTTCATGCTATAGTTTCTTGGCAATCATCAATTTGACCCACCAAAGACCATACTTAATAGAAAAGTCAAGTCAATAATGTGGAAAGAACTACAGAGGCCCAATGGAAAACTTGTACAGAAAAGTTCCTATTAATTTCTATTTTTAATATTTTTTAAACTTTGTATCTTATTATAAATAACATTTATGTGATTAAAAACAGATTATTTCCTAGTAGTCCATCTCCTGTTATATGTTTTTTTCATCTACACTGTATTACTTCTCAGCTTGTAACACAAGTTAGTGACTGTGGAAATGATTATAACGTCATTGAAGACTGTGGCTTTAGGGAGTAAATAACCGGCAGGCATAGAACCTTCAGCAGAAAAGTTCCAGTATTCCTATAAATCCAATTAAGAAGAAAAGGGGGCAGGGCAAAGCTCGTGAACAATCTCATAATTTGAATGGGTTTAAGTTTTCATTCATGCACATCCCTGAAACTATAGGCAGGACACCTGCAGGAAACAGAATTGAAAGCTAAAACTATCATCCACTCAGTCTTGGAAGTAAATCAGGAATTTTTTAGAGAATGAATTCATATGCCAGATGAATTTCTGAGAATCAAATCCTATCAAATTAAATTATTTTTTCATTTGGTGTTAGGTACTTAGAGACAGAAAAAGTCATCTCTAAATAGTTGTGATATTGATCAGTGAAGAGAAAAATGTTAACTGATATTCTTTAGGAGAATGGCTCAAGTTTGAAGCATTTATGTGCATACCCATTTTCTTCTCAACGATGGGTCTTACTGAAGCACTGCATCTTTCTACTTTACAGCAGGTGATGAAGTATCTTCTGCTTTGGGGAATAATGGAATGAAACCCAAGTGAATGATTTCCTGCAGAAAATAACTTTCAATGTTGACATAATATAAACAGCTGGAGGTACTGGAGACTACACAGAAGGCGAACTCTCCCAGGAAGTACATACTGGGGAAAGGGTAGAAGTGGAACTTGATAAATGAACTTCCCATCTTCATATATCATAGATTGAGGCTCAGTACAGTTGGCTCCAGGCACTCATGGTAGCAGGGAGTTTGTAAAAGAAAAAAAAAAAAAAAAAACACTTTGGGTAGGGGAACCAAAACACACAGAAAAAAATGGGGGGAATCAAAGAATTAAAGATGTAGAAGGAATGTCCCTAAACTGTGTACCTATGTCTCTGATCCTTAAACTATGATGCATGGTACTACTTAGAGCAAATAATCTAAAAACAGAAGAGCTTAACCAAGATTGCAGTTACCACTCAAGACAAAGTTTGGAGTTTATTCAGGTCTAAGCACTAATTGCCAGCTGAAGTGAAAGAAACAACTCTCATTAGAGAAAAATGATGGCATGCAAAATTTCCACTGCTTAATGTTTATAATACTTAGAATATAATAAAAAAAATTACTCAACAGAGAACAAAGGAAACAGGACATGTTCTCAAGAGAAAGAAAATCCACTGAGTCTGATGCTAGAATGAACTAGGCTAAAAGACAGGATTTTAATGTGGTAATGATAATTATCCTAAATGATACACATGATGAATGAAAAGATAGGTACCATCCTCAGAGAAATACAAACAACAAAAAGGAGCCAAATGAAAAGCTGCTGTTATACAGCAGTGTGGTCTACCGTGTGGCCTTTCACATTCCTATGATAAAGGAAAGGCAGGGATTTACCCCCATTTTAGAAATGGAAAACTGACTACTAAAAACAATGAGTTGATGGTTTCTAAGGAAATATTAGGTGAAAAGTTTCACCTGAAATCCAGTCTGTGAACTTTAGCTGCTGGTACCTGATATTACTCTGTCTTTCCTCTTCTCCAGCGAACCTCTTCTATCTATGACTATTTCTCAGGAAGGCCTGTTTCAGGATGTATTGATGAGAGGTAAGGAGAAATTAGAGGCAGAGTATGTATCTGTAAGTCAAAAGATTAGATGGAAAAATGCCAGAGACCCATAAGGTTAGCTTATTAGGATGAATTTTAATTTTCCAAATATAAAATTCACAGCATTTAATTAAGGGAGAGAGGAAGTAACCTGCAGACAGGGCCTTTCTCAGGAAGGAGGTAATGCTGTTGGTATCAAGGTGATTCCAGGAAAGACTCTTCAAACCACACATTCGATACCATTCAGTACCCATCTCCTCAGGGTGACCTTTGAGAAATCTTAAAAGAATTTTACAATAATTGAATCTTATATTTATGGCAAAGAATAAATTTTGTTTCTTCTATTTTATTCATTATTACTTTAAACTCAAATACAAAGTGGCTTAGAGGGATGTTCTATAGAACCATTTAGGCCTTAACATGCTCAGCAGTAAAAGAGGAAAAGAGAAATCTACAGGGAGACCACTAGAGTAGAGGAAGGGCATTGAGAGGAAGACAGATGGGGAGGGTGCAGGCAAGTACTAGGGAACAAAATCTACCAAATATGCTATGTCCGTGTATGAATACACCACAAGAAATGCTGTTTCTATATAAAATCATAGTGCACTAATTCATAATAATAGAAGGGAGATCAGTAGAGTAGACTAAGCAGATCAGGGGAGGGAGGAGGGAATGAGAAGGGCAGGTGCTGTGGAATGAGATTGATCAAATTATGCCAGGTACATTTATAAACATGACATAATGAATCCCAGTATTAGGAATAATTAGAATGTACCAATTAAAAAACAAATTTTAAATGCTTCTAGAAAGAGAAATCTTTGATAGTAGATATCGTATCTGAACTGGTCGTCTACTCTGGTTTTATGACTCACTGCTATTTGATTGGCCAGGGAAAGGGAACTGATTATAATTTTCAATAAATTTAACTTCAAATTTTTTTTTTTAATTTTTCCATGTCTCAAGATATTTGTGTCACCAAAATATAATTAACTGCCACTGATCCCGATGGGACCAATATGGACTTGAAGTTTTTCATTCACAACCTACAGAGAAGGACATGCATGGTCTGATGGAGAATTTGACTACATGATTTGAGGTCACTCTGTATTCTCAGGTCCTAGGATCCATCTGTGAATTGTCAAGAAAAGGGGATGCTGATGATGATAGAGGAATTTGACTTGGCCTCTTGTGTATGCCAGGTGTTCTACTGAGGGCTTTTTACTTGTGATTTCATTAAATCCTCAGATCAGTTCAGTGAAGCAGATGGTATTGTGCCCATTTTACAGAGAAGGGAATTGAGCCTTCTAGAGATCAAACAGGTAGCCAGTGGTTAAAGCCAAAATGTGGAGCCAGATCTAGCCAACTCTAAAGTTCTAAATTGAACTCCTCCAGTTCAATTTGCTCCCTTTCTGTCTTATAATATATAGTCCTTTGGCCCCTACCACCTAAACTGATTAGGGAATCCAGCATTGTATTACAACTATCTCGACAATGCTGTAAGAAAGGTTCAAGGCATTTTAGAATTTTAAGCTGAAAAAACATCACTTCATGCACTGATGACAAGGTTGTGAATGCCATGCTTATCAAATACACCCAAATTGACACAGATTGCCCTCCAAGAGAGGGCAGTCTATGCTCCTACATGGTCCTGGTTGAGTTTTAAATCCTCATATATTCAGTAAAGTGACAAGATCAGGAAGTCAATAAATATTGGAATGAAAATGAACTAGGTATACAAGGGACTGCTTGATCAGCAGCTGACCAAATTCAAGCTCCTTTAAACAGAACACCTTCCACAGATTTTCAATCTCATAACTCATGTTGAAAATCTTGAGCCCCCAGTTCTGATCTACTACAGCAGGATATCACTTTAATTTGCGTAAATAGAACTTATATTTCTATCTGAATAATGGGCAGATGTTTCTTTAAGCCAATGTTTCTCCTCTCCAAAAAACCTAAAGTTCCCTTTTTACATATATAAGAAAAAGTAACAATAGCTTCTTTACTGTCCTTATAGAACTCACCGATTACATAAGCCATTCAAAATTTTACAAATAACTGAAATGTCTTATAGAAAATATCAAAAAATGACAGATAAAAGTAATTTGCAATAACACATTTCATCAGTCAAAACCACAGGCATGACAAACACTGGAAGACATTTTTAAAATAGATGCAAGTACTACCGTGGAGATCGTTGTTACTGACGGTAGCATCATGAATACATCAGCCACAATGCAGACAGATGCAGATATCACATTGTCCTTCAAAAGCCACTCACTGCATTGCACTCTGCCATCATCACTTGTTGCAATGTGATTTTTCCCCAGATGATGAAAACCTCTTGGTAAATTTCCAAGCAAATCAAATACAATCTCCTTTGCTTTCTACAGTAGTCTCATTCCCAGAAAGTTCAGTCTACATGTTTATATTAAACCTATGTAAAATATGTAATGGTTATGTCTAAAGGAGTTAGGTTTGAGGCCTCTAGCATGCCTGCTGGGATGATTCTTTGTTGTGTAAGACTGTCTGATGAAGGTTCCCTGGACCTCACTCACAAAATGCCAATCACAGTACCTCAATCACTGAGACTAGCAAAAATGCGGTCACAAATTTTCAGAGCATCTCTGAAGAGGTGTCATCTAATGCCTTTTATGCAGTCCTGAATTCTTGAAAACTACATGTACATTTAACATTCCACCTGAATCTGAGTTTTCACATATTAAATTTTCTTAAAATAGGGTGCATTCTTGAAAAAATACAGACCAGATTTTGAGGCATGAACAAAGGTGTTCCTGATCCACTATAAGTAATATTTTCGACTCACCCCAGGTAACATGAGACACTAGTCACTGATGCAACTCAAGTAAGGAGAAGGTGGATTTAACTTGTGTGTGTACAGAGGCTGTAAACCAAGAGCAGGTGCAACCCTGATATGATAAAGATGCACTGGCACAGTGACAGGTGTCTGTGTGCCCTGACGACTCCAGGACCCAGCAAGGCCCTTGACTGTCACACAGGTTGAGGAGGTCAATTCAGGCAGAACATGAGCTGAGGGAAACATGGATGTCAATAGCTGGTGGAAGCTGAAAGGTCTTGCCGGAAATGAAGGATGAGAGTCAGGGTGGAGTGTGAGTGTGCCAATGTGAACAAAGGGTTATGGGTAGCGGAGATGTCATAGGGGCCCAGGTGAGGGTGCCAGGCCTCTGAGAGCCACCTGAGAAAGGGCGCCTCTTGGAATCCATTCTCTTATATCTGCATTTCAAACTGGAGGAGTTCCTGATGGATGGCACAAAACCACATTTTTACTCTTGATCCTAGAAGAATAGCAATGCGATGGTTTATGAGCTTCTTCCCTGTTCCCAAGACACCTTCTGCTACCTTTCCATCTCTGGAAAGGCAGCTCACTGGCTGCGAGAACATCTGTTCACCACATTGCATTGGCCATAGCAGTGTCTGTTCTTCTGTCCTTCTGGGAGGGGAAATGGTAGGTGTGACTTCACACAGAAATGCTGGCGGGCCAATAAAGACCACCTTCCAAGTTCCCCAGGCTCAAGTTTTCCCTAAAGCTACCCATGCACAACTCAGTCTAGCTGCAGTTTGCATGTTCACCTCAGATTCCCTCCTTTGGAAGGCTCTGAAAACCAGACCAGACAGGCTGCACTGCCTATTCATCTAAAGTTCACTAGGCAATGTGCCAGGTGTCTGAGCAAGCTGCTCAGCAGTCATGTTGTTGGTTTTTTGTTTTGCTTTGTTTCGTTTGAACGGTATGATTACCTAGGCTTTCAAATTCCATTATGAAACTTTTTGTCCTAAGAGCACATTTTTTTTTCTTTTAAATCTGCCATTTTAGTTTGATGGAAAAAGACATTGTGGATGAATACTCAGAAAATTGCTCTATGGGGTCAAAAGATGTAGTAAGTCATAATCACTACATATTTGGGGGGATCTATAGTTGTCCCCATTTCTCCTCGTCTTGGAACTCTTCATGACTGATCATCACTGGCTATGAGGGAATCAACTCCAGAGTGGAGAGAAGAGGGTAGTAGGACTTTCTTCCAAGGAAACTTCGAGTTTCATCAGAAAAGGCCCACCCAGGACCTGCCTTGAGGCTGCATCCACCCTTGGTGACATAAAACAAGGAGGCGCCTAGCTGTGTCCTGCCATGCATTCAGAATCCTCTATTGATGCAGCTTTTCTGTTATTAGAAACAGCTACCAGCCGACAGCAGAGGGTTATGCCTGTCACTTCATTATGGTTATGCAGAAGTTCAGTGCTACAATATGATCCACTTTATACCAAGGAAGGGGAATATACAGTCCATCATGCACACCCTAAGTCAAAACAGGGGCCTCAAAACTGACTTTAAAAAAACAGTATATTTTCACAAACTTCCTCTGAGCTGTTGCAGCTGTCAGGGAGTTCTTCTCTCACAGGAGCTTGTCTAGAGAAAGCTGCAAGTGATGTCACAGCACAGTACCCATATCCCTTGAACAGGTCACACACATTTGGTTTCCTGGGAGAAGCGGGTGCAGGATCCTAAGGCACTTAGCCTCATGAAAGCAGGAAAGTTATTTATCTTCTCGGCACTGCCTGGCATCTCGTGTGGCGCCTGGTATGTAGTGGGAATGAATAAATATGAAAGGCACAGAGTGACTGAATGAGCCACCCAACCCTCCTTCTCCACCTCCTTCTCTCCCTGTGCTGGCAGCTCACTCCACGCCGCTCAGGAAAACTAAGGCAGAGTCAGAAGATAAAACTTGTCATGAAACAGGAATAACCAAGCTTAAGGGACTAAGAGAAGCAGTGACCACACGGGTTGAGAATATAAACTTGAGAGTCAGAAGACCTGAATTTTGCCACTGGTTAGTTGGGTAATCTTGAGCAAATTGCTTATTATCTCTAAGCCTATTTCCTCATCTAGAAAGTGGGGATAATAATAGCACCTACCTCACAGGTTTGTTATAAAAATTACAGATAATACATGTGAAGCCCTTGGCCTACTTCCTGGGACTTTAGTATTTAATAAATGTTAACTGTTGTTACTATTTTTCTGTAAGCTCATTAGCACTATGTGGAATCAACCCAGCTAAGAGACCACAGTCACAGTCAGGCCTGCACTTCTCTGAGGAAAATTGCTATCTCATCCATCTCCGAAGCAACTCGAATCTCTAAAATTATTCTTGGTACAGATTTGACCATTGATTAGTCTGGTTGCCATGGTTACATTACCTAACCTTTTGGGCTTCAACTTCTTCATTGTAAACAAAGATGGCTGGTCTCACTCTGCTCAAAGATAATCACGTGAAAATAATTGGAAATGGTCTTAAAGAGTCAGTATGAGTTTTTGGCTTATGCTATTGTCTGGATATCTATCAGGGACTAAAAGTCTGGGGGCACTGTGTAATGTGCGCCTGAGGGTATTTATCACAACCTCGCTGACTCATATGCATCAATGAACTGAGGGATTCATGATTCATAACACTTGTTCCAAGTGTTCTAGCTGCGTATAGATCAGCAGACACATCCTCTTCGGAAAACTGAAGAAATCACGTGGCCTCCGTTTTCATTCCATTGATGCTCTGTGACATTGGAGGTTTATTTGTTTTTCTTTTAGGTTTAGGTAATTAAAAATGAAAAAATTCAGGGCATCTTTTTCACCAGCAAACTCTCCTTTCACCCATATGCAGTGAAGCAGTTTAGATACAAAGAAAAATCACAAAAATGGAAATGAAATGACAAAGAAAAAAGAGAAATAATCGACACAATCACCTTCATAATGTTAATGTTCTTTGAGCATACCATGCTAAGCACCTGGCATACATTGTCTCACTTAATTCTAGCTTGTCCGTGGATGCCAGAGTCTCCATTTTATACAGGAAAAAAAATTAAGACTTTTTTTGTCAAGGTCACATGGCTGTGAATTGTAGACCATTGCCCTTTTTTAATATTGACTTTTCCTGTTTTG
Source organism: Sciurus carolinensis (assembly GCF_902686445.1). Taxonomy (NCBI): domain Eukaryota; kingdom Metazoa; phylum Chordata; class Mammalia; order Rodentia; family Sciuridae; genus Sciurus; species Sciurus carolinensis. The sequence continues at coordinate 101,852,562 of NC_062218.1, read as the reverse complement.
TTAACCCATGGCAGGTTAAGTAGAACTGGCCACCCTGAGTCCCCCATATCCATGCTGACAGAATACAAAGTAGAGTGACATTTATAGTACTGGGCGACTTAGGCTACTCTTAATCTTCTCTGGAACTGAAAAAAAATCAAGAATGAACTTGTGCCATTGAAACTCATAGTCTCTGGAACACCATACAACAATCACCTACGTAGCTGTAGATCATAGCTATTGCACCTATATAACTCCAAGCCTTAACTCCCTACAGTGACCTGTTGGGTGGCCTTTCACCAATAAACCTGCTTTTCAGGGTCCTTCTCCATCATTAATGGAGGATGTCCTATCAGTGAAGTCCATCCATATTGACAATCCACAAGACAGAATGAAAAAGAGTGTCTCTGTCCCCCAAAAGCAACTACGATAGTGGAATTGACATGAACAATTAACCAGTTAGGTCGATAGGTGGAGAGAAATAGAATAGATGAGGAGACAGTGACAAATACAAGAATCAAGTCTAGAATAAGGTGCTGTGTAAGCAGGAAGGGGAGAATGACTAATTCAAACTTAAGGCTAGAGATCAAAGAAGCCATTTTAGAAGTGAGGGAATTTGATCTGGAGTTTAAAAGAAGGCTGAGGGAGGAATCTTGGAGAAGGATCATGCTACCAGTCAGGTAAGATTGTCTTGACAATCAGTCCATCTTGTCCCTCGTTTCCCCTGAGCCCAGGCACAGTGTAAGCACCCTTCTCCATAAAAGGGATTCACCAAATCAACTGAAATAACTGACATCTGGATGAATCCTCTTGACCATCCCTGAATACCCATGTTTTAATGACTTTGAAGACAAGAATGTTAAGGCAGAGATTAGGGGAATTGGTTGTATCCCAACAGACCCGAGAGAATGACCATGTGGGCTCAGAAAGGGTCTTCCAAACATAAATAAATTAATTAATTAATAAACAACACAAAGTACCTACTTACAACTTTGGGGATGTAACTTGGTGGTAGTGCCCTTGCCTGGCATGTGTGAGGCCCTGGGCTTGATCCCCAACACCAAATGAATGAAACAATGAATAAATGAATAACGAAGAGGTTTTTTAAAAGAACCTGCTTACAGGTATTTCCTTGGAACCTCTTATCTCTTACCTCTCTCTGCCCATACCTCTACTGATGCTTTCTTTTTTTTTTTATTATTATCTTATTATTATTTTTTTTAGGTTTGAATATTTTTTTTTTGTAAACAAATGGGATGCATGTTGTTTCTCTATTTGTACATGGAGTCAAGGTATACCATTTGTGTAATCATAAATTTACATAGGGTAATGTTTAATTCATTCTGTCATTTTTTTCCCTTCCCCCCACCCCTCCCACCCCTCTTTTCCCTCTACAGTCCTTCCTTCCTCCATTCTTACCACCCTCCTTCACCCTAACCCTAAACCTAAGCCTACCCTAACGCTAACCCCTCCCACCCCCCATTATATGTCCTCATCCGCTTATCAGCGAGATCATTCGTCATTTGGTTTTTTGAGATTGGCTTATCTCACTTAGCATGATATTCTCCAATTTCATCCTTTGCCTGCAAATGCCATAATTTTATCATTCTTTATGGCTGAGTAATATTCCATTGTATATATATACCACAGTTTATTTATCCATTCATCAATTGAGGGACATCTAGGTTGGTTCCATAATCTGGCTATGGTGTATTGAGCAGCAATGAATACTGATGTGGCTGTATCTCTGCAGTATGCTGATTTGAAGTCCTTTGGGTATAGGCCAAGGAGTGGGATAGCTGGGTCAAATGGTGGTACCATTCCAAGCTTTCTGAGGAATCTCCATACTGCTTTCCAGAGTGGCTGCACTAATTTGCAACCCCACCAGCAATGTATGAGTGTACCTTTTTCCCCACATCCTCGCCAACACCTATTGTTGCTTGTGCTCTTGATAATGGCCATTTTAATTGGGGTGAGATGGAATCTTAGGACAATTTTGATTTGCATTTCTCTTATTACTAGAGATGTGGAACATTTTTTCATATATCTGTTGATTGCTTGTACATCTTCTTCTGTGAAGTGTCTGTTCATTTTCTTAGCCCATTTGTTGATTGGATCATTTGTATTCTTGGTGTAGAGTTTTTTGAGTTCTTTATATATTCTGGAAATTAGCGCTCTATCTGAAGTATGATTGGCAAAGATATTCTCCCACTCTGTAGGCTCTCTCTTCACATTACTGAGAGTTTCCTTTGCTGAGAGAAAGCTTTTTAGTTTGAATCTATCCCAGTTGTTGATTCTTGCTTTTATTTCTTGTGCTATGGGAGTCCTGTTAAGGAAGTCTGATCCTAAGCCAACAAGTTGAAGATTTGGACCTTTTTTTTCTTCTATAAGACGCATGGTCTCTGGTCTGATTCTGAGGTCCTTGATCCATTTTGAGTTGAGTTTTGTGCAGGGTGAGAGATAGGGGTTTAATTTCATTCTGTTGCATATGGTTTTCCAGTTTTCCCAGCACCGTTTGTTGAAGAGGCTATCTTTTCTCCATTGCATATTTTTGGAACATTTGTCTAGTATGAGAAAATTGTATTTATTTGGATTTGTGTCCATGTCCTCTATTCTGTAACATTGATTTACCTGTCTATTGTGGTACCAATACCATGCCGTTTTTGTTACTATTGCTTTGTAGTAAAGTTGAAGAGCTGGTATTGCGATACCCCCTGCTTCGCTCTTGCTACTGAGGATTGCTTTAGCTATTCTAGGTTTTTTATTCTTCCAGATGAATTTCATAATTTCTTGCTCTATTTCTGTAAGGTACATCATTGGGATTTTAATTGGAATTGCATTGAATCTGTATAGCACTTTAGGTAGTATGGCCATTTTGATGATATTAATTCTGCCTATCTAGGAACATGGGAGATCTTTCCATCTTCTAAGGTTTTCTTTAATTTCTTTCTTTAGTGTTCTGTAGTTCTCATTGTAGAGGTCTTTCACCTCTTTTGTGAGATTGATTCCCAAGTATTTTATTTTTTTCGAAGCTATTGTGAATGGGGTAGTTTTCCTAATTTCTCTTTCTGAAGATTCATCACTTATGTATAAAAATGCATTGGATTTATGAGCATTGATCTTGTAACCTGCTACTTTACTGAATTCACTTATGAGTTCTCAAAGTTTTCTGGTGGAATTTCCAGGTTCCTCTAAATATATAATCATGTCATCAGCGAACAGGGATAGTTTGAGTTCTTCTTTTCCAATTCGTATCCCTTTAATTTCTTTGGTTTGTCTAATTGCTCTGGCTAGAGTCTCAAGGACGATGTTGAATAGAAGTGGTGAAAGAGGGCATCCCTGGCTTGTTCCAGTTTTTAGGGGGAACGCTATCAGTTTTCACCATTTAGAATGATATTGGCCATGGGCTTAGCGTAGATGGCCTTTATAACGTTAAGGAATGTTCCCACTACCCCAATTTTTTCTAGTGTTTTGAGCATGAAGGGATGCTGTATTTTATCAAATGCTTTTTCTGCATCTATTGAAATAATCATGTGATTCTTAACTTTAAGTCTGTTGATATGGTGAATGACATTTATTGATTTCCTAATGTTGAACCAACCTTGCATCGCTGGGATAAAACCCACTTGATCGTGGTGCACTATCTTTTTAATATATATTTGTATGCGATTTGCTAAAATTTTGTTGAGAATTTTTGCATCGATGTTCATTAAGGATATTGGTCTGAAATTTTCTTTCCTCGATGTGTCTCTGTCTGGTTTAGGTATCAGGGTGATATTGGCTTCATAGAACGAGTTTGGGAGGGTTCCCTCCTCTTCTATTTCATGGAATACTTTGAGGAGTATTGGAATGAGCTCTTCTTCAAAGGTTTTGTAGAACTCGGCTGAGAACCCATCTGGTCCCGGACTTTTCTTTGTTGGTAGGCTTTTGATGACCTCTTCTATTTCATTGCTTGAAATCGATTTATTTAAGTTGTGTATGTTCTCCTCCTTCAGTTTAGGTAATTCATATGTCTAGAAATTTGTTGATGTCTTCGAGGTTTTCTGTTTTGTTGTTGGAGTATAGATTTTCAAAATAGCTTCTAATTATGTTTTGTATTTCACTCGTGTCTGTTGTGATGTTTCCTTGTTCATTCCAAATTTTAGTAATTTGAGTTTTCTCCCTCTTTCTCTTTGTTAGTGTGGCTAAGGGTTTATTAATTTTGTTTATTTTTTCAAAGAACCAACTATTTATTTTGTTAATTTTTCCAATTGTTTCTTTTGTTTCAATTTCGTTGATTTTGGCTCTGATTTTAACTATTTCCTGTCTTCTACTACTTTTGGTATTGGTCTCCTCTTCTTTTTCTAGGGCTTTGAGCTGTAGTGTTAAGTCGTTTATTGGTTGATTTCTACTTCTTTTGTTGAATGCGCCCCATGAAATAAATCTTCCTCTAAGTACTGCTTTCATAGAGTCCCAGAGATTTTGATATGATGTGTCTTTGTTCTCGTTTACTTCTAAGAATTTTTTTATTTCCCTCCTGATGTCTTCTGTTATCCATTCATCATATGATAGTGTATTATTTAATCTCCAGGTATTGGAGAAGTTTCTGTTTTTTATTCTGTCATTTATTTCTAATTTCAATCCATTATGATCTGATAGAGTACAAGGTAGTATCTCTATCTTCTTGTATTTGCTAACAGTAGCTTTGTGGCATAAAATATGGTCTATTTTAGAGAAGGATCCATGTGCTGCTGAGCAGAAAGTGTATTCGTTCTTTGTTGGATGGTATATTCTATATATGTCTGTTAAGTCTAAATTGTTGATTGTGTTATTGAGATCTATGGTTTCTTTATTCAATTTTTGTTTGGAAGATCTATCCAGTGGTGAGAGAGGTGTGTTAAAATCGCCTAGTATTATTGTGTTGTGGTCTATTTGATTTCTGGAAGTGAGAAGGATTTGTTTGATGTACGTGGATGAGCCAATGTTCGGGGCATAGATATTTATGATTATTATGTCTTGCTGATTTTTGCTTCCCTTAAGCAGCATGTAATGTCCTTCTTTATCCCTTCTGACTAATTTTGGCTTGAAGTCCACATTATCTGAAATGAGGATGGATACTCCAGCTTTTTTGCTGTGTCCGTGTGCATGGTATGTTTTTCCCCATCCTTTCACCTTTAGTCTATGGGTATCTCTTTCTATGAGATGAGTCTCTTGTAGGCAGCATATTGTTGGATTTTTCTTTTTAATCCAATCTGCCAGTCTATGTCTTTTGATTGATGAGTTCAGGCCATTAACATTCAGGGTTATTATTGTGATATGCTTTGTATTCCCAGTCATTTGACTAATTTTTGTTTTTTGACATGATTTGGTTTCTCCTTTATTTGGCTATTCCTTTAGGCTAGCGCCTCCTGTTGCTGATTTGCATCGTTGTTTTTCATCTCTTCCTCATGGAATATTTTGCTGAGAATGTTCTGTAATGCTGGCTTTCTTTTTGTAAATTCCTTTAGCTTTTGTTTATCATGGAAGGATCTTATTTCATCATCAAATTTGAAGGCAAGTTTTGCTGGGTATAAGATTCTTGGTTGGCATCCGTTTTCTTTCAGGGCTTGGTCAAATGTTGTTCCAGGCCCTTCTAGGTTTTAGGATCTGGATTGAAAAATCTGCTGATATTCTTATTGGTTTCCCTCTGAATGTAATTTGATTCTTTTCTCTCGTGGCCTTTAAAATTCTCTTTATTTTGTATGTCAGGTATTTTCATAATAATGTGCCTTGGTGTGGGTCTGTTGTAATTTTGTATATTTGGAGTCCTATAAGCCTCTTGTACTTGGTTTTCCATTTCATTCTTCAGATTTGGGGAATTTTCTGATATTAGTTCATTGAATAGATTTTTCATTCCTTTGGTTTGTTTCTCTAAGCCAATAATTCTTAAATTTGGCCTTTTCATGATATTGCATAATTCTTGTAGATTCTGTTCATGATTTCTTACCATCTTCTCTGTTTGGTCAACTTTGTTTTCAAGATTAAATATTTTTTCTTCAATATCTGAGGTTCTGTCTTCCAGGTGTTCTATCCTATTTGTTATGCTTTCTATGGAGTTTTTAACTTGATTTATTGTTTCCTTCATTTCAAGGATTTCTGTTTGTTTTTTTTCAGTATCTCTAACTCTTTATTGAAATGATCTCTTGCTTCCCGTATTTGCTCTTTTAACTGTTGATTGGTGTGATCATTTAATGCCTGCATTTGCTCTTTCATCTCCTCCTTCAATGCCTGCATTTGCTCTTTCATCCGCTCATTTGCTTCCCTGATTGTTTTAATTATGTACATTCTGAACTCCCTTTCTGACATTTCTTCTGCTGTGCTGTCATCGGGTTTTATTGATATAGTATCTAGGTTTGTTTGGGACATTTTCTTCCCTTGTTTTCTCATATTGGTCAGATGTCAGTGGGACTCTGAGATATTACAGATTTCCTCTATTGGCTTATAGTGTCCCTGTAGATTTCCAGTATATCACCTCCCAACCTTCAGTAGCCTGAAGTCTTGAAGGAACTTGATAATGCAGTGCTTCCGAAGAAAGCTGCCCTTAGCCTGGTACGGAGCTGGCTCTGTGTGGAAAGGCTCTCACTGGGCGGTCTGCTCTGAGAAGCTGACTGTGAAAGGAGCCTGCCACCGAAGGGAGCAGGGCTGCTTAGGGAAGTCCCTGGCTGCCCTGTCCTGGTCCCTGAAGCTGCCTGTGGGCCGGAGCTCGCCGCTGGCTCCGGGACTTGGAGCTGGTTCTGTGCAGAAAGGCTCTCACTGGGGTCCTGCTCCGAGAAGCTGGCCGTGTGGCAGGAGCCCACCGCTGGAGGGAGCAGGGCTACCTGGGGAAGACTCTAGCTGCCCTGCCCTGCTCTGAGAAGCCGCCCCTATCTGGGCCTGCCACCTGGGCTGAGCTTCACCCGGTGGGGGAGACTCACCCTGTGGCTCTATTTTAGTCCGAGTCTCTCATTGCCTCCTCTTCTTGAATCCTGGGTTCTGGAGTGACAGGAGATGCAGTCACCCTTTAGTCTGCCATCTTTAATCACCCTGTTGCTTTCTTTAGCACAGTCATTTGTTGTTCCCTGCTTTCTGCAAGGCCCTTTACCAGGTTCCATACAAAGATGTCTCATCTCTGGCTTCCATCCTCAAGGAACTCCCACTGACAGAAGTAACTCAAGATGCTCAGAAAACTATAATGTGCACGCTGTCAAAAGATCATGTCCATGGGCAGTATGAAGTTCTCCACTTTCCCATCTACCACAAAGTGATCTGACTTGGAAAAAAAATGCAAAACTTACCTCCCAAAGGTGGAGTGTGGTCTCAAGAGAAAGTGTCCCCTAAAAGGTGATGATTTTTTATTCTCAAGCTGTCTCAGCTTTGTTTTCCATCTATATGAACCTACATTCAAATTACATTTTTGAGGTCCATTTCTCTTTGGTTCGAGCAGCATTATATGTTACTCATCCCAATTGATCATCTTTTCTAAATAACGAACCTCTGATAGAAGAAAACATGACAGAACAAAAATCTTAGACTTGAATGTTGGGAGCCCACTGGAATAAATAATCTTTATATTCCACCCTGAAAATGTAGAAGAAAAATACAAAACCTGTGCTTTCAAATCATTTAAATAAAAGATGAAATTGAAACAGAAATCCAATAACCAATTAATTATCTCATTCCAAAGAAAATATAACCTCCTTCATTATTATAGTAGCAAATGTCAATGGAGTAAAAAGTGATCAGTCTTTTTATATTAGAAAAACATCTGATACCCGGTTGCTCATACTAGACTTTTTTACACCCTCTGTAATGAATTATAGCCTGTGAGTTTTCATCAGCATATCACTAGCAAAAGTTTTAAAACACATGTTAAATAACACAAAATATTTCAGTATTGTTAGCGTGGTAAGACTGAGAGTTAATAGATGGAATTTACAATTCTATTTCGTAAGTATATCTGTGTGGTTTTAAAGCTACTTGACATCACAGAGAACTATATACAAAATTAAGCAGCAGATTGGAAAGTGAGGGGTGGAAGTCAAAGGGAAATAGTTATCATTTGTATTCAAAGTAAGACTTCCAAGACAATTCACTTAACTGATCCAAGAAGTGTCATCCTAGCTTTATTGAACTGGATTATAATTAAGACTGTAAGGCTAGGAGTGCAGTCCAGTAGTAGAGCACTTACCCAGCATTTGAAAGGCCCTGGGTTCAATCCCCCGTAGTACAAAACTTTTTCTTTAAATTTTAAATAAAAAATAAGGTTGTAGTATGTAAAAACAAACAAACAAAGAAACAAAAAAACTTTCCCTTTAGTACAAGGTATTGAATCCACGGGCATTCTAGCATTGAGCTACAACCCCAGCTCTTTTTTATTTTTATTTTTTTTAATTTTGAGACAGGGTCTTGCTAAATTACCAAGCTGGCCTCAAACTTGCAATCTTCCTACCTCAGTCTCCAGTGTCACTGGGATTACCACCATGCCTGGCTTAAAATGCATGTTTCAAAAATGCCTTGCTTTTCATGTGTTATCATCATATTCATTGTGATTTTAAGGGCTTGGAGTGGTATAAATCAAATGGAATAGCAAAACTAAAGAAATCACATCGTAGAGGAAAAGAGCACTCAGCAGTACAATCACCCATGAGGGTAAACTCACAGAGTACCTGCTCTGTGATCCTTTCTGTTACAATGGAATGTGCCCCCACTGCATTCCAGTCCCCTTCCCAACCTGTAATTAATGTGTGTCTCCTTCATGGCACGAAACTGAAAATGTTCTGAGAGGGGAGTTTCAGGCATTTCACTGCCGTGCTATGAGGGAAGTGGGCATAAGGTACCCGGACACCATTTTTCTTCCCTCTTTTAAGGGAATATTTCCCAGCAGAGCACCTCCCAACAGGCAAGTATTAGAGGGCATGGAGGTGTATTTTTCACAGAAAAGAGGCACAGTGAATATTTATGTGTATGGTAGACTCTGAGTTGCAGATGATGCTATCTCTTCTTTTAATGTGTTTCATTCCTTGAATGTTTTGTTATAATTAATGTGTTCATTTTCTGTACTCATGCCCAGGAGCATGTTGCAGTAGGCATAATTTTTTAAATTGAAGAAATCCATTAAATAAATAATTAGTTTAAGATGGTAAAATACATTAATTTAAATGATTGAAAACACCTAGTACCAGTTCTGAGTAAAATAATTCTTTAAGAAAAAGTCACACTTTAAAAACTCTATCTCAGAGTGCCACTCTATTAGTCTAAAAGTACAAGGTTGGCACCATGCCCAGAAGATTGGCAAGTGCAGCTTTGATAGACCAAGACAGGCAGGAATTCCAGAGCAGAGGGCCCCCTGTTAAACATGCCCTGCCCCAGTTGCCCATGGTCTAAATTGGGGATCCATTAGCAGAGACCCACCACACATTTCAGCTGTCACCCTTTGTATATAGAAAGAGCTTAATGTTAGCCAGGAGGGTGACTTAGTACCTGAGGTTCTAACAGGTTGGGATTTTAGGTGGAGATCAATTAGAGAGAAGAAATGAAGACATTTATTTTTGTTGGAAGTGAGGTAAATAGTGCATGAGTAATACAGATATACTGTAGTTCTTGTTCACTAATCCTAAAACCTTGAAGAATCAATTTCTCATAGACCTGAGTCATAAATAGAATGTTGAAATGTACATATCACTTATCTATCTATAATCAAGTGAGCCTAAAGGTTATGAGCCAGCTCATCCTGGATGACTACACCTTCATTTGAGAGCTTTGTCTCCATACCAAGGTGTGTCTCCTAAACCTCCTTGCACATGACCTTTATTGCTAAGGATCTATTGTAATCTGAGCCCCTCTTGGGCCTACACTGGTTTTTTTCTTTTATAAACTGCATAGAAGTCTCTTTTTATGAAAGTGAATTTGTCAGCCAAAAGACAGTGACATTAAACAGAATAATGTTTGTAAAAATATATGCAACATAAATGTCAATTATTTCATGGAGATAAAAAATTGTTATATTAATCAAACAGTATAAAAATGTGTTTCACTACTTATGTCTCATAAATTCAAGGGCTACCATGAGTTCCCACTATTGGCTAATTTCGTATTTTGCATCTTCAGATTCTGATGACTACAATTATATTTAATTCATTTCAAAAGAAAAAGAAATATCCTTATTCTCTTTCACTGGCTTGTTTTCCCTTCATTTGTCTTTCTGGATTAAGTGTAAGATAGTAGAGCAGTTTGCAAAAAACAACAACTCTTGAATCTGTTGACAATTTTTTAAATGTGTCCACTTGCCTTAGATATAATTTTATATTTAATTTGCCATATGACTTTTGTCATATGACACAAATTGTTTCCTTATTCTTAAATTGGGATAAGTATAACTCCTCTGCTTTCTTTTCATGAATAATATGAGATTCGATCTTTCCCTCAGACATGAAAAATCTCTAAACTATGCCATATTATATAATGTATGGTAGCATTATCTGCTGCCCATCTCTTTTCTTAATGTCTCTCATGTGTTCAGGGGTTTTCCTAAGTGTTACCAGGTCATGTATTCTCGAAGGTTCTCTTTCAGTTTAAAAAAAAAAAAAAAAAGCTCCAGACATAACTGAATTAATTGAAACTTGATTGCCACTTGTTTGTTTGGTAGAATTTATCCATACTGCATCTGTCTGGGCTTGTTTGCTCTTTCATCTACTTCCTATCCTTTGGACTTAACAAAGGAAAAGATCAAGATAACAAAAAGAGGTCACAGATCAGGTATCTGCTTTTTTTCTTTTTTAGGGTACAAGAAGGAACACACCTCCAAAACCTCTAGTCCTATGTTTCAGTTTTGCCTAGAAACAACTGGAAAAAAGCACACTCTCTTCAGTAAGGACAGAGTTGATCAACTGAAACTCCAGCCTCCCCTAGAGTAGAGGAGATGGCAAAAGAGAGGTGATTCTGGAGAGTGACCAGTACAGCTGCTTCTTCTTCATCAGGAGCACCTGGGTTTTCCCATGCTGCTGTGTGTGGGTGTCAGGAAATGGTCACCTTTACTGAGCACTTTAAGAGCAATGGGTCTGAACACAAATGAGGAACTGGAGTTTGAATGTTGCATGGCCATTTGTAAGAACACCTCCTTCCTAATGATCCCTTTCTTCACAAAGCTTCATAGAGTTCACAGAGCTCTTCATAAAACTAGCTTCAAAAGTGGCTCAGAGATAAATGGGCAGCTGCTGTTACCAAGCCTGCTGTGCCCTGGAGAAGTCACAGTGAAGAGGCTTTATAAAGGACACTTGATTTTGCTTAGGTTCTAAAGCATCTATAAGAGAAAGGAAAAGTTACCATTTAAAACCAGAAAATTAGCTGCCTTCTTAGTGCCTGCTAGGGGAGGCAGAATCCCCCCACAGGAGAGAGCATTTTACTTAGGAAGGCACCTTGATGGGACTCCAAGTGTGAAATGGGAAGCCCAGCCTTCTTCCCCAGAGGTCATATTTCCAGACGGAAAATAGAAAGTGAGCAAAATTACTGAACCTAACACAACAAGGGTGAAATGTAGGATGAGAGCCCTGGAAAAGATAAAGAGGAGATCAGGAGAGACGACCCACCATTATTCATTACAATCTGAGGGGCAGTGGAGGAACCCAGGGACAAGTTTGGGGAAAGAAAGTATGTTTTGTACAGGTCACCTTTCTACTCTCATGAGAACACAGATAAAGCACTGTGGAGCATCAAGAACCAACCAGGCAGTCTGCAACAGGGGAGTCTGGACTTCATCAAGAATGGGACAACGAACAAGGAGGCATCTGCCCTCTTGGTTGGGAGAGGCATGTCTGTGAAGATTCAGCACATGCAGAAGCATGGAGATCTGAAAATACCTGAGCAACTTAGAGAAAAGTCAAATTACAATGGCTCTTTTCAGTCAGGCTAAAAAAAAAGTTGTTTTTCTGTACTGCTAAAAATGAGTAACTAAAAAATTTAGGAATTTAGGCAGGAGAAAGACACAAGCAGATCTGTGTCATAAGAAGAGGGCTCTGAGTGTGCCTTCCAATCATTTAGTTATTCAGTTGACATCCCCCAAGCTCTTGGGTACCAGGACTATGCAAGAAGGCACAGGGGATATAGTGATGAACTACCAGTGTTTGTGCTTGCCAGGCATCTGTAGCCTGGCGAGGAGACTGATGTTATAAAATAGGCACCAAAAGCACCAAAAGTAAAGTTTAATTATAAGTAGTGGAAAATGCTACATAGGGAGGTTGGGGAGTGCTGACTGGGAATTCAAAGGGAGACCTCACTTTGGGGGTTGGGTGAGAGTCAGGTCAATAAGACCACTCGGCAGAAACTCAGCAGATGAAAACACAGCAGCTATGGGGGGCTGTGGTAGGTACACAGAGCTTGGGGAGCTGGAAGCTCCACAATTAGGAAGCTCTACCAATAGATTTTATAGATTCCCTTTCTATAAAAAATCAGGGGTTGGTCTGTTTGGGCCTCTAAGGCCACCTACTCTGAAGTTCTGTAGCAAATAAGCATCTGCTATGTCTGACATTGTGCTAAGTGCTGATCAAAAAGGCAATAAAAGGCATGTAAGATATTGGCCCTCAACGAACAAGTGCCTGTCCAACAAACTGGGCATTTGGTGCAGGCTCGGAAAGCTTGGCTGAGGTATGTATTGTGTTTTATAGAACTTTCATAGGATTCTTACTGCATTTCCATTATTTCTCTTTAGATTGATAGAGCTACCTATGACTCCCAGAGTCTAACTTCCGTCTCCTAAGTTTCCTCATTTGGATCACTTCCTATCGCCAGTCACAAAAGAGGTATATATGTATCTCTCTATATGTATGTATAAACATAAAATAGATGGATAGATGTAAAATATATAGAAATAAATGTTTATATATATTTGAAACTTCCAATGTCTGACCCAGTAGTGACCCCAGGGTAGCACTGTAACAGTCATCTTTACAGTAGAGGTAAAGATATTATTAGCCACCTGAAGAACTGCCATGTAATTGGGGACAAGCTTATCTCAGCACAGTGCCTTGCACCTTAAAAGCATGCAAAAATATTTAGAGGGATTGATGTACAAATTTCTACTTCAGAGCATTCAACAGAGAAACAGATGCCTGCCACAAATTCTCCAGGGCTGTGGTACACCAAGGATGTGACTAAGGTACTGTCCTTAAGTGCTTTCACTAATGTGATAAACAAAAGGCAGGAAGTGTCTCCACTGCTTTAATACCCACCCAAAACCATTCCTGTTCATCCCACTCTGTTTCTTTCTCCTCCAAAGAACTGCTCTCATAGATGTTCTAGGCTCTTGTGTTCAGAATGAGGAGAAAAGTGGGCAAAAGAGATGAAAAACACTTGGCCTAGGATTGCAGGAAGAGGAGTTTTTTTTTTTTTTTTTTTCTTATTCACGAGCCATGCTTTCAGTAACTCTTTTGCATAAGTAGCATCACATCATCAGTTCTGTTTTTATTGTGGGCACCATTTTAAATAAGCTTTTCCATTGCTTGTTTTCTAGTTTGCCTACCTCTACATCCCAGGAAAAGCCAGTGTCTGTCAGTCTTTGTTTTCTATCATTTTTTGAAGAGCAAGGTACCAAAGCAACTCCAGTGGGCAAGAGAAGAGGACTGAGGAGCAAAGGGGAATTTTATGCAGGGTTTTTCTATGCACGAATCCTCTTTGTAGTATCCAAGAAAAACAGGCAAAGGTGATGAGCTATTCAGAAAGTCAGTCTTGGCTTTTGGACTGTTTGAATTATCAGTTCCCAAATTATACTGTTCCCAAAAGGCATCAGGTGGGGACTTGGCAGCCTCTAGGCAGTGCCCACCATTCACTTAGTAAGGACACACTCATTCCAGGAACATAGATGCAGGACCCAAGGTAGGTGCAGGATCAGGCTCATGGATAAAAGTTAAAAGAAGACACATTTAGGCACAGTACATTTAAAATTTTTCTAACGAGTAAAAATTATTTATGAAAGTGTGTCAAAGTGTTAACAAAATTGATCTTGTCTGGGTAAATGTTGAGACTGCATACCATCTCACGTCCCCTTCACTAAAATGCCACTATTAGATACTTGCTGAGTGCAGTTGAATGGAGAAATATACAACCACCGTGTGAACCCAGCCTGGAGCCCTTTTCTGGCCCCACCTCAGGCCTCAGGAACCTCCAGTAATCTGGCTGTTTTCCAAGCTGGTTTCTCAATAATTCCATTGTGCAGAATGTACTTTACAAGGTTCCAGTCCCCCTACTCATAGCAAAAAGGCTCGTCTAACCTGTCAGTTTACAATTACTACCAAATGCAGCATCAAGGTTTACCTTTTTATTTATGTATTTATTTATTTATAAAAAGAAGAAGCCAAAGATTTGAGCAATTCAACTACAATGCAAATAAAATTGGTTACAGGGTGGTTTAAAGTATTTGGAAAAGCACTTTCTTCATATCCCAGAGAGACAGAAGCTCTGTGGTGACCACAAATTCAGCTTATAATATTCTTCTTCATCTGGGCATCACGAAGAGTTAAAATGCAAGATCAGATCAAGAACAATAAGATCTGATACACTTATTAACTGAAGTCAATTACCACTTAACATTTCACATGCATTGCCCCCTATAATTCTCAAGATGACCCTCTAATGAAGCCACTGGTATTCTGCCCTCAAGGAGGAACTTTGTTTCCTGAAACACCTGGCTTTGGATAAACTTAACGTATCTGACTCTAGCCTGTGGGAAGTTCCTAATTTTCCATCAGTTCCCTCTGAATGTGTATTAAGTCACATGTCTTCCTTAAGGATTTTCTGATCCAGAAAGTTTGGGAGCCAAGGGTCCTCTTGAGTCTCCTGATTCTCAGACAAACAACTTTCTCAAAATTCGGCAGCCTTTCCATGTATCTGCTTGTGGTCAGTCCCATGTGTCAGTGACCACATCCATGTTCTTGTTTGAGAGATGGTTTTCAAAACTTTCTTTTGTTTGTTGATTCCTTTCAACTTAATGACCACACACCACATTTGATCTTTGCCCTAAGTCACATGGATCATCTGTGTTTCTGGACATTAATTATTCACAGACATTTATATCACATTCATCACAGTTTTTGGTTCAGGAGCAGTGGGTTTTCCAATCTTTCAAGTCCTCACATTTCTGCCAGTTCATTCTAGTCTTCCCCTCCATTCCCTCCCTCCTCTCTTCTCTTCTCTTCTCTTCTCTTCTCTTCTCTCTCTCATTCTTTGCTAACTCTAGCCAATAGTAGCCAAAATAGTAAACACTCTCTAACACCTGCCATCTCAGAACTCATGAGGTCTCCTTGCTATGTGATGGGAAGGGAAATTTCTAACAAATTCCATTTTGCTACTGAATAGCAAAACATTTTCAGTCTCCATGATTAATCTTCTCACTGGTCATCACATGACTGCTAAGATGTACTTTAGGGTTTTGTGATGGAAGAACCCCACATCTGGGATCATACTGTGGTTTTGTCATAATTAGTTTATGCTGCCGAACAAGTTCACCCCACAAACATCTGTTGCTTAGTATTTAAAAGTTTTTTTTTTACTTTAAGTCTACAGTGGCTCTAATAAATCTCTGTCATCTCCCTTCTGAACACCAATTCAGGAATCCAGCCCACTTCCATCTCCTAGGTGTGCAACTGGAACATGACACTTACAGGGTCACCTGGAAAAGAGGGAAGGGAACCTCGATGGTTATGTTCCAGTTCTGAAATGCTCTTGCAACGTAGTGACACATGTCACTTCTGCTTCCAGTCTTCGGCCTTGCTAAGAAGCACTTACCTATTCACTAAACAGCAAAGTCTCGGGCACATGCACTGAATCAAACTCTGAGGGTAAGTTCTGGAATCTTCATTTTGACATGCACACTCGTGTGGGAAAACGTTTGTTCTTAGGTAGATGGGTTAGTCATAATAAAACTGAAGTTTAGAGATATTGCAAGTTACTCACACAAGTTTAGTGGTAATACTCTTGTGCCTACTGTTCAGGTCAATTCCAAATCACTGAAGTACGAAACCTTCCCAATAATGCAAACCATGATCTTTATTTGAGATCACAGGAGGAGGAACTAGGCTTTTCTTTTGATAAGACCCTAAGAGTTTGAAGAAACAGTGTAGGAAAACAGATTAAAGCAATGTATTAGCAAAATCAAACAAAAACCAGAAGGACACAAGCAGAGGAGGGGAAAAACATGTTCCCAGGGAAGAGGAAACAACTTGATCAAGCATAAATTGGCTAATGCTTCACACCCATATGCTTAAAACAAATGAAAACCCCTGATTATATCTCACCAGTAGTTAGCTGGACCAAATGACAGGCTGGAAAGATGTGATGTGTGGATAGCCACATGGTGAGTCGGAGGATTTGAGATAGCCCTTTGTACTTCTACAGAACTGGCTTCACCTGTGAGCTCCATTCTCAAACAAAAATTGCTTCCATACCTCTGCCACAAATGTTCACATTTGTCAAGAGTAAAATGTCTCTGCCAAGGTGAAGGAATAAACCTCAGAACTGAGGGAATCTGCCTGGAATTTACAAATTTCATACCAAAAAAGAAAAAATAAATGTGGGGTGAGGAAGAGGGATATTCTTCCTTGCTAAGAAGACAGAAATAGCTTGAACTAATTTTATTAACCTAAAAAAGTAAGTGAAAATTAATGAGAAATAAGAAGTATCTTAACTCTGGAAATAACCTCTCATCTGTGGATTGAAATCCTACACCCTTTAGTGGAATAAGTTCAGGTCAGAAGCTAACCCGCCAAAGTGAAATTCTAGAAATGGGGACTGCTTCAGGCATCTCAAGACCAGCTAAGTATCTGTCTGCATTTCCCCAAACTTTTGGGTTCAGTAAAATATGATTAAAATTTTGCCCCAAGCCATTACTTTTGGAAAACCATATGTATTTTTGAACAAACTTAATTTAAGTGTTTCTTATTTTCTTGCCCTTTAACTCATTAAAATGTTATTTTGTAGGAGTCATTTGTTTGGGAAGCAATCTGATTCTTTTGGAAAATATTTGAAAGCTTTGTCGTTGGGATAAGAAGCAAAATTTTGTGCTTGTTCTTGAGTCTATACATTTAAAAGGAACTAGAGAATTATAGAAATTATCTGAATTAGAGGTTCTTAAAATGTGGTCCCCAGGCCAGCAGCATCCTTACCTGGACATGGGTCCTTACTATCAAAAGGGCTTCATTCTTTTTTTTATTGTATTGCTTCATTTTTGATTCCACGTATTGCCATCTTGAAATTCTTAATTTTATCTCTGCAAGGAATGTTCAGTGGAACACTAGGCATTAATAAACCTCAGTGGAACTTAATATGGGCAGAGATGTGTGAGCCAGGGGTATCTACAGTTCTTGCTGTTGCATTCAAAGCCAGCACTTGTGATGCCCCCAAAGCACAGAATTCCAGTGGACCCACATGCAGGGAAGTCCAGTGAGATTCAGCATAAGATAAGTGTGTTACCCCTCCAACTGAGCAAACTCAGGGCGGAGAAAGAAGGAGAAAGGGTGCTGACACCCAGAGTTCACACTTTCCATTCAAACCAGAACTTTCTTTGAATTTAGAAAGTCATTTTTAATCATCATTATCATTATCAAGTATTATGTACTACACATAATATTTTGTGCTACACTTTCATATGACTAGAAGTGCAGCAGGTTTTTTAATGGGCAGTGGCATTCTAAGAAACATGAACCACAAGGAGGCCCTTCATTGCTTTTCTTACTTGTATATTAGCCAACTGCTTATGCTCAAAGAAGGAAGGGGACACTTAGGGCAAGCCATACTTCTTTGTCCTTTGTCCTTTCGGTATGTCTTTACTCATCAGTAAACCAATAGGAAAGCCAGCTCAGTTAATATTCTTGATTAGGATGTGTAAATATCAATAAGTGAAATAGAAATAATTGAGTCAATTTTTGCAGCAATTCCAGTCTTTTGGTAAGAAAGGCACACACTCATGCATTGCTTAAAGATAGACATGTTCTGAGACATGCATCTTTAGGGGGTTCTGCCTTGTGCAAACATCACAGAGTGTTCTTATACAGACCCACATGGAATTGGTCAATTACTCAATGTGGCCTATTGATACAATCAAGAGAAATTGTAAACACAAGATGTAGGAGGCTACCGACAGTGTGATGCAGCATAATGCTTTACGGTGAACTCTTGTTTTGTAAATACTGGAAGTACACTCTAAAATAATGATAAAAGTATGGTACAGTAAATATATACACCAGTAACATAGTCATTTATTATCATCATCAAGTATTATGTACCTCACATGATTGTGCTACACCTTTATGACTAGTACTGGAGTAGGTTTGTTTACACCAGCATCACCACAAAGGTGAGCAATACATTGTGATATCCCACTATGACAGCTGATGTCAACAGGTCTTCAGCTTCATCATGGTCTTATGGGACTGCCATCATGCATGTAGTCCACTGGTCACCAAAGCTTTATTATGCAGCTTGTGATTATATGTATAAACTATGAAAAATGAACTGTGTAATTTCAGTGACTCCTCAGACAAGTAAAATGCTCTCTGAAATTGATATTGCACAATCTACAGATGAATGGCAAAAATTCTTGATAATAATTTACTATTATAATTTTTCCATACTCAGAACATTAAATAGCAAATAGAAAAACACTATGATTAGTTGAGAGAGATCATGGGAAAGGAAATGATTTTCTCTTTCCATTATCTTAATTCATTGTTCCTGTTTTTTGAACAAGAGGCTTTGTGTTTTCATTTTGCTCTGGGTTCCACCATTGAAGTAGCGATGCCTGGAAACTTGATAGAAATGCAAATTCTTGGGCCCAAGCACAAGTTTGAGAACCACTGGTCTGAATCACTTTGGCTGGAAAATCCTACAATCATGTTTACCCAGACAGTTCAGGCCCATCTTAGTACCTTCTTTCTCATCTACTCTGTGAAAACGCTTCTTATATAAGAGGCAGTAAGAAGTCCCATTGCCTGTGGAACTGACTTCCACATGTCTATCACCTGCTGCTCAGGAGCATCTGCCCTGGACTCAGATGTATCTGTGTTGTGACTTTGGACAGGATTCTCAATTTCTCTGAACCTCAGTTTTCTTGGTTGCAAAATGGCACTATTGATGCCTTTTTCATAATCTGGTAGAGGAATTAAATGATCTAACATTTGACAAATGTTTAGGACAGCATTTGACACTTGAGGAGCTCTCAAGGCAAAGGGCATTATAATTAAATTAATAGTCATCATTATCTCTGTTCCTTATTGCCAGTGCTTGTTAGCTCATTCTAGACAAATATCTAAGGCGGTTGTCCCTGTCTGCCTCAGTCTGAGACATGAAACAGAAGAAAGACATGAAATTATAAAACCTTTCTCGTCACTAATACAGAGGACAGGATGATAAAGTGAACAGGTTGCTTATGTATTTTATTGGTGCATTATAACTCCATTATAGTGATATACTGTTACACATTCATACGTGCACAAAACATAACAATATAATCCAATTTCACTTCCCAGTGCCTCCCCTTTCCCACTGCTCCTCTCTCCCCAGGTCCCCTTTCTCTACTCATTGGTCTCCTTTCTGTTTTCATGAGATCCCTGCTGTTTTAGTCAGCTATTTCACTGCTGTGACCAATTGCCCCAACCAGCACAACTACAGAGGGGGGAAAAGTTTATTTGAGGGCTCACAGTTTCAGAGGTCTTCGTCCATAGAAGGATGGCTCCATTCCTCAGGGCTCAAACTGAGGCAGAATATCATGGAGGAAGAGTGTGGCAGAAGGAAGGAGCTCACATCATCAGGAAGTAGAGAGAGAGAGAGAGAGAGAGAGAGAGAGAGAGAGAGAGAGAGAGAGAGTCTCTACTCTCCAGATACAAAATATATACCCCAAGGCCACACCTTAATTCCCCTCTCCTCAGCCATACCCTACCACTTCAGTCACCGCTCAGGGGATTAAACCCTGATTGGGTTGAGACTCTCGTAACACCATCATTTCTCCTCTGAACCTTCTTGCATTGTCTTACAGGTGTGATTTTGGGGAACCTCACATAATCCCTGACACCTTTTTTTTTCCACTCTCTAGCTTCTACATATGAGAAAAGATAAATGATGGTTGACCTTCTGAGTTTGTCTTATTTTACTTAATATAATGTTCTCAAGTTCCACCCATTTTCCTGAAAGACATAATTTCATTCTTTATAGCTGAAGACAACTCTATTGTGTATGTGTGTGTGTGTGTGGGTGTGTGTGTGTATACACCACATTTTCTTCATCCATTCATCCATTGGCAGACATCTCGCCTGGCTCCATATTTTGGCTATTGTGAATTGTCTGCCATAAATATGGGTATGCCTGCATCACTACAGTAGGTTGACTTTAATTCTTTAGAATAAATACTGAGGAATGGTATAGCTGGGTCATATGGTGGTTCCATTCCTAGTCTTTTGAGGAACCTCCATCCTGATTTCCATAGTGATTGCACTAATTCACAATCCCACCAACAGTATAAAAGTGTTCATTTTCCCCCCACATCCTCTCTTCCATTTATTGTTGATTGTACTCTTGATGGCTGCCATTCTAACTGGAGTGAGATGAGATCTGAGTATAGTTTTGATTTGCATTTTTTCATATATTTGTTGGCCATTTGTATTTCTTTAGAGAAGGGTCAGGCTGTTTAAATTCTTGATTATGTTCTTGCCTTAGAGTGTTGTGTTCTGACCTCTTAAATAATTTTGCTGTATAAAGCACACAGAAATGGGCCCACCCGCCTTGAGTTGCTATTGTGTAGTGAGAGGGAATTTCATAACAGCTAAGAGCCTGAGCTTTGGAGCTGGACCAACCCATGTCCTGACTCTGCTGCTCACTGGCTGAGTGATCACAAGCAGGGACAAGGCAGGTCAAAGGCAAAGTGCCACTTCACAGTATTGTAGAGAGGACTCAGTGAAAGGATGTGTGTGAGGAGCACACCTCAGTGTCCAGTTGCAGGTGCTCCACAGGAAAGGGCAGCTGTGGTTACTGTGATCATTATGAACCAAAGTTCAGGCCAGCTCCAAGTCAACATCTCACCATCACAAACTTTCGCAAATAGCTTCCCCAACTCCCTTTCTCACTGTTCAACTGACATAATAATATAAATCTCTCCTGACCATCCCTAAGTACAAGCCCAGAGAACCATGCCAAAGCACTCTGTAAACTAAAGAAGCTTTAGAGAACATGAGGAAGTTTTGTCCTTAAAGTTGACTTCAGAACTAAGTGAGACCCTGAAGAGGGCCATGCTGTTGTTAACACATCCCTCTGCATTGGGTGCGAATTCAGAGATATTGAGGGAACCAAGTCCTATTTATTTCTGTGTGTTTATTGAAACAGGAGAAAATGTGTGTGCTAACACCAAGCTAAAAAGTGACCTATGAAAAGACCAGTGTCAAGAGCAAATAGAGAGATCTCTGGATAATGTTTTGCCTAGGAAATCATTCCAGAAAATAGCACCCTGTGGAACATCTATAATGATTCCATTGCCGCCAAGAAATTCCTCCAACACTCAGCATCTGACCATAGCCCAACTCTTCCTGTTATTTCCAAGGCCAGATCTCTAGAATCTGATAGTGGTAGTAACAGTAGAAGGAGCAATGGCTAGAGCATCGCAGCAGCAGTTAATGTTTGAGAGCTTGTCATGCAAGAGGCACTGTGTTTAGAGATTTGTCTGTACCCCATTTAATCCCCACAGCAACCTGACAAGGTATTTATTATTAGCCCTATTTTATAAGCAAAGAAACTAAAACACAGAAAGTATTTTAAGTTCCCGCAACTAAGGGGATGTCTCCACCCTTTCCCACCTTCTGTCTCCACTGCCCCTTTGACCTTCATACTACATTTGGTTTTTAAAGGAATCCCCATACTTAGAGCATTGTAGTAAATGCCCAAGTCATGATGGTGGACAGGGATGTGTGCCTCAGCCCTTTCCTCCCTAGCACGAGAAGATGAAGTAGTGGAAAAGTAGAAAACCCTCACTGTTGGCAGCACCCACTATGCCATCTGAACTCCCCAACAAATCTCCCCCATCACAGCCAGAAACTTAAAACATAAATCAATATCCGTTGAAGACTGAGCATGGAGTTTCTGTTATGCCAGATGAATAAGTTCCAGAGATCTGCCATGCAGCCTCATGCATGCAGTTAACTCTGGACTGTGCACTTAATGTTTTGTTAAGAGGGTGAACTTCAAGTCAAGTGTTCTCAGCACAAAAGTGCAGCAGGTGGGAGCAGGAAGGAACTTTTGGAGGCAATGGATACATCTATCACCTTGATCATGGTATCGGTTCCATGGTGTAAGCACATGTTTTAAACCATCAGATTCTATACATTAAATATGCACTTTTTTTTAATAAAACACACTTCAATAAAGCTGTTAAAATGAAATAAACTTTAAAAGGCATAAATAAATACAATAAATGAAGTCTTCCCTATGAAAACAATGAAGAATATTTGACATGAAGTTGCCGTTATGAACTGTGTTAAACCTCATGTCTGCTACTCTGCTCCCACCCCTGAGTTCCGGCTCCTCGGGTCCTTATTCAAATACTCAGGGATTCATGGCTAGACTACCAACTCCTTCTTGTCTTGCAGCCTGGTTCCTGAGACTTATCTATTTTATACCATTAGTAGATTAATCCACTTACAAGCCTCACTCCGCCCAGTAAAACTAATGGAAGCCTGTGAATTGAGGAGGAGACCAATCTCATCCCCTAACAAAGGAATGATATTGGGGAAACAGGAAGGAATTGTAACTCATTTATTCTGCAAACATTGCCAGGAACTGTCCTCGGTGCCTGGGTAACGGTGATGACCAGGGTGACTCATGGCTATGCATCATGCTGGCCATGAGTTTCAGCAAGAGGCAGATATCCTTAGATTCGAATCACGTATCTACAAATGGCAACTCACATAACTTTAGATGTTCTCAACATCTCTGTGCTTCAATTTCCTTATCTGTTAATGGAAATAATAGCAGCTACCTCCAAGTTTTGAGGATTCAACAAGATAATGTGTATGAACTGTTTAGCATAAACCTCAGCATATGGTAACAATAAATGTCAGCTAAATGACCATGACATGAAGATCCCTGCCCACAGAACAGATGTTAGCAATTTTTTTTTTCTCTAAAGAGCTAGATAGTAAATATCTTGTGCTTTGCAGGCTACATAAGGTGTCTGTCACAATAACTCAGCTCTGCCGAAGCGGCACAAAAGTAACCACAGATGATATATGATTGAATCTCCTATCATTTTAACTTCATGAAACCACCTTCTCCTTTCAGTTTTTTTCCAACCATTAAAAATGTAAAAATCATTTTTAATTCACAGACTGTGCAAAAACAGTCAGAAAGCTGGATTTGGCCTGTGGTCCATTATGACTGACCCCAGGTCTAGAGGCGTAAGTAGAAAATAAGGAAACTGTTGCAATACAATGTGTTTGTTGAAGTGCAGAGATGGGAGGGATTTATTCTGATAGGCTCTGAGAGGAGGAGAATTAGGAATGGCTCCATCCAAGAGGGCACGTTTGGGCTGGGGTTTTGAGAGTGAGTAGGAGTTCATCAGACAGGCCTGACACACAGAGGCAGCAACCAAGAGAAAAAAGAATAAGCACAGGGGGAAAAGGTCTTTCCAGGAAATTGACTAAAGCACATTGCTGCACCGAGGGTAGGGCGGAGGGATTCTTGCAATTGAACTGTTTTTATTAAACACTCGTTTATTTCCTGAGACCATCTTTTGATTAGTATGATATTACAAAGATCCCCCAGAGGAATTCTTACATTTGTTTTAAATTATCATGTTCCACCCCAAGCCCCGGTCACTATCACCTCTGTCCGAGACACTCTTAAGGACCTTCCTAAGTTCTTCCTACCATTCTCTAACGAAGGCTCTGTTGACAGAGAATTCAGCCTTCCTTTTTTGGACAGTTGTGTCATTAGAGTTGATGAATAGGTGAAAATCTTAATAAGAATCATTCCACTACTCTTTATTAAGTTAATGGGTTTCCTCTCAATGTGTTTACTGAAAACATACTTTCATATAGATATTGTTTAAAAATATTATTCTTTGATATCTCTGGCACACTCATCATGAAAAAAGGCCAAGTCTTTTGTCAACGAAAATTATCTTTTTATATATTTTTATTTGTTCTGATTAGCTATACATGATGCATTTTGACACATTGTACACAAAAGGAGCACAATTTCTCATTCCTCTGGCTGTGCACAATGCAGAGTCACACTAGTCCTGCAAACATACATGTGCTTAGGGTAATAATGTTCATTTCACTCCACCCCACCCTCCCCACCCCTACACCTCCTCCCATCCCTTCACTCCCCTCTGCCCAATCCAAAGTTCCTCTATTCTTCTCTAGCCCCCACTCTCACTATGGACCAGCACTGGTATATCAGAGAGAACATTCAACCTTTGTTTTTTTGGAATTGACTTATTTCGCTTAGCATGATATTCTTCAACTCCATTTACCTGCAAATGCCATAATTTCATTCTTCTTTAAGGCTGACTAATATTCCATTGTGTATATATACCACATTTTCTTTATCCATATATCTGCTGACAGGCATCTACATTGGTTCCATAGTTTAGCTATGGTGAATTGAACTGTTGTAGACATTGATGTGGCTGTGTCATTGTAGTATGCTGATTTTAAGTCCTTTGGGTGTAGGCTGAGGAGTGGGATAGCTGGTCAAATGGTGGTTCCATTCCACGTTTTCTGAGGAATCTCAGAAAACTGCTTTCCAGAGTGGTTGCACCAATTTGCAGTCCCACCAGCAATGTATGAGTGTACCTTTTCCCCCACATCCTCGCCCGCACTTACTGTTGTTTGTATTCTTGATAATTGCCATTCTGACTGGAGTGAGATGAAATCCTACAGTGGTTTGATTTGCATTTCTTTACTTGCTAGAGATGTTGAACTTTTTTTCATGTATTTGTTGATCAATTGTGAAGTGTCTGTTCAGTTCTTTTGCCCATTTATTGATTGGGTTTTTGGGGGGTGTTCGGTGATTTTTGAGTTCTTTATATATCCTGGAGTTTAATGCTCTATCAGAGGTGCGTGTGGTAAAGATTTTCTCCCATTCTGTAGGCTTTCTCTTCATTTTATTGATTGTTTCCTTTGCTAACAAGAAGCTTTTTAGTTTTAATCCATCCCATTTATTGACTCTTGATTTTACTTCTTACACTGTAGGAGTCTGGTTAGGAAAGGCAGGTCCTAACTGACATGATGACAATTTGGGCTTACTTTTTCTTCTGTTAGGTGCAGGGTCTCTGTGCTAGTGCCTAAGTTTTTGATCTATTTTGAGTTGAGTTTTGTGCAGGGTGAGAGCTAGAGGTTTAATTTCATTTTGCTGCATATGAATTTCCAGTTTTCCCCAGCACCATTTGTTGAAGAGGCTATCTTTTCTCCAATGTATGGTATTGGTACCTTTGTCTAGTATGAGATAACTGTGTTTAGGTGGGTTTGTCTCTGGTCCCCCATTCTGTAGCATTGGCTTACATGTCTATTTTAGTGCCAATACCTTGCCATTTTTGTTACTATAGCTCTGGTAGTATAATTTAAGGTCTGGCATTGTGATGCCTCCTGCTTCACTCTTCTTGCTAAGGATTGCTTTGGCTATTCTGGGTCTCTTATTTATCTAAATGAGTGGCATGATTGCTTTTTCTAGTTCTATGCAGGATGTCATTGGGATTTTAATAGAAAGTGCATTAAATAACATTAAATAGGAATTGCATTAAATAATGCTTTTGGTAGTATGGCCATTTTGACAATATTAATTCTGCCTATCCAAGAACATGGGAGATCTCTAAGATCTTTTTCTTTCTTTAGTGTTCTGTAGTTTTCTTTGTAGAACAAAATTATTTTTATGAAATTTTTTAAAATTCAGGTAACAATGACTTGGCTTAAAGAAAATGGAGATCATTTGAAATCAGTTTTCAACCCAGCTGCCTGGAATCCAAACATGTATTGTTTTAAAATATTTTTAATTAGGCAAATTAGAATTTATCCAATGATTCCATGTCAAACAGCTTTTAAAATATGTGAGTGATATTTTTAGTTCTATAAAAGAACTCTGATTTTTTTCAACCCTTTTAGCATCTGAGGCTCAGAAAACTATAGAAAATAATTTGTATTTGTCATAGTCTTTTATTCAACAAGCTTTTACGGAGCTTGGACTCTGCACCAGGTGCTTTGTAGGACCAGTATGCACAGAGGCAGAGGCATGTCCCCTGCCCTCAGGATGAGATGGAAGAACCCTGAGCAGTGCCCAGACCCAGGTCAAAGGTCATGGCAGCTGCACCAAGGGGAAGATGTTCTAGCCTTCAGTAGATCAGTATGGGAAGGAAGCCTGTGTTCCCAGCCAGAGAGGCATTACTTCTGTCCTCTATTCCACCTGCACAGCAGGTGTTCCAGTCACCTGAGGGAAAATAATGCAACACTGAATTGTAAACAATACCACGCCCACACAACCACGTAAAAGCACTACAGGAGTGGGGCAGGCTGAAGGCCTGGGTGTGGGCTGTTTCTGTCCACATCAGTGGTTACCCTACAGTGTCATGATCCAAGAAAAAGGGAGTCTAGCAAGGTGTCAAAAATCAATGCTCCAAGGGAAGGGAAAGACAGCTAGAAAAGAAGGTGGTCTATAGGCTGGAACCCCAAAAATAGAAGAGTGGAAGGAAGTCAGTGGCTGACAGACCAGGTTATCTGTACTTTCAAACACATGGATACCCAGTACAGGCCACGCCTTCACCACCCGCTGTCCTGGAAACCCACTGAGAGCTTGGCTCTCCATTGCTCTTTCTCCAAATTAAGCGAGCATTAGAAAGATCTTAGAGGAAAGGGTGTGAGCCGGGTTGTTCTCTATGTGGAACACATCCGGTCTCATCCCTTTCACTTACAGTCTTCACGCATCCCTCTGTAAGCCACTGAAATATTGTTTTCACTCATGGCAGAGGACCACAATCCAACAATTAATTTCTCTGATTAAATTTGCCTCTGAGTGAGGAGCCCAGAGGGAAGAAGAAAACATTCATTCTTTTTTTTTTTTTTTAATTATCTCTGTGAAGTTTTATTACCAAGAATCTAGACAAACTATACAAAATGAAAACCATAATCGAATTGAAAGCAACCCCATTTGTCATAGAAGCATATCTGATCCCAGGGACTGGTCAGGAAGAAAAATAACATAAAGAAGACTGAGAAGCCCAAGATCTTAACAACTTGTGTTTTACATAAAGAAGCATTTTGCTTTCTTTGTTTTCTTTTATACCTAGTTGTTAAATGATACGATTTTCTTTCTGAGGATATTTTGGGAGAAAAGAGCTTGCAGTATTTATTGTGAGATTTAGACACATCTACTACTCTGCTACTGCCTTAAGCCAATTCATCAATATCACTACCCGGACTACAGCAATGTCCTCTTCAGGATTCTCCCTTGCTCCCTAAAATGATTATTCTCATGGCTGGGCCAATCTCAACTGCCAGCTCTCAGATGAGATGCCACTTCCTCAGAAAAACCATTACTAACAACTGTGCCCACCACTTACTATCTCATTTGATTTATTTCCCAATTGTTTTTATGGCACATAACATAATCTTACTTACTCACTAAAGGACCACACCTGCCCTATTTACTGCTGTGTCTCTGGCACCTAGTGCTCAGTGTTTGGTTAATGAATCAATAAATAAATGATATAATGATCCCATCACTAGGCTTAATGATTTACTAATTTTTCCTAGTCTTACAGAAATTCTCTGATAAAGGAGCTCCTGTCCTTACTGAACAAGGAAATGAATGCAAAGGGAAGGTCATACAAACTTTAGGTAGAAAGTGGGGGCTTCCGCTCAGGTCTCTCTCTCTCCAAAGTCACTTTTATTTCTAATAAATCATATTACCTCCTAAATAGGAATGTTTTCTCATAAAGAAAAGGCTTTGAATTTCTTTTTAATATTCTTAAACTTTGGACCCCAACCTTACAGAGCTCCATGATCTTAGACCAAAGTCCTTATAATGCCATCTCATTGAATTTATTTTCAAAAATTTAAAGAATGGGCTCTCTATTGTTTATTAAGTGGGTTTGACATCCTTAACCACACCATCCACACACATGCCAACCCAAAACTGTCAGGAGGGAACATTTATGCTAGTTAATAAGTGTATATTGTTTAGCCAGATAATGACTATAATTGACATTTCATTCACAATTGCTCATAAGACAGTTTGTGTATAAATCAAGACTACGGTCTGTCCTATAATTTATAGGGCTGTTTTAGTTTAGGCATAAACAATCTTCAGGAGACACATGCATGGCACAAACCCTCCCATTATAAATGGAACATTACACATATGTGTGTATCTACATATCTATGTCCATAGATGCATACACATATGATATTTTATAGAGAGATATGTACTAAAAAAATAAAATCTAACTGGAAAACTGAACATGGCCAAAATGTATTGCCAAGATAAACAATTAGCCCATTTATTCTCTAAATTACGATTTGTGTCTGTTTTCCAATCTAGTTATTTGAACTAAGTTTTTTCTTTACTTTCATAGCCTGATGTTAATAATGTGTTTACCAAAGTGTGATTGAGAATTTACTTCATTTCACAGCACACACCCATGATCCATATCATCAAATATATTCATCCACACTGATGACATTAAATAAAGTACAGTCAAAAGCGTGATACCCCCACCACTCCACAGGGTACCAGAGACCAGGTGGAAAACTGTCTTAGACTCAGTCAGTTCCATCAGAGAGGACCCAGTCTCAGGCTACGGAGACCACAACTTCATTATATTTATTTACATGGCTACTTTCTATTTATGGCAG
Source organism: Sciurus carolinensis (assembly GCF_902686445.1). Lineage (NCBI taxonomy): Eukaryota > Metazoa > Chordata > Mammalia > Rodentia > Sciuridae > Sciurus > Sciurus carolinensis. The sequence goes on along the minus strand of NC_062218.1, from coordinate 101,823,712 downwards.
ATGATATTAGTTTTCCATTTATGACAGTAATAGTTTCCTCTGGGGGTGAATATAGTTAAAGAAAAATAGGTCAATTTTTTTAAAAAAATATTGCATAAATAATTGTACCAGCAATGTGTGCAGTGGCAAAAATCATGCAAGTCATATGCAAATGACTAATGGAAAAAACAGAAGTCTGGGAGTCAGAGTTCACTACTAATAACTGAGTAAACTTGAGTAAGGTACTTAACCTCAAAATAGCAGCAGCAACCTCAGGGCTTCTGTTTAAGTGGAAAATGTACTGGGTAGAATACAGTGGACACCCAACAAATGATCTTTCCAATGATAACAGCTGCTTTCCTTACTATTAAGTACCATTAATGAAATGGTGTATGTGAAGCATGTTGCACAGAACCTAGCAAATAGCTGCTCAGTAAATACAGCTCAATGCTCCCTCATCAAGACAGCTACCTTCACAAGAAACTGAGAAAGAAAAGTCAGATTCGTGACTCAGTTTTAGCTGATACCTATCTCTGTGAGCATCGTGTGGCCTACTTTCAATGTGAGCTTAAAGACATTTAATGGTATGAATGGTACAGCACACAGGATTCTAAACAACGGTGAACAACCTCACCACATCAGGATTGGACACCACAAGACAAAATGTTCCGCAGACAGAAAGTGGCTTTCAGTCATGGAGGGCACATACCACTATTTCTACTGGGATGAAATGGGTTAACTGTCAATCCTCTGTCTGTTTGGAATTGCAAACTTAAAGGTTGAAACTAAAGCTTTAAAGAATTTCTGAAGTCCTTTCCTACACAGAACTATGTATCAGGATATCTAACCACAAATACAAAAAGTAAAAAGGAGAAAGAAAGAAAATACTTCTCAGGAAGAAAAATAAACTAAGATGGGCAACCTGGGATGATTTTAAAAACAAGACACAGGGTCTTATGTTATATAGAAGCACGGGGAAAATTATTATTTATAGGCTCTTATCTCTAGACTCCTTTGAGAGCAAGGGGAGAAAAATAAAATTAGAAATTTGTTGGCATAAAGAAAATTTGGTGAATCAAAAAAAATGGAAACTTAGCAAGACGGAGACCATTCCTCGAGAACACAGTGAGCCAGAAAGATAAACTGCTAGGGATGGTCGAAGTTTGACTGAACTGAGACATTGTAGCAGGCTTTCTCTAAGCGTGACCAACACTCTGCAATCTTGTTCTACTTAGCACGGTACATGATTTGGAGGCGGGAGGGGAATGGGGCTGGGGCAAAATGCTTTCATATATTCCACATAATTACCATGCTATTTTTATTCCTAATAAAATCAATAGAAATTCCTTAATGCCACCTAATTCCTAATTTCCCAAGGCAATTCAAAGATGTCTCTGTAAATCTAAATCAGGATTAAAACATAGTCCACAAAGACATTTGGTTGTTTTGTATCTTAAATCTCTTCTGTTTCAGTTCCCTCCCCGCTTTTACACCATTTGTTTTATCAGAGAAGGCAAGGCAACTTTCCTATAGAATGTTCCACATTCCAGATTCTTGATGGGATGCTAGATGGGGCTGGTCACCAGACAGACCAAGCTATAATCAGAAGCTGGGAACTCCAATCCTGCCCTCCCACTCACTCTGGGAAGTGGCGAGGGCCTGGAGATTGAGTTGATCATCAAACATGTCTCTGTGATGAAATCTCTATTTAAAAAAAAATTTCCTGAACTGGGATTCAGAGAGCTTCTGGTTGCTGAACGCATGGCGGCGACGCCTAGAGGACGGTGCAGCTGGAGATGACCTGGGAGCCGCTCTCTGTAATGCCCTCTATGACCCTTAAATGTGAAAAAAAAAGAAATGAGTGTTACACGTTCTGGATTTGGCCCATTGTATCATTTAACTCATTTCCCTCTTGTCAGAATTTGCTATAGATGGAGGTTAAATCTAGAGGTTTGGTTAGAATCTAGTTGTTTGGGGTTGAGAATGCTTTGCATTGGTCACTCTTAGAGAAAGCCTTGCTACCATGTCTCAGTTCAGTCAAACCTCGACCACCCCTAGCAGTTTATCTTTCTTGCTCACTGTGTTCTCGAGGAATGGTCTCCATCTTGCTAAGTTTCCATGTTTTTTGATTCACCGATTTTTCTTTATGTCTTCCTAGTGTGCCACATCCCGAGGCACATGATACCAGTTTCAGGGACCCATCAGTGGGTTCTCACACCATCAGTCTGCTTCCTGTGGATTAACTTCCCCATTAACTTTCCACATCATTTTAGCATGCCTGTATCCCTTATTTGACAAAGGTTGCAGAAGAGTGACTATCTCGATTTGGCATTCCCTGTTAGCTGGAATTCTTCCATGAGGAAGAACTTTCCATCATCAGCAATTAGGTTGCCCTGAAATACCGCCAGTATAAGAAAGGCAAGATAATTTCTTGATTTTTTTCAGAGGAATAAATTTTTATATTTTATCAGTTTTCAGAGGAATAAATTGATACCTTAGAAACAGCAGTTTACCCCAAACCACCCAAAACTCCACCGTATATGTATACATAGATCTATATATATGCATATATATACATATGTACCTATATATATGCTTATATGTATATGTGCATATGTATTAAATTGCTTGCAATCATTATTTATTTTGGTATTTAAATTGTCCAATTTTATAAGTGGGCACCATATAGTTGGCTGCTGCCTTTGGACATGTTCCTTCTTAGTCTTTACGGCTTCCTTGCTTTCTGGCCACAGAAGTGGAATCAGTCACTTTTCTAAAAACTGTGGTTCTCTTTACAGAGAAATAGCATTTAGATACACAATCTGGGGGCTAGGATTTCTTGTTGCTCCTGGATAGCCATTTCTTCTAAGTCTCTTAAATAAATGAAGTCAGGACAAAACATTTTAGAGGAAAACAGTAATGACTTCCTACTGATATTTCCAAATAATATCAAAGAGAGAAGATTTTTTGCTTCTTTGATTTCATACTAAAAACTCCGGTTCTTGCATAATTACTTATTTCATTTTAAAATATAGCTACAATTTCAAAATAAGATCATAATAAGACCCCTAAATATAAAAAAGTCCTTTTCCCCCCAATTTTTTTTTGAGAAAAAGCAACAGAAGTAGAATACATTAACTAATTTAAGAAACTGTTCATGTGTCCCAGACTTAATTTTCCATGTCACATTAATGCGAGGTGCATCTATTCAAAGTTGGGTACTTGGTGTGCTAGTTTTTAAAAGATGTTACCAAGGTGTTTGTGCTAGGATTTAATGGCCCATCTAATTTACCCTAAACTACTTGGAACTCTCTCCTCTGTTCTGTATCCTTACCTGGTAACACAACAACATAAGCTCCACAAGGGTGAGGGTCATGTCTTTATTTCACCAATATATTATGTAGGACCCAGAACAATAGGTACTCACATTTGCCTACATCAGTCATTCCATCTTCTTACTTGTAGTAGGGAAACTCACTGAAAGGGAGAGTTTCTCTCCAGATGTGCAGGAACAGTCATAAGAAAGAACAGAGTGACCACTTAAACTTCTTCAGATTTTCTACCACTATATTAATATGTATTTTCCAGATAAAAATCACAAATATTATTTATGGACTAAGAGCTAAAAAAGGTTCCTAAAAGCCTAATTCAATCCCTTCATCTCAAAGAAAAACTGAGTTACCCAGAGATTCAGCAATTTACCCCAAACCACCCAGATAACTCCTAGCAGAGCCAGAATGAGGATCCAGGGAGGGCCCCTCTTTCCAGGTCTAAGAAGGTTTCCACTCTGACTCTGGGGCCAGCTTTCTTACTCATCCCTCGCATCCTCTCTAAACTAGTACTGATAAACAAAGCAGATGGAAGTAAAAACAGTTTTGTTTAATCCCTTTCAGAACAGACTTTCATTGGGTTAAGATTATTGCTGAAGTTTTACTCCAAATGAAGATATTATGAGTGACCTAACAAGTTGCCACAGATACAGTTTTGCCCATCTCTATTTCAATTTGTATGAGAATACAAAATCCAATGTTGCTAGAAACAGTAACAAATTATTGCTTTGTTTAACCCAGGAAAAATTCAGTGAATTAAAAAACCATTTTAGGAACATCTACAGACTTCACATTTGACTGAGTTCCTAATTTTATACTTCAGATAAAAATCGAGGTTTGTCTATCAATCTTCATTCTTGATTATCATTGTTGTCTGACTTTATAGCATTTTAGAGGACTGGCTGTTCGCCCTCCTCATTCATTAAGTCCAAGATGAAACATCTGATCATTATTAGGAGTTCTTAGAGACATAATGACTCCACAGAGCTTCCGCACCCAGAAAAAAGCCCAAAAACCCTCTTAAATCATGAGATTTGTATAAGATGGTAACTGGGTTTTAGTAGTGTATGTATTTTGCATTTTCGTTTTTACATTGCTTTACTCAAGGACTCAGTACAGAAATTTTAAGTCACTTTTAAACCAAGATTATAGAGTAACTACATGTTAATTAGGTGGTACTATTTGAATGATAATGAAAGTGGCCACAGTGTATAAAAACCATGGACTACTCTTTAAAAATTTAAATTCCACCTGCAGCACATCATATTCACATGTTTCTTTTCATTTCAGCTCCCTATAAAGTCCCAACCTCTTAGGTGACATACTGTAATGAAAATTTCTTCAGTTTCTTCATCTAATCACTGCAATGTTGCCTTTGTTACCTTTAGATCTCTACTGGGATTTTTAAAAAATTATAACATGCCCACATATAATAGGTTGGTCAGTGGAGTTGCTTGGTAATAATCATTTATCTTTAAAATACTGTACTTTGAAATTTTTCCAGTTCTACGTTTTTGACATGAATTCTCTTGAAAAATTCTTAAATATCAATCAGATCACCACTTAAATGTGGTTTGCAAAGATTGGAGGTTAACTTATTCAGGTAAGTGTGGGTTTTGATGGTAAATTTACATTGTTAGCACATGGGCCTTTATCCAATCCAAGATGACTACATGTGTGATCCTGTTAGCACATTACAGCAAAGAGGGAAGAGCCCTTCTTCTATCATGAAAGCAATAAATATGCCTGACCTAATAATAATAATAATAATAATAATAATAATAATAATAATAATATATAAAGAAAAAGAATAGGTTAAAAAAAAGGTAAAAGTTTCATTTCTCTTCCATAATCCCAAACCTTCTCAGCCCCACTTACTAGAGATAACCACAGTTAACGGTTTTTTATACATGTCTTTACAGAAATAGCATGTTCATATGCAGGCACATATTTGGTGTCTTAATTTTTTTTTTTTTTTTTTTTTTTTTGGTGCTGGGGATCGAACCCAGGGCCTTGTGCTTACAAGGCAAGCACTCTACTGACTGAGCTATCTCCCCAGCCCCTGGTGTCTTAATTTTTAACAAATAGAATAATACTAATTTATTTTTGTCTCTTAAATTTAATACACCTTGGACATCTTTCTATGTTAACACATCTAAAGCTATGTGTGAATTTATTAAATTACCTATTGATAAATATTTTGGTTGCTTCCCATTTGGGCTGGAATGGTGCAGTGAAAATTATGAATTAGATATAGATTTCACTTTGTGTAAATGAATGAGTATATTAATGGAATAAACTTCTAGAAATATACTTGCGTCAAAGATTATGTACATTTAAAATTTTACGCATATTCTAAAACTTCCCCCTGAAGAGTTTGTACCAATTTAGAACCCTACCATCATGTTTATAAGTCATTTGAATTTCTTTTTTTATAAACTGAAAGTTCATATTTTTCCAGTCTCCAGTTTTCTTTGCATTACTGGTTTTCATTTTCTTGATTTAACAGCTCTTTCAATGTTAAGAAAATTAGCTATGTTTTATTATATGTTTAGAAAATATTTTTCTCATTTTATACCAGTGTCTACTATAGAGAATTTTTAATTTTTGTGGATTTAAATATACCCATTTATTTCCTGTCTGACTTCTGTATTCAGTGTCTGGCTTAAGAAGAATTTCATCATCCTAGGACTTTTCTTATCTGTTTTCTTTTAGTATTTTATTAGTTTCACTCTTCAAATATATATACTTAAACATTTCAGTCATCTAAAGGAAGGGTAAGACCTTACTTCTTTCCAAAATGGGTTGGTCAGTTGCTCTAAAATCATTTATTTGAAGAATCTGTGCTTTCCTCTCTAGTTTGAAAGGACAAACTTGTTATCATATACTAAAAACCCATAGGAGTCTTCTTAAACTTATTTCTGGATTCTGACATTTCTCATTCTATCAGTCTATACAGGAACACAACTGTGTAATTGCTGTGCTTTAAATGTTGATGTTTGTAGGAAGAAGTCTATTCATTGGAACTCCTATTTTTTAGAATTTTCAGCGTTCAGCCTTTACAATTTAATTTGCATTTTATTTAGTTCATTTTCCACATGAACTTTTTCTAATAAGTTTGTCAAGTTCTGAAAAATTTAAAGCAGTGAGGAGAAGAACAGGAGGTACTTGATTAATGCCTTTAAGATAATTTTTAATTGATTAATCAACTCAGGTTGAATTAATGCCTCTACAATATTGAATACTTTTATTCAAGCTGGTTTCTATTTATTCCAGTTTTCTTTTAGAAGTAGAGTTTTAAAGTTTTCTTTGTAAATCTTATGCTTTTTTGCTAAGCTTATTTTGGATATTTTATTGTTCTTATGAATGAGACATGTGTGATTCTTATATATTTATAGGAATATTTATAAACAATTTTTATCAGTTACCAAAGTCTGTTGAATGAATGGTTCTTTGGCATCTACTTTTAAAAATGACTATCTGTCTTCTCTTCTTTGACCTATTACTGTGGTTAATTATATGAATAGCATTGCTTTTATTGAACCATCCTTGTATTGGTTGGATATACAGTACTCCATTAGGGCAGTTTATGCTGTAAATGCCCTTCTGGGTTCTATCTGCTAAGCATATCTATTTTATTCATTTTTATGTCCAGCACACAATATCTAATGCTGTGCCTGAGGCAGAAAGAAATCTCAGTAAATATTTGTGAAAATCAGGGTGGTTCTATGAGGTTCTATGAGTCAGTTCATTTGATTTTCTCTTGACTCTACTGGTCTGTTCTAGAAAGAGAATCTGTGACTAAGAGTAGTATAAAGGTCAGGGAGTTGGTCATGTGAGACTGTATCCAGGTTCTTTGAAAAATTCTTTCTATTTTCACATGGGCTTCTTGATTACTCATAACCTTTTTGGGTCCTTTCTCTGCTGTTTTGACTAGACTTGTTTTTTTCCCCTTGAGCAATCTTCCAGACATCAGCAAAGACATCTCTGACAGAATCGAGTCTATGTCTTCAGAGCAAGCTGTTTTACATTATTGCAAAGCAGGGCTAGGGTGTCTGGCGTGAACCAAGCCCTTGTAGAACTTAGGGAAGAGCTTGAGCCCCAGTTGGCAGACACCTGGAGTTGGCTCAGGGGCCACAGCTTAATTGGCATAGCTAAATTACCTGGCCAGGGTTCCAGGCAGCCACCCAGGAACCCCACCAACAGAATTCCTGTAGGTGCCCTGGCCTTCACTCTCACCCTTAAGCTTCCAGTAATGAGGAATGAAATCCTGCTCTTTGGTGGCTACTGAGCATCTCCATTAACATGCCAAAGAGCTCAATAGCCTAGGAATGCAGGTCAGTTGTCTAAAGAAAGTCACCTGGAAACTACAAGGGTAGAAGAAAAATACGACCAGACCAACGGTTACTGGGGTGACTGATGCTACAAACGAGCAGTATCTAGTTGTGACTATGCTCACTTGCAGTTCTTCTAATCCTCCCAGTTTCTTGTATTCAACTTCCCTCACCTCATTCCATGGCTCCTACCTCCTGGTCATACAATTGACTCAAAATTTCAAAAACTCCCACATACCCCCTTTCTTCCTTTTCCTGGTGTTCCATCTTTCTAAATTAACTTCTTTGGGATTTTCTTGTGGAAAATCATATCTACTATTTGATTTTAGGTAATACACATCGGGATCTTATATCCAAACGCATAATATTTCAATTACCCTGACTCTCCAAGTGAAAATTCTATATCCAATAAATCCAATCTATTTGTGTAGTGCTCCTAATTTATTAAATTGGGGCATATTTATGGAAATCTGATCAAAACTAGTTTATTGGGTTCACATAATCAACTCTCTTAAAGCTTAGTAAAGGGACAATTGATACTGCTGATTAAATGAATAAATTATTTGATAGCCTTCTACAATGCTTATTTCTTTCCTAGGTAGGGAACCACATAAATTCTAGAGCAATTGCCTTTATAATTTAAATTCCTCTGAAGTATGGCTGTGTTGACCTTCTTTGGGGGGCTACAGAAGTTAAGTCTTTACATGGTCAGAATTGGTCATTGGGATAATTAAAAGCTACAAATGACTCTTGCAAGAGCAGTTTTGATAAACTGATGAATTTAAAACTAAACAGTAATTCAGCCTTAAAATCTGTACTTGTGGACATAAATTATCTACTTGACTCATGTGGATCACATTAAGTGAAAAACTCCTAAATTTTTGCTTCACCTTGTGGTACAGAGACTTGGCATAGGACCTCTTAGCATGCTTCCCCCAAGATCTTCAATTTAAGCAGGAACCACAACCAAAGGATAATCCTCCCTATTGAATCACTCCTACTTCAAAGATGAAGCCTTGCTGTGCACTACCAATGCTCACTTTTTCCACATTACATAATCTTCTTCTGTTACCCAGCATTTCCATGCAGCCATCACATAAGTGGAACCAGGAGTGTGGTTTGGTCAATGCTTCATGTTGATATTGATGGGCTACAGAATAGCAGGTCTTTTGTTGCCTAGCAACCAAGCAACGTGCCTCAGCCCACTGACCTCAGTATGGGTACCTCTTACACAAATGCTGCTACATAATTGAGTGGATTGTTGCCTCGTTCCCGATGATTCCCAGACACAGTTAGTGCCTTCAGCCCACCCTGATGAGGCTTCTGATTAAATGCAATGATTATGCTATTTTTTCCAAGTAGTCTGAAGTTTAATCACAAAACAAGCGCCATATGCTAACCCAAATGCCCTAATTTACCAACTCTATTGTTACTGGCTCTGGGACCAGTGGCTTGATCGATGGAGAATCAGAGACTGTTTGTTCATCATCCTAAATAGAGGCATTAAAATTCACTCGGTACATTTTTCCTTTTATTACCAATTTGCTTTTATAATTTTCATCAAAGTTAAGTTTCACCAACAAGAACAGTTAATTTGCTTTCTACATGCCAGGTACTTAAAGTGTGTATTATCCCTTTTAATCATCAGAAGAGTATAAGGAAGATAGTAACATTATTCCCTTTTTTTATGTAGAAGAGCTGAAGTGTACTGAAATTTTATTGTTGAGACAAGATCACAGACCTGGTTAAGTAACAGAGCTATGACTCAAACCCAATCCTGTCTCAGTAAATTAAAAGCCAATGATCAAAATGATATACTCATTCTTAAAAGTCCAGCCTGTTACCTAATCAAAGTTGTTAACATTAACAATTTTCAAAATTCTCAATTAGCAATGACAATTCACAGTCACAAAACACTGCAGCATATCAATTCTCTAAACTTAGAAACAGATGAGGAAAATTAGTATATTGTTTATCTCAAGATTCAATTAAAAAAAAAAAACTAGCTGCTGGCAATTTAAAGTTATCTAACCATAGTCATCAGCAATATTTACGGAGCATTTGCTACATCAATGTAGCCTCATCATCCTAGCCTCCTCAAAAACCAGCCTCCAACATGGCTATATGATTGCACACACTGCAGTGAGTTCACTGAGACTTGGGGAAACTGAGACTCAGCAGCTCTTCCTAAGTTTCAGCAGCAGCAGCAACAAGAAAATCAAGACTGTCAAACTCCAAAGATCATCTTCAGATTGTTTAGATTTAAAAGAAAAAAAAAAAAAAAACCAAACCTCTGGAGGAAAACTTTGGCATTGTTCAGAAAGAATATTCTTAAAGTTCTTAAGTTACCTGAGCAACTGCAAAGTGTTTCCAGTGATCATTGCAATCCCAGTAATGACAGTAAGAGTTAACTTCTGCTGGGTGCTGTTCTGTCTGGACCCTGCCCAGTTGCTGAGTACCTGGCACCTATCATTTCACGTGAGCACCACTGGGCTGCAGGTACTGGTGATGTCCCACTTAATAGCTGAGGGAAATTAAACTGGTACAGAGTTTGGGATTAGCCCCCGAATCAGTCCAGCCCACCCAACTTTCAACCTTGACATTCAGAAGATCCAGTCTCCCTAAGGAAGTGTGAGAATATTTTTGGCTTTTTCTACTTTTGAAAAATCACTACTCTCTCAAGAATGCTTTTATCTGTATATATCCACTCTGGTGCCGGGGTCAATATTGCCTGAGAGAGTGTCCCTCTGTACATAGGAAACACCCAGGGAGAAACAGCCCACACATGTTTGTTTTAACCAAGGAGGGGGTGAAATTCATATTGGGAAATACTGTGACTCCCACTGAAGGGCAGAGATGAGCAAGACTGGGATCCAGTGAACGAGGGGGAGTTAGACACTGTACTGTCCAACCCATCTGCAAAACCCAAGTCAACAGGCTTTCCCCAGATCCAGTTTAGCAGTGCCAAATATAATAGTCAACGTGTGCAGCATTGAGCATACTTATAAGTCTCACAAACCATCACAGTATGAAATGGAACGAAAATTGTCCTAGGAACACTTGTTCTGGAACTGGGAAATCATTTGTGTCTGACTCCCCAAAGGACACTCGCAGGGCTCAGAGCTGCATGACCAAGATATATGTTCCAATCTCTCTGTTCCAGCTAAGGGAGGTGAGAGAGAAGAGCAACAAGGATGACATTATGTCCCAGGGGCCAGAGGATGCCCATGATTTACTTTGGTTGGCTCAGGATGAGCTATCCAGATAACCAAGCTTATTAAATTGCTTGAAACAAAACCAAGAATAGTTTCAGGGTGAGATCTAAGGAACTCCCTTATTAAGTGTACAGGGTTCACTGCTTGGACTTGGTAAACATCTGTTTTGTTGCTCAAGGAATTTCTGTGCTTATTTCTGGATCTTTCTCATTGGTTCAAGTCCAGACTTCTCAAATATGCGGTCGGAGGAACAAGGGCAAGGTTGCAGAGGTGAACTCCAAAGCAGCCCCTCTTCTCTGTGTCTCGTGGGGCACACCTATTGTTTCACCATCTTTTTTTCCTGATAAGAGCATCCTGGTTTTCTTCTAGAAATATACCACTACCAGTGCACATGTTTCAGGTGATATAGAGTCTGCTGCCAGATGCAGGGATGTAGGAGACTCAGTTTAACCATTCAGAGCCTCCAATTCATCCAGTTCCAGAAACTGTTCATGTAAGAGCACTGGACCCAACTGGGGTCAGTGAGTGCTGGACTTTCAAGTCCCAATCCAAACTCCATTCCTTTCTGTGTCTGTGATATGACTAGAGTTGTTTTCTTCATCTACAAATCAGAGATGATGCTAGCTATTCTGAGAACAGTACCTGGCAGGTAGCATTCATTCATAAAACATGAGCTATTATTTATAAACCTGCAAGGGCTATTCATGACTTAATTTTATTAGATTCTTCCTGATTTTTCCATTTAACAATTATTTTTTTTAAATTCTCTTTACACCATTCTCTCCTGAACCAAAAATAGCGGCAACTCCTATTTTCAAGCCAGTTACTTTCTTCACCCATTCACATCTCTGTGGGATTTGTTTTCATTTTCTTTCTCTTCTGGTTCCCTGCATTCCTTGGATTCCTTGCTCTTCACATGGCATGAGGGACCTGGAGAAAATCTGTCTTCTGTTGGGCAGCCCAAGGCTCACACCACCACGCTGCCCAAAGCGATGCTTCTGTCTTTTCATCCACCTCCACCCTCAGAATGAACCACTCCATTTTTAACTCCATCTGGTGCTGCAGTTGTGCTGCTTTTCCAGCATTATCTTGAATTCACTTCAATTTATTTTTGTTCGGCCCTGGACATAGTTTCCAAACTCCACCTCTCCCTTTTTATTCCAAACAAATATTTAGGCGCTTAGTATTTCCTTGCCTCATAGAAGCTTTCAGGACAGGGGAAAAAGAGAAAAAAAAAAAAGCCAGGTCTCCTCCTGTCTTGTATAAAAGTCAAAGTTCTCTGGGGATATGATCTTAGATGTCCTGAGATAGGAAGAGGGAAGCAGACACAGCTATGCCTTTGAGCATAAGACAAGAGAAAGGAGACAGGACTTTGAGTCTGGGAGGGGAAGAGTTAACTGGCCATTGAAGAACCAGAATTCAGTGCCACTTGTAGGTTCTACACCAAAGAGTTGTCAGGGCTCAGGAGGGAAACCTGCCTTACACATCTGCAGGGCAGGACCCTATGAAAACGTCCTCCAACACTGGCAGAGCTCCCACACCACGGGTTGACAGGAAGGGTGTTGCAGAGGTCAGTAACCACAATGAATTGGAGACTGGGCATGATTTTAGCCTCCTGTGTTACCCAAATGGGAGAGGACCCCCAATAATGACAGAAGCTAGCCTTCCTACCATGCTGACTGGTGGTGTAGGCACTGAGAGTAGGACTTAAATCAAACCAAAACACAGTAAAGAGATGAGATCATTTGTACATTCAAGTGTGCACTGAGATCAATCCCCACAGTGTGCTGGGACCACTGATATGTGCAAACATTTCAACCAAGGACTGCGTTAGGAAAGGACCCCATCAGAAAAGTGGGTCCACAGCACCTCTGTAAAGTAAAACCTCTTCTGAAGCTGCAGGTTGAGCCCTCAACATGAGTAGAAGCATCAATATCCAAAATATATCCTTTTTTAAAACCATCACTTCCTTAATCCCAGGAAATTCACCCAACCTCATTCATCTGGAATTTTCTGAAGCCAAACCCACCAATCAATGTCAAAACCAGAATGAGAGGAAACTTTCTGAAGAAACACCCTTCCATCCTTCCATGTCATAGTTGAAAAATGACTGACTTTGTTTTCTTAGCTTGTGAAGAAAAAAACAAACTCAAACTGAAAGCAGATCACGATGCTCAGCCTCAGGTATCTCATTTCCAGATGCCTTTACAGTTCCCAAGTTGTCCCATGAAACTGAGGCACAACCCCACTGAAGTGCCACACTCAATATCTTTGTTTAATTCCCTAATACTCCAGTCCTTGACTGTCTGCTGACAGCCAGGAAGTTCCCCCATCAGAGGATTTCATTTGGATTTATCTTGGCTGGGGAAGGACAGGAGAAGTCAGGAGAAAAGGAGAGATCCAGAAAGAACACAAGTGCTGGCCATGGGGGATTGCAAGCCTCATTAATTCAGTCTCTTCCGCAGCTTTTCAGGTCGCCAGCATTACAGGCAGGCAGATGGGCGGGCCCCGGTGAAGTGCCATTTTGAAGGATAGATGTGACCAGACTGAAGGAGTGCCCATTAGCCACTGAGTGGTGGAAATGAAACCTGTTAACCATTCAGCAGCTCATCACGGAGGAGAGGGGGACCATGGCCCCTGGTGACTCAACCCAGCAGATCCTGCCCAAAGACAATTATGGAATGCAAATATTTATAAACTGCATGGTTGTTTAGCTCTCCTGAGAGCACTAAACACACGTGCCGTATCCCCTCACCAGAAGGAATGAGTCCTGCCTCTGAAATTCCCTGATCTACAAGGATGAAAGGAAAGAATCTGTCAGACAAAGGTCCATTTCCCATTTTGTGCTTCTAAATCACTGTCAGAGAAACACCGTTTTCTAGTTGCAGATGTCCTGTTCGTGGAGGTGGGTGGCTGTGTATATGCAAAGGTATCAGTGTTCTGGTAATGCATGGTCTGGCTTTCCTTGGGGGAGGAATTTGAGAAGGAAAAAGAGGAGCAAGGGATTATAAATTTTCCACTTAATGTTCTTATGACCTCCCAAACACTGCATAACTCTCTAATACCAGGAGATAGGTTTCAGCTCACTACATCTCCAGAACAGTGACTGACCCTGTGCCTGATAAGACCTGGCCCACCTGACCTCCCCCTAGCAAAGTACACCTGGTGGGGTTGGGGTGGAGGGTAGGGGCAGTACTCTGTGGGAAAAGGCAGCTGCCCTGGAAATGTCACAAACTTTCTCCTGAACACTACCAAGATTTTTTTTTTTTAAATGAAATACAGAATATTAGAGCTGTAAATAATTAAGGGTTAATGAAGAGAAAAATAAGTTCCTAATATGTAGTTCAAACTTACAAGAATTAATAATACAGCTAGTCAGAACCCTGGAGTTAGTAAGAGAATTTTTCCTGGTCAAAAGGCAAAGAGGAAGGAATTGGGAAATCAATCAGGAGTCCTGTAGAAATCTTCATGTGCACCAATTTGTGCCTCAGGCCAGGATCTCACCAGTTGTGCACCTAAGTTGGGAGCACAAAGAAGAATGCAGGGGAAAGGATGTAGCTGAAGCACCCGACCACATGAATCTGGAAAATATGACACAGCCAGAGAAACTCTGGCTCCTTCCAAAATTACAGATACTAAAATATTAGGTGCTGAAACCAAATGAAATCTCTTTCTGAGCTTACTGACAAGGCTGAGAATGGGTGACTGATTGTCCAATGTTTGCAGCAATTGCAATAATTGCTTATGGCAATTACACTTCCACATCCTTCCTTGCCTGCCCCATTTCCCTTAAGTTCTCTGACAGCAATGTTTTCCTTGCAGTCTAATCTGTAACTTGGTGTACCTGTTGATATACTGAGATCCAGTGTGCACTAAGAACCATGTAATCATAACATAAGGAGGTTGACATCATTGAGAATTGGAGTAGAGTACAAACTAGCTATGTGACTGTGTCACACCATTTAAAAAAAAAATCCATCAGGGTTGACAACCAAGCAGTTGTCTGATGGGATGAAAGTCTGAGGTTTGCTTAAAGTATAGTCCAACGTGTGGTCCTGGACTAACAATGTTAGAGCAGCTAAAAAATCGTTTAACAGGTCCCATCCCAGACCCACTGGATCAGAAATTCTGTGCATGCATTCAGCAGTGTGTGCTTTAGCAGCAGGGTGATTTTGCCCCCAGGTGAGTTGACTCAGGTCAGTTTGAGAGCCAGCGGAGGAAGAATTGCTGCTGGCTAACAGGAGTAACTTTACATCCCAGACTGTGGCTTTTGGAATTGTGTTCAGAGTCTAGGACTAGTGTAGATTTGTTTGTTGGTCTGTTTTCTTATTTGGACAGCTTTTCCAAGAAAACCAAATCACCCTGCTTGATGGCCAGATCCATCTCTAAATGACTTGTGTCAGTTTCCAAACTCAAATTGAACCTGAGGGAATAAAGGTTTCGGTGCTGAGGGTGTTCCAAAGAATGTGCTTCAGGGTGATTGCTTGCAGACGAGTTCACTGTGACTTTGAGCTCCTGTTATGCCTGTCTCTTCTCAGTATTTGTTAAATATAGCTCCCATCTGGGAACAGTCTGAGAATGTGGCTCATCTAGGTAGGGATGAGACCCAATAACAAAATAACAAAGGATAACCCGATATACTCCAGGAGACATCAGGTTGTAGGTCAGAGAGTAGATGGCACCAAGAAAATAGATGCATGCATTTTCCAGGACTATTCTACTTACATGATTTAGATTCTAGGAGTTGCTTTGACAGTGATGAGCCAAGAAACAGCTGCCAGACCCTGACAGCAACAAAGCAATAAAATGAGGGCAATATGCCACATGGAGTTCGTGAAATGGTTTGGGGAGAAATATGTCACACAGGCTAATATGAGAAAATCCCACTCAATTTGTTCTGGCTATCAACACCCGAGTTCCCAATTTGACCAGTATAGTGTTTCCCAATGAGAAGTAGCAATGCGCATAACTGGAGTTTGGGAAATATTGGAGACCGCCATGACCCAAAGCATCCCTATGCTATGAGGGTCAATGACTAGACTTGAACATAACTCAGAGAAAGAGGTTTTCGCAAAACTCCTGCTAAAGCAACACTCTTTGGCATAATTTCTAGAACTTCTGCATGTGTGTGCACTCTTCCATTTCTCGTGGAAACCAAGATATCAAGAAGGGCAAGGGGAGAGGTTTCTGATATTGAACAGAGGCCTCGACAGATTTTGGTAGTCCTATATTTGCATCTTCACCAAAACTTTTAACTAGATTTTTTGGAGAAAGCAGCAAATTATCTAAATTTTGTATTTCTCATTGTCCATGTTCCCACTGGGGGAACATTGGCAGTAAAGGTCATTCTAAATCAATTACTTAGGAAACTAGAATGAAAGAAAAGGGGGAGGGACCAACCCAAGAGCCATTGTTCTAATTCTTCCTTGAATTTCACCTTAAGGACCTTCAGCAAAGACTAGGAAAGAGAGAAAATTCAAATTTGGTTTTCCTATGTGAAGATTAGAATCAGTAAGGGTCAGAAATGTATTTAGCTTGATTAACAGAAAACTAGCTGACAGTAGCTTAGGCACATAAAGATGTGTATCAACTGGGTGTTGATAGCCAAAAGCAGCCTGAGAAGCAGTCTGAGATTCTCCAAGATCCCTCTAAGATTCAGACTTTTCTCTCCAGCTCTGCCATTCTTGGCTTGCACCACATAATAGCAAAAACTGTATCTCTGACATTGTACCAATATTTCAGGCAAAAGAAAAGAAACTACTAGTAAACTTCTGCTTACATTGCATTGGCAGAACTGATCCAAAGTCATATCTACCTATAAAAGTGGCTAGAAAAACAGGTTTTTAGTTTTTTAAACCTCTGAATGAGAGAAGGAGGCTGGATCAATTAACACAGAGTGTATGATTACAGGCATCATAATAAATAGCAGACCTCTGCATTAATACATCCTCATGCACTTCAGCAAGTCTTGTCAAGGGCCTACTGTCAAAGCTTCGCATGATACAATGCCTAAAAAGACTAAAATAACACCAAGCTTGTAAGCAGAGCCTTTCATTTTGCTGGAGGGGTTAGGGAAGGATTTAAAAACTAGGCGAGAATCTCTCAAGCTTTCACATGCTATCAAAGCACCTCGGACTTTCGTTAAAATACCGATTCTGATTCAGCATGTCTTGGGTAGGGCCTGAGGGTCTGCACTGGTATCAGGCTCCAAGGAGATGCCAATCCATGGAGCACACCATGAACAGTAAGGGTTTAAGTAACATTGCAACAGGGCCCAAAGCATGAGTAGGAATTTACCAGCTGGAGAAAGAGAGGAGGACACATCTAAGGCTGAGGGGACAGCGATGTACAGACACACAGCCCCATGATGCAGTCCTTTGTCACTCTATTACTAAATTATTTATTTTAATAGATATAAACATATATATGGACATGCAGATAGATATAACTAGCTATACACAAACAATAAGTAGATATTGTATATTGAATCAACTACTCTGTATAGCCATGGCCAGTACATGCTAACACAAATATCAGCCGGCCAGGACCTTATCACACTCCTCTGATACAATGTACTGCTGTTTCTCACCCAAGATCTTTCCTTCTGCTATTTTTGCCTTCTGGGGAATAGGTTTCACCTGTAATGATTAGCAAAAGACTTGCCAATTTTAGTGCTGAGGTCGTCTAAGGAAATAGGAAGAGCAGAAGAGCACCAGGTTAGATGTAGATGTTAACAAGCAAGTTTTACTGCTGGAGTCACTCAAGGACGGTCAAGGGCACAAACAATGAAGGTCATTCCTTAAGTGTCAGAAGCATCTCATTAGCATGACTGGGGCTTGGGATGATTGATCCACAGTTGTGACCTGCAGCCTGAAAGAAACTACGGCCAGAGGGATGTTGTGACTTCAGAAGATGTGAAAAAATCCACAGATGCCAAGGAAGGACACCCAGGGAAGATCATGATGAAACGATCCCTCACGGTTAATTCAGGTGGCATTTCCATTTCCATGAGCCCATCCCTCACACTAAATGAGGACTGCCTTCATGGGGCACATTTAGAGGCTACCAAGAAGCCTGACATCACAGAGTGCAGGACTCGAGAGAAGGGTGGTAGCAGATGAGGCCAGAGAGGTAGGTGGGTATTACCGTGCTGAGGTCCACCTTAGCCCTTGGGCAGTGGGGACCTGTGGAAGTCCACCCACAAGGGAATGACATAATTACGCTCAGTCTTTAGAGGGATGACTTTCTTGACAATGCAATGGACAAAGGAAGGAAAAGTATAGTGGCTCAGCTGGAGCTGGAGAGGTCAGGTAGGAAGAGAGGGAAGATGAGACCCTGAACTAAAGTAGTGACAACAGAAAGGGACAAAATGCTAGGGTAGCAATTTGGATTATAGGGTAGCAGAGGGAGAGACAGAGACAGACAAAGAGAGTTTTCATTTACGTTTGGATACCTTCAGTTCACAGGCCCTGCAGCACCCATTTGTCTTAATCTTGGTCACTTGATGGATCTGCGACACCTGCCAGAATTTGAAACCTTTTAAGCCTGAACCCAAGAGTCTGACTGGGCCACAGGATGTATGATAGTGCCTCCGACTGAGAGAGGGGATACAGGAGAGGACCGAGACTGCGGGAGGAAGTTTATTCAGGATAGAGCCTTACCGAAAAAAGGAGGGGCCTCTGGTTTGGCGCTTTTGGGTCAAGGACTAGCCTGGGCCTTGATTCACTTTTTCTGTGACCTTCAGCCAGTTCCCTTGGCCTTCCAGTAGCTATAAAGTCGAAGAAAACATCCACCGCCCTGTGAATAACTCCCCAAAGCCACTAGGCTCATAACACTGATCCTGCCCAGGACACATTAATCAGTGTCATCCTCTCCTCCCTGCAGGCGTCTTTACGAGCCCTCGTTTCCCTACACACTCGGCTCTCTAGACTCAAAGGATATCTGCTGATAACGCACACTCCCACTGCTTCTCCAGGTCAGTGCTGCCCTGTGAAACCAGGGCTGAGAGGGAGGACAGGCGAGTCTGGGCTGTATCAAGTTTCTCTGGGACCCACTATCCCATTCTCAGTATGCAAGAATTTTTAGAAAGAGTCCAGTGTTTATTTTCATGGCTGCCCTAAAGACCTCTGGAAATACCATAGATAACCACAGCCACAATAACTATTTAATTTATTGCATTTGCACATGCAGAGAGAAAGAAAGCGATCTTGGCATAAAGACAAGTATAAACAAATGTAAATTACAAATCAAATAGTCACATTGGAAATTGGAGGAGAAAAGATTCAAAATCCACCTAACGTTTTCCCATGCTCATGTACCATTAAGTCATCAAAAACCTTTCGCTTTTTGTTTCTGGCAATCTGGTGGCACTCTTCAGTTAATGAGCTTTGCTTTCTTTTCAATTCACAAAACCAGGCACCGGAATGCAAAGAACCAAGAGGGCCCTGCTCCTAGTCAAATCATGGTTTAATCCTGTGCCTTATTTAAGTCTATTAAATTTAATAATGACTACATAGGTGAACTTAAACTATGAAATGTCTTTAAACCTTTTAAGTTTATTCTTTTCAGGGAGGAATTGTGATGAAGTTGGAAAGAAATCAGGCTCTATGCCTTATGCTTTTATGATCATGCCTGTTGGTCCCTGATTATCGCAAATGGCCATTTATTTCCTCAAATCGAAGCATCTCCATTAAATCAAATACTTAAGCATAAAGATCTAAGCTGGATGCCATTGGGCAATACTCTTCTGAGTGGCACAGCTAGTTTCCCTCCACCTGCTAGTAAGTACTCTCAAGAGGTAGAACCCAGCTCACAGACTTCTATTTGAAATCAGAGTAGGGAAACTAGCTCACTTTCAACTTCCTAAACCCTGAACCTTGTCTACATTACTGCCCACCTTCACTTAAACCGATGAAGAAACCATCTACGCAGGGTCCTTACATCCTCTCTTACTTCCTTCATCCTGTTCTCCATACTACAAGGAAAGTGGGCTTTTGAAAGCACAATCTGATTATACAAACTCGGTGCTTACAATCCCCCAGGACTTTTGGCATAAATATCAGAATCCTTAACACGATCTTGTACCCACCAAGAGCTACCACCTCATGTCTCCACATTCCGCCAATGCTGTGTTCCTCTTTGCCTATCATTTAGTCTCCCAGCACCAGATACCTGGTTCTGAAGCACTTATCACAAATACAAATTCAGTTAAATTACTTGACACTCTTTTGTTATAAACAGTCAGATAATGTCTGTTTTGCCTCACAGTGATATCCCTGGTGCTGAGCTTCAAGCCTTACATACAAAGGGCACTTCATTTATATTCATTGTGCAGAATACATGAATAAATGATCAGATGTTCACTCAATCACCAGGTGGTGTTTTTAATAGAAAAATTACTTCATCAATGAAAACTCTGTCCATTTTGTTCAATTTTTCAGTTCACATTATCTTCTAACTATGTCCAGGCCTTGATGGTAAGTTACCAAGATAGTCTATGGAAGGATTTGCCTACCTTTCCAGGAAAACAGAAGAAAAGGAGAAGCATCCTTATGATCCACTCTCTCTGAAATTCTCCAATTGTCTGCATTTGCCAAGTGTTGAATGAATCCTCATCTGCCTAGAAAAGAACTGTGTGTCTTGTTTGTATAAGTCATACATTTTATGTCTTTTTAAAATAGTCCATCATTTTACAAATGATTGATTGCTTGCATTGCTCACATTCTTGTTTCCTCTGGTTTCACTTATGCCCTGGCCTACCTTTTATAGCTCACTAGTTATGATTCTAAATTTAGTCACAGAGATAAGTAACATCCACCCAATATTCTTAGAGATCTGAGCCCCCAAAAGGGTGATTGACTTCAAGACAATACAGAGTGATTAAAATTGTAACATAAATATGCACAAGTCCTAAACACAAAGATTCGATATGACAGGAGAGTCTAGAAATTTATTTTGAGGCTTATGTGATTGGCAAATCCAAGAATTGTAGAACAGGTGGCCATGTGCAAAGGAGAGCAAATGAAAAAGAGTGTCCCTTCTTTTATTTATTATGTGTAAAATTACATCTTCCATCCAGTTAAATGGTTTTCTGAATGAGAACTTGCTTAACCACTCCTCCTGATGTAACAAACCTTGCCCTGAATGATTTTCTTCATCTCTGAACTTTTGACTCTTGTTACTAATTCTGTTAAGGACATTTTCTTCAAGTGACTACCCCAAGTCAATCTTGACGACACTAGCCTCTCTGTCTCCTGGAATGAGCACACAGCCAGTAGGTGGACTCCTTACCAACCCTATAATCCATCTGTCCCTCCAACCTAGGCACAACTCACACATGCATGTCCTTTACAGAGGAAGACAGACATCAGCATAATAAAGTGCAATACCAACAAACACAAATTGGTGTGAGAATCCACACACCATCACACTCAGGAGCAGGTGTTCTAGAGTAGGAAGTCTGGGATCCAATCTGGTGCCATTTCTTATTAGCTGAGTGAGATCAAGTAAGTTAATTAACCATATCAGTAAGTTGTAATAACAGAACCTATCTCATAAGGCTGTAGCAAGTATTAAATGAAGGAATTTTTAATATGCTTAATACAGTGCCTGGTATGTGGTGGACACACAATAAACAATGGACATGACAGTTATGACCAAAAATTATAAAGACATGTATGAAATGCAGTAGAACCTCCAATCAAGGTGGCTCTGCTTGAGAAAGAGACTGAAGAAAGAGACTTCTTGACTGAAGAAGAAACATTTCAGCTAAATCTGGAAGGGCAGAAGGAAGTCAGTAGGGAGACTGAGAAAATGACATTTCAGAGAAAAAATCATAAACTAAAAATAAAAATCAGATTTGAGGTTTATGAGACTATAGAAAAAATAATAATGAATTGCTTAATTAGGGTTTGAGCTGTGTGAAAAAAATCTTAGGGATATTTCCTAGAGTGACTTTTAGAAAGGGATGACTAAAGCTGTATTAACATATTTTGAGTGTGAAGTATATGCAATTAATAGCTTTGGTTTCAAAATATGGAGCTGTAATTTTATTAAAGAATCACGCTCTTCTTTTCATTCAAATGCAATCCCTAAGTTTTTATGACTGTTTACCAGCTACTTCTGTTGTTGAAAACTCCTTACCATTGTGCTGATCAAAGTGTACATTCTCAGGGTCAAACTACAAATTTTAAGACACAGGTCACGATTTCTCTCTTTACTCAGAGGCTGCATTGTTCACCTGAGATCCACAGAAAGTTCTTCCAAATTCTTTCAAAAGAAACACTTTGAGTCATTACATTTGTACTAGTCAGCTTTCCATCACTACAATGAAATACCTTAGATAACTAACTTATAAAGAAAAAAGTTTTGCTTGGCTCACGGTTTTACAGATTCCAGTCCAAGATTAGATAGACCCACTGATTTGGTCCTCAGTTGGGTGTGCCAGACGGCAATCTTGGGGAGCATATGGTGGAGCCAGTTGCTCACTTCATGGCAGAGAAGCAAAAGAGAAAGTGGGAAGACTGGGTGTCTGACAATCCTCTTCAAACACATGCAGCCAGTGGCATAAGGACTCCCTGCTAGGCCCTACCTCTTAAATGGAGGGAGACATTCCAATAGTGCAATTCTAAGGACCAAATCTTTAACACATGCACCTTTGGGGAGCACTCAGCATCAAACTTAAAGCAACATTCAAACAGGACATTCTCTCTTAAGGCTTGCTTTTTCGCTTTGCCGTCTGTCTCTCTCCACACCCATACTCTGGCCCTTCTCACCCTTTTTGTCAGTTCAGGCTTTCATGATTGACACCCTCACTTATGACACTTTGAGCAATTTGGTATTTTGCTTATGTTTGTTTTTAGCCTCACATACTCTATAAATCACCCAGTACTTTCTACTCCATTACTACTGAGATGACATTTGAGAAACATGGTTTGCTATTTTATTTTCCTCTCTTGTTATTCATCCAGTCCCTTCAAATGTATTTTTCTTACACATGAACTTGGTTCTAAAAATATGCTTA
Organism: Sciurus carolinensis; assembly: GCF_902686445.1. NCBI lineage: Eukaryota > Metazoa > Chordata > Mammalia > Rodentia > Sciuridae > Sciurus > Sciurus carolinensis. Next base: position 101,800,833 of record NC_062218.1, on the reverse strand, counting down.
GTTGAAGGTTCTGCCAAAATGCTTAGTGAATGAGTAATCCAACTTGTCCAAGACCAAAAGGAGTGTGGGGTCCTTGGAAATGAATGAACCAATTTGTCTGGAACCTGACTTCATTAAGACATTTTAAGCGTGTGACTGTATGGGATATAAAGTCCCTGAGTCATCCTGACCTTCAGTGTAGACCTCGTGTCAGCCTTTAGGAATTGACATCCTTCCCCAAATATCACAGGTTCAGTCATTGTTCTCATTCACAGCACAAGTACACGGAGACCTCTATTTTGTTTTGCTTTTTTTCTTATTCTTCATAGCGCTAATCTTTATGTAAAAGTATCATGTCTGTTTAAACACTTGCTTCCTATCTGTGTCTTCTTTCTTGAATGCATTTCCATGAAGGGAGAAGAGACTCTCTCTTGTTTTCCACTGTGTTCCTAGCACCAAACCAGAGTCTCACACATAGATCAATGTTGTGTTGTCAACCTTAAAGTCCAATAAGACCAAGCCAGTAACTCCCTTTCCCACTCGTATTAATCCTAAGAATAAAATAATATTGGTAGTTTTCATTGAAGTGTCTCCACTATATGGTTAGTACTGTCCCCACTATACATCTAGACACAGCTTTAAACTACATAATTGCCACAGCTGACCTACAGGATCATACTGTATCGCCATTTGTAGATGAGACTGTAAAGTGCGGAGAGGTTAGGGAGCTCTTCCAAGGTCACATAGCCCAGAAACAGAAGCCTTACGGCTCAAACCCAGGATTGCTTCACCAGTGCTTCCCAGTTTCTCCAGTTGCTACTCCTTACCATCAAGTATACGCATCTTCTTCATGTTGTCAGAGTTGATATTGGTTCTGGATTAGAGTTAAAGAAAGGAGCTGTGAGTTGAAGCGGCTTGCTGCCCCATTCCTCACAAGCTGCAAGGGTTAGGGATGATATTCATCCTCCCGCTTCTTACCCCTTCTGACTACTGCAGTCCTCTGCATCCTTCAGGGAAAGCAAAATAAAAACAACCCTTTTTCCAAAATTCACTTAAATATCCTAGTTATATTTCTAAGCAAATCTGGGGTGACCCACACTTCACAGTGAATTCCCACCATTGAGCCACTACAGATGCACCCTCTGATTTTGAAGGATTTCTCAATCCAACTGAAGCCTTTAGGCAACTACAAGAGTGGCAAATTCTTCACACCAAAGCAAACTAAGGCAAGACCACTCCTTGCATATGTCTGCCAAGTGGCCTTTTCTCCTCTGGATGCATTTCCAAGCCTCTGCTTGGGTCTTCAGGAGTTCTAGCTCTGTCCACTCTCTGTACTTCATCCAATAAACCTGAGTCACAGCCACCACCCATCCAGATAAAAAACTGCTCCTTTTATTTACTTGCATACTTTTTCAAAGAAGTTCATGCACATACTTTAAGTGTATCTTATACCTTTATATCTCCATCATGTATATCTTGCCTTTATAAGATGGAATATATTCTAAAGAACTCTGGAGACTTCAAATTCACTGAATTTCCCCTGCATTTATACTTTATCCTCTTTTAGAACAAGCTCCAAGTCAACATGTAAGACCCAGGATATACAGCTTTCATTCTGTAACTTCTTACTATCCAAAGCAAACTTCACTTCACTGAAGTTTGCACAAACTCTACAATATGTACCACACAGATAAATAGTTCCTTGCTGTTGTCTGCCTTCTGTGGACTTGAAATACCCTGTGGTCAGGATTGCATTGCATTCATCTTTATATTCCTCCATCAGTAACCTTGCATTCAGTAGATTCTCAGTTAAGTGTCAGATGAATTCTCTGTGCGCACAGGCATTCATTCTCTATTGGAACACTTATTTCAAGGGCTCACTATTTCAATATCCCGCCCTTTATTTCAGTAGGGAAGTAATTATTATGAGATTGAAGTTCTTTCTGCATTGTGCTGAACCCAGTATCACCCACACTTCCACCTTTGGTCCTCACTTGGTATCCTGGGCCCATCCACATGAAGCTGGCTCCTGGTTGAGGATTTGAAGACTGCTAATGTGCCCTCCCTAACTCTCCTCCCTCTAAGCTAAATGTCCTGCTTACCTTTGCTGAGGGCTTTCTAATATCAACATCCCCCAGGAAGAGAGGTACCAAGCCGTGTTCCAAGCACAGAGGCAACGCCTCATATTAAGGGATTCTCCTGAGTTGAAAGCTCTATTTTTACAAATAAGTTTAATAACATTACATTTGTAAGTATCCTATCAGTTCTTTCTTAGTATTTTTGTTTTATTTTGTTTTCAAAGCTGGGTGGAAGTTAGTTTCTAATTAATCCTGCTATAATTAATTTTATAACCTGAAAAGTAAAACTTTATACTTGTCAGTGTTAAAATATATCTTATTAATTGGGATTTTAGGGTACTTTGCCTTTATAAGATGGAATATATTCTAAAGAACTCTGGAGACTTCAAATTCACTGAATTTCTCCTGCATTTATACTTTATCCTCTTTTAGAACAAGCTCCAAGTCAGCATGTAAGACCCAGGATATACAGCTTTCATTCAGTAACTTCTTCTGAACTCTGAATACAATTACGTACTGTTATTAATAACACCCCCAGTACTTGGATAAACCTGTAAATAACCAGGCCATTAGGAATCCAGACCCTTTCATCCCTGTGTCCTGCCATCCCCAAAATGTTCCCTGGATGCCTCCACTATACCATGGTCACAGATGGTTATAGCCATTCAATACAGGTTGACAAAACCATGCTGAGAAACAAGAAACCAGCTCTTCTGTGGAACTCCTTTTAAGATAAAGAGAACCTTTGATAGAAGCACCCGGGACAGACATCCCCCACGTCTCTGTGACCAGAGTTTGTCACGTGCCCTGCCCACACCAGTCACTGGCATACAAAGAGGTGGCTGGGTTTGACTTAAACCCACCTGATGTACCTCCAAGTTGGGGATGGGGTCACTCTCCTCTGAAATCAAAGGCTATTGGGAAGTTGAACCCCTGCATACAACTGGGATCTTGTTAACAAGAAAGAAGGAAAGAATGGGTGTTGGTAGGGTTCATACTAGTCTACTACAATCCCTGAATCTCTGCTGGTATTAGCTGCTCCTCACCATCAGGGCTGGGATGTCTTCAGCTTTCTAGGGCTGTGGAAGACTCTCTGAGCTTTCTTCATTTTTTTTTTTCCATCACTACTTCCATGGTTTCAATTAAATTACTTAATCAGAAGTTAACAAGAATGTTGGTTGGGCACTTGCAGGTAAATGGATGGAGTTGGAGAATATCATGCTAAGTGAAATAAGCCAATCCCAAAAAAACCAAAGGCTGAATGATTTCTCTGATAAATGGATGATGATCCATAATGGGGAAAGGGAGGCAAGAATGGAGAAAGGATGGATTGTATAGAGAAAAATGAGGGGTAGGGAAGGGGCGGGGGGAAGGAAAGAATAGAATGAGACAAATGTCATTACTCTATGTACACGTATGATTACACAAATGACTCTACTTCGTGTATAACCAGAGAAATGAAAGTTGTACTCCATTTGCGTACAATGAATCAAAATAAAAATCTTTTTTTGGGGGGTGCTGGGGATCCAACCCAGGACCTTATGCTTATAAGGCAAGCACTCTACCGACTGAGCTATCTCCCCAGCCCCAAAAAAATTTTTTAAAAAAGAATGTTGGTTGGCTTTCCAAGGACCAGATTCATTCAAGAGTATCTAGATATTAGCCATATAAGGTCAACTACTTAACATTTACAAGGTATAAATAAATCAAATACCATTTCTTCCCAGAATCATTAAGACCACCAGTCTACCAACTCAGACATCACCTTAGTTACCACCTGGGCAGGAAGAAGTAACTCCATGATGTGATAAAGAGCAGTAAATATTGCTGAGTTTTTCACCACCTTGATTTACAACTGTTGACCACACTACATGCTGACATGACATTGCAGCCAAACATTAAGTCTTCTTTCAACTGTGACCCTTCCTAGTACTGACTCCCCAGTCCCATTCTCACTCTTTTCTCTTCTCCTACCTGAGTCCTAATTACCTTTCAGGTCACCACCTAAATACTGATGACCCTTGCAGGAGCAGCAAGTGCCCTGCTCTGTGCTTTTAGACCACTGGATGACTGCCTGTCACAGCCTTATCACATACTCCCATAATCAGCAGGTACCCTCTCCACATTGCTTACCAATCTACCCCCAGTACTTAGCACACAGGCAAGGGTGACATTGATAATTTTTTTACTTGACCAATGAATGACCAAATGGCATCTGTCAACATAACCCCACACTCTCTTTCATCATCTTCTAGGTTATACATCACAGAATATAGCTTCTTACTGTCAAGTTGTGATCCTTTTGTGACTGAGGAAGTTGACTTGTAATTAGCTTTTTTTCTTAATCAGAGCTCCAAATACACTAACATTTCATCACACCCTGCTCTCACCTGACCATGGATTTCTGCTGGGGTTGGAGCTAAAAGAGAGGCCCAGCAAATTTCTGCAGGAACAGCATTTCCTAAAACGTGCTTTGTATGTGATCGATGGTACCTGTGATAATTTAAAGTCATGCAATCCTTTTATTAGTGTTTTAGTCAGTTTTTTTGCTGCTATGACTAAAAAGCCAACAAGAACAACTGTAGAAGAGGAAAAGTTAATTTGAGGGCTCACGGTTTCAGAGGTCTTAGTTCACAGAAGACCGACTCCATTCCTCGGGGCTTCAGGTGAGGCAGGACATCATGGCAAAAGAATGTGTCAGAGGGAAGCAGCTCATATGGTGATCAGGAAGCAGAGAGAGAGACTCCACTCTCCAGATACAAAATATATACCCCATAGCCACATCCACAATAAACCACTTCCTCTAGCCACAACCCACCTGCCTCCAGTTACCACTCAGTTAATCCCGTCAGGGATTATTGCAGATTATGTTAAGGCTATAACCCAATCATTTTGCTTCCAAACCTTCTTGTGATGTCTCACACATGAACTTTTGGGGATACCTCACATCCAAACCAAGACAATTAGCTTTTTATTCATTTTTATGAATAGCTTCTACTTAGGGCAAATAATTCTTGCTTTCCACTTTCAGAAGTAATTTATTTTTTTTCTTTATTTTCTTTTTAAAGAAAAAAAATTAAAATCAAACTTTGTATTATCCAAAAACTAGAAGCAAATCAAATGTTCATCAACAGGCAAGTGGATAAACAAATTGTGTCATATCCACACAATAAAATATTACATTGGTAAGTTCATTTAAAAAGCTGTAAGAGGGTACAAACTATTGACACATACAACATGTATGAATTTCAAAATTATACTGAGTCAAAGAAGGCAGGTCAAAGAGTACAGATTTTATGTACAATTTTGGACATACAGTGACAAAGTAAATCAATGGTTGCTTAACGTTGGGACTCAAGTGGAATATGGATTCAAAGGAGACATGACAAAATTTTAGGGAATAATGGATTGTTTTTAATATATCTTGATTGTGGTGATGATTTCATACATATAAATACCTGGCAAAACTAATTGAATGTTGTAATTGAATTATGTGGCATTTATTGTATTTCAGTGTTTCTTCAAAGTTTTTAGAAAAAGTTAGGTCATGTAGAGACTTGGGGTGATTGGCATAGTTTTCATGACAATCTAAGTACAATGGGAAGCTACCAGTTGAATCTAATAAAGGAAAGGCCATAAGGAAGACATGACAGCCAAAGAGTCAGGGCACATCTGCCAGGTATATCCTACCTCCAGTCCACAAAGTAGCACCTGTGCTAACTAACAGTTCTTTGAAAAGAAATGAAGTGCCCAGGAGACTTGAGGAATCAAATATCTGTTCCATTCCCTTCATAAGAGGGTAAGAAAAGAGCCAGAAAATGTTAGACCCAGAAGTTTGATAGTTAACTAGGATCACAAAAGATGAATAAGAGATGAGATCACCTATCCTGTGGTCCAGGCTTGGCAGGACCACTGGAGAGAGCCCAGCCTGCCTGAGAGCCTTCACGTCCACTTTCTTCAGCAACGAAGCATGAAAAGAACTGATCTAACATAGATGATAGAATAAAAATTTTTTTTAAAAAACCCAGGATTCCAAAATCTGTAATCACTGTCTAAATACTAATGGCTTGTTTAGGTCTTAAACAGTACATGGTGAAGGATTAAGGAGGAAACCACACTCCATCAACCCTGATTTGTATCAAAGGCACCAAACAGCACTTGAAGAAGCACATCTAAACTAAAACTGATGTAGTCATCCTTAACAGAGTCTTTCCCAGGACTGTAAAGCCAGGATATTGTTCTCATTGAGGTAGAAGTTTTATGTGTTATTTTATCACTCACTTTGTTGGGGCACTGCATAAACAGTGTGGCCCAACCAAGTATGCTGTCAATGCTGGGAACTGCCTCTTAGCCCAGCTCTGACAGGAAGTCACCGCTGTTGACTTAGCTAAGAGAATTTCTTGAAAGTTCTTTTGACACACAGCATTGGAAATTGTACTTTGTTCTCCTCTCCTTTGAAACACTGAGACATTTTTTAAATGCCCGCATTCAAGAGACGTTTATGAAGGGCCTACTCCCAGTGCTGGAGCGGAAGTGCCCAGCGGGGTGTGCCTGGGCACCGCTGCAGATCACCGCTAATGGGCCACAGAACTAGTCGGATTGCACTTCCATCCCTACTTGGAGAATAAAGGGAAAAGAAGTGCCTTTAAGTAAAGCCTCGCTTTAAGTTAAAAACAAAGCTAGTTGAAAGAGTGGACTTATTTGAGGACCAACTTCAAGCAAATGAAATAAAAAAGCAGAGCTGCTTCTGAAATTTCCAGACCTGGAAGTCACACCTTATGTTGCTGCCATTTCCCCAAAGACTGTAAGATCCTAAAGGAGGAGGGGTCAACTTTATTTGGTGCCCCAAAGATTTATTCCTGGGAAAACAAAGATAAACACCTGACAACAGAAAAAAGTAAAAACTGCTTCTTTTTTTTTGACCACTACAGAGTAGTCCAAGTTCTTCCTAGCTCCTCTTTCCTTCACGAAGAGAAGATTTAGATGCAAGAACAGTTAACTAAAATATATTTCCTCTGACTTCTATGTACATATAGCCAGGAAATGAGAAAGCAACTTGCAGAATCCCAGGTCATTCTCTAGTTTTAAAATCATAAGTGAAAACAAATGCACAAAGAAAAACCAAAGGGTATGTGAACTCAGATGGCATTAGCTTTCCTTTCCCAGTGATTTATTAAGACCACCAGTCAGAAATCTTAGTGTCCAACTTCACCAACAGACACTCCAAATGGGTCCAAGATTCAAATATAAAAATAAAGACGTCAAAGTAACCAGAGGAAAAAGAAGAATATTTTCATTAATTAAGTTGCAGGGAGAAGACATAATATAAAACCAAATTTCATGAAGAAAAACATGAGTAAATTAGACAGTATAAAAATATACTTCTGGTCTAGAAGTTTTAATGAGCCCCCACACACAGAACCCTTCAAAAAAATTTTACATTTGAGTATTTGAGATATTGAGGGCAATATTAGTTATACATAGGACAGAAAAAAAAAAAGAACCATTTCTTAATAGCCAAGTAACTCTTACAAATCAACAAGAAATAGGCTCACTTTTCCTTCTATGAGAATGGGAAAGACAGTAGAATGCATCAGACACAACTTTCCTATGTTCACATATGAATACGAAACCGTTATAACTCCACATCATGTGCAATCACAAAAATGGGAAGTTATATTCCATGTATGTATGATATGTCAAAATACATTCTACTGTCATGTGTAACTAAAAAGAACAAATTAAAAAATTAGAAAAAAAAACAAACTTAAGTTACAAAAAAAAAGAAATAGGCTGAAAATTAAAATGAGTAAAGAATAGGATAAAAATATAAATGGTAAACACAGAGACATTTAATACCACTTATCATTCAAGAGTGGAAAATCAAAGAAACTGTCAATCTGGCAAAATGAAAGTTAAAATTTCGATCTGCCTTGTTAATAAGAGTTGACAGAAATAGACACTCCACATAAATTATGGTGGGAAAGTATTCTGGGACACATGATTCAAAGGGCAACACTTTAAGGAGTTTTGTTTTTTTTTTTTTCAACATACTTTTAATTTAATTTCACTTCTGGAAATTTTTCCTAAGGAGAGACTCACAAAAGTGTGCCCATCTGTATGTATTATAATAGCAAAAGCTTGCAATTAAACTACATATCAATAAAGAACTGATTTTTAAAACTATGCTGCATTTGTACCATAGATTCTCATCCAGCTGGTAAGAGGAAAGCAGTTGATCTAAATGTACTGAGAAAAGATTTCCAGGATGTATCATTCATTTAAAAAGTGAATTGTATAGGAGTATTTTAGCTGTGTGGAAAATCCAAATCAGATCATGTCAATCTTGTGTACAAAACCTCCTCAGGGCCCCATGTACAACTTTTTGTAGCCGGAATTCTAACACTGGACTGAATAGTCTGATTCCTGTTTACTTTTTTTTTTTAATTCATCTCCCATCACTGTCCCTCCACTCCACTCATTCACATCAATCTCCCTGATGCTCTTTTAACATTCCAGTTGCCTCCTACCTCAGGACCTTTGCACTGCATCACTTCCTCTACCTAGAACATTTTTTGTCTTTTCTCCCTCCCTCCCATTCTTTAAGCATTTGCTCAAATGTCACATTTATTGGAGGGGTTTGTCCTGATAACCTTATTTAAAATCGCTATACTAACACTCTCTATCCCCATGTTTCCTTTCTAGTTCTCCCTTGCACTCATCAGCCACTAAAATACTGTGTAGCTTATTTATTTGTTATATTATTTCCTGTCTTCCCCACTGGAACATGAATGGCGGATCTTTTGGTATATCATTTTCTACTATTTTCCCAGTGCCTGGCACCTAGTAGATGCTCAATATTTTGGAATAAATTCAAGAAATTATATGTTCTGGCTTTTATTTAAAAAAAATGTATTGAGAATTTCTGAAAGGATGTGTAAATTATTTCTGAGAAGAAGTCTTAAGAGGAGAGGACTTTATTTTACGTCCTTTTTAATATCTAAATTTTTTATAGTGCGTTTGAATCACCTTCATAATTAGGGTGAAGGACTAGTTAAGTATAAATGACTCATGGATTCCCTTTGAGAAATGGCTTCAGTAGAAGCAGGAAAGACCTCTTCCCTTTAGCTTGAAAAATGGTCTTGTGGAATACCCTTGTTTATGTCCGTACCTGTGGTTGCTGACCCCAGACAAAGTACCTGGGAGAGATACTTGGAGGGCTATTTCAGAGTTATGTAAATATGCCTACCAAGAGTCAACATGAAAAGACAGAAGAAGTGTAGCACAATGGTCAAGAGTAGAGAATCCTGAAGGCAAACAGCCTGAATGTGGACCTGGCCTCTTCAATGGCTAGCTGTGCAGTTCATCTTCACAATTAATCTGGCTCAACCTCCGTTTCTTCATCTGCAGATTGGGGATAATGACGGTGCTTGCGGTTGCCATGAGGACGGAATGCTACTTTGAGGCCCCCGGATGATGTCTGGTACCATCCTGCACACTCAGTGTGCACTGGTATTTATTAATGTAGAGAATTGCAGAAGAAATACGGTTACAAATCACAATACGTGTTGATGTAAGTTCACATGCATCCACCTTCCTGGGATCTTTAATCATAATGCAGAAATCCAATGAAATTGTTTCCCTTTCCTTTTGTGCACATTAAATTGTTCTCAGTGTCGACCTAGGGACCTAGGCACAACCTCATTCTTCAGCTGATAGATATACAGACAACGCTGAAGATGAAAAGTAAAAGATCTGGTGGTAAAAAGGAGTCTTCTCATGTCAGTGGCCCTGACGTATCTTATTTCCCTCCCAACAGACACATTTACGTAGAAAGTCAGGAAAGTAAAATCCAAACTCTGACCAAAGGACTCTGTTTGCGTGGTGCCAATGACTTGGGCTGTTTGGGGAGCTCACCTGTTTGTTCACTGAAAGACAGGCAGTAATATTTATTTCAAAAGAAACTGCAGGGCTTACTCTGAATGTGGGCAAATGAGCTAATTTCAAGAACAAAACTTCAGTTTCTATGATCTGCCTACTTCTGAGTGATTTGAAGTCTTCCCAGTCTCCACAAAGGTCTCCTAGAGGAAGAGACCAGAGACCAGTGGGTTTGCTCACTCCTCACCTGGAAGTAGATCCACATTTCCCTTGATGCTCTATTTTTCTTCCGTAAATATTTTCTCTTTGCCTGCCGTTCTGTTCTCGCTGATGGACAACCCATTGCTGACACACCCTTTATTCATCCTTCCGCTCACTTCCCAATAAAAAAACAGCTACTCGATTACGCTCACATCAATCCCAATCACTTGAAAATCAACACCCACTCCACCAAAAAAAAAAAAAATTCTTCATTGAGTGTCTATTTTAGTTCGGCTTTGGCCGTTTTCATTGAGTGTTAGCTGGAAACACATTTCCATTGTCATTTTGGTTTGGAGGGTTTTTTGTTTTTGTTTTGTTTTGTTTTGTTTTAGTTCCACTTCTTTCTCTATATTAACTACAGTTGATTTTTTCTTTTTTCTTTTTCCTTGCAATTTGGTTTTTCCTTCCAACTAGAGATTTCTTTGTACTATGATCCCTGACATATGAAATAATTAAGAACTATGTCCCCATCTTCTTTCTTGTCTCTTTCCACGCTGCCCAACATTCTTACACAGATGCGGTTCCTCGCAAGGAACGGCGCAAGTGACCGCCAACCAGTGTGGTCGTTTAACAGCTGCAGTGGAGAAAGTAGGATGTTGTTATGCAGAGCAGAAGCTCATGAACAAGTCACAGAGGGACACGACATGCACCCAATCTGAGAAGGTCACTTGTCCCAAAGCAAATCTTTGGTTTCTCAATGAAATGGTTGAACCTCCCCACAGAATTAGAGCTGGCTGTGTTTTAGCCACAGAAGGACTTCAGAGGTAGTGGCAACTTCCTCTTGAGCTCTTTGTCAGGCAGGTAGTCTCGAAACACTTTGCATAGATGAGTTCATTCCATGTTCACAGTGGCCCTGTTAGGGAGGTATCATTATTACCACTCTTTTACAAATGAGGTAGTGGTCTCAGAGTCCTTAAGTAACCCTCCCAAAGTCACACGACAGTAGGAGGGAGCCTGCCCTCTTTGTCACTAAGCCATGCATCCTCCATCTGGCTCATTTCACACAGGAGGAAGCTCAAGCCCTGGGAGGCCAGGTAACTAGCCCACCAGCAGATAAGAATCCTACAGAGTCTCTTCCGATGTTTCCCGCTTGAAGCACCCTCTGAAAAACTGGCAAGTATGTGCTTCCACTCTTCCCTGCACACCCTTCTTCCCAAGCATCTGCACCTTTTTAAGGCTCTTCTGTTTACACTGGGTCTCTTCTCATTAGTCCTAGATGGTGGAGGTCTTGTCTTACTGATTTTTTGTTCCTAGCACTTAACATATCCCTGGCACTTCATCCTACTGTTCTGGCCTCTGTATCTCCAAGATTATGATATTTCTCGGGTTCTCTTGCATTTGGTCTGGTCCAGCGAAACTTTCAGCCTCAGAATGGCTTAAATTACAATCTAAATTAAAGTGGGTCTGAGTAACTTTCTAATGGAAATAGATTCAGTGAGCTCACAGTTCTGGAAATTTAAGGGCAAGGCATTGGTCAGCTCTGGTGGGGACCTGATGGCATCAGTGGACCACATGTGAAAGAAGAGCTCAAAATACAACTAGGAACTCTAAACAAAGTCAGTGATAAAATAGCCATCCCTCAAAAAAAAAAAAAAAAAAAAAACTTATCAGTTTAAGTTCAAATCAATTGCCAAAGTTAGTGTTGAGATATAATAAGATATATGTAAGATCCAAATCAGAAGACTTTAATTTCCTATCTTTTAATAAATACGGTATTATACATGGAAGATAATGAATTCCCAGTTATATAATCATTAGAGTTGTTTTGTTTTTTGTTTTCTGTAACTTTGTGATCATTTGAAGTGTTTTCATGTACTTTGGGTTTATTGTGTCTCCAAACCTTTGGTACCAGAGATTCCTGCTTTTAAACAGAAGACGGGAAATTTTAAATGGTAATGTATAGATTGTAAGGAGGGAAAATACAATGGCCATTCTTTGTAAGCACATGGAGTTTTCATTTGTATTTAAAATTTGACTGCAGAGTTATTCAAACGTTGCTAGAATTGATTACAAATAAACAAAGACATGCACGTTTTTACAATTTCTGGAACTTATTGTGAAGTGGAATTTTTATGAATTTCTGCCAAATTTGAGGCTTATCCTTCATATCTTTTGTTCTGTGTGGACGTTTCCAAAAACAATTTTTAAATGTGTTCCTTAACCTACGTGAAAATAGAAACCTGCTAATCCATCTATTGAACACAAATAGGTGAACAGAACAATTTTTGCTAAATTTTGGCAAATGTGCAAAATTCAAGAAAACAGAAATTACGATACTGCCATTCCTTTCTGGAGCCAAACATTTGGTAGGTATGAGTTTTGTTTTGTTTTGTTTTCCTTTTGTACAACAAATGCAATAACGCGTTTAAAGCACATGAATCCACTCTTTTCGATGCATGGTAATATAATCTTTTTCACACATTAAGCCTGGTATGACTATATGGGTGAGGCATAATAACAGAATGCTTCTGCCTTCTACTTTTCTTTTCAGTTCACTATTGCTCACTTCATTTCATGATTATTACCAGAAACAATGTCATCACATTGAGGAGAGTAAATTCATTGAAGAGAGAGAAATGACCTTCTCAGGCTGTGAAACGTGCTAGGTATGCCAGAGTGTCCACTGTCTGGACGGGCCTGCAGCCCTGCATGGCAAGGAGAGACTGGAGCCTGTGAGGTTAATAAAAGGCACAAGTGGCATGAAAGAGTTCAAGGCTAGGACTGGGTGGGGGTTACCAGGAAAGTCTCCCTTGGGGATTATTAGCTAGCTGTGGGAGTTTGGGTATAATCCCAGTCTGTGGTTCCTGGAAATGATGAGATTTGAAAGGCAACATTGCCCAGTTGTAGAAAATGCACTTTTTTCCACTTAATAGCTGTGAACCTTGGGCAAGTTATATAATATCTTTGGGTCTCATATATATATATATATATATATATATATATATATATATATAATGAAAAATAAGGGTAAGAATTGTATTGCCTTATACAGTTGAGTTTATCAAATAAGAAATAATGCTTAGAATAGTGCTTGTACACTATTCTAAAAGCTTGGAAGACTATAAAAAGTAAGAGAACAAGAGGCTGGCAGGGATTCAGGTTCAAGTGGATCAAGCCACACTTCCCAGTTCAACCCTATGTGAATAGCGCTGCAACAACAGACAGAGGTGGAGGGCATAGACATTGGGGATCTCACTGTTCTCCCATACCTAGCTCCAGGCTAATCTGGATCCAGATTCCTATCAATCTCATCAGCCTGTTTTCTTCTCCCATAGTGCTTAACACTGCCAGATATCATCTCATCCATTTATTTGTTCATTGTCTTCCCCACCATCAGCCTCCATCAGCCAAGAATGTAAATTTCCTGAGAATAGTAGTCTGAACTGTCTTGTCTACACCTTGATCAGCACAGCCTAAAATTGTTCCTCACTGTGGCTTAATAAATATTTGTTAAATTAATTAATCATTGAATTAATGCCATATATTCTCAATCCCATTTAAGGAGAATTTGAGCTCATTCATCAGTAGAGGGAAAGAATCCAGAAGTCAAGGAAAGCCCAGAAATACTGGAAGGCAAGAATTATCAGGAGCCTCAAATCTAAAGCACAGGTGGAGGGATGAGAGAGGAAAAGATAGAGAATATTTTTTGCCCTGGATATCAGATTTCATCAAGAGCTGACTAATATCCCTCTAGCTTTCAGTCCCAGACAGCTGGGCTCTGATACTCATGTGATTAGGCACATGCCGCAATTAATCATCTTTATAAAATAGCTCAAAGAAGATTATATCCAGCAAGTAGCCGTCCAGCCTGTTATGGTCCTCACCGTCTGTATGTATTGGTTTACTCCCTAAAATAAGTGGACTTTGTCTCACTCTTTCAGCAACCCTAAAGGATGCAGGGGAGGCTTATGTGAACCCTGTATAGTGAGCCCCCTACACCAAGGCAAAGGAGCCTCTGACTGAGATAAACATATGGAACAAGTGGGTGCTCACATCTCCAGAAAGTGCTAATAGAAAGGGAAGGTTCCCCTGTGCATAAGAAGTTACAGTCTAGGAAATACCTGTGGAGGCGGGATGCCTCTGACTTCTAAGCTTTAATCCAAATAAATCACCATGACCTATAGGATCATGTTTAAAATCAAGGTCACACGAAGTTTGCTTTGTTTTAATAAATGCACATGCATAATATCTTTCTGGTGACACCTTAATATAATTATTTAACTTTATGAATGATTCTCATTAGAATACTGAGCAAAGGCAAAAGTTGATCCTTTATGACCTTTGATGCAGAGATATGTAAAAATTCTGTGATCCACAGTCAACTGTAGGATAAGCAGGAAAGCCCAAACCACAAACATAATCGAAAAATTATTTCTCCAGACTTGGCAATGGTGAAGGATGTAAATTGAATTTGCTTTTCAGCACAATTATTATTAATAGAGAGATCATAATTTGATAAGCAATAAAATATCACCAATATTTTCTCAGAAAAGTCAGAAGAGGATAACTGATTAAAATAAAAGATCTCTAAAGATATCCAACCCCCCCAAGCATTATTGAATTATATCTAAGCAGAGGATTCAGCCTCTATTTCTATTTTTTTGCATTGTAATACTGTGTTTTTAATATAATTCTAACTAACATGACCATACATGTGAAACACAGTAACAGAAAATTTTCACTTTCTGCCTTTATATGCCAATAAACTTTTTAAATTATTTTTAATTAATGTCATAATGCATATGACATTAATTAAAAATGGACTAAGATGGGTTCTACCTCATCCCATTTAAAGAGCTCATTTGTCAGCAGAGAGAAAGAATCCAAGAGTGGAAAAATCTTGAGAATACAGGACAGCAGGAATTGTTGGGAACCCTCATTTCCAGCATTTACACAATTATTTAACTAACATTATCAAGTTCCTATCCTGTGTAAGGCACTTTTGTACTTTTTATAGGCACTGAAGACAGAGGGGTGAACATGAAGAAGATTGCCCTCCCAGAGCTGAATTCTACAGGGAGAGACAGTCAACAGAATAATAACCAAATAACAAAGGCAAGCGAGGGATACATGATATGCCAGGGACAAGGAAGACAGAGATGACAGTGAATGACAGTGTGGTCAGGAAAAGACCCTGGGAGGTCGCACTTAAGCCAAAGTTCAGATATTAATAAAGAACCAGCTGTGCAGGCATCTGCACAAAGACACTTCCAGGCAAAGAACCCATGTAAAGGTCCTGAGAAAAAATGGAGACTGTGAATTTCCAGGAATAGAAAGGTGGCTTGTGTGGCCAGTGCCTCCTAGTAAAGGCAGGAGAGATGTGGGGTGAAGTGTAGAGGTGGCATCTGCCCAGTCACATGCGGCCTCTGGATGCCGCTATGTCCTGAATGTTTGCATCGCCCCCAAATTCATATGTTTAAGCCTAATCCCCAACACAGTGGTACAGCAGTAACATGCAGGGCCTTCATCAGATGATGAGGTCATCAGGGCAGGGACCTGATGAATGGGTTTAGAACCCTTTTAAAAGAGGCCTGAAGAAGACTGTTCACCCATTCTGCCAGAGCACAGCAAAAAAGCATCATCTGTGAAGTGGAAATTGAGCCCTCACCAGACACAAAATCAGCTGGTGTCTTGGTCTCAGACTTCTCAGCATTCAGAATTGTAAGCAAAACATTCTGTTACTTATACATTACCCAGTCTCAGGTATTTTGTTATAGCAGACCAAATGGATTAAGATGGGTGCTACCTATAGTGAAGACTCACTGGAAAGCTTTTTCTTTTAATCTAATATGTATTTTTTTAAAATATTCTGGTGGTTGTGTGAATAATGAACCCTGGAGAGATAAGAGAGGAAGCAGAGAGACCATCTGAGAGTCAGGAGATATCAGTAGTTAAGGCAAGAGTGAGGGTGATGGCAATGGTGAGAAGCATTTGGGGTGCATATGAGAACCCCAAGACTGCTGAAAACATTAGGGAAAGGCTTAGTCAGAAAAGAGGAATCAAAGCTGCTTCCAGGCTTTGCGCCTGAGCACAGGTGGATATGACCCAATTCACTGCGATGGAGGAGACTGGTAGTGCAGGTTGAGGAGGGTATCATGAGACCTGTTTTGGGCAGGTTAACTTTAAAATGCCTATAAACACCCAAATGAAGATGCTTAGTAAGAAACTGAATTTTCACTTCTGGATAGAGTTCAGGAAGAAGGTCTAAACCGAGAGAGAGAGACAACTTTAAAGGTCACCCGAGAGAAGGTAGATAGAGAAGAGAGCGTGAAAGCACAGCATTTAGGAACTGCCCAGTAGTGAGAACAAAGAAGAGAAACTGAGGAGTTGCTTAAATGATAGAAAGGAAACAAGGGGAATGCACCATCCTGGAAGCTTCTCAAGATTAAGGTTTCAAGGTAGAGGACAAGGTCAGCCTGGGCAAATACAGTCCCTCTGTACTCAGGGGTTCTGCATTCTGGATTCAACCTACCATGGATCTAAAATATTTTTTAAACACCTATATTGAACATATATGGAATTTTTTTTAATATTAGGTCCTAAACAGCATACTTGAGTATCCTCAGATGTTGCTCTCTGTAGTCTCCAGGAACCAGTCTCCACAGACACGAAGGGTTGATTGTACTATACTGAGAGATCAAGTATGAGGAAGGCAGAGAATTGCCAAATACTTGGTAATATTTCAGTCAGCAAAAGCTTTGAAAAGAGCAGATTGCCTGGAGAGGGATCAGGAAAGAACAGGAGGTGAGAAAATAGGAACGTTTTTGTTTAAACAACTCTTCTAAGGAGTTTTGATATGAAGGGAACTTCAGAAGAATGAAGCAAGACTGAGAACTAAATAAGCCCAGTTCCTAGAGACAATCGATCACAAAGACAGTGATACAACTGGAGATCTAAAGCACTTCTGCTCCACTGAGCCTCAGCCTGTTGTGGCCAAAAAGAAATTGAATTCCCATGTGTCAGATTTCCATTTTTCAAGAAAATCTAGAAGGCTGTATTTTTTTATTTAAAACCTCCCAATTTTACATGTTGATTCCATTTATTTAAAAAAAAAAAAAACACTCTAAGAATCAAACAAATCCATGTGTAGTCCAGATGGTTCAACAAATGAAAGCCCCTGGCCTGATGATTAGAGCTTCAGGGGAAGGGGCCCCCACCTCCTGCTCTCAATCCTACCTGTGTTCTCCTTCTGAATAATTTCCACCTCGTACACTTCCTTTATTATATTCTGTTCTCAAGTGGAAAAAATTTGAACTACTTGATTCTCATCTAAATGATACCAGGTAACTAGTTTCACTATTTCTTAATTGAACTGAACTATTATTTTAATTCATTCAATTAAATATTCATTAAACCAATCATAAACAAGTAGAAAAGAAAGTTTTAAAAGCAAAGAAACAAAATATCAAATACTAAAGTACATTTCTAACAAATGATGAACAAAATTCCTACACAAGAAAAGTCTATAAAACTTCCCTGGAAGAAAGCAAAAATGATGTTAAATAAATGGAAAGACATTGCCTGGTCAGTGATTGGAAGAGTCAATATATGAGGAATATCAAGTTCTCTCCCAGTTGGTCTATTTACTCAAGAACTGACCTTGAAGAAGTCAATCCCTCTCAAAATCCCAGAAGGTTTTTCTCATGGCAATTAACAAAAAGATTCTAAAACTTAAATGGAAATACAAAAGGCCCCAAATGCCAAAAATGACTGAAGAAGAACAAGATCAGATATTGTGTCAGCTTTTCATTGCTATGGCCACAATACCTGACAAGAACAACTTAGAGGAGGAAAAGTTTAATTTGGGATGATGGTTTTAGAGGTTCAGTCTACAGTCTGCTGGCTCCTGTGCTCTACATCTGAGACGAAGCAGAGCATTAAGATGGAAGGACGTGGTAGAGAAGTGCTGCTTTGCTCCTGGTGTCTAGGAAACAGAGAGAGAGGGTAAGTGGCTACAGAGAAGAGGAACCCTTCTAGGGACATGCCCCCTGTGACCCACCTCCTGCAACCATACCCCACCTACCTACAGCTACCACCCAGTTATTCCATTAAAACTAGGATGGGCCAATGAGGTTCTAGCTCTCATAATCTAATCATTTCACCTCCTACATTAACACAAGAGCTTTGGGGACACCTCATGTTCAAACCATAATATGTATCAAGATTTATTGTAAAGCAATAATAATTAAAATACTGTGGTATTGGCACTAGACAAACAGTGGAAAATAATAGAGAATGGAGGAATAGACCCAAACACATAAAACTGAATTATGACAAAGGATGGCTTTTTAAATAAATAGTGCTAGGATAATTAGATATTCATTTGAGAAAAATTGAATTTTGACTCCATGTACACAAAAATCAATTTCAATTATATCATAGAGCTGAGTTGAAAGGTTAAATAGCAAAATGTCTGTAAGAACACATAGAATATATTCATGACCTGAAAGCATCATGAAAGATGGCTTGATTAATTGGATCACATTAAATTAAGAACTCATGTTTATGAAAAGTCACCCTTAGGAGAGTGAAAACGCAACCCACAAAGTATTGGAGAATATATTTGCAATACCTATATCTGACAAAGACATGTATCCAGAATATATATGGCACTCCTTCAAATCAAAAGAAAAAAAAGATCAATAAGCCTATTAAAAGGTAACATGGGTAAAATATCTAAAGGGTGCTTCACAAGAAAGGATAGTCAAATTACTAAAAACACGAATAAGCAATCAACATTATTATTCATCAGAAAAATGCAAATTAAAGCTACAATGAGATACCACTACAAACTCACCAGAATGGCTGCAATTTAAAAGAATAACTGCAAGCTGCTGGAAGCATGAAGAATAACAGAAACTCTTAAATACTACCGAGAGGAATGCAAATTGGAATAACCACTTTGGAAACCTAGCAGTTCCTACTAATGTGGAACACATGCTTTAGGAATTTACTTATGACCCAACAATTCCATTTCTAGGCATATTCTCAACAGTAATTTGTCATGTGTGCACCAAAAGACATGTTGAAAAGTATTCTTTCAGGTGCAATGGCACAGGCCTATAATCCCAGAGATATGGGAGGCCGAATTAGGAGGATCACAAGTTCAAAGCCAGCCTGGGCAATGTAGCAAGACTCCATGTAATAAGAAAGAAAAAAGTTTAAAGGGTTGGAGATGTAGCTCAATGATTGGGTTCAATCCTTAGTACCACAAAAAAAAGAAAGAGAGGGCGGGGGAGAGAGGAAAGGGGGAAGGGCGGGAAGGAGGGAAGGAAAAGAAAATAAAAGAATATTCATAGCAGCATCAATTTTAGGTTCCCCAAAACTCAATTTTTTACTGACAGAAGAATGAGTAAATCGTGGTACATTCACAAGGGTAGTGATGCGGAGGGGACACATGGATCTCTTGGGATGCTGGTGATATACTATTCCTTGATCCTGGTGGTAGTGTTCATGTTGTGAACATTTCTGATGCGGTGCACTTATGATCCTGTTGTTTTCTGTGTAAGTTTTCATTCAATAAGCAGATTCTTTTAAAAATGCTTAACACCTGTGATGTGCCAGGCACAGGGAACATGGCATAAACAAGAGGGTTGTAGGCCCTGCCCTAAGGAAACTGAGTCCAGTGAGGAATTTGATATACTTGCTATTTTTTCTTGATGGAAGAATGAAAGACCATCTTGAAGCTCAAAAAGAGATGTATCTAAAACCAAGCCTGGCAACTCTTCCTTCATTTGGGTGTTTGTCAGACATTATAAACCTTTACTTTCCCTGAAACTGCATCACATTTCTCCTCATCCATGCACAGATGTAGTCTTCTTACCCGAAGGCTCATTCTTCCTTTGAGATCTGCCTTCTTGCTTTGTCCAACCTATTAACAAATTATATTGTTATTTTCAATTCATTAAAAGTCTCCTCCCCTAGAATATGAACCTCTTAGGAATGAACAAATGAATGCTCTCACCATCCTTCCTGCTTGTGCCTGAAGATGCTGACCTATAGTAATTACCTCACGAGTGTTGGATGAATGGATGGATGGATGGATGGATGGATGTAAATATATCACTTCTATGCAGGATACTACCACTCTTTTATTTTGCTTTTGATATGTCTTAAAAACACATTTGAACAATAATCATTCCACCAGGTTCTAGTGTGCCAGTTGATTGAAGACTGAGTACCTTCAATCTGGTGATATGAAATCTTCCTTTCTTGTAATTTTAACACTGCCCAACACATGATAATTATCTCAGTCATCATGTGAAGGTCCAACCTGTGTAGCATTTTGAGCTACTTGCATGATCATATACTAAATATATCTAAAGTAAGTACTTTATACCCCTCAAAACATTTCTTTTATAACAAATGTTTCTTTGCCACAAGTTCCCCATTGTGAACTTTCATAGAAAAATAAATCAGTGACATGATTTAAAAAGTGAATTAGTGACTTGGCAATTAAAATAGCATCATCTGTAACCTAGTGATTCATTCCTTAAAGTTTGCCAAAAGCATCCAATAGACTGGTTTTAATATCTTTTGGAATGTCTTCCCAGTGTAATTTTCCTTACCCTTAGTCTAAACAGGTCCTTGGTAGTCCTCGTCACCACAGGACCCCGTACCAATGGCCATTCTTGATTGCATGGAGACAATGAACAAAGGCTGAACTAATCAGACTCTTCTCCAAAAATTTGAAACTAGAAAGGGGAAGAGATTTTATCTCTCCACTTGACTAGATTTGAAATGTATGGATTTGGGAGCCAGAGAGTACCATGTTCTGCTGTAAGCACTGGGGAGCAGAAAAAGTGGGTCTACAGAAAGAAAGAGAGTGATAGGAAGAGAAGCAGAGGGAAGAGATGCAGAGAGAGTATTCCCTGAGTTTACAGTGACTTTCCACTTCCAGTTGTTAGTGAGTTCCAGCTGCGCTCCTGCCATGGAGTTTTATTAGATAAAACTGTCCTCCTATAAAAAGTGATTCCTTTATGTATGGCTTTGAGTTGGCTTTCATTACTTGGATCTAAGAAGTGTTAAATAATATAAATTCTCATTCTGTTGCCTTGGAAAATGGCATTACTAGCTTCTAAACCTTTCATGAGGCTAATCTAGTTTTAAATAATTTTAATTTGTATATGTATAGAATAACCTTTGATCATGGCATAAGTATAAGAAATGAAAAATAAAAAACATTCCTCCAGGGTTAGGGTTGTGGCTCAGTAGTACAGCGCTTGCCTGGCTGGTGTGAGGCAGTGGGTTCAATCCTCAGCGCCATATAAAAATAAATAAATAAAATAAAGGTATAATGTCCATCTACAACTAAAAATAAATATAAAAAAATCCCAGGTTGGGGATATAGCTCTGTTGGTAGACTGCTTGCTTGCAAGCAGAAGGTCCTGGGTTCAACCCTCAGCACCATACAAAAAAAAAAATCCCTCTACTCTCAATCCAAAGTAATTGTCCTGAATAGTAATGTATATGCAATGTTGTATGATATATATACATATGAAAATATTAATGAATGTACAAGTGGATGTATTTATATCTTATACATAAATGGAATCATTTTATAAATGTTCTGAAGTTTGTTTTTTCCAAATAGTAAGACCCCTGGGATATATTTCTGTATCAGAAAATATATATCTACCTTAATATTTTAAAAGACTGTTTAATATCCCATCATATGGAAATACTGTAATGTATTTAATAAATCCTTAGCATAAGATTGTTTTCAGTTCTTTATAATGATTCAGTGCTACAATCTCTTGTCATTTTATCTGAGTGCTTTTGTCAGTCTAGATGTAATTAAAATTCCTAAATTGTAATTTAACTGCTAGGACCCATGAATTACATTTGGGGGGGGGGTTGGTTTTTTTGTTTGTTTTTTTTTTTTTAGTACTGAGAGTTAAACCCTCAGGGCTCAATATGAGGCTGACCATCATGGTGGAAGAGTGTGGAAGAGGGAAGCAACTCACATGATGATCAGAAAGCAGAGACTCCACTTGCCAGATACAAAATATATACCAAAGACATGACCTCAATGACCCACCTCATCTAGCCATCTCTACTCTTGTTCAGTTACCACTCAGTTAATCCCATTGGAGGGCTAATTCACTGATTGGGTTAAGGCTCTTATAACCCAATTATTTGTCCTCTGAACTTACTTGCATTGTCTCATACGTGAGCTTTTGGGGGACACCTCACATCCAAGCCATAGCAGACACTTTACCACTGAGTTTCATCACCATCCCTTGTTATTTACAGGTTTTATTTTGAGACAGGGTCTCATTAAATTGCCCAGGCTGGTCTCAAACTTGCAATCTTCCTGCCTCAGCCTTCAAAGTCACTGGGATTACAGGTGTGTGCCACCACACCCAGAAATTTATGCCTTTTCAACCCAACAAATATTGTTAATTGACCCCATCCTTGAGTCTAACTTTGAAGAAAGGGGCATGAGAAACCTCCTGCAAGTAGGACCAGAAACAATATGAAATGTTGAAACATGAAAGGGAATATGGTCTTGTTTGGCACAGGCCTAAAGATGCTCAAGTCTTCCTGATCTGATACAACTAAGGACGATGAGTTCTTAATGGATTATACTGAGTCATCTCGATCAGATTCATATTCACCCACATCCTGCCTGGTAGACTGACACATAACAAGTAAATCCTGGTCCTGCTGTGACTGAGAATTCATGAACTCAGGAGATCCTTGGAAATGGGAACTCTTTCTGCGACCCTCCCTCACTTCCAAACATCCTTCTGAACAAAACGGGAAAATGATAAGGATTTCTCCACCACTTAAAAGCTTCTTTGGCACTTAGTGATTTGGAGAACAACATTGTACTCCCTGAAGGACTCTGGAGTAGCTATGACAATAATACTATATGAATTTTATGTTACTATAACAAAATGCCTGAGATAATTATAAAGAGAAAAATGTTATTTTGATCTACAGTTCTGGAGGTTCTACTCTAAAGTTGAGTGGCCCCATTGCTTCAGGTCTGTGATGAAGCAGCATATTTGGCAGGAGCACAAGTAGAGCAAACTGCCCTTCTCATGAGCCAGAAAGCAAAGCACAAGACAGGAAGAGACTAGGGTCCCACAATTCCCTTTGTGGGCATAAAACCAATGACCTAAAGACCTCCCACTAGGTCATACCTAAAGGTTCCACCACCTCCCAATAGTACCACCCTGGGAACAAGACCTTTAACACATGGACTTGTAGGGAACACTTATCCAAAGCACAGAGAATGCCCATTTTACAAAGATGAAACTGAAGATTGAAAGTACTTTCTCATAATGATAAAACCAGTAAGTTTTAAAATCTGTATTCAAACCGAGGGTCTCTGGCTTTAAAACTGGTTTCTTTAGGTAGTGCCATTTACCAGAAATAACTGATTTTGAGCCCCTAAAAAAACATCTATTTGTACCCCATACAAGCCATTTGTTAAGCAATGATGAACTTTCCAAGGTATTTGGGAACCAAGTAAATGCAGGTTTAGGACATCACTGGGGACTGTGAGGCTTTGAATCTTCTTCAAATTTTTCTCTGGGGTCACTGGGTCAAAACCTACCACAAGTTAGCAAAAAATCACTCCATTAGTAGAGTTTGTTGAGCACAGCTCTTAGGAAAGAGATGAGTAAATACTTCTGATAATAAGGCAAAACGTCCAAAATTAGCAAAGTTTTCTGAGAAATTTTGACATGTTAGGAAATCCTTAAATCTACAGGACTGTTTTCTGCAACATCTTACTGCTGCTCCTCCACACAGACACCCTCTTAAGCTGCCAAAGGTCATTCTTCAATTTCTGTGAGGTTTGAAATGTTGGCACATAGGGCACCTCTCTGTCCGATTGCCTCGGGTCTCCGTTGGGAAACACAGTTCCCTCCAGTGACAAGAGCCTCTCCTTGCAATCATGAGTATTAAAAATAGATGTGTACACACGAGAGGAACAACCATGGGAAGTGGTTTTTGGCATTTCCTGTGGTCATATGTACATCTGTTACCCACCAACTGATTTCTAGAATGTGATTACAGATAACTTACAGTAACAATCTGTAGACCAAACATCTAATTAATAAAAATGTATGCATCTCCAGAAGTTGAAGTACAAAATGTGATGAGGACTTGAAGAAACCATCAGGAAGATTTCAAAACCTAAAATAAAATAGATCAGCATAGAATACTTCCTTCATTCTTTGTAATCTGCACACCCCTTTAATGATCTCATTCAGAACCATGAAGTCAAGCACCATCGTTATCTGATGACCCCACAGTTCCATCTCCAGCCTGACACCTCTCCACTGAGGTTGAAACTTGCTTATACAACAGCCTATGACATCTCCAAATGACTATCTTGCAAGTGTCTCAAACTTAAAAAAAACAGAACTCTGAGGGTGAAACTTTGTTTCCTATTCTTCCCCCAGTTAGTAACTGGAACCATCATGCACCCAGTTGCTCAGGCACACCTATAGGAACCATTGTGATTCTGCTTTCTTCCTCAATTCAATCCATGAGCAGGTCTGTCCATACCTCCCTACCGGGTGGCTGCCCTTCTAATCCAAGCCTCCTCCATCTCTTACCTGAATTACTCTAAAAGGACTGCTTACTCTTGATTCTTGACAACACATTCTCCCTACTAAAACCTTCCAATACCTTCCCATCCCACTCAGAATAAACAAATGTCCTGTAATGCCATGCAGGACCTAGCCCCTGCTTGGGTTCTGACCTTCCTCATTCCACTCCATGAACCCTTGGTATGTCCCACTGGCCATGTTTCTGTTCCTCAGACACACCAAGCTTCTCCTTCCAGGCATCTGCTTCTCCCTCTTCCTGGAATGCTCTTCACCCAGGTCTTCACATGCCTGGTTTCCTTTGTTACTCAAAACTCAGTTCAACTGCCATCTTCCTAAGCCTTTCCTGAATACCCAAATTCTCCTTTCATCCTTCAGGAATCACCACAAATATTATATTGCCAGATTTTATTCTCAACATGGTTCCCATCTCTATCTGAAATTTGCTTTTTTTCTTCTTAAATTTTGGACTCTTCCTTTAGAAGATAAACTCTGAGGATCAGGGCCTTTGTGTGTCTAGTTCCTTGCTGAATTCCTGAAACCTGGTCCAGAGTTTTTCGAATGAATTTCTGAATGATGTAGTAGATATGGAAGAAACCTGCATTGGTTGGCTCAGGTAGAAAGAGGCTGAATTACTCCAAATGAGAAGTGTACTGGGGTGTTTGATCCCAGCTTTGTCCAAGAATTTCTTCCAAAGAAAGAAGAGTCCAGCCATGGTTACCAAAGCAGCAGCAACTTTTGATAAAATACAACTTACTTCTTCATGTCTTCAAGTGTTTAAAGAAATAGCAAGCCTGTGATGGATGCATGTTTTCATTTATTCTGCAAATATTTATTGGGAACTTACTGTATGCAAGAACTATGGCAGGTAGTAAGAATTCAGTGGTGACTAGGACAAAAATAGTCTCTGCTCCTGTGGAACTCAAAGTCTGATGGAGGAGACGTGTGATTAACAATTATATAAGTAACTAAATTATTTTCTGATAAGAACCAGGAAATAAGCACAGATGCCATGACAGGGAGACCCACCCTGGAGACTCGGAGGACTTCCCCATTTACCAGACTGGGTCAGCATTGAGGCAAACTTTCAGAAAAGAACCACCACCATGAAGCTAACCTTCCCCTTCCCTCTACTGCCACTCCCATCACTAGAAAGGAGGCGAATTTCTCCACATAAGCAGCACACTAAAAATTGCATGTAAAAATTGGTCTTGTAGAACAGGTGTGGGGCAGCCAGGGGGAAAGCAGATGACCCACCTGAGCCATGTGCTCTGTGATATGCTCACCTTTGTCTTGCCACCTCCTCATTAAAAATCAGCATGTAACCAAGAACTTACCCAAGTTACTCCTCATTGTTTAGCCTTGATTTAGAGCTCCACACATACCCACTGTGTCCTAAGCAAAAACTTTCCCATCTCCTTCCATGTTCACTGCCATTGTGGTAGTTAAAACCATTCATGTATAGATGAGAAGACTGATATACAGAGAATGTAAGTCATTTGTTCAAGGTCACAAGGGAAAGTGACAAACTCAGAGGTAAAACGCACTTTGAACCACCACACGATGCCATTTCTCAGTGGCAGAGACCAACAACTAGAATGCCATTTGCAGCCTCAGTTGCTCAGGAGGTTGCATTTGGTGTGTCTGTGGTCCTGTGATGTCTGATGTTTTTGAGGCTGAAAACAGCATATATGCAAAGCTTTGTGTTGCTTGATTTATACAGGATGTGAACCCTCTAGGGTAATCTGTTTACTAGTCACATTTTGTACTTTCAAGGCACAGTTCACTTTGAAGATAAGACCTCACTTGTTCTCAGAACATTTATTTGAGTCAGAAACCATTGTGGCCACTTTACAGATAAACCAACTGAGGCATAGGACTGACACACCAATATAGCCCAAGTGTCATAAGTTGCATCGTAAACAGACGACAAATTGCAGCTCCCATTTTTGGGGCCTCAGGCTGGTTACCTAACACTCCAAGCTGCAGCTTCCTCCTCTGCAGTCTGAGGAACCTGGCCAGGGCTTCTCTAAGAACCTGCCTTTCTCCCTAATCTATCCCACTCAGTGTTGGGTGTGGTGGTCCCCAGTTAGCTCTGCATGCCCAACAAATGTGCCCTTTTCTTTTGGTGCCTCTTGTCAGTGTTCCTGGGGGAACCCCTCTCCCTTTGATAGCTCCCTACCCAGGGAATAACAGGGCACTTCCCAAAGGGGATCACTAGTTTTCCAGAGGAAAATCAAGGTGTCATGAACCAAAACAAGGGGCAGGCATGTTCATCATGTAAAACCCACCCATGTCCACCATGGTGGACGGTCTTCAGTGTGCTAGATCACTTAAATTTTCTCCAACCGTGGGCTCAAGAGGCCCCAGCCTAGGTATAGTAAGATGAGAGCCCCTTTAAACAGAAAGGCAGGAAGGGCATTCCAGGGAAACAAAGGATTCCTGTGGACTTTAGCAACTTGCTCAAGGTCCTTTGAGGATCTTAGAGAAATCAGGTCACCTGGCTCTTATTCCAAATTTTCTTCTGACTCCTGTTCCCATATTCCAAGTCCCTACTGCACAGCTGCGTTCTCCCATTGTGAAGGAGGACTGGCTTTTCTTTCTTTTCTTAACTTGCCAAACAAGTTATATTTAATATTTTCTTTAATATTTTCTCCTCCATTAAGGAATGAAAAAAAAATCTGGGTTAATTTAGAGACACATAGATGTGAGGGGAAAAAAAGTTAAGAAACAATTAAAACAAGCCATGAAAAAAATGAGACTATGAAAGAAAATTACAGGGGATCACTCTGAACCAGAGGTAGCAAAAGTAGCCTAAGGACTGATTTAAGCCCTTTGCCATGTTTTATTCATCTAACACAAAGCACCTTTTCATTGAATTAATTGCCAACTCTTTAGAAATTGGAAGACTTCACACATATAAAGATTCACATGGGTTCCCTCTGGATGCCATAAAAATTTCCTGTCCCCCGCCTTTCTCACAGTCTACTCTTCCTTTAACTGTGAGGCCCTGTAGTCATTTGCTGTTTGGGATGTGGTCTGTCCAGCAAAGATTCATGTGCTAGGCATTTGGCTCACAGTGTGGTGGTGTGGAGGTGGTAAAGCCTCTAAAGAGCTGAGGCCTACAGGAATGTGACTAGGTCATGGAGGCTCCACTCTCATGAATTGATTAACGCTGTCTCAAGGGCCTAGGTCAAGTCTCATAGGTGTGGAAATCTCCAAGCGTGCAGGTTGTTATAGAGAGTGAGCTTGGTCCCCTTCCCAGTCTCTGGCTTCCTGTCTCACCATGTGACTGCTCTGTCCCCTCTACACAAGGTCAGTTTCCTTTCTACTTCACTTACCATATTGTGGTACAGTCAAGAGGCCCTTGCCAGGATGCTGGCACTATGCCATTTGGGTCCTACAGTCACCAGCATGATGAGCCAAAAAGTCTCTTTTATTTAGCAGTTACCTTGTCTCAGGTATTTTGTCATAGCAACACAAAATAAACTAAGACATCTTTGGAATTTTGCAATCTTTGATCTAGATAGTTCTTATATAACAGCACAGTAGCCACAGCTAGGAACCAATGTAGAAATTTTCTTGAGCTTTCACGCTCACTCTGGAAACTGAGCTGTACCTGAGTATGTTGTAGGAACCTACACTATTTATCTTACTGTTCTTTATTATCCCTGGTTTTGAGGAGCAGAATCTAAATTAATTCTGAGACCCATTAAAGTGGGGTTTACATTTCACTAGACTTCTGCTGTCAGAAATGGGAGTTTCAAATGAATGGCTTGAAGGAAGGTGAGACAGGGAGAGCTGGATGGGATAAAATGAATGGCACTCTGCTGAAGATCTGCCAGGCAGGGATCCAGCCAGCTTCTGGAGGTTGCCAAAACCCAGAGAGGGCCAGGTGGAAGAAAGGGTGCCGATGAAAAGAATGAGTCTCACACAGAGACCAGCAAATAATTCTGAAAAGCAGTAGATCCACATCTGAAAAGTTTGTAGTCAGTCAAGTGAGGATGTAGCCAATTTAGTACTGCATTTAAACCTTTTAGAGAGTTAATAGGTAAATTTTAGATCACAAAATTTATTTCCTTTTATCATATGAATTCTTCCTTCATCTATTCACTCAACAAACATCCATGGAACTCCTCCTGTGTGTCAGGCTCACAGTTTTGGAAAAGTCCAAGCACAGAGATGAGTAGACATTTCACTTACATCATTATGTTTATTTATTTTAATTTATTGGTATAAATTTTTGCCTAAATGTTCCCTAAATCTTTATGGTATATGAAAATAAAAACCTAGACTAATAATTTCAGGAGTTAAGTCAGAGTAGCCTTTGACCCAGATAAAAAACATAGCATAGAAGGAAAAGGCACTTGATTATGAAAGAGTTTTTAGCACCCCTGTAATGATAGATAGATAGATAGATAGACAGATAATTGTTTGTTTATAAATAATATACCTGCATTAATGTATTGTGTACATGCTAAAATGTAGAAAGAAATGGATGATTTTGGAGGAATGAGTTTTTATTTATTCACATTATTTTAAAAGATAGGCCAGATGTGGTGGTGCACACCAGTAATCTCAGTGACTCAGGAAACTGAGGCAGGAAGATGACAAATTCAAGTCCAGTCAGGACAACTTATTGAGACTCTGTCTCAAAACAATAAATGAAAAGGGCTAGGGATGTAGCTCAGTGGTAGAGTGCTTCTGGGTTCAATCCCCAGTGCCACAAAAAATAAGAATAAAAAACAGAAGTCCTTGACTCGGGTTCAGTCCTCAGCACCACATAAAACTAAATAAATAAAATAAAGATATTGTGTCCATCTACAACTAAAACTATTTTTAAAAAAGTGGAAGTCCTGCCTATTTCTCCTCTACACTACAAAGAATTGTTTTATATACTTTCTGGGGTGTGTCACTCACAGTGGAGACCACTGGATTAGGCCATGAGCTCCTAAATTGTTCCTGTGTTCTGGGGGGACAGTACCTGATGTCAACATCAATAGAAATTTGGATAGTATTCATTGACCCAATTCAGTAGATGAAGGATTACTGGCTCAGGACCTCCTCAAGTCTGCTGAGGTCCCAAGTGATCTTCTAGCTCACTTCACTGACAGAGGGCAAGTTGATCTTTCCAAAAATGTCAGCCTGCTTGTGAAAACCCCAGAGGTGTCCTCCAAGACTTTGACCCTGCCTCTCTCCAGTCAAACCACCTCAGGCACCTATTTCCCCTCTCCACTCCAGACATCCTTTGGGTGCTCCAGCTGGGGTCTTTCTTCAGGTACCACCTTGAATGTCACTTCCTCAAGGACCCTTCTGTTACCCACTCATTTTAAATCCAGCCATCCATTAATACTCTCTCATTATCTTTTTCATTTTTCCTTTATAGCACTTATTATAATTTAGAGTCACAAATCTATGTGATTTCTGTTATCACATCTGTCTTCCCAACAGACTAAACTCTAGGAAGAGAGGGTATTTGGGGGAATGGTTGTTGCTCTGTCCCATGGCCCGGTGAGCAGATGACATTCAATCAGCTCAGGGAGCCATTCACTCAATAAAGATTTATTAGAAAGAAGGGAAATGAAGGAAGGAAAAAATTGATCCCTCTATAGATATACAGGCACATACATATATATTTTTAGAGTACTGAGGAAGAAAGAGAAATATCCTAGGAAACAGATTATGGCAAAAATAAAAATGTTAGTGAGGCTCTCTAAGAATACCTGACAGTGAAACAGACCACTAAACACGTCAGTAATTATGAAAAAGAAAAAAATGCATTTATCAACTGAGTTAGGCAAACAATATTTTTAAGTATTCAAAAGAAGCAGTTCAAATATTTTTATATTCGTGCCTCATGATCATTTTAAAATATTTATTGAAAGACTAAAATGAATGAAAAAGTGATTAAACAAAAGTACATGAGAAGCCACAAAATCTCAAGCCATAAAAAGACATGAAGGAAACTTAAATGAATATCCCTAAGTGAAAGAAGCTGATCCGAAAAGGCCCCAAGCTCCATGGTTCCAACCACATGGCATTCTGAGAAAGGTAAAACGAAAGAGAGTGAAAAGAGCAGTCAGAGGTTGTCAGGGCCTGGGGGAGGCAGGGATGGACTGGTGGAGCACAGAAGGTTGTGAGGGCAGTGAAACCAGTCTGTGTGACACTAATAGCGGATACCTGTCATTATGTGCTTGCCCAAACCCAAAGAATGTACACCACCAAGAGCGAACGCTAATGTAAACTGTGGAATCTGGGTGATTAAAACGTTTCAGTAGAGGGTTGTGAGTTGTAACAAAGGGCCCACTCTGAAGAGGTGTGTTAATCACGGGGAAGGCCGTGCCTGTCGGGTGGAAGACGGCATATGGAAACTTTCACCTCAATTTTGCTATGAACCTAAAACTGCTCTTGAAAAAAAAAAAAAAAAAGTAATTCTACTAAATAAAATAGCAGGAAGAAATGTTTAGTGATGATAAACAGCTAAATAAAAATAGTTGGAAAATAAAAGTGAAACCATAAGATAGGAACGCATTGGAAGTATAATCATAGTTAATATTTATCTGTTACTTCATGCCAGATATCACCTCAGAAAATTCACATATATTGAGTCATTTCATTCTTACAGCCACCCTTCTAAAATGGGTCCTACTATTATCCCATTTTATGAACAAGAAATCCAAGGCGCACTGAATTCTTAACATACCCACTGTCTCGCAGATGGAGACAGATAGAATCCAGCCCAAGGCACCTGGCTTCAGTCACTAAGGTCTTAACCTCTGCACTGTCCTATTGTATTTAATAAAATGAAAATATGTACAGATACATGACATCTGTTTTTTCAAAGAACAAATTCATCCTCACCCATGATCCACAAGGAGCTTTATTCCAAATTTTGATTTTTTATGATATTAGGAAAGGGCTTCAGCCAGTGGCACATAGCTGTAATCTCAGCAACCCAGGAGGCTGAGGCAGGAAGATCTTGAATTCAAAGCCAGCCTCAGTAACTTAGCAAGGACCTAAGCAACTTTAAAAAAAAAATATATATATATATATATATACATATACATATATATATATACATATACATATATATACATACATATACATATATATACATATACATATACATATATATATATATGGTTAGGGATGTGGGATGTGGCTCAGTGGTTAAGTGATCTCCGGTTCAATCCCAGGTTACCCATCCACTCCCAAATTAAAGGCTTCAATCTTTATAGAGGTCTCTCGAAAAGGAATGAGTGTCCTAACTTTCCAAGAGTGTGGGGATAAATGCCACACAAACATCAAAAATCTTTATGGAAAGAGATTTGTTGACTGGGAAAATTTCCTGTCTACCTGTTATGAGGCGAGACCTTGGGATTCAGCATGATCCAAATAAGCACAGTTCCTGACCTGGAGGAGCTTACAGTTGGGTAGAAGAGAATAGTAAATAGAGGCCTCCTCATTAATTTCTGCTGGGGAGAAGCATCAGTGTGGTGTGAGGAGAGAGAGGCAGCCACATCAGGAAGAGAGGGTGCCCCCTCTCCCTACTGGGGATCGGCTCCCTGCTGGGGCCGAGGTCGCTCTGGGACATTGGTCTCTGCCCTGAGTTGAGTTACTCCACTGACTACCTCTGATAAATCCTGATGGGCCACACCAGCTGTGCGACCTTAGACCAGCAACCATTTCTCAGAGCCTCAGTTTTCACATCTTTAGAATGCGGCTAATATTGATACCTCTCTCCTGCATGTATTGTGAGGAGTAAAGGAGATAACAGTTATAGAGCACTTAGAACCGGGCCTAGCAGATGACAGTCAGTCCTAGATAAGTATTAGCCTTATCATTATTAAGAGGAGTATAATAGTATTATCCCAAACCTGGAGATCTGAGCAGAGCACTGTGGCACATGCCTGTAATCCTGGCAACTCCGGAGGCTGAGGCAGGAGGATCACAGGTTCAAAGTCAGTCTCAGCAACTTAGCAAGGCCCTTAGCAACTTAGCAAGGCTGTATCAAAAGGAAAAATAATAAGGGCTGGGGATGCAGCTCAGTGGTTAAATACTCCTGGGTTCAATCTCTGATACAAAAATAAAAACTAGAGATCTTAATCTTCTGAATCTTATAAAATTGGGAAGATATTACAGTGAGTATGGTTATAGGGGAATATTTCAAAGATAAAACCAAGATGAATTTTCATACCAAATTACTAAAATATTTACTGAACCACTTATAGGATCCATCAACAGGGCTTTCCTGAAATTGTCCTCCAACCTCTTCAAGTTCACCCTGAGTCAGAATTCCCAGAGTCAGAGAAAAAGTCTATTCCAATTTTTCCTAAAACTGAATCGAGTATTGCTGGCATCCCAGACATTGCATCCTGATAGTCTAAAACTTAATTAAGCTAATTAGAATTTGTAGGGAGGGTTTTTGCCCTCCCCCCACTTTTTGGCAAGTTTTGATACATTATTAAGAGATGATGACTATAATGATAATTCTATATCTTTTTGAGTACATTTAAATTTTTTAAACTTCCATATTTAGCATTACTTTTAAACACAACAAAACCATATTGAAACTCATCCATATTCTTCCATTTTCTTTGCAGCTTCATAATATGTTACCTTGAATTTTTATCTTTAATTTGCCAGGTTTCTTGGATTTTCAGTATCAGAAAGTTCATCAGAGAGGTTCCTATTTTTTATAGTAAGTAGAAAAAGTCATAATGGAGTGAAACTTCCTGGGAGAGTCACACTTCCTGCCCGCGCAGTGTCTCGGCAAGTTCTCAGGCAAATGGTAGGGTGGGAAAGATGGGAAAAGACCCACCTGAGGCAGCTGCAAGGGAGAAAGGATGGGAGAGCCAAGGGAGTTGGTCTCTGGGGCTGAACAAAGGCAGAGAAATTATTTATACCTCTCATGAGTCATCAAGTAAAGTCTCCAGCATGCTCAGGGGGCCCCCTGAACTTTGCAACTTGGATTGAGTCCAGACATGAAATATGGAAAGGCAGTCTTTATGCAATGCTTTCATCACCGCCGCCGTTGCGCCTCTCTTTCATCTGGATTAAGAGATACAGGACAGGTTCTTGTAACCGCTCCCTGTGATTGCCATGCTAACAAAACTGTTTATATGGAAATCAGGAAGATTTCAGAATCCAAGGGCATGTGAACATCGTAATCAAGAAAATATTTTTATATCCACAAGACTGTACCCATGTGGTAATGATTCCATCTAGATGCTAATTCTGATTCCATTCTTTTATAGTACGTTTAATAGGGCTCAGTGTTATTGACTGTTTAGTGAGGAAGGGAATTACACCTGTTTATATAAGGACATAGTATTGGTCAAATGAGTGCTCAGCAAGATCATTCATAGGGATTACAGAATACACACAGTCAAATAACTCTTCAAAAATCACTGAAATTTCTGGTGAGGAGACTGCTTCATTTTTGGTTCACCTGTCTACCTCCCCAGTAGAATGGGTATCTCTTGAACTGCTGGGCTCATGCTGTCCCTATCCAGGGAAAGGGATAGAATTCCATAGAAAACCAAAGATTCAGCCTTGGGAACAACCATCTGTCCTCCCAAGGTTCTTTCCCCTTTAAGTAAATCCTCCCCCACGAAAGAAAGATATGTTTATTTGTATTTTCAGTTAAGTTGACTATTTATCCACATTTCCTGCTGATGAGTCATTTATGCAGTTTACTGAAAAAAATAAATTGAGAACTAAAGCACTGCAAAATTAAGGATCAAAGACGCAAAACTGACGTAAGTTCCAAATAGGTATGGGTTAAGAATTTAATCAGCAAACAGATCAGTCAGCACACCAGGACTGTACTGACAGGGAGGCTGGGTTTTTTGGTGTTTTACCCCCTGGGGTTGGGCACAGCCAGCCTCCTTGGAGCACCTCTGCTGGCTTGGCTCATCAGACACTTGTAAACAGAGCAAACACTGATATTTGGTCAAGAAACTGAACCACACTTGTGAAAATTCCATGTAAGGAAAGATCTCGAGTTTGCTCCATGGGGCGCCTGTGTAAAAGGTGTGTATATATTTGTCTTTGTAAATAAAAAGCTCAAGTAGAATGGAAGAACACAGGAAAACGGAGCAAACTCACCATGTTTACAATGTGCAGAGAAGAGCATCAGTCCTCAGCATGAGATCACTGGTTATGCATCTGGGGAAGCAGATGGGAGATCCCCAAATACACCAAAAGTGGCTGGGTCTGCACATCCATTCATCCATACACAGACTCACTCGTCCTTTCCTACACAAAACTCATTTGCCCACAAAGCTGGAGGATGAGTGCTCTTTTCATCTGTGCTTCTGGATACATTTTTAATTAACATTTTAAAAACTTGATCAAAGACAGGTATCAAATACGCACACAATCTCTTCACTCAATTATCTCGAATGGTTGAAAACATCACCAGGGAGCTTAGAAATGGATACAGAAACACATATTTAGTGAGCAGGCACCACATGTTACCTATGTTAATTAATCCTCAGAACAACCCCATGAAAGGGTTACCATTGTTAGTCGCATTTCATAGATGAGGAAAATGAGACAAAACTTTTCCAGTGTCCACAGCAGGTACACAGTGGTCCACCTCCATCCTAAATTCAAGCTCTTAGCCACTGCGATGCTTTGAAGATGAATTATGTACATCTGCACCAGACCCAATTGATACATTGAATCCTTTCCATTTTGCCAAGGACCAATATCATCCCAAATCCACACCACAAAGAACACCTTTGAGTTGTCATATGCATTTTCTTCACAATAACAAAGAGGAAACAGAACTTTTTGTTCAACCAGGTGAAACAGTGACCTGCACATATTGCCCCACCTCACAGATAATTTGATAGACTCGGTCCTTTTTTCTGCTGTCACAACCTCCAGCCTTTAA
Source organism: Sciurus carolinensis (assembly GCF_902686445.1). Lineage (NCBI taxonomy): Eukaryota > Metazoa > Chordata > Mammalia > Rodentia > Sciuridae > Sciurus > Sciurus carolinensis. The sequence continues at coordinate 101,765,167 of NC_062218.1, read as the reverse complement.
AGAACTGTCCCAAAATAAATCTCAAGTTCTTGGGTGCTCACACCATTCTACCCACACCAAGCACTGAGTCCTGTTTATTGGGTATATTCTCACCTGTCTCACCTGTCCCAGGTGTCTTCACCTCCCTAAAGGAAAAAATATTTCTGCTTCATCTTTTTTTCTCATTTAACAAAAACAACTTTCATTTACCTCCTCCACCCATCTGTCCCTACAACAGCTTCCTTCTCAAGTTGGATGCTTCAAGTAAAACACTATTAAACTGCACTGAAAATTTCACCATTTCCCAGGTCAGGTGGTTGCCTGTAACTTCACTAAACCTTAAACAAAAGGATCATCTTTTAAAGACAGACTGTGTTGTTGTTGTTGTTGTTGTTGTTTCCTCTCTTTCTCTCTTCTCCATTGCCTGCTTGGGCATCCCCTGTTCTCCCACTCTCTGTAGATGATGACTAGTCCTGAAAGTGAGATAGTAGAATGACCCACTCGCCTTTATTTTATAAAGTCCAACTTAGAATGTCTGACATGGAATCAGTTGAATGTGAACTTCTGCTTTGCAGTCCCATAACCCACTCTTCTTAAACATGTACTCATCCCAAACCATCTGTCCTCAGCAGAGCATTTGTTTTTTCCATTCACTCATGGGATATCACTCCCTCTCACTGGGGCCCATCTTAGTCCCAGAGTGAATTAAGTCATTTCTGTGGGTACTTTCAGCTCTGGAGTGCTTTGATTCTACTCTTGGTTTCCATTCTCCCATATTAGTGTTTCCATCCACCTATCCCTTTATTAATCGGGGGAAAAATGCACGTACCTACTCTGCTAGGTACTGTTCTAGGCAGAGGGAATAAATAAAAACCAGGACAGATAACTTCCCTGCCCCCATGGGATTTATAAACTTCTCTCTTCCCAATTTAAAAGTGAAATAAAAGCCTGTTTTACAACATAGTAAAACGATGTGAAACCTGAATTCGAATCCACTTCTTATATGTACAACCTTGTGAAAGTCCCCAAAGCTCTCTGAACCTTCTTTTATACAGAAAAATAGAGACCAAAACCTACATCAGGCAGTTGTTATGAAGAATAGAGATGTGCAGAGTGCCTAGCACATAGGAAGTGTTCAGACATAATAATAATGGTAGGTGATATTGTTATTATCACAAACAGTAAGAACAATTAATGCACCAAACATGTTCCCTTTAAGCCACTCTCCTTTTATAATTGATGAGATTTTTGCCATTTAAGACATCAACCTTAGTGTAATTAAGATATCCCTGACCCCTGTCCTTGTTGAAGTACATGATAACCCAATGGATTATTCTGTATGAGTTTTCTATTGTTTAGTCATTTAAAACAACCCAAATGTATTATCTCACAATTCTGGAGGTCAAAAGTCTGAAATGGGTCTCACTGGGTAAAATAAAGGTGTCATCCAGGTTGGGTTCCTTCTGCAGGGACCAGGGAGCATCTCTTACCTCACTTTTTCAGCTTCAAGAGGCCATCTTCATTCTGACTCATAGCCTCTTCCTCCATCTCCAAAGCCAACTGTTTAGCATCTTCAAATATTTAACTCTGACTCCTATTTTTTCTCCATCTTCCACTTTGAAGGACCCTGGTGATTTCATGGGACCTGTTTAAATAATCCGAATTTTATCTCACTATTTTGATGTCAGTTGATTAACAGCCTTAATTATACCTGCAATCTTTTCTATTGGTACACTATAATTATACATAATAGTAGGATTCATTGCGGTATCTTCATACATGCATATAGCATAACCCACCTGTGATCTCAACTCCTTTTTCTGTATAACCTAACTCGTCCACAGATTCTGGGGACTAGGAGATGAACATCTTTGGGAGACCACTATTCTGACTGCCACAGTTCCACTTAGGATTCTCTCCTCTGCACTTGATACCTTAGCAATAGTGAGTTGACACGGCTAGTATCCTGAAAATAAGTCATAAAATTCCTAAAGAGCCACATCCATAATCCAACAACTCAGATTCAAATCTCAGTTCTTCAACTTATTAATTAGAAGATCTTCAAAATGTTATTTAACCTCCTTGAATCTCTATGTTCCATGTATAAAACTGGGGTAAAACTTTCTCAAGAGGCTGCCAAGAGGATCAAATGACTTAATGCACATAAAGTCCTCACCCAGTAATTAGGATATCATAACTATTTAATTAATAAAAGTATTTAACAGATGCTAGCAAAAATTTTCTGTAAAAAGCCATATTGTGAATAATTTAGACTTTGTGAACCATGCAGTCTATGTTGCAAGTATTCAACTCTGCCATTACAGAGTGAAAGTAGTCATAGGCAAAAATAAATAGGCATCATTGTATTCTTTAAAGAGGGTCATATTTTTGCCTATTAACCAGTTTTCTGACTCCTGCTATATTGCTACATATCAGAGGTGCCTTTTAATGTCTGTTGGCTTTCTAATGTCAGAGTGAATTATGCAAACATAAATGTTAAAAATTCTTCCTTAGTTCTACCCCTGCCTTTGAACCCACAGTCAGAGCCACTGCCCACACTTGACTGACCCTGGACACCTTCTTAATGTTGCCCCAGTTGTGCTCCCAGCCATTGGCCAACACTGATTGCCCTGTCACAAGAGTCATGCGTACGAGTAAAGAAGTCACCCTGAGCCCTCCAGCCTTGGCTGCCCTAGGCGACACTCTCTGGAGTGGCGATGAATCCACCAGGAAAACCTTTTCTGATTTCCTGACATGCAAAATAGTGAGCAGAATAGAATGGTTGTTTTAAGTCCCTAACTTTTTTGTTTGTTGGTCGTGCAGCAATTTATAAACAAACAAAAAAAAAAATCAGAAAATTGGAGAATTTAACTCTGCGAGCATAGAAATTTTTGTCTGATTGGCTCACTAGTGTTTATGAACATTCCAAAAGAGTGACTAGCAATAAAAAGTATTTGGTAAATAATTTTTGAATACATGAATGCATGATGCATGGATAAATGAATGAAAACGTCCTTCCTTCCATCTCTTCCCTCTCGGCCTGGCCGACTTGACGCTATCTGACTGCCCCAACACCACCAACTTAGATCAGATTCCTCTGCTCTTGGCCTTTTCCTTCATGATGCCAATCCCTGTGATGACTCATATGATTATTTTAAGTACTTGTTTAGTGCCCGTCTCCCTCCTAAAATGCAAGCTCCCAGAGTGCAAGGTTGGGAAGTGCTGTGTTCCCTGCCCGCCCTAACAGCCAGAAAATGCCAGGCCTCAATTAGGCATGCAATAAATAACATAGAATGCACAAGAGAGGCTACTTTGCAACAAAGATTTGATCCAGAAAGTTCTGTTAACTTGTACAGACCCAGTCCAGAGTAGCATATGTCACGTTGTGCATGAAATACCAAAATCTTTTGAGATCTCTTGCAGGGGCTTTTCTTCCTGACCTTTTCATTTTTTTTTTGCTGGACTGCCTGACGGAGCTTTCTGTTTCCTCATGCATTGAGCATCCACACAGCTGCGCGCTGAGCACATGCTTATTCAGAGAGGCAGCTTCCGGTCACGTGGGGGATTCCAGAGTGAGTTTTCTGCACAGCAGACTTGCTCTGTGTACCGATCCACCTTGCAGATCCCTAGGTGGATCCCAAACTCCACTCTTCAACGCTGCTGCCTCTGCGGGTTCAGCCCTGGCTGCCAAGTTGCTCTATCCTACTAAGGGAACCAGGCCAATTAGTTCTCCACATGCCTTAGCCCTCCATCCAGAGGACGGGTAAATTGTGTCACTGGTAGTTAGGAACTAATCTCATCACATCAAGCCATTGGATACTAGCTCTGCCACTTACTGACTTTCTCATCTAGATAATTCCCTTAATGGCCCCAGGCCTACGTTTCCTGACTGTGAAATGGCAATAATGTCTACTTGTTGGTGCCATTGTAGGGATCCAGGCTCACAAAGAATAATAATAAATAACAATATGTGAGTATTTACTGTGCACCAGGCATTATGGGGTAAACTCTAGATGCACAGTAGTGTACCCTTATCCATGACTCCCAGTGTATGCCTGAAGCTACACATAGCTTTACCCTTAACATATATGCTATGCAGTATTGCCACCTAGTATCAGGGCCAATCCATCCTTCCATGCTTTACGCCCGGGTACCTCCTCCTTTGTACCACCACTCCCATGCTTTGAGGTAATCAAGCAAAATGAGGGTTACTTGAGCACAAGCTCTGCAATACCACAACAGTTGGTCTGATAACCAAGAAGGCTATTAAGGAAGTAAAGGGAGGGTAGCACATACATTGTGGATATGCTGGATGAAGGGATGATTAACATCCCAGGCAGAACACAGCAGAGTGAAAGGAAGAGATTTCATCACACCACTCAAAGCAGCATGCGAGTTAAAACATGAATCATTTACTTCTGGAGTTTCCTATTTAATATTTTCAGACTTTGGTTGATCACTGTTGAACAAAACTTTGGAAAGCAAAACCAAAGATAAGGGGAACTCCTGTAATTAATCCTGACAACTCACTTCTGAGGGACAGCCTCTTATTCTCTCACTCTCTCTCTCTCTCACTCTCTCTTTTTTTTTTTTTTTTTTGGACCAGGGATTGAACCCAGGGGTACTTAACCACTGAGCAACACCCTTCAGCCCTTTTTAAAAAGATTCTATTTAGAGATAGGGTCTTGCTGAGTTGCTTAGGGCCTCACTAAATTGTTGAGGCTGGTTTTGAACTCACAATCCTCCTGCCTCAGCCTCCCAAGCTGCTGGGATTATAGGCGTGCTCCATAGTGCCCAACAATTATTCCAAATTGAATAGATGAGGAAACTGAGGCTGCAGAGAGGTTGAGCCAGTTTCCCAAGGTCACCTCACTGGCACAGAATTCGTGTGACTTTACATTACCCTAGAGGTTTGCACTTTGGATTCTAGAGTCAGGTAGTGTAGTTTAAAATACAGGTTCCGTACCATTCTAACTGGGTGACCTCTCTTCATGCTCCTCCTTGGTCAGTCTAGCCAAGCAGTTCTGTGAAAATGATCTTCTAAGAGGTCTCCTGCTCATCTTGATGGCCACCCCAGCCTAGTGACTGGATAGCAATTCATGGGGAGCCCAGTCCATGGGCAATGAAGTCATAGTCATTAAGCTTTCACTCCTCTCTGCTGGACACCCGGAGGAGGTGTCCTAAATTGAGCTATTATAACAGTTCCCTGTTCCTGTGCTTCAAAGGGATCATCCAGGCGCAAGAGCTCCATCTATTCTTTACACTGCCCTGTTATTCTGTCCTCCTAAAGAGGACCAAGAAGCAAGTAGCAACCCCTGCAAAACGGCCACGTTCTCTCTCCCCAGAAGGACTTCACCTCAGGGGTAGAATTGGGAGAACTACAAAGTAAAACTGTCTCTAAAAATTAGACCAAATAGTGAATACCTGCCTGGTGTCTTCTTGGTAAACAGTCTGAAATCCTACTTCCCTTGGAATTTCCAGCTTGTAGAAATTTGCTTTCAGTGTTTACCAGATATTTTGAAGCCATGGATATGCTTCAAGAAACAGAATCCCACTAGGATACCCCAAGTTACACTGACTCCACCCCACCTGGAAACCAAATCCCCCTTTAATCTAAAACCCTGGACCTTTCTCAAGCCAAAAGAGAGGCCTTAGCTGAATTTAAAAAGGCAAATCAGAAGGAAAACTCTGGACCAAATGATCACTTCAGGATGAATCTGCTTCAAAAATAAACACAAAAATGTTTTTTCTTCAACATGCTTACAATAATACGGGATCTGTGGCAGGCACAGCCTTAGGTGCTACGCAAGTCATATTTAATCCTTACAGCCAGCACCTGAGTCATGGAACATTCTCCTCATCTAAGGAAAGTAAGGGTCAGAGAGGTTAAGGAACTGGCCCACAGTCACAGAGCCTCTATGGGACAGAGATGGACTCAGATCTAGGTCTGCCAGACCCTGAAGTTCAGTCTTCCTGTATGGCCCCCCAAACTGGATTGATTTTGTCTCTTGTTCTGAAAAAGCGTAAGGTCCCTCCACATTCCTTCCAAGAGTAAGCTTCAAGAGTCTGAACAAAGGAGACGCCAATTTAAGCTGATAGTAGGAGAGTGCCACGTATGTTTTCAATTGTGTCTAGACAGAAAGGGACTGCGACTCGTGGAAAAGGGAACATTTCTTCTGATAATTGAGCTCATCCTCTGCGTGACAACAAGTATAACTGGTTTGACTGATGTTGTCAATGAGCTGTACCAGGGAGAGACAGAACTAGTTTGGTAGTTGCAGCAACTAGTTAGACTGAGGTTTTAGCTTTGAAGTTGTCACCATGATGTCATGTTGGCAGAGCCAAGAAGCTCAGCTTGGAGGTGACACACATTCACATACACATTGCCTCATGGCCAACTCACTCCCTAGAATCCCAGGCCTGACTTGAAAAAGTCAAGTTGAAGGCCTTCTGCCTTATGGAAACGTTCAGAAAGTCAAAGGCCATTTCTATGCAGCTGAAATTCAGCACCTCATTAGAGACTATCTTCCCACCTTCTACTCAAGGTGGCATTTCAGATACCATATAAATTTACAATGTAATCTTATTTAAAATTTAAATGTAGTTTAGCAAGAGTTATACATGAATATGTGTGTGTGTATGTGTGTGTGTTTATACACAGTGTTCAGAAAAAAATCCAGTAATATAGCAACTTAAAAAAATACAAGTCACAACCCCTCTCTCTAGAAATAGCTGCTTCAATCAACTTGATGCACATCTTTTCATTTTTTCTGTCAACCAATAGACAGACAAACAAATATGGTTTGTATATGTATGTATAATTTTTAATAATTAATATCAGATTATATGAATTATTCTGCAGCATTTTTTTCTTAACAATCCCTTTCCACTCAGTTTATAAATATTTATACTATTCTTTCAAATTGCTGCACAGTCTGTTATATAATATAATTTATTTAGTCATTCCCCTCTAACTAGTCATTTAGGTTTTTATAATTTTACAAACAATGTTGCAATTAACTTACTTATACATTTATCCTTGTTCATTTTTCAGAATATATCTGAGGGCAATACAGAATTGCTATTTCAAAAGAAGTCTTCCTGCTCTTGGAAAAAAAAATTTCTCTCCAACTAACAGCATATGAAAGAAAATGTGAAAATTCTGCAATACCAGGTTCTCAAACCACCACATGAGAGTGTTTCTTTGCCATCTAAAATGGTGTTTTTGGTATCAGAGCTTCCTGGTGGTTGATACACTCTGTCAGTGGCTCTCTTGAGGTGTTTGATGCCTACCCCTGCCCCACTGTAACTGGAAGGGCATCCCTACCCTTCCCAGTGAGCTCCATCTAGGGCAGGCCACTGAGCCACATCTCCAGCCCTTTTTATTTTTATATTAGGATAGGGTCTCATTCAGTTGCTCAGGACCTCACTAAGGTTGCTGCAGCTGGCCTCATATTTACGATCCTCCTGCCTCAGCCTCCTGGATTACTGGGATTATGGGTGTGCACCACCATGCCCAACAAGGGAAAACACTTTTAAAGAAGATCTAGGAAGTCCCTAGATTTTCAGGGCGCTTGTCTTTCCATAGTATAACTTATCTACTCACATTCTGGCTCCTCAACTAGGGACTAACTTTGTCTAAGGCGGAAACCATGCCTTAGTCAACTGTGCCAACACCTTACACACTCCTGACCCTTGCCCTGTGCCCTCTGGACTATCTTTTCAATAGAAGCAGGCGGGAGGAAGAGGAGGAGAAGGTAGGAAGTTAGGTTGGCTCCCTGTGAGGATCCCAAACCCAGTGAAATTTAGTAAAGCTCAAAGTAGACAGATTCAAGTTTGCTAGTCCTGCTGTACCCCAAACACCTGAGTATCTGCAGCCAGAGAGAGATCACATGTGGTTTCTGAGACATTACCCAACCAGGTCCCTGATGGGGAGGGAGGGGCTGCCCTTCTTTAATCCGGGAACTTCAAAGCAAAATACTCCACACTTGGAGATATCCAAACACAATTCACCCTTTTCTATTCCTGCAACTATCTTAGATTCTAGCAAAATTGTGTTCAGAATAATGAAAATCAGCAGTGTTTCTGGTCTATCTCCAGCCTTAACTCTCTCCCAGGACCTGTCCTCAGTGCTCAGAGGCCTTCCTACCACCACACTGTCTTCTACCCCGCTGAATTTTCCAGTCATCCTGTCGGCCGCCTGCCCACTCCATCCTGCCTTAACTTTCTTTCCTACGCAAAGGAACCCCCTGAAGGGAATTCTGTGCTCATTATTGAAACAGCTGGAAAGTGACTTTGTCTTTTCTCTGCCCACATGTTGCACACAGGACTTACAGGATATGTTTTATCGTGGATTCTTGAGCTGACTCAGGCAATTTCCAGGAAATATTAACAATTTCCTGAATGCAGTGGAGTTCAAGGAACTGGCTAGAACTACTCAGGCTGAACTTGTGTCCACTGTACCTAAAGCCAGCAGCATTAATGATCTCAATATATGAGGAAGAGCTGTCCATAAATGACAGCTTACACACACCAAGAAAAGGAAGGGGGAAAATGAAAGAAGGAAAGCTTGGAGGGAGGGAAAACAATCTTTTTTTTTTTTTTTTTGGTACCGGGAATTGAACCCTTAATCACTGAGCCACATCCCCAGCCCTTTCTATTTTTTATATTGATACAGGGTCTCAATAAGTTGCTTAGGGCCTTACTAAGTTGCTGAACCTGGCCTTGAACTTGTGATTCTCCTGCCTCAGCCTTCTGAGTCACTGGGATTATGGGAAGAAAAACATTTTTTTTAAAAAGATACAAACTCTGTAGTTGAGGGACTTGGTATATTTGATTTGAATCAACAAAAATGTTGGATCTGTAAGTTCTGCTTTCTCTGGAAGCCTCACCAACATGCTATTTTAACTATGCCACATTCACACAAAATAGCAGCCTTTGTGCCTGGAACTTGTTTTTCTGTTAATTATCAGATGTTTATTGTACTCACCAGCTGCTTTCATACTCCAGGCTTCTGGGATTACTGTAACACATCAGCAACATTGGACGTAAGCTTCATTGGTTAGTCCAGAAATATTTTAGCATTTCATATCCAAACCTACCAACCAATATCCACAGAGGCCTCTTCTAACAATACTTCTACCATGCTATTTCTTTTTTTTTTTTTTTTTTTTTTTTTACATTTACATAGGGTAATGATGTTTATTTTATTTTTCCCCCTCCCCCCCACCCCTCCCACCCCTCTTTTCCCTCTACACAGTCCTTCTTTCCTTCATTCTTACCGCTCTCCTTAGCCTAACTCTAAACCTAACCCTAAACCTAATGCTAGCCCGTCCCACCCCCCATTATATATCCTCATCCGCTTATCAGCGAGATCATTCGTCCTTTAGTTTTTTGAGATTGGCTTATCTCACTTAGCATGATATTCTCCAATTTCGACCATTTGCCTACAAATGCCATAATTTTATCATTCTTCATTGCGGAGTAATATTCCATTGTATATATATGCCACAGTTTCTTTATCCATTCATCAACTGAAGGGCATCTAGGTTGGTTCCACAATCTGGCTATGGTGAATACCATGCTATTTCTGAATTTCTAACTTTATGATTAGAAGCCCTGTCTGATAGCACTACATGTTTTGGAACCAATTGAGAAATACAAGTCATTCCTTATGTGGAGTTTTCTTTTTCTGTCTTCTGCCTCTTTTGTTATATCCATTACTACCGTCACCCCAATCCAAGGACATCTTTCTAAATGCCACCACTTGCTTTCTAATTTTAATATTATCATCATTACTTACTTCATCTGTCAAACTAGCAACTTATTTGAACTTCTTCAAACCAGAGGTTCTCAGCCACAGCTTTGAATGGTCATTTATAGGGATCAGTGCTATTGGTGGCAAGTTCCCAACACTCAACTCAAACTGGATTCAACAATTAACGGTGTATTAGTTTCTATGCGACTCCTAGAAGAAAATGAAGGGTCAACACTCCAGCTTTTAGGCACAAGCAACAACTTTCTCAATAGGACCCCAAAGCTCAGGAAATAATGCCAAGAGTTAATAAATAGGAGGGCATCAAATTAAAAAGCTTATGGACAGCAAAGGAAGCAATTAGGAATGTGAAAAGTGAACCTACAGAGTGGGAGAAAAATCTTTACTAACTACTCTTTCAACAGAGGATTGATAACTAGAATAAATAAAAAAATCAAAAAACTTACACCAAAAAATCAAATAACCCAATTAATAAATGGGCAAATGAATTAAACACAAATGGCCAACAAATATATGAAAAAATGTTCACCATCATTAGGAATTAGGGAAATGTAGATCAAAACTACACTGAGATTTCATCTCACACCAATTAGACTGTCATCCAGCAAGAATACAAATAACAAAAGATGGAGAGGATGTGGAGAAAAAGGAACGCTTTTACACTGATGGTGGGATTGTAAATTAGTACAACAACTATGGAAATCAGAATGGAGCTTCCTCAAAAGGCTAGGCACGGAAACTCCATGTGACCCAGATATTACCACTTCTTGGTATTTATCCTAAAGAATTAAAGTCATCATACTACAGTGATACAAGCATACCCATGTTTATAGCAGCAAAATTCACAATAGCCGAACTATGAAACCAGTCTAAATGGATGAATGGAAAAAGAAAATGTGGTAAATATACACAATGGGTCTTATTCAATCATAAAGAAAAATGAAATTATGTCATTTATAGAGAAATGGATAAGAACTAGAGACCATAAGTGAAATATACCAAACACAGGAAGTTTAGGGTCATACGTTTTCTGTCACAGGTGGAAGCTAGAGAGGAAAAGGGAAAGCAAAGGTGGGGGTGGGGAGCAGATCTCATGAAAATCAAATGGAGATAAGCAGAGGAAAGGGACTAAGGGGAAGGAGACAGGGAGGAGGGAAGTACTGGGCAGTGACATTGGCCAAACTATAGTGTTGTATTCTGTGCACGTATGAATATGTAACCACACATCCCCATCGTTACGTTCAACTACAATGCACAAATAAAAGTGGGGGAAAATGGTATTTATAAAACGAAAACTAAATACAAATAAGGAACAATGTGAATGTCATTGTAGAAGGGAGCAAGAAGCCTCAAACTTCTTTAGGGTCAGGGTAAGAGCGAAACTGAAATAACCCAGTCTTTACCTGGATTTACACCAGCATCATCTGGGTGTTCAGGAAGAAAAAAAAGGGGGGGGGGGGAGTATATTAGTTTCTATAACTAAAATGTGTAAAATGCATAATTAAGTGAAGATGTTGGTGTGTGTTCTATGGACACAGGCCTACTTTTACTGGGCCCTCGCTTCTTGGATCTGTAATTCTCTAGGCTTCGTTGGCTTTATCTCAAGCTGACTTCACTTAAGGCAGCAGCAGTTCTAGGTTTCCCAGCCACAGTGCACTCTGTCTAGGAGAAAGAGCTTCTCTACCATCCAAACTGTCACACTACGGTCCTGGTTTCCCCTCCAGGGAAGCAGGTCATGTGCCTCCTCCCAAACCAAAAACAAATGGAAAAGAGGTTAGCTTAAGTCAGTCAGAGCCTCCTCCTCCTCCAGCTAGGATGGGTGACTATCATGCCTGACCCACGACTTCGACTCATGAGAGAGGCAAGAAGTGGCAACAGGGAACTTAGCAGCCATATCCGCAACACAGGGGAGCAGAGAAAGGGGAGCCCCAGGGTTACTGAGCTCAGAATTGTACATTATCTGTAGAGTATCCTATCAGTGAGTATCACAGTCCAGGAGTGTCCTTACTAATAATGTGGTGCACTGAACTTATGAAATATTATCTATCCAGTTGAGAACTTCTGCTCTAAACAATCAGCTACTCAAAGGCAGGGACTACATGCTATTTATCTTTGGTGCATGGCTCATGGTGAGTATGAACTAAATGTTCCCCTAATCTTTCTTATCTCCAACTACCCACTTCATTTTCTCTCCTTCTCTTAAAGTCCTGTATCTTTCCTCTTTCCGAGACCTGGTTTCCATCTCCTCAAAGATCTACCATAATAAAGACAAGCACCTGCCATTCTCCCCAACCCTTTTCTGGAGAATATAATTTAGAAAAAGGATCACAAATGCTTCAGCATGAAAGCAAGCAAAGTAAATTCAGTGACAGAGTCAAACAGAATGACGTATCTCCTGTGCCAACAACAAAGAAAGGCATCCTTCCGGGGGACTTAAATGCCATTTGCATGTGGCTCCCCATGGGGCCATCCTGAAGGTGTATAGATCTTGGATGCAATTTTACTTGATAGAGTAAAAAAGCTTTAGTGACACTGAACACATCCCATTTGTCCCAGGGAGGGATGATCCTCTGGGCCACTACTGCAGGACAAGTGTATCCTGCTTTACTCACTTGGAGGTTGGCTCTGTGAGCTGAGCTGCACGTGCTCTTTCTCAGTCCCCCTGGGGACAGGTTATTATAAGTGATCTCTTTCTAGTGTCTAGATATAACCTCTGGCATGGGTCAGGATTTCTTTTACTCAAAGAAAAATAATTTTCAACAGGGCTGGATTGTGACAGAAACCATAAGCGAGGACATATTATGATGCTCTCCCTTCCGTGACCGTAAAACAAAAAGTATGGATGAGAATAACTTCACTGTGGCTGTGCAGATGGCAAAATCCCTAGTGTGTCCAATTAGTCTGACTCTTCTCCTCCTCCCTCCTGCACCTCTCTTTCTGTGTCCCTGCTTTGTTGGTGAGACTTCAGGCGGACACCTATTCAGTCTTTTGAATAGCCCAGCCCCGGGTCCATAAGGGAATCGAACAGCTACCTTGTCTCAGAGTATTCACTATTCTGACGTGCTGAGTGAGCATCGTCTTGTCAAAAAATAAAAATAAAAATAAAGCAAGTGTTAGGGCAGCTTGGTGTGAGCAAAGCAATGTCGGAATAAAGTAAGAACCCAGCCCGGGAATAAAGTAAGAACCCAGCCCCCTCGTCACTGAATGCTCCAACTGGTGCAGTACCACATGTAGAAGTATCTTCTCTTTGACCAGAAGTTATAAGGACTACTACTCAGGAATGAATTTCTCTTCTCTTTACTGATGGACAGCTCTCCTATCCAAGCCAATCCTTCCTTGAATTGCCCTTGACCCAATCCTTCTAGCCAATCAAAGACAATATTTCAGCAGTTCTGCCCACTCTCCCTGCCCCCCACATTCTAACTTATCTGTTTATTAGATCATTCCAATCCGTAAACATGTTATTTCTCCTATTCTCAATAATAATAATAATAACCTCCAAATTCCCCCACAGCTATACCCATTTTCCCTGCTCTTCTTCACAGTCTCAGAATTCTACTCAGTCTCCAATTCTGCCCCTTCCATGATGTCTTAACCCCAGTCCAGTCAGGCTTCCCCCACTTGATGAGAAATGCTCTCACCCTTGCACCTTACTCCACCTTACTCCACCCAATGGTCAGTCCTCGGCATCGACAGCGGCTCACGGGACGTAGCTCTCTCTTGGTCTGCTCCTCCCTCCCCAGCTCCCTGCCTCAATCTCTATTGTTTATTCCTCCACTTCTCCTCTGCAGAGTTGGAATATTCCCAAAATTTCCATCAGTTTTCATTTTATATTCACTCCCTTGACCATCTCATGACTTCAATCACATGTTAACAACTCCAAGATGAGCCCTTGAGATGGGGAGATTATCCTGGATTATAGAGTGGACCCAATATGATCACATAGGCCCACAAGTTAGGAGAGGACAAAGAGCCTGTCAGAAGAGGTAGAGAATACACAAAGAAAGTGTGAAAGGTACTCAGCCCACTGCTGCTGGCTGTGTCAATGAGCGGAGGAATAAAAGAGGCCTCTAGAATCAAAAATCAACCTGGACCAGAAAACCAGCAAGGAAACAGGACCAAAGTCCTGGACTCTATCTCCACTGCAAGTCTCGAAAGGTTGAACTCAGAGTGCTGATCCCCTGGGTGTGGAGGGGAGAATCAACTTCCAGATTTATTAGGATATTGGCAGGGTTCAGTTGCAGACACTTGTAGGGTGTCTGAGCCCCAGAACTGTGAAATAATATATTTAAATGCCAATGACTAGGAACGTGGAGGAGGGCTGCAAGATGGCTGGTATTTATATACACACATACTCAACAGAAAGGCTTTCAAGTGGAGAGGTGTGCACAGAAACTGATATACTGACCTTGTGTTGGACACCATGCTAGGACCTTTGACATATATCACCTCACATGAAAACAGTCTGGGGCACACATATGTAGCAATACCTTTAAAATGAGGTTAGAAGATCAAGAGTCGGACAAGGAAAGGAAAAGAAACTTGTGCCAGAAATCATAGCTGAGGGTATTCTGTTTCATTATAATAATAATTATCATGGAAATGTATGTTTTTATTATAAAAAATCTCAAAGATATACAACAGAGAATAAGACAAATACCCATTTAAGCACCATCCAGATTTAACAAATACAGTGTTCCATCTTCAGCTCAGATCTTTCCTTTAAAAAAATATAATATTCCATATTGTTGCTGCTTCGATCTTACACAAATGTTTTATTGCACCTTTCATTTTCAACCTGCCTTTCCCACTCCACGTTGTTTTTCAGTATTTATCTGCCTTGCTATAGGTAGATCTCACTTGTTTTAACTGTTTAATAGCATTCCATGGAATAAACTACAGTTTACTTATTTAGTCCACATGTCGATAGACATTTTAGCTGGTGCTGTGGTTTGAATGCATCCCCCAAAGTCTGTGTGTTGGAAATTTAATCCCCAAGGCAGCACTGTTGAGTCTTGGGACTTTACAGAGGTGATTAGGAGTTATGAGGGCTCTGCCTTCCTGAACAGTTTCATTATTCCAAGAGTGGGTTAGTTGCAAAAGCCCGTTTGGCCCCTTCTCACTGTCTAGTGCTCTCTTCCTCCACCTTCCAAACATGGGTGATGCAGTATGAAGACTATGATCCCTCATTCTTGGACTTCCAGCCTCCACAACTGTAAGAAATACATCTCTGGTCTTGATAAATTATGCAGTCTCAGATACTCTGTTAGAGCAACACAAAATAGACAAAGCCTGTTTCCGAATTTTTGCTCTTAACATAGACTGCCGTGATGGACTCTTTTACGTGCATCATTGTGGGCTCATAGAGAATTTCTCTGCAATTTCTAGAACACTGTCACATGGCTGTGCACATCTGCGCAGCTTCTCTTCTCTTGACATTGCCATTTGCTCTCCAAAACACTCGTCCCAGTTCACATGCCCACCAGGAGCCTAGCAGAGTTTTTCCCACATTCTCACCAGTGATAGTTATTGGCACATTTTTAAAACATTTGCCTATCTGATATGTCTGAACAGGTAGTTAATTATAACTGCCTAATTATTAGTAAGATTGACTAACTTTCTCTGTCTTAACTGGTCAATCCATTTCCCTCTCCTGAAAGTTGTTCATTTATGTATTTCATCCATTTTTTAACTGGAAATTTCTTTTTCTCTAATTCATTTGCAAGTCATAGGATCCAGAAACAAATGCCTTTATTATAAGAATTGCAAATATCTTCTCCCAATTAATGGCTTATTTGTTTAATTTCACATAGGGTGCTTTTTTAAATAAAGAAGGCCTCATGCAAAGTCATAGGAACTGACTTAACATAGTCAAATGGATCAATCTTTCTTTTGTGGTGTGCACTTTCTGGACCTTGTTGGGAAATCTTACCTACCTTGAGAGATTTCTAAAGGTGACATCAAGCCCACCAAGGAAGGCAGGCAGCACAAAGGGACCAGACCAGTAGGCCTCTCCCCCGACACCTGACTCAACAGCAGCCCACATGCCTGTTTTGCATATTGGACTCCTGCATAGGTTTTGCATTGAATAAAAAAGTCTTCACATTTTAAAAAAATCTGAATATTATTGAATTTTTCCTGAGAAGCTGGCCCAGCAAGACAAAAAGAAAAACATAATGAATAACATTAATTCCAAAGAGAAAATAAAGAATAAACATAATGTGTCACGTAGCTTTTGTTTGCTGGTAAAAGAAAGATAACCACACAGAAGGACAAGCACACAAGTACTGCATGATCTCATTCATCCGTGGAATCTAAACAAGGTGATCCCAGAGACAATGACAGTGGAATGGTGGGACCTCAGGCTGGGAGAGTGGGGGCGGGGAGCTTTATCAATGGTATTAAGCTATAGTTAAATAGGAACAAGAAGTTCTGGTGTGCTGTTGCACAGTAGGATAATGATAATGATAATGTACTGTGCATTTTTAAAAATGAAAAAAAAAGGAACTTGAATGGTTTCACCATAAAGTAATGATAAGTGTTTGAGCAGGAAGGTATGTTTACCCTGATTTAAACATTGCACAATGTTTGCGTGTACTGAAACATGACCTGGTACCCCATTAATACGTGCAATTTTATGATTTCATGTAAGTTGAAAATAAATTTAAATTAAAAGTAAAAAGAGGGCTGGGGATGTAGCTCAGTTGGTAGAGTGCTTGCCTCACATTCACAAGGCCCTGAGTTCAATCCCCAGCACCACAAAAAAAGAAAAAAAGAAAAAAAAAAAAGTAAAAAGAAAAGCTCATTAGTCTGCTGGAAAAGGAAGATCCTTCATGCTAAGTCCCAGGCACAGGACTCAAGACAGTGAGCAACAGCATGTTTTAGAAGGTTCAGGAAGATCCTCACATGGTCTTCCTTATGGAGCCAGGAGACAAGGAATTTTTTTTTAAAGCTAAGTTTTTATTAACATATTATAGCAAGTAATATGGAAGAGGGATTACACATGTGAATGGTACTTAATTGGTTCAATATAGCTTTGTTTATCACACATAACAGAAAAAGGTCATTAGCATTTTATTATTTATGTCAATAAAGAATTATCTTTCTTTAGAATATTTTTTAGTTGTAGGTGGGCACAATATCTTTATTTATTTATTTTTATGTGGTACAAATATTGACAGGTTATCATTAACTTAAATTCATACTTTATTCAGATTTCCAGAGCTTTTACCTAATGTCCTTTTTGTGTTGCAGTATACCATACAGGATGCTACATAACCTGTACTCATTTTATCTCCTTAGGCTCTTTTATTTTTGACAATTTCTTTTTTTTTTTTTATTGTAAACAAATGGGGTACAACTTGTTTCTCTGGTTGTACATGAAGTAGAGGCGTACCATTCATGTAATCATACATTTACATAGAGTAATGATGTTTGATTCATTCTATTTCCTTCCCCCCACCTCTCCCACCCTTCTTTTCCCTCTATAAAGTCCCTCCTTCCTCCATTCTTGCCTCTCTCCCACCCCCCATTACGTATCATCATCTGCTTATCAGCGAGATCATTCGTCCTTTGGTTTTTGGAGATTGGCTTTTCTCACTTAGCATGATATTCTCCAATTTCGTCCATTTGCCTGCAAATGCCATAATTTTATTCTTCTTTATGGCTGAGTAATATTCCATTGTATATATATATATATATATATATATATATATATATATATATATACACCACCGTTTCTTTATCAATTCATCTATTGAAGGGCATCTAGGTTGGTTCCACAATCTGGCTATTGTGAATTGAGACAAGGAATACATCTCAGAATTCAGGGTCCTCCTCGGGCTCTACAGAGATGAGAAAGTATGTATGTTCTGGTCTCACCAAAGAGAGGTGCATTGCCCAGGAAAGCTCTGGTGTTCTGCGTCTGCTAAATCAAAGCATCTGGCTGGGGGAACCTGTCTCGCCCCTCAGGGTGAGTCCGTGTTCTGCTCTGCCCTCCTCCTCCTCTTCCTCCTTCTCCTGTAGGAGCAGGAGGGCTTATTACTTAGTGAAACCGAACCCTTTATAGTTTGAAGGTTGCACACATTCCGTATCCTACAAAGGTGAAATAAACACATGTGAATCTCTTAACCTTTAAGTTTATGAAATGGTTCCCTTCTAGAACACTGTGTATATGAATTTAGTGTCTTTCACAGTGTGAGGACATCTAGTTCATTCTTTGTTGAGATGATGGCTTCATAGCCCAGATTAGCTAGGATGGTTTGTTTTGAAACACATACATCTTCAGAAGTATCTCCCTATTCTTAGCAAAAGTACAAAGGTAAAGAAATAAAACATGTAGTTTTTTTTATTAACTTGACTTTTCTTTTTGTTCTTTTGCTGCTTCCCACATATTGTGTTTTTTCCTCTTTTTTTGTTTTCTCTTCTTCTTTT
Organism: Sciurus carolinensis; assembly: GCF_902686445.1. Classification (NCBI taxonomy): domain Eukaryota; kingdom Metazoa; phylum Chordata; class Mammalia; order Rodentia; family Sciuridae; genus Sciurus; species Sciurus carolinensis. The sequence goes on along the minus strand of NC_062218.1, from coordinate 101,746,980 downwards.
TTTCTGGTTCGTATTATCGTCTCCATGTACATTCTCTCTGCTGGGGCTGCTTGGGCTTAATTTCATTTTTTATGTAACCTGCTTAACTTTAAAATGATCTGTTTTCTTAAACAGAGCTCCGCACATGATAATATGTTTCCTGGCCCTCTGCCATGGCCCTGTCACCCAGTTCTGGATTTAAGGCTTGTTTCTTCAAGAATGTGCAGAACTGTTCTGAATAGAGATAAAGAATTCAAAACTCTTCTCCCAAGAAAGGCATGCAGAGCAATTTTTCATACCTGTACAGTACAGAGGATGAGCAAAGCATTTCCTCTGGGTAGTAAGAATATTTAAGTAATGCTCAACCAGATTTTTCTATTGATGTCCCCAAAGTAGGTATCAGTGTAGCTTTCACTGTGTGTCGATTTGTGAAAGTTTCCCCAAGAAGTCTTTATCCCATAAGTTTGATTAGCGAACCATGTAAAAAGAATTTGAGTGTCTCCCCAGATGGCAAATAAAAGTTCTCTAAGTCCACCTCCAAACACCTGCATGGTCTTCACGCACCGTCTCAGGTGTTCACTCAGAAAACCTCTGTATTCTAACTTATTTGCACACCTTTGCCCATACAAAGGAAATAAACTCACTCACTACTGTTTATGGCCTGACAGCTAGAAAACCGAATGCCATTTGTAAGGGTTAATGAAGGAATGATTTATGGTAAGTGGAGCCAGTGAGGGAGATTGAAGCTTCAGGGACTAGCAATGACAAGGACACATTCCCACTCTTAGAGCTGAAAAGAAAGGGGACAGAAGGGTATTGTTGGAGCTGCAGCTGGGAGGAGAGGGCTACTGGGGAGGAGTGAGGAGAGGGCTGTGGGGAGACAGAGGGAGCAGGGGTGAGACATGGCAGGCTGCCTCCCACATCTTCTAGCCTCTAATCCCTCACTTATGTTGGCAAAATCCAGCCAGCAAAGCTAGCAGGCAAGGAAGCTAGGGGAGCCATTTTGGAGCCTCCAGAAGTGCAAAAGAGGTCAGGGAGCAGATGGCTACAGTGAGCAAATAGAAAATAACCAGCACTGGGGTCAAGAGACAGCCATCTGAAATTCGTTCGAGACTATCTTTCAAGATGATCAGATTCAGTTCACTCCCCTTGAGTGTTGGCAGGGAGGGGCTAATGGCTGAGCTTGCACTCTGGTCTCGAGTCATCTGGCCTGGCTGTGAGATATAAGCTGAAATCCATATATGGGAATTCTACTGATCTGATGGATGGAGAAACAATTTGGGGCTGAGGGACCCTTCAGAGAGTATCTAACTCCACCACTGACCTGTAGTGATAGGAAAACTGAGGTTCAAGCCTTTTTCCCTCACTCCCTCTCTCCCGTCCTTCCTTAACAAGACCATGTGTATTTGAAATTTCCTACTATGTACTAGGTTCTGTTCTCCTAGTGAGAATGCAACAGTGAACAAAAATTTCTACTTTCCTGGAGCTTATGTCCTAACAGATGGAAAGAGATAGGACACAATAACAAAAAGATATGATCGGACAGAAGGCAATACCAGCCAAGAAAGAAAAAAGCCCATGTAATGGGTGAGCGAATGAAGAAGGGCAGGGGATGGTGTTGATCCTTTAGATGGTAGAACAGACGTCTCTGCACCATGCAACGTGGACCTGAAGGATGAGCCACTTGACACTCCAGGGCAAGAGATGCCAGGGACAGGAAGGGAAGGGATGAAGGGGGCACATGCTGGGCACTGAGCTCCGAGAGGGGGCTGGGGAGCTGGGGGTGGGGCTGGGCATCCAGCTGCAGGCCAGGCAGGAGGAGCCTGGACAGCTTGGGGGATCTTCATGTGTCCTTCTCAGGGGAATGGGAAACCATCTGTTCAGGCAGAGCAAAGATTCCTTTGGCTGCAGTATGAGAATAAGCTGAAGGAGGGCCGGGGAGACAGGGAGCATGGCGAGGAGGCCAGCAGAGTCGTGCAGGGAGGGAGGATGAGCGCTGGCGGGGGGGGGGGGGGGGGGGGGGGGGGCAGACATGGTGAGAAGCGCAAGATTTGCTGATTGAGGAGACAGATTGGTGAGACAGGATTCGAGGGTTTTGGCTACAGCATTAAGAAAGATGGAACTGGGTTTGGTGGAATAAGGAACAAATAGGAGTTAAATGAGGGACTTGAAGAATTTTCAAGATCTATTAGGAATCTATGTAAAAAACATATAAGTACATACACACATATATATACACCCCTGTGTGTGTTTGTGTGTATGAGTATGAAGCAGAGGGAGAGGAACTGAGACTCAAATTTGGAGATGGTATTTAAAGTCACATGAGAATGAGGACGTCTACAGAGTGAGTGTCCCCGAGAATGAGACTTAGCCCTGAACCCTGGAATACACTAATAATATCATTGACATCGATTAACTTTTTTATTATCATTATGGTTTGACACTTCTTCAGCACTAAAAATGTACAGCTAAGCACTTTGCATGTATTATATTATATTATTTAATTCTCATAACACCTCAGTGAGAAATTTACTATTATCCCCCTTTGCAGATAATTAAACCAAGGCTCAGAGGAATTAATCAGACTGCTCAAGTCACACAGCTAGTATGCAGCAAAGCTGCGATCAAGCCCAGATGATCTGACCCCAGATGAAGTAGCAAACATAAGCTCAGAGCAAGTTTGTGGCAGAAGATGTCTGATAAGCTTCCCACTCTGCTTTGCTGCCTCTGCTGATTAGGTTCTTCCACTTAGATGCAGAGTCACTCAAAAGTACAAAATCACATTGGGACCAAGAGTATCCAGATATCAAGCACTCTCCAGCACCCAACCCTAGTTGACAAACTTGATTTCTTCTTTTCCTCTAACATTCCAAAGTACTTTCCTATTCAAAAGCCAAGATGCTAAATTCTCTCTCTTTTGTACGTCTCTGGTGCTTGGCATAGGGCCTTGGTCACAGTAACTGTTCCAGAATGGTGGACAGACTGGATAAAAGGCCACTGTGACTTTGCTGGCTTATCTTGACATGACAGATCATGAGAAGAGAAGTCATATGCTCGTGGCTGAGATTATAAATTAGGCTGAGAGGTAACCCACATTTTGTAAGTCCCACATGACAAGGACTACCTAGTTATACCTGTGACACACTGACTTGTTTATGGAAATTAAACACAATTAAGCACATGAACTGGAGTGTGGCCAGTCTCCTTTCTAAAGTCATGTTTAGTATCGGCCTCTCTTAGCGAATGCCTGCCTCTGCCCCAACCAGGACCTCCTCCCGAAAAATGGCATTTTTTGTGTGTGATTTGTACCTAAGCAAGCAACACGGTCAGTATCACTTTGGCTTTCCACCACTAGCCTTCAGAGATGTGGCAGAACCATAATTGGAACCTTTCAAAGAGCTATTTGGATAAACAGACTGTCTCAGTTATAAATAAACTGCTATCAGCCATCTAAAAAAGACAAAATGAGAGCAATGTACCAAAATGCACAGGGACGCACACCTCAGAATGCCACGCTATCCAAGACCAGTTGCATGATCTGTAACTTCCATTCCTCCCTTTTCCCAATTTGATGAGGAGCCCCGAGTAAGGAAAAGTGGTCAGTCTTCATGGTCAGGTAGGTCTGAGTCTGAACCCTACCTCTGACGCTCCTCAGCGGTGGTCTTAGGTTAGGTGTTTCATGCCTTAGAGCGTCATCATCTTCATTTAAAAAGTGGGGAGAGAAGATAACATGGAGTCAGCCTAGGAACTAGAACTTAATGGTACTCCACAGTTAACAGCTCTAGCAGTAAAGATGGTGGTGATGGAAACAGGCCTGGTGATAAGTATGGCAAAGACCATGAGGTTCATGCTGGCGGTGGTGACCAATGTCATCATCCGGAGTTTGAGGGCCTGTGCTGAGCCCAGGGTTCTGTGGAATATGAACTAGACATCTGAGAGGGAATTGCTGCTTCAAAGAAAAAAAAGTTTAATGTGATTAAACTCAAATGTTTAAAAAACTCACTACTCGACTGTTTGTTATTAACAATGAGAATATTTATTTTTTCAGTGTTTGCTAGGTGCCAGGCATGGCCACAGTAGTTTATGTGTATTTCACTTAATCCTCACAGTACTTCTTTGAAGAACAAAGTATAATTAGCTCCACATGAAATTAGAAACCCAAGGCTGAGAAAGGCTAAGAGTCTGATTCAGGGTCATATAGCTGGGAGAAATACCAAGCAGGGACTCAAGTCCAGGGCTCGCTGCCACCAGAGTCTCAGCTCATAACCATCACATGGTATTGCCTGTTTCCCAACCAGATGTTCAAGGCTCTTCTAAGAGGGAGGTGCTCAAGATGCTCTGAGATAGTAGGCAATTTCACAGGCTTGTGCTTATGGTTTTTAAGATGAATTCACACAAAGTGATAAAATTCTATGTGAGATACACAAGAAGGTGTAAGCCAAAGATAGCAAAACAACAAATCAGAGGTATTTCATTGTCCTATCATATTTCTAACATTAAGTATTAGGAAGTTTCACCTAAAATCTCCAGACTTCTTCCTTTTCTTAACAACTTGATGATCTGGAAATTCTGGATTGTATTCAGATGAACTCAATGAATTGGAGCAGTTGCTGCCTTTAATTCAACTGTGTGTTCTTGAATTTTTCCTGTTCCCTGAACTCCCTGTTTCTTTTGCCTGCAAATATCACATGCTTATGTTCCTTGCTTGATTCTTGTAGATATTTGAAAAGAGACCACCTGTTGAGACTCAGGCACAGGACAAGGGCACAGTTCAGGATGCAGTTAGGAGAGCAGAGGGTTCTGCCCAATACATGCCCACACTGAAGAGGAGGACCCAGGCCTCTTGTGAGCTGGGCCATCTCCACCCCCAGAGATGTATTCACAGGAGTCACTCCACCATCAACCACGGCCTTCACTATGAACCCATTCACTGCCTGTTCTCCTTCCTGTCCTGCTCACTGGCTGCTGATCATTAGTCCCATTCTTTCCCTTTTACAATAATATTCTTAGTTGCCTCTCTTGCCACCCATTGATTTTCAAGCGGGGTTCCTGCTAAGATGTTTAGGAAGGTTCTTTTTTTTTCCCCTTGTTAAAAATATCTTACTTTCAACATTCTACAAGTAGGTTCCCAAGTTCATGAGGGAGCAGAATCCTAGGAAGCCAACAAAATCGACAGAAGCCATTCCGTTAAGCCTTTTGTTGAAATGGTTAGGGTTAAACAGGTAGAAATAAAATAGAGATGAAGCAACTTGTTGGTACTGTACTTCACGATTCTCATGGCTCCGTCATGTCTCCTATCTTATTTGATCCTCTGGTCAGCCCAGTGAGGTTGACAGAGGTTGATGAAAATGTTCATTTTTCACAGACTCCAGCTCAGACGTGAGGTGCTTTTCAAGGCTCAGTGGCCAGTGGGTAAGAGAGTGGGTGGCCTGAGCTGGAATGGATCACCGTGAGCACCGTGTAGTTCTTGCCTGACCACAGGTGGTTCACTACTTTATCACAGACCTTTGCTCTAGGAGAACTGAAACTGAAATGCAGGCAGCAAGGATCTGCCCCTTAGACTGTCCTTCTTCCCTTCCTCCCTTCCTCCCTTCCACAAATAGCCATCGAGCCCCCAAGGTGCCAGGCACTATGCTAACCCCATATGACCCAACAATGTCCAAGTGAACAGTGCCCAGAGAAGGCAGCTCAAATGCTGTGATAGTGCCACCTTGTACTTATAGGACTCTTTAGGATTTTCAAAGCCATTTCACAGCAATCCCGGGCTCTGTGTGTGTGCCCACTTGACAGAACTCAAGCTCTAGAAAGTGAAGAGACAAAGCCAGCAAGTTACAGAGAACAGTCTTAAGCCCAGGTCTTAATATTTGAACCAAGACAAACCAAACTTTCCTATCAAGGTGCTTCCCATGTACCCTACACATTGCAAATCTGTCCTTTCACTTCTGGTACTACCAGCACCTAATAGTGTCTGGCACACAGCAGGTGCTCAACAATGCTTGCTATTAGCCAACATCACATGGCCTCCCAGAATGACTAAAAACACTAACATCAACATTTCTCCTTTGGGGCCCAGAAAACAAGGCCTCTCAGGAACCTTAAAAACGTATTGCTCAGTAAAAATGAGCAATGCCCCATATTAATCACTATTATTTTCCCCTAAAACAACATATAAGTCTAGAGAGATATTAAAGAAAAAAAAAAAAAAAAAAACAAACCTCTGCTGAGGCAGATAACCACAGATAAAGCTTTTTGCTTGAGTTTGTTGACATTCTTCTTTGCTCAAGGACAATCTGTTAAGAAGGAGATATTTTTCCCTATCTACTTCAAACCTAATTCCAGACCTAAAGTCTGGCTATTGGATAGCAAGTTGCAAAGTATATTGCTTCAACTTATGTTTCTTTTCCCCAGATGAATTTCCAAGTCTACCATGGGGATGGTCCAAAGAGTCTCTTCTTTAGTTTTACTTCTACTTTGCAATTTGTTGGAGTAGAGATTTGCAATGTGTAGGGTACATGGGAAGCAGCTTGATAGGAAAGTTTTGGCTTGTCTTGGTTCAAATACCAGAACAGAAACTTGGATGAGTGATTCAAGAACCAGTTCTGTGATTCCAACCTGCTCTATTGGAGGTCCAGCTGTCCACTCCCCTTACTTTAAATGGTCCAAGAGGATCAGTTGCCTTCGACTGCTCTAATCTGCACCACCTTCCTTACAAAGGGTCAGTCCAGAGTCAGTTCTCTCTCTGCAGAGGGCAACCTGGATGCTGGCAGCTACTAGAGCTGCTGTGTGTTTCACCAGGTTCTTCTCCACCTCTTGGTCCTCCTGCCTTTCTTCTGTTCAACCGTAGCTCCACCACTCCCAGAATCAGGGGCACATTAGCATGTGAAAAAAGTGACATGAAGATTATGTTCCTATGTAGCACAGGACATGGAGTTATTAGAAGCATAAAACTTCTATTTTATATTTCACTTTCTGTCCCATCATTGCTTACCTTTTCACAGTGTAGTTTCTGGACCAGCAGCATTAGTACCACCTGTGACATTGTCCAAAGTGTAGATTCTTATGCTACCCTAGATCCAGTGAATCTCCACGGGTGAGGCCCCACCTTCCTGGAGAATCTGGTACACTCCAGTCTGTGAATCACTGGTTTAAACACTTCCTTCCCTTCTCTGGATATCACTTTGAAACTCATGAACTACTTTCTAGTAGTTATTTTAACGGACCACGATTTTGTGATCATACTACTAGGTACAGGTCTTCAAACTATAATCTTCGAAATGGGTAAGAAGCAATGTCATTCTCTGAGAACTCAGCTAAATATAGCTAGTAAGGTGTCCCAGAGGGAGCACAAATTCTGAGACAAGACTGCTCCAAGTTCAAGTCCACTGGATGTTCAAATCCACTACCTGCCAGCTGTGGGGTCTTAGGCTAGTTATCCACACCTTTTAGACATTGTCCATGAAGTGTGGATAATGAATAGATCCATGTTAAAGAATTGTCATGAAGTGAAGTTAGAGAGCACCTGTGAAGTACCTGTGACACACAGTGGTCACTCAGGAAACATTCACATCTCCCTCTTTATTCATCTCTGGTAAAAACACAATAAAAATGTTCACTCCTGCACCTCGGTGTTCTTCCTTACTCTTCCAAAGTTTTGTCAAAGGAATTTCCTCAATCCAGTCAAAAGACCAAGTTCTCTCAGTCTGTTGTCTAAACAAGATGATCAGCCTCTATCCTCGGTGTTAGAATGTGACCAATAAGTTGGTATAAAAATAAATAACCTAATCCTTTCATTTTATCTAATCTTATGGTGACTGTTGTTGGAAGAGGGTGAAAGTGGAATGGAGATTCAGTGTTTAAGAATTTATTAGTATTCATTCAAGATTATCCAACAGAAAGTGACAGCTATTTTATTAGATGAACTCCATGACTTTGTCTTCTAGAAAGGAGTAGAAGTTCAGTTTTACATGGTGTAGACAAAACATTCTGTACTCTCTGTGCTGAGTTTTTACCAATTAGTTAGAATTTATTGACTACTTACAGTGTGCCTGACCCCAAGCTAGTAAATGATGTGAATGCATTAGTGCACCAATCCTCAGGGATAATTGCTATTTCCCTCTCCTTAAATATAAAGATGAGGTTTAGAAGCTAAATACAATTTGCCTGAAATCATCAAGCCCTACATTCTGAGGTTCTCCAGAGTCTGTGCCTATAACCACCAAACCTCTAATTCCTAATTTAGTTTCCCAGGTAGCTGTGTACAAGGGAGGAAATCTCCAGAGCAGTGGAAACCAGTGTTCTACACTCTGGAAAGTTTTATGTTCCCTCTACAAATCAGTCGATTGGCATTCTGGTTTATAAATCTGTCTCATGTTAGTTTCTTTATGAGTCAGTGCCTAGGAGCTTGAGCAACACAGGCACAGCTGATTAAATGAAGTTTTTAGAACTGCTAAGGTGAGATCTAGGTCCTGTCCTGAACTTACCTCACCAAGGAACTGCCAACTCGAACAGGCCTGCTGGATAGAGCTGGTCAACCAGCCACTTGTCTTCTTTGATGCCACTTTAAATGTAGCATGATTCAATCACAGCTCACATAATACCAGACAATTCAGGGAAAAATTAGGATGATTATGTTGAAAGGAGCAGAATTTTAGGAGCTTTAAGAATATAGTGAAGGTGAATGCAGCCAGAAATTCTAAGTTAAGGATGGCCAATCTAATCAATTGGTGGTAGGGTGCCATTGCTGGACTTTGCATGGAAGATTCTGAGGCCACTTCTGGGTTTCATACTAGAAAAGGTCATGATTGATTAGCAATGTCTGCCATGATTACAAGAGGTGGGTATGGGGGTCATATGTCATATCCTTACCATCCCTTCTCTAAATGCTAGAATCTCAGTTGACATTGACAATTATGTTAAATTCAGTGTCCATTTACATTTGGGTAGAAAATAGCATTCTGAAAAATATTTACCAATCATAAATTACATGAAATCATTGCACTATGGGAAGATTCCTGCTGCTACATGTGCATCTTGTAATTACTTTTTCAGTACTTCTGTCCTCAAAGATTAGCTTCCACCTTGGCCTGGTTAAAAAAAAGAGAAAAAATTTTTTCAGTGTAAGAAATTGGAGGTATATTTGAAAACTGAATTTTCTGTTAACAGATGTAAGTGTTGCTTTTGAGACATGTCTGTTTATTAAACATAATCACAAAATCATAAGGTAAACATTAGAAAGGATAAAAAAAAAAACTTGGGTTTCACTTTAAATCTGTTAAAGATAAATGTATCTATTCCTGAAATTAAATACATAAGTACTATAAATCTCCCCCAAACTACAATTGAGCTGTCATTATTTGCATAGTGTAAAGTATACATAGAATTTTAAATATTTTTCATATAGGCTACTAAAATTAGTAACTAATGAGATTGGTAGATATGCTGTCAGTATACAAAAGAAAAAATGTATTCCTCTGTGCTAGCAACAATTAGAAAATGAAATTTTTAAATGCAATATCATCCAAAAGCATAAAATATGTAAGAATAGATCTAATGAAAGATGCATGACATTTCTACGCTGAAAACTGCAGGACATTACTAAAAGAATTTAAAGAAGATATTAATAAATGAAGGGCTCTACCATATTTATTGATTAAAAGAATATTTTTACTCCCAAATTGGTCCACAGGTTCAGTGCATTCTGAATCAAAATCTCAGCAGGGCTCTGTGTGTTTGAAAAGTTGTTAGTGAGGGCCACCTTGGAGAAAAAGAAAGCTGGAAGACTTGAGATTCATTATCAAGTTAGAGTAATTTTAAAAGTGCAGAGATGGCATGAAAACAAACAATTGACTGAAATCCAGAGAAGATCAGATAGACAGTGAACAGGCTTCCGACAATACCACCTTTATTCTGCAATGAGAAAAAGATGGCTTTACAACGAGCAGTGCTGAGTCAGGCAGGTTTCCACCTGGGTTCTTCTCCTGTATACCCTTCACAAAAATCAACTGCCAATGTGAAGAGAAAAGCAATAATCCTTTAGAAGCTAACCTAGGAAAATACTTTCATCACATTGGGAAAAGAACGATTTGCTCCAAAGGATGTTAAAAGCACTAGCTATGAGAAAAAGATCAAAAAATTAGACAATATTAAAAGTTAAAACTTCTACTTGTTGAAAAATACTAAGGGAATGAAAGGCAAACTGCAGAGTGGGAAAGATATTTGTGTGCACGTATCTAATATAGGATGTATACCCAGAATGTATTTTGTTCTACTCATATAAATCAATAGAAAAAGGCAATTCAGGCCTGAGGTTGTGGTTCAGTGGCAGAGCACTTGCCTAGCATGTGTGAAGCACTAGGTTCGATCCCCAGCACCACAAAAAAGATAAATAAAGATATTGTGTCCATCTACAACTAAAAAAAAAGTTTTTTGTTTTTTGTTTTTTGTTTTTTTTTTTTAAAGAAAAGAAAAGGGCGATTCAATAGAAATATGGACAAAAAGACTAACAGGCACCTCACAAACAAGAAGATGAAATGGCCAATATGAGAACTCAATGGCTTATTCACCAAGGAAATACAAATTAAAACTAGATGAGCCAGGCTCCGTGATGCAAGCCTGTTGATCCCAGGGGCGCAGGAGGCTGAGGCAGGAGGATTGGGAGTTCAAAGCCAGCCTCACTAAAACAAGGTGCTAAGCAACTCAGTGAGACCCTTTCTCTAAATTAAAAAAATAATAATAATAAATAGGTCTGGGGAGGTGGCTCAGTGGTGAAAAGCCCCTGAGTTTTGCCCCTGCCTCTGCAAAAAAAAAAAAAAAAAAAAAAAAAAAAAACTGTAATCACAGTTTGTAATCACAGTTGTGAGGTTGTGGAACAACTAGAACTCTCACATACTCTCCTAGCAGGCAAATTCGTATAATGTTGAAACTATTTGGCATTGTCTACTAAAACTGAGAACATACAAACCCTATGATGCAGCCAGTTTCACGCAAATATATAAAAAAATATAAATGTGTATATGTGGTGTACCAGAAGACGTACAATGATGTTCACAGAAGCATTATTTGTAATAATAGCAAAAGACTGGAAACAGCACATATACTCATCAACGATAAAATATACAAATATAGAATATTCACATAAGGCAATGGAGAAGAAATGTGTGTATGCTCTACACAGCAATATGGATGAATCTCCCAAGCACACAACTGAGAAAAAAAATATATATATAGAAGAGCATAAAAGCATATACAATATGATTTGCACAATTCCATTTATAGAAATTCAAAATCAAAATTCATTGTAGTAAGTCAAAAGAGCAGTTGTCTTTGGGTGGAATGGAGAGCTATCTGGGTTGTTCAAAATGTTCTATATTTTCATTTGGATGTGCATTAGAACGATGTCTTCACATCTTTTAAAAAAGTTAACCTATAGTGATAGAAGTCAGAATTGTGGGACAGGTGAATATGAAGGAGCACAGGTGCTTTTGTGAGCTGCTGGTGCTACACATCTTGATGTAGGTGGTAGGGACTTGGACACATTCCCTCCATACATTCATCAAGCTGCTCACTAAGGGTTTCTCCACCTTTTGGTGTGGATTGATTTATTCATTTTTCTTATTTCAAAAACTTTTTCTTAAAATTTTTCTGTAAGTTAGGGAGACATGAAATTAAAGTTCTAAATTATATGAACTGACTATCTTCATTAGTGATAATCAGGGAATAAAACATGAAATGGGTATGTGATGCAGGTCAGGTACTTTTCTAAGCACTTTGATGGGTGTTCTCATTTTATTCTCATGTGTCCCATGAAAATTGTGCTTACTGTCAGGCACAGTGGCACATATTCCTATAATCCCAGGGGCTCCATAGGCTGAGGCAGGAGGATCCCAAGTTCAAAGCAAGTCTCAGCAACTTAGCAAGGCCTTAAACAACTTAGAAAGACCCTGTCTCTATAAAAAAAAAATTGAAGGTCTAGGGATGTGGCTCAATGGATAAGTGCCCCTGGGTTCTATCTTTAGTATGAAAAGAAAAAAAAGAAAGAAAAGGAAAATTTATCTTACTCTAACCCCACTCCACCCCCATTTTACAGATGAAGGATCTGAGACCTGCCAAGTTCAAGGGTCTTGCCCAAGCTTTAACAGCTAGTAAGTCGTAGATCTGGGATTTCAGGGTAGTCTGTCAAATGGGAAAATTGAATTCAAATAACATTTCTTTTTAAAAGAAAAAGAAAAAAAGGATAGGGTGTGTGTCCTTAATATCCGGTCACATATGCACTCAGGAAGCTACTCGCCATCCACCTGCCCAGCCGGTTCCCCTTAGCCTCTCAGCCCAACAGAAGGATGGTGTGAATTGCCTTTTCCTTCACCCGTCAGCCTCTAAGGCTGAGGAGGGGCTGGTTTGTTTGCCTTGGATCTCAGGGAAATACTGTGGCCAGCACTCACTGGATTTCCTGTAACTGGAAAAGAGTGATGTAATGGCATTCGACAAGTGTGGAAAACAGCCCTCACCGCGAGTAGTGCATGAAACCGCCCTGTGTCATGGCTGTCCTCAGACAGGCCCTTGACCTGCCCGTTCCGCCATGCACCTCTGGCGCACACATCCCTTCATACTCCTCTCGGAGCCCCAGAGACTGCTCTCTTCTAAGAACTCTTCTAGGAACTAACTTTAGTTCATTCTAGAGCACTGCCTTTCCCTGAAAACAGAGGGTGGTCTATCAGCTACTAACATTTCCTGGTCTGAGCTGGAAAGTAAGAAGGGACATTTTGTTGAAAGTCCTGCAGAGATTTTTCAGAGATCTCATGGTGAGTGACTGGTTCCTGCCATTTCTTTAAGACTGTAAGTAAATCCAAGTAGGTAGGAGGCAGTGAGGTCCAGGAGATTGGGGCGCACTCTTGTGTTTGCAGATTAGGAGCCTCTTTCTACACACATAGCAAAGCAGGGGCCAGAGTCAAGAAGGAGCCTTCAACTCCTTCAGAAAGGCAAGTGTGGCACTTGAGCAGCAGGAGACACAACACAACAAACGAGGAGGCCTGGAGCTCCGTGGTCAGTTCCTGACCTGGCTGAACAGTTCCTTGTGTGTATTCTGACTCTTCCCACCAAGAAGGACTCACGCGCCTAGTACAAGGCCTACCAACATCTCTAGAAAAATCACCAGGACCAAAAGATTCTCCTCAGCCAGAAATTTTCCACTGGATTCCTCTGTATTCACCCCACAATGACCCTTTCTCTTCGCTTAACCACTCAGCCATGTTTTATTCGCCATTCATTGGTTCACTCACATTCATTTAACACATGCTTATTGGGTATCTCCTGTGTGCTCTGAAAAATCCCCTGTGAACAAGAGACATTCATCTTCTCTTTCCCAGGTCACACAGTTAAGTGTTCCTAATTCAATTTCTAAATGTAATTACATCCAGATAGCATTTATGGAATGCCTGCTATGTGCTGGGCACCGTTGTAACCCTTTTACAAGTATTAGTTCATTAATCCTGACAATACTGCAGGAAGATTTCTATTTTATATAGGTCAGGAAACTGAGGCAGGAAAGCTAAAAAGTAATTTCCCTTTGGCTCCATAGCTAGAAAGTGACACAGCCAGGATTTAAACCAGCAAGTCCTGCTCATGGTCCATGCTCTTAACCACTTAATATGCCTATGTAGAGGAATAGGGGAAAAGCTCTGAAATTCTATAAACCAATGTCAAACAAAGTTAGGTTGTTATTTGGAGGTAGAAAGAGTAGAGTGATTATGATTTTTTTATTTTTTTTTATTTAGCTTTTAATTTTTTACAGACTGCATATTGATTCATTGTACACAAATGGGGTACATCATTTCGTTTCTGTGGTTGTGCATGATGTAGATTCATACCATTCATGTAGTCATACATGTATGTAGGGTAATGATGTCAATCTCATCCCACCATTTTTCATACCCCTTCCCTCTCACTTCCTTCTACATATTCTGAAGTTCCCCTATTATTCTCTCATTCCCCACCCCCCTCCCCCATTATATATCATTCTCCACTTATCAGGGAAAACATTCGGCCTTTGGTTTTTTGGGTTTGGCTTATTTCACTTAGCATGATATAATATTCTTTTTTTTAAAATACTTTTATTTTGTGTATTTATTTTTATGTGGTACTGAGGATCAAACCGACTGCCTCACACATGCCAGGCAAGTGCTCTACCACTGAGCCACGACCCCAGTCCCTTTATTATTTTTTATTACATATTCTGTATTCTTGCTCTCTCTCTCTCTCTCTCTCTCTCTCTCTCTCTCTCTCTCTCTCTCTCTTTCTTCCTCTCTCAATTCTATCCTACATTTATGATCAGAAAAAGTGGATAAGGAAGCATGTGCAGAGCAGGTTTGCAGGAGTGAGGCAGCTGAAGGGCACCAAGGGTTAAGGCTGGGTAGAGACATCTCTCCCTCAGAAAGTGCCATATGAGAGGGAGGTAAGTCTCCTGCCCAGGAGTGCTTCAGCTTCTCTGCCCTGCCAGAAGCATTTGATGACTTGCCTGGTATTCACGAATAGGAAGATTCTAAAGTAGGTAGGATTTTTAGTGGCCGTGCTGGCCTCATGAGAACAATGTGTGCCCAGGGAACAAACACGTTGCATAACCACCAGCTCTGAGAAGGTTAACTGCACAAAAATACCTGCTGCAGAGCAAGGCTCGGTGTCAGCTCAGTTGCTGAGACAGGCTGCCAGTGACCCAGGCTGTAGAAGCCTCAACAGCCATTACCCTGCTGTGGAGTAAACAATTATGTTATTCTTACTTCAGTGACATTCTCTTATTCCATGTCAGTAAGTTTACTGACAGCAAGAGAGGATGAGTGCTGTTTTATTCACTCAAAGGCAAGGGCACCTAATTAAACAATTCATTCTGTGACAGATATTATGCCCCTTAGGTCTTTTCACCAAACGAACAAATGAGGTAAAATATGACTATTCCCATTTTGCAGATGAGAAAATTGAAGCTTGGCGAGAGCAACTAACTTGTCAAATAGCAGTTTTCTAGTAAATGGTCTGAAAATCAAAAGGAAACCAACCTTTAAAAAGATAGACCAAACTTAAGGGGGAAAAAATTAAAAAACATTGGTACAAAAGAAATGCATCTTCAACTCCTCCACTGAAGATTCTGAAAATGAAGGAACTGAGGAGGGCACCCATTCTTTGGAAAATTCATTTGCTTTTAGTAAAGTAGATCTGATACCTTATTTGTTCAACTAATGATATTTTTAAACCAAATTAATACTTTTCATGGTCTGATGTGGGTAGGTTATGTTTATAAGTTGTATTTTATCCTAAGTGTAACGGGAAGTCATTGAAAGGTTTTTGGCAGAGACTGACCTGGCCTGATTTGTGTTTGAAGTTCACACTGGGTGCCGAGGGGATAATGGATTGTCTGTCTTCCCAGCGAGACAGGAGACACCATTCTTATTTGCTATTTATTCACTTATACCTGTCTGTGCCCACTGGAGCGTCAGTTCTGTGGAGTAGGGACCTCATCTATTTTTGTCACTGCTGTGTCACTAGCAGCTGGAAGAGCTCCTGGCCCAGAGCAGGTCTCCAATAAATATTTGTCGAATGAATGAATGAATGAAAATTAAGAAAACAAAGGGAGGGAGGTGGGAATCACACAAATGAACATGACGGTAAGTGCGGAGGGCAAAAGAGCATTGAGTGCAGGAAACGCACCTGAGGAGGGTCTGAAAGGGGGCACCAAGGGGTGGGGCTGTGAGGTAACGGTGACAGGAAGTGAATGCAGGTCCACCCACGGGACCCGCTGACCTGCTGACCTACTGGACATGGCAGCTGAAGGAAGGCATTCAGTGTTACGGTGAGCTTCAGTCCTTCAGCCCTCCCATGGACACGTCAGTTCAAGACGAGTGACTGAGTGGCTGTTTTCCAAGTTGTTTATTTATTAGTTATTGGTATAGAAAAGCTGCCAAATGGCAAGCATGATTTTCCAAATAATGAGTGTCCATCATTGCAAATAGGAAGATAAAAGGGGCTATTTTTCGAACATCTCTGAGACAGTTGGTAGCAGTCTCTCTGCGATGCTTGCATCACTACTTCCTCCCTTCATCTCCTGATGTTTCTGTGAGGTTTCCATGGCCAGGTTTCCATGACATCACAGCAGTCCATTTCATCCATTCTGTCAAAAAAAACCACAATAACTGGCTGGGGTGGGGAGTGCTTTTCCTGCTCCTGAACAAATGCATCCACTCTCCACAACCCAACACGCGCGCGTGCACACACACACACACACACACACACACACACACAAAGCCACCTCTGCTCCTAACACTGATCTGAGTACACAGGCATTTACAATTATCAGCTGACTTGTCCAGTTGGGTTAAGCAGCTTTCCTATTTAATGGGATTGTGTGACCCATCTGATTAATATTCATAAAGAGCATTTTCAGCGTTAAGGGCTCTTCCATTCTGGACTCTCAAAGTGATTTCCTTCCGATTAGTTGCTAAATAATAGACACTATTATTTTACAAATTAGGAATAAAATTCCTTTTATCTTATTGTTCTCAAAGATCTGCTGTCATTTTACTGTCCTGAGGAGACTGTTTTCAGACATGTATATGAAGCATATGTTTTCCTTTTTCCTTCATTCTCCCTGTTCAGAATTTGATGGCCTGCCAGCGCCCTGCAATGGGTCTTATTTGGGATGTTCATTGCTGTGACATGGATGCTTGGGCTGAACTCACAAAGGGTTCATTTACAAGTTTTGGAAAGTCTTCACTCTCTAGATCCTTCTGTGGCACAGTGGGCTATTGAATCCCTGCCATGGTGACTGGTAGATGCGTGTCGCTATCAACATTCTCAAGCCATAAAGCTATGATGACTGAATAAATGGCAGAAGCACCCTCCTTTGACTATAGCATATTGACTTTGTGAAGTGAGTGCATCTGCAGAAGGTGGTCAACTCATGAAAACAATTGACATGCTGTGGTGTCTTCTTAGGCTAAATGTTCCTGCAAGGCAGAAGCCACACAAAACACATCTTAATCATCGGAACTCTTTATGAGTCAGATAACAGGGTGAGCATGCAATGGTTTCTCTTATACCAAAGATCTTTTGGAGATCCAGAAATGCCCACATGAATTGTCATTGTTCTAACTCAGTGCATAACACATCCAGTATCTATCATTTTTCCCATTTGTCCCCATAGATGTGGACTTCCAGCAACTTTAAAAGCACTACAGAGACCCAAATCAGGCACTGAGCTGGGCAGCCTTTTGTGTCCAGCTGGGAATTTTGTAGCCATTTTCCTGATGTCTGCAGGATGGTCATGTATGTTTATGTAAGTGTCTCATTTTTTGTAAAGAGTTCAGTAAAGGAACTCTGTGATAAATAGTTGACAAAAATAAATGAATGTTTCATTGTTTTTAAATCTCTTTGGAAGTTGTTTTGCAATGGTTGTACATAGGATCCTGCACAAGAATGTGGGATGATTTTAATGGACTTGTATTTAAAATATTAAAATTTCCCTCAATGACTTTTGAACATGTTTGTTTGTTGTAGTGTTTCAGGGATAAGAAAAGTGGATCATATCTAATCATGCTTAGGATTCTTCAAAGTTGCCCCATATTTTTGCATTGGCTTCCAAAGCCCTGAATATTTGGAGCCCTCCTTTTTCTAGTTTCAACCTTAATCATTGAACCCTCTTTCTCTGTGGTCAGCTAAATGTCATTTTTTCGATTCCTTGACACTTCTTCCCTCCCACCCCAGCACCTTTACATATATAGTTACCAGTGCTGGACAAGTCACAACACATGTGCATGTTCTCACACACACACACACACACACACACACACACACACTCACCACATACACATAGCCCCCCACATACCTACCATACATACACAAGTCCACACATACACACTCACCACCACTGTACTCATCAGTCACACACCCACTTCTACCAGATAACCCTTGGTCATCCTTCTGATGTCAACTCAAGCACCAGTTTTGCAGGAAAGTCTACCCTAACCCTTCCAGGTTAGATCAGGCTTTCATCTTTTACATTCTTACAGACACTACTCTTTTCCTTCAGAGCATTTGACTTAGTTAGCAACTACATAATTATTTGGATAATGCTTTATTTAATGGCAGCCTCTACCCTAGAGTTCGTAAACCCTCTGAGAACAGAGCCTGGGTCTATTTTTACTCACCATTGTATCTTTAGCCTTGTACATAGAGCCTGGCGTAGGGCTGGTGTGTAGTAAATATTGGCTTAATGGATGAACCAATGCAATGCATGAATGAAGTTATAACAGAACATCTGTGTGAATGTGTCTGCACATGTCTGTGTGTGTCTTTCGGGGAATGGGAATGTCCCTGATGGAACTCAAAGAGGATATTTTCAGTTTCCTTTAGTTCTGATTGTTCCGAAACACAGAGAGTAGAAATGACAGTATTCTTCATATGAATCAATTTCTTTGCTAATTCTGCTTAAGAAATCAACATTCATTCAGTTGCATAAACACTATGAATGATTCATCTGCCTCTAGTTAACATTCAAGGAAGAAAATTTACTTATACAACTTACAAATATCATATAAATACCATGTCTTGTTAACTATGTGCCTGTGTTCATTTCAGCTTAATCACAGAAACAGCAAATACTCCTCTCTAACACCATTAACAACCTCCTAATGTGCCAGAGATAAATTACTCAATAAACAAATATTTAAATTACGTTAGCAGTGACCAATTGAGGGTTACGTTACACACCCTGGTTGTCCAGTGGCAATGCCTTCATTTTCCCTTTGCCACTCCACCTCCCCTACCATGAAAGAGCCTGTGGAATTTGGGACCATTCCAAATAGATAGGATGAAGAGCACAAATACGCACACTGCAGCTTAAGGAGAAATGATATGGGAAGGCCCCGTCACCCACGACTGACTGGTACAATACAGCTGGGAATGCTTTTTTGATCATGTACCAGATAATTCAAATAGTTGCAGAATGGAGAAAGGTTGATAAAAAGCACATGGGGAATCAGAGAGCTTAAAATAGTCAAGATTGCATACCAAGGCCAGATTTCAGCTCTAGCTACCAGTGGTTCTTGCCCATCCAAAAGCTGGCTTATAGAGAAATGGTCAAGGCATAATTCTGCCAATAAATTTATATTTGAATGGAGAAACTAAGAGAGTTAAGAATTACCTTATATTTTGGCTTCCAAGGATGTACTTCTAGACTTGCTTACAGGGTCCAACCATCCATGGAATCACGGAATTACACTCTGTGGTTCGTGAGCAAAGACCTCTCACAGGACACATTCTCTGAGGACTGTGTTGGTGACTTCTAGGGCAGTAGGCATCAAGTGGTCATCATACAGTCCTGCACTGTTGCTTCCATTGTCTTTTAAAATCTTGGAAAAACTCATTATTTAAAACCTGAATTAATTTGCATGAATTTGCCATTATAGGAATTATTCTCCTAAATTCATTATTTAAGATATTTTTAAAAACAAAAGTAATAGATCCCTCTTGATGTATATATCATTATCTGCATATCAATATGTACACATCTATATAAATACACATATTGAGATAGCTATATGAAGTAGTATAGATATTTACAAATTAAAATTTTAAGTCCCTCATTTTCTCCTTCCCCTGCTGCAAATTATTTCCTTTTCTCCAGAGATATTCAGTGCTAATAATTTGACATATTTACTTTTATTTTTACACAGATAGGATTCTACCACATATACTGTTCTGCAACCTATTTTGGTTTTCCTAAGATATATCCCAAATGTACCATTGAGGAAACTGGGTGAGGTGTATATGAGATTTTCTGCACTCTTTTATTAGATGTCTAATGAGTCTATGTGTATTTAAAAATAAAATGCTTTTTTAAAACAATAAACTTTCCACTTGAAAACTATATCTTAGTCTAGGCACCACTTTAGTACATTACAACTACCTCATTCTATAGAACAATTTATTGTTAGGATATGTGATAATTCTTTTAACCAGTCTCCTATTGATAGAAGCTAGCTGTTCTCCAGTTTTCTTTGAACTATTACAATAATGATACCATGGACAATCTCATACTTTTGCCTCCAGATGTGATATAATTTGACTGAGGCTGAGCTCCTCTCCCACTTCCATTATCCTTAGTGTCAGGTAAATGTCTAAACTTTACAATCTCAGGCAATTGTGTCAGGAAAGTTTTAATATTAGTGCATTTACATTTTTGCAAGAAACATCTAGTCAGAACAGACATAAGCACGTTACTGAGAGGTTTGTGTCTACTCCTCCAAAGCTGCCTCAGCTGCCCAGCCTTCCCTGCCCCTGGCAGATGCACATGCTCACCAGATCCTTTCCATGTGCTCAGAAGAGTGTTTAGGAGGCTCGCATGACTGAGCAGCCTTCAACCTTGACACAATCAAACAAACAAAACCATCTGCAAGTTCAACGAAGAGGAGAGAAGGAGCTTCCCCAAGCTAGTTGGAAACATAAGCCAAGAAATAATGAACTTCTAAAAACAATTGCTTAAAACTGTGCAGTAGCCAGACCTTCTAAATTTGGCACCTCTTCCTATTTGACAACCAGTGACAGGTTTCATCAGAATTCAAAGTTTTATCCGAGGATGAAGCCAGGCTTGTTTTGAATGTTAAATTTTGTCATTATAACATCCATTTTTACATTTATCAATGTGATAAATTTAGGTGTTCTGACTGTGTGCAGGATTGTGTGACATAAGTAGTGGGTTACAAGATAAATATAACAACTTCTGCACCCCTCAAAAAAACACTCTGTCTAGACCAGCACTCTTTAGCATTTTGTAGCCATGAGCCCCTTTGAGAATTTAATAAAAACTGAGGAACTAAAGAAATATGCTTGCATGTTGTTTTAGTCACCTTTTTCACTGCTGTGACTAAATGATCTGACCAGCACAATTATAGAGGAGGAAAGGGTTTTCTGAGGGCTCACGGTTTCAGAGGAGTTAGTTCATAGACAAATAGACAGCAGGCTCCATTCCTCAGGGCTGCAGGTGAGGCAGAACGTCATAGTGGAAAAGCATGGCAGAGGGAAGCAGCTCACATCATCGGGAAGCAGAGAGAGAAAGAGATTCCACTGTCCAGATACAAAATGTATACCCCATAGCCACGCCCCCAGTGAACCACTCTCTCCAGCCACATCCCACCCACTTTCAGTCACCACTCAGTTAATCTCATCAAGGATTAAATCACTGATTAGGTTAAGACTCTCACAACTCAATCATTTCTTCTCTGAGCCTTCTTGCAGTATCTTACACAAGAGCTTTTGGGGGACACCTCACATTCAACCCATAACACATGTATACACCCAAAACTTTACCAATGATCTTAGAGTACCCCAAATTTGGAAAACAAAACTCCTCATCCATGAACCTAGGTTTAGACTCACTATTACAAGTGCAAAATGGGCAACTAGAAAAAGAAGAGAATTCTCCACTTGGGAAGAATGCAGTCCTGCCGTGTGGGCTTCAGCTTGACCTGTTTTCTCAAGTAGACATCTTCCTGTAATGAACCCACTCCATTTCTGTCAGATGAGACAGTAAGCTCAGAGAGACAGCATGGCTGGCCCAAGGCCACTTAGCTAAAAGCTCACAGGACCCTGACTTCAACCCAGGCCCATGACATGTTCTCTGTTTTTCCAAAAGGAGTAGATGGCTAACATGAAAGGCCAATAGCAAGGTTTTTAAAAAATCCTAGTGTCCGTCAAACAGAGATAAAAAGTTCCATCAGGTCATAAAGTTTTCCATATGGGTATTTTTTGGATTTTCTCTCTTTCTCCCCCAGATCCGTTTATACAATGAATTTCACTATTACATATTCCTTGGTGCTTAGCAAAGAGCCTGGCACATAGTCAGCACTCAGTATCTCTTGGGTGAATGAAAGTTTATTACACAGAGAGGCTAGAGAGATTAGCTTCCACTAAATGTGTTCTTCAGGTCGCATTTTGCCCTCAAAGATTATCTCTGGGACATGAAAAGTGTCCTCAGTTCTTTGACATGTTTCTCTTTGTTTCTCCTAAAATTCTCCCCACCTTCCCCAACACACACACACAAACTTTTTTTAAGTGTCTGATATGTGATAAGTAGAACCAAGCTGAATTGAGTCTAGTTTAAACATCTAACACTAAGCTGCCTTTCTCTTCACAAAATAAAAAAATTTTCCATCTTATATTCCAAAATAGAAGAAGCATTAACCAATAATTCAATTATTTAAATTA
This sequence comes from Sciurus carolinensis, assembly GCF_902686445.1. Lineage (NCBI taxonomy): Eukaryota > Metazoa > Chordata > Mammalia > Rodentia > Sciuridae > Sciurus > Sciurus carolinensis. The sequence continues at coordinate 101,724,759 of NC_062218.1, read as the reverse complement.
GTTACAGAGTTTTGTTTTTTTTTTTTTTAAAGCTAAACACTTATTGAGAAAAAGAAAAGAAAAAGAAAAAGCCAAACTGTAACTTACCAACAACCCAAGCCAAATAACAACTTTGGAAAGCAATGTGGTCACAAAAGCAATAAATGAATGGCTTAGCCCTTCTTATGTCTTAGAAATTGGACCCACCGTTGCCAAGGAGTAAAGAAATGAGTCTGTATTTCATTTAACTGCTCTGAATTCCTTGAGGGTAGGATCTATTTCTGATCCATATTTGCATTCTAGAGGATTGTCTGACACACAGTGAATGCTCAGTAAGTTTTTATTAAATTAAATTAGATTTTTGCAAAATTTGTACATATCTGTAATATACATCTATATGCATACATATTGTATAAATATACCAGGTAGGTGAATATCCTAAAAGAACAAGCTGTGTTTCATATCTTCTCATATGCAAACTGTAAAGAACCCATAGTCCTTATTTGTATATGACCACAGCTACTTGATTGGGTTACAGAATTCTATCTGGTAGGGGGCTGGACATGTAGCTCAGTGGTAGAGCACTTGCCTGGCATGTTCCTACTCTGGTTAAAGCCACCCTGCATAGTACCAATTCTTTCTAATCCTGCCTCTGACTTATTTTCCTAAATGCAAAGATAAAATTATCCACTATGGTATGCAGCTAACATAAATTTTATGCTCAAGCCAAGACAGGAGACAGTATCACTCAGCCTTGGCTAGGAACTTTCACCCTATCACACAGCCCACCTGCTCAGCCCAGTGGCCCTCTAATGCTCCATGCTGAGCTGAATATGGCTCTACACTGCAGGCTGTTACCCCACCTGTATGGCTTCTTCCCGCCAAGTATTTTAGGCATGGGAGACAAGGGCTGACAAAGGCAGCAGGTGGAAGAGCTGGACTTACACAAAGAAGCAAAGGGAGGGTAAAACATGAGGCTGAAACACCTGCTTTATGGAGCCTCAGTGTGTTTTCAAGGCAATGGTTGACAAGACAGAGGACAAAGACGAGCAATCTCTAGGTGACTAGAGATTAATGGAAGTTAGATAACACTACCAAGAGTGTAGGGAATGTCACAGTGGCTGGGAGGATAACTGGTAGTTGGAAGCAACTATGGCCCAAAGTAATGCAGGACTCAGAGGGATCAAAGGAGCCAGGAGAGCAATCATGAGAGCACATCCCAGGATCACGCTTCAACTGCTCCTTGGTGAGCTAGTTCAGTTAGAATTTTCAGGAATATGTGGCTTGCTTGTTATATGAATTTCTTAGATTTCTTACAACTTAGAAGCAACTATTTCTAAAAAAAAAATATTTTTTAGATGTTGATAGACATTTATTTTATTCATTTATTCAGATGTGGTGTTGAGGATCAAAACCCATGCCTCACATATGCTAGGACAGCCCTCCACCACCGAGCCACAACGTCAGCCCCAACTTAGGAGCATCTTAGCATCCTATTCCAGGAACAAGATAACCCTGGAAAAGTTCCCCTGCTACCTTCTTTTCCAAATTACCTTTGCAACAAGAGAAGATGAAATGGGCAGAACACTTGGCACCATGTAACACTCAATCCACAATAATTCTCCTTTCTCTAAATTCACCTCTCTCCATCTGGGGAGTGAATCATCAGTGCTCTCAAAAAGGGGACCAGGTCAAACCCACTTCTCTTCCATGTGCTCTCTGGACCTGCACTGGCTGGGCTGAAATGTGGTCTCTTCACCAGCACCTAATGTAGTATCCCAACACTTAATAAACATTTAGCACTATCAAATGTACTTTCAGGAAACAGCTTGGAAATGAGTTGCCTCGTTTTTAAGCAGCTGCTTGAGAATTGTGCATTTTGCAAAAGCTAAACGGACTCGTTAGTAAAAATAAATGATTCCATGTGTTACACGATATTCTTTTAGTGTTCATTTCAAAGCTGCATGCCCCAGAAAATAACTCCCTTAATAAGAGGGAATGACTCCTTTTTTTTTTTTTTTTGTTAAAATGACAGTGAAATCCATCTGTACATTCCACAAAGTCTGATCACCTTTCATGTGCTCAGCACTGTCTTGAGCACTGAGATTGCAGCCATGAATGAAGCAGATGAACTTTCATGGTGGTTGCATTTTGGAAAACAAAAGTAAAAGCACAAATAAATATGTGTCAGATGCCATAAAGAAGAAAGTAGAGAAGAGAATGAAGAATGGATAAGGAATGTGTTTTTATAAAGAACACATGACATCTCAGAAGAGGTGACACTCAAGAGACCAAAATGAAGTAAGACTGCAAAATTAATATACAATATGCAATATGGTTATAGGAATAACCAGAGGGAGTTCCAGGTAGATGGGAAGGTAACCACAAAGGCCCTGAGGCTTGAGCATGTATATTTGGCCACAGTCAAGGAACAGTGGCAAGGAGGCCAATATGTTTGGATCAAAGAGAAGGAAAGTGTGAAAAGATGTTGGAGAGGTAGCAGGAAGTTAGAGTTTGCCAGGCTTGATAAGCCATGATGAGAATTTTGGATGTCATTCTGAATGTGATGGAAACTTATTGTTAAATTTTGAGTAAGGCATGACCACATGAAACTTAAGATCAGACACCCCAAACAACATCAGAGACTTCTGTTCTGAGTCAAAGGTGGACTGGATGTTTAGAGAGTCCCCGTCCCCAGTTTGGCACACCTGTAAGTGCTAGACTCAGACATACAAATGCATGCATGTTGAGCTGGCAGAAGAATAAAGGAATTCCTTGGAGGTTGAAAATATAAGTTCAGCAGGGTAAGCAAGCAGGGAAGAAGTGTTTGCCATGGGATTGTCTGCAAATTCCTGCTGACTTAGAATCTGAATTTTAAAAGTCCTTTCCTCTAGGAAATAGAGGGCAAATCATGAGATCTAAGCTGGGTAGGTCAACAGATAAGTGACTATTCATAAAATCATGGCACTTATAATTGAAAAGAACTATCCAACAAAGGGAGACTGTGGAAAGAAATGCCTGATGGATTAAGGCCTTAGATGTGTGTTTAAAAAAGAGAAAGAGAGAGAGAGTCTCTCTAAGACTTTCTAGGTATATGGTATAATACTACAATAACAAAAATTCGGAGACATAGTTCATAAGACTTTTGTGAAGAATAAAAGAAGGGAAAGAAATTCAAAGTGCTGAGGGAAGTTCCCCTAGAAGCCTAATTAAGCCAATATAAATCCTCTCTCATCCTTTTCTCTCTCTCTTTCTCTCTTTCTCTCTCTCTATATATATTTATATAGAGATAGATAGATAGATAATAGATAAATATATTTGCCAAAGTCATGATGTTCCCATCAAAAGTCAATCAATAAACATAAGAGAAAATAACCCACTGTGAATGAGAGATGAGAAAACTACAAACTATGTACTATCTATAGAATCAGACGAAAAGTCTACTATGTATCAGGTACAGAACTAAAAATGTTTCAAAAAGGAAAATATGGCACTGAAATTATAACAAAGGAATAAGAAACTACCAAACATTGTTGAGCAGTTATGAAAAAGAACAAAACAAAATTCATAGAAATAAAAATTGAAATTAGAAATTCAGTGGAGAAAGTAAAAAGCAGATTAGATACAACTAAAGAGAAAATTAGTGAGCAGGAAGATAGAATCGAATAATATCTCCAGGATGAATCAAAAGAGAAAAAGAAAAGAAATTAAAAGTGAGGGTAAGACACAGAAGAAACAGCGATAAAATCTCATACACATTTCATTAGAATTATAGAGGGAGGTCATAAAGAGTGTGGGAGAAAAGAAATATGTAAAGAGGAAAAGGGAATTTTCCAGAATTAATGACATAAATACTCAAATTCAGAATTCCCAAACATGATTTAAGAGGAAGAGGAGAGAGGATGAGAAAAAAAAAGAAACAAATGAAAATTAAGATACCATGCTTAGACATATAGTAATACTGCACAACTGAGAACAAGGAGAAAATGTTTTTGTGAAACATTTGTGAGAAAAATTTATGAAGTCATAAAAGTCAGGATACACTAAAAATCTTTAACAACAAAAACATATTTACCACTGCTGCTAAGGAAGCTGTTAATGGAAAGTAGTATTTATATTAGAAAAATAAGAAAGGCTATAGTTTATCTAGCTAAGTATCTATTTTGGCTGCTAAGGAAATAAAAGTAAGTATAGCAGAAAGAAAAAATAAAGACAAGGCTTATTTTTTCAAAGAAAATATACAAATGGCCAATGGGCACATGAAAAAATGGTTCAGTATCACTAATCATTGTGGTAAGGCAAGTTAAAACCATCATGAGACATCACCTCAGATCTATTATCAAAAAGGCAAGAGGTACCCAGTGGTGACAAGGATATGTACACTGTTGGTGAAAATAGAAGTTGGTGCAGGCATTATGGAAAACAGTATGGAGATTCCCTTTAAAAATTAAAACTAGAACTACTGTATTATCTAGCAATCCCACATCTGGGTATATATCTGAAGGAAATGAAATCAGTATCCTGAAGCGATATCTGCATGTCTGTATTCATAGCAACAGCCTTCACAATAGCCAAGATGTGTAAACAACTGAAGTGTACATCAATGAATGAATAGGTTAAAAATGTAACATGTGTGCTACAAATATAATGGAATGTTATTTGGTCATTAAAAAGAAGGAAACTCTGTCATTTGCAATGACATGGATGAAGTCTGAGGGCATTAAGTTAAGTGAAATAATCCAGACAAAGAAAGACAAATGCTGTACAGTATCACGTACACATGGAATTTTTTTTTAAGTCAGATTCATAAAAATGGAGTAGAATGATGGTTACCAGGGCCTGGGAGGTTGGGGTAATGCGGAAACTTAGACAAAGGGTATAAACTTTTAGTTACAAAATAAAAAAGAAAATCTCTGAAGATCTAATGTACAGCATGATACTATAGTTAATACTATTATGTTGTATACTTGAAATTTGCTGAGAAAAGATAATAAGTGTTCTCACCAAAAAAAAAAAAAAATGATGGTAATAACTGCAAGGTGAAGGTTGTGTTAACTTGAGTACAGTAACAATTTCACAACATATACATGTGTCAAGCAGCACATTTTATATATTATTTTATTTGTCAATTATCCCTTGATAAAGCTGAAAAAAGTAGAAACCAATTAAACAAATATTCATTAAAAATGATTGCCAAAACCAAAAGTTGACTCTTTGAAAAGATTAATAAAATTTATAATATAATACATAATTGGCAAGATTGGCCAAGGTTCAAATGGCAAATACAAATAAATAATATTAGAAATGCAGAAGGGAGCATAATTAATCTATGGTACAGACATTAAAAAGATAAGAGTCTGACAAAAGATTCACATCCAGAACATACGAGAACCCTTATAATTCAATAAGAAAGCAATCCAACAAAAATTTAATTGGGCATATGTGTAAACAATGGGCACATGCTTTGAACATACACTTCACAAAAAAGATACATGAGTAAGTACAGAACACAATACCCAGTATCATTGATCAGTGAAACCACAATGAGATTTGCCTACAGATATATCAGACCATCTTCAACTCTTAAAATTATAGGGGAAAAAATCTGATGATATTAAGTGGTGACAAGGATGTAAAGGAATTGGGACTCTCATGTATCAGTGATGGAAACAGAAAATGAGACAGCCACTTTGGAGAACAGTTTGGCAAGTTTTCAAAATGTTAAACATACACTTTCTACATGACCCAGGAATTCCACTCCTCATTATCTACCCAAGGAAATGAAAGGCATATTCACACAAAGACACAGTGTTCATAGTAGTCTTTATATATAAAATTTGGAAAGAACCCAAGTTTCCATCAACTAGAGTTGAACAATCCAAAATGATCTATCCATACAGTGGAAAACTTCTCCACCATAACGAAACACAAAATATTGATATTCACAGCGACGTGGATGGAAACATCACACTCACTTCTTAGTCCATTTTGTTGCTGTTGTATGACAAAATAATTGAGATCGGGTGAGTTATAAAGAAGAGAAGTTTATTTGGCCCACAGTTTTAGAGACTGGGACAGTCCATGATCGTGGCACCAGCTTCTGCCCAGCTGGTGCCATACCGCCATGTCAGTATTAAGTAATGACTTCAAAACTTGCTCAGGGCCTTCATGCTGCAGGGAGGACCGGACTCTCCTGCCTCTCTTCTTTTAAAACCACTAATGCCATCATGGGAGCCTCACCTTCGTGGCCTCATCTAATCCTAATTATCTCCCAAGGGTCTGACCTTCAAAAGCCATTGTATATGAATTTGGGATTCAGTTCCTAACACACGAACTCTTGGAGGACACATAGCACGAACTAAAAAATTAGAAAACAGGTATGTGGTTATCTAGAAACTGGAATTGAACACAAAAGAGCATGAGCATTAATTTTTTTGAGGCGATCAGACAATTTTCTAGCATACTATAGTGTTGTTTGCCTGATGGAGCACATTTATCAAAACTCACTGAAATGAACATGTAAAATGGTTGGATTTTATTTTCTTTAAGTTACAAAACAAAGTTTTAAACATTCTAAAAATAAAACAAGATGAGAATAGTATAAACAGTATTATGTCAAATTTGAAAATAGAGTTAAAATAGGCAGTGAAAATTGCCAAATTCCAATCCTAGGAAAAGAGAAAATTTACATTACACTATTACCATCAAGGAAAATGAACCAGTAGGTTAACCATTCCTTAAAGATTACATAGGTTCAGTTTTCTAGATGAGTTCCATCCAGCATTCAGTAAGGAAGTAAACAGTGCTTGTCAAGCAGAGGGAACAAGGTGGGCACGGGGTGTGGGCATTCAAAGAACCCTCCTCTACACGGCCATGGAGACCCAACAGCTGAAGACACTATCTGTCTCCTCACCTCTGACCTCTATGCTGTCATAGCTCATCCTGCCACTCCCTCCCTCTCTCTCTAATAAGCTCTTTGGTGGCCTGAAGGTCCAATTCCCAGATTGCTCTCCCTCCCCCATCTAGCCCACTGGGACCTGTCTCTCCCCTCTGTTCGGACAGTACTTTGCACCTCTAATCTGATGGAATGCCAGCTACATTCTTCTGTTTGCCCAATAGCAAGTCAGGTATTTCCGTTACTTTTGCAAAATAACAAACTGAGAGGTGCGGGGGTACTGAACAAATGGTCTTAAATGGACTGTCACCGCTGGCATCAAGGGCTTCCGTAGAAATACTTCCAGATTGTGAGCTGAAGGAAACCTGCATTGTTGTTGGTTTTATTTTATTCCAGGACATGACACTGAAGTGAATGGTCATCATCTAACCAACAGGGAAACCAAAAAATCAAAATCTATAAAACTTGGCCTTTGGGGTAATGAGACAATATTTTTTTTAATTTGCAGGTCTCAAATTACTGATGACTTGAGGCATCCCTTCTCTGCATATGCATAGTAGTAATTTGAGTTTCCTCTTCTTTGAATTTCCCATTTGTATACTTGCCTGTTTTTCTGTTGGGGTTGCTGCCTTTCTCTTGTTGACTTGTAGCAGTTGCTAATGTTAATTTGCTTAGCTCTTGTGCTTTTTAGACATTTCTAATATTTTCCCCATTCTGCTATCTGTGTGATAAAACTATCCATAGTGTCTTCCTTGAACAGCAAGCCTTAATATTTAGGAACTCAAAACCATCAGTACATTGCCTTATGATTGAAATTCAGTTCAGGTTTTCCCTGCCCTGAGGTCACCAAGATATTCTCCTACATCCTGCTGCTCCCACTGTAGGGTCAGACTTTACCCTTTGGATCTTTAATCCAGGTGGAGTCTACCTGTAGATGATTGAGGTGAGCATCCAGTTTAGTCTCTGTATAGGAAACTCACCGTCCCCATGTGTACTGCTGGTGTTGACTTGTGATAGCGTCCCTCTTTATCACATTTAAGTTTCCACCCAACATATGGGTCTGTGTCTGAGTCCTCTGTCCTATTGTTTTGGCCCATTTATCTGAAGTATTTTGTTTTGGTTTTTTCCACCAGTGTACCCTGTTGTTGGCACTATTCCTTTGACAAGTGTTTTAATATCTAGTAGGGAAAGCACCCTTCTCTTGCTGTTTTTAAGTTCATCTCAGACATTTATAAACATTTATTCCCTCCAAATTTAAAGAAGTCTACATTTCTCAAAAAAAAAAAAAAAAAAAAAGAACTGAGTAGTATTTTTATGGCATTGTATCAAATTTATAGATTAAATGGGAGAACTTATCTTTCTAGTATATTATTATCCAAAAGCATAGGATTTTCCTTCATTTATTCAGATCTTTTTTTATGTCCTTTATCATTATTTTAAAGGTTTCTGGGTTTGTGGTTTTGGTTCTGGGTTTTGGTACTGAGGATTGAAACCAGGGGCAATTTACCACTCAGTCACATCCCCAGCCCTTTTTATTTTTTTATTTTGAGACACAGTCTTGCTAAGTTGCTTAAGACCTAGCGAAGTTGCTGAGGCTGACTTTGAACTCATAATCCTCCTGCCTCAGCCTCCTGAGGCACCTGGATTAATGGCTTGTGCCACCACACCTGGATTAAAGGTTTCTGTTTTCATCATAGATGTCTTTTACATTGTCTTATCAACATAATTAATTCCTGTACATTTAATAGATTTCTTGGTAGTGGGAATGATGTGTGTCATTATTTATTATGTTTTCTGATTGTTGCTAGTGCAATATTGCAAACTGTGTATCAATTTTACTTAGTTTTCTTACTGATTTTAGTACTTTATCTTTGGAATCTATTGGGTTTTCTAGATAAATGATCATATGATTTGCAAATAAAGATAGTTTTCTAACTTTCTGTATTAGTCAGCTCTCACTAAGTTAAGCTTTGATAACAAATGACTGCCACAATTCAGTAACTTACAACAACAAAAATGGATTTCTCACTCATGTAGAATATTGAATGTACGAGATCTGAAGCTCTACTCTGCGCGTTTTCTTATTTTGGAATCAAGCTAAAGAAGCGGCCAACTGAGGGACACACTGTTCTCACAGCAGAGGAAAATCACAAGGAAGCCAGCAAATCCACACCAGTGCTATTAAAGCTTCCACCCAGAACTAGCACTGTCAAATCTATTCCTAACCATTGTCCAAAACCAAGCCCATAGTGAACAGGGTAAAAAGTGTCCTCTTCCCAGAGGAAGGTCCTGCAATGCACATGGCACTATGTAGGCAAGGGCAGTCCTCCTACAGGGAAGGTATAATAAGTCTTTGGAAAGACGAATATACTCTACCATCCCTCCAAACCTCCATCCTTCTTCCTTTGTCTTTCCTTTAGCTTTAACCAAGACCTCAAGTGGTAATAATAAACATGCTTGTCTTACTTTTATCTTACAGGGAATGATTCTAAAGTATAATACTTACTATAGTTTCTTAATTGAAATAACTTTGATCAAGTTAAGGAAATTTCTCACTCTTTCTAGTTCCCTAAGAGTTTTGATCATAAATTTGCATTGAACCGTATCCAATATATTTTGGGGTATTGATCAATAAAATCATTTTTTTCTCCACATACTAACACACATATATGGCTTTTCTTTGTTGAACCAGCCATACATGTCTGAGATAAACCTTATCTGATCGTGAGGTGTTATTTTTAAATCCACAGTCACATTAGCTCATATTTTATTAATGGTTTTTGAATACACATTGATAAGCAAAACCAGCCTGCTATTTTCCTTTACATATTATCTAATTTGGGAATAAGGCTATGTTCATTACACATAGAATGATGACCATAGTTTCCCCACCCTCCTTTTCCTGTTTTCCAAAACAATTTGTAAAACAGGAATTAATACTCCTTGAAAGTTTAGAAGTTTCTAATCATGCTGTCTGGGCCTGGAGTTCTTTGAGAAAGGCAAATCTTATTCTGTCATTTCAAATTATTTGCAGGGCACGGTTGCCCACATCTGTAATCCCAGCAGCTTGGCGGGAGGATTGCAAGTTCAAAACCAGCTTAGCAAAAGCAAGGCACTAAGCACCTCATTAAGACCCTGTCTCTAAATAAAGTACAACGTAGGGCTGGGGGTGTGGCTCAGTGGTCAAGTGCCCCTGAGTTCAATCCCCAGTAAACTCCCCAAAAATATTTACTACACATTGGTTGTATTTGAATTTTCTATTTCTTCTTTATGCCAGTTTTAGCATTTTGTTGTAGGAATTTATCTAACAGTGCCTTTGAATTTGCTCCTCTATAGCTGCTTGAAACCTTTCAAGTGGAGCTTTACCAGAGGGGTCATGATTTTTACTGCACAAGGCCCTAAGCTCCCTGTGCTCTGTCAATATTTTCTAAGTAATAATAATAAACAGGAACTATCTGATAGATGGACAAATACCAAAATGTTAGAAATTGTTCCAAGAGTAGGGCTGAGGGTAATTTCTATGTCTAATATGTCCTATGTTCTTTTTATAATAGTCTGTTTTACACTGACAAGAAATTGCCTTTATATAATCAGGAATAACTTAAACTATGTCTGTTTTGTATTGAAATTAATCTATAAAACTTGCTTAATTTCACAGGTTATTTTCAAACCAATGCCCCATTGAAATGTGGCATTTGGTGAATCCACAGCAGACCTAATGTCTTGGGTACAGATTCATCTGTAAACAAGCAGAGATTTTCGAGGAGGGAAATCACAACCTGTACATGGCCCTGAAGCTCCTGTGCACTTTCAATATTTTATAAATAATAAGAATTAACAGGCACTATCTGGACCTCTGGGGTTTATACTGATTTATTTTCTATAAAAGGACATTTTAATATAGCCAGTTATGGGTACATTTTTTTATTTGCAATTGAACTCTTGGAACATGATTGTTTGTTCTGCTTGTCTTTTTCTTGCCTTTACTCTCCACTCAAATATGGGTTTTATTAAGCAGTGTATATTTCACTTAAGGCCTTGAAAATGTACTTTTTGAGAAAAAGGCTTTTCTTGGTATTTATAGTGAGGGGTGCCTCATTTCTGTTTAGTCTTTAGCGTGTGTTGTGTGTGGGCCCTGAGGATTCAACGAAGCTGTTTTTCTTTTGAAAAGCTGTCAGACAACACAAATTAAATCCAGTAATTGGACAGACACAGCCAAACGAGTTCAGCTAGTTCACATACATTTTAAAACAAATGAAAGAGAGACATAGGGAGAGCCCGTGGGGAAGGGTGTTACCTTCCTCCCCCCTCTACTCAGTTCTCCAGGGAAATACCTAACATGCATCAGGTTGTGAGATTCAAATTAGCTAACACCCTGGTTAGAAGGACTTGGCACAGTCCCTGGCACAACAGATAACCAGGAAATGTAAGCCTCTAGTCTGCACACGTACAGAGTTGGTTTTCACATCCATGTTTTCCTGGGTGAAAGGACTGGGCTCTATCTTACTCTCTGACAGTGAGTTGATATTCTACGACAGCAAGGATGCACCCTGTTTAGCCATTCTTCTATTGATGGGCATTCTGGTTGATTCCAGATTTTCACTACTAGAAATGCGGCAGCAGCCTCTCGCTCCGCTCAGAACTTTCACTCTCTTACTTTTACTGAAACGCTCCCCTCTCCCCAGACCCTCCCCCAGGCAGGGGCTTCCTCCACAGGCCACCTCCATCACCCCACTCTCTTCCTCAGTGCTTCCCCATCAGGCCGTCCAACCTGGAACAGATGTCCCCCCATGCCCCATGGAGAACTGGCTGATGACTGAGATGCTGAAGCCAAAGCTTTTGAGTCCCTACCGTCCAGAAGGTTTGCCGTAATCATGACACCTGGCGTAGCAACTAAGGTGACTGACAGAACAAGCTAGAAAGCCACTTTGATTAGTGATGAGGAAACAAATTCCACCCAGGCAATCGGTTGTGGATCCAGCTATTTCATCCACCACCCTGAGAACAATGTGGGCAGGGACACCAGGTAACCACACATTTGGTCTGTTTTAGGAATTAGCCACTAATATGATGGTTTCTGTTAGCAGGGTGACCTTCACATTCTTAGAGATTCTCATGACTCTAATCTATTGTTATGGGGTTTTGTGCTAAGTGACACTATGGCTCAGATCAACTGAGCTGTGACTTAGCTGTGCTTCTAGGAACTGTTAATCCCATTTTGCAGATAAAGCCACTGAGGCAAATTCCCCAAGGTTGCTTAACTAAGCAGAAGTAAATCTGAAATTCAAACCCAAGTTCACATGAATACAAAAGCCGTGTCCTTTTTAATTCCTTCCCTCCCCGCAGCTGAACACATAAAGCACCAAAGCCCAACATACTTGAACGACCCTTTTCTGCCATATTATAAGAAAAAAGTCACTTTTCCACAGTTTACTAGGAGGTGTGCTGATCCTATTTCACGGTTCCTTCAAATTAGAAGCCAATTTATGTTTTACGTCCTTAGCCAAGCAATGGGTCGTAAATGTGACAGTACTGGTGACGTGGTGACAAGGATGGTGATGACAACACTTTCCTCTGTCGAGCACAAGCCCCGTGCCAAGCTCTTGGCTTAGCACTTTACATTCTGGCATTGACCCCTTTCATTCTTACAAAAATCCTGCCAAGTGTCCAGATGTGCACACCAGGACACCGCACGCCTGGGATTGGGCCTCAGGACCCTGACTCCAAATCCTGTGCTTCTAGCTATGTCCCTGTGCTACTTTGATGGTGGAATCTTGACTACGTTGCTTCACGTCACACAGGGTACTGGTGAAAGAAAATAAGACTCTGGGACACTCCACAGGCCTCCGCCGCACTCACCACCTTTCTTAGAGTTACACATTTTATTTCTGCAAGGCCCAGAAATATTCAGACACTGTAAGTTAATCGTTACCTGTCACAATTTATCTGGGCTGTTTCTCGTCAGCAAGCACATGTAGACATCAAGACCCAATTGCCCTCTGCTTTACATCACTTTTCTTTTTTATTATGCAGCCATAATATTAATAGATGAGCTCTCTTCCTAGGAGAAGGCCATTTTTGTGGAACTGAAGATTATATAGGTGCTTGACCTAAATTAACTGGATAACGGCCTCAGTCTTTTCGGTAATTCATCATCATGAATTCCCATGCGGTTCAGACAGGCATTCATTATGGCTAAGATGACTCTGTGTCCTCCAATGAATTGAGGAAAAGCAGAACTGAATTCTACCCAAGGCCAACAGACTCCCCAAGCCTGAAGTTTTTGAACTTCACCCAGGAATTACCTCTCCAAACTGGAGCAGGGCTGTCTGCTGAGTTATGGGACTCCTCAGCTCACTATCAAAGGTCGTTATCATGGGCTGCTGTGGACAGTCCCAGTGAGAACCATGCTGGTGGCAGCAACACATACCGACAGCCTGGCATGTCTTCTGTGATCGATGGCGGGCTTTATATAAGGGGAGCAGTAGGTTCTTATTAGGAAAGCTGCAAACTACCTCAACTCTTTCCTTGCTATAGCTGTGATCTTGAGCCAGTGAGCATCGCTTACAATAAGCAGGGTCCTTCCAGAAAAACAGAATGAATAGCATATATATATAGGATTACAAGAAATTGACTCATGAGACTCTGGGCACCAAGAAGTCCCACAATCTGCCATCTGCAAACTAGAGACCCGGAAAAGCCAGTGGTGTAGTTCTAATCCGAGTCCAAAGAACTGAGAGCCAGGAGAACAAATTATATAACATCAAGTCCAAATCTGAAGGCCTGAGAACCAGAAAATGAGGGTATGAGGTATAGTCAAGTTCAAAGACCTGAGAATTAGGAATGCCAGTGGTGTAAGAACCGTTCTGAAGGCAGGAGAAGACCTATGTCCCAGACCAGTCAGGCAGAGAGAAGAAATTCTCCCTTCTGAAACCTTTTTGTTCTATTCGGATCCTCAATAGCCTGGATGATGCCCACCCATACTGGGGATGGCAATGGACTCTCAGTTTGCTGGCTCAGATGTTCACATCCTCCAAAACCCATAAACACACCCAGAAATAGTGTTCAGTCGAACATCTGGGCATCCTATGGTCCCGTAAAGTTGACATAAAATTAACTATCAAAACAACTGGAGAACCTCACCTTCCCTGAGGTGAACTTTGCCTTCCCAACCTGCGTGTCACAGCTGCTGTCTGTTGCAGGGATAGGTAAAGAGGGAGGAGAGAAAATGTCAAATACAAGTGGAAGCCTACTACACATGCTTTCCCCTTCTTGGAAGGGTCACAGGATGGACTAGCGTTTTAAAGGCCCTGAAGAGTCTGCAGTGTGGACACAATGACTTTGTTTTACTCATCATTTCCCAACTTTAAAGTACCAGCCTCTGAAGAGGGGGCACCAGTACCCTACAAAGCCACATTCTCTCAAGCAGTCATGGACCCTAGATTCTGGGGAAGTAAAAATCAAGAACCCGTGTGCTGAGGCTGGTGGAGTCCTACGAGATTTCACTGATTGATGACTTCCTCTCCTCCTCACCTCGGTAGTCCTGGAATAACCTGACCTAGAAGAGTTTTCACAGTCCCCAGCTACAAAGTCCCCAAATGAAAGCTCCAAGATCTCTCCCACCAAGTCCACCCCATTCCTCACACACACCAGGAAGCAGGGGAGAAGGAGGGGAAGCTGATCAAGAGAAACAACAACTTTGTTTTGCTAGGTCTCTTCTCATCCTTCAGTAGTGCAAATGGCCTGTGGTCAAACGCCCTTGAACTTTTTCTAGATCTCAAGAATCCTGAATTTACAAACAGATTACAGAAAGGATACATGCCTCACCTTTCCTAGACCCTTATTTGCAAAGACCAGAAACAAAATCCTAAAATCTCAAGACATATCTCTTTAGCAAAATATTATAATACAACTAAAAGAAAGGAAAGATGCGACAGGACCATTCAGAGCCATCCTGTCTCTGACAAGCAACCCCCGGGATGGGAGAAGTTTGAGAGCACTCTGATCCCTCTGAGTTCACTGCTCATTCTGTGTCATTCCCTGAACTCTGAGTGATTAGTAACATTAGAACCTGACAAATGACCACCACCATCTGACAGAGCATGGTGCTCCACAGAACCTAGTTTTACAGTTGTTTTACCTTATCCAGATCTTCTTTAGGAATTCTTTAGATATCTATATTAGTCATCTTTTTGTCACGATAACAAAATGCCTGACATTTAGGAAGGCTACTTACAAAGTAAAGAAAGATTTATTTTGGCTCCATAGCTCTGGAAGGCTCAAGTCCAAGATCAGGCAGACCCCATGGTCTGAGATTCTTAAGAGGAGCACTTGTGGGAGAGAGCCCAATTCTTGAGTCAGGAAGCAGAGAAAGAGGATAAAAGACTAAAGTCCCCCAGTCCCTTTCAAGGGCATGCCCCCCTAGGACTTAAGAACCTCAATAAGCACCCCCCTTAAAGATCAGACCATTTCTCAATGTTGCCACCCTGAGGGTCAAGACTTTAAACAAGGACCTTTGGTGGACACTCATCCAAACCATGGCAGTATCTTAATTTCAATCCCACAGGTAATGCACATGCTCAATTCTTTTAAAAAATTAAGACACTGTGCTTAAAGCTAAGGCTCCCTTTTATGAATACCCGCAATCCCAGTCTCTCCCCTCTCTTCTCAGAGGTGACAAGATTGTTTTGCTCCCTGCCCCCCACCACATACTCACCTTTACATACATGTAAAACACATATTCAGAATTCATATGAAATATTTAACGTGGGTTTGGATTTTTTGTCAGTAATGACATCATACCACTCTGCAACTTGCTTTTTCAGGGCAGACATCAATCATGTTGATGCATATCCAGTCACTTCTTACAAGTACTAGGTAGCTTTTCCTCTTATAGTTTTACCATAGTTTATTCACCTATTTCCATTCTGTTAGACCTAAAGGTCATTTGCGGTTTGGGCCTCTGATAAGCCACACAATCCTGCACACCCTTGTCCATCATCATCTATGCACATGCAGGAGATCAGAAGGGTAGATAACTAGAGAAGTCACTGCTGGCAAAGAGTGAGTTTCTCTTTTCGGTAGGTTCTGCCAGGTGGTAAGCAAAGACCTCCCACCTGCAGAAGAGCCCAGGGAAGAATCTCCACAATGACACAAGGCAATCAAAGGGGAGAAAGGAGGTGGGCACACAAGCTGATCAGAAAGCCATTGTTCATTTACAGGCCAACAGCCCCAGAATCTATTCACTGTGACACTGAACCATGGGTCCACTCCCATTTGTCTTTTCAGTCCAGGGGCTACCTCTGCCTTCCTGTACTTTCTTTTTCCCTTCCAAACTGTGCGTGCTGTCCTGTCTAAGCTGGTATTCTGATCTTCACTGCCACTGAGGGTGCCTGTGGACACACATGGAGTGGAAGGAGGATATGTTATCACTGAACGTTTGCCATCAAATTTTGCTTCATTCCTTATAACCGAAGATCTCTTCCACTTAATGAGAAAGAGGCAGGTGGATGACAAGTCTGTCCGTGTACCTGTTAAGTACATAAAAGTTACACGATCCAACTTCTGGAAGGATATACAATTTATGAAACTTTAATAGTAGATTTTTGAAGTGTGGAATTCTAGACTGAAGGGAGTGAAAGGAGAATTTCGGTTTTCATTATATGCCTCTGTAATATTTGATGTTCTTTCTTTAAAATTTTAATTTTTAAATTGAATAATAATACTAAAGACAACAGGAGTACATCTCTGCGAGGCCCTTTGGTGGTAGTTAACAGTGGGAATTTCAGGCCCTGATATGTGGTCACATTTGAGGCCCTTTGATGCCCTACAGATCATGCCATTTGCCATCCTCAGTGGTTAAATATGCCAAAGCACAGTCCAGGAAAAAAGTCACAAACCAGACTTTTCTACCTCTGCGACTCCTCTGGGTAGCTCTTAAAAGCATCCACCCTTGAAGAAATTACACCCTAGGGTTCAACTGCAAAAGTTCCCTGCTCTCACATGGAGAGAGCCCTGGAGCAGGGCTGGGGGCTTGGTCGGGAGTGTGCTGGGCGAGGAGTGGGGTGGACTGAAGAATTGTGTTATGCAAGAAAAGTCAGTCTCATCCCTGTCTGGCGTCTACTGGACCTTCACCACTTGCAGACACCTATCTTTTGCCTTCCCGTTCTTTACAAAGTTCCGTGGGGTAACACATCACCACGTGACCTCCATGCCTAGATTTTGAAGAGAGCAAATATCACGAGAGGTGTGCTTACAATAGTTATGAAATTTAGATATGAAATCCAAGTCTGAGGTTTTAAATATTCTTAAGGTTAGAAAACCTAATTGTATACAAATGGGTCACTGATAAGTTATCTTGTAAATATGCAATTGCTCTCTAGTGTAAATCTATCACTCTGACAAAGTTCATTACTGTCATCTGTTCATTTTTCCTCTTTTTACTCTATTTAACAGTCAATGAACTGGTTGTCATTGACCCACCTCTTTCTCAGCACTTTTAATATTTCACCTTCTTTTTTAAATTTTTTTTAAGTTGTAGGTGGACACAATATCTTTATTTTATTTTTTATGTGGTGCTGAGGATCGAACCCAGTGCCTCACAGGTGCTAGGCAAGTGCTCTACCTCTGAGTCACAGACCCAACCCCTAATATTTCACCTTCTCAATAGCTGAATGGCATTTCAGGGTCTATACGCCTCTGCATGTGCTATAATCTGGGTTCCTAATAATGTGTATCTGGGTAACTTTAATTTTTTCTATTATAAATAATACAGAAATTGTGCTGAAGTTGTGGCTTACTGGCAGAGCGCTTGCCTAGCATATATAAAGCACTGGGTTTGATTCTCAGCACCACATAAAAATAAATAAATAAAAATATTGTGTCATCTACAACTAAAAAAAATTTTAATAAAGTTTTAATAAAATTTTTAATAAAATAAATAACAAAAATTTTTCAATATATACCTTATGTATAGGAATAAGTATATCCATAGATTATTTTCAAATAGTAAAATACTATTTGAAATAAAATATTCATTTTAAACTGATAAATATTGCCAATTTTTCATTGAAAAGGTATGTAACAACCAACAGTGTACAGAGGGCTGATATCCCCCATCTTCATCAACAATGAATTCTATCAAACATTGTGATCATTGTCAATTTGGTAAAAATAGCATATTTTGATAACTTCTTTGTCAATTTAGTGAAGCATTTACTTTTCTATGTATTGCTTTTATTATGATAAGTGTTTTAGTCAGCTAAACAGTTTTTTAACACAGCTCAACAGTTTTTGCTACTGTGATTGAAAGACCCAGCCAGCACAATTGTAGAAGAGGAAAAGGTTATTGAGGGGATCACAGTTTCAGAGGTCTCAATCCATAGACAGCAGACTCCATTCCTCAGGGCTCCAGGTAAGCCTGAATATCATGGCAGAAGAGTGTGGCAGAGGGAAGCAGCTCACATGATGACCAGGAAGCAGAGAAAGACGTCTCCACTTGCCAGATATAAATATATACCTCAAAGCCACGCCCCCAATGGCCCACCTCCTCCAGCCACACCCCCCCTGCCTTCAGTTACCATTCAATTAATCCCATCCAGTGATTAATTCACTGGTGGGTTAAGGATCTCATAACCCAACCATTTCTTCTTTTAACCTTCTTGCACACGTGAATTTCTGGGGAACACCTCACATCCAAACCCTAATAATGAGGTTGAACATTTTTTCTTGACTATTGGGTCATTTATATGTTTCCTTCTGTGAACTTCTCCTTTGTAATCTTTGCTCATATTTCTCTATTTTGTACAGTAAATGGTATAAGCTATCTCTATATAGTCTTTATATAGCATGAATATTTTTCCCAGTTTATCATTTATCTTT
Organism: Sciurus carolinensis; assembly: GCF_902686445.1. Taxonomy (NCBI): domain Eukaryota; kingdom Metazoa; phylum Chordata; class Mammalia; order Rodentia; family Sciuridae; genus Sciurus; species Sciurus carolinensis. Next base: position 101,706,005 of record NC_062218.1, on the reverse strand, counting down.
TCACTTTGTCTATGTCACTTCTTACAATCCAAAAGTTTTAAGCATTTGTATAAATAAATGTACACTATTTTCCCTTATAACTATTGAAATACACCCATTTTAGTTACACATTTGATACTGCCTTCTTTTTATGACTTCTGAGTCATATGATTCACACTGCATATTTTGATATTTGATTCTTGCTACACATAACTGTTAGTGACTTATATTTAATATCCCTGCATGCATGTACGCACATGTGTGTGTGTTAATCTCTCCAACTAAATTAAAAGCCCCTTGAAAGACTGAAGGAACCAAAGGTTTCTATTTACTCCCCACAGGGTTCAATATCCAGTAGTGCAAGAATGTAGACCAGAGGAGGAGGACTTCAAAAGAAGCACTGCTGAGAAGAGAACTGGGAAGACTGTGAGAATCTAGAGATACAGGCCAAAACTGACCAACTGACCCAAAGGAGCAAGAGATTCCCCAGAGAAGGTGTCAGTGAGTCCCAGACACACCCAGTCTTCTTCACCTATTGCCTAAAGTGGACATCTTGCCCCTGCCACTGTGCAACTTTACCCAGCACCACTCTTCTCCTTGCTCTTTATATCCTGCTGTCCGCTGCCTTCTAGCTGAGGTTCAAATACATGCAAAGTTGGTGTTTACCTAAGCCTTTGCCTGGAATGTTCTTTCCCTTGCTTTTCACATTCCTAACTCCAACTTGACATTCAGACAGCAGCATTTGGGATTTTCCAAGGATGATCACACTAATACGTATCCTACCTTATGTTCTCTTCTTACAATGTGATGTTGACACCCCTTCAAAAAGAGTTGGTCTTTGTTTCCTTGGGTTGAACCTAGGTGGATCTTGGCAATCATCATAAGCAATAAGAGTCAAGCAGAAGTGACACTGTGGTTTCCAAGACTAAGTCATAAATGACAATAGAGCTTGCACCTGGTTCACTTTCTCTCTTGGGATGCTCACTCTTGGAACCCAGCCACCATATTGGAAGGAGACAGGCTCCATGAAGAGTCCCACGTAGGTGTGCTACCAATCAACTGATAGCAGCATCAATTGCCAGACATGTGAGTGGGCAAATGTTCGAATGGTTCCCAGGCCCAGCTTTCAAGCCTTCTGGCCAGGCCTCAGGCACTGCAAGGCAAAGACAATTCACCACACCCTGTCAGATTCTTGACACAGAAGATCTGTGAACATAAATTGTTTTATGCCACTAAGTTCAAGGCATTTAGCCACAGGAAGTAGAATGAGATCCCAGCTTAAGGGTCCTGAAGAGATTTTACCAGATCACTCATTCTCAAGTTGGCATCAGTTATTTCATCACTTATTTTTAATTTTAGTTCCCTGAACAACATTCTGTGATAGTTTCCTCATCTGTTTGTTTGGTTTGCTTATTGTCTGCCTTTCTCCACTAGACAGTAGACTTCATATACACAAGGACCCTATCTGTCTTGTCCACCCCAAAGTCCTCAGTACTTCATACTAGTAATAGCCTCTTGCATGTAGTAGGTGATCAACAAGTTCTGGCTGAAATGAAGAGACTCTAGGCAATTAGATTCTCCCATTAGTCTTTATTTTTGCTACTTAATGTAACAAACTTCTTGGAAGATGTATAATAATTTCCTATTCTCTGGCTAAACGTGTACTTCAGAGAGATGTAATGCAAATAGAGTAAAAATGAGTAATAACCAGGAGATACAAATGATGAGATTTTTTTAAATTAAGTTTAGCAATGACAGAAATAGGGAAAACAAAATAAGGAAATATAAAGCAATCCTTTAAAATATTAAAAAGAAGAAAAAGAGCTTGCCAAAAGAAGTGATGATTTTGAATCACATTGAGTGAATTCTACCACTGCAATACAATTCGTAATTTCTTTAAAAACAGTATAATTCTCTATCTATTCAAATACCACCATGTCAATCAGAAAATGAATGAGATAATAGGAGAAAAAAAGCAACTCTTTGAAATATGATTCTTTATATTTCTTTATATTTGGGTAGACTGTTAAACAGGAAAACCTTCCCTTTGCCATATTTATTTACCATTCTTTATCCAAAAGGAGTTGGAATGAGTAACCAAACCAATGGAAGAATGAGAGAACCCATATGTGTTGTTAATAGGACTTTTTAAAAAAAAGTTTGAACCTAAATGCTCTTAGAAATGGTTTATGAAGATAAGTCAGGTTCCACAAGCTCCCTGTTTCTTCCTGAAGCAGAGAATTCAAGTGCTTCCTAAAGTGCATGTCCCCTCTTCTCCCTTGGACAAGCACAATTTTAATTTTTGTTTTCTAAATCAAAGTCATTCTTGCTATTTTATAAAATGCTGGGGTCAGCCTAACTGTTCTATTGGCCTTAGAGAAAGTATCAGAATCTCAGAAAGGAACATGGACCTACGATTATAAAAAACTGTTTGGGTTAATATTCATTTTTTTATGATGTCCTTGACAAAATAAACATCTAACAGCCATGAGCTTGCAACTTACTGATAGCTTACAGCAATGCTTTCTCCTCGCTAAAAATGTTCAAAGTTCTTCATGTAGAAAAAGCACAAGAGATGAAGCATGGCCTGTTTGAAGCTAACTATTCCTCCTGAATAATAATTCAGTGCAGAACAAATAATACTTTACAGAGGCTGTAAAATTAAAATGAGAGATGCTAAATCCTCCCTTCTTCCCTGCATTTAATGATAAATATTACTCCATGGTTCTTTGTTGTACCTACTAACTACCCACGTTGAGATTATCTGCAGCCCCCACACCTTCCTTTCTGATTTGGTACCTATTCTGTAAGTTCTATTATGAATCTCAGTCTAGCTAGAATTCTTTATGGCCCTCTCCTCAAATATGGGTTGAAAAAAGTTATAGACTAAATTCTATAAAGCTAAGACCAAAATTGTGGTTTTAACTCTACCTGTGGGTCAATTTTAAGCGAGCTATCAGAAAATATTCCTTTACTTTGGTCTCATGTTTTTGCTGAGAAATGAATTAAATGAGGAGAATATGAAAATTAGTCAAAATGATAGCAAATGTCCACTCCACAGACATCAGAAATGTGTTACAGCCTGCATTCACTGTCTTAGGTTAGGCCAAGTCCTCATTTGTGAATTGGATGTCAGAAAGATGCAGTTGAATGCCTGGGTTCAATTCCCAGAACCAAAATAAAAGATGGTCCCTGTAGAGGTGTTACCAAACCAACTGCTGGAGTTTTAACCCTAGAACTTACCTTCCTGCAAGAGGAAGACTGAGTGGGAGATCATTAGATGCTTTCTACTTAGAAAGTATATTCACAGACTATGTTTCTGCCCACAAATTTACTATCCTTCACGCGTGCCAATGCTTTTAACACAAATATCCCTTGTTATTTTCTAACATTCCCTTCCAGTTCTTATGCCTGCTCTACTTTTGTCGTCATAATTATTAGGAAAAAGTTTGTTCCAGGAACAATCAAGAAAATAACCCAAACCCATCGGTGGAATAACCACAATCATCATCATTACCATCATCAATCATCACCATCATTATCATTATCCTCAAAAGAGAGTGGCAAAGGTCAACCTGGTTTTAAAAGAATGTATTCTAGCAAGTTTAGAATTTCTTGAGTTCCCTCTGTGTTAAATTCGAACTGAAAAATCCACATTCTTTCTATTTCTTTTACCAAAATTCATATCCTAGTTCAAAAAAAAAAAAACTTGCAGGATCTTTTTTGGAACAACTTAAATGGCAAGTTGGAAATCAAATGGTTCTGACACAATGGTAATTTTGATGAGTTAACTGCCAATGAGCATACCATATGGATGAAACTCTTCCTGAAGTGCACGTGGGTGTTTAAGGGTAGGACACGTGGGACAAAGCACATTTCAAGCTTTTTTCAAAACCCATACATTTGCAAAATCATTTGATGCAACACCAGAAATTGGGAACTGATACAGACACTCAAGTCTTCAAACAGCAGCAGACTAGAAAGAAGAGACACTTTAAAGCTCAGTTCCAGTGGAGAGGCTGGGGTTGGGCTGCCCTGTTCCACTCCAGCATCCCACCGTCGTTCCAAGATGTCTTGCAGTCACATCATCTTATGGATTCGTATGAAGCTTGGGGTCAAGTGTACTTCAGAGAGAAGTAAAGAAAGTTTTTTCGTAAATTGATATCAAGTCAAGTTTCCCCAATCCAAAAACGTAACCCATCAATGAGTTTTGAATTTAAACGCAGGAATATATAGTCATTCTCATTAGTCTTCATCTTCCTGGTTTTGAATCAGTAGCTTATTATATTAAGATCATTTTCATCGGCCACGGTGGTGCATGCCTGTAATTCCAGTGACTTGAGAGACTGAGGCGGGAGGATTGCAAGTTCAAAGCCGGCCTCAGAAAATTAGCAAGGCCCTAAGCAATTTAGTATGACCCTGTCTCAAAACAAAAATAAATAAAAAGGGCAGGGGATGTGGCTCAGTTGTTAAGCACCCCTGGGCTCATTTCCCAGTACAAAAAAAAATTATATATATATATATAGATATATATATATATATAGATATAGATATATTTATATTTATATATTTGGATCCTCATTCAATCAAACACTCAGAGTTTGGAGAGTTATGTCAAATAAGGAGATTTGGGTTGAACATCAGTGTATTCTGTATTTAATCTGTTGGCAGTGGTATTCCAGGTAAGGCTCAGAATCCTTCTCTGTTTAAGAGGATGTGTTCCAGCTTCTGCTACCATGCAGAGTTGGCATTTGAGATTAAATCTATTCACCATGCCTGCTTTAGACATTTCCCTTTCTCTTTATAAGAATTATTCACAACCAAGTGATCAGAATCACCATCTTTGGTTCCTAAATTCCTCTTGAGTTAGATCTGCTTTAGAATTTCTGCCCCTTTATAACTCTGCCCAAGTCATTTGAGAGCTATCTTCCTAAACCTGGGTTAGTGCCTAGAACACTCTTGCATTTGTGGGGGTTACTTTCTCCTAGGGGCCATCTTTCCTCATGGTCCATCAGTGACCTGTTGCTCAAAGGAAAAAGACTAGAAAACTCTTGTGGTGCCTTCCACATTCTGACTGGAAAAAAAAAAAAAAAAGAATATACAAGCTATTTAGAAAAAGAAAAGGTAATGGAACATTAATGGTTGTTGCTATCAGTGCCAGGCTATGTGGAAAACATGGAAAATGCCTTCCTAAGGACAGATTGCATGGATTTGAAGAAAGAAAATACTGTTTCTTCCATATTCCAACTGAGTCTCACTCAACCATACATTAGCAACACCCATGAGTCAGCCTGGGCCATCTCCGTACCCATGCCAAGCTGATTTTGTTTATTGCCTCTAAGATTCTGTACACACACTGTCAGCCTAGTGAGGGCAGAGGTTTGGATTTCTCATTCCCTTCCATACCCCCAGTGCTGAGCATGATACCCAGGTATATCTGACACTATGTGAGTATATGATAAGTGAATGAATACAAGATTGGAACCATGAAGTATTTCCTGTTGTTTCCCCCTAGGAAATATTAAGGTTACCCTATCACAGTTTTTACATGGAATTAATTTGGGGAAAAAACGAGCAAGATGCTATGTGTATAAATTTGGATTCCATGAAGTAACTTGGAAAGCAAAAGTGGGAGTTACTGATTTCCAACCTTTCTCCTATATCTCTTCACTGTAAATTTTAAAACACACAGGAACAATGGAGGCAGTATAGACAGCATATTATTTTGTTCAACAACAAGAATGGATTTGCATGCAGAGCTATCTATACTACTCTTTCTACACTTCTCATATCCAAAAATATTTTGATGGGTGACTAGTATGGGTAAGGCCTGCCAGCCAGTTCTGAAATTAAGGAGGAGGAAGTGGCTCCCACACACACAAAATCATCAGATTAATCTTGCTAGCCAGGTACCAGTCCAGCTATCTAACCTTTGACAATCTCCTAACCTTCTACCACACACTCAAAACTAACAAACAAAATAGTGTCTAATTCCAAAAGGCAGAAGAGGACAAAATTAAATATTTCTTTCCCATTTACCTTGAAACGAAAGTAAATGTAAACTAGGACATAATATGGAAAGCATGTAAGATCATGGTAGCTAAGTGATCACTTTGTGCTCTGGGTACAAAGTGTATTTTTTTAAGTGTACCTGGACTTTCAAATTGAGACATGGTAATAACTGAAAATTACAGGGCAGTGATAGAGACTCATGGTGAAGAGCACAGCCTTTGAAGTTATGCAGACCTGAACCTAAGTTCCTGTTTTGTCACTTTTTTCTGGTACCTTGAGCAAATTACTGACTTTCTCTATGCCTCAATTTCCTCTACTGCAAAAGAGGACACAGGCAATTTCTGTTTCACAGGATTGTTGTAAAAATCAAATGAGATAACCCATGGGGAACACTCACACGGTGTCTGGCACAGGAAGGCACTTAATAAATGTTTGCTATTATAGCCATGATTCTTACATTAATCCAAGAGGAAATAATTTGGCAGGAAGGTTGATGGATTGGATAGAAATAGCACAGAAGCGTCTTATCACCAAGCACATAGCCCTTCTGAGAAATTAGCCAACCAGCAACCCCAATAGCTAATTACATTTCATTTGGAATCAAAGGGAGACAAATATGCCATTGCAAGAACCAGGATAAAAAATTGCTAAAGGGGATTAGGACAGGGGTCTGAGAAAGAACAGAGGAAAGAAAATTCATTGTGCTATGGAGAAACCTTGGCCACTGGCCCCAGGCAAGAACATACTTTGAAAATCTTTATGGTTCCATCTGAAAGCTGAACCAGAGCCCAGAGAAGCCAAAGGATGGTCATGTGTCTGCCCTTTGGTAGTCAATAAAGTGCTGCTTGAATAAATAGACCTTCCACATGGAAACTGACCATACGCCTTCTGGGGCACTCTCTGAGGAAGGACCACCTGGGGCACTGCATCAGAGCTGCCTGAGAGGGACTCTCGAAAGCAGCCGTCCTTCCAGCACATGCCACTTACAATTCTGCAGTTCATATGTTCCTTTCATTTGAGATTCTGTAGAAACCATGTGGACATGGCCTCATGGGGCTCACAGCTCAGAGAAGGGGTGACAATACCGGGTGATGGGTGCTCTAGAAGGTGTCTGGGCAGGACATTTGTGGACCTCAAGAAAGAAATGTAGCCAATCTTGACAAGGAGGCTTCTTGGAGAAAATATCAATGATGGGACATGAAGAGTGAGTAGAGTTAGGACGGTGACGGGCGCAGGTGTGGGGAGAAGGTCCAGACAGGAGAAAGTGGGCACGGGGCCGGCAGAAGACGGAGAGTGGCATGTTCGAGGGATTACAAGGCAGACTGTGGCACCACAGCAGGAGCACGGAGCACGTACGTGTTCGTGATGGATCGCCAACATTAATTTGCACTTGCTCTGTGCCAGGCCTGTGACAAGCAGGCCCATTAGGCTCATGAAATCTGCACAGCAATCCTATAAGCTGGGGACTATTGCACACCTCATTTTGCTAATGGGGAAATTGAGAATTAGAGAGGTTAGGAGTCAAGATATTAAGCACTGAGCCTAGGCTGACAGCTCGTGTGTGAGCTGGGCTCCTACCCGGCAGCCTGGTGCAGAGCTCGCTCTCGGCTCTGGCACCTCTCCAGAGGCACAGCGCCTGCTGCCACACCATGGGCCAACTCGCCCCACAAGTTTGAAGACAGAGCATTGGATAGTGCTTTTGTGTCAAACTTTATGTTTATAGGTTGCTTAAAGTTAAATTGAGATCATCTTTTCACCAAAAAAAAGGCCCCCCAAAATTCTACCAAATGCGTTTCTGAATGGTAGGTGATATGACCACAGGTTTTTACTCCTATACAGTTTTTATATAGGTTTGTACCTCCACAGACTCCCACTTCTGTCAAAGTCTTGAAAACATTTTGAAATCCTGTGAGCAGAAAAATCACCTCATCTACAAGGGCTATTCCCGCCTGGACTTGGACAAAGTTTCTGGAAGTGCCTGAGGCTGGGTTTCTATCCAAATACCAGGGGAAGGAACACAGCTTCTATGAGACCACTTGAGAAAGAAAAGAAGTCACTACATGAACATGACATTTCTACACACAAATAGCCAGCTGGAATACTAACCAAAACTGCAGTCCCAAACATCTTGCAGGGTGTACTGCACAAGGTGGGATATAAGGAGAGATATCTGTGACTACAGTCAGATGTCATGGGGATGATACAAGTTCTATGTCCACGAAATAATAGGCCTCAAAGACATATTATTGTATACCTGTGTTGAGTATACTGTATACCTATGTTCACTGCAGCATTGTCCAGAGTGACTAAGAGGTAGGAAAAATTCAAGTGTCCATTGATAGAGGAATGGGTAAATTATAATTTTAAATGTGGTATATACATGGAATGAAATATTATTCAGCACTAAAACAGCAAGGAAATTCTGACATATGCTAGGTAATACAGATGAACCCAGAAGTCATTATATTAAGTGAAATAAGCCAGTCACATGACAAATACTGCATGGTTCCACTAATATAAGGTACCTATAGCAGATAAATTCATATAGGCAGAAAGCAGAACGGTGGTTGCTAGGGGACAGGGACAGAAAAAAAAATGGGAGTTATTGCTTAATTAATTCAGGGTTTTAGTTTCACAGATAATTCTGGAGATGGATGGTGGTAATAGTGACAGAATCATATGAATATACTGAAGGTAATTGACCTGCATACTTATGGTTAAGATGGTACATTTTTGTGCTTTTAACATAATTTTTAAATATTTTTAAATGAAGGTAAAATAAAGGTATTTTCAGACAAAGCATGATTATAGTATGATTATAATACTGATGTGTTAACTTTCTGACACTGTGACAGAATACCCAAGATACACAAAAAGAGAAAAGATTTCAGTCTATGATCACTTGGCTCCATAATGAGACTGAACATCACGGCAGGGAGTACATGATAGATCAAAGCCACTCATCCTGGTGGCCAAAAACTGATAAAGAAGAAAGACGAAGGGAACAGGGTCCCAATATTCCTTCAAGGGCATGCTCTAATGACTTACCTCCCCCTAGTTCAGTCCTACTCCTGAACTTTCTACCACCTCCCATTAGCACCATCAGCTGGGCACCAACCTTTCAACACACGAATTTGGGGGGACATTTAAGACACAAATCATGAAAATTGGTACATGATATTAATGATTATAATCCATACTTTATAAAATATATAATTATACTGTACTATGCTATAATAATGATGATTGTTAACATCTATTCTTTGTATATATTGTAATGAAATGACAATATAACAATAATTGCTAGTATAGCTAATGTCTACTAAACTTACCATGCGCCAAACTCTAGTCCTATTTATGCTTTATAAGCCTATAAGAGTACTATGAAGCAGCTATTATTTTCTCCTAATTATGAATCAGGGAAGTGCAGTATAAAGATACATTAAATAACTCCCCAAAGGCACAATGCTAATAAAGGCAGCTATTGTTATCCTAAGGGAATAACTAACGGGTGGTGGCTCTGTGACTAGTTAAGGCTATTTGGTAGAACTGACTGGTAGTTTGAATTAGGAAGACCAGAGGTCCCAGTAGCTATAACCTCACACCAAAGTTCTCCAGCTATAGCTGATCAATAATGATCATAACATAAACAGAGCCCCAAGACACCAGGTATTGGAATGAGGACCTTATTTAGATGCATTATCTTATTCAAACTTCTCAATGACAATAGGATGTAGGTAGCAGTCATATCCCCATTTTATGGATGAGGAAACTGTGGCACAAAGAAGTTGAGCACCCACCATATTCTGGGCTAAATGAGTACCCTGAAAGGACTTTTATGGGGGGCCCCATTTTATAGGGGAAGAGGCATACCCATCAGGTCTCTCTACTAGCAAAGGGTAGAATCCTGATTTAAATTCAGGTGGAATGATTCAAAGTGACATCCTCAAATACTCTACCCTTGCTACACTGATAGTCAACCTCCAGCAGCATTCCTTGGAAGATGGTTAGAAACACAGACTCTTGGACCCTGCTTTAGACACAGTGAATGAGAAACTGCATTTTAACAAGACCCTGGATGATTAAAGTACATAATGAAGTTTGAAAGATGTTACATTTCCCTTCCTTTAAAGGCAAGGCCACAAGTCTGAAGTGGTGAACAGCATAGGCAAGTTTATACCTCCATGCTGGTAGAGAGAAGGAAAACAGATCAAAAATAAGGAAATTATTAGAATTAAATTCTAGACCTGGAGTGCTTCAAAACATGGCATTTCCTAATCTCTACCCTAGACTTACTGAGTCTGCGTCTGTACTGGAACATCTGCATTTAACAAGGCAAACCACATATCCTCTGAAGTGCAAGAGCCATTCCTCTCTCTGGTAGGACTCAGAAGGAAGAATCAGAGAAGGAGAACATCATTGTTGTGTTTGTCAACTTTTTGTTGCTGTGACCAAAGACCCAAGAAAAATGATTTACAAGAGGAAAAGTTTATTTTGGGTTGGTGGTTTCAGAGATTCAGTCCATGGTCCACCAATTCCATTCTTCTGAGGTGAGGCTCATGGTGGATGAAAGCTATCCAGCACAGGTCAACTAGGAAGCAGAGAGAGAGAGAGAGAGCACAAGGAGCCAGAGTCAAGATAGTCTGAGGCCACACACCCAGTGACGTACTTCCTCCAGCCATGCCCCACCTGCCTATAATTACCACCCAAAAGTCCATCCAAATTATTAATCCATCAAGTGAATTAATCCAATGTTAAGGTTATAGCTCTCATAATCTCATAATCTCACTTCTTTTACCCCTGAACATTCTAATGTTATCTAACACCTGAGTTTTTCAGGGAACATCTCACATCCAAACCATAACAAGTGTCTCTCCTACTTTTCTCAGGGCCAGAAAGGTGGGCCACAGGGAACCTCCCCAGCATGTAGGTCAACTGACAAGCTACACATTGATTTAGAACACTGAACCCCAGAAATCCATACAATGCCACTTAATAGAAGGCATAAGGCTACAGGCACTCAAGATTGACCCAGGGAGTACTGATTGGTCCCTATGGAAACGGCTTCTAGCTTCTAAGCCTGGCTTCACACATCTGCTGCATGGTGAAGGCCATTCCCACAGCACCCTTGAGATGAGTACAACATGACAGCAGCAGCCAGGACCTAAGCAGACACTGGCCAATGCCATGAGCACATTGCAGCCCAGAACAAATCCTCATCTAAGTAACTGGCCTGTTGCCTGGCTCCTAAGGAGTCTCATATGCAAATCACTTGTTAGCAACTCTGACACTTTCCCATTATTTACATCTGCTAACCAGGATCAACAGAAAGAACTAGAGGAAGAAATACAGGCAAATGATTCCTGAGACTTTGAATTCGCAAAGCCAAATTCAGAAGAATCAAGAGTGAAAAAGAAAGAGAAAGAATCTTCCCTTTTCCGGAGAGCAATAACAATCATAACTAATATATCCTGTTTACTAGATGCCCGTATGGCATTAGAAATCAATATGTCTCATTTCATTTACCCATTGGCCCTACAAAGTAAATATCCTAACTATCCCATTTGACACAGAGATATAAGGCTGTCACTTTACAGAGAAAGAGAGAGGGGAAGGGAGGGAGGGAAGGAGGATGGGAGGAAGGGGGGAAAGAAATGAGGGTGGGAGGGAAGAAAGAAGAAGGGGAATAAAGAAGGAAAGAAGTGAGGGAGGGAGGAAAGAAGTGAGGGAGGGAGGGAGGGAGGGAAGGAGGAAGAAAAAAGGTAGAGGGAGAGAGAAAGAGTGAGCAAACAACAGGAAGAAGGAAAGGAAGGGCAGAACTCCAGAGTCCAGCTTTCTTATGCCATAGGAGATAGAATGACTGTGGAAGACCTAAAACAAGAAATTTCTCTGAGGATCAGGAGTACTATGAATGGAAACTGACTTTTTTACTTTAATTTGAAACCACAGAAATACTCAAGAGGTTGACTCGTTTTATGTTCTATAAACTCAGACAAAAATAAGTTGGTTGAATTTTAACCACCCCCAAACAACACATGTGCATGCAAGTGCACACACACACACACACACACACACACTCACACACATACACAGACACATCCAAGTTCTTGTTTTCTCAATTATGGCTTCTTGGGAGTGAATGGAAAATGCAGCAATCTGATTAACTGTAACTTACAATAAAATAGCACTAAATGGGTGTTTTACATACCCTTTGTTTCTCATTATCCTTGGAAGATTGTCAAGAGTTTAAAGAAACTAATACTTTGGGATTTAGATCTCTCATAACTAGAAACCCAAACCTCCCCAAGGCTAACAGCTGAAAGTCACTCAGAATCTTTGAGCCAGTGGGATGTGCCACGCACAGGCTGTGTTATATGTGCATTGTCCCCTGGAATCCTCTCAGCAACCCTACAATGAAGGTATGATTAGTATTCCTATTTAACAGAGGTAACTGAGGCTCAAAGTGGTTATGGAACTTGCCTAAAAGGTAGGAAAATGTTATGGTTTGAATCTCAAATGTGTTGAAGATTTGGTTCCCAATGCAGCAATGTCCAGAAGTGAGGCTTTTGGGAAGTGATTGGATCTTGAGGTTTTTGACCTCCTCAGTGGATTAATCATTTGAATGGAGTATTGGGAAGAGACATGGAGAGACAGGAGAGACATGGTTGGAGGAAGTAGGTCAATGGGGGTCTGCCCTTGAAAACTCCATCTTGTCCCTGGCCCCTTCCTCTTCTCTCTTTCCTCCTCCTCTTTCTCCTCCTCTTCTTCTTCTCCTTCTTCTTTTTCTCTCTTTCTCTCTCTTTCTTCCTCCCTCTCTCTGCCCCCCTCTAAACCTCTCTCTCTCTGAATCTCTCACTCAGTTTCCCTCTCTCTCAATCTCTCTGCCTTTCAATCTCTCCTTCTCTCTCTCCTTCCCAGCTGTCATGGCCTGAGCAACCTTCTTCCACCATGTTTCTCCCTTAGAGTCAGTCAACTATGGACTGGAAACCTCTGAAATCATGAGCCAAAACAAGCCTTCCCTTCATTATGTTGCTTGTGTCAGGTATTTTGGTCACAGCCACAAGAAACTGACTAATACAGTAGAGAATCTAGAATTGGAGCCCAGGCAGTTGTACCTCAGCAGGTGCTCTCTTCAACACTGTGCTAAACACTAAGCTATAGATCTTGGCACAAGAATCTCTTATTTTAAATCAATCAAAAGGACTGCTTGGTGTGGAAAACAAAAAGGTAGTTTGGCTTATTGTTTTCTGAGGTTTTTCATAGACAATACCTCAGAAAGACATCTTCCCTTCCTTATCCGGACCTCTGCCCAGGATACTTGGGGAATGCCTGTGATCCCAGAATGTTAGTAGGGAGTCATTCAACCTCCATTCGACTCGCCATTCAACCTTCTCTCCCGGCCTCCGTGGAAAGTGCACATTGGCCACGTAGTCCACAGAGTATGGCAGATTGTCCCACATGATTCATGCATTTGTTCACTCAATAGCTCTTAACCAACTGACTAACACGTAACAAGCACCAGACAGTGCACCTCACAAGCTATTATCCCTTATTCCTTTATTCTCATAAAGCCCTGTAAGGCAGGTGCCATTATTGTTCCCGTTATAGGCGGGAACAGATTCAGAGTAGATAGGGTTAGCAGGGACTCTCATCAGGTCTATCTATTGACTTTGGAGGCTGCTCTTTCAAGAACATGCATAGTAGGCAGGAAAAGATAAGCATGCAACGCACTCTGAAGATACCTCACACCAGCAGTGGAGGTGTACACTAACCACTAACCATCCATTCATGTGTTTTGTTACTGTGATGGAAAGCCCTTCACAGGTGAAGTCAAGGGCCCTGTGTGTGTGTAATTGGCTGAACAGCCTGGGATCAGGATATCTTCCCTTAGAAGTGATGGTTCTAGTGAGCGCTGAACCGTGTAAGAGTTAGCTGGGAGGAGACGAAAGGGGAGAGCACTGCAGATAGAGGGAGCAGCACATTTGAAGGCTCCAGCACACGAGATGGGCACGGCCATCTTCGGAAACAATTGACAATTCCTCTAAACGGTGAACGCAGGTACCCCATGGCACACCTATCCACTCTTTACTATCTACTTAACAAATAAAAACACAGCCACACAAAACTCAGCATGAATATCCACAGCAGTATTATTCATAATAGCCGAAAAGTGGGGGGAAAACGAAATGTTATCCACAGATAATTGGGTGAGCAAGATGCGGTAGAGTCATCTGAAGGAATATTACTCACAGATAAAAGAAATGAAGTCCTGATACACCTTCAAACATGTTTGAACTGTTTGAAACTTACAAACATTGTACTAACAAAGGCTAGTGACAGAAGAGCACCTTTGGTATGATTCTGCTTACATGAACTATCCAGAAGAGGTAAATTCAAAGATGTAGAAAGCAGATTAGAAGATATCTCAGGATGGAGTGGGGAGGGAGGGCAGCAATGGGAGTGGCCTCTACCAGACATAGGGCTTCTTCATGGGGTAATGAAAACGTTCTAAGATTATGGTGATGGGTCACACAGTTCTGTGGATACACTGAGAACCTTAATCAAATTGTACACTTTAGAAGAGTGACTCTTATGGTATGTATCACAATAAAGGTATTTAAAACATGTATAGAAACTAGAATTAGTGCCATAACACTCACATTTTCTGAAACTACACTGGTTTTTGGTAGGTCTTGTTTTTTTTTTTTCTTTCTTTTCCAGTTTTCATTCTCCTAAGGTAAGGCATTTGCTACTGGATGTCTTTCCACCCCTCATCCCATTGAAGCACTATTTTCAAGGTGTGTGTTGTGCAAACAAAGATGAAGCCACGTCTTCTCATCTCTCTACATCTATAGGCCCACCCAGTTGTAATCATGTCCCTCCTAATGAGCCTTGAGGCCTTCAACAGTCCTCATCATTCCAAGACTCAAGTGTTTTCCTTCTACAGCATTTCCAAGCCTTCCCACTACACCCACCATCCCCCCAAAAAACAAATCTATGGACAGAAAGTTTGAAATACATTTTCTTCTTAATCCCAACTAAGTCGAACAACAAAGACAGCAACGGCAAAAGCAACCCATCCCCCAAGAATCCCAGCTATGTAGCTTTCCCTATAGTTGCAACCCCATCATTTAGGCAGGATTTGGCTGCAGTGTGAGGAATTTATGTTACACAAAAGTCATTTTCTTAGGAGCAGTGCTAAACAATGGGCTATTGAGCAAACACGTAACTTTTCCATCTGTGGACTTTATTTTTTTTTAATGTCTCTAAAGATTTTTATCTGTGAACTCCAAACTATGATAGACTTAGTCTTCCCATAAAGCAAGAGCACTAACGAGATTTCTTATAATCCCCTTCCTTTCCTATTACCTATAATATTTAATGGTTTCCCTTCAATTCTGTCAGCCCTTGCAATTCCTCCTCTGTTTTACTGTGGTTCATTTTCAGCTTAATAACCACCTCATTCTATGCATCATCTCTCTGAAAATTTCGGGGAATAGCCATGTAAGAGAAATGCACTCTTCGAATTTAGAACAGTACATTATGTGTATACTTTTATATTATGTTCCATTTGTGCTGCTCCAACAACATTGGATGAACTCTGTGGCAAACTGAAATGACTGCGATGTTTTCCATTTGGAAAGGGTGGCTTGTTTAGTAGACACATAATAGCATTTATTTTCTTTACCATTAGGCATCGTGTGGTGTGTTTGCCCCTCCAGACCAGTTCTAGGCATCAACCTAGCAGGTTTGAACTATATGTCATGGCTGACATTATAGCCTCAATGTTTCTGTTTTGTTTTTAAGCCTTGTCTTAACTCTGACGATGGATAAACTTATACAAACAGCTGAGTTTGTAAACTTTACAGGACTACTATTTGGACTACCAGTTTTTAGTACTATTTAGCTGAAAGTAATAACAACTAATGTTTATTGAACTCATATAATGGACTAGTCACTGTTTAAAGATATAGATATAGATACAGATAGATAGATAGACAATAACTTACTTAACCCTGTGAAACAGGTATTGTTATTATCCCTATTTCACGAATGAAGAAATTGAGATACAGAGAGCTTAAGAAATGTGTCCAAGATGACAGAACTGGGATTTTTAAGCCCAGGAATCTGATTCCCAAGTCAAAAAACTATGATGCCTGGTAGCAGGAGCTTAATAACCTCTTTAAGTGAACAAGTTGAGGATATAGAACAATGAAAGAAATCCATGACAGCAAAATTCCATGTACTCATCTCCACCCATCTTTTCCAGCCATTTGCCCTCTAGGAAGCCTCCCAAGATTATGAGAATAGAAAGGACATTGTTCTGTCCTCCCTCCTCCCTGCTTTTTTTCACCTCTTAGATGTGGAAGGACTTTATACAGAATGTGTTTATGGAGAGAAACACGTAAAGCAAACCAGTTCCCAGGAATCCAGACATCCGTGTGCAAGTGCACAAGGTAAATCTAGTTTTTGACTCACTAGGACCATAAGAATAAAACAGAAGGATGTGGCTGGGGTTGGGTCTCAGTGGTACAGCGCTTGCCTGGCATGTGTGAGGCACTAGGTTTGATTCTCAACACCACATATAGATGGATAAATTTTTAAAAAGGCTCATTGACAACTAAAAAACATTAAGAGAATAAAACAGAAGGATTCTGATAAAGCAGATATGGGGAGTAAAAATTCTGCAGGAAGAGCTATTTTGGAACATAAAGCTCTGACACTAAGGTTTTAATTTTAACCACTGTTACCTCTTGCTTGAGACCAAGATAGCATGATTAGAATTGGACTTTACTAACTACTTTAAAGCCCTCTCTTTGGTTCCTTACAAATTAATTAGACTGATTAACCAGGCTGCTCTTTCTCAGTTTCCAAATCAGATGTCGATAATTACAGATCCAAGAACTTGGCACATCCAACACTTTTCAGTAGTGACGGCATACTTTGTTCAGTGAATGTAGCTGCCCGGGTCATTTATGCAGAAGTGTCAGAAGACATATGACAGCTGCAGGTCCCCCACATAACGGCTACACCAATGCTTTAAAAAAGTAAGTAGGAGTTAAACTGAGGTGACTGAGACCAGATGAGAGGGACAAAAGCCTAGCCAATTCGCCTCGCCTGCTGGGAAATCTCCGCTAAGCCTGGTTTTTAGCCACATACTCAAAGGGCCAAGTATGCCTCTTTATTTATATTGGCTCATTCAAATTTCCCAACAGTCCTGTTAAAGGTTCTTCTTATCCTCAGTAAAGACAAGGAAAGTAGAGCCAAGATGTGAACCAGGTCTTCAGTCCCCTAAAATCCTCATTTTAACCATGACAATGTTCGCACCTTTATATTTTAGCATAAAGACAGGATCTTTGCAGCAAATGCTTTTTCAGAACCAATTAAAAAATTGGTTAAAAAATGGTTAAAAAATCATTTCAACAATCTCAGGATTTTATAAGCAGTGGAAACACACAGGTCCAAACATTTTTCTCTCAAGAACCTGATTTTCCCCTAGTGTGGTTTATGGGAGTAAGGTATTTCTGCAATACCTCCACTTAAATGTAGATAAAGCATAACAAGTTATAGGCACTAACAAGTTCAATGGGAGAGGTGATAACAAATGAGATTATATTCTCTTCCTGTAGTTTCGTTATGACTCTTTTGCACCGTTACACTTGGGTAATACATTTTGGTTGTCGATATTCCAACATTGCTTAATACATCATGTTTCAAAATCTTTTTAGGGGCTAGGGTTGTGATTCGGTGGTAGAACACTTACCTAGCATGTGTGAGGCACTGGGTTCGATCCTCAGCACTGCATATAAATAAATAAATAAAATAAAGGTCCGTCAACAAACAAAATAAATTTTTAAAAATCTTTTTAGCAACATTATTTTATTTGATGGTTGTAACAACCTTCTGATATAGGCAGATAAGAGACTGTTATTCCAGTTTTACAGAATGAAAACTGAGGCTTTGTGTTCCCCCTGGAACAGACTGCTGAGTAATTGAGAAGCTCTTAGAGTCTACCTGTTTGACACCCAAATCAGTGGAAAGTGCCAGTATATTGGATACCACAATGTGATCTACCAGAAGGAAAGCTTTGTGGGTACAAGGACATTTATGGTATTTTGTAACAGCAAAAATTTATAAAATAACCCATTGATAAGTAAAGTGATTAGTAATCAGGTATCCATACAATGAAATACTACCTAGCAATGAAAATGGTCTCTTACTAAACACAATCACATGAATGAATCATAGGAAGGTTGAAAAAAATAAGCCAATTTTACAGAAGGATACATTTTGTATAAGATTTGTATAAATTTTTTATGTAAATTATATAATAAACAAAAAAATTCTAAGTCTGCATATAGGATAGCAAAAGTATTAAGAAATGTATGGAAATAGTAGTCACCAAGTTCAGACTATAATATCTCTCCTGATCCACAGCAGGCACATTCTAATATTGCCAGTGGCTCCCCAAACCATGAATAGTACTAAACCCTATGTATGCTATGCTTTTTCCTGTACATGTACATTGATGATAAATAATAAATTGGGACAGTACGAGATTAACAATAACTAATAAGATAGAATAAATATAGCAATTTTCTGTAATAAAGGATATGTGAATGTGGTCTGTCTGCTTCTTGAAAGAGTTAAGACAAATATTAATATTTTGGGACTGAGGCTGACCACAGGTAGCTGAAACTGCCAGTAAGAAGGGATTACTACACTAGTTGCCTCCAGAGAAGAGAATGTGATCGGAAAGTGGTAAGCAGGAACCTAAACTTGTGTTGGTATTGTTTTCATTTCTTATCCTGTAGTCGATACACAGGGGTTCGTAATTCTTTTCTTTACACATGTGTGTATATCTTTAAAGGTTATTTTTTTATTTTTGCAATTTTGGGGGATTGAAACCAGGGCCTTGCACATGCTAGGCAAGCAGTCTACCATTGGGCTACATCCTCAGGCCTGTGGATTTTTTACAATACCTTTTGTAAAAAAATAGAAAATGAAAACAGCAACTATTCATTCTGCAAACACTAAGGACTAGCACTGTGCCAGACACGTGCCAGGTGTTAGAATATAGTGGTGAACATGGTACTCTATACCTGCCCTCAAAGACCCTCTGAGCTAGCAGAGAAAATGAAGAACATGTTTCCTGCCAGGAAGCATAGGAGCTGCAAAAGCACAGGACAAGGGAACTTCATGCACTCAGGGGACCTAGGAAAGCTTCCAAGAGAAAATGACACTTCGGCTGAGACTAAAGAAGGAAAAGTTGTAGTCATGAGGAAAGAACAGCCAGACTGACCTTATTCAGAATTCCCATATCTAAAACTAAACACTGGAGCAAGCAAGGGAGAAAGATGCCTGGGATAAGGCTGAACAAGGAGAGAGAAGTCAGGTGATACAGGATCTGCTGTTCATTACTCGCTATGGTTTTGACTTGACTGAGCACCTTGCGTGGAGGTGTGCTGCTACATGCTGGCCAGTACCACGAGGTGTGGGGAGGGGAGTGGAGGCAGCAGAGTGTCCTAAAACCTTCCAGTGACTTTCCACTTCAAGATCAGAACTGGACCCATGTTCTATCCTAATACAGAAGCAACTTCAGCAATTGAGCGCAGGAAGGCAGAGAGCGTGTGAGCCAGCTAAGGCTTCCTCTTCCATTCCTATGAAGAAATTACTTGGGCAGATTTCCACATTGTAGGTATTTTACCATTTGTCAGAGGCAAGTTGCACATCTCAGTGATTGAATTACCAGCATAGCTGCAATTTGAGTAAGGAAGATTCAAGGTTGTTTCTTGCTTCTACACTTTGGTTTAAATGGAATTGGATTAATTCTTTCTCAATCTCCATGTTTAGAAGTAAACATAAGAATTATGTTCAGTCTCCAATAGTGTAAAACGCAGCCTTCAAACTCATTCATCAACCACAAGGGCCCTGTGTCTAACCTTGGTTTCCACATTTGGATTTATAAAGTGTGAGATCATTGTCAGTTTCATTTATCTCTGTTATTAAATTTACTGGGCCTCCTTCAATGACATTATATCTTCTTATCTAATTCAAATAAATGTCTTACTCATGGCTCGAATGTGGATGGTGAAATCTCATTGTTAACTCAGTAATTGAGATAATCTCATTGTTTTGCTTTCTTAATAGAATCTTGAATTGATTGCTCATGCCTGGAATTCCATTTGGCTGCACCGAACTTTTCTTAAAACTGCTATTTCTGACCAGTCCCTGTGTCCCAATGTTTGCATAAGGATGGAACATTCTTGCCCTATTCTTTATTCTTAACTATACCCTATTCTTGGTCTGTTTATCTTATCAACAGTATAAAAGTAATCACTTACATTTAACATTTGTCTTTATTAGCTGTGATTAAATGTACTGGTGATATAATAGCTAGAGACACACAGACTTTGGAATAAGTCCTAGGTTTGAATCCAAGTCCTGTGACCGTATAGTGAACTAACCTCAGTTTCTTCATCAGAAAAATGGGAATAATAATAGTAGTTACCCTGTAAGGGTGTTGTGAGGTTGAATTGAGATCATTTTCAGTCTCAGTTGAGGTTGGGTGGCTCATAGATTTTAGCCAAAGAAAGTACTACACTCTATGCAACTTGATTAGAAATAATGTTTTATCATTTAAAGATTTGAACCAACTTTATGAACTGGAACTGTAAGAGATTTTCTGTCTGCCTTATGCCAGCTAATACTTGGAATGTTCACATCTGAATTATTAGTGCCTCCTATGTTATGTATACAAACTAGCATTGAAACCCATTTTGTTCAATTTGGTTTCATTTTTCTGGCAATTTTTCCCAGTAGCCAGGAGTGGGCACCTTGGTCTGGAGGAAGCAGTGTGCTGTCCTTCAATACCTGCTTCAGGTTACTATCCCAAAGGAAGCAGAGCATGTGAGGTTTCCAACCACAGTAGACAGAGCTGCCTGGTAACCACAAGCCAGAGCCTGAGAGGTTGGGGAAGTCAAGTTAATGGAAAGATCATCACCCACCATCAGTGTGGAATAGCTAATCCCCACCCAAGCCCTGTGCTCTCTCTTGCATTTGGGGCTTTATTCTTGTCCCTACACTCACTTTCCCCCTTCACAGATTAATTCCTACCCATCAGTCTCAACTTTTATGTCATCTTCTCCAAGAAATCTCTGGCCCCACAACTGGGTCAGAATCTCTGTTGTATATTCCCACACGTTCTCAAATTATCCCTATCACAGGTGGGCAGTCCTTACTTTACAGCTTCAGTATGAATGAACTTCAGTTGCCATTATTTGACTAAATAACATCAGTCCTGCTGGGCATGGTGGCTCATGCCCGTAATCCCAGCTACTCAGGAGGATAAAGCAGAGGATCAATTTCAGGCCAGCCTGGGCAACTTAGCAAGATCCTGTGTCAAATACAACAACAACAACAATAATAATAAAAGGCTGGGGGTGTAGCTCAGTTGTGGGGGAGCACTTGCCTACCATGCACAAGGCCCTGAATTCAATCCCTACTACCACAAAATAAATAAATAATAACACTATTCCTCCAAGAAGGCAGTTCAAGCTTCAGTTGTCACAATGTATGAACTTTGAGTAATTGCGTAAACCATGAGCTTCTTGCTTTTGTGCTTACAAATCACTTCATAAATAATAGATTTGTAACCAATCACATTACTTCTTCCAAAGTCTGTTGGTGATTTGTCTCTATGCATTTGTTATTCAGTTCACATGCAGAGAGAGACAGGGAGAGGGAGAAATTCTCCCAGAGTTGCATTTTACAATATGGATAATCAAAAGAGAAAATTTGCCCCAAAATATAAAAGTGTAACAAAGAAATGAAAAGTGATTAGCCTGGAAGTCAAATTAAAGTCAGTGCCAGACACAGTGGCACATGCCTGTAATTCCAGAGACTCAGGAGGCTGAGGCAGGAAGATTGCAAGTTGGAAGCTAGCTTCAGTAACTTAGCAAGGCCCTGTCTCTAAATAACATATTAAAAAAGGACTGGGGATGTGACTCAATGGTTAAGCGTCCCTGGGTTAAATCTAGAAAAAAAAAAAAAAAATTGAAGACAACTGTAAATGGAGCTAGTGGTGAAATAGCTGACCATAGCATTAGGACATCTTCCACCACTGAGTACCCTGTAGATATGCAGCCAGGCATAATTAGTGAAGGTAAACTTGGTGGCATAAATGAGCAAATTGACCATGACCAAAAAAGATGAAGATGTCCCAGAGGAAGTGAGCTAGCAAACCATTTCACATTAAGGGAACTCTCAGAGATTATTCACACTGACATAGAGCAATGGAGAAAATGTCAGAAGATGACTCCAAATTTAGGAGTGGGACCATTTGCCGAGACAGAAAAGACATTTGCTGTGTTGAAAGTTGAAGATGAGAAGGCAAACACTGTTCAAACTACTCTTCGTAAGTGTTTTATACTAATGCTCAGTGTTTCAAATGTTTTAAATTACTGTTTACTAAATAAATAATAGTTACTATATTTTTCATTTCCCAATACATTATAGCCAACAATAAGAGAGTTTTTAAAGCTCACAGAGCTTTTGTGATTTTCTGATAGATTATGATGATCACTTTGCACAGTTGCAGCTTACATGGTATTTTTATTTTTTATAGTTGTAGATGGACAGAATGCCTTTATTTCCTTTGTTTATTTTTTTAGTGTGGTGCTAAGGATCGAACCCAGTACCTCACACATGCGAGGCAAGAGCTCTGCCACTGAGTTACAGCCCCAGCCCACCACATGGTAACTTTTTTTTTTTTTTTTTTTTTTTCGGGTGCTAGGGATCGAACTCAGGGCCTTGTGCTTACAAGGCAAGCACTCTACCAACTGAGCTATCTCCCCAGCCCCGTAACTTTTTAAGATCCCACACCACTGTGAAAAGTGAAGACGGCCTGTATATTAAGCAGCAAGCATATGTTTGATACATTGCAGTTAGTTACTATATGTACTCACAGGGATATAATTTCAGATTTAGGTGAATGAGTGAATGAATGAATGAATTCTAAGTGGGCTTCACCTATATTAAATATCAGAGCTAAAGGGGGGTATTTTCTTTCTCCCTGACTAGTATGATTTGCCAGTCTCTCCTCCATCTGGATGCCTGGCCGATATCCCAAGGAATAGACCTCCTCTGTGCTCAGATTCATTGTACACCCCTAATAATAGCTCCTCAGCCAGAAAGTTGGTGCAGACACTTGCAGATGGCCCCACCCAATCCAGGTCATGGCCACTGCTGCTGTCCCAATCTGGATTTGGTTTTATGACTCAGCTACTCCCAATCTTAGACTACTATCATGGGGTATAGGAATTCCTTAAATAAATAAAATTTATTATAGTTTAAACTTCAGTCTGGCCAATAACTTTTATATCCTCTCCTCCCACATCTTTACCAGACATGTTAATAAGTATTCAGATTTCATACTGATTTTTCCACATTGAAGAGTAATAAAGTGGCCAAGATGTCAGCACTGCCATGACAGCTCTTTAAAGTCAATAAATGTAATCTCATGACAATTGAAAATCCACTTCTTCTGGTATCTCATCATGCTTTTATCATCATAGTCCTGTTTGAAATACCACTGGGAAAGGACAGCATATAAAAGGACAATATTCCCACAGTCTGTGACTGTCAGATGGGCGATCTCATTAAGACATTTCCAGGAAATACCACAAACCAACTTATTTATATTTCTTTTTCTCCTGGGATTCTTCTCCAAGGATGTTTTAAAAATTGAATTAACCTCTTTCCAAAGGCCATTAACAATTGCTCATTCCATGGGTGTACTGAAATTTTCTTCCAAATGCATTGCCCAAAGACAGCCTTGGTGGTCCAGAGGCTAGAATTTTACTGCCACAGCCCAAGCTCAATTCTAATGACATTGCCCATGGCTTGGTTGGGAGTTATAGTCCTTCTTTTATTTATTTGGTGAACATTTATTGAACACTTACTCTGTCTTCAGCTCTTTGCTTGGTACTGAGATCAACGCCAAGAATCAAACACTTGCATCTGGGCCTTGGAGAGTGATGGCAGAAACAGACAGTAAACAGATGAACAAACAAAAAGACTTGCAATTAAACTCACACAGCATGTGCTGAAGGGAGCAAATCAGGTGAAGGGAGGGAGAATACCAGGAAAGAACTTGCTCAGGGGAGATGGCCAAGGAGGAACTCTGAGGAGGTGAGATCTGTAATACAAGGAGCTGAGGGGAGAAGTATCCTCCAAAAAAGCCTAGGGACAGGAAGAGCCTAGAGTGCTGAAGGACATGTGAGAGAGGAAACTAGAAATTGTGTGCCTACTTGTACATAAATGAGGCCCATTTAAGACCAAAGTGACTGATGTGACTTCTAGAGGTAGCATTTTGTCCCAGTGAGACTAGCTCTGGCTGGACAGCCTGCCTCCCCAGGTTGTAGAGGGTCCACCAGGGAGTACCTCACAGAGAGCCTGGCTCCACCCACTTCTGTTTCCTATTTGTAGCAGGCCTGTCCTGGCACACCTTGTGCTTCAAGTCTCTGTCCAAGCCTGTTTCTGTAAAACTTACTGACCTTGCCTTGGGAATCACACTAAGGTTCTAGTTGCAGGCTAGTCTTTTCCCAAGTGCTTCCTCTACTAACTGCTCAAGCACAGCAGCTTCCTTGGGCTCCTCCCACTGCCCACAGGCAGGAAGCCGAACATGGCCTTGCCAGCCTTATTGCAGCAAAGGGGCCCTATGGATGGAGACTTGCCCAGGCTACAGGAGGGGAGAATGACTCTGAACCAGCTTCACACAAGAGGGAACCTTGCCTGGTAGGGCCAGGGAGTCATCAAATCCATTTTCTCATCCTCGATGGTTCAGGATTTCAAAAGAATCACATTTTTAAAGCTCATTGTAGCACATAATTGAGAAAGTCTGTGATTTGAACTAAGCCAGGAAACTACTTACCACATGTCATCATGTCAGACAATAAAAACTATGGCTGTATGTAGAATAATTTTAACTAATCAATTTTAGGACTTTCTTGGCTGTTTAATTCAGCTCTTCACACGGACGTACAATATTTATTTATGTTATTGCCACGGCTTGGGGAAAAGAGGAGGACAGATAAGCTAATATATGCCAGTCGTTCCCCCCTCTGAAGATTTCTCTCTGTGTAGCTCAAGGGTAAAGCACTCCTGGGTTCAATCCCCAGTACCCAACCCCCAAAATGGTAACACTATCAACCTCACAGTACTGCTGAAAGAACTAAAAGTGTGTGTAGTTCATGGCTTTGCCTGAGTCACAGCTAGGACTCATAAATAGTAACTATTGTCATCACTTTATGATGAAACACTGTTTCTCCTTAAAAAAAAAAAAATCTGTAACTTGGATTTTTTACCACTAGGACAAATTCTTCTATCAATTAGGACCATCCAAGGATTTATTTTATGTGATAGGGTGATTTTTATATTTTTTCCTTGTAATTCTTAGTTGTATTAAAAATGTACAGATGGCCATTGGATCCTTCCTCATGGATCCAATGAGGGTGAGTCAGAAGTCACAGGGAGTCAAGCAAGTTGTCACTATAAAGTAATCAATGCCTAACAGTCATCTTGGTTTCACTGGAATGAATGATATATGGTCTAAGCTATATTTACTCCACTTCCTGGGCAAAAGGTACTTTGATATTCATTACTCTATAAAACATTTATAATATAGACATAAGGGGGACTAATCTTACACATTGTGATTTTTGATACCAGTTTAAAATGTGCATGTGTGTGTTCTCCAGTTCTTAGCATAATTCTTAAGTGCTGACCATGTCCCAGTCTCTGTGCTCAGTGTTTGATGTGAAATGTCTCATCTCACCCTCCATCTGTAAGTTCAGTATCACTTCTACCCCATTATACAGATGAGAACACAGAGGTTTGAGGTGATGAGGTCTGTAGCCCAAGTTTTCCTACCTCATAGCAGACACAGGACACAGCCCTGTCTCTGTCATCTTGACCGTGCTCTCTCTCAGGGAAACTTCCACCATGTCTTCATGCTAAGGAGAATACAGACTCCTGGGTAAGCCACCTCACCCCTTCGTGCCTCCATTTCCCCACTGGTTAAGCATGGACAATAATCCCCTACACACAGCTATCGAGGGGATTCAATGAGGCCAGGCATGCAAAGCACTGAACCAGGGATAATCCGCATACTGCTTCTGGAAAATCACACTTTATGGGAAAGAATATTCCCAGATGGTCTGATCTGAGTCCCTTGTTCATAGCCAAGGTCACGTTCTGTAACTAACTCCACCCCTGTTTCAGTTTCCTCAGAGGGAAGGCTAAATTTTCATGCTCATCATTGCTTCCTGAATCTATATCATTTGATTCCCTGTCTGAGAAAGATACATACTCCCGTGGTTCTCTTAATTTCTGGATTGAGAAATGTAACAGATCTGCAGTCACATGATCCTCTGTTTTCAGCCTTCCTCTTCACAGAAATAAAATCTTAAGGAAATCCAGCAGGCCATCTTGATGAATGTGCACAGGAGGAGGAACTGATTGGGATTGCATCTCAGCCATGGTCACACTTATGAACTGAGGGCCACATGCCATGTACACTCGTTCTCATTCCCTCTCTGCGTTCCCTCTCCACTCTTTCTCCCTCCCTTGCCCTCCCTCTCTCCTCATCTGTTACCTCTCTACCTATCATCTCCTTTAATCCATGTAATCTCTCCATGAGGAAGTGATTGAAAAGTGGGCTGTACAACAGACCCAGGTGGTTCAGGGGTAGGGGAACAGACAGGAAACCCTGGCCCTACCACTTGCCAACTGTGTGACCTTGGGCAAAGTATGTAACCACTCCATGCCTAGTTTCCTCATATAAAAGAGGGACTACGTTAATAGAACCTACATCATAAGATTGTCTGAGTCTAGCATTTCAGACAGTAGTACTAAAGTATTGCTGCACTAAATCCATGGTAATTTCTGGTTTTGAAAAGCTAAGTAACTCCCCCCACGTTGCACAGGCCTTGAGTTGCAGAGCTGGGATCTGCTGATGGCCAAGTCGGTACTCCAGCCACAGTGCTCAACCTACTCTGTTTTAGTACGTTCTGTAGGCTTGTTGCTCAGCTGAGCACAGCTGGGTCTTGTGGAATCCTCGACGTTGACAAAAATGTTTTGAACCAAGAGTTTCAACTCCAAGAACTTGACCTCAACCAACATATAAAGACATAGGTATAAGGATGCTCATCGCCACATTGCAATGTAAGGCCAGAAACCAAAATGCCCATCAAGTCCAGACCCTATAAATAAGGTAGAATGGATCACACTGGGGTTTCTGTTAAACACACTGCTGGTAAACAAGAGCAACATGTGCTGATGTATATGGGATCCCCAAGTCTGGAGCTATAAGAAAAATAAGGCACCAAAACTAGAGTTATACATACACGTGTGATCTCAGGAATAATTACAAGAAATTTAACTGCAATAGGCTTGGGAGAAGGGCACTAGGTGTCCTGCATAGGAAAGATTAATGTTGCTGATTGTCTTTTTCAACTGTTTCAGTTTCTGATTTAGATACTTTTCACTTAAAAAAAAAACTTGTATATAAAAAGTTGTTAAATTTAACACTAAGTAAATGAATGTTTATATATGATTGATTCAGCACAAACTTTAAGGGAAATTTCACTTTTTAATTATTTTGGGGAATTGGGGCTGGGGAGATAGCTCAATTGGTAGAGTACTCGCCTTATGAGCACAAAGCCCTGGGTTCAATTCCCAGCACCAAAAAAAAAAAAAAATTATTATTATTATTATTATTTTGGGGAATTGAGCTGTGAGAAATACTCACTGACTAGAGGAGAGAGAACTGGGGCTCGTTTAGAAATTCATCTCAGAGCAAGAAGGGCAGGAAACAGTGCCATGGTGACCCATGGTCTAATACTGGGTTAATCACTAATGCACTGTGCGATCTTTGAATCTGTTTCCTTATCCATGAAATGGGGTAATGTTATTTATCATGTAGGTTGAAGAGAAGATCAAATGAGATAAAACTCTTAGCACATAGTGAGCATTCAGTAAATGCATATAGCTGTGTACACGAATAGGCAGGTGGGTAGATGGGTGTTGGTAAAAGGTTCAGCATCTTGCATTCTTTGTTCTCTCCTTTCTTTCTTGCGTGGTCACAGAACACTAGTCCCTCTCTGCTGGCTAGAGACCATGGTAATAGCAGGACTGACAAACCTTGCTGTCACATGGACCTGGAATTCAATCCCAGTTTTACCACTAACTAGCTGGTGAACTTATGCAAGTTTTAACCTCCCATGGTCTTTTAAAAAATGGTAATAATAATACCTACCTATAAGGAAATTACATAGGCTAAAACAAAATAGCCATAGGCCCTGCTCTCATGCAACAATCTAGGAATCCCTGCAAACAGCTCCTCATGGCTTGTCCCATGTGTGTTCTCCATAACATTTGCTAATTCAGCACATCTATATCTTTCAAGGAAAGATGTCTGCTGTAAATACCTTGATATTTTTCCAAATTATTCACCATTGTACCAAACGACTTCAATTTTTCTAAACATTTCAGCCTGAAACTTAGGCACTTGTCTCCAAACTACTTTCATTGCCTTTAGTTCTTATATCATTAAATGAAACAATTGAAATTGTTTTTATTCTCTAGCTCTCCCTCTCCAACTCCCACCTCAAACTTACACCAGGGTCAACTAGACCTAGGAATTCAATTCTGTTTCCAAAGGAAAGATGGTGTCTCTCTACTAGTTTGATATGTGAAGTGCCATGTGGTCACTGACTGGTCTCTGACTGGCCCCCAGCTGATGGGTGATAAAGCCAGGCTGCAGAGTACATGTGCAACTACAGAAGTGGGTCTGCACTTTACTCTCCTATCCTACTTTGGACCTACCACATGTAAAGCAAGAATCTGGTTAGCCAGGCAAAGTTTGAGGCTTTTATTTTTTTCTTAATTAAAAAAAATAACAATGTTGTGCTACTTAAATTAACACAGCGCACTGTGCACTTCCCTTTGCATGTATAGACACAACCCTCTTAAGATCTGTATTAAAAAATAGAATTGGCAATGGCTTTTGCTCCCGCTTGAGCTTGCCAAAAAGGTTGGAAATGAGCATGCTTCTTCCTGCCTCTCTTGGCGGTGTTCCCTATTAGAAACTGGTGGAGACATAATCCTTCTCTTCCTCGACTTTCCCTTTAGCTGTGCAGGACTAAGGGGTGGAGTCTAGGAGAAGGACCCCCACCTTTCACAATCAAGGAGGTGGCAATGTGGAAATGTCAGGTGCTGGCAATAAAGTTTGGAAGTTTCTGATCAAGTTCCCATGCTGTTGTTTAATCCTTAATCATCCCTCTTGGCCAGCTTCCCGTTGCTACTGCTTGTATAAAGTTGAAATGGCTAATTGTCTCAATCTGTATTTGCTATAGGGTCATGCTTAATGCAAAGCCCACAGGGACTCCCTGTATGATTGTTTTGACCTAATAGGTTGTTTTATATGCTTCTGAGAAGTCTCTCCTATCTTCCCTTAACATTCTAAAATTTTCCTAGTCCCAAGTGGCAGTCTGCAAAGGGATATATTTAAATATTTC
This sequence comes from Sciurus carolinensis, assembly GCF_902686445.1. Lineage (NCBI taxonomy): Eukaryota > Metazoa > Chordata > Mammalia > Rodentia > Sciuridae > Sciurus > Sciurus carolinensis. Next base: position 101,676,435 of record NC_062218.1, on the reverse strand, counting down.
CTGCAGAGAAACAAGATGTTAGTTAAATTCCATACCCACCTCTCTGAATGGGATTAATTATCAATGGGGATTATTGACATGAACAGAAGACTTTATGGAAATTACATTACCTGTTTTGTTCTTCCTGAAGACTTTTCCAGCAAGAACAACCCTCTATACTGAAAAACAAAATATCAGATCATTTTAACTAATTAAAATTGAAATTTCAGGGCTCTTGAGATCTAAAACATGTCACTCAACTGTAGCCTTCTGCAGAAGAAAACATGTACTGCACTCTTCAAGAATGAAAGTACAATATTCTCCCAAGTTACTGCATAAATCAAATGTCAAGGCTAACCCCACACAAACACAGAGAGGGCCAACCTCTGGATGCTGTCCCCCTGTCACCACAGAAGCCTTTGTCCTGAGTTCTTTCTCTCTGACATAGATGATAGCATTCATGACAACTGCCATAAAAACCCCCGAGAGCTACAGGAAGAAAAATAGAATCAGCTAATTTTTAGTCAATTTGTTAAATCTTTCCCTGCCTTAGGATTGAGAGTGTGTTCTTCCCATTGCTTTCTTTTTGTAGATCTTACTATAGAGACACAAATATATAGAAAAGTTTTAATTTCTTGCTCCGTGATAAGAGATGTAGTAGCACACAATCCCTTCAAGGAAAGAAGGAAGAAGAATGTTAGGTTGGTCGTAAAGAAACAAAAATGGGAGAAGATACTTCAATACATGGAGTACCGAATTCAGGGGTGCTGAGCCAGGAGGGGTCCAGTGAAGTGGCCACGCAGTAGGAGGGGGACACCCATTTCTTCAGGAGGCACTTCCCACTCTCACCTCTAATGATCTGTGCATTCCCACTCTGCAAGACTAAGGGATCCCTGAACTAATATTGAGACTGCCTCATTCTATATCCATTGCAATGAATTCGTTAAAAATCAGAGTGGTTTCCAGACCTACAAGCATTGCGGAGAGATAATGTGATTAACCCAGCTGCAGTCAGGTATCCATACCAGAGCCAATCAGAACCAAGAATGCAGGCATGGGTGTGTGGACCACCCTGGGGCAGCCCGAAGGGAAGTTTGCAGAGGAAAGATCAGTCAAGGAATTCTGTGATTCGTATGACTTCGATGAAAGTAATTTAAGCCTCAGTGAGTCCCTGCTTATCTGTAATGAATTATACTTCCCACTTACTATAAGGAGCATTAGTTTAGAAACCCAAAACTGTTGATCAAGGTTGCTGAGACCTGTGAGTTTACAGAAAGTTTAAAATGAATCACAGTGTTAGAAGGCCATCACAAAAAGCAAATTTGATCTTGGGACCTAACAACATAAAATACATGCATGAAAATGAGAAAGGTGACAACCTTCTTCTATTGGATTAAAATCTGGTTCCCCTGGATACCTCGCCATAACAGATTGTGGCAAACTGGAACAGGATGTGGTAGAACTTATTAATTCCTCTTCACAACATATGATCAGATCAGTTAGAAGGGCTTTTAAAACTCCAATCCACAGAAACTTAAGCAGTTGAAAATGTATTTATTTATTTTTATAGAGGGAGGTATTTAGAGGCAAGTGGTTTCTGATATTAGGTCACTGGTCCAGTGATGTCAAGGTTGGCATCTCTGTGATTCCCTTAACTTTTTCTTTCTTCTTCCTTCCTTCTTTCCTTCCTTCCTTCCTTCCTTCATTTCTTTCTTTTTTTTCTTTTTCTTTCCATCTTTCTTTCTTTCTTACTTTACTAGAGATTGAACTTAGGATCACTCTGCACTGAGTTATAACCCCAGTCCTTTTTATTTTTTAATTTGAGACAGGGTCTTGCTAAGATGCTGAGACTGGCCTCAAACTTGCACTCCTCCTGCCTCAGCCTCCTGAGTAGGTGGGATTACAGGCAACTGCATCCAGCGATGACCTTTTCTTGACCTCGTGGTTGCACTTTGGCCATCGAAGCTCTAGATATGTGATTCATAATCAAAGCAGGAAAGGGGGAAGGGGTACTACTGGCTTGATCTGTCTTTATTATCAGGAAAACAAAACTATCTCTGAAAAAACTCCAAGAAGACTTGTGCTTATATCTCACTCATTAGACCTGTATTTCATGGCCACCTTTAACTGTCACTGAGACTGGAAAGATGAATATTGAGCAGAAAGTGACAAGGGAGAAGGGGATTGCTTGTTGCTACATTTCAGCCAAACAGTCTACCACAACTACTGTTATTTTCCTTCCCTTTTTTGCAAAAAGGGAATATTTCAGATATATGAGAGAATCTGATTGGTTTAACTTAATCAAGTGTCCACTCACCCTGATCCAATCAGCTAGGATTTAGATACAAACATGGCTCAGATGACTCATTACTATAAAAAGGTTTTATAATGTGCACCCCGTCCAACACACCCATCTGAAAACTAAAACATCACAAATCCCGTTGACGCCTCCTGAGTATTCCTGCTCAGTTTTACTTGCTTACCCTGATCCCATAGTCAATTACTATCCTGAATTGGACATCTCTCTTTCCCACACATATTTTCATTCTTTATTGTTGTTTTCATAATATTGTTTAAGTGATTTTAAAATTTTTGTTTAAATAGTATCCTCCTTAACCTTTTACAATTTGCTTTTCTAATCAAATTGTGATTTTTGAGAACAATTCATGTTGGATCTCATTCATTCCATTTCTCCATTGTGTAAGTATTGCCTTAATGGATACATTACAATTTGCTTATCCATTCTTTAATTGAGGAGCATTTAGATTGTTTACAGTTCTTTGTTATTAAAATAATGTTGCAATAAGTTTTTTGTACATACCCCCTTCTGTACATGTGAAATAATTTCTGAAAGCATATACCCAGAGATGGAATGGCTAAATCAAACATTCTATACTTTTTAATTTTCCAAAACATTGCCAAATACCTCTTCAAACTAGTTTATCAATTTCCCAACCATCACAGTGTGTTATTGTTCTAGTTACTCCATATTCTAATCAGACCTTTCAGTTTCTGCCAATTTCATGAGCTTAAAGTGATATCTCATTGTCATTTTAATTCACATTTCCTTCATGACTAGTGAGATTGAGCACTATGTCAGGTGTTTTGGGCCATTTGGCTTTTATCTTTCATTAATTTCCTGTTGATATCCTTTGCCCATTTTCAAATGGATTTATGGTCTTTTCCTTATCATTCATATCTTTCTATGTCTGGTTTCCCCAACCAGATTGCAGACATCTCTAACCAAGAATCATGGTCTCCCACCATTCATTCCATTAATATTTATTGAATGTCTACCATTTGCCAGACTGTGTAGAGATGCTGGGCATGCAAGGCAAGCATCCTGGAGAAGTTATTATGTCTTGAAGATTTTTTGACTATGTCTAGCACCTAAAGAGACCTGTTGAATGAATGAACAACAAATAACAATTCTGAGAGACCTGAGATTCATCCTCTGCAATCTTTGCATGAACAAGTTCTCCAACTTATCCTGGGCACTCTAGAGGAACAAAGTGAAAATAAATAAGTAGAAACTACATGTAAAGACTTAGGCTCAAACACAACAAAATCTTCCCTACTACTTATGTGTTCAGAGAGGGAAGGGTGATACCCCTTTGCTGGGGGTATCCAAAACAGCCCCACAGGCCTGCTCTTGGGAATAGAGCATTAAATAAAGGGCTGGACCAATTAAGTCCTCCTCTATTTTCTGAACTCTAATAAAATGGAATGTGTCGTTTTATATAACTTAAGACTCCACTGTTTAAAAATCCCTCATAATTTTGTATATAATTCACATCTCTCTATCTGATAATTTTCACATTCAAAATGCCTGTAATGTCTCACCAAATGCCATAAATCTGACCCTTTTTTATTCCGTGGTTAGTTTCTTAAGTCATTTCCTCTTTGGCCCTGCCACCTTATATAACCCTTCACGTTATGACAGAGCAGACTCAACCTTATTTCGTGCAGATGACCTAATGTGTTGCACCATAACACTTGGAAAAAAACAAAGAAAATCTCACTTCCTCTCCCAACACTCTCTGTGAGGAATGAAATCATTATTCTGAACCCAGCCCTTTCATTATCATATGTGCCTCTGAAAACTTAAAAGCAGTTCATGCTTGGAACTGGGTTCTCTGTTGTTTTAAAAATGTATGCTTTCTCCTAGAATCACAGATTTAAAAGTATGAAGAGACCTTAAAATCCTGCATGCTGATCTAAATCAGGCAAAACTAAAGACTCGAAGGGCAGTCCTCTTTTCCCTTCTGAATATCTATCTTTGTTTGTTCATGGCAGTTGCTATACTACTTAATCAGTCAGCAAACATGTATTGAGTGCCTGCTAGGAAGGTGACAGTATGCCACAGTGAGGGCCTGGCGTGCTGTGCAAGAGACGGGGCCTCTACTTTCTAGGAATTTGCAATCTTACTGGAGAGAGAGGTCATGTATGTTTAGAGAACTGAGACAATTTGACACACGCGCCTGAAATCCAGAGTTTGGTACATCGTAGGCATCCGAAAGTGTCTCTGCAACAAAGAGGACCCAGGGCGACTCCCAGCAAGCCTTCTGGTTTGCACGCTTAGCTGGACATCAAGGCCACATACCTAAGAAAGAAACACTGAAAGAGGGCAAGGTCGAAGGAGGGGAAGACAGGGAAAGAGTACGAGTTTGTCTTGGCTATACTTGGGATGAGATGCTATTGAAAACCCAAGAGTTGGACATAAGACTTGAGAACCCAGAGGAGATGGCTAGGATGGAGATAGAAATTTTCGAGTCATTCGCACACATGAGAGAGAGAGCCTAGGGCCGTGCTTCAGAAATATCAGCCTTTAAAGACTGGGTAGGAAAAGATGTACCACAAAGGAGGTAGAAAGGGGCAGGTGGGTACTGCAGAGAACAGGGAGAGAAGTCAACAACAGGGCTGAGCAAACCCAGAGGTCACGCAGATGGGGACAGAGGAGGGGCTGCTGGCTTTTGTTCAAAGTGGCTAGAAAAGACTTGGGGAAGTCAGGCCTCACACTGATCCAGAGGAAAGGAGTGGAGGATGGGCTGAGATGTGGGGGGGGAGGTAGAGCTGCTGGAAGCAGAGCAGCAGTACCTAAAGCCCAAACCACACAGAAGTGGCCAGGGAACCATGTGTGTCAGAGCAGGAATTTCCTACGCAGTCACCTTCTGGTAGGGGACATGGGAGAGGAAGCGCCAGGCCAGAAGTGCCTTGCATGTCTGGCAAAGAACCTGGATTTTCCACTCCAACAAAAGAGTCATCTGTGGCTTCCAAGCCTAGATGAGACTGTGTAAACCCACGAGAGACGCTTAGTAGTTATGGGAGATGCGATCCCTCTTAGTAACTAGGTGGGGACACACTGCAGAAACACAAATCCAAGCCGAGATTTAGCAGCAAAGGACAAAAACACACTTTTGAGCAGGCAGATGGGTCACACCATCCTGTGAGCTCATGGATGGGAAAGCCTCCTGGGGAGGCGCTACTTGGAGTTGTTATTATGACAGTAATAGCCATCCAAGAGGAAGAGTAGAAAAGCAGAGCCTCCAGGCAGAAAGCGGGAAAACAGTGTCTGCTTTGCTCCTATAGCTTCTGCCTCAGTGAGTTCCAGAAGGATGAGCCACACCAGGTCCAAGGAGTTCAGCTGTGGTGTTCCCGCAGCACAGCCTTGGTCTTTTTCTGTCTCCACAGCCCGGGTTAATTGTATAAGGACAAAGTCTCTGCTTGCTCTGGCAGACTCATGCCTCTCTGGGCATTGGGCCAGGGATTCACATCTGTGTGTTTCAGAAGTGCTATGGCCCTGATCCCTCTTTTTTCTCCTAGGTCTTTAGCAGAGAAATAGAGGAGGGAAGCTAAATAAAGAGGTTTGGGATCCCTTCTAGGGCTTTGCTATGCAGGAACTGGGGCTGCTGGAAAAGTCGACCCAGTCAGTAGCAGGAAAATGATAAGAAACAAGAGGGACAAGTGATGGAGCTGATTTTTCTCTCTGTGCCTCTTTCCTGTCCCCCTACCTCAGTGACAGTGATGATGTCATTCTTTCTTTCATTTATTTCCTGGGACCGTAATGATGTGTTCATCACCAACCCAGGCACTGAGGATCACCAGTGAACGGCCCCAACACTACTCCCACCCTCAGGGAGCTTGAAGTCCCATGAGAGAGAGTAAGCGACCACTCTCAAGGACACACCTTTGCAAGTGCAAGGAGAGGGATCGAGGACAAGATCAAGGAACAAGACCCAGGGGACTCTGTATAGACACCAAGGGCGACTTCTCTGAGGAAGTATGCATAGAGGGTTGGGAAGACAGAAAAAGGCAAAAGAGAAGCTCTAAGGCCTAGACCAACAGTGCTAGGAGCAAAGAAGAAAGGCCAGATCACTCCACAGGGCAGGCAGGGGAGATGACATGAGGGATGTTTCCAGGGGACAAACTACAATGGATAGTGAGATCATATTTCTATTTGATTCATCCTCAACAATAGTACAAATAGTATAGCGACTAATATTATAGGGGTATTAAGAGTTAGAAAAGCACTCTCCATCCTCCCAGCCCTAGGGTTGGTCTGTGACCCTAGCTCTGCCTTTTCTCTGGGGTCAATGAATCACTTGGCCACTGCCAAAGGAGGAGAAAGAGGCGGCCAGCAGATATTCCCTGGAACAGTAGCCAGGAGAAAACTTCTCTCAGGCAGTTAGCAAAAGCTTAGAAACACGGGAGTCAGATAAGGGCATCATAGAGCTATTTGGAGGTTAAACTAGCCTACTTAAGGATGATATGCTTATGGGGGAAATGCCCAAGATTCACTGTCCAGTGGAAAAGCCAGGGACAGAGTAGCAGAGGCGGAATCCAGTGGCTGGGTTTTCTACGTTTGTGCACTGGTAGGTATGTGTGAGTGCATTGACATGGAAAAGAACCCTAGAGGCTGATACACAAAAACTGCTAACATTTTGATTCTTCTTTCTGCCGTGCTGGGTTTTCAATGTTTTTTTCTCTAGTGAAGAGTTGGCGAGTTGGAAAGAGGATAGCTTCAGTCACCTTCCTCCAGATCTGGCCTAGTACTGGTCTTGCCCAATGCTGTTTCTCCATTTTCAGACACCCTTGCCTTGCTCAGCATAAATTCTGCCTGGGGTCATCTGAACAAGAAAACCCAGTCCCTACTGACCCTCTTCCTCTTGGACAACTGCTCTTCTCCATGGAATCCCAAACTAGAGCATAGACGAACCCCAGGAAGGAGCTCATTCAGACACCCCTTCAGTCAACTAGTAATTATCACACGGCTCTTTCAGACCAAGTGTTGTGGTTCAGGTAAGAAGAGAGAAATGGGTCACCACCCACAGAAGCCACTGAGGTTCCCTAATCCTTACCCTTATGTTTTGCGGTCTGGCTTTAAAAGCTTGTCATTTTGCAAGGCTAACCGTCTGAAAAGTTTATATTGCCAAAGTCCATTGGATCCAAAGATCAGGGTTGAGTTTGGGGGTTAACCAAAGAAGAAAACAATCCTCCATCAAATACATGTCTCCAAATGTCCTGATCCATATACCTCCTATAGCATTTGAAATCTCCATGTAAAGTATAACCTAAAACTATGCCTGTGGCATAGGAAGCATTCAGAAATGTTTCTTGGTGTGTTTTCTAAGAATTTCCCATAGCTGATGAAATCAGCTTAAGAGGAAAAAAGATTCACATAACTGAAAAATCCAGGGCAGAGCCGGGTCTCATTGACTTAGACTGGTCACATGTCCATCACTGAATAGCCATTTTCCTAAGAGGATAGATTATCTAGGCCTGGGTCAGGCCTAGAAGGGTTGAAGCCTGGAAAAGGGATTAACCTCCCCTGAAAGCTCAGATTAAAGATAGAATAGGAATGGCTCCCAAAAAGGAAATTGAGGTGGTATTACCACCAGATAATGGTATGGATGCCCTCCATAGAGATAGCAGACATCCACAAAGTGAGGGATACCTTTAGGGTCTTCTCAGGAAATTGGCTTCCAGTTGGGTCCATGAAAACCATATGGCATAGTAAGTAGGATACTGGGTTCACAAAGGAAGACTAGGGTTCTAGATTCTCTAGTTCTTCTGCCTCTGGTCTATTCTCAGATCTGTTTTCCATAGTGTTCCATAGTGATCCAGTTAATATGCAAAACTAACCAGCTTGGAATTCTTCATCACACCCAGCTGCCCCTCTACCCACACCCAGGACTTGTAGGACCAAATCCAAGGTCCCTAAGCAGCATGCAAGGCCCCCTGCCTGCTTTCCCACCTCACAACTGTCATCCCAGCAACTCTGAGCTACTGAGCTTGATATATTTCACCCTAGAACACACTCACCAAGCTGAACCCACTCTTCAGGTCTTTGCTCAGTGTATTTCCTTGGAGAGCCTATTTCCATTTCCCACACATTTAAAAAATATTTTTAACTGTAGATGGACACAATATCTTTATTTTATTAATTTTTTTTTATGTAGTGTTGAGAATTGTACCCAGTGCCTCCCACATACTAGGCAAGTGCTCTACCACTGAGCCACAACCCCAGTCCTCTTAAACATTTTTTTAACTTGCTAATTCCATCTCATCCTTTACAGCGGTGGTCAAGACATCATCTCCAAGAAGCCCTCTGCTTTGTCCCTGCCCCGCCCTTGCCTGGGTTGTAAACCTCCATGAGCTCTATAATACCCTAAGCATACCTCTGTGTCTGCACTTAAAATATCCTAATTACCTATGTGTAATTACATTCCCACAAAATAACCATGGTGAACCGTGTCTTAATGATATGGTCTCAAATGATAACTGCTGGCACACACCCTGGTCCCAGGTAGATTCTCATTAAATGTTTATTGAACTAAAACATCTTAGGACTCAATTCCCCATATTTAAAACAAGACCACTGAACTACATGAGCTATGAGATTTCTTCCAGTTCCAGAAAGTCATGGATCAAACCCACTCCAGTCACTAGATAGCAATGGCAAGAGGGAATTAAATGGGGGAAAGTAAATTTTGATTTGGGGGTAGAAATTCAGAATCCACCCCTGGCAAAGGGGAATATCCATGGCCAAACTGGACAAACCCATAAATCCCATATACTTAGGAGAAAGTGAGGTTAGCATATGTCAAAAAAAGTAGTGAGAAACAGACTCAGTGTCCAGTATGTGCTGGCCTTATGTTGAGGACACACCATGGTGTTGAATCAAATGCCCAAAAGCAATGCCAACTGCTTCTCCATTGTCATTTACCTGGCAAGGGAAGAGTCAAGAAAACCTCTGTCTAAAATCAACCAAAGAGCCATTGTATTAGGATTCTCTAGAGGAACAGAATCAACAGGAAGTATAATTATAAAAAGGGGATTATTAGATTGGCTTACATGACCAGATGCTGGATAGTCCACAATGGTGTCTGCAGGCTAGAGAGCTGGAAGAAGCAGTAGCTGTGCAGTCCAAGATGCAGAAGCCTCAGAACAAAAAGGGTCAATAAAGCTACCCTAGTCCAAGACCATGGCTTCTGGAAACTACCTTGAGAATCACTGGCAGAGTCTGCTTTGGAAGAGTAAAGACGCGAGAATCTGATATCTTCATACGATAGAAGCACCAATCAAGGACCCATTAAAGAGCTGAGCTTGCATCTACATCTGCTCCTTGTTCTTCCAACTTTTATTCCATCCAAGCCACCATCCTACTGTGCGGTGCTGCCCAGTCTTAGGGAGGGTCTCCACTTCAGTTCACTATCCCACCTTCCAGTAATTCCTAGACACACCCTCACAGACACACCCAGAAGCCTCTTAATCATCGGTATGTCTTAATCCAATCAAGCTGACAATTCAAATTAACCATTACAGCCATAAACTGTACTGACTAATTCTTCCCATCAGCAACTCAGCATTAAAAAGCCTCTGAAAGAACTTCTAATAACTAAGAAGGAAGGGCAAACACATGAAGAATAAAATGGCAAAAACCTAATAGCAGTCAAGTTGTCCTACCAGGCTGGGAACCACTGGAACATTTGCAGGGGAAACTCACTCCCATAAGTGTTATCACCAGCTTCTTTGGACTCTTTTGCTGCTCTCCTGACATCTGGTAGAGATTGCATTACAGGCGATGGAATTGATGGTGAATGGAAAACACGCTCAAGTAGGACTGAAGCATCAGTATTTGATCACAGGCGGACTGACTTTCCCAAGAGTTTCCCCATTTTTCAAAAGTTGTACGTCAGTGACTTGAGGAGGGAGGAATTCAAATTAAGTTTTTATGAAAATCACATATTTTAGGATGACGTCTAATTAAGAGTTTTCAGGATGCATTTGCCTCCAAATAAATTAATTCTCTGTGATGGATCTAGCATTGATTTCCTAAGGCTGCAGGGGGAGTTTATTTTCTGGGGCATTACCTCATCACTTATGTTGCCAGTTTTGTTTTTTTCCAACCAGCATATTTGTGCCAAAAGATGTGTTCTGTCTCATAAAGAGAGTTTTGATAATATAAATGTACTTTGCTTCATTTAATGTATTCATTTAATTTCTGCTTGGGTGATAGTCATCTGTCTTGTCCCCTCTTCTAACTCAGACTTCCTAACAATTTTATGTAGAAAATTAAAGTAATATTCTTTCGGAACCTGAATTGATTTTGTCCAGGTCTTATTTCAGAAATAATTGCAAAGAAGAAGAATAGACTCAAAGACCTTGAATCTCACAGATTTCCTTCTTTGCTGTCAGGCTTGAAGCCATAATACAAAATCAGAGCATTTTTCTTTCTGTCTTCTTCATCTCTCACATTTAAGAGTAATCACTTGACTTGTGTCACTGGTTGGTATGACTTTGTTGTTATTATTGAAAATAATTCAGTTCAAGGGCTGGTAATTAAATCATCTGCTTATATTTGTTCTTCTTTAAAAATCACTCAGAATCAGAAACCTTTTTCCCCTGAGGTTCTTTTAGGTAATGTCAAATAAATCTTAGACCCTTGGGTTCCTAAGATTGAAGGGAACCCTTGGGCTGTGAAGTCTAGCAAATTGAAGGCGGTGGCAGGGAACACCATCTGGGTCCAGTAATTCAACCCCACTCTTTACCTGATAGCTTTATTTGGCCTGATCTATCCAAATATTCACCCTCGTTCCTCTCCCCGTCCCCTTTTCTCTCCCTCTCCCTCTCTCCTTCATAATAAATAAAGTAATAAGTAAGTAAGTAAGTTAGCATGGTCTGGTGATTAAAAAAGATAGACAAGCATATTTAAGGGATTCCTATCTCCACCTCCACCCCATACTCCAAAAGCAAAATCATGTTAACAAACTATTTTTTTCCCCATAGATGACATTAGGACCATGATGTCTAGGTCTCCACTCTAAATATGTAGATGCAGTCTTAAAATTAAGTTTATGTTCCTCTAATAGTGTTGTTTGACCTGGTGATATAAGGCCAAGATGTCTGGATTAGGAATTGGGAGAACAAAGTTTAGAACTGGCATGGCCTCTACTCAGCTGTGTGGTGCAAAAGGCCCTTAAATTTTGTGAGTCTCAGTTTCTAAGTATGTAAAATTTACCTCCAAGACTTTTCCAGTTCTAACATTTTGGAGTCTTTGATCTCTACTGAATATCTTCTCTAAATCTCAATATTCTGTTTTTCATCCTTTTGTGATGTCCAACTCTAAATTACTTTTAAAGCAAAAGGCGTATTAAAAGGATTTTTTCACATGGATAGCACATGTTTATACTATGATATTCACAGGAAATATGTGATTACACCTATGGATTCTGTCAAGTGCCGGTTTGAAGATATTTCCACTTCAGAGAGTAAAGATCTGCAGCCTAAGGACATGCTCCATGGAAAGCAGCCTGAAAGTGGACTTCCTCCAGTCTCACCAGGACTTGGCCCACTAGGCAGTGTGCATACAAGGTGGGAAGGACTTAGTCAGTCAAAGGAAAAAGAGGATTTCTGAGCCCATTCCCTCAGCTGCACCCGTGGACCTGAGGTAAAATCTAAACCCAAGTTGTCCTCATGTGACTCTGACACACTTAATGTATAATTAGTAAGATGTATTGTAAATATATAAATGCATACCAGATTTCAAAGACTTAGTATGAAAACACAAAATATCTTGCTAATTTTTATATTGATTCCATGTTGCAAAGGTAATATTTTAATATTTTGATTTCTATTTGGTTAAATAAAACACATTATTAAAACTAATTTCACTGTCCCTTTTTAGTTTTTACAGTGGCTATGAGAAAAATTTTAATTACATATGTAAATCATGCTGAGACCAGAGACACAGAGGTTTCTTCTATTACAGGGTGGTAAGAATTGACAGGATCATTCTGTTTGTATATCTGGACTCATCAAGGAAGATGGTGGTGATCAATGACAAAATTCTACCAGGGGAGGCCCATTCTGAGCTTATTCTATGTGGTCACTTTTCCAGGACACTGGGCAGAGAGAAGTTCAACACCCCAAAAGGAGAAAAGTGTTTCTTGAGGCCAAGTTACATAATTTTCTTCCTTTTTTTTTTTTTTTTTTTTTTAAGTTTGACAAATTCACACTGATTTCAGCACCAGGAACACAGCCAGTTTGGCAGTTCTGTTCTGGATTTTCTCTCTGATCTGAGGTACAAAGTTCCTGGACTGTGTAAGTTTTCCTTCCTGCTATCGTACTTCTGACCTGTTTGGAAAGGTTACAATCAAGAACTTAAAACTACTGCAATGAGATTGCAAAGTGATGTAGGAGAAAGTTTGTGCAAGTGAAAACAAAACAAACCAAAACAGCCTGACATTAACACAAACAGAAAAAATAATAGGAGTTTCCTTTTACAAACTTCCTCCTCTCCAATAACCAATGCCCTTTTAGAGAGAAGCTCACAAAACCTCCATTCTGACGTGTGCTCCGGAGTCCTCTCATTTCATTTCCCACCCTCAGGTGACACCAGCCCCTCCCTGGCACCCTTCCTACTAATCACCCTCGCACATGCAGCAGCCCTGCTAAGCTGCTCGCAGTCTCTCAAGAACATGCTGCTGCCGTTCCCTAGGTCTGAAAGGCCTTCCCCTAAATCCCTCCCTCCACCTGGAAAAAGTATACTCCTCTTTCAAAACTCAATTACAGAATGATTTTCTTCCCAAGGTCTTGTCTAAATGTCAGGCCCCTGGACAGGCTTCCAGCCCCATGCATGTAACAGGCAAACCACACCTGAAACATGTGAATTGCCACCTTGTGTTCAGTGGTTGCTCCCTCTCCTCCTTTGCGAGATCCTGAAGTTATGTTTCTGGCTTACCATAGGCAGGTAACAAGTGCTTGTGGGTAGAATGAATGAATGGGTAAATGAATATTTAGTCCCTATAGTTACATTATAAGACTGGAATTAGGTTAATAACCAAATTAAGAATTAATTTTCATTCTCTAATATGAAAATGGACTTTTCACTTTTCACTTTGAACTCTACATGGGACTTAACTTCAAAGACATACAGAGATGATATATTTTTCCACGTTTAATTTATGCTTTATTCTGTTTTATTAGCAAGTGTTCAGGAGGCAAGATAAAGAGGCAATCCAGTGGCAGCTGATGATGGATGTGCCATCTTAGATGCTTTATCCATCTCTCTTATGACACATACTCTGACTTCTTGGTCACAGAGTCAGGAGAAGTGTGGATTCATCCATCTATATTCTGCTACTCAGATCCCTCATGATCAATAACATGCATTTTGTAAAAGGTTTGGTAAATGAGAAATCTGTTTCCATAACCATTGAAAAATATAGCAGAATCAACTAGCCCAGACTGAGATGGAGACCATGGCTTGCCTCCTTACAAGAACCCCACAATATTCATCTAAAGACTTACTTTACATAGGAAAAATCATGAGGTACATTGGTGAAGAAAACCAAATAAAATTGGATTGTTTTTAAACCTTCCATGATAAAAAAAAAATTAGCTTCATATGGGCAAGGATACTAATTATTTCATTCACCTGATAGTAATTATCATCATATGGAAATATGCAGGAAATATTTGTTGGCAAACTAGGTGAAAGCCTAGGTGGTGTGGTTGGTATGAGGGGGTGGGTAGAAAAAGGCACGTTATTAAAATAGTCCCATATTCAGGTGGCATTCAGAAAGCTTCTTATTGGTAAACACGTTCTGTCTCCTATAAAAGAAGAGATCGATGAAATGGTGTTATTAGACTATAGCTTTCTCCCCACACTATTCTTGAGTACAAAAGTAAGACACATATACTTTACATCAAGAAAGCAAATGAATGATAGAAATAATTTTCATTCTAGAAGCATCAAAAACCAGGCATGGTAAAACAAGTTTCTGCAAAGTGACCACAGTTAGGGGATGCTCTGAAGTGTCCCTTAGAGAAGAATATGGTGTAGCGATGAGACAGTAATACAGAGGAGCTCTAAATGTGACTGGTTTCCTGTCTCTCTTCCCATTGAGTCAACAGGGTCCCACTAAAGGTCATGCCATTTCTGAAGTTCCAAGTTATTTGAACCCTCAAAAGTATGTTGAAACCAGAACTTGGGAAGAAAAAATATTTCACAGAATGGAAAGTTTCAGACTGAAGGGAACTTGCTGCCAGAATTCTGATTGGTTAAAAATAGTAGGTTTGTGAGGAACAATAGTTTTCTTCAAAATTTGCTGTATCCTCGCTGATGCTACTCGAAAGTTAGCCTAATATGGAAGAAAAAAATAAAAAACATAAATGCAGCTTAGTTAAGAAAAAGACTCCAAAACTAAAGACTTTCTGCAGTTCACAAAAGCAGCACTGAATACTGGAGTAGCCTAATACAGTTTGTATTTCCTCTTCCTCCCAGACAATGTTTCTATCATCATTGCAACGGTGGCAGCAGCAGGTATCCAGCACCCACAGGAGTCTTTGGAGATGCGATAGAGTAATGTCAAAGCACAGTCTGTTGCTCCTTAGAGTTAAAACGAGTCTTCATTTTTTAGGCAGATTCTTTAGCCTCTCTGAGAATAATAATGATATCTATCAGCTTCCTAGGGTTGATGTGAGGGTTGGATAAGATGATGCATGGAAAGCAATTGGCACGTGGCAAGCACTCAGAAACACTGACATTTCATTGTCATCATCATCATCACAAAAATTAATATGTGGGCTTTAGGGGCACCTTTCCTATGAAAAAATTCATTCTGGTAAGCAAAATAATTAAATAAATAAGGATGTGAGGGGAGGGCATATTTTTATGATGAAAAAGAATTTAAAAGACATTGGCAATGGCTAAAAGCAAGACACTTAAACTGATTGAAAGTTTGTCTTCTCCAATCCTTAACTTTGAATGACCTCAACCTGTCAACATTTATGTCAATGTGGTTTCAGCTTATTGTGTGTCACTAAGCCATAAACTATAATTTTTTTTTTCTTTTTCGATACCAGGCATTGAACCCAGGGGTGCTTAACCACTGAGCCACATCCCCAACCTTTTTTTATTTTTTACTTTGAGACAGGGTCTTGCTAAGTTGCTTAGGGCCTTGCTAATTGGCAGAGGCTGACTTTGAACTTGCAATCCTCCTGCCTCAGCCTCCAGAGACTTTGAGATTATAGGTGTACACCACTATGCCTGGCCTACAATTGTTTTTAATACATTCTACAGTTCAAGTTTTAGTCTGTTCAACCAATGAGCTTATTTCAAATAAATGAGTTTTGTGAATATAGGAGAGAAGGAAAAATGTTTTTGTTTTCAGTGCTGCAGATTGAATCCAGGACCTCATGTGTGGAAGTAAAGGAGAAAGCAAAAGGAAAAAGGAAGGGAGGAAGGGAGAGAGGCAGGGAAAAAGGAAGAAAAGAAAGGGAGGGGGAAGAGGAAGAAGTGGAATCTTTCACAAATGTAGAGAGATGGTTACTAGGAAACAGATTTCCTGTAGAACAACCTTTGCTTGTGGAAGATGGACGAGGCAGCATTACTAAGCAAATTTGGAATCACTGCAATGGCTGACAGTTCATACCCTGTTAACTGAGTCCTTTGATCTCAGTGTGTTTTTCAGAACCACAGCACAGGATGAGGGAACTTCAAATAAATCTTGAGCATAGAGACCGGATGGACTGCCCAGTTATCAAACTCTATACTGTCACTTTTAAGCTCAGCTTGGCCCAGTTTAATCTTGTGGAGAAGAATTTTAAGGTTATACACCGAGAAGTCTCCAAGGGATCCTCTAAGCACCTCTCCACACTCAAGGTTCTATATTGTAATTACCTTGCGTGTCCACCACGGAGGAGATAAAGGTCCTACTGGAACTCTTTAAAAGGGTTCAGTTATTACAGATTGGACTAGAGAGGTTGTTTTGCACAGGAATTAACAAACGTCAGACTGCAGGCTGCCCACTTAAGCTTTCCTGACATCTTTTTTTCAGGGAGAAGAGAATGTTGAATACACATCTCCAGCCCCATTTCAGACATTCTGAAATTAAGTGCCTGGAGTGGATGCTGGGGAGGACTGTATACTAATAGAACTCCAGTGAGACTACCGTGTGGTCATGTTCAGGAACCTTTGCCTAGATGACTTCCAGGACCCCACAGCCCTTGTCTTCTATGCACAATACCATGAATTACCAGGAAGAATCCATAGGGGAAGTGGGGAGGGCAGATGCAGGGAGATGCCAGGTATATTGCAGGTATCCCTTTCCAATCTCCATTCATTCTTCACATTCCAACTCAAACATTGTCTGTACATGTGATAACAGTTCAGTCAACATGCACTGAGTTCTTACTAGACGTGCTAAATGAGCAAACTAAGGCAGAAGAACAGTCAGATGTTGACCAAGTCTTTTTTATTTTATTTTATTTGTTTTTTAAGTATACATGACATTAGAGTGTATTTTGACATATGATACATATATGGAGTATAACTTATTCTAATTAGGATCCCATTCTTGTGGTTGTATGTGATGTGAAGTTTCACTATGGAGTTTCATATATGAACATAGGAAAGTTATGTCCACTTCATTCTACTGTCTTTCCTATTCCATCCCCTCTTGCCTTCCCTTCATTCCCCCTATCTAATCCAATGATCTTCTATTCTTAGCAACCATCCCCATTTATTGTGTGTTAGAATCTGCATAGCAGAGAGAACATTCAGCCTTTGGGTTTTTGGGATTGGCTTATTTCATTTAGCATGATATTCTCCAGTTTCATCCATTTACTGGCAAATGTCATAATTTCATCTTCTTTATGACTGAATATTATTCCACTGTGTATATATACCACATTTTCTTTATCCATTCATCTGTTGAAGGGGCATCTAGGTTGGTTCCATAGTTTAGCTATGGTGAATTGAGCTGCTATGAACATTGATGTGGCTGTGTCACTATAGTATGCTGATTTTATTTATGTATACCTTTGGGTATAGGCTAATGAGTGGGATAACTGGGTCAAATGGTGGTTCCGCTCCAATTTTTCTTAGGAATCTCCACACTGCTTTCCAGAGTGGTTGCACCAATTTGCAGTCCCACCAGCAATGTATGAGTGTACCTCTTTCCCCTTATCTTACCAAGATGTTAACCAAGTCTAATGTGCCCTGCTGAGATGCAGGTTTCCTGGTGGCATTCGCAAAGTACAGGGGAAGGAGGGGGGAAGAAACATTAATTCTGATGGGAGAGAGAAGAGGACATTTTAGAAGAGCAAACTCACAGGAGGGAACATAGAAGCTACTTCACTACACAGAAGATTGAGTAAGGGGTGTTCAAAGGAAATGAGGCTTTTGGAAGCTTTCGTTATCTTCACAAAAGTGAAGTAAAATCTCTAGGAACCTCACTATTCTCAAGTGGAGAGGACCTAGGGGCAATCACATCCCAGTAACAACACCATTCAGTGCATAGACTTTGGTTTCCAATGACATTCTCCATCAAAAGGAGCAATGACTGACCCTAGGACTGGGACAGGGAATATACAAGATGAGTCTGTCAAAGGAACACAAGCCAAATGAAAGAGCTCCCAATGGTCAAAGCTGGAACAGTTTGAGCAGTACTCAATTATAGCCCAAGGCATAAAATAAATCTCCTTGAGATAAATAAACAAATAGGGGGAAAGAGACAAAACTTCATGCAGAAGAGTTCCAAACAATTTATGCAGATTCTATCAAGAAAGCAGAGCAGAATTCCCCACTCCTTCAATGTAGGCTGTGCATGTGACTTCCTTCCAAAGAGGATGATATAGAAAGGAAAGAGATGCCCCAGAAAAGGCAGGAGGGTTACAGGGAAGGATCGATGACAAAACCTAATCCCTGCTGACAAGGATTTTTCCCCCTTCGACCTAAGACCAGTAACTCCTTAGCCCAGATGTTCTGAGGCAATGATAATCTGATATCATTTTAACACTTTCAATAAAGATATTCATTAATTGACTATATGTGAATTTTTATACCTTATTAAATATCTTGCAGACACATGAATCATACAGAAAACTTTTGTCATCCCATGCACCTGCTTTGAGTTTGAGAAGGTTTTTATTTTTGTCACAGTAGCCTAGCACAAGTTAGTGGGTATTTTCTCAGGTTCAGTTTCCTTCTATATGTCATAGGCATCACTAGGTTGTTTTGAAGAAAAAACGGGATCATCAATCAGTACAAAAGCAAAGACTCACTGCCTAGCACATAGCAAGAGGTGGCAAATGGTAGCTACTTATTAAAAGGTGGTAGTAGAGATAATGAAGTTTCTTGACATTGCCTGGGAAAATTATTAAACATAGTGAAATGAATGAATTTCTGCTGCTACACATCCTAGAGCACTCTATATATGTATCCAGATGAGAAGCACTAGATCTTTGTTGGTTAAGTGTTGACAGTTGGGAACATCTACCTTCAGTGACTTTCCTCTAGTAGCTCATGTATAAAACTACTCTTTCTGTTTTCTGTCTACCTCATCTTAATATACAGTAAATACTCAGCAAGCATTAGCCACTCAATAATATTCTGCCAGCTTTTCCCAGTTGGCAATCCCATGGACTGGGTCTACTCAATTTCAGCCACACTGGAGGACCCATCTATTTGAAACATCTTCGTATGGCATTCCAAATTTCTGTGCACTTCTAATTTTATGTCAAATTATCCCAAGCAGACCATTCACATTTCACCCACTTCTATGCAGTTATACATTGACAGGGAAATTGGCAGAAGCTTAACATGGTGGGCATAAATTGTGAAGGTTTTCTATGCCCTGTGAATTTCTTCATAGACTGTGGGCAGCTAGAGGGCAGGCCCCTATCCACACACCTGCTCTCAGGTTTGGCCTCCAGCTGAGGCCACTAGAGGTTGGTGGTGATCACTACAGGAGACACTTCTAGGGCACCACCCATCTTCCTGGGAGTCCCTGGGCAGAGGCATAGCACACCCAGGCCAAGCTTCTGGCTCCACAGCTTCACCTGGAGTTAACTCTCTTTGGAAAACTTGAATGCATTAGCCACCTCTAACAGCTCCATTTATTTTTAAAAGAAATGAAGCTATTTTCTCCCCTACTCCACCATTCCAGGAATCTATCTGTAGATTTTTTTTAAAGGCAAGAGCTATCTAATAATGAGTAATTTCACTGGTCTATATTTAGAAGCAAGGAAGATTTTTTTTTTTTTTAGGTCATTGCAGGGAAGTTCTCAAAACTGTGCAAGTTGGGAAGAACCAAGAGAGGGTATCTGTCATGAATTTTTTTTTCCTTCCATACCAAAGGATTCACCACCAGGAACAAGACCCCAGAGAGGAGACAAGAGGGACTCCTGTTCTTCGGCTACAAAATGGGCACCGCAGTACCCTGCAGAGTCGTGGCAAGGAACCCACAAGGTATGGTCCTAGGTATGGTGACATCAAAGCTGTGTGCCCAGGGCTGCTGCACCATGGTCCATCTCCACCTGCTGGCCTCTCAGCCAGGGCACTCATTCCCTCTCTTCTGCACAGTCTCCTCCCTCTGATCTGCCAGTTTGCCCTCATTCTTCCTAAGTCCCAACTCTGAGGTGCACTCTCTTCCTTGAAGCAGTTCTGGGCTTCCTCAGCACGGGCTGACATTCTTAGCCTCTTTTGTTATACCACGTCCCATAGTTCTAGAGCTGGCTCCCAATACTTGCCTGTGGGCTGACTCAGATTTCGCCCGGTTCTTCATTGATGCTATTCCCTTTGCTCATGTATTTCTTCTCCTGGCCTCACAGGACTCCTTGCCAGTCTCCACCTTCTATGTAGAGCCCTGGTTAAATGATTTTTCCTCCACTGAACTCTCCCTTTTCATTCCACTGTGAAGGGAAACCTTCTTGGTCTTAAATTCTATAGTTGTCTGCATACTTTTCAAGCATCTGATTCTGTAATTATCCAGTTATGTCTTCAATTTATTATATCATACAGAGGCAGGGTAATGGTAGTTAAGAGCACAGACTCCAAAACCAGAATTGGGTCAAACTCAGGCCCTGCCACTGCCTAGATTTGAATTTGAGCAAGTTGCCTCTGTATTTCCTCATTCCTAAAACGCAGATAATGCAACCTGAAAACGCAGATGGAAGGAAACTTGCGTGCATATTACTAAGCAAAAGAAGCCAACCTGAAGAGGCTGCTTTCTGTATGATTCCAGTTATAGGACATTCTGGAAAAGACAAAACTACAGAGGTAGTCAAAATATCAGTGGTTGCCAGGGCTGGGTAGGGAAGGGTGAAGTAGCAGAGCACAGAGGATTTATAGGGCTGTAAAAATACACTGCATGGTACTATGATTGTGGGTACATAGCATTATATGTTTTTCCAAACACATGGAATATACACCAAGAGCGAACCCTAATGTATGCTGTGGATGCTGGGTGATTATGAAGTGTCAGTGAGGTTCATCTGTTGGAATAAATACACCACTTTTATAACAGATGCCTATGGGGGGAGCAGGAGTTAAACATGTGTAGGACTCAGTGGTGTATAGGATATCTCTGTACCTTCCTCTCAGTTGGGTTGTAAATCTAAAACTGCTCTTAAATATAAGATCTTAAGTAAAATGCACATCGTGATGATTTTAAAATAAGTACACAAATTCTTTTTTCCTCCCCTCGAGAGAGGGCTGTGCTCATTGACTGTGTGACAGTGACAGTGTGTGTCTTCCTCCTCCCTCTTTCTCTTGGATCAGTCATTCGCTCAGCTCCCATGCTTGAGGACACCCTTGCAACCCTATGAACAAGCCCACATGACAAGGAACTAAGCCCTCCAGGAGATAATTAGTATAGATTGAGTTGATTTCAGTGTGGAAAGTTATTAGGTATGCACCTAGAATGTGGTAAATAGTATTATTGTAATAGCTAAATTGCAGTTGTTCTTTTGAAATGTTTTATTCATATGGAACATTTAGCATATAAAGTAACAAATAGCCACAACACTGACATTCACCTCTATCAAACAACATGCAGCCGTATGTCATGTTTGGATATGAGGTTTCCCCCCAAAACTCCTGTTAATGTGGGAATGTTCAGAGGTGCAGTGATTAGATTATGAGAGCTGTAACCTAATCAGTTCACCTTATTTTAAATGGACTAAGTGATAACTCTAGGCAGGTGGGTCATGGTTGGAAGTGTGTCCTGGAAGTGTCCATTTTCCCTGTGGCCCCTTCCCACTTCTCTCTCTTTCTGCTTCCCAGCTGCCATGTCCTGACAGCTTCCCTCTGGCACACCTTCCACCATGATGTTCTGCCTCACCTTGGCCCAGAGCAGTGAAGTCGGCCCACCATGCACTAAATCTATGAAACTATCAGCCAAAATAAACTTCCCTTCCTCTAAATTGTTCTTGTTAGGTATTTTGGTCACAGTGACATGAAGCTGACGAACAGACCATATTTTGCATATTTTTTATGAAGCAAGATATTACAGGTAGAGCTGACACCCTATGTACTCTCCCCACATCCCATTCCTATCTAGCAGAGGATTACAATCCCAGATTTTGTGTGATCATGTTCTTTATTTTTAGTTTGCATTCTAAAATAATAGTGCACATAATAGCTATTTTCAAGATGTATTTTAGGTCAACACCATGTTTTTGAGATTTATTTTGAAATAGGTAGCTTCAGTTAATCCATTACAATTACTATGTTATATTTAAATTATATAAATATTCTTTAATTCATTCTATTTTTTCAGGAAGTTTTTTTTTAATTTTCTTTCAAAATTTCTTTATTATTAGCCATTATTTCCTCAAATTATTGGTTTTTTAAATTTGTTCTAATTAGTGATACATGACAGTAGAATGCATTTTGACACATCATACATAAATGGAGTATGACTTCTCCTTCTTCTGGTTGTACATAGTATAGATTTACACAGGTCATGAAATTGAGAAAGGTTTTTGTTGATTCCAATATTAGAGGTGGAAGAAAGCTCAAATATCATCACATAGGCCAGAAGGTAAAGTTGAAGAAGGGAAGTGACTTGACTAAAGTCACTGATAGTTTCATAGGTTTAGTCCATGGCGGAGCCAGGACTTTGAAAGATATTATGGTAACTGGAAGGGGCCAGTTGCTGTCTTCTCAACATATTTTTCCATTTTCTTTCTTCAGACTCGTTTGAGGAACTCCTTTTATTCCACAAGATCCTGTTGGGAATGTCGGTGATTCCCTCCTGAGCCAATAAGAGAACCCAGAATTTAGGCTTTCTCAATCACAGTACAACATTTCCTGGCATATAATGATTAGCTAAGGGAAGATCATGTGAGCCAAGCTAAACCAATATGAATCCTGTGATTTTGCTGAGCTGAAAAAAAACACAAGCCTGGAGTTTTCAGGAAACATCTCTCCTGTTGTGGGGGGAAAGTCTAACTCTGGATGAAAGAATGAAACCAACCCAGAGAGAAGCAGTGACAAACGGGTGGGAGTAAAGAGAAAGAACGAGAGAGAGAGGCTTAAAAATGTTATTTGGGCCCTTGAATACAAAATGCCTAAACTTCAGCCCTTATCCTTTGTTTTTAGCCTAACCCAGTTTGACTTGGGTTTCTGTAACTTGCAACAGAGTCCTGACTCTCAGTTTACTGTCCTTTGTACTCTGCCACAGCTGCACCTCCTACATATTGAGTAAGCACTTAATTGCAAATGATAACCTCAACAAAGCCATGGAAATACCAATAACCTTGGAGTCAGGGAACATGGTAAGATTAACTGCAGTCAAAGTTATAATGTGGCACTTCCTTTCTCTTAGATATTTCACCTTGACCTGACATCCATACATTTAGTAAATGTTGGCATGTTCCCACTACGTGCCAGAAGAAAGATATATGACAAGAATATCATCAAAGACATAGAGGTAATACAATCGTGTTCTAGGTATTTTAAATGAAATGGTACAGTATTAATTCTAATAGACTGCCATTAATAAATAGTGCATGTTTTAATCACTAGAGACAAGACTAAAAAACCAAAAGAGGAATTAAATGGAATATTAAAAATATTTTATTAGCCTAATAGGAAATAGGAGAGGACTAATAAAGAAATGAAGAGAGGAGCTGGGATTGTGTCTCAGTGGAAGAGCACTTGCCTAGCATGTGTGAGGTACCGGGTTTGATTCTGAACACTACATATAAATAATAAAATAAAGGTCCATCAACATCTAAAAAAATTTTTTAAAAAGAAATGAAGAGAAACAAGTGGAAAAGAAATAGCAAGATAACAGAGTTAAACTCAACTTTACCAATAATTACTTAAAAATAGACTGATCGCCCCATTAAGAGGCAGAAATTTTCAGACTAGATACAAAAGCAAGACCTATTCTTGTCTCTAAGACACACTTTACATATAAAACTATACTAAAAGCTAAAGGATAGGGAAAAATACACCATGCAAACTGTATGCATAAGAAGCTAATGTGGCTATACTGATGAAAGACACAGACGACTTTAAAAAGGAGTTATGTCAGAGATAAAAGCAGACGTTTCACAACGATGAAATGGAAAGATGCAACAATTATAAATGGTATTAACATAAAAACAGAAGTTCAAAATATATGAAGAAAATGTTGACAGCACTAAAGGGAGAATTCGATAAATTCACAATTATAGTTGGAGATTTTAACATCCCTTTCTCACTAATAGCACAAGTAGCAAGCAGACAGTAATTGATAGAAAAAGTAACTATATAAAATATCCAAACACTGTCAAATCACCTTGACCTACATGATATTTATAGACCAGATAAAAGCACTGCAGAAACACATTACTTGCAAGTGTACAAGGAAAGTTCATCAAGTTACACAATATCTTCAGCTACGTACAATTGTATTTCAACCATAAAAAGATCTTAAAATAAATAAATAATAAATGTCTCAATACATTTTAAAAGACTGAAGTCCTTAATATATCCTCTGACTACAATGAAGTTAAATCAGAACTCAATAGCAATGATATCTAGAAAATCTCCAAATATTTTAGAACTAAACATGCATTTTTAAATAACACATGAATAAAAGAAGGCATAAAAAGGGAAATTCAGAAATATGTAAAAATTAATGATGAAGAAAATACAGCATATCAAAATGGGTGGAGTGGAGCTAAAGCAGCACATAGGAGGAATTTTATGGATTTTAAATGCTATGTTAGAATAAAAAAGGCAGAAATCAGAGATCTGCATTTCCACCTTAAGAATCCAGAACAAGGAGAACATATTAATATCAAAGGAAATAAAAGGAAGAAAATGATGAGTATTAGAAAATTTAATTAAATGAAATGAAAAATAAGCAATAGGAAATTTTAACAAAACAAAAGGCTTCTTTGTAAACATTCACAAAATTAATAAAACTCTGGAAAGACCAATTGAGGAAGAAATGAAGAGAACACAAATTACCAATATTAAGAAAGAAAGTGGGCATGTCATTATAAATCCTTCCATCAAAAGAACAATAAAGAAATATAAACAACCTTGTGCCAATAAAATGACACCTTATGTTAATTGGACAAATTTTTTGAAAAATAGAGCTTATATAAACTGACATGGGAAGAAATAGAAAATCAAACTAAACCTTACTATAAATATATTCTATCAATAATTGTGAATATAGTCTATCGATATATTGATATATTCTATCAAAATCAATATTTTGATTATTCACCAAAAATCAAAATACACACATATACACATATATACACATATATACATATATATATACATATTTATACATATATACACACATATATATACCCTACCATAACTTGAGAAATTAGACCCATTATCAAAAATTTTCTACAAGGAAAATTCCAAGGTCAGATAGTTTCTTTGGTAAATTCTGTAAGACATTAAAGATGCAATATTAACACTAAACCAACTCTTTCTGAATTCATTTTACAAGGCAAAATCGTGAAAGCTAAAGTTGAAAAAATTTACAAGAAAACTACACATCAATATCTTTGATGAAACAAATATCTCAAAGAAAATATTAGTAAATTGGATGGTAAACAATCACCTGAAAAATAATTCCATTCTTCACTATAGAATACAAATAAAAACTACAATGAGATACAAATATCTGTTAGAATGACAAAAGTTTTAAACCAACAATCCAAATGTCAGCAAGAATGTGACTCAACTGGAACTTTCCAACATTGCTGATAGGAATGCAAATGTGTGCACCCATTTTGGAAAAGTTTTCGGTTTCTTTTAAAGTTAAACACTTACTACATGACCCAAAGTTACCACTCCTAGGTATGTAACCAAGAGAAATTAAAACATGTCTATGTAAAAGCCTGTATGCAAATGTTCCTAACGACGTTATTCATAATCTCCAAAAATCACAACAACCCAAATGTCCACCAACTGCTGAATGGATAAGCAAATTGTGATACATTCATATAACTATATACTATTCAAAAGTAATAAGAAACACAGTACTTATACATGCAAAAAAACCATAAATGGATCCTGCAGGTACTAGGTGAGTTTAAAGAAGATCCTATTTTATTTCTAAGACATAAAGAAAATCTCTAGGAATAGAAATCAAATTAGTATTTTCAGGGGCTGGGTTTGGGCAGAGGGGATTGTCTACAAAAGGTTATGAATGAATGGTTTTGGGTGATTGACTTATTCTACAGCTTAATTGTAGAGATGGTCACCCAACTGTATGTTTGTCATCAATCAAAAATATTACCTTAAAAAGAGCAAATTTTGCTGTATGTAATGTATCTCCATCAATCTGAGTCTTTAAAATTAGAAAATGTCATTGAGTTGCATACAGGAAGATATTACTTAATGCCACTGTACAATACATTGTACCTCATGATCAAGTGGCATGTATCCCAGGAATTTAAGTTTGGTTTAATGTTTGAAAGTCAATAAATGCAACTCACCTTGTTAAAAAACTGAAAAAGAAAAATCATATGAGTATTTCAATAGATGCAGAAAAAGCGTTTTCAAGAGTCAGTATTCATAATAAAAACTCTCAGGATGTGTGGAAAAGAAGGAATTTCCTTAGTCTGATACAGGAGACCTACAAAACCTACAAGTAGATGCACGTGCCAGTGCAAAATGTAGGATAAAATCTTAAAGATGAAATTGCTGGATTAGAGTTTGTGCATTCCTAAGAGTTTACCTATTTATATATCCACATGCAGAATATAATATTCCCTGTTTCCTAACAGCCTCACCAATGACTGAGTGATATAAAACATTAAAAATAGCATCTCAGGGTAGTTTTTTTCTTGTAGAGTAAGGCTGAGAATCTTATGCTTAGATGACATTTGTTTTGCCCCCATTCTGAATTTTATAGGCCTCTTTTTTGCCCATTTTCTACTGAGGTGTCAGTCTCTTCCTATCAGTTCTAAGGTATTCCTTATTGTTATAGTTTGAATCTGAAAATGTCCCCCAAAGAGCTCATGTGTTAGGCCATGCAAGAATGTTCAGAGGTGAAATGATTAGATTATTGGAACTGGAACCTCATCAATGAATTAATGTGTTTCATGAATTAATAATAAATGAATCACTATAGGGTAACTGCCAGCAGGCGGACATGGTTAGAGGAAGTAGGTCACTGGGGACTGCCCTTGGGGATTATATCTTGTCCCTGGCTCGTTGTGTGCTTTCTCTCCCCTCCTCCCCTTCCCTGCCACCACGAGCTGAGCAGTTGTCCTCTGCCATGCCTTCCACCATGATGTTCTGCCTCAACTCAGGCCCAGGGCAATGGAATCAGCCAGCTATGGGCTGAATCTTTGAAAAAGTAAGCCAAAAATACACTTTTCCTCCCCTAAGTTGTTCTCATTAGATATTTTGGTCACAGTGATGAAAAGCTGACAACACACTTTTATATCAGAGAAATAAACAGTTTTTAAACATTTTTACAGACTGCATTTTGATTCATTGTACACAAATGGAGTACAACTTTTCATTTCTATGGTTGTACACAATGTAGATGCACACCATTCACGTAATCACACATGTAACATAGGGTAATACTGTCTGTCTCAGTCTACTGTCTTTCCTTCCTCCACCCCCACCCCATTTTCCTCTACACCATACAAAGTTCCTCCATTCTTCTCTTGCCCCATGCCACCCCACCCCCCAGTTATGTATCATCATCCACTTATCAGAGAAAACATGATTTTGGGGGCTTGGCTTGTTTCACTTAGCATGATATTCTCCAAATCCATCCATTTACCAGCAAATGCCATAATTTTATTCTTCTTTATGGCTAAGTAATATTCCATTGTGTATATTTACCAGTTTCTTTATCCATTCATCAATTGAAGGGCATCTAAGTTGATTCCACAATCTAGCTATTGTGAATTGAGCTGCTATGAACATTGATGTGGCTGCATCACTGTAGTATGCTGATTTTAAGTCCTTTGGGTATAAACTGAGGAGTGGATAGCTGGGTCAAATGGTGGGTCCATTCTAAGTTTTCTGAGGAGTCTCCATACTGCTTTACAGAGTGGCTGCACCAATTTGCAACTCCACCAGTAATGTATGAGTGTACTTTTTTCCCCACATCCACACCAACACTTATCATTGCTTGTGTTCTTGATAATAGCCATTCTAATTGGAGTTAGATGAAATCTTAGGTTGGTTTTAATTTTCATTTCTCTAATTACTAGAGATGATGAGCACTTTTTCATATATTTGTTGATCACCTGTATATCTTCTTCTGTGAAGTGTCTACCCACTTCCCTAGCCCCTTTATTGATTGGGTTCTTTGTATTTTGGGTATAAAATTTTTTAAGTTCTTTATAAATTTTGGAGATTAGTGCTCTGTCTGAAATGTATGTGGAAAAGATTTTCTTCCGCCTTGTAGGCTCTTTTCACATTATTGATTGTTTCCTTTGCTGAGAGAAAACAACTTTTTAGTTTGAATCCATCCCATTTATTGATTCGTGCTTTTATTTCTTGTGCTCTGGAGGTCTGGTTAAGGAAGTCTGGTCCTAAACCAACATGATGAAGAATCAGGCCTACTTTTTCTTCTCTTTGGTGAAGGGTCTCAGGTCTAATTCCTAGATCCTTGATCCATTTCAAGTTGAGAGATAGGAGTTTAATTTCATTTTACTGCCTAGGAATTTCCAGTTTTCCCAGCACCATTTGTTGAACAGGTTATCATTTCTCCATTGTATGTTTTTGGCACCTTTGTCTAGTATGAGATAACTGTACTTATGTGGGTTTGTCTCTGTGTCTTCTATTCTGTACCATTGGTCTGCCTGTCTATTTTGGTGCAATACCACACTGTTTTTGTTACTATTGCTCTATGTATAGTTTAAGGTCTGGTATTGTGATACCTCCTGCATCATTCTTCCTACCCAGGATTGCTTTGGCTATTCTGGGTCTTTTGTTCTTCCAGATGAATTTCATGAATGCTTTCTCTATTTCTATGAGGAATGTCACTGGAATTTTAATTGGAATTTCATTAAATCTGTATGGAGCCTTTGGAAGTATGGCCATTTTGATAATATTAATTCTGCCTATCCAAGAACTTGGGAGATCTTTCCATCTTCTAAGGTCTTCAATTTCATTCTTTAATGTTCTATAGTTTTCACTGTAGAGGTCTTTCACCTTTTGTTAGATTAAGTCCCACATATTTTTTTTTGAGGCTATTGTGAAGGCAGTTATTTTCCTCATTTCTCTTTCAAATGATTCATGGCTTATGAATAGAAATGCATTAGATTTATGTGTGTTGAT
Organism: Sciurus carolinensis; assembly: GCF_902686445.1. Taxonomy (NCBI): domain Eukaryota; kingdom Metazoa; phylum Chordata; class Mammalia; order Rodentia; family Sciuridae; genus Sciurus; species Sciurus carolinensis. The sequence continues at coordinate 101,647,394 of NC_062218.1, read as the reverse complement.
TTTATATCCTGTTATTTTGCTGAATTCATTTATTAGGTATAGAAGTTTTCTGGTGCAGTTTTTTGGATCCTCTAAATATAGAATCATGACATTAGCAAATAGTGATAGCTTGAGTTCTTCTTTTCCTGTTTATATCCCTTTAATTTCTTTGGTCTATCTAATTGCTCTGGCTAGTATTTCAAGCACTATGTTGAATAGAAGTAGTGAAAGAGGGCATCCCTGTCTTGTTCCAGTTTTTAGAGGGAATGCTTTCAGTTTTTCTCCATTAAGAATTATATTGGCCGTGGGCTTAGCATAAATAGCCTTTACAATGTTGAGGTGTGTTCCTACTATCCCTATTTTTTCTAGTGTTTTGAGCATGAAGTAGTGTTGTATTTTGTCAAACACTTTCTCTGCATCTATTGAAATAATCATGCAATTCATAACCTTAAGTCTATTGATGTGATGAATTACATTTATTGATTTCTGGATGTTGAACCAACCTTGCATCACCAGGATGAACCCCACTTGATCATGGAGCACTATCTTCTTAATATATTTTCGTATGTGATTTGCCAGAACTTTGTTAAGGATTTTTGATGTTCATCAGAGATGTTGGTCAAAAGTTTTCTTTCCTTAATGCGTCTTTGTCTGGTTTTGGTACCAGAGTGATACTAGCTTCATAGAATGAATTTGGAAGGGTTCCCTCCTTTTCTATTTCATGGAATATTTGAGGAGTATTGATACAAGTTCATCTTTGAAGGTCTTGTAGAACTCAGTAGAAAATCTGTCTGGTCCCGAACTTTTCTTGGTTGTTAAGCTTTTGATGTTTTCTTCTATATCAGTGCTTGAAATTGATCTGTTTAAATTGTGTTATGTCTTCCTGATTCAGTTTGAGAGGATCGTATGTCTCTAAAACTTTCTCAATATCTTCGATATTTTCTATTTTGCTGGAGTATAAGTTTTCAAAGTAGCTTCTGATTATGTTATGTATTTCAAAGGTGTCTGTCATGATCTTCCCTTATGATCTTCCCTTTTTCATCATGAATTCTAGTAATTTCAGTTTTCTCTCTCCTTCTCTTCATTAGTGTGGCTAAGAGTTTATCAATTTTGTTTACTTTTTCAAAGAACCAGCTTTTTGTCTTGTCAATGTTTTGAATTGTTTCTTTATTTCAATTTTGTTGATTTCAGTCCTGATTTTAATTATTTCCTGTCTTCTACTATTTTGGTGTTGATCTGTTCTTCTTTTTCTAGGGCTTTGAGATGTAATGTTAGGTCATTTAGTTGTTGACTTTTTATTCTTTTAATATATGAACTCAATGCAATGAACTTTCCTCTTAGTACTGCTTTCAAAGTGTCCCAGAGATTTTGATATGTTGTGTCATTGTTCTCATTTACCTCTAAGAACTTTTTTATTTCCTCCCTGATGTTTTCTGTTATCATTGCATCATTCAATAACATATTATTTAGTCTCCAGGTGTTAGGAGTGGTTTTGTTTTTTATTTTATCATTGATTTCTAATTGCATTCCATTATGGTCTGATAGAATACATGGGAGTATCTCTTTTTTTTTTTTTTTTTTTTGTATTTACTAATGGCTTCTTTGTAGCATAGCATATGATCTATTTTGGAGAACGATCCATGAGCTACTGAGAAGAAAGTGTATTCACTCCATGATGGATGAAATACTGTATACATGTCCATTAAGTCTATATCATTGATTGTATTAATTAGTTCTACAGTTTCTGTGTTCAGTTTTTGTTTGGAGGATCTACCCAGTGGTGAGAGCGGTGTGTTAAAGTCACCCAGAATTATTGTGTTGTGGGCTATTTGATTTCTGGAATTGAGAAGAATTTGTTTGACATGCATGGATGTGCCGTTGTTTGGGGCATAAATATTTACAATCATTATGTCTTCCTGATTTTGGGTTCCCTTAAGCAGTATGAAATGTCCTTCTTTACCTCATCTGACTAACTTTGACTTGAAGTCCACTTTATCTGATATAAGAGTGGAAACCCCTGCTTTTTTACTGAGTCCATGTGTGTGGTATGTTTTTTTCCATCTTTTCACCTTTAGTCTTTGGATGTCTTTTTCTATGAGATCAGTCTCTTGAAGGCAGAATATTGTTAGGTCTTTCTTTTCAATCCAATCTGCCAGTCTATGTCTTTTGATTGATGAGCTTAGGCCATTAACATTCATTATTATTGAGATATGATTTGTATTCCCAGGCATTTGGGCTTAGTTTTGGTTTTTATCTTGGCCCGGTTTCTCCTTTGAGTGAATTTTTCTCTAAGGTAGTTCCTCCCTTTGCTGACCTACATTGTTGTTTTTCATTTCCTCCTCATGGAATATTTTGTTGAGAACATTCTGTAGCGCAGGATTTCTATTTGTAAATTCTTTTAACTTTTGTTTATCATGGAAGGATTTTATTTCATCTTCAAATCTGAAGGTTAGTTTTGCTGGGTATAGGATTCTTGGTTGGCAATCACGTTCTTTCAGAGCTTGAAATATGTTGTTCCAGGCTATTCTAACTTTTAGAGTCTGGGTTGAGAAGTCTGCTGTTATCCGTATTGGTTTCCCCCTATATGTAATCCGATGCTTTTCTTGCGCGGCCTTCAAAATCCTATCTTTATTTTGAAAGTTAGGCATTTTCATTATAATGTGCCTTGGTGTGGATCTGTTGTGATTTTGTGCATTTGGTGTTCTGTAAGCCTCTTGTAATTGATTTTCCATTTCATTCTTCAGGCTTGGGAAATTTTCTGATATTCTTTCATTGAATATGTTGTTCATTCCTTTGGTTTGTATCTCTGTGCCTTCTTCAATCCCAATAATTTTAAATTTGGTCTTTTTATGATGACCCATAGTTCTTGAAGTTTTTGTTCATGATTTCTTACCATCTTCTCTGTTTGATTGACTTTATTTTAAAGATTAAATTGTTTTGTCTTCATTGTCTGAGGTTCTGTCTTCCAAGTCATCTAGTCTGTTGGTGATGCTTTCCATTGAGTTTTTTATTTGGTTTATTGTTTCATTCATTTCAAGGATTTCTGTTTAATTTTTTTTTCAGAATCTCTATCCCATTATTGAAATGATCTTTTGCTTCCTGCTGTTACTCTTTCAACTGTTTATTGGATGATTGTTCATTGCCTTTGTTTGTTCTCTTATCTCATCCTTTGCTTTACAAATCATTTTAATTATGTATATTCTGAACTCCTTTTCTTTCATTTCTTCTACAATGTTGTCATTGGATTCTATTAATATAGAATCTTGGTTTGTTTGGAACACTTTCTTCCCTTGTTCTTTCATGTTGTTTGCATACCTTCCCTTCTAGCAGTGCAGATCTGGGGTATTACAGTTTCCCTCCTATAGGCTTATAGTGACCCTACAGGCTTCCAAAACCTCCTCTTTAAGGGAGAGATAAATATTAGCAGCACTGAGTACAGACAATATGCAGCCCTAAATCGAATAGCCCCTATGAAGACATTAAAAATATTGTCATAATAAACAGAGAAGATGAGTTCAACTATTATCCACAGTATAACAAATAGATTTTCAATGAGGTCTATACTTTCTAATGGTAGACAAAGAGATTGGGGTGGGGCGTAGGATGTAACTGTTAATGGGATAAGAAAAAAGTATATACAAGTATTAGATCATAGGAAGAGTAAAAGTGGGGTCAAGAGAAGTTGGTTGTTAGCATGAGAAAAGGAAAAAAGAGACTCTGAGGATACAGATAAACAAAAGGAAAATAGAGAGAAAATTAAAGAAATAAAAACTCAAAATTTTTCAAAAAGGAGAAAAAAAATCTATACTACAACAGTCATATACTATTCAAACCTCCCAGTCCTCAGTAGCCTGATGCATGAGAGGTACCTGACAATGAACTTCCAGTCTCAGGTTGGGATTGGCCCCACCTAAAGATGGTAGCTTCCACTTTCAGGATAATCCAAGATTGCTGCACTGTCTTCCAAATGTGTTGGCAAATGTGCAGCTGCAACATAGGGAATGGGTGCCAAGTCCATGTGGGGTGCAGTCAGTCAGGAAGGGGTCCTGGAGGTGGGACAGGGTCAATCAGGCAGGGGTCCTGCAAGTCCTGGCTGTTGTCCCAAAATGGTGGCAGCCATGTGTAACCAAACATGAGGGTACTGTGACAGTGAACTTCCAACAACAGCAGGCTCTGGTGATCCACTGGTGGTCTGGCGATCTGCAGGCTATCGGCAGATGATCAGCAGGTGGACCTCGGGCGGTGGATCATGGGTAGGTGAAAGGCAGGAGATGGGCAGGCAAGAAGCAGGCAAACAGGCAAATGGCGGATGATAGGCAGTAGTCAGTGAGGGTTCTGCACTCAAAAAATAGTCAATATGCTGGCAGACCAGGGGTGATAAAGATGGACAAATGGGGTAAGCAGTAGGGAATCGATGAGCAGCAAAGACTGCCTCACAAACAGGTTTTCCTCTGCTTGAATCCCAAGGAACACAGTCTCCCTCTAGTCCACCATCTTCAATCTCCAGAAATAAACACTTTGTGATAAGAATTGCAATATTTTCTCAGGTGTCATTTGTATTTTCTCTCTACTTATGATATTTTTGCCATACATGCAAAATTGTTTTAATTTTACATACTTTATTAATTTTTTATGTCTTCTAGATTTTGGACAAAGTTAAAAAGCACTTCCTATGGTTAAAAAAAAAAAAGTGGACTGTTACATTATACAGTGGGTCACGTTCCAAAAGAATGGAAGATTTCAACATAAAAATTGAAACCTCGGGAGTATTAAAAGACAGATGTGTCTTGAATTGAATCTAATTTAATTGACACATTTTGAAATGTGCTTGGGAAAACTCTGGACTCCACGCTGGACACAGAGGAGTCTTTCTAGCCTCTCCGGGGTTGTTTTCCTCTCTCCATCTCAGGCTGAATTGTCTATCAAGAAGCCTTAATCAGTGAGTCTTCCAGGAGGAACACCTGTGTCTGACTGTAGGCTGTCCAGATATATTTTTTTCCTTAAGGTGTTATTTTTGTTTCTTTTGTAGTTGGTGTTTTGTTTCATTTTCTTACATATAGGATAAATAAGTTGTTGTTAACCACAATTACTCAGAGTTTTTTTATAATTACCTCTGCTGATCACTAAGGGACAAGACAAAGGAGTTAAATCACTCATTGATTCATCCCATAAGTGTATTTATTAAGCACCTATTATATAAAAGGCAGAGATGGTGAAAGAAAAACTGATAAAATCTACTCTCCTGACACAGATATTCTAGCAGGAAACACAGACCTTAAACACCTAGTTATGTAAGTAAGGTATTAGTGATTACAGGAGAGTACCAGGATAAAGTATTTGGTGTTATAAGAGTGCATAGCAGAAACCTGGGCATAGTCCTAGGTCAGAGGTAAATTCCCTGAGGAAGTTGCTTTTGAACTAAACTCTAAGGGGTGGGTAGGAACCAACCAGGCAGACAGCAGAAAAAGACTTCCATACAGAGGGAATGAACAATAATAACAGCCCTGAGGCCATGAGGAGCACAGGACAGCAAAGGAAGTAAAGAAGCGTGACATGCCTGGGTTAAGGAGGACAGTGGCATAAAGTTACACAGGGATTTTGCCAGCTAGGTTCCCTGGCTCTTGGGATGACCAACTATGGAGAGAATGGAAGAGTAAGATTGGGCAGAGGGAGAAGCTGAGCTGCACTGTGGACATGGCAGGCCCTTGGTTAACCCCGTAGGAAGTGCTGACCTGCTGACCGTCGACTTTGTTCCAAGTAGAGACAAGGGGGATGGCTGGGCTTCCTCAGCCCACCTTGAACAGTCACTGGACATGGGCTGCTCTCCAACAGCCAGGGTGGGTGGGTATGGGCTGTCAGGCAGCAATACTCACAACTGTGGGGGGGAAAGTCCTCTGTCCTAGAGGGGAGAGTGGGCAGCAAAGCACAACAGCCATAACAATCAGACCATTCTGGGACTTTTAGGTCCTGGTGAGGACTTTGAACTTCCTTCCAAGGCAGGAGGAAACCAAAGGAGAATTTTAAGCAAGTAAGAAAAATTTTCTGATTGACTTTTTGAAAAGACTAGCCTTGGTTGCTTTATGTACCCCTCTAAGTGGACAGCTGTGGAATAAGAGAAAGCATTCAAGAGGCAGGTGCAGTGTTGGTGTGGACACATCACCTCCCAGCTGTGGGTCTCCTTTCCCTTCCTTCAAACATATAAATGTAGCCTTGATAGTGCACATGCTCAGGTCCTATGAGAAGACTCCCCAGGCCCCCCTTAGTGAGATTTGGTGCCCCTCCTGTTGCTCACATAAATTCTTCTACCTCTTTCTTTTTAAAATTTGACTTTCTATTGAGAAATAACTAATATACGGTTAAAAACACAGATCTGAAACATTCAATTTAATGAGTGATGACAGTTGTATATGCCCAGATAATCGTCAACCCAAACAACACATAAAACATTTCCTCTTCCCATCAAGTTTTTGCCAGCCCTTTTCCAATAACACAGTCTCAAGCACATGTCTCAGATTTCCAGCATGCGGATTAGTTTGCCCATCACTGGACTTCATGGAAGTGTAATATATAGCCTGCAGTCTTGGTTTTGAAATTTTTATGTGTTAAAGTACACATAACATAAAATATGTCATTTTAACCATTATTAAATATACAATTCAGTGACATTAATTACATTCACACTGTTGTGCAACCATCACCACTATCTACCTCTCTGTAGCACACTTCATTTTACTAGTCTATTAATTAGTCCCACTAGGGAATTCAAAGACTGATATTATCACAGTGATTAACATGTAGCAAATACCACTATTGGATAGTTGATTGATTGGTTGAATGAATGAATGTCTAAAGTCTCACTGAATGTATATTTCTATTTAGGGACTCTAGTAGAGTTGCCAGATTACTCCTTTATTCCTCCTCCATTTCTCAAATGTTATTGAATATAAACAAGGGTCTATGATAAGCCCTACATATTGAAAGGCAAAAGAGACCAAACTTGTGAACACAAATCCACAGCTGTATTAGCCAGTTTTTTCCCTGATGGGACTAAAAGAACAACTGTAGAGGAGGAAAGGTTTATTTGGAGCTTCACAGCTTCAGAGGTCTCAGTCCATAGACAACCAACTCCATTCCTTGGGACTTGAGATGAAGCAGAATATCATGGTGGAAGAGTGTGGTGGAGGGAAGCAGCTCAAAGGAAGATCAAGAAGCAAAGAGACTCCACTGACCGGATATAAATATATACCCCAAAGCCACGTCCCCAGTGGCCCACCTCTTCCAACTACACCCCACTTGCCTTCAGTTACCACTCAGTTAATCCCTATCAGGGGATTAATTCACTGATTTGGTTAAGGCTCTCATAACACAATCATTTTCTCCTTTGAACCTTCTTGCATTGTTTCACACATGAGCTTTTGAGGGACACCTCACATTCAAACCATAACAATAGCCAAGTTAGAAATCCAGACAAATAAATAGTACATACTAAGGCAACTCTTAGTAGAAGGACAAGTAGGGGGGAGTGTGGGTACAGAAACAAGGCTACCCCTCGCACCTCCTTGGGAAATTGAGAAGGGCTTCACAGAGAGATGAAAGCAGAGTCATTGCTGCTCAGTGGTGGGTGGGATGGGAGTGGGGAATCTGGAGAACTGCAAGGAATCCTTTAGAGTTGGTGTCAGGGTCCTTCCTCCTCCTGGATCCTCATTTTCTGCTTCAGTGCTTGAGACTATGCTTGGCAGAGAGGTAAGAAAGTCCTGCTGGTCTCTTCAGGTAAGACAGGTCTCACTTGCTTTCCCTTTCCCACCCTCCTTCCTCTTCATGAAGGTTCTTTCTTATTTCTGTTTTCCCTTGATTTGTTTCTCTTCTTCAAGCATGCTGTCATTGAATGGGTGAGTTTTATTTGTGGCCTCTCACAAAAGGTCCTTGTTCAGGGCTTTCTAAAATAGTTTAACATTTGTAAATCTCTTTTGAAACAAGAGCTGAATGAATCAATCTCAACCTCCTTGCTACTATGTGTTCTCATATCTGTGCATTCTCCCTCTCCTGTTCTCCCTCTCATTCATCCCTCCCCGCCACACCTTTCCCCACATACTCACTCAACCCCACTCCACCATGATTATTCCATTTTTATGTAGCTTGAGAACTCAAGTCACCAAAAAGTTGGTTATGGTTAAAATGGTGCTACTACAGTAACTGGGGGACCAAGACAATCTTATTCAGTGGGATGGATGGATGGATGGGTGGATGGATGGATGGATGATGGATGGAGAGACAGATGATTGACCCATACCATCAAGCTTCCAAAAGCTTGCCAAAGCCACCTTCGAAAACAACTAATCAGAGTCAGTGATGATGATGATGATGACAATAATATTGATGACAGGGTAATGTGATGAGAACCACAACAGACGTGTAAAAAGAGAAGAAGAAGTCAACAATGACGCTGACAACGAAGAAGAAGAAAAGAAAGAAAAAGAGAGAGAGAGAGAAAGAAAGAAAAAGAAAGAAAGAAAGAAAGAAAGAAAGAAAGAAAGAAAGAAAGAAAGAAAGAAAGAAAGAAAGAAAGAAAGAAAGAAGGAAGGAAGGAAGAAAGAGGAGGAGGAGCTGCCTGGGAGGAAGTTCAAAGAACTAGAGTGAAGAATTCCTGGTTTTCCTTAACAAACACTGATGGCACAGTCCTCTTAGGCCCCACCTTTTGCTCAGCCCCTGTCGTGCACTGTGGTGAAAACAAAAGAAGTCAAGAGCCATCCCTCCCAGTTTAAGAGGACTCTGCAGCCTGAAGTAAAAGATTCCCTTCTCTTGGCTAACCCTAAATTAAGTAACTAGTTCTTCTTAAAGGTGTGGGTATACAATTTTGAAAAGACAAAAACTTTACAAAGGATTTTTCAATAAAATCCCCTTTTTAATACATTTTTTTAGTGGTCGATGGACACAATACTTTTATTTATTTATTTATTCATTCATTTATTCATTTTAATGTGGTTTTGAGATCGAACCCAGTGTCTCACACATGCGAGGCGAGCACTCTACCACTGAGTCGCAACCCCAGCCCTAAAATCCCTTTTATTTTCTACTCAGGATAATATTATAATAATATTATAGTAATAGTATAGTATATTATAAGTAATAATATTTATAGTATACACATGTTTTCTCAGGCTTCTACTTAGACGATTTCTTTCCTTGAATTTTTTGTGAGATCCAAACAAGACCACCTTATTTTTGGAGGCACAGACAGACAGATTCATCTACAGCTCTGCTCAGTGGAGCTGGCAGGCAGATGGGACAAGGAAGAGTGGTGTACCTCTCTTGTACACCAAAGCAATTGAGATAAAGCAATACAAAATGATGACAGAGAGTTTCTCATGCTTTTCTTTCCTCCTCTTATAGTAATGAGGGCAAATGATCCATGCTAGTGGATTAGCCCAAGGGTTGCATTACCATGCAGTCCAAAACTCCATCTTTTCTCCTAAGAAACAGGGATCACCACATGGTGAGGGTCAGGAAGCCTTCCAGAGCATCATGACGAGGCTCTCTGAGGACTCTGGCTCTTGCCCAAGAATAAATTTGACTCTAGTTCCAGAAACAGGAATAGCTCAAAAGTCATACAAGTCAAAGGTAAAAAATAAACTGACCTAATCACCTTCCTTCCCTTACAAATGAGAAGGAGGAAATATCAGAAAATAAGACTGTAAGCAGAAGTAGCAGGAGCCAAAAGGCACAAAGGCCACTGTACAAGGTCCATTTACACTTGAGTTACAGAAGCCACGAGGTGGCCTGTGACGCCTGGAACATACTTTCCCTGCACCGTTCATTGATCCTATGCATCCAATTACATGTCACATCTCTGGTCAGCCTCCCCCTCACAGGCACTACCCAAGTGGTCTGGTAGGGTCCCCTGTCAGGTGCCCTCATTGGATCCTCAGTTATTTTCTCTAATCACTACTGTGGGATTAAATATTCATTCCTCTCTGCCCGCTACCATACTATAAGCTCCTCAAAGCCAGAGGCTGCCTACACCATTCATCACTGTACATACTGGTGTACATACCATCACTGGTGCCTGGTTCCATTGAAAAATAGATAAATGATTCTTGAATGGTTTAACTAGAAGAAACCTTATTCTGCTGAGAACACAGGCTTGGGAAGAAGACTGAGGTGAAGAAGGTGGCTGAATGATACCATTGGCCCTGGAGAGATACCCCATCATTGAGTGAAGAACCCCACACCTGATTAAGCCCAGAGCTCTGAGCAGTGGCACATCTCTGGTGTTCCCAGGTGTGTTGCAGGGTACTAAGAACAAAACTGATGAATTCTTGGTCACCTGCATGCATCTCCAAAACACACAGTGAAGAGAGACACAAACTGTGCCACATAAGCGGAATTCTAAGTACAAAGCTTCTCAAAGCCTTGGAAAGGTGGCAGTGAATTAAAGGTTTAAATTAACCTCATTTCCTATTTCTTTCTGTTTACAGGAAATTATTTTAATTTTCCTTGCCCATCTGTGTGATGCCTACTTCACTGACTATCTTAAAACTTCACAGTATCTTTCTGTTTTTTAAAAAGTCATTTATGTAGAAGAACACCAATTGATATTTTGTTAGTGGTTATATAGTTTATTTTCAAAATACTGAAGTTTTTTTTTTCACTTAGGATACTCTACCTTTGGTAGTGGGAGAAAATTTTTTTAATAACATAGTGTTTGTGAAGATCATTAAACATCTCCCTTGTTTTCAGTGGTCCTATACATCTACATGTAATCAATTAAGATATTCTGTCTGTTGAAGTGTCAGGTGTTTCTAAACTTTTTGGAGAAATAAGAATTTTTTAAATGAGATAGACAGAACATTGCTTAAGCAGAGTTTTATGGACCAGATACTTCACTGCACAGAGCTGACCTTCAAATGCTAAGATGATAAACAGCATCCCTGGCCTCTCACTTGATGCCGGTAGAAGCCACCCAACCCCAGATAGAACCATAAAAAGTGTCTCAAGACATTGCTAAATGTCCCTGGTTGGTGGACCACCTCTGATTGAGAACCATGGTTTAGAGGGAAGCAGAGGATAGAAACAGAGACCATTTCCTGATCCCCCAGGAAAAGTAGACCTAGATGAGGCAAGACCATCATTGGTCTTCTTGGTCATGCATTTTTCCAATCAACAATGTGGTCTCTCTAAAACTTTTTGGATCAGATTGGGGAGTGGGGAAACACTACATGGATTTCCATCCCTTAGTGAAAACATGGAACCAGAAAATGTCTTTCTGAAATCCTGGAGGTTTCGTTCTCTATGCAATAGAGAGAATACTGTTTGAGATCCAATCACACCAGCAGTCTGCTCCTTATTACCTCCAGATGTCCCAAGTTCCTCATTTTTACAATAGGGACATAAGACTTGTCCAGCTCATGTCAGTGAATAGCTGGAAAAATAAATCAAAATATGCCAAATTTTGCTTCCTATAAGGGACAAAATCAACCAAGTGATACTAATTAATATGCTGCCTTTTCTTGACAAAATGACCTGATCCTTAAGGAAGGAGTGGGAAAAAGAACAGAGCATGGCTAGAGGTCTGATTTGTGAACTCCGATAGGCTGGGCTCAAAGCAATTACCTCCTCTTACCAGTCATGCAGCAAGTAAACCAATGAGGGCACATAATCTCTGGATTTCTCTCTGTTCATGAATAAAATAATATACTACCTCTTATATAGGGGTATTAGGTTATACCCCATATAATCTTATATATGAGATTATAGAATTATGCATGATACATAAAATTTCATATATAATTTTATCAAATATTTGCAAGGAACTCTGTACAGTCTCCAACAGAGAGTAAGTACCCATAATTATGCTTGTTGTTGCTATTATCTTTGTTAATAAATGCATAAAATACCATGCACTGTCAGGCTAATGGAAGAGACATTTGGAAGCAGAGTTTCCTTTAGGATCCCTAAGCCAGATCTTTAATGGAAACTTCTACTTCTTTTGCTTCACTTAAAGTCAACAGCACTGACAGCCATAATGTAAGTTTAGCCCTTTATCCAGGGTTCAATAGCAAGAACTCTGTCTTATTCACACCTATATTCAAAGGACCTAGCACAGTCATGGCCAAAGTAGTGGCATTTATTCCTACACCTGACTGGTAAAATTATTGAATATATACTCTGTGCCAGAAGCAGTTCTAGGTTCTGGTGGAAGAAACACTGGGGAGCAAAAACAGACAGTGGTGGATTTAAGAAACTTATAGTTCTATTGCAAATCACACAAATCAGAAACTCACAGCAAAACAGGCAAATGTCAGAAAATCCACACAACGTTTTTGGTCTTTTTATTTTTTATTTTTTTTAATTATGGTAGGTATATGGTGTCTCAACTTTAAGAAAATCAGCATTGTCAGAATGATACTAAATGACAGATGGCCTGGGCTTAGTTTTGGAAAGAGGATGGGAAGTGTGGAGAACTAAAGAGAGTGCCACTATTGAACAATAAAGGGAATAGTCTCCAAATAATTTTGAGATTCCTGGCTCTGAGAACTGACTTCTGACAGCGCTATGCAGAGGACGGTGGGCACTTGCAAAGGAGCAGCCAGGTACAGCATATGGTCCCCAGGAGACTAGGTTATTGGAACCAGATTCTCCTAGCCCCTGAGCCCATAGTTTTCAGTCAATTGGATACATGACAATATAAATGATGTCACAAAAGTAGGAGGTTGATATGGCTGGCCTAGCTCTTTATTTTAAAAAAAAATTTACTAAAATGGTCAAATGAATTCTAAAGATTGAATTCAGTCAACTCCAGCAGACAGAAGATCCCCCCCAACCCCTTATTTTAAGCATCCTTTTCCTACAGGAAGAAGCCACTGGGACTCTGCACCACTCTGCCTCATTGAATTCAAATCCTTTTAGAATGCTTAACTGTCTGAAGGACTGGCTAACTGGCTGGGAATGGTCTTAACCCCTGAATGCCTGTCGTCCTGTCCTTCAACATCTGGTACCATTAGTAGAAGGGTCATGTGGGATGCTCCAAAAGAGATTAAGACCTGAATGCACCCAACTTTTTTTTTTGCTTTGCTTTTCTTCTGCTGTTTTTTTTTTTTTTTTTTGGGTGCTGGGGATTGAACCCAGGGCCTTGTGCTTACAAAGCAAGCACTCTACCAACCGAGCTATCTCCCCAGCCCCTCTTCTGCTGTTTTGAGGCAGAAGAAATTTGCAGAACCCTACAAAGGGGATAAAAGAAATGTAGGATTGTAGGGAAAGGCCAAAGAGACCAAAGGAACATTGAGAAAGGAAAATGTTAAGAGTTTGGGGATATTGCAGTCTAAAAACATAAATGCAAACCAAAATTCCAAAATATACATTATTTACTTCAATGTAGGACAATAGCTGGGACATATTTTTTTTATAAAAAGTCTGCAACATTTTACACATAAGAAAATGAACTGCTTTGTGGTCTTTATCATACAAATTTCAGAGTTGTCTGTTTTTCTCTTGGCACATTTATAAAAGCAAGTATAAATTGAATTCTATTTTAATAACCCTTATGGTACAGTATTATATATTAGATACATTTCATTGTTCCCTACCCCATACTTATTTCCCACAGCATACCATTGCTTTTATATTACACATTCTATGCTGTAGGGAGAAAAACGGATCTAAAATATAAAGCTAGCCCTTTCTTTTTGCAGACATCCTGTAATTAGCCCAAGTTTTCGTCTTTTCACAGCAAGATCCCATTGCACAAAACAGAAAAAGTTTTCTTTTCTCAACATGTTTTTGCCAGATGTTTCCACAAAAAACGTAAAGGCAAAGTTTTTTGTGTGCACTGGTGAACATGACCTCATCCTTAATGACTGCTTCAAAAATGCTCCTCCTCCTCCATTAAACTGATTCCTTCTTCCCCAGTTCCTTTGTCTCTCAGCATTACAGCCATTTGTGGGCTCAGGAGGAGCCAGATTTGGGGCGGGGTGGGACGGGAGGGTATTCACACTCATTCAATATTTTATGCCCAATAAACCCAAAATAAGCGCTTAAATATTTTGACCAAAGAAAACTCGACCACTGCCAAATTTACATGTGACACTCTTGCTAAATCCTCAAATTAACCTTGCACTTTTGTCTGATAAAGGGATGATTTTATGACTCAGTATTGTGAACTTTATGATAAATTTGCATTAGTATTAGCAGCCAGGTATTGTTCGTTTATATTTTGAATAGTGGAGACTTTTGACCTCTATTCTATATCCCACACTTGCTAACTACAGATGGAGCTTCACTCTAATGTAAAAACCCAAAACAACAACGACAAAAAAAGTCACCTCTTATCAATCACACAGACTTGAAATCACTAACAATGATTGTTATACACACTTCCTCCAAATTGCAAGCGAGTATATTCTGCCCCAACTATCTCATGGGTTGGGTTGATCTATCAAATTTGGAATATAAAATGAGTGTGAGCTCCCACAAGGGTGAGTGGCACTGTAAACAACAAGAGCTCAAATCCCAACTCTGTCTCTTACAAACAATTACCTTGGGCAAGTTACTTGATTGTTCTCCTTTTAAAAATTGCAATAGTAATGGGAACTGCCTCCCAGGGCTACTGTGAGGAATGACGAGCATAAGCATGCAGAAGGCAAGACCGGATGTCAGCCTCTCATGGTTTAGATCAGGTGTCCCCCAGGAGCTCACGTGTGAGACAATGCCAGAAGGCTTACAGGTGAAATGATTGTGTTATAAGAGGTTTAATCTAATCAGTGTGTTAATCTCCTGATAGAGACTAACCAGGTGGTACCTGTGGGCAGGTAGGGTGCGGATGGAGGAGGTGGGCTCCTGGGGTGTGCCTTTGGGGTATATAGTTTGCCCCCGTTGAGCAGAGCTCTCATCTCTCTGTTGCCTGGAGTCACATCCTGAGCAACTCTCCTCCACCATACTCTTCCACCCTGATGTTCTGCCTCACCTTAAGCCCTGAGGAATGGAGCCTGCTGTCTATTTGACTGTGGACTAACCCCTCTGAAACCCTGAGCCCCAAAATAAACTTTTCCTCCTCTAAAATTGTTCTTGTCATCGTCCTTGAAACTCTAGCCAGAACAATTAGACAAACCAAAGAAATTAAAGGGATATGAATTGGAAAAGAAGAACTCAAACTATCCCTGTTCGCTGATGACATGATTATATATTTAGAGGAACCTGGAAATTCCACCAGAAAACTTCTAGAACTCATTAGTGAATTCAGTAAAGTAGCCAGTTACAAGATCAATGCTCATAAATCCAATGCATTTTTATACATAAGTGATGAATCTTCAGAAAGAGAAATTAGGAAAACTACCCCATTCACAATAGCATCGAAAAAAATAAAATACTTGGGAATCAATCTCACAAAAGAGGTGAAAGACTTCTACAATGAGAACTACAGAACACTGAAGAAAGAAATTAAAGAAAACCTTAGAAGATGGAAAGATCTCCCATGTTCTTGGATAGGAAGAATTAATATTGTCAAAATGGCCATACTACCTAAAGTGCTATACAGATTCAATGCAATTCCAATTAAAATCCCAATGATGTATCTTACAGAAATAGAGCAAGCAATTATGAAATTCATCTGGAAGAATAAAAAACCCAGAATAGCTAAAGCAATCCTCAGTAGAAAGAGCGAAGCAGCGGATATCGCAATACCAGATCTTCCACTCTATTACAAAGCAATAGTAACAAAAACGGCATGGTATTGGTACCAAAATAGACAGGTAGATCAATGGTACAGAATAGAGGACATGGACACAAACCCAATAAATACAATTTTCTCATACTAGACAAAGGGGCCAAAAATATGCAATGGAGAAAAGATAACCTCTTCAACAAATGGTGCTGGGAAAACTAGAAAACCATATGCAACAGAATGAAATTAAACCCCTATCTCTCACCCTGCAGAAAAATCAACTCAAAATGGATCAAGGACCTCAGAATCAGACCAGAGACCTTGCATTTATAGAAGAAAAAGTAGGTCCAAATCTTCAACTTGTTGGCTTAGGATCAGACTTCCTTAACAGGACTCCCATAGCACAAGAAATAAAAGCAAGAATCAATAACTGGGATAGATTCAAACTAAAAAGCTTTCTCTCAGCAAAGGAAACTATCAGCAATGTGAAGAGAGAGCCTACAGAGTGGGAGAATGAGTGCCACTCAAACTTCAGATAGAGCGCTAATTTCCAGAATATATAAAGAACTCAAAAAACTCTACACCAAGAATGCAAATAACCCAATCGACAAATGGGCTAAGGAAATGAACAGACACTTCACAGAAGAAGATCTACAAGCAATCAACAGATATATGAAAAAATGTTCAACATCTCTAGTAATAAGAGAAATGCAAATCAAAACTTCCCTAAGATTCCATCTCACCCCAATTAGAATGGCGATTATCAAGAACACAGCAACAATAGGTGTTGGCGAGGATGTGGGGAAAAAGGTACACTCATACATTGCTGGTGGGGTTGCAAATTAGTGCAGCCACTCTGGAAAGCAGTATGGAGATTCCTCAAAAAGCTTGGAATGGAACCACCATTTGACCCAGCTATCCCACTCCTTGGCCTATACCCAAAGGACTTAAAATCAGCATACTACAGAGATACAGCCACATCAATGTTCATAGCTGCTCAATTCACCATAGCCAGATTGTGGAACCAACCTAGATGTCTTTCAATTGATGAATGGATAAAGAAACTGTAGCATATATATACAATGGAATATTACTCCACCATGAAGAATGATAAAATTATGGCATTTGCAGGCAAATGGATGAAATTGGAGAATATCATGCTAAGTGAGATATGCCAATCTCAAAAAACCAAAGGACGAATGATCTCGCTGATAAGCAGATGAGGACATAAAATGGGGGGTGGGAGAGGTTAGCGTTAGGGTTAGGGTTAGGTTTAGGGTTAGGGTTAAGGAGGGTGGTAAGAATGGAGGAAGGAAGGACTTTATAGAGGGAAAAGAGGGGTGGGAGGGGTGGGGGGGAAGGGAAAAAATAACAGAATGAATCAAACAACAACAAAAACAAAAAATTGTTCTTGTCAGGGTTTTTGGTTACAACAGTGAAAAAGCTGACTGAAATAGCCCTCAACATGTTGGTATGTTTGTTGTTTGGCTAAACCCGAAAGTTTCTGACTAGCTGGGTCAGAAAGGTGGGAAGAAAAGGAACAGAAAAGTCACAGATGAAGTTGAGGTTTCCAGCCTGAGTTAGCAGACATTTCTACTGCTTTCCCATATCCAAATGACCTCCTGTTCCTAAACACAGGTAACACTGCATTCCTCACTCTCTCATAACTATGCTTGGACTAGGGTGAGACCTGTGAGATGCCTAAGGTGAATAATGTAAGAAGCCACTTGATCCTAAAAGAAGTCACTCAAGGGCCAACCCTAGAATGCACTTCCCCAAGAGTGAGGGTCTGCTAAGATTTCATACTCTGGGCACTTCACTCCCCTTATGCTAGTCCCATAATCGAGTAAGGCCACAAGACAATGTCTGGCTAGTAAGTTACAGCTGCAATTGACACTTAAGATTAGAGCCAGCTCTCAATCTTCCATGCGCTCTTCTCTGTCCCAGAAGCCAGGAAGTGGTCTCTTCTAGATGCTGGTGTTCAGTGGTGTGTGAGGTTGGTTTCCCTGCAAAACTACATGGACATGTTGCATGATCAAGATATAAAAGTTTATTGTATGGAACCACCAGAATTTAGAGATTGATTGCTACTGCAGCAAAACCTAGCCAATTTATTATTATCATTATGGTCATTGTTTCTGTTAACATTATCCCAGTCAAAACTGATCACTCCTTTTTTGTTGCTGTCAGCAAGAACTGAGCTGAGGGGGTTGCTGCATGGGCTGAGCTATCCCCTAGTTGGTTGTGGTGTCGAGATGTCCTCCCTGAGAGGCTTCATGTGGGCAGGGAGTATCTGTATATTCTCACTGTCTTGAGGTACTACAGGTATTAATGGATGCTTGTTGATTAAGTAAGTGAAGACTTAGGGTTACAACTTACAAGCAAAAGCTATAAACCAGCAGTGAACCAAGAAAATGGCCCTGATTTTCCCCTGATTCTGTCTGTGAATCTCTTATTCCTTCCATGCCCGCATCATTTGGGTTGTCAAGGTTACCTCTCCTGCTCTTTGGAATATTATTAGATGTTGACCCATATTGTGTCAAAATTATACACAGACCTCAATGTGTGTTTGCCTCCCCTGCTGTTGCAACTGTTGCCGCTCTCTTTTCTGATCTGTTCCCTTCATTCTACTGTATTTACATTTGTGAAAGATTTTACAGCTTGGCTATTCACCAGAATGAGATATTATTCTACATTGTACTGACTCCGTGGGATTTCAAGGGAGTTCAATTCCAACTGTGAATAAGTTGCAAAGCTCTTTTCTTCCTATGTATGCGAGATTCTACTTCTTTCTAAATTCTTAGGTTCTCTGCAGATTTCTCCTCTCAGTTCCCGTCAGTTCCCTTACTCTCCTAAACTTTTGCCAACACTATCATCATCATCATCACCATTAACTCAGCAATTTATTGATTTTGTCCTGCATTATGTTCTCAGCTAAGGATTTTCTTATATGCCTACCATCACATAAGGCTCACCACCACCTTATGAAAGAGATGTTAGTATTGGTCCTATTTACAGATGAAAAAAATCAAGGCTCAAGAAAATAAAGAACTTACCCAAGAACACTCATGACCAACTACCAGAGCTAAGGTTTAGCCCAGGCTCATTGTGACTCCATTCCAGCATCTTAACTAAGATAAAGGTGGAGGTCTCCAAGATTGCCCGATACATTTCAATTATAAAACAGAATCTTGAATAAGGGCAATGATACCTAATATTCTGAGCATTTTAGTGGAAACTGAGGGTAGAGAAGAAAATTAGAGAACCAGTCTTATAGAATTTGGCTCACATAAAACATTACTCAGGGAAAAAAAATACCTACCACGCTAGGTAGGAAAATTAATTTCAAGTGTTCTACAGCACACTAGGGTGGCTGTAGACTACAACAACCTATTCTACATATTATGAAGACCTGGAAGATAGGAGTTTGAGGGCTCTGAACACAAAGAAATGAAAGCTGTTTGAGGAGATGAGAATGCTAATTATCCTGATTTGATCATTACACATTATATACAGGTATTAAATTATCACACTCTATCCCATAATTGTGTACAATAATTATGTGTCAATTAAAAAGAAAAACACTTTTTAAAAAATACCTCCAAATTTCTTTATTACTTACAGTAATAAGAAGCAAAGGATATTATTTGACTAAATTGTTCAGTGGGAGAAAAGTATTTTTAAAGTCACTTTTAAGCGTGACTTTAATCTGAAAAGTTAAGGAAAAGAAAATACATACTAATATTACCCTTGAAGCCAGTTTGAAGCATTAAACTTTGTTAAAAATAATAAATCCTCTATCAAAAAAAATGACCCTTTCAACCTGAATTTAATTGTTGAGGTTGAGCATTTTATATTTGTCATTTTTATTTCTTTGAATATAAATTATCTATTCTTAAATTTCCCCATTTTTCTATTGAAATATGTATGTATATATAAATAATTTGCAACAACTTTCTGTATATTATGAAAATTAGACATTTTAATTATCATCATATGGTAAATGTTTCCCATCTGATGTTTATACCCTATGGCATTGTCTTTCTCAAGATATTTTTAAATTTTATGTTTAAAATGATTGCTTTGATGCTTCCTATAACAGGGAAAGAATTTGCATGTCAAAAGGTAGTTTCACAAATCTATTTCATGCCAATAACAAGAAAGCAAGGAGCCACCATACAATTGTGAGGCAGTGCACAGAGGCTTTCTGTTGGACTCTGGGCATCATTAAACAATAGCCACGTGCTGATTTGGCTACCTTCCATGCAAGGCCTAAAAGTCACCCTATCAGCTCTCACATCAGCCTGCAGTGCTGCTGGTGGTAATAGATGTTAACACCAGCCCATAAAACTGCTGCTACTTTATGGATCTGTTGAAATGTCAAGTGATTTGCTGTTGAAAGAAGGAACCGAAGAAAGAGAAGAAGGAAAGCTAGAAAGGAGGTGGAGAAAAGGAATGAAGAAAAGGGGGAAAGAATAAAAGAGAAAAAGGGGCTAGTAAAAAATAAAAAGTATGGAAGAGAGCAATTGAAAGAAAATGGAGAAAGACTCAGAGGAAAAGAAATAGAGAAGCAAAATGTAAGCAGAAGATGGGTGGATGAATGGAAGGAAGAAAGAAAAGAAGGAGAGGGAGAAGGGAGGGAGGTAAGGAGGACTGAGAAGATCAAAACTGAAAACTTCAGGCTAAAACCATTTCAACTATACCAAATGCTAGTGGCGAAGGAGAACGCAGAGCTCCCTTGCAAAGCCTTGCCCCAGAAAGGAGGAGTAATTTGCCTCAAGTTCACACAGCAGATTTGTAACAGAATGAGAACCAGATTTCCAGCCAGGTCTGCTAACTCCCAGGCTAACCCACTGCCTTTCCTGCTGCCCTCTTTCATTTCATTGGAAACTTGCTATTTAATTTCAAGCATCATTCAACATAAATATTATTTTGGAGAAAAATGGGCCTTCTGCAATGCAAGATCAGAAAACCTTATTTGTGTGTTTTTAAAAAGTTGTAACACATTGCCATAATGGAATTTGACTTTAAAAAGATGGATAGCTAACAGTTCTTTCCAATTAAAAAAAAAAAAGAAAAAGAAAATACAGATAACTGTTGATCACTGACAGTAGAAAACATCAGCCAAATGAAATTACTTATGATAACTTAGGGAAAGACTGAAGTCTTCAGTACAATTTGGTAACATTTCGATGTTTTGCCATGATTGCCTGAGGGATCTGGTACTTTTTTCTGTTCTTGTTTAGGTCCAGATAGTCAAAGATAAAAGGAAGCAGGAGGGTAGGGGGTGTAGCTCAGTGGTGGAGCACTTGCCTAGCATGTGCAAGGCCCTGGGTTCAACCTCCCAGTACCAGAATTAAAGTAGAGGTATGACTTTCCTAAGAAGGAAAGCTAGTGGTGAGTTGCTGAATATCAGAAGGGAAAATTATGAATACTGGAAAACCAAAATAGTTCTCCTAGTACTCTTAAAAACAGAAAAGATTCCCTTTAAATGTGTGACATGCCCTGTCATCCTTGCAGTCAGGAGACAGGGCTGAGCCTGAGCTCAGACTTCCCTTCAGTCCCATGATTCTATATGATTCTGTAATATAGTAAAAAAAATTCCTTTGCCCTAATTAACTAGCTATTGCTTCAATTTTCTATTTTGCTTTGGCAACAGGGACCTTGCTTCATTCTATTAATTTATTTTGGATGACACTCTGCTTTATTAGCTTAGATATTTAGAATTAGTGCCAATGAGGCCAGAGTATGTGGTTCCATCCATTCATCCAACAATATTTATTGAGCTACCCACACACCAGACACTGTTTTAGGTGTTGAACATAAAACATGAATAAAACAGATGAAAAAAAAAAAAAAAAAGCCCCAGGCCTGGACGGTTTGAACTCTGGGGAGGGACTGAGGGAGGGAGACTGGCAATAAATAAAGTCTAATAATATATGGAATGTTAGGTGGTAACAAGTGCTGCAGAGAAAGAAAGAAAGAAATAAAGAAAGAAAGAAAGAAAGAAAGAAAGGAAGGAAGGAAGGAAGGAAGGAAATAGGGCTGAGCTAGAAGAGGAGGCTTACTTGTCAGCAGGGTGATCGGGGACTTAAGTAGGACCATCTCTGATGAGACAAGGCTTGAGTGAATCCCTGAAGGTGACAGAGTGCTGAGGGTCCCATGTGGTAGAGTAGCCTCATGGTCTGGGTGCCTGGGGACAGATGTGTGGCCAAAGCTCAGTAGTGATGAGAGGTTAGGCTGGTCAGGATCTAGACTTTGGAGGACCAAGTAGTCCATATAAGGACTTGGGCTTGAACTGTGAGCGAAGTATATGGTAGATTCTGGATTTGTCTTGAGACCAGAAATAACAGGATTTGTTAATGGATGGGGAGTGAAGTATAAATGAGAGGAGTCAGAATGATTCCAAGACTTTTGGTCTAAGCAATTGGAAGAATGGAGTCGGAGTTGCTACAAAGTGAATGGAGAAGGCTATGGGAGGAGCCGAGCTGTGTTTGTGATGAGTGGGAACCAGGAGTTCAGTTCTAGGTAAGTCTGAGATACCTACTGGGTATCCACCTGGACAGGAGAAGCAGGAGGATAGATGTACAAGAACGGGGTTTCAAAGACACATGCAGGTTACATCTGTAAATTCCTGTCTTCAGTATAGGGATTCTGTTTGAAACCATTAGGTTAAATGAGCCAACTAAGGGGAGGTGTTTATGGAAAAGAGAAGAGCCCCAAGGACTGAGCCTTAAGGCTCTCCAGAATCAAGATGTAGGAGAGGTATGGAACCAGTCCAGCAGACTGACAAGTTCTGTGCTTCTGAGAGTGTAGTCCCTGGACCAGCATCCCCTGGAAACTCATGGGAACTGCAAATTACCTGACCCCTGTCCACCCTCCTAAATCAGAGATTCTGTGGGTGAACCCTGTGGTTTACATTTAACAAACCCTTTAGGTGATTCTGTTGCACACTGAAGTTTAAGAACCACTGGGATCATGAAGTAGGAGAGCAACAAGAAGTGTGTGGTATCCCGAAAGCCAAAGAAAGGAAATATTTCAAAGAGGAGTAATCAGCTGTGTCAAATGCTGGTGATGGACCAAGAAAGATGAGGCCTGGGAGCTGCTCGCTGGATTAAGCAAACCAGTAGTAGTTTTGATAAAACCACTCTGAGTAGAGTGGTGAGGTCAAAAGACTGAAATGGGTTCCAGAAGGAATGTGAACAGAGGATTCAAATTTCCAAATAAAGATAACTGTTGCCATGAGTTTGTGTCTGAAATGGGTCTGGTTAGCTCCATTTTGTTCTAAAATGAATCTCCAATGTCTACTACAACCCTCTTCTTCTCTACCTCCACCCACCTGGACCCAGTTGTATTTGCAACCAATGTGTTAGACCAGTTTTCTGCCTCTGGGACTTTCAGAATCCATTCTGATTTCCACCTTGACAGGAGTTAGCAGGTAGACCAGACTGAGTTTAAGACCTAAATCATAACCAGAATCCTGTTGTTTCTTCTGTCTTTTCTATGCCTTCTGGGATTTTATCTTTTAGGGGTCTGACTACCTACGAGCCTTTTGTTGTTCTTAAACTTCTGAGGAAGTACATATGGGAGGGAAAAAGGAAGGAGTGGAAGGATGGATAGGTGAGGAAGAGAAATAAAGAGAAAGAGGTTGGTAAAGGGAAGGGAAGAAAAGAGGGAAGAAGGCTGAAAGAGAGAATTCAAACTGACCAAACGATAAATAATTATGTTGAGATAGCTAGAGAAAGATAAATGCCAGGACATCTTCACTGGGCAAAGGAATCATGATGGACCAGGCTCGATGGATCACCCTTCTGGGTGTTATCAAAACAAAGGCTTTCTGGGAGTGAGACCATGGACAGTGCCCCAGAGTCCATGCCTACTGGAAGCTAAGGTTGTCGTTCACTTTAATTTCTTTTGATGAAAAGGATAAAAAAGAACAAAACATAAAAGACTAAGAAGAAAGCCTAAGTTTTCTATACATGAATTCAGAGAAGAATTAAACCATTTTAGAAACTTCAAGAAGGAAGACAGTGTTCCAGATGTACTGCTGTGAACAGATAAGATGAATAGCAGCAGCACCAGTGTGGTCATTTTTCATGCGTGTCACTCTGAGACCAGATTTATTTATATAATGCATGTTCCATCTCCTTCCATGATGCTTTTAAGAACATATATAACAGAAAAGGAGGAGAAAAAACAGTTGAAGGAATCTAAATGAAGGGAAAATAATGATAAGAAAATAAACCCAGGAATAAAATTCATACACCCCACTCCTACACTCCTCAAAAAATAAAAAATGAAATGCAAACATTAAAATTCTATAGTCAGGGTAGAGACTGTGCAGCATCGCCGTTACCCTGAGGAAAGGACTGTGTGTGGAGGGGTGCAAAAATGCAGAGCAATAAAACCTTTAATTTGGAGAAACAGAACCATACTCCAAGGAAAGACCATCAGCAGCACCAGCAGCAGCACCAGCAGCAGCACCAGCAGCAGCACCAGCAGCAGCCACCACCACCACCAACACCTGCAAATGGGCAACAGGCCAGCAGCCAAAATGAAGGCTTGACTATTGACCTGAAGAATTTTAGGAAACCAGGAGAGAAGACCTTCACCCAACGTAGCCATCTCTTTGTGGGTAATCTCCCTCCTGACATCACTGAGGAGGAAATGAGGAAACTTTTTGAGAAATACGGGAAGGCAGGCGAAGTTTTCATTCATAAGGATAAAGACTTTGGCTTTATCCACTTGGAAACACGAACCCTGGTGGAAATTGCCAAAGTAGAGTTGGACAATATGCCACTCCGTGGAAAACAGCTGCGTGTGCGCTTTGTCTGTCATAGTGCATCCCTTACGGTTCAAAACCTTCCTCAATACGTGTCTAACGAACTGCTGGAAGAAGCTTTTTTCTGTGTTTGGCCAGGTGGAGAGGGCCATAGTCGTTGTGGATGATCGAGGAAGACCCTCAGGAAAAGGCATTGTTGAGTTCTCAGGGAAGCCAGTTGCTTGGAAAGCTCTGGACAAAGGCAGTGAAGGGTCTTTCCTGTTAACCACATTTCCTCGGTCTGTGACTATGGAGCCGATGGACCAGTTAGATGATGAAGAAGGGCTTCCAGAGAAGCTGGTTATAAAGAACCAGCAATTTCACAAGGAGCGAGAGCAGCCACCCAGATTTGCACAGGCTGGTTCCTTTGAGTCTGAGTATGCGACGCGTTGGAAGGCACTCACTGAGATGGAGAAACGGCAGCAGGACCAGGTGGACCACACCATCAAGGTGGCTCGTGAGAAGCTGGAAATGGAGATGGAGGCTGCTCATGGTGAGCACCAAGTCATGCTAATGAGGCAGGATTTGATGAGGCGCCAAGAAGAACTTCGAAGAATGGAAGAGCTGCACAACCAAGAGGTGCAAAAAAGAAAGCAATTGGAGCTCAGGCAGGAAGAGGAGCGTAGGCGCCGTGAGGAAGAAGTGCGGCGGCAGCAAGAAGAGATGATGCAGCGACAGCAGGAAGGATTCAAGGGGACCTTGAGATAAGGATGGGCCAGATGGCTATGGGAGGTGCTATGGGCTTGAATAATAGAGGCGCCATGCCCCCTGCTCCTGTGCCAGCTGATACCCCAGCTCCTCCAGGACCTGCCACTATGATGCCGGATGGAACTTTGGGACTGACCCCACCAACAACTAAACGCTTTGGCCAAGCTGCCACAATGGAAGGAATTGGGGCAATTGGTGGAACCCCTCCTGCATTCAACCGTGCAACTCCTGGAGTTGAATTTGCTCCAAACAAATGTCGTGGATTCTAATAAAATTGCAGTGTCTAGTTTCCAAAAACCCTTAAAAGAAGGATTCTTTTTGGACTAGCCTGAATTCTACCCTGGAAAAGTGTTAGGGATTCTTCCCAATAGTTAGGTCTTCCCTGCCTGTACTACTCTAGGAATATGCTGGAGGCAGAGGGCAAGGGAGGGGTGGTATGTAACAAATCAGTTCTGGTGGCATATTGGTTAATTGATTCTGTGTGGTGCATTCCTGAAGTCTCAAATGTGATTGTTGAGGGCTGGGGTACCCAAAGCAAAATGGATCCAGTTAGAGCCCCATTAATCTTAATCATTCCATTTTTTTCCCTACAATGTTTTATTTGCTTTCTTGTCCTTACACCCCTTGAACTCAGAGACACTGCCACATATACCACAAAAACAAAACATCCCCCAATGACCTTAGCCCCATTGCTCCATTCGCTCCCAGGTGAGAATTCAGGCAAATGTCCACAGAGGTCACAGACAACATTACATACAGTTCTGTTATACCCCATATATTACCCCTTCATGTCCTAAGGAAGACATTTTCTCTTAGAACTTCTCATTTTAGCATATCTTTTTTAAAAATCTTGTGTTAACTTGCCTCCATCTTTTTCTTGGGTAAAGACAACCCTTTACCCTTTGGGTAAAGAATGACCCTTTAGTGTCTATGATGTTGGTATTCACAGCTTTTCTTGATAGGCCTAGTAGAATCTTGGGAACAGGGTTGCTGTATGCTGATGGTCTGACAATAGCACTTAGCCTTGCCTATCTTAGGTAGTTATGCTGTGCATTTTTTATTGGTGTACCATGTTTGATTTGTTCCTGATACCTTAAATTTTGAGTTTTTCTGAGAAATGGAGAAGTAATGCAGCATCAACTTATTAAAATACATTTTAAACCTTTTTAAAAAAATTCTATAGTCACTAGAGTTAGTCTATAAATTGAGCTTCCTACTAACCAAAGCAAACAAGAAAATCTGATTAATAGTAAAAACATACAGTTTCAAAAAAAATTAAAAGAAACCAGCAACTTTGTGGATGCCAAAACCAAAATCTAAAGAAACTATGTCCTGTAGATCCACAGAATATGGACCTTGACACTATTCTTTCAACAAATATAATGACAAGTTTTTTAGAGCCAATTTGTTCTCATATTCTTTTTTTTAAATTTTTAAGTGTATTTATATTTTTAGTTGGCAATGGATCTTTATTTCATTTATTTATTTATATTGGTACTGAGAATCAAACCCAGTGCCTTGCATGTGCTAGGCAAATGCTCTGCTTTTCTACTTTTTAAGGTACACATCACCACTTAATTCTGGTAACTTTTAATTCATATTAATTTTTTAGAACAATTACAAATGTACCATAAAAATCATCCTTGCCACTGAAGTAACAATTTGACCTCTTACTTTGTACACACCAGCTATTTAAAACAAAAAGGCAACATGATATGCTTAACAACTTGGGCCTTTTAACTTTTCTCAAGCAAGCTTTCTGGAAACAAATCTGTTTGAAAAATTGCGATAATTAGAATTCAGTGTAACTGACTGCGCTAGATGAAAACCTTCTCATTGGGGGTCATTGAATCAATATCATTGGTTCTACTATGAGTATTCAAACCTTTGAAGATCAGAGATCATGGGACAGAACACTTCTGGAGGCCTGCATCATCAGTACCATTTTGGTCATGTAATGTGTGCATTTGCTGAACCGATATAAGTGTGCTTGAAACTGAGCTCATTTGCAATCTGAATGCCTGTGTGGGATGGTTAGCAGGGCACTGCATTAATTTAGGTATTGTTTTAGGGGAAGTTAAGTGTGTTCATATTTTAATATTTTATTCATCTTCAAATTAACTACAAGTTGTGAACATTGAAATGATCCTCCTCAGGCAAATGAGGAAGTCCCAGTTGTTAAAATTCATATATCAGATAGAAATAATTTTTAAAAAACTCCCAGCAGCTGCTTGATGACAGAGAATTATAATTAATGGTAAATTTGTCCTTGAACCCAAGTTTTCATTTCCTCACACTGGGTGGTCAGAGTTTACGTGAAGTTTACCCACACCCCGTTCAGCGCGCTCTCTTCCTCTCCTCTTGCTCCCTCTCGCCCTCTGCCTTGTGCCTAGGCAGACACTGGAGTAGAAACTGACCACTTTCACTTCTGCTGAGGAAATTACAACATGCTTCTTTAAGTGGTAACATGAAGGAGAAAACGTAGACTTTCTGATACCAAATCACTGGACCTTGAAGTAATCTTCCAGGCCCAGCGGGAGCAAAATACACCTGTATGTCTGAGAGAAGCATTGGGCATAGATGGGGAAGGAATAGATTTGTCCGCAAGAAGTTAAGAGAAGAAAGAAAGGGAAAGTGGCAAAGATGGGGAGAAGACTGGTGTGAATCTCTGTGCATTTGTCTGTTCCACAGATCCTCCTTGACCACCACTGTACCTGGAACCAGCCCTCCCACCATGGTTTCCATTAGGATCCACTCAGGGAGTGACTGCTGAATCAGTAGCTCTGAGCCAACCAGGAAATTCCCCAAAGTAAGCAGTCACAGTATTAGGCAGGGTCTCTCTGAAACAGAGATCTTGATGGAGTCCTCCCAGCTGAAAGGTTCCTTCTTGTGAGATTCTCATCTTCATATTCAAAGCCAAGAAGGTTCCAGTGGTGGCTATTTGTTGGGCAAGTGGGGTGCAGCCAGCTACTTCTAGTAAAAGGAATCTGCGTCACATCTAAGTCAGATCTTGTTCTTCTGTTGCCCTGAGAGCAGTTAGCCCAGAAAGAGGGCCGGCTCCTGTGGTGACTGCAGAGGCAGGTGCTGTCGGTGTCCTGCAGATGCGAGCTTTGATAACCACAGCATGAACGCCTTCTCTGTGCAGCCGTGGCCGGGAGCAGAGCACAGCACCTGCCCTCCCGGGGAGCCTCCCTCTGCTCGGCTCACGGCCGCACTCTTCCTGGCAAAGAAGCATTTTCAGAGGCTGCTTCATTAACGGGTCAGGACGGAAGGTATGTGGTGGTCCTATTCCCATTCTATGGTTGGGTAAAATGAGTTCTAGTGACCTGAGATTGCTTGCCGAAGGTGACACTGAGGTCAGAACATCAAGGAAAAATACCCACAAGACTGATGTGTGTACTTAATAGTTTGAACTGCAAAGGGGAAAAAAATTCTTTTTGTGTGGGTTTACCTAAAAAGAACTGTGTTGCTCTGAGTTTCTCCGTTTCATTTGTTCAGCGAATGTGTGCCAGGCCCTTTGGTAGGCAACGAAGACATCACAGTGGACAAAGCAGGATAGGCATGGAGCTCATGGCCGAGAGGAGAACCCAACAATACTTTTTTTTTTTTTGGGGGGGGGGTACTGGGGATTGAACCCAGGGCCTTGTGCTTGCAAGGCAAGCACTCTACCAACTGAGAAATCTCCCCAGTCCCAATACTTTTTTTAAAAAAAATATACACTGTATTACGTGAAAAGTTCCGTGAAGAAAACCAAAACAAAATTGTGGGGATAGAGAAGATAGAAGGGACTTCTCTGAGGAGGCAACGTTTGAACAGAGATCTGAATAAAGGAGGACATTGTGTGGTCACCTGGGGACTCGGGGAGGAGGACAGCTCCCTGAGGAGAAAGAACAACCCGGAGGTGGGAAAGTGCTTGCCCAGTTGGAGGACTAGCAAGGAAGACCAGGGTGGAGATGGGGAGCCCAGGCCAGCAGGCAGCCAGCAGGAGGGGCAGACTTTGACTTTGGGTCTGACTGAGCTGGGAACCACTGAGGGTTTTATACAAAGGAGCTTTGTGACCTGGCTTAGGGTTTGACAGGATCCCTCGGCTGGTGCTGGAGATTGACCATAGGGAGGCAGAAGTGGAAGTCTGGAAAGCAATCAGCAGCTGCTGCAGTCACCAGATGAGTCGTGGGGACATGGAGTTGTGGTGGAGCTGATGAAAAGAGTCTGAGTCGCCCTACCCTCTATTCTGGTTGTGGAGCTCAGAGGATTTGCTGAACGACTGAATATGGGAATTGAGAGAAAGAAAGAAGCTCACAGATCAGATCATTTAGCCCACCCCTTAATATTTCTACCCCAGGATACCAACCAGGGCCAAGGAAGATACTCCTGCCTATCTTGACACCGCCATTATGGGGCTTGCACAAGGTGACATTTATATTTAGTGCTGGTTCCACCAGTCACTAGCTGAAAGACTGGGGCAAATAAGGATCTCTGATCCTCAGTAGCTCTGCCATGACTTAGGGATGGTCATTTTTGCTCGGCCTCCCTCAGAAGAACATGTTGAATACAACTCTGTGAGCTCCAGGCTGCATAAGCTTAGGGCTTATTAGTAACAACATCAGCAGCACCGTCAGAGTTAATGCTGTGAGTCAGTTGTGCTGCCTTTGGGGTATCTCATTAAGAGATTCCAGGAAGCTCCCCTGCCCAAAAGTCTCCCTCCAACGCCCTGTCATGGTGAAAGAATTTCACAATTAGCCCCATCCCTTCCGTTAAGGCATTGTGGACCCCAGACATCCTCCTTAAAACAGAAACTAATTCGAGTTGTCAGTTGTTTGTCATTTTAGGTCAAGTTAGATGTCAGATGGTTTTTCTACCATCATAACTAGCTTGAATTCCAAGAGGAGAGAGGAAATGTGGGCAGGGAAGGCAGCAGTGGGGGACAGCTCAGGATGATGGGGACAGGTAGAAAGGAACCCCGGAAAGGAGCCCCCAAAGATAGATAAACTGCATGGTGAAATTCATTCTGAGTTGCCTCCAGTCATGGTGTTCATGTAAATGAAGTCCTGGTGGGGCCACTCTTTTAAATCATTACAGCTACATAAGTCAAATTGCTAAAGGAGAAACATTTAATCCAGCGAGAATTTCAGGATTGAATGGCTCCTTTCACCTGTGCTTAAACAAAACTCCCCCAGACACCTCACACTTTACTAGTGGCAGGTGTCCCTGCTTCCCCTGACCTTTAAAGAGTACTTTACCCCTAAGTATTTTGCGGAAATGCCGAGGGTGCCGACATGTGACTGGAAATAACTGTTGAGCATCCTCATGTGGCAGGAATCCATAGGCCCAGGCCCCTGAGTCTTCCACAAAGATGCCCCCAGCACTGAGAAGTCTCTTCCCATCCCTGTTGCTGCCCCATTCACTGCCACCAGGATGTCCTGCAGGATCCATGCTGTGAACTTGGAAAACCTACCTGTTGCCTAAGCTCAAAAATCTTGTTACCTCCCCGCTCAGGCACTGACTCAGGAGGTGCCACATTCAGAAGGTAGCCCACAGCCGTTATGCTCGATCTCAGATGTGCCAGTGGTCCGTGGGCAGGCATGCTTGCTGGCGGTGTGAGGAACCAAGCAAGGAAGTGGGCGCCCCCACCTCTGACAGTTCTGTACAGACTGCCCCACCCCAAGGCTTTAACTCTGCTCCCCTGGTCTTTGCAGCTGCCATCACCACCTCAGGGCAAGGGGTCTCTGGGCCCCATCCAGTATAACTGGGATTCAAATCAAGAGCATGTGACTGACATAGTCCACTCACCAAAGGACCCCACTGCAAAGTTGTGTGAGTCCCAAAGTGTCACTACCTTTAAGGAGTTATCATTTTTCCAAATCACGCACACTGTACCTCTTCCAAGGCTACAAAGTGCCCCAGGGTAGTTGGGTCCAGACGAATTCTGATATAAACCGAGAGACGGTCACCCCCACACTCTAATGACATCAGGCTTTATTATTGAAATTGCTCTGCCAGGCTCGTTCTTCCCTGGAAGCCCATATTCCTCTCTATCATCTGCCCTCCATTCAGGAGTACCCCAGTTTCTCAGATGAAGATTTGCAATGCATGAGTGAGCAGGATTTCAGTCTTTTCTCTGGAAGTTCTTAAACCCTGTTGAAAACCAATAGATACAAATGAGAGGTACTGGGGATGGTGTGCCCCACACCCTGCTTCTCAGAAGCTCGAGTCACAGCTCCTTACATGTCCTGGCACCCTGTTGTCCTAAACCATCTCTGAACCTTTTAACTCTTGTCTCCTGAAGAGGACCAAACAGTACATCCTCTGAAATCACAAAGAGATCAAAATATCTTCCTCTCTACATCTCTATGTAAGCAACACTGTTGGGTGATTCAACCCAGGACACATTTAGGTGATCCTGAAGGTTCACTGGGAGTTGCTGAGTGGGCTTGCAAAATAGGGGTGTCTTGTTCATGGTTGCACATGAAGCCTCCATATTCCCAAACAGGGCAGGCCCTTGCAGAGGAGACAGCTGGGAAGTGTAGGGCACCAACCTCTTTATAGGCTGCTGTAACAAAATACCATAGACTGTGTGGCCAAAACAACCCATATTCATTGCTCATAATTCTAAAGACTGGGAAGATCAAGGTCAAGGTGCTAGCAAATCCCATGCCTGATGAGGGCTTGCTTCAGGCCAGCTTCCTGGGTCATAGCCAGCTGTCTCCTCCCTGTGTCTTCATGTGAAAGAAGGGGTAAGGGAGCTCTCCAGAGTCTCTTCTATAGGGCATAAATCCCATTCACAAGGGCTCCACCATCATTCCCTAACCACCTCCCAAAGACTCTATCTCCTAATACTATCCCACAGGGAATTAGGATGGCAACATATGAATTTGGGGGGAAACAAATATTCAGACTATAGCAACATGTATTATGAAAATTTTCTCTCATAAAGGTAATATATCCATGAGACAGGAAAGATCACTTGAGCACAGGAATTCAAGGTCAACCTAGGCAACAAAGTGAGATCCTGTCTCTTAAAAGAAACAAAAAGCATTATATCTTCATTGGAGAAAGCAGAAAAGTACAGAAAACTATGTAGAGGAAAATAAAATCCACCATCATCCTGACAGGGGACAGACAGACATGAGCAGTGGGAACCTGAGGTTAAGGGAATAATTCTCGAAACAGGGCCCACTGGGCTGCCCCCCACATGCTTCCTATTTTAAAAAGCAATTTACCTGCAGCCCTACCTAGCTTAAGTTGACAGGAGATGTTACATTCCTCCGGAAACTACCTGTTATCTGCAGGAGAAATTTAGGCCCCAAAATGCTAATAAGAGGAACACAAGTTGCCCTGAAGGGGAAAGTTTTTGTGACCCTTCCACAGACCAGATCCCAGAACTCAAGGAAATAAGAATAATTCCTCCTACCCATAAAATCCTTAAGAACAGGTTTCAGTTATATTTGGTCAGCATGGGATAAAGTGACCTAGAGTTATCATGACAGTGGGGACTTGAAAGTCTGATGTCATCCTGCTGTTAGTCAAAAGGCAAGAGGTGAACCTGGGTGGGACTCTCTGGAAACTTACCTGGGACCCCTAATAAAACTGGAAGGCAGGAGAGGCATGCTATCCCTCTTCTCTGTGAGAAGACCCACTCTCTCCCTTGAGGGGGTCCCTTTTTTCCCTTTCCTATCCCTTGTAATAAACTCATGTCTGTTACTTTGAGTGATGTATCTAAAATCTTTCTGACCTGATTGCAAGAATCAGGGTTTGAAGAAGGGTCTCTGCATTACCTCAGTTTCCCTGCAGACCCAGCCTTGTAACAATCCTATTTCTCAGAGACAGCCATCTTCAATACTTTAATGTGTTTCTTGTAAAGTTATTTACTATAAATTAACATAGTATAGCAAATATAATCTAATACAAAGGTATGGAATTCATAAAGACATAACCAAAGCAAAGTTGATATTATTGTATATATGTCTGTATGTGTATACTTACTGTTTTATTGTGATCATTTTCCCAGATCATTAGAAAACTGTGATTTTTTTAATGGCAGTTTTTCATCGTGTAGATGCAATATAATTAATTTAACCATTCTCCTTTCGGTTAATTGTCAGGTAGTCTCTAATTTTCATGATTACTACACTTTCTCTCATTTCCTTAGGACATTCTTTTTTTTTTTTTAAGGAATAATTTATTTTCTTTCTTTCTTTCTTTCTTTCTTTTCTTTTTCTTTTTTTTATTTTTTTATTTTTTTATTTTTTTATTTTTTATTTTTTTACATTTACATAGGGTAATGATGTTTATTTTTTTCCCTTCCCCCCCACCCCTCCCACCTCTCTTTTCCCTCTATACAGTCCTTCTTTCCTTCATTCTTACCGCTTCCTTAGGACATTCTTAAAAGTAGAATTTCTTTCTCAAGGGTTGTGTGTGTGTGTGTGTGTGTGTGTGTGTGTGTGTTTGTACTAGAGAGAAAAAGAGAAAGAAAGAAAGAGAGAGAGAGAGAAAGAGAGAGGGGGGAGGGAGGGAGGTGGAATTTGTCTTTTTAAAAGCTTTATGCAGCACAAACAAATGAAGAGAAAAAAAAAAAAAAAAACTCTATGCAGCAAAATGCCATCCATCCCTTAGTTGATTCTGATTTCATGCTCACAGGCTCCAGGATCATGACCATGCCATACCAGAGGGAGTTAAACACAGTTCAATTCTAGCTTGTAACAGGAAGAACCCAATTCCTAATATTCTTCTACTTTAAAAATGGTTACATAGCCTTGCCAATCACTGAACTTTTTCATGCCTCAGTTTACTGATCTGGAAAATGAGGCTGCTCCTACCATTTTGTAAACTGTGAACTTCTAGGCAAGGATGGGCATTAGTTTAATCATATGATGTAGTTATGTAACCTAAATAAATTAATTGCTGCTCTGGCATCAGACGGCTGACTTTAAATCCTGGACCGATTATTCATTACTCATTATTGCATATCTTGGGCAAGTCACTTAATTACTCATTTCCTTAGTTTTCTCATGTATAACATAGACAACAAAAGTGCTTACCTCATAAGTCAAGGTTAGATAAGATGGTGCTACATGTGAGTAGCATATGTTAGCTACTATTATTATCATTGTTATTTATTATTAAGCAATGAATTTAGACTCAGTGTGAAATAGTTAAGAAGTTATTGGCTTCCTGTTGAACGTTCTTAAAGTGCTGGTAGTTGGAGTACATCTCTATCATGTAGTTCTAAGTTTAATCAAAATACTAAAGTAACTATTCAAAATGCCGAAACAAAGTAGTAAAGTCAGTGTTTTGCAAAACATGTGCCCCAAAGTCATAAACCCTGCAGGAGTGTGCTCCAGGGACCTCAGTGGGCACAGGGGTGATAGAATGGTGAGGCACGGGGGGTTCCAGACCTCCACGCACATATCTTTGCTTTTATGGCAAAAATTCTTAGCTGATGAACAAAACCATTCCTTCTTCTTGGACCCACCACCAAATCTCATTTCCCAGTTAAGTGTTACCATGTGTTTACATTGTGGGCCATATGGTATCTGTCTCCACAACCGAACTCCTCCATTGCAGCATGAAAGCAGCCACAGGCAATACTTACACAAACGGGTGTGCTCCATCCCAATAAAACTTCACAAAACGTGGCTGTAGTTTGCCAACTCTTGGACGAGAGCATAGAACGCCAAGGGAGAGTCATAGAATATGGCTGGAAAGACAGGAAGGAGCCTGACAGGGAGAACCTTGTGGTCCCTAGAACAAAGTTTGGATTTTATCCTAAGAGCAGAAGGGAGGTCTTTGAAGGGTTTTAGAAAGGGGCGTGACCTCATAGAGATAAGCTCAGGCCTAGGAGGTCAGTCTTTGCATTTCACTCGCCCTGTGAACCACAGATCCATTTCATTTCTTCCTCTGTGGAGTCCCCTTCTAAGGAAATTTGAAGCAAGTTCCTCGGTAAGATGGCATCTTCAGGAAAAGACCAGCCTGTGGACCCCCGTGGGCTACACAGGGTGGCATCTGTAGCTTTGGTAAACCTGTCACAGCCTTGTCTCTAATCCTCAGCCTGGCAGGATCAGAAACCTCTGTCTGTTAACCCCCGGTCCCTCACTTCCTGTCAGACTTACACTAAGTCCAGGTGGTTAGTACAGTAAGTCAAAAGTCCAATTTAGAAATTTCCAACAAAAAACATAGTTGCCACATGTGAGCAGTCCATTCTATCCTCATACCTTTGGTGGAATCCCAGTAATGGCGATCACAATGGTTAACATGCATTAATAATGACATTGGACCAAGCACAACACAAAACTTTCTATGTGATTACCTCATTCAATCCTCCCAGTAAGTCTGTTAGGTAGGAAATGTCGTTAAGTCCCCTTTGTAGATTAAGTCAGAGGTTATGTAACTTGCAAGATCACAAAGCTACTGCATGGTAGGGATGACTACCAAACACAGGCTGTGAAGTGGTCTGGCCCCTGATCGTCACCACATGGTGTCTCACAGAAGGCAAAACAGGTTCAGAAGGCTAGTGGTGAACAGTGAGCCCAGGGGAGGCAGGAAGGAAGGCAGGTGAATCCATTTTTAGTATCATTAGGCCACGACCCCAGTGCATCCCTCTCACATAAGAATGGTATTGCCAACAGGGCCTCCGCTCCTGAAGTCTGTTGGCTATGACATTGTTCACTTCCACCCTGGCCATGGTCCTCCCACTAGGAGAGGAATCCCCAAACCCGTAATCTCCAGGCTGGTGGTGGAAAGACACTGCCGAAGTTTGTTTTTCCGACTCTCTTCTTCCCTCTGTGTCTCACTTTATTTGCCATTCTGCCCTGTTAGGATGGCTTTTCATTCATTTGATGTGAAGTTCACAATTAAACTCTGAGGGTAATCTCCTCCACACCACCCCAGTGTCAGATCAATATGCCTAATCCTTCCCCCTAGCACAACTGCACAGTGCCTCAGAATATTTATTTCCTATCTTCACTATAAAAAAAAGTAAGCCATATCTCAAGCAAAATGGTAAGAGCATAGCTTTCAGAACACTGAAAACTCTTACTTATGGAGAGACTGGTGTTCCTCTTTCCAGGATCAGAAATATTAGGCTTGCTAAAACATCATAGGGTGTTTATGGAGGCGAGTATCTTAGCTCTTGAACTCCTCTAAAGGTAGCAGAAATAAAAACAAAGACCTCAGAAACCTTCAGAAAGAAGCCTAAGGTTTAATGAATTGTATTCCCATTTACAGAGCTGACTTCATGTCACCTGGAAGCTGCTGCTAAAGGTTAAACCAGGTAATGCACATCTAAGGAAGAGAACAGTGGTGTTGGAGGACACTTCACCATGAGACATGCTGACAGGTGACAAGAGGGCAGCCGAGCCAGGGTCCCCACCTGATGAATGGATAGCTGCTAAGGGCACGGCAAGAAGGTGTTTGTCTCAAATGATCAATTTGTACCAATGAGACAAGATTTTGACCCACCAATTATTGTACCAAGTTTTAATAAAAGTTGTTTTTTCAAGGTGAAGCTATTGTGAGAAGATAAATTATCATGTGAGAGTTTAAAACTAGTCAAAGGAGCCATGGCAGCCAAGTCCCTTAAAATTGGTCCTACCTTGGCTTCTGCCTGCTCTTGATCATAATCTGTATAAACTCTAACTTCTACACGTGTGTTTTTATAAAACAAATGTTAACGGCATAACTCTTGTGCTCTATTATTGTAGCTGAGACGTATCAATGTGTCAACATTCCAAAGAAAATAGAAAGCATATGCTTTTAATATATTTAATACTTAATAGTCAATACTTTTATTTTTATTATTATAATTGACATTTAATTTGCATGACATAATATTTACCATTTTTAAAAGTATAATCCAGTGAGTTTTAATATACTCTTAAGTTTGTGAAACTACCCCCACTATCTTATTCCAGAGCATGTCCATACCCCAACAATAACCCTGAAACTATTAGTAGTCACTTGTGATTCCCTTCTCCTTCAACCCCCTGACAACCACTCATCAGGTTTTTTTTTGTCTCTAGGGATTTCCCTATTCTGAACACTTCATATAAATGGAATTGTACAATGTGTGGGCTTTTATGTCTAGTTTCTTTCACTTGACACAACGTGTTAAAGGCTGGTCTACATTGGAGCAGGTAAAGTCAGCGCTCCATTTCTGTGGCTGAAGAGCATTTCATTGTATGGATCTACCACATTTTCTTAATGCTGATTCATTAACAATTAATGATTCATTTAGGTTAGGGGTTAAAATTTGAATTTATGAATTTTGGAATGACAGGAACATTCAGACCATAGTGTTTGAACTTTACAAACAAGGACAGGAAAATAAGACGCAAAGAGTTGAGTAATTTTCCTGAAGTGACACACCTAACCAGTAGCCTAGGCAGCCTGGCTTCTTGGTCATATTCTTAAATATAACCACAGTGCCTCTCAAATAAAAATCTTTAGACTCTTCCCTTAGAGATTGATTCAGGAGGTTTAAGGTCAGGTCTAGATATCTATACTATAAACAAATTCCCAAATGATTTAATGGGTAGCTCAGATGGACATCAACACTGTAAAGGATGGCAAAATAAACTATGAAAGGTCAAAACAGGGAAGACCTCAAATGCCACACTTGGGAGGAAAAGCCATGGAAAACAAAAAAATCGGGTACAAGCAAAGCTGACCGGGAGGGAAACACACAAGATACTGGTAGGCTAACATCAGTATTCATAGCAGCTCAATTCACAATTGCTAAGCTATGGAACCAACCTAGGTGCCCTTCAACAGATGAATGAATAAAGAAAATGTGGTACATAGGCACAATGGAATATTATTCAGCCATAAAGAAGAACGAAAAGATGGTATTTGCTGGTAAATGAATGTAACTGGAGACTAACATGCTAAGTGAAATAAGCCAATCC
The DNA here is from genome assembly GCF_902686445.1 of Sciurus carolinensis. Classification (NCBI taxonomy): domain Eukaryota; kingdom Metazoa; phylum Chordata; class Mammalia; order Rodentia; family Sciuridae; genus Sciurus; species Sciurus carolinensis. Next base: position 101,609,329 of record NC_062218.1, on the reverse strand, counting down.
CAAAAAAACAAAGGCTGAAATCTTCTCTCTGATATGTGGATGCTAATTCACAATAAACGACAGGGGAATAATAATCACTAGATTAGACAAAGGAGAATGAAGGGGAAAAGGGATGAGAACAGAAAAGACAGTAGAATGAATTGGACATCGATTTCCTGTGTTCTTACATGAATACATGACCAGCATAATTCCACATCTTGTACAAGCACCAGAATGAGAAGTTATGCTACATGTATGCATGATATGTCAAAATGCATCCTACTGCCATGTATAACTAAAAACAACAAATTAAAATTTTTTTTTTTTTTAAAAGGAGGGAAAAAAAAAAGATCGGTAAGCTAGCAAAGAATAGAACTGACCAATCAGTGAGTACCACTTAGCCACTCCCTACCTTGGTCATGGCTGGCTCCAGCTGTGACTGTACCACATACCCTGCAGTGACACGTAACTTCCTCCAAATCCACACCTTACTAAAGTCTGTGTCACTGTTCTATGAGCAAGTGAATGAACCACAAGACAAAGAAGAAAGAGTGGAAGCGGGACAGCTAACACTTGTCTGCTGCAGACCATGCCCCAGCTCTGTTCTGGTGCTTTACACCCAGTGAATGCACTGCATCAGCACATTAATCTTTGGTGGTAGGTGCTGTTGTCTTCCCCCATCCTGTAGGTAAGGACCCTGAGGCACTCAGAGGTTAAGCTGATCAAGGTCAGGGAGCTAACAAGTGTAAAATCGGATTCAAATCCAGGCAGTCTTGCCCCAGAGCCACCTCTCAACTACTACATTGCTTCTGGAAGAAAGAAAATACCAATGAAGGATGAGGCCCATTTAGAAAATTTAGAAATTTAGAAAAACTAATTTGCAAGTTCTCATTAGAGAAAAATAAAAACACAGACCCTTCTGAGTCCCCCTGTACTTGGCCCAACTCTCGCAGAAGTGTTAGGAAGAATTTTGAGAACTCAAAGGGCAAATAGTCCCTTCACCTAGAGGCTGCAGGAGGTGGGTGGCTGTTCATTTGCATCCCTGCAGTGACTGAGAGAGAACAAGACTTTTAAGTTTCTCTACTTACTCCTATTTAAAAAAAAAAACCCTAAACTAGGAGTGAGTCTCTTTTCTGGTGAATTTCATTAAAATCATTATCTATAAATGGTATCTGTCCTGAGTTACCCATGTGGAGGAAAAACAATGAAAAAAAAAAACAATAATTTCCATTCTTTCGATAGTAAGGAAAGTGTGAGGGACACTACCAGGGGCTCTTGAGGACTTTCATTTTCAAAGGAAATGTTAAAATGTATACAATGCCCGGAGGACATACTTTTGCAGATGAACTTGGATACTTAAGAACATTGCTTTGCTATGTTTCTTGATGATTATGGAAAATAAGCAGAGTGGGTTACATCCAGGACAGGGTTTCTCAACCTTATAACTATGGACATTTCCGGCTAGACAATTCTTTCCTGTGCAGGCTGCCCTGTGCATTGTGGGATGTTTAGCAGCATCCCTGGCCTCTGTTAACCAGACACCAATGAGACCCCCGCTCCCATCTGGAACAACTACAAATGTCTCCAGGCATTGCCAAATATCCCCAAGGCCCAAATCACTGCTAGTTGAGAACTACTTGTCTACAGAAAAACATAATTAGTGGCTCCCTCTGTGATCTCAAGGTATTGTATGGAATGTCACTTTTTATCATAGTGCTTCAAATACTTATAAACAAAATATTTAAAAATAAAATACATATGACAACAGAATATGAATATGCCTGGGTCCGTGAAAGAGGGAGAGGCACAAGGAATGTGTTATCAGAATATGTCGTTGGTATCAGAATGCGTTGTTGGCAAAGGTAAACTCTTGCTGGTACCAAGTGTTGTACTAAAATTAGCATACATAATCCCATGCACGTTCACAGCAGCCCTAACAGGAAACCCATGCACCACGCCTACCTAACTGAGGAGGAAACTGAGGTAACTAGGCGAAGGTCACATGACTAGGAGCGTCGAGCCTGGATTCTTCATTCTGTTAGCACAATTCTCCTTTCAGCATGACCTCTGTCCTCCCTTGAGCCTCAGTCCATCTGTCCTGACCAGCACCAGTGACGCCTGGTCCTGTAATCTCACCCCGCCTCTGCCAGAAGTCTCCCTGATCTCTGCTTCAGCCTCAAGCCTCCTGTGCTGTCACACATGCCCATCTTTATGATTGTGTCTACTTATCACATCATCTGTGATTCTGTCCTCTGTTAACTGGGAAAGCCTTGAGAGCAGAGGCCTCTCTTACTTCTCTCTCTCTCCAGGGCCTTGCATACAGGCAGACAGCAGGAACCCATTAAATAGGGGTTGCTAGTAAAACCTCTGCAGCCAGAGGTAATGAGAGGAACATAATCATAATTGGCCTCCTCATCCATGGGTTCTGCATCTGTGGATTCAACCAATCAGGTTTTGAAAACATTTAGGGGAAAATACTGCATCTCTACCAAACATGGACAGACCTTTTTTCTTGCTGTTATTCATAAACAATACAGTTTAACAACTATTTACACAGTGTTTACATTGAATTAGATATCATCAATCACCTAGAGATAATGCAAAGTATACAGGAGGATGTGCAGAGGTTATATGCAAATCATATGCCATTTTATATGAGGGACTCGAGCATTTTGGTGTCTACAGAGCTGGTTAGGGGATTCCAGGAATGCATTCTCTGTGGATACCAAGGGACAACTATACTTCTGTGTAGGTACAAGCTATGAGGAGGGAAATGGCAGAGGCATAACAGAGAAAAGCAAACAGTTAAAAAGAGGAAAAGTAACTTACTCAAGATCATGCAACTGACGGGTAGGACAGGAAAGGGCACAAAGCTCAAACTGAAAGCCTGTCCCCCAGCCTCTGCCTTGTCCACTGTGTTATACAGTCTTTGATCATGCAGTTAAAGGATTTTGATGGCACTGATATAAGTAAACAAATAAATTTCTGGGTTGACATATGACTAGCAATAAATTTTTATAAAAGGTAAATATTGACGTCCGAAGATTATCACTATGTGTCATGTGTAGGGAACTCGACTTGGAGTTAGGAAATGTTCATTTTCGTTCCTTGGCAAGTCAGTGAGACTCCAGACAAATCATTCCATTTCTCTGTGCTTTATTTCTTTTGGCTGTTGCACTTTTCTGGCTAAAAAGCATGTGATCCACTTCTGTGTTTTTAAATATCTGTCTTTATTTAAACGTGCTCAGCTGGATGGGAAAATCTATGGTACTCTTGTGTTTTATAAGGATCAAATCCCACAGAGATATGTAACTTGTGTGGTTTATAGAATTATAGGGCCCCAAAGCCATGAGAGACCTGGCAAATCGTAGAGTGAAAATTAAAATTCCCAGCTAGTGCCTGAATGTCTTTTGCAGAAACCCCTGGCAGGTGCTCAGCAAGCCTCTCTTGTCACCTCAAAGTCCAGGACGTAAAGAGGAGAGGAAGCTAGTGAAGTGTGTTTGGGGCATGCCAACACAGCCATTTCACTTTCTGCAGGGATAGTAACAGTTATTTTATTATGTGTTTATTAAATGCCAGTGACCATACTAAATGCTTCACCGAAATGATCTTATTCACTCTGTGTAAGAAACTTATGAGGCAAATACCATTATGACATGTGTTTTTCAGATAAATTAAGACTCAGAGAAGTTAAGTAACTTGATAAAGACACGTCTACTGAGATGTAGAGTCTCAAGTATATTTCAGATTGAGCTAGAACTCTTAATAAGTAAATAAATGTTTATTGATCCAACTAATAATAACCTTATCAACCACCACATTTTATGCTCCTGCTGCAGATAAGATAGAAATGTAAAACTGACATAAATAAAACAGTAACAATATTTATATAAGGATGTGGACTTAATTCCTCTAAGGGATGGATTTTTCATATTGAGTTTTCTCTTCAGCTATCAGGTTTCAGTTTCAAAAATGCAAATGCTAATGAGATGTTAAACTATCCTAATATGTAACTTCACTAGGTCATATCTACAGAGAATGTGAAGTTAATATGTTACAAATCTATAATAAACAAAGCAATAAAATATAAGGCTGGACCAATATAGAAAACAGAGTCATAATTGAAACTGCCCTTAAGAGAAACTAAGACATTTGTCTTGGAGAATTACCAGCGTTTCTTTTCTTCTTATAAAACATTCTCTAAAATTGAGAGGTAATTTCTTTTTTTTTTTTTAATTTATATATATATATATATATATATATATCTTTACATGTTGTTGGACCTTTATTTTATTCATTTATTTTTATGTGGTGCTGAGAATCGAACCCAGTGCCTCACGCATGCCAGGTAAGTGCTCTACAGACTGAGCCACAACCCCAGCCCCAAGAGGTAATTTCTATTCTAATAAAAAATGGAAATCTGAGGCAGATGGAGCCAGAATCTATAAATCAACTATAGTGTGATATTCTTATTTATGCACATGTTTTTTAAATGAAGAAGTTTGACCAGGTGTGGTGGTGTATGCCTGTAATCCCAGTGACTTGGGAGGCTAAAGCAGGAGGATCCCAAGTGCAAGGCCAGCCTCAGCAACTTAAAGAGACCCTAAGCAATTTAGTGAGATCCTGTCTCAAAAATTAAAAGATAAAAAGGGCTAGGAATGTGGCTCAATTGTACCCTGATACCAAAAAAAAAAAATTTTTTTTTGACCATCTCACCTAATTAATCATTAAAATGAAACCTTAGCTCACCTGGTGAATGTCAATTTTTAGACATTCTTTTTGGGGTTTCCCCTTTTCTTTTTAGGTCACCTGAAATACTCAATAACCACAGCCAGCCTCTCTCCTCCGCAGGAGCAGTACCCTTATGTTTTAGAACTTTATTTCTAATATCAGGATCCTTTCAAATGCAAGTTTTAGAAAGATAAAACTCCAACTGGCTGAAGCAAAAAAAAGAAGAAGAAGAAGAGGAAGGAAGAGGAGGAGGAGAAGAAAGGGGAAGAAGAAAAAGAGGAAGGGGGAGGGAAGGAGAAGAAAGAGAAGATTTATTATTATTAATTATTGGAGTGTGTAATAGTCAAATCTGGGGTAGTCTTGGCCCTTAGATATTCAAGTTAGTTCATTGGGACTGCATCCATCCCAGATCTCTCTTTTTTTCTCTCCTCTTCCTCTTTCTCCTTCTCCTTTCCCCCCTTCTCCTCTTTCTTCAACTTCATTCCAATGGTGGCTATAAGTGGTAGACTCCAACTGTTGCAAGCTTGCACCTTATCTTTTATTAAAGAACTGGGGAGGGGTATCAATTCTCTAATCCCAGGAGCCCTGGAATTAAGGTTCATTAGTACCTGCCATGTGCCCTCCTCTGAACAAGTACTCTGAGAGGTCAGCCATAGCCCATTAAGAGAGTGAAGAATGGGTTAATAACAGCACAAACACATGGACTGAAGTTAGAGAAAAGATATTTTCCACATGAAAATTTAAGTCCAGAATGTGTGTACCATAGTGTACTTGAAAGAATACCTACCCGCCATGTGGCCATGACACTGGCATATCAGGTTTCAAGACAGGATGGAGATAATTCAACAGAAGCATTAGGGTATTCCTAAATGATCCCTTGCGGGTGACTCTTCCCAGTTCATACGTAAATCAAACCCTTTGAATGAACAATACATTAACATAAGGAGAGATTCAGCGAAACTGTGTCATTGGCAGAATAAGGGATCTTCACATAGTAGCCCGTTCTGCATAGCCATCCATGACTCCTGTTCTAATTGAATTTTTCCAGAATGCCTAAAGCAAGATGAAAGTAGAAAATGAGCTGGTAATGGACAAGCATTTTTAAAATAAGCCCTTTAATGTAGCATTTTTGGGTACTTAGTGGATTGTTATGAATCACATTTGCCTGAGAACAGAAATAATTGTACAATGGTGCAAAGGTATAGAAAGCTACTAGGGTATTTGTTGCACCATGGCTTGCAATAGTGAAAATTGGAAACAACTTAAATACTCATTAATAAGCTGAAGGCTAAAGAAATTATAACGTACTATGTTTCTATTACCTGAAAATATTGACATGAAAAGTCCAAGACCATTTGATGAATGAAGTTGAAAAATACATACAGTAAAATTCCATTAAAAAAAAACTGTATGCATATGTGTACATATGCATAGACAGAAGGTTTTGAAAGTATACATAACAAGTGTTAAAAAATAGTTACATCTGCAAAATGGAATCATGTGTGTATGGGGGGAACTTTTTACTTTATGCCTCTCTCTTTCTTGTAGGTTTGGGTTTTTATAAGAAGTATGTCTTTTTTCCAGCACCCACTATTTTTAAGTTTTCTTAAATACAGAAGTTATGTCTTATGTTTCATCCTTCTAATGCCATCCACACAAGAACAACCATTTTTCTTGGATGCCCCCAATCTCCCTTCTATAAAAACTTCCTCCAAATGCTATACCCATAACTTATACCATTGCCCCTTTCTGATATTTTCTTTATAGATTGAGCCTAGTATGTACTTACAGCCTTTGTTAAGAATTATTTCAATTTTTTTTAAAAAAAAGGCTAATTTGTGAAGAAAATAGGGTGTGGGAAGTCATCCTTATTTAGCAGAATCAGACTAGGTTGAGCCATGGGACACAGATGCCTGGCTTCTAGGAACTGCCGGGAAGCATGTGGTACTGCATGGGGATGGTTCCCTGTCTTTTTCTGGAATATTCCCCCAGAGAATAGCTCCCCTAACTCCACCTGTAAGTCACAGAAGAAGCTCCTCCCGGTTCTTGTCCCCTTTACCTGTATATTGTAAATAAAAGAAAGTTGGGCGAGTTGTTGTTTCAAGAGACCAGAGCTGGTATGGACAGACCCGACATGCCCCCTCTCATTTAAAAGAGTATTGGCTCTTGTGTGTTTATGAGTGTATAAGTTTTTTGAGTAATTGAGTGATATACAGCCAATATCTCCCTCCAGCAGTTAACTCTTTTCTCATCCATGCAGTTGTGGCAGAGAGGAGCCCCACAATAGGGAATACACTAACATAGCATCAAGCAGAGAATAGTCATTCAATAACTTTTCTTTTTTTTCTAATAGTTTATTCCCTCACTACTTCCAGAAAGGACTTGAATTGGTTTATAACAAAAACAAATTTAGATATATAGTTAGGAAGGTAGGTAGGTAGGTATGTAGGTAGAGATAGATAGATAGATAGATGATAGATAGAAAGATAGATAGATAAAGATAATCTCCTAGAAGGAATAAAATTAAGTACTTTGAAACTGATCACAGGAAGCTCTCTGTTGGTCTGATGAACAGAAACACATGTGATGAAATCACAAAGAGGTAAAATAGAAAATTAAAATCAGGACCAAAGAAAGAGGAATAAAAATATGCTGGACATCATTCAATAACTATTTGCTGATGGTAATTATAGGGATGGAAAACCCATCAGGCCTATGGAGCTAAAATTAATCAGCAAGTATTCACAGACTGCCTCCTGCTTCTATTACTGGTTCTGGCTTCCTGCCTGCCCAGTGCCAAGGCTGGAGACATTTGCATGACATGCAGCTTGTCAAGACAGAAAGAGCAAAATAGGCAGAGGCTCACAGCAGTCATCTAGACCCCATCATGTTGCTGGAATCATAGTCAAGCAAGACAAATTCCTTTTCAGTAAGTCTGTAAAACTAGATTAAAAGTCATAGACATCATTACATCACCTGAGAAGAACCCAATTAAGTGCAAGTTCTATTTCTGCAAAGCAATAGTCAATTCATTTGTATAACATTTGAAATTTCAAAGTACAAACCCACATTCAATTTTTATTAAAGTCAGGAAGTGAAACCAATAGGACTTATAACAACTATGCTTAATTTTCAGGGTTCTTTCCATTACTGACAAACATTTTGGGTCATGACTAACTCCCTTAAAATGTAAAATATGAGGTTAATGTCATTATTAACATTTTAATAAATAGATATCGTAGGGACATCTGTTGTTTTCTGCATGACTAGCCTTTTTTCCTATTTTAATTTAAAAGTCTCTCTCTCTCTCTCTCTCTCTCTCTCTCTTGCTCTGCCATACTCTTTGATATCAGTACTAGGCACCTGACCTAGGCTTTCCCAATCAGAGAATGCAAGTTCTTATATTCCTTGCTCATAGTTATTGGGTCACAGATGAGCATGTGACCCAACTATGTTAATGAAGTTTATTCAAGGAACAGCTACTAACATCTTTAGAAAAAAGTCAGGTATGGTTGCACACACTTAAAATCCCAGTGGCATCCCAGTAGGAGGATTGAGAGTTCAAAGCCAGTCTCAGCAATTTAGTGAGGCCCTAAGCAACTTAGTAAGACCCTGTCTCAAAATAAAAAATAAAAAGGGCTGGGATGTGCCTCAGTGGTTAAGTTCCCAGAGCTCAAGCCCTGGCGAAAGAAAGAAAGAAAAGAGAGAGAGAGAGAGAGAGAGAGAGAGAGAGAGAGAGAAAGAATTAGAGAACTCTTTCCAGCGAGGTTGCTAAGCTGGTAGGATGTTCTAAATCCATCTATCAGATGGAGATAGCCTTCCCAGGAATAAAGTCAAAATAGGAAATAAAATTAAGGGACAAAATTCAAACCCTTTTGCCATCATTTGAGTCCCTGGATCCAACCACACTTGAAATTTAACTTCCCCTGGACTTTTAAGTGAATCAGTAAACACACTTTTTAAGAGTTGGATATCTTTTAAGTATATCCCCACCAAAAAAAAAAAAAAAAAAAAAAAATCCCAATAGAATACTAATGACAAGTACCATTATAAATGCTTCTCCAAATAACCTGAAGGAGATCTTGATAATTCAAATCAGTCCTGCACAGGTCCTCCTACCCCTAAACGCTCATGCAACTTCTTGGTACATACATAAAGCCCTGTGTATCTGTGACCACCCACAAGTCTGCATTGTTAGATAATTGTTTATCTGTCTCCATTTCCTCTGGGGTAGGGATTGCATCATAATAATTTTTTAATTTAATCTGTGTTTACTTATAGTGTTTGGTATTATTTTATTTTTAATTGACACATAATAATTGAACTCAAAATCACTTTTGTATCCTTGCTGCATCTCATGGGGGCCTAACACATAAAAGTTGCTATTTTGTTGAAGTAATTTTACTTTGTTGAAGAAATGAATGAATTTGAGAGGAAATTAGTTGGGAAATCCTTTTCTTCCATTTTATTTAATTTTAATTTTTTATTTTTTGTGGTGCTGGACTTGAACTCAAGGCCTTGCACATGCTAGGAAAGTGCTATACTAGTGAGCTACATCTTCCTTTCCTTTATTCATAAATATTCCATGATTCATTGAAACCATTCACAAAATACCTCATTATCAGAAGACCAAAGTGGGTGTAGCTCAGTGGTAGAGTGCTTGCCTAGAAGAACAAAATAAACCCAATCAAGGCATCTGAAGAAATCCTCAAAGTATCAGCCCTCAGTAGCTGTGTGACCAAGTATTTTTCCTTTCTCTGATCATTAAGGTTGATAGGTTCTCTCTTGTGAAAACATTTACTATTTTTTTAAAAAATATTTATATCCACACAGAGAACAATCTCTTTATTTATATATGTATATATATATATATACATACATATATATATATTTTAGTTGTTGATGGACCTTTATTTTTATTCATTTATTTATATGCAGTGCTGAGAATCGAACCCAGTACCTCACACATGCTAGGCAAGCGCTCCACTCCTGGGACACATCCCCAACCCTTACTATTTTTTTAATTGCATAACATTTAATGACTTCTTCTGCAAAATGTTAAAACCAAAACACAGTTTGTAAGTTATAATGGAGAAGCAGGGAGAGCAGTGGTAGTAGAAGTCTGCTGATTCTATGAGGCAATGCAATGAGGTGGCTTATGGTAGGGTCCTTTGCAGGGCATAGCAAAAGGAACAGAATAAGGCAGTGGGAAGAATAAAAAGAGACAGTGTTAACTGTGCCACATAGGGTGATTGAGGGTTTTACAAGTTTGCCTTGCTTTCACTTTCAAAAATACTTTGCCTGTCCAACCATAGCTTTCCACCTCCATGGCCCTTGTCCCAGTATGAGTCTCCATTTTCTTTCCCTGGAGTGATGTGTCTGTCTCTCACCACTGACCCTGGCTTCCTCCCTTATCCCGTGAAAACATACTCCATATCACAGGCAGAGGAATCTTTCCAAATAGCAAATCATGTTATGTCCAGTAGCATGATGTAAATGTTTACAGCTTCCTGAGGGGAGAGAGGATGTATCTATTATAAATTTTACTGCTAAAAAGAATGTATGGCACACAATTTACAAAACAAAATATATAACACTGTTTAATAATGACTTCTATATGGCCAACTGATATTCACACAACAGTTTCAGTGATTTTTGCCTAACACTTGTATTCATAGCTAACCTACAGTTGCAATTCAAACGTGTTTAGCAAAGTCAGTCTACAAATAAATATTTGACTAATATTCAATTCAGCAAAGAAGTTGCTCATGCTACTGAAATTCCAATGTGAACGTTGGTTGATTTTTTATATTAATAAGTGAGAGGTAAGTGAAGAACCGAAGATGTGTTGAGGCTAAACTGGTTCATCAATGACGTGAGCAAGTTGCCGAATCAGATAATAGTTTTCAAGTACTGAAAAAAATATTTCCTCAATTTTTTTTCTGTTCACAAATGAACACACTTTTAACTTTAATCTTCATTATAACATGTTCCACACTTAAGTCTAAACAATCAACAAAACAAATGGAGCTCCGATTTATGGTGTTTTCCAATTTCTACCATGTAAATACTTCATTTGATTTCACACTAACAAAATAACATTTCAGAATACAGAGCTGGGAAGAGATATGTTGTATTCCACCACCATAGAAGATGTTCATTATATGGAACAGATAACAGCAAAGATAATGGTAAAATGTAGTAAAAATAATTAGGAAGTAAACTTTTGAGCATTTGTTACCTTTGTTGCTAAAATACTTGGCAGTAAGTTTATAAATAGTTTAGTTTTTAGTAATGATCACAATTAACAACTGATTTACAAAATGCCTGAAAATTTAACAATCAATTCTTGGGAGCTGGTACGACTGGCCCAACACACAATTGAATTATCACTCCTGTGTCTAAAGTTCTGTATTGCCTGTTGCACTGGGTTTCTGAGAATTGAACTGAAGACAGGCAAAGGTAATTTTCACTTTTGCTATGGTACACTGATGATGCAAAAATTTGTTTTCCAAACAAAGCTCAGCATTTAAAAACTCCTTTCCAATAGCTCATCCCATTTGAAACTTACATATTTCCTGTAAGATAGGTGCAGTAGATATCATTAACCTTCCTTTACAGTCAGAAAAATTAGATTAAATGATTGGGGCAAGCTCGCTCAAGTAAGTAAATGGCAGAACAGGATCCCAAATGCAGTCTTACACTGAAAATAAAACAAGAGGCTAGAGAAAATTTAATTAGAAAATTTAATGACTCATATTTATACCAAAAAAATTTAAATTGTTAACAAAAGTCCTTTGTAGCATTTTAGCATGTGTTATGAAATACTTATATTCAGTCTAATTCTAATTTATCTTAAAACAAAATAAAAACCTGCATAACCTTAAAATTAAGGTGTAAGAAACAAAATGGAAACATAGGCTTTCAAAAATGAGCTGACAGATTCCACCTAGAAATGGGGCAGATCGAAATACTCTCTACCAAAGGAACCTGGGACAGAAAAGATTAAATCAGAAGAGGAAGAAAGCTAATGACATAATGGCGAGCCACAAATGCCACAAATGAAAAACAACGTACATAATACTTGTTACAATTATTCAGTGTGCTTGCTCTAATGCTACAAAAGATTAAAAACATTAGGTTCCTGCATATGGCAACATTTACCTATCTTCCCATACTCATTCCTGAATGATGTGCACCTGCTGATATTTACCTCCTCCTTGAATTGCAAGTTCTGCCAGCATGAAGAAGATGCACTTAGCCAGGGCACCAGAGAGCACTGCATATATATAAACACACACTGTAATATTTTAGGTTGCTCGTGATGAAATCACCGAAAACATCATGAGCAACAGCAAAACACCAGAGAGACTGGTAACAAGTTAGCATTATGCAGGTCATGTGGGAACGTTAATTCCAATTACAAAGAGAAGTACCTAAGTGGAATTTATTAGATTTAAGAACTGTCCTGGTGTGAATTGTTTGTGGTAGGCATGTCTATGGTGAAATGCAAATGCTGAAAGTGAGAGAGATGGGGCATTCAAGCTCAGCCATGTTTCCTTAAACTTCTTGCCTATAAAGTTAAATATGAAGTTTCTTCCAAAGTCAAGATATTAAAGAGGCATCTAACAGTTATGATGGCTACAGGAATAATTTTTTAAAAATATGTTCTGACATCGAATTAACATTCAAAAGGTAATATATATGCAAAAATGTATTTGATTTCAATTTACACTTAACATCATAGATTTAAGGAGTATAGAAAAATAAATTAATGTAAAGTGTAACCATGACAAAGAATCACAGACTATGGGGGGGAAGTCACAAAGATGTGTCCCTGCGCAAGAGGAAATAATAGATGATACACAACAGAACAGGTGGAGTGTGTTGTGCTGTGCACTTCTTGAACAGGATCTTTCTTAAAACACTGGTCAATTCATCTGAACTAATGCAAGCTCTCAGTCTCCCTGGAACACATACTTATTGCTGCCCACCGTATACAGAACTCCAGGCCAAGCTTACTTCCTCCGCACATCTGCTGCCACCAGGTGAGATACCAACAGTTCCTTGCACTTTCTCCTCAAGCATGTTTATACCACTTGTACTTGTTACTGTAATTAATTTCATTCAATATTAATGGAAGGATGAAATATGAGTATGAAAGGAACCCAGTTTATTCTACAAAATGTGAATGGAGATGCCATATAACAATTGTAGTCAAACACAGTTGGATGTATGATAGTTTTAAAAGACCATAGTGAGGGCAGGAGGGAGGAATCATAAACATTTAGAAATCTACACTTATGTTATAAATATCTTTAATTTGTTGTTACACTTTTTTAAAAATGGGAAAACAGTAGTACTACAGATTAATAACAGTGAGTGATGACTAAACACTCAATAAACATATAAACATAACAAGGCATATCAAACTTGTTTAATTCTTATAATTTAGGTTAGTAGTATTTCATTCCCATTTTACAAATAATGCCAACTAAGGTGTAGACTTAGGAAGCTTGCCTAAATTTATATTTCTCTTAGGGGAAGACTGGATTTGACCCAGATGCTCTGGCTTTTAACTATTTGATGCACTATGTGTATAGTTTTTATATGAAAGATGACATGGCCCTCGTTGGTGAACTCATAAATCTTTAAACCATCATTAAAAGATTAACAAGCAGCTAGGTATGGTGGTGCATATCTGTGGTGCATATCTGTAATTCAAGCAACTGGGGAATGCTGAGGCAGGAGGATCACAAGTTCAAGGACAGCCTGGACGATTTAGTGAGACCCTGAATCAAAATAAAAAATAAAAATGGACTGGGGATGTAGCTGCCCAGTGGTAAAGCAACCCTAGGTTCAATCCCCAGATATATATTAGAGAGAGAGAGAGAGAGAGAGAGAGAGAGAGAGAGAGAGAATATGTTCGAGGATAAGTTTTAGGTTTCAAAAGTTGAAAGTTTGCAATTTATTTATTTATTTTTATGATTCCCTTGCTTAAATAACTTTTAAATGTAAACAACAGATCAATCACATTATTTTGGGACTGGGTTTCTCTGCAGGTAACAGGTAGTTTGCTGAGGAATGCGACCTATCTCATTCACTTAAGCCAAACAGGGATTCAGGTAAATTGCTTCTTTGAAAAACAAGCATGTAGGGGTCAACACAGTGGGCCCAGTTTATAGAATCATCTCCTTAACCTCCTGTACCCACTATTCACATTTGTCTATCCCCTATTAGAAACATGTATAAATTATTATAGGATTGGATCTTGAGTTTTTTCTCATGAAAACACTATTGGTAGTTTGGGGACCAAATACATGGAAGACCTCTAATTCTTGTCCTTGCCTTAGGAGATGGAAAAACTGGCAAGTAGGCAAAGTAGAGTTATCTAAGTAAATTCTTATTTATCGTCCACTAAGAGCATCCACGGCAAGGGCCTCCTTCTAGTTGATATGCACTTTGTGGGGCTAGAAGTCTGTCTCCGAGATATTAAAGTGCATTTCGTTAACACTGAGTTGGCTTAGCGCTCTTTATAAAAATCCTCTGGCTGAGGGTTCTGCGTTGGCATAGGTTTTGGTTCCCTTTTTTTCCCCGGAGACAAGCTCCTCTTCCTTTGCCAAGATGGCGGCCCCTGGAAGTTTGCCCCATAAATTGGCTCCGGATAAGGGGCCTGCTTAAATCCGAGGTATTTCTTATATAGCACCCAACGCACAGGGCAACATTTACCCTTTAGAACCAAGGAAAGGCGACTTAGGTTAGCCACGATAGAGAACCTTTGCCAAGATGGTGGCCGCGGGACCGGCTGGCGTCACCGCTCTTTACCAAGATGGCGGTGGGCGGCTTCCGGCATGCGCTTCCCTAATCGCCTCCAAGATGTCAGAGCAGAAGCGGACGCCGTCAGAGTCGGAGCTCGGCCAGAGAGAGAGTGACTGTGGCCGCGGACCCGGGAAGGGGTTAGTTGGATCTGCGGCAGCCCCTGATCTTGTTAGGAGCTGCCAAGTGCTGTCACCTGTGGGGGTGCAAAAGTTACCTCCCCACACCCTAAAGCAACACCGCACAACCTTACCAGAGTCAAAAAAAAAAAAAAAATTCATAATTATGTGCCACACAAGGTAGGAGGCTGGGTCCCGGCATCGCCTTATCCTTCCAGAAAAGGCGAGTTGGGGCGGGGGGCGGGGGCGGGGGCTTCCCGATCCGACACCCTTGTCCCACGCCCCTCTCCGCTCCTCCGGGTCGGGCCACGTGTTTCCCTGGTTCTGAGGGGAGGACGTAACGGGAACAGCTGGAGGGAGTTTAACGCTGACATTTTAAATCTGCGTGTGTCTTGTTTTATTTGGAGGGGCAGGGGTCCCCAGAATGCGAAAGAGTGAGCGACGCTTTCAGGGCAGCAAATGTCAAGATTCGGGGGAGGGGCCTCTGCCGGGAACTTGGACCAGAGCCCAAGGGGGGGTGGAAGGAGAGGTCAGGAGTTTGGGCTGGGTGGAGGGCGTACTTCGCCAGCAACTTACTATTTCTTCTGCAACTTGCTTTGAAACCTGCCACCCCCTGCTTTCCTTAATCATAATTTTAAAAGTGCAGAGAAATTCAGCTTGCCGGAGGTTTTGCATTTGGCTTGCAACTTCCTTCGAGTGTGAGCGCACTGGAGGGAGGGAGGGAGGGGTGGGGGTTGAACTTGGCAGGCGGCGCCTCCTTCTGCTGCCGCCGCCGCCGCCGCCGCCGCCTCACAGACTGGGGAAGAGGGTGGGGGACGGTCGGGGCGCGGGGGAGGGTGGGTTCTGCTTTGCAACTTCTCTCCGGGTGCGAGAGCGCAGCGGCTGCGGACGGGCAGCCCAGACGATGCGGGGGCGGGGGACCTACAGCACGCGACTCCCGCCGGGCCCAGAGTACGTATGCGCTGACCCCCTCCTCTGCCCTCCCCTACCTTAAGCCTCCCCAGAGGGCGTGTCGGGCGGTCGGGCCTCGAGCGCGGCCAAGTCGCCAAAGCACGGTTTCCGTGCAACCCAGTACCCCCTTTGGAAGTGACACACTTCGCGCAACTCGGCCGGGGGCGGCGGTGCGCACCAACCCCGCGGCTCTGCCGCGGGCCGCGCCCGGGCGTCCCTAGCCCGCCCGCTGTCACCCGCAGAGGCGCTGGCGGCGCTTGCAGCGGAGGGACAGGGCGAGCTCCGAGTGGGTCCGGAGCCGCGAGTTGGGCGGGGGCGGGAAGGAGGCAGCGAGAAGAGTAACTAGAGAAACTCGTCTCCTCTCCTAAGCCTGCCCCTGAGAGACCAGGTCGGCTCCCGCCGCCTCACTTTCTTTTTTCCTGGGTGGGGGAGGAGAAGCCCCGCTCTGGGGCGGCAGACCTCCTTCGCGGGGCCAAAGCCGGGGGCCGCCGGCGTGCAGGCGCCGTCGGGGCCGCGGTGGCGGGGCCCGCGCGGAGGGCGTGGGGGCCAGGGCTGCGGGCGCCCCTGCAGTTGCCGAGCGTCGCCAACAGGTTGCACCGTTCCCCGCGGCCGCCGCGCGGCCCCTCGGGCGGGGAGCGGCCGGGGGTGGAGTGGGAGCGCGTGTGTGTGCGAGTGTGTGCGCGCTGTGGCGCCGCCTCCGCCCGCCCCCCGCTCGGTCCCGCTCGCTTGCAGCGGCCGGGCGGCCTTTCGTGTGTCCGCGCTCCCTCCCTCTCCTCCATTTTGCGAGCTCGAATCTGTGACTGGAGCCCGAGTCACCGCCCGCCCGTCGGGGACGCATTCTAGTGGGTGGAAAGAGACTCCGCAGCTGGAGCGGCGGGGCGCCGGACAGAAGACGCGCGCGCCGGAGCTGGGAGCGGGTGGGGGACTGGCTTGTCAGCCGGGAAATGGGAGACTTTCTGAAATAGGGGCTCTCCCCTCCCCCCATGGAGAAGGGGGCGGCTGTTTACTTCCTTTTTTAAGAAAAAAAATTCTCTCCTGCTCCTCCCGCTTTCACACGCTAAGTTGTTTATCTCGGCTGCGGTGGGAGCTGCGGACGGTGGCGGGTGAGCGGCGCCTCTGCCAGAGGTAAGAGGCGGGCGGGGTGGGGGCTGGGGCGGGTGCGGGCGTTCGCTCGCTCCCCCGAGGTGTCGCCCGGGGCCGGAGGCCGACCCAAGGGCCGCCGGGGCAGCCTGCAAACTTTTATTAGCCTCGGGGAGTGGGGGTGGGGGCTGGCGAGGGCCGGTGTCGGTGACGAAAGGGCAGCGCGCGGTGACAGCGCTGGCCTCTTCCTCTCCCTCCACCGCCTTTCCCTGGCCGGGCCGAGAGGGAAGAACCTGAGCTCGGCGAGCGGAACCTCGTCCAACAGCCCGGGTTTTAAGTCCTCCCCCCACCAAGTCCCTCTTTCTTTTCCCTCCAAGGGGTCCGCCGGACGCCCATTTTCTCGGGGAACCCTGAGCCGCGTCTGAATTCTACTCTCCAGAATATTTCCTCTCCGCCCGAGCGCCCCGGGTTTCTGTCCAGGCTCCAGTGCGCCTGGTTTCTGGCGGGCGTGCGGGTGCGAGGGAGTACGCGCTGGGGGCTGACAGCGGGCAACTCGGAGACTTCGGCCAGGGCCGGCGTTATCTGGCAGAAGTGGGCGTGTCGGAGAGCTCAACAGGTCTGGACGCAGGTCTCAACCTCGCGCCACCCCGCCCCCGGCCGACTCGGGCTTTAGCTCGGCAGCGTTTCGAGCCCACTTTTCTAGGTGGCCCCTAACTGTAAGAGTTTGTTGGAGATTTTTGACACGTGCTAGAGTGACGTTTGGGGTTGCGGACTTGATCATTGCGTCCTTGTAATACCACTTAAGACCCCCTGGTATGGTTCACTGGGGACGATTAATGTGGCCGGGTCATTTGCAGTTGAAACGGGGGTAATGTCGCTTGAGGGAGCATTTCGTTTTGTGAAGTATTGTTATGGTTTCAGGTTTGAAGGCAGCTGTCAAAAAAGCGGCATGGAAATTCATTAGGTTCCATTTGATACCTTGTGTTTAGAGATCGTTATCAGATAAACACAGCGGAGGGGAGGCGAGCTACGCAGTTTACCTTGCAGGTTTTTGCGGTGGCAGGTCCCCACCCCTCTCCCCACCTTCGTCACACTCCCCTTTTCAGTCAGTGCCAGTGACGTTTATGCTTCTTAGCGCCTTCGTAAAGGAAAAGTTAGCTTTGATTGGACCGGATTTGACAATAATGTCCCAAATGTGTTTATCAAAATCTTTGCCCCCTTTTAAAACATCCGAATTATATTTACTTATAATAGCAATCTAACTCGTTGAGAATAAGGTCAGACTTGGAATAGGTGAGAGCTTAGAATGCAAAGAAAATTATTCTGAGCATTTTATTGAATGCTATTTTACTTGGATTTATGTGAATGTAATTTTAGTTATGGGTTTTTCTGTTTTTCAGTACTTTGATAATTGCGAAGGAAAAATCTGAGAGATATAATAGTATTTCATACTGAGGGTTTTTAAGCAATTTTAAAAAGAAATGTAGTTTAACTTTTAGTCTAGATTAATCTAGATGTTACTAGGAAGTATAAGGGTCGATCGCCCTACTTGTCATATTTAAATAAACTAAAATTGTAATGAGAATCTACTATTTGATTCTTCTTTTTAAAATGTAAGTTTTAGTTGGCCATATACATTTAAGTCATTTATATATCTATAATTTGGAAAAAGTAAAATATAATTTGGAGTTGGGCACTATTAGACCAGGTACATCCCTCCAGAAATTTGGGTTAAAAATAAGAACCTTTTCCCAACCTGTTAGAAGATAGCAGTTCAGTATTGTTTATTTTTCAAATAAAACATGAATGGTTCACCTGGAGGTTGTAATAAAAACGTTGGATGTGTGAGTAGTTGGTAGGAGGTGAACTTGGAAATAATTAGGGATAGAGAGTTCTAGCATAGTATTTATCTGATGTTATATATATTGATTCTCAGAAAAGCAAACAACCTTGATTGAAAATAAGTAGGACTTTTAGTGATCATATCTTTTTTGAAATTAAATACTTTGACATCAATTTGAACCTTTAGAATAATCAGATGTAATGAATTATAATATCGGTGATTAACAAAGCTACACGTTCTTCAGTGAGTGGCAGGATGAATAGCCAAGCTTAATTCGATACAATTTTGTCCTCAGCTGTGCAAATGAACCGCATTGTACTTTTAAATGTGACACACTGAATGGGAGCAGGGGACATGACTTTTTATTCTGGAACACAGAAACTACTCTTCTGATAACAAAGAATTTGATCGAAGTTAACTGAAAGTATCATTTAATAGGCTGTCTCATATTAATCGAATCACAGAAATAATGTGACTTTATAGCTTGTTACCCATTTTCCGCCCTTTTTTGTAGCTGATATTTGCTGATGGACTCCAAAGAATCATTAACATCCCCCAGCAGAGAAGAAGTTCCCAGCAGTGTACTTGGTCCAGAGAGGGGAAATGTGATGGACTTCTATAAAACCCTAAGGGGAGGAGCTACTGCGAAGGTTTCTGCATCTTTGACTTCACTGGTTGCTGCTTCTCAGTCAGACTCCAAGCAGCAAAGACTTTTGGTTGATTTTTCAAAAGGCTCTGTAAGCCATGCCCAACAGCCGGATCTGTCCAAAGCAGTTTCACTCTCAATGGGACTGTACATGGGAGAGACAGAAACAAAAGTGATGGGAAATGACCTGGGATTCCCACAGCAGGGCCAAATCAGCCTTTCCTCTGGGGAAACAGACTTTCGGCTTCTAGAAGAAAGTATCGCAAACCTCAATAGGTCGACTAGTGTTCCAGAGAACGCCAAGAGTTCAGCATCTGCTTCTGTGTCTGCTGCCCCCACAGAGGAGTTTCCCAAAGCTCACTCTGATGTGTCCTCAGAACAGCAAAATCGGAAGGGCCAGACTGGTACCAATGGTGGCAATGTGAAGCTGTATACCACAGACCAAAGCACCTTTGACATTTTGCAGGATTTGGAGTTTTCTGGATCCCCAAGTAAAGAGATGAATGAGAGTCCTTGGAGATCAGACCTGTTGATAGATGAAAATTGTTTGCTTTCTCCTTTGGCAGAAGAGGATGATCCATTGCCTTCGGAAGGAAATTCGAATGAGGACTGCAAGCCTCTCATTTTACCGGACACTAAACCTAAAATTAAGGATAATGGAGATCTGATCTTATCAAGCTCCAACAGTGCACCACTGCCCCAAGTGAAAACAGAAAAAGAAGATTTTATTGAACTCTGTACCCCTGGGGTAATTAAGCAAGAGAAACTGGGCCCAGTTTACTGTCAGGCAAGCTTTTCTGGGGCAAATATAATTGGTAATAAAATGTCTGCCATTTCTGTTCATGGTGTGAGTACCTCTGGAGGACAGATGTACCACTATGATATGAATACAGCATCCCTTTCTCAACAGCAGGATCAGAAGCCTATTTTTAATGTCATTCCACCAATTCCTGTTGGTTCAGAAAATTGGAATAGGTGCCAAGGATCTGGAGACGACAACCTGACTTCCTTGGGGACTATGAACTTCCCTAGTCGTTCAGTTTTTTCTAACGGCTATTCAAGGTAAGATTAATACTTTGCTGTGTTTATGTTGTTGTTGTTTTGTTTTTGGATTTTTGTGGGAATTGAATCCAGTCCCTTTGCATGCTAGGCAAGTGCTCTATCACTGAGCTACATTCCCAGCCAGATTAACACTTCTATTTTGTAAGAATGGTACATTTCAGATAAGTTGGTAGATTTAAAAAGTCACTTGTTAGTCATGTGTTCTCTAGAAATTGATGTGTTTTTGCATATGAATAAGTGATCTTCTGAAAATAGGCATGGTAGACAAACTAGGTTATCCATACATAATCATTTTAGGTTTTTCATTAGTGATACTCAGTATCACAAGGGCCAGTATTGAAAATTTCACTTGTAAACTTATATTGCTCAGTAGCAGGTATCTTCATTAAAAATTGTGTGAATTCAAGGGAGTATAATGTCTGGTAATATAATTGTTGTACATATTGATTTAGCTGTTTTAGAATATGCTCTTCAAATACCGTTAATAGTTACATAATCAAAAGTTGTGCTTCTGTATTTGTACTTTTGTGAAGTGTTACTTGAGAGTAAAGGGTTAAAAATTAGTACTGAGTCTTGTTCTTCAAACTGAACCTTTCTGTTGAAGAATGAGTTTTGAAATTGCTAAAGCAATGCATTATACAGTGTGCCAGACCATAGTATTTTTTAGATATGGGTCTTATTCACAGACCCAGTTTAGGTTCCTGACCTAAAGTAGACAAATTGTTTCTGCTGATCAGTTTAAGAAAGGAATTGGAAGCAGCATGGCGCAAACAAAATTTTATTTTCAAATGCTTCTGTAAGTTCTCAAGCAGATAACTGATAGCCAAATTGTTAAGTTTTAGTTCTTAGCTATCATTTGATTTTTTTTCCTCACTTTTAAGTACACTGCTTTACCTTAAAAAGGTCCATCAAAAGGGAATTATTGGAAAAAAAAGTTGTAAATTTAAAGGTATGTGTAGGTTACGTTCTCTATCCTGTACCCCTATCCTCAAGTCACATAAATGCTAGATTGTATTTCCATTCTAGGTGTGAAGGGAAATGTAGATTGTAGTGACAAGATTGATTGATCTTTTTTTTTTTTTAAGAAGACAGTAGACAATGACATTTGTGTGTAATCATTTCAAGTTTTTTCTTAAATGTTAGTGATGTTTATTGTTCCTATTAACTAGTCATTGAGTGTAAAGTTTAATTGAGGATTTTACTTAAAACTCTTAAAAATTTTTTTCCTGTGAAAAGGTATCCTTGCATTGAGAAGCAGAGAGTGACTTTTCTTCTCTTTATGTAGGAAACTTTTCTTATTAGGGAAAAATTTAGATTTAGGCTGTTCTATTCTTCTGAAAGACTTAGTTTTGTTTTTGTTTTTGTTTTTTAAATCAAGAGGGAAAGAAATACTTTGGTTCTGTATCTTAATGCAAACTACTACCTACTAATCCATTATTCAATAGTTATCTTTTATTTAGATGAACACGACTTCACCTTTTTAATTGTCTTTATGACTTGAAAGTTTAAAATGTTTCTAGTAAGTTTTGATTCTTGCATATGCTTTTGCTTCAAATGTTAGGACATGCTGTTTAAAACTTTTCAATCTCAAATTTTTGAAAGTGAATTTTATGTGCTTGATTTTCTTATAAGAGTAAGCACAGCTAATTTGACTAAGCTATCTGTAGGAAGCTATTAAATAGATTTATAAAACATGTAATTATACAAAGAAAAATAATACATTTAGGAAACTCTTTGTCCTGATAATCATCATAGTGTTGTTTTCATTTTCTTACTATAAGAGGGTGGGGGAACCACATGGAACAAAAGTTAATTTCCATTCACTGAAATTTCATTACAACTTATAAAATCTGGGATATGCAGAATAATTGTTAGCTGAACATAGGTTACCCTTAAATCATTAAAGATAATTTTGATACTTTTATAGTACTTTATGACATATAAAGTGTCTCCACATATTTTTAATTTGAGCCTCATAATAACTTTAGAGAGGTAGGCAGAACTATGATGATGTGGCAGTTTATAAGTTCTTTAATACCTGGTGAAATTATCATTTTTATGCTGATGTGTGATTTGGAATGGTAATCACTAGTCTGTATCCTAAGAAAAAGACAGAATGCTTTAATACAGGATCATCTGGTAATATTCGAAAATCTGATACCTTATAACATTAATTTAGCACTGGAAATTTAGGATTACCCAGAACAAAGCTTCACCCAAGTAAATTGAAACAGTGTTTCTTTTCTAACCATCATTGAATTAGTCTATTGTTTCCAAACAACAACCATGATAAAACTCAAATTGGTTGTTTTCTCTACATATTACATGGCTCTAGTCAAACATTAGCTATGACCAATAAGTAACCTGAGCGGTCAGCAACTAAATCAACATGTTGAAGCCACAACTGGATTGAATACTGACATTCTGACTTTAGATATAAAAATATTAATAACTAATAATTTCACTTCTATTCTTTCTAGTTTAAAAAGCAGAAAACATTGCAATTTGACTTTTAAAAACTGCTACCTAAAATTACTTTCTTTCAGAATGCTTAAAAAAATGCCTTATATTCTGTTTGGGGGACAAGGCAAATCCTCTAGATATGTCATTGCATTTTAACGTGGAGTTAGCATATTAAATAAAATTACAAATATTGTGATTGAGCATAGAAAAGCATTTTCTTTTTAAGGTTAAAGTTCATTGATAATAAAAGGAGAAACGTTAACTGATGATTGGCCTCATTCTTAAGTAAAATGAGTTAACTCTTTTAATATGCTTTCTTTAAAAATAGCATAAACATAACAATGATGAAGGCACATTTCTGCATAGCATGTTTTTCAACATTGTTTTACCTCAGCATTAATGGTGAAATTGCTGGAAAAGAGCCAGAGAAGTAGATGGTTTTAGGAATTAAAGCTTTTATATTGGGATGATGTTGAAATATTAGTGTTAAAAAGTCGAGACCATTTCTTGAAGAGTAGGATTATTAAAGAGATAGAATTAATCAGGATGAACTTGTAGATTCAGTTTTAGGTAAAAGTCTAGGGCTCTGATGGTTGGCACTTAATGAAGCTACTAAAACTTGTAAAATTGGAATGTCTCTCATTAATCATATCTGTCTGATTTTATAAAAGTAATTAAATTGAAGACCTGTAACAAACACAGAATGAGTGAGGCAAATCCTGTCCCATTCTCACTTTTCTTATTAACATCAAGTCAAAGGTTTTCTGAAAAAGGGAGGAAGCATAGAGAAGAGATTTTGTTTTGCCTGTAATTCACTCTCTTTTCAATGGATTTTTTAAAATATTTTTTTCTTTCTTTCAAAGGTTTCGAAAATGAGTGTTTGAGTGTCTTTTTTTTTTATTGGCTTGGTATTTTTGATAGTCATTCATATAAAGTAATTTCTATAAGTGGTCCGCTTTGGGGTATTTATCGTTTATTGTTAGCTTTATGATAGATTCTTTTTAACTTTGTAGAAAAATCTATACCTTGTCATGACTGTATGATTGATTTTTTTAAACACATTATGTATTTAGGTGTGTCAATTTAGTTGGAAATTACTTCTTGTGATGTTTCTCTGGATATTCCCTGTATATTTTTTTTAATTGATAACATTAACATATTTCTAATGCTATCTTATTTTTGTCTGCGTTACAGATATTTTAGTCTGGTTACTTTCAGTATATTATTAAATGTTTATAAATTTTGCGAAAAGACTTATTCTGAAACATACCTTGCAAAAATGTAGAATAAATGCAAATTATATTAATAGTAAAATTTATATGTGATTAAAGATCACTTTATGGGCTTTTATGAGCTTATATCCCCAAGTTCATAGGTACATTCATGTAAAATTTTATGGTTTATATGTATAGAGGTTTCTCTGAAGTGCATTGGTAGGTATAGGACTAATGTAGAAAAATAGGGTTAGTTTAGGGATTGAACATTTTTATCCATATATAGGAATACAAATATATATATGTAAAAATATCCATGAAAATATTTAAATGGATATAAATTTGTATATAGTTATTTTTCTTTTGAGATGAATGTTTACAATTTGTTTTAGTTTTAGTTTATGATTCAGTAACTGAATATATATGAAAATGTATGAGCAGGAATCTGGTTGCCATTAGGGTATATTCATATATATATATATGAATGTATATAAACACATATGGGAATATATATATGAAAATATACATGAATATTCAAAATAAAATAAATAAATAAATAAAAATATTACATTTTTAAAAAGATCACTTCATGGGCTTTCGATATTTGAGTGAAAGAGAGATTAGAGCAAAATGGTATATTAGACACGAATGCCTAATATAAAAGATGAGAGTATCTGCATTAATTTGTCATAGTTATATAAGTCTTAATCTACTCTGACCTTTAGGTGATTGAAACAGCCTAGGTATGTTATGAAATTTTAATTTTTATTACATTTAGAGTTGGTCTGGGGCATAATTCTTAAAATACTTATTTTCTTCAGTGATTACACCTAGTTTTAGTTAGTAGTGAGTTCTTATGTTCTACTGTGTGAGTGATTTAAGTGGACAACATAGGCTTGTGTTGAATAGTATTACTTCTAAGGCTATCCTGCTAACATTTTCATCAAAAGTAATTGTATAATGCAGTACTTATAGGTATTTACCAAATTAATGGGCACTTGGTTCTAAATATTTCTGAATCATGGAAAATATATATTGGTGAATCCTGTTACAGGAAAAGTTTTCAAGAAATATTTTGTTAAATTAAGCTAAAACTGGAAAATGAATTACTTAGTGACCTTTACAAAAGGGTTTTAAATCCCATATGTTATTTCTGTAGCTTCAGAGAACTGAGGAGAACTTTGGTTTTTTTTTTTTTTTTTTTTTTTTTGCGGTGCTGGGGATCGAACCCAGGTCCTTGTGCATGCAAGGCAAGCACTCTACCGACTGAGTTATCTCCCCAGTCCTGGGTTTTTTTTTTTTTTTAAAGATCTATTAAGTGTTCCCTTCCCTTTGAATGGTGTGTTATCATCTGTGCTTAACTAGATTAGTATATAATTTGTAATGTTGATAGTTTTTTCACTTTACATACTTTAAAAAATTGATAACATCTTAGTTGTAGACAGTGGTTTCAATTCCCCAGTGGGGGAGGGGCAAAGGAGCAGCAGTAACAGAGTTATGGAATAGTAGAGACAAGTTTAGAAATATCAAGAACAGTTCTGAAAACTACCTATTTGTATATACTGTTATGAATTTAGAGGTTTGAGAAGAGAGCAATTTGGGCCATTTGGGAATACACCTATAATCCCAGTGGTTTGGGAAGCTGAGGCAGAGGGATCACAAGTTCAAAGCCAACCTCAGCAATTTAGCAAGACATGGTCTCAAAATATAAAAAATAAAAAGGGCTGGGGATGTGGCTTAGGGGATGAGAGTCCCTGATTCAATCTCTTGTATCTCCCCCACCCCCCCTGCCTGCAGAAAAAGAAGAGAGTAATGAGAGAGTAATTTGGGACTGCACTTATAACAGGAATGTACCAACTGGAATTACAATTATTTCTTTCATGAAGTGGAAATGTAAAGCTAATTGTGGCAGTATAGCCCTAGTTGCTTATTAAGTTATTTTGCCCTTCTTGCTATGCTTTAGTACCAAAATAAGAACAGAATAAACATTTTACTTCCTATTAGGTTCTGCTAAGATCAGGTTCATATTTGTCTCATTGTTATTTAAGCTACTATTTAATGAAAATCTAATGATTTGAACAGTAGAAATAATCATGTCTTAGGTTAATGTAACCATTTAATATTTAATAGTACACTTTTATGAAACATTGTTAATTGGATTGCAAACTTTTTCTTTGGTGATATATGTCTATGGGTTATGTATTTTTCTGCTGACATTGAGGAAATTAAATTCTTAATGGCAAATATACAGAATAAATTGTGGGGTTCCGCAAGGACTAGTCATTTAAAGTATTTATATTACAATAGAGTTCTTACAGCCAGTTATGTTGAATGAAAGTGTGTCATCCCTTAATTTTTTCTCTGGGCTAGTTTAAATGTAAATAGCTTTAAGGATGCATACTTAAGCATACTTGTTCCGAGTTACCAACTATTAATTTTGAGTGCTTTAAAATACTGTTTCTTTTTAGCAAGCTTCAATAGGTGTTTATAATACAGCAAGTTTAGTGGAAGTTCCTCTTTAGAATTTTTTTCCATTCATACTATAGGGCACCAAAAATGTATATATAAAGAGAGGAAAAATGTTTTATGATTAGTTATAGATATTTACACATTATTTTATCTTGAATTTTAATTTTTGTAATCAATAATTCAGGAGTTCATTTAAGTATCCAATGTTTAAGACACAGTTTGTTGTAATATTATTTCTTTTGTAATAAAACTAACCTAATTCTAGTTGATTTTAAAATTCTCCATAATAATATTTAGCCATGGCTATTATGAAAGTATATTTGATAGCCAATTTTGAAAGCTATTGTGAAATGATATCTAATTTAGTACATGATTTATTATTTCATGCTGATTTGGGCAATGCTATGACTTAGGACCTTATGATTGTCACATGCTGAACTTTAAAGCTCTACCAACCATTTGTTATGGATACTGTTTTATGTTACTGTTTTAATTTTTGTTTGTAATTAAGAATAAAGTTTCCTTATTTTAGGATGCAAAATTTGGTCCTTTATATCCCTCCTCAGATTCCTTCTCAACAATTTGAATTTGATATTTCAATTACAGAAATAGTAGAAAAATAATAAACTAAAAACAAAAAGACCTGGCTGGGCTGAACCAGTATATGATCTTGGGTAGTACGGTGATTTGGAGTTTAAAAAAAAAAAAAAAAAAAGAGTTCTTTACAGCTGTGTAGTTGTTTTCAAATTGTGCACGTGTCTCTGAAATTCTACAATCTTCTTAAACCTGTCAAGTTTGGTGAAGGACTGGAGTAGGGAATGATACACTAAAGTTCATTCTTTGACATTTTCTTTATACATTATAAAGCACGCGAAAAAAACTCACAGATTTGGTATTTCTGAAAGAATTTTTAAAATAATGCAGTTGGTAGTCCATACAAAATAAAACATAAATATCACTACACTTAGAGCTCAAAAGCTGGGGCTTCTGGATTCTCCCAGCCTGTTTTATGTCTTAGTTGCCATTTTAGATTACAGTTTAAAATGGTTGGAGTGCTCATCTATTCCCACCCCCTCATTTTTTCAGACAAGAAACTGAAATCCATAGAAATATTTAAGGAAAGACTACAAAAAATAATTGGTGATACAACCAGGTTCTCAGTTATCTAAGCTCCCCAGGAGGCTTCTTTTAACATCTGGGCCTGTTCTAGAGATCGGAAACAAATAGTTAATTGACATAATAAGAATGGGCAGCTGGTGTTGTAGCTCAGTGGTAGATAGAGCACTTGCCTGGCATGTGTAAGATACTGGGTTCGATCCTCAGCACCGCATAAAAATAAAGAAATTAAACAAAGGTATTGTGTCCATCTACAACTTAAAAAAAAAAAAAAAAGACTGGGCAGGTGTTTTATAAAAGTTACTTTGAGTAGTTTAGAGTTTTAAAGAATACAGTGTATATTTCCTTTATATTTTATTAACTTTTTTTGTTATAGTGATTATTAATTATGTGGAAGCACTATGCTAAACATTTCTCATGCATGCATCTCATTTAAAACTCTTTAACTCAAGGATAAAGTTTGTATTCTGGTTTTTGTATTAAGTTCCTGATTCTGTCTATATCCATGTAGGACAGAAGGCAGCTGTTACTTGCCTTAATTTTACAGGTGGAGAAATGTTAGACATTTAAAGAGAAAAGAATCTTACCCATTAAATCTTAATACTGATCCAAAAGGAAATAGTTAATATTTGGTATGTTCAAAATTCCTCTTGTACCCTTCAATAATTTTTGTCAACTGTGAATCTTTAAATACAGTTTTTAAAAGAGAAATGTGATCAAGCTTCTGCATATATTTGTATAATCACTTATTGCCATCAGTTCCAACTTCTGTAAAACAGAGCACCCAGCATTCTTGCCTGATAGTGTGTTTACTTTGAAAATTTAAAAAGCATTTATAAAAATGCAAGATGGAATTTTTAAAGCTCTGCCAAGTCCACTTAGCTCAAACCAGCATGACCCTCACTGGCTCAGTTCTGCTATCTATGTCTGTGGTATAGGTATTTCCTATTATCAAGCACTAGGAAACTTTTTAGTGTCTTTAATGTGTAATCCTCTAAGGGTCATGGATATTTTTCATGAAGACTGCTGTGTATTTAAAGACTGAAAGTGCCAAGATAATTATCTTTTACACTCCTCCACACACATTATTTATTTTCAGTTTTGGTTTTTTGGTAGTTCTTTCAGAGCTTTTCAGTGGATTTTGTTGTTACATATTAATGCAAAGATTGTCACTAAGAAACTAGTATGTCTTAAAGTGAAGTTATCAACTTTAAAATTTTTCAAATTTATTTAGCAAAGCTGTGTGCAAAAGATCTTCTGAATATACTGAATAGTAAAATTTGTCCTTAGTGCATAATTTTGGGATGATTATAAAGTCTTTGACTGTATTTTCTAACTTTTTTTAAAAAAATGAATCAAGTGGTTAAAAAAAAATCTTAAGTAAGATAAATTCAATGAATTAAGCCAAATATCAAATTCATATACATATATATAAATATAAAACAGAGGCACATACAGAAACAAATGGCAGTTTAGATGATTAAACATACCAATGTAAGACAATATAAGTTTGTAGATGGAAACTTTAAAAGTTTTAATTACAACATTATGTGAAATTTGTCATCTGGAATCCAGCTGGCTTTATTAAGGACAGTGTGATTATAATATCAATTGATTTTTTTTTTTTTTTTTTTTTGGGAGACTTTGTATATTATTCCTCTTTTGAAATTTTCTGCAGAGACACCTTGTAGGCCATGAAAGAAAATCAAACTCATTACACTACAGTAACACCTAAGTGTTTTTACTTAATCATAAAATGTGTTTATTCCTTAGCTTGATCATTTACCTTATTTATGTAAATCCAAATGAGTTGAATATTTCCAGAAATTTAATCCTCTCTTGAATTATAACATTTGTTTTTGTTGTAGGTAATTTAAAAGAATCCATGTAGACATTTCTACAGAATATGTTTAATTCTGTTTTGCATATGCCTCTAGTTAGGTGCATAGTATTGCAGGGTGACTACTTGGAAATGGATGATGCTAGGTGGTTAAGTTCTGGTGTGTGCTTTAAGTAGCAAGGAACTTTATGCGAACAGCTTATATAGATTCCCCTTTCTTAACATAGTACAGAAAAAAATAAAAGAATACTCACTTCTAAGCCTGACTTCTTTTCCCCATAAGTGTTTATGTTCAAGTAAGATGGGCCTACCTTTTACTTGGACTTAAAGGGAATTCGGTGATAACAGATACAGAGTAAATGTGTGAATTCCTAGAACAGTCTCCAAAGCAGTTTAGTTTCTCATTCCAGTTCCTCAGTGTATAAGGGAATTGACTATTTGACAATAATTATGGCAAGAACTACTCAAGTATGCTAAAATTATTTACCATTATAAAAATAGTTATTGCTACATTATAAAATTCATTATATTCTACTCTTTTTCTTCTTTTGCAGTGCTGGGTACTGAACCCAGGGTCTCATGCATGCTAGGCAAGTGCTCTACCACTAAGCTACATCCCCAGCCTATTTTCTACTTTTATCCCTCATAACCGGAAAAGAAAATTTTGCTTTTACTGACAGTACTTTAAAAAAATCAAGAATTTTAGTTGTTAATACTATTTTCTAATTCATTTCTCTGTTTAATATTCACAAAATGCTAGGATGAGTAGAACCTAGCCTTTGAAATTATTATTATTATTGTTATTATTAATCTTTTTAGTTGTAGTCTAGTTACCTAAGTAGACTCTGGGCATACATACAGAGATAAAGAAGAAACAATACCTTTATTTTATTTATTTTTATGTGGTGTGAGTATAGAACCCAGTGCCCCATGCGTGCTAGGCAAGTGCTCTACCATTAAGCTGCAACCCCAGTCCCCAGCCTTTGAAATTATGAAAATACATGCAGTACTATCAAATGTAGGATATACTTTTATAACCATTGTGTTAGTGTTGAAATTCTTGGAGAGAATTTCTTGGTGAAAATAGCCTGTTAAATAATTTTAGGTTTTTTTATGTTTATACTAAAACATCCTATTTTCTCAAATACTTTCCCCCCTAAAAACCTAAAAAGATCAATTATTTTCAGTGGCCAAGAAAGAGGGATATAGAGCCATCACAACATGGCAGATGTGCTTTACTGATAACTCTAGTTTTACTTTTTCTACTCTTATTATGAGCCTTGTCTCTCCTGGTTTTGTTCTGTTAGGTAAGAGAAGTGGTAGATTTTTCTATTATGGTGGCTGATTTTTCTATTAGGGAAAAGTCAGACACCCATGAAAAAAGGAAATGAAAATTCTAAATTTCTGTTCTGGTGACTGACTGAATTTGCCTTCTGTACCCCTAAGTGCTTCTGTGTAGACACTGGGAAATATGTAAGCAGCCCATCTACATTATTGTGTCAGAAAGTGGGAAAGCTACAAAGACATTCTAGGAAAGGAATTCTTGAGGTGGGTGGAGTGGGAGGCTAACTAGATGATCTCAAAGGTCCTTCCAGTTACACTTGCAGCAGCACTTACCAAACTAGACTCCAGGCATACAGAGATAAAAAAAGATAAGAATCACCAGCCTCACAGAGAGCAGTCTGTTGGTCTCCATACCCATTTTATCTTCCTCCCAATTTGCTTTTTGAATGTGCACTCTGGGTTCTCAAGCTTTTTCCTGGGAAGGCATAACTTATGGGAACAAAATGTGTGGTTGAGTGGGAAATGAGATTGGATTCACCTATTGAGATAAGAAAAGGAGGTAACAAGGAATCCTAGACAAAAGAGGGAAAGGTGGAAAGAATGAACTGATTTGATGAATTAGCAATGAACCAACTAGTTAAAAATGAGCCAGTGGCATTTGCTGGTAAATGGAAGAAGTTGGAGAATATCATGCTAAGTGAAATAGGCCAAACCCAAAAAACCAAAGGCCAAATGATGAGTGGATGATTATACATAATGATGGGGAGTGTCAGGGGGACAAAAGAAGAATGGAGGAACTTTGGATGATGTAGAGGAAAATGGGGTGGGAGAGGATGGGGGAAGGAAATACAGTGGACTGAGACAGACATTTTTACCCTATGTACATGTATGATTACATGAATGTTGTGAATCTACATTGTGTACAATCATAGAAATGAAAAGTTGTACCTCATTTGTGTACAATGAATCAAAATGCAGTCTGTAAAAATAAAAAATTAAAAACAAAGCGAGTTTCAAAAATTGAGAAAAATATTCTACCATTTATCTTTTCAACATTTTTTTTTGCCAAATATTTCCATAGTTATGAATTTTCCACATTTGGATGAAATCAGGATTATTTAATTCTAAATAATGGATTGACCCCAAGATACATTTTGTCTTATATTTATGATAAATAACAATTTTTATTACAGTTAGGTATTATTATTATCATTATCATTATTTAATAAAAGTACTGTTTACACACACAAATAATGAGCCAACGGGAGACTGAAGTCACATGGAAGAAAGTAATACTGTGCATGTTATCTGAAATACTATACTACATGAGACAAGGAAAAAACAGGATTTCCACATCAGGTTATATACCAGAGGTATAAGATGGTGCTGAGGATCGAACCCAGGGCCTCACGCGCACTAGGTGAGCACTGTACCTCTGAGCCACAACCCCAGCCCCAGAATATCTTCTTTCTTCTCTAAGAGAAACATAGTCCTTTTTCTAGGATCTTCAATGCATAAGTCTGAGCCGGAGGAAACTGACTGGAATGTTTTTCCTGGATATCTACATGATTGATTCTCTAACTTTCTTCCGGTCTCTACTTTAAATGGCAGCTGCATAAGAAAGACCTCTGGCTGCTTTACCTAAAATAGTAACATCTTTCACATATTATTCTCTTACCCTCCACATTGTATATCTCATTGTATCTTTTCTGTTCCCCTGCTACAATGTAAACTCCGTGACAGCAATGATAAAGGTTTGCCTTGCTTACTCCTGTATGCCAGCCTCTAGAAGAGTATCTAGCACATAGTAAGACTTCATTAAATACAGGTTGATTACAATAAACAAAATGGCATGGAAATCAAGAAGATGTATAAAAATGGATTTTACTTCTAATCTTTGCAGAGAAAGGAAAATAGCAGATAGTGAATATCACTAAGAGGGGTGTTGGACAGGTTATCTTCCCCAGGTAGAAGAAAATTAGTCTTAAGACTGATAGTGGCCTATGTGTATGGCCAGAAAATGTATGTAAATAAATGTATTTTCAATTGTTATCACTATCTAAATTTGCTCTAAGACTTTGAAATGGATTGCTTTTCTTAGAGCAACTCTGGTTCATTTATAACTGAATAAATTATGGTAGCCAAGGCTTGAAAATGATCTGTTTGAGGGGATTTTTTGTTTATTTGTTTAAGATAGTAACTTGTGGTAAATTTTCACTATAGAACCTTTTGTAGCAGAAGCTTTCTTCTTTGTTTTCCTCTTGTATAAAAATTGAGATTATATTCTAGCAGATGAGTCCAGTGTGTACATTTGTATTGACTTACCTAGAAAATCAGGCAAGAAATCAGTTTGTTTTTCAGATAAGTGTGCATGTAATCACTGAGAATACAAGAAAGGAACAATCTTTTGTTTTGTTTTGCCTGAATTTTAAAATTATTTGTCTTCAGCTTATGTTTTAGATCTGACTTATTCTATTTATAGTATATGGTAGTGATTCAAAAAGTTAGTAGGTTAAATTTATCCCTCTAAGAGTTGCAGGTAAGTAGTTCAACTTAATATGACAAAGCCAGCCACGGAAAAGAAAAAGATGCAAGGTTAGGAAGAGTGAGTTAGAGCAAGAAAATCAGATGAAGTCATTTAAGAATGAACTGCTATCGTGTTCAGGAAAAAAGAGGGGAGGACCACGGACAGGGCTCTGGAAGATGTCCAAAGAGAGCAGCCACAAAAGAAACTGATTGAATAGCTGGAGAATTAGGAGACAAATCTTAAAATGGGATAAGGAGAGAGTAGTTGTTGCTGTTAACTCAACTTAGGTAGAGGAGAGAACAGAGTATCATGAATACATGAGTATTGTTGATGCCAGTCCTTAAAACATGTAAACCTGCTCAGAAGTCAACGCCAGAGAAATTAATGAAATCCTATTGGGAACAACATAACTAATGATTGTTTGATGATTTTAAAAAACCCTGAATTTGAATCTTAGGTTAAAATATCAAAGTAGATAATAAGAAACACACTTCTGAGACCACAAAGATGCTGAGACTGGGTTGGGAGTAAGCAACAAAAACTAGAAGCCAGAAGAGAGTTAAGTTTTTATTCCCTGAGAAGCCAGCACAACAGGAAAACAATGGCCACACCCTAATTCAAATTTATTAGTCTTATCGGTATTCTCCTAATTGTTTTTCTTAGTTTTCCCCTCTCCTTTTTAAATCCATTCTGCAGTCTGCTGCCAGATTAATTTTTCTGCAACACTGCTTTCAAAACTATTCCCCACATCAAAAAATGTCTGTGTTTCTGTTGCTTACAGCCCAGTGGTTCTCCATTTTCTTTCTACACAACCCATGTGCTAGGTGATAATGTGGCAGGTTAGCCACATGGGTTATGTTCAATTCCATGCATTCTCTCCCGATCTGTCCAAGAAAGCATTTCTGAGTGCAGGTGAGCATTATAGGGATAGTCTGTGAATTGGCTTTTTATATTTATTACTTTTGCAAATGTCTCTTCAAACTTTATAAAAATAATGTATTCCCTTTATTAAAATAATATGAAGAAAGTTAATGAACTTACTCTGTTGCCTTGATGCCTTTCTTCCTCCTATCTCCCATTATTTTCCACATTTTTCTGAAATCACACAAGCATAAATAGACACATATAAGGCATGCTAGCTCGTCTGCTTTTGTATAAAAATGAGATCATCTTATACCCTTTCTCTGTTGCTTGCTTTTCTCTTCTAATAAGTATACTCTGAAAACCTTTCAAGATCAAATGTGGATTGCATCCTATCTTTTAAATAGTTGTACCATATACAGGTTGTTTCTTGATTTTTCTACACAAACAAGGCTCCAATAAACACCCTTTTCTATGCATCCTTAAAATAACTTTATTTCTGAGCATAGATTCCCTATAGTAGGGTTGCTGAGATAAGGGTATGTGTATTTAAGATTTTAATAGATAATTTGAACTTAAGGAGTACAATCTTAGTCTCCCCTAGTAATGTTTATACTTCTTTATAATAAAAGTATATACATCATTATTACTAATGAATTTCTTTCCACAAGTCCTAAAATTGATCAAAACCTGCCAGTGTGCCATAGGATATAACTGAAGACTGCTACAATCAGGATTCAGACTCCTCTTCTCTGTAATCTTCTAGACCAGTTTAATGTCAATTATTTTGTACATTTTCCTTTATGTTGCCCAGCCCATAGCACCTACTCTTATTTGTGGCAGCTGCTAAGCAGGCAGTTCTTTATATCTGGCTCAGTGATTAGCACACAGTAGGTGCCTAATACATGTGTATTGAATAATACCATTTTTTTCGTGTATTTTGTTTTGTTTTTAATGTGTTCTTGCTATGTTGCCCAAGCTGGCCCTGAGCTTAGGCAATCCTCCTGTCTCAGCCTCTTGAGTAGTTGGAATTCTAGTCATTGTGCCCTTGCACCTGGCTTTGTTTTCTTTATATATTTCTAATTTGTCTTTTGAACTAGATCTAGTCTCCTTAAGGACAAGGAATGTTTTCACTATGGCACCTACCCCTTCTTAAGGTACTCAGTTTAGGTTGGCTATTTAAATAAAGAACCACAGAGAGAAGGAAGCAAGTAGCATGGCTTTGCTTTTAATACTTTTATTTTGTTCCTTTTAGGGAAACTTGGAACTGTAAGAATCCAATAGCAACAGTAAGAATAGCACTTGTATTGAGCAGTTACTATATAAGAGGCACAATTTAAGCTGCAAAGGAAACAGCACTGAACAAGGCCAGTGTTGTCTCTGCCCATGTGGAGCTTATGATCTACTAATACATTTAAAACATTTGTGTGGAATATTTTTAAAAGTGGTATTCAGTTTCAGCCTCTTTCCAGCAAAGACTATGGAATATTTACCAATCCATTCAACATTTACTTAGTGCATACTCTGCCCAGAATTGAGGAGAAAGTCCAAGGGCACCAGACCTTTGCTTACAGGGGGCAAATGAATCAAAAGTGACTGCGCATGGGCATGGACTGGTTTCTCAGATTAGCCTCACTACTTCATTATCTGCTTGCAAAAGCAAAGGAATAGATACAGTGATTGATATTAGCATAGGACCCAGGGGCATTCTTTTTTAGGGAAATGTGCCAGTCCTCGTCAGTGTACCCAGTACACAAACCACTAAGGAGTATGCTTCTGTCATTGTCGTAGAATCCCAGAATTCCAGCTGAAGATAGTCTTGATAGCCAGTCTTCACTTTTCATATGGGGAAATAAGGCCCCATACAGTTAGTCTTGTATTGTGGGCAAGAATTAAGTCTGCAGTCAGATTTCCTGGGTGTGAATCTCACTGTTGAACATCTATGTGACCTTGTGTTATGGTTTATATATAGTGTCCCCCCATAGCCCTTGTTTAGAGGTACAGTGATTAGATTGTGAGAGTGTGACCTAATCAGTTCATTCTAATTTGAATGGACTGGGTGGTAACTGTAGGCAGATGGAGTATAGCTCAAGGAGGTGGGTCACTGGAGGGGCACCCTAGAAGGGTGCATCCTTCCTGTGGCTTCTTCCACCTTCCCTCTCTCTGCTTCCTGAACACTGAGGTGAGCCCTTTAACCATTATGTGCTGCCTTACCTTGGGCCCATAGCAATGGACTAGGCCATCTATGAACTGAAACCTCTAATCCCCAGATAAACTTGCTTGTCAGTTATTGTGGTCACATCAACAAAAGCTGACTGAAACACCTTGACCAAATTTATAACCCTATAAACCCTCAGTTTCTTCACTTTTAAAATGGGCACAATGAGATAATGCCTATAAACTAGGTAATACGGTGTCTGGCACTTATAAAGCACTCGTGAAATGTTTGCTTTTATTTTTAGTAATGTGGCTTCAGATTAGACAGCTCCTTAATGCCAAAGGTTCCTGCCTGAGAACTCTTGTCCTTTTGCCATACCACCATTTCCATAAGTCTTTTTCATTAACTACTAGTTCTCAAACTGGCTTCATTTTGATTTTCACTTTCACACTAAGTATTATAGTTAGGTAATGGAAATTTTATTTTGGCTATAACTTTAAAGAAGAGCTGAAAAATAAATACATGGTAGAGTTTTTGTTTGTTTGTTTGTTTAATGAATGCATCTCACCTCTTTTCCTCCATCCTTCCCCTCCCTTATGCCCCTTAAGTTTCTCTACTCAGAGTGACTCTTCAGCTACTTGAACATCTTAGGAATTTGAAGTTAAGATAAATCAGAATAACTGAAGAAGAATAAGCCTCTCGTGTCTTGACAAATTCTTGGGGTATTAGAAATCGTTGCTTCTGTTACATGATCTCTTCAGTTTCTTCTTAAAAAAGAATACTAAGTCTTTGAAAGTTTTTTAATACTAAGGTTTTACCTTACAAAGAAGGACTATTTTTTAAAAACCCTCATTTTGCTACAGTGTAGTTTGAATTAAATCTACAATTAAAAGACTTTACTTCCTTGATACAGATTTTCAAATATATAATTGCTGTGTTCATATCTAAACTTATTGTACACACTGAAGTACATTGCAAATTCTGGAATGTATTGGGTCACACATTTCAGCCTTACTTTGAAAATTTAAGTCAAATAAGGATTCACTGAACTTTTATTTTAATATCAACAAGAGTTTCCATGTTGGAGTCTTACAGAAACAATCTTTTGTTTCATATTCTCTGCTTACTCAAAGAGGATTTGTTTAATAGTTGTGTCAGTTAATAATTTGTTCTATAAAAAAACTTCAAAATTTAGTGCTTTTTCAAATAACAATCATTCATGATTTCTCATGAATCTGTACATCAGCTAGTTGATATGCTGTAGCAATGAAGGGTGATACCAGGTTCTCATCATCCAGCATGTTCACCTGAGTTCTTTGTAGCATCAGAGTTCCAAAAAGAACCAGCATGAGTATACACAACAAGTTGTAGGCTTGGAACAACTAATACTGGCCACACTATATGGAGGAAAGCAAATCACAGCACCTATATTCGGGAGGTGGAAGAACTGCAGAATCACCCAGTAAAGGGACATGACTATGAGGAGGATGGTTTCTGCAATTTGTCACAATAGTTTATGAATCAGATGCATTTGAAATTCTGATTCTTCAGTTTGACATTCTGACTGTTCATGTAACTTACCTGGGGTGAAAAGGCAGAATAACTACGATCAAAAGAATGAAAGTCTGAAATTCAGAAATTAATTAAAGTTCAAATTCCAACTCTGTCGTTTGGGCAGTCCTGCACAAGTTGATCAGTTCTCCTGGTAGGCACTCAGTACTGTTTGATTCAGCTGAATCTGAGATGTTTTCTATATTATAAAGAAGGA
Organism: Sciurus carolinensis; assembly: GCF_902686445.1. Taxonomy (NCBI): domain Eukaryota; kingdom Metazoa; phylum Chordata; class Mammalia; order Rodentia; family Sciuridae; genus Sciurus; species Sciurus carolinensis. The sequence continues at coordinate 101,571,402 of NC_062218.1, read as the reverse complement.
ATAGGTATCCACCAAGTATTATTGCCCTAAGTGTCATTAGAAACATCGTCATAAATTTCTTACATTTTTTCTTTAAAAATTAGGTATCATCTGACTACCTTTCAATTATTTATTCTACATAACATTTCCGAAATCTTCCATTTAAGAACAGGTGAAATCTGGGCACAGTGGCATAAACTTGTAAACAAATTTGGGAGGCTGAGGCAGGAGAACTGCAAGATCCAGGACAGCCTCAGCCTCAGCCTTAGCAATTTAACAAGATGCTATTACAAAAAAAAAAGGGGGGGGGTAATAACTAGAGTTCTTAGCTTACAGAGTGAGGCCCCATGAAGGACTCTGGAAAAGCTGTGTTTAAATATAGCTGGTCACCTGATTTCAGCCTAGACTCTGGCAAGGCAGTGCACTGAATCTAGCATACCAACATCCCGGTACTGAGATCTGTGGTTTTCCTTACTTCATGGTAACCATCCTGAGTTATCAGATGGAACCTCCAGAAAACAAAACGTGAAGATCCAAAATACTTGGGAAAAATAGCATAATGTAGACACCAAATAAAACAGTCTCTGGTCTTAAATGCAGCTCTCTTCCTGTGTCTTTTTGACTGTATTTTGAAATCTTTTGGTTTCATTTAATGCTGTGTAAAATATTCTCAGGTCACTCTGAAGTACTGAACTTTCTCATATTCTAAACTGACTTCTCTATATTTTTATATCTTCTCAGTTTAGAATATGGGATAGTTAAACAAACATTGAGTAGTGGACATCCTGAAGAGGCAGTGAAGGCAGTAGTATAATTCTTTATGTATTTATAAAGGGGCAAAATAAGATGGTTGTAGAAGTTGAAGGTCAGGATAGAATGACTGAACTTGAGGAACTAGCTTAACATTTTTCTGTATTTTACCACAGGCACTATATTTTTAATTTCATAATACACATGTAAAAAAGTGCACATGACTTTTATGTATGTACCCAACTTAAAGAACAAATCATTGTTATTACCTTTGATGTGTTGCACACGCATTCCCAGGCACATCCCTCCCTCTCCCTTCTTCTCTGCAGTACTAAATTTAATGGTCTTTTTTTTTTTTTTGCATTCTTTTATTTTGTTTTATAATTTTAATACCTAACACTTTTCTTTTGAAATGGAACTTGGCTGTTTTCCTAGGCTGGCTTCCAACTCCTGGGCTCAGGAGACTGTCCTGCCTCAGCCTCCTAAGTAGCTGGAACCATAGTATATATATTCCTAAGTAATAAATGAGTTTTAGATATTTTTATTTTTAACTCCATGTAATGGAATCATGTTAAGGTTGCTCTTTTGTAATCTGTTTTATTTCATTTTTGGTTTTGGCTTTACATTTGTAAGATGTATCCATGTAAACTGAAGCTTATTTATACAGATAAATGGTATGATTTTTAATGAATATAGAACACACATCTGTCTGTTCTCCTATCAGTGGATACTTGGATTGTTGCCAGTTTTTTTTAGCTGTTTTGAACAATGCTGCTGTGAAAATGTCCTCTGATGCATATCTGTTGTTTTTTTTTTTTTTAACCCCAAGGGAATTTTACTTAGAAATGGAATAAGTAGGTCACAAGATAAGCACATCAACAACTTAAGAATAATACCAAATTGTTTTCAAGCAAGTAATGTTATAAGTATTATTTTTGCTCCAGAATCTCATTTGCGCTAGTATTATGGGTATAAAATATTTACATTTAGTTTTTCATGGTACTATATAGTTTTTAAAAGATGTTTATAAATCAAGGCAGGTTTCTTTGTTTTTTGTTTTTCTATTGCTTGCCCACACACTTTTTTATTGAAGAAATGGAGATTCAGAATTGGAGTCAACATTGGTTGCAAAGTGCCCAAAAGGAAAATACATTTTAAAAAACTATTCTGGAACTACTCTGCCCCACTGATTAAAACTAGTGTGTTAAGTTTATGCACATGTGGTTTAGAAGAGCAGTAATTATTCTTTTTTATTATTAGAGTTTTAATTAGAGAATTATAGTTATACATGAGAGCTGGGTTCATCCTGACAAAATCATGTATGCATGGAACCTGATCCACTCCATTTCAGTCTGTTTCCTACCCCTCTCCCCCCATCCCCACTCCATAACCATTGTTCATCCTCCCTTGTTTATCCATTTATCCATCTTTGGTGCTTTCCACACACACATAAAGGTGAAATTCCCTGTGGTATATATATGCACATATTGTGAAGTTATTAAATTTGTTCCACATTTCCTTTCCGGTCCTCCCTCCCTCCCTCTCCATCTCCTCCTTCAACGCCACTGATCTTCCCTTTATTTTTATATCTGATCCCCTCATTATTTTCCTGATTTTACAACAGTATTTATTCTTGTTGAACAGAATGGTGTAATAAGCAGTTTTTAAAAATAATTATAGAAGAGACACTTGTGACTCAGTTTCGCTCTCCTCAATATTGATATGCTGAAAGTCACAACAAAGTTTAAGGACTCATGTTAGATAAGCATGATGGTGACCCACTGCTATAAATCATAGGAAACCCTGCAGGAATTTAAAAATTTACTAATGTTAAATGAAGGTTAAAGAACAGAGGTCGGGGGAAAAAAGAGGATCAGTGCAGCAGTTTGGGTGTAGGCAAATAACTATTTGGGAAAGAAAGAAAAATCTGGTTTAATATTTTACTTGAAGAACAGTGACATAGAGAATGGTCAGTTATAGTCACACACAACTCTTACCATCTATAGAATGCTTACATTTGCCATTCCTTTTAATAACTGAAAAAAGGCATCATTTACCATTTTGTTGTTATAGATAGAGACAAAAGTTAAGGTAGGTGAAATAAGTTGACCATAGACACTCATCTGTTAAGCAACACAGAAGAGGGTATAACCTCAGGGTTCTTGCCAAGCCCAGGGTCCTTCTGTGTTATACTTTGCTGTCTCCTGAACATCACAGCTGCAGTTTTTGCCATGGGTCATGTCTGTCCACACATGTTGATCTCTGCCTTCCTAGTAAGGACTTAAAAGCCAGATTTCTGCCCAGGAACTTTATAGTTTACTAGAGCAAGAAAAAAGACTGGTTTGAACCACAAAGAGACTGAAGTGGTTTCTAATGAAGTGCTAGACTATGTATTAAAATTTTGCTTTAGGGCTGGGGATGTATGTAGCTCAGTGGTAGAACACTTGCCTAGCATGCTCAAGGCCCTGGGTTCTATCCCCACTACCGCAAAAATAAAAATAAATAAATAAACTTCTTTAGTTGTAAACCAAAAGTAAGAACACTTTTCAGAATGGAATAAAAAAGCAGGAATTGAAATTAAAGTTTTCAAAGTTGTGAGTTTTCTTTAAGAAAAACACTGAACCTTACATTCCAGTAACTAGGATTTCATCTGATAACTTGGTTGCTACTACCTAATATAATAGAGGATGAACATACAATGAAAAAATTCAGACATTTTACTTTTAAAGATCACTACCTAACCTATTGTTAAAATTTTCCCTTTTTTGGATCTTTGGCTAATTAAGGACTTAACATACTCTGCCACCATGATGTTCTGCCTCACCTTGAGTCCCAAGGAATGGAGTTGGCTGTCTTTGGATTAAGACCACTGAAACCATGAGCCCCCAAATAAACCTTTCCTCTTCTCATTGTTCTTGTCAGATCTTTTGGTCACAGCAATGAAAAAGCCAACTAAAACAGAATCTTTTTTAATTTTTTGAGATAGAATCTGGCTAAGTTGCCTCAAGTGCTTCTCCTGCCTCAGCCTTCTCAGTAGATAGAACTACAAGTATGCACCACTGCATCCAGCTAGATCTTTTGTTTGTTTCAACAGTGCTGAGGCAAGTACTTTTTAATCTGAGATATACCTCCCAGTCCTCAAGTACTGTAATATTCCAGATTAATGTGCCAGATTCCAAATTAATCTGCTCTTCCATGATTATTTAATTTGGTTCATTTAAAAAAACAACAAAAATCTCCAATGAAATGCATTTTTTATTAGGAAAGTAATTGTTTATTTTAACACCTTTCACAAATTGTATTATTGTTTGGTCCTCATAATCTGTTGAAGTATTTGGAGCAAATATAAAATTACCCCTATTTTGGGTAAAGAAACAGGTTCAGAGAGATTAAGTGCATCAGAGCCAGGATTTGAAAGTAGGTCATCACTTTAATTCTATGCCTTTCCTACTATACTTTTGTATTTTCTGCTTCATAGAATGATATAAATGTTTATTTCTCATATATTTCTGAATTAAAAACTGCTGATTGGTCAGATGACCAGTTCCAGAGAAAACATTAGAAAAGATGCACAAATACCACTGTACTCATGACTTTCTTACAGTTGTACACATTACTCTGTAGAGCCCCTGCAGCAGGCTGCACACATGACCATATGTCACCAAGCTAGTCTGGAGGTACTAGGTCTCAAACCTCAAAAGCCAAATCTTGTCTCCTCAGTGCCTAGAAGTGAAATATACAATAGGAAAGCAGTGTCTACAAAAGAAACATTTTTATAATGAACTTTAAAAACATTGTGATGACAAATTCCCCAGAAATTCCCATGTTATCAAACAGCTATTAGAAAAAGAAGTTTATTTGAATTGCAGGATCTTGAAGACATCTTAAAATAGGTAACTGTTGAGGTACACGTGACCAACCTGAGACTGATCCTTGAATTCTTCACCTTCTGATTTGATATTGTCAAAATGAATAAGGAATTAGCACTATAATAACTTTGGAGTTGAAGTACTGTTATTTCAATCATAAGAAATTACATTAATATCCTATTGAAGAATTTTTTTTTTTTTTTAACCGAGGAGCACTTTACCATTGAGCTACAGCTCCAGTCCTTTTTATTTTTTTCAGGACATGGTTTTGCTAAGCTGTCAAGTCTGGCCTCAAACTTGCAGTCCTTTTGCCTCAGCCTTCCAAGCAGCTGGAATTACAGGTGTGTGTCAACACGCCTGGCTGAACTGGATAATTCTTTGTTGTGGAGGTTGTTCTGTGAGTTGTGGGATACTTAGCAACATCTCTGACATTCAGGAATCTTTCTGGATTTGCCTATACTGGACATTTCATATCAGTGGAAATCATACATATATGTGACCCTTGGGTTGGACTTCTTTAGTGAGTTTTCAGGGTTCATCATGTGGAAATATGTAATAGTGCTTCATTTCATTTTATCATTGAATAATCCATTCTGTAGATACATCATGTTGTATTTATTCAGCTGATGGACATTTTTAGGTTTTTGCCTTTTATTTTACTATTATGAATAATGCTGTTATGAACATTCATGTACAGTTTTTTTGTGTAGACATATTTTATTTTTCTTGCATAGGTATCCAGGAGTAGAATTACTGGGTCATGTGGTAACTGTATAACCTCCTGAGAAAGTGTCTGTTTTCCACAATGACTGTACTGTTTTTAAGTCCCACTAGCAACTGTATTAGTTTCAATTTCTTCATCCTTGCCTACACTTGATATTGTCCTTTTTATTGCTATCCTTTTTTGGGGGTGGGTACAAGAAATTGAACCCAGGGGTGCTTAACCCTTGAGCAACATCCCCATCCCTTTTTATTTTTACTTTTGAGACAGGGTCTCACTAAGTTGCTGAGGCTGACCTGGAACTTACAATCCTCCTGTCTTCTAAGCCACTGGGATTGTAAGTGTGAGCGACTGCACCTGGCTTTATTATTGTTATTCTACTGATTATTTCATTGTGCTTTCAATTTGTATTTCCCAAATGACTAATGTTGTACATCTTATGATCTGCTTCTTGGCCATTGGTATATGTTCTTTAGAGACATATCTATTCAGATACCCTATCTATTGCCCATTTTTAATCAGGTTCTTTTTCTTGTTACTTGTAATGTGTATAAATATTTACAGTATTTATTTTTTCATTCTGCATTTTTCTTACCAGATAGGATTTGCATACAATTTCTCCCATTTAGAAGGTTGCCTTAACTTTCTTGATGATCTCATTGGATTCACAGGTTTCTATTTCTGAGAAGTCAAATTCATCTAATTCACCCATTTCTTTTTTTCTTTTGATTGCTTTTGCTTTTGGCATTTTGTCTTTTAAAAAGTTGCTTAATGGGCCAAGAACAGTGGCACACACCTGTAATCCCAGCTACTTGGGAGGCTGAGATAGGAGGATTCCAAGTTCAAGGCCAGACTTAGCAACTTAGCAAGACCCTGTCTCAAAATAAAAACAAAAGGACTGGGGACGTAACTCAGTGGTAAGAGTGACCCTGGGTTCAATTCTCTGTATGGCAGCAGGAGGTGGGGGACAGGGTGGGGAGTTGCCTAATTGAGGCTCAGAATGTAGCTCAGCAGTGGAATTCTTGCCAATTGTATATGAGGCCCTGGAATCGAACTCCATTATAGGGGGTGAGGAATATACCTGTTTTAGTCAACTTTTTTGCTTCTGTGACTAAAGAACAATTTTAGAGGAGGAAAAGTTTATCTGAGGGCTCATGATTTCAGAGGTTTCAATTCATAGACAGCAGACTCCATTCCTCAGGGCTCAAGGTGAGACTGAACGTCATGGCAGAAGAGTGTGGCAGAGGGAAGCATCTCACATGGTGATCAGGAAGCAGAGAGAGAGACTCCACTCTCCAGATACAAGTACACACCCCAAAGCCACACCCCACCTACCTCCAGCTACCACTCCGTTAATTAATTCACTGATTAGGTTAAAACTATAACTAAATCATTTCTCTCCAAACCTTCTTGCATTGTCTCACAGATGAAATGCTAAGGGTACCTCACATTCAAACTGTAATAGTACCTAATCAAAAGTTACATATAGTTTCACCTGTTTCCTTCTAAGAATTTTTTTTAATTTTAGTTACACTCAGGTCTTTGATCCATCTTGAGTTACTTTTTTTTTTTTAATGTGGTGAGTTAAGAATTTGACTTTATTCTTCTTCATGAAGATACTCATTTACCACCACCATTCATTGAAAAGATAATTCTTTCCCCACTGAATGGTTAAAATTGATTGATCTTACATGTGTGAGTTTATTTGTAGACTCCTAATTTTATTCCATTGGTCAGTATGTCTGATCTTTATGCCCATTACTGCACTGTTTTGATTACTGTCTTTGTACTGAGTTTTCAAATTGCAAAGTGTGAGTTCCTCAACTTTGTTCTTTTTCAAAATTGTTTTGCCTATTTTGTATTCCTTGGAAATCTGTATGAATTTTTGGACCAATTTGTCCTTTTTTGAAAAAAAGGCACTTGGAATTTTAGGATTGCAGTGAACCTGTAGATCAATTTGGGGAACATTGTCTTTCAATCATTTCTCTGGATAGTTTAATTTCTTTTAATGTAGTTTTGTAATTTCAGTATGTAAGTCTTGCATTTCTTTGGTTAAAATTTATTCCCAAGTATTTTGTTCTTTTTGATGCTATTCTAAATTTAATTTTCTTCTTAATTTTCAGATTGTTTATTGCCACTGTATAGTAATGCAACCAATTTGTGTGTGTCAATTTTGTATCCTTCAACCTTGCTAACAATTTTTTTTTTGGATTTTTTTCTTTTTTGTATTTTCTTTAGGGTTTCTATATGAGATCATGTCATCTATAAATAGAGATAGTCTTACTGCTTTTGAATCTGGACACTTTTTATTTTTGTTTCTTGTCTAATTACCCTAGATCTTGGGGAAATGCTTTCAATATAAATATATTGTTAGCTTCAGGGTTTTCAGAGATGCCCTTTATCAAATGGTATAAATTTCCTTGTTCCTAGATGTTGTCTTTTGAATCATTAAAGGGTTTAGCTTTTGTTAAACACTTTTTCTGTATCCACTGGGATAATCATGTGAGTTTTGTTTTTTATTCTGTTAATATGGTTTATTACATTAACTGATTTTCATGTGTTGAACCAATCCTGTGTCTCTGGGTTTAATCCCATTTGGTCCTGTTGTTTATAATTCTTTGTATATGCATCTAGCTTCAGTTTGCTAGTATTTTGTTGAGAGTATTCATGGGGATATTAGTCTGTAATTTTAACTGTTGGTATCTTTGTCTAGCTTTGAGATCAGGGTAACACTGGTCTCATAGACTGAGTTAAGAAGGGTTTCTTCTTATTTTTGGAAGAGTTTGAGGATGGTTGATAATTTTTAAACATTTGGTAGAATTTATTAATAAAGCCATCTGATTTTAATTTTTTGAAAATTTTATTCTTTTTAGTTATACATGACAGTAGAATTTATTTTGTCATATCATACATACATGGAGTATAACTTCCCATTCTTGTGGTTATACATGATGTGGAGTTACACTGGTTGTGTACTCATATATGAACGTAGGAAAGTTATGTCCTATTCATTCTACTGTTTTTCCCATTTCCATCCTCCCCTTTACCCTCCCCATACCCCAGTCCAATCCGGTGAACCTATATTCCCCATCAACCCCCATTGTGAGTCATCATGCACATGTAAGAACACTGGGCCTTTGGTTTTGGGGATTGGCTTATTTCACTTAGCATGATAGTCTTTAGCTCCATTTTACCAGCAAATGCCATAATTTTATTCTTCTTTATGGCTGAGTAATTTTTTGAAAATTTGACTTGTTTTATTTCCTAATATATGTGTATCTTAGAGAATATTTCTTGTGCACTTTGTAAAAACATGTATTCTGCTTTTGTTAGATAGAGTGATGTCTTTTATGTTTTATAGTGGTGTTCAGGTTTTTTATTTCCTTGCCAATTTTCAATCTAGTTGTTCTACCTATTATTGAAAGTGGGGTATTAAAGTATTTAATACTGTTGAATTGGTTATTCTATCACTTTTTGTTTCATACATTCTGATACTCTGTTGTTAGGTCCAAATAAGTTTATAATGGTTATATCTTCTTGAGAAATGGATCCTTTTATTGTTATACAGTGCCCTTTGTCTCTAAGAACAATTTTTATCTTGAAGTCTACTATGTATGCTATCAGCGTAACCACTCGAGCTCTCTTTTGTGTACTGTTTGCATAGAATCCGTCCTTTCACTTTTCATCTGTTTGTGTCTTTGAATCTAAGGGAAGTTTCTGGTGTGTGAGTGTGTGGGTGTGGTTGTGTATGTCTGCCATTCTCTGCCTTAAGTTCGATCCGTTGACATTTAATTACTGATGAGGAAAACTTCTGACAGTTTTTGTTTTATGGCCTCTTTCAATTACTACCTTCTTTTATATTACATATATTTTTTATAGTGTAACAATTTGATTTGCCATTTCTGTAATTATCATTACTTAATGGTTGCAGTGAAGATTGCATTAATATCTTAATTTATAACAATCTAGTTTAAATTAATACCACCTTAATTTCAGTAGTGTACAGAAACTTTACCTCTATATGTCGCTGCTCCTTTCCCTTTATGCTATTATTGTCACAGATTCCTTTTCTACATTAGGTGCCTATCAATATGACTTATACTTATTGCTTAAGTAGTTGTCTTTTGCACCAGATAGAAAAAAATAAGTTAGAGACAAAAGATGCATTTAGACTGTCTTGTATGTTTACTTACATTGTCCTCTTTCCTGGTAGTCTTCCTCTTTATATGAAGTATAGTTATTTTCTGATCTTGTCATTTCAGTCTGAAGGACTCCTTTTGACATCTGTTTGAGGGCAGGTTTGCTGTGGATAAACTCTTAGAGTTTTTATCTGGGAATATGTTAATTTCTGCTTCATTTTTAAAGGGTAGTGCTCTTAGATATAGAATTCTTTGACAAATTAGTTCTTTTAGCACTTTATGTCATCCCACTGTCTGATGAGGAATCAGTTGTTTTGAGCTTCACTTACTTGGGATGAATTACATTCCTCACTGCTTTCAAGATTATCTTTAGATTGTGATTGTCTGATGTGTTTAAGTACGAATCTTTTTGAATCTATCATACTTGAAATTTCTTGGGGTTCTTTCACTTTTTTTTTTAATCAAATTTGTCTTTGTCAAGTTTTTTTTTCCCTTATTCACATATTCTTTCTGCACTTTTTTCCTTATATCATTATGATTATGTATGTTGGTTGTGTTTGGGATGCTGAGACTCTAAGCCTTTCTCCTTCCCTTTTTTTTTATCCTCCCCCCATTTTTTCTTCTTTCAGTTCCTCAGACTGGATAATTTCAGTTGACCCATTCTTTTCAGCATGAATCAAAAACATTTTTTTTAATTAGTAGAAATGGTTTGACCTATTCTAAAGTTAATAGATTCTTTAGCTATTGAGCCCCTCTAATGAATTTTTCATTTTTTGTACTTTCCCACTGTAGAGTTTCTATTTGTTCAGTTTTATTTCTGTATTAATATTGTCATCTTAAAGAGACTGATTTTGTACTTTCCTTTATTTCTTTAGACATAAAATCCTTCATGTCACAGCACATATTTAAAATGGCCAATTTTTAAGTCATTTTCTAGAAAGTACAGTTTCTGAGATACAGTTTCTATTGATTTTTTTATTTCCTATGTATGGGATGTACTTTTTTATTTCTTTGCATACTTTGTACGTTTTTTGTTGAAAACTGGATATTTGTGTACAGAGTAAACATCCCTAATCCAAAAATCTGAAATACAAAATCTGAAACTTTTTGAATACTGACGTGACAGTTTCAAATTTTAGATTTCAGATTTTTGGATTAAGGATACTCAACCAGTAAATTCTATGCAAATATTCCAAATTTAAAAAAATTCCTCTGAGCTCTGAAATATATGGTCCCAATCAATAAGGGATACTTAACCTGCACCACAATGTGGCAACTCTGGAAATGATTGTTTTTACCCTCCCCAGTATTTGTTGATGACTATGGTAAACACTGTTTAATAACTTTTCTCAGCTAATTCTGCAAATTTGTTCTTTTTACATTGTGAATACTCAATAGTCTTTATTCTGTTAGCTTAGTGGTCAGTTTATGATTGAACAGAGATTTCATTAAATGCCTAGAAACAAAATATCTTCTAGTCTTTGCTCAGGGACTCTGCACCTATATTAGGGAAGCCCTTCAGCTCAGCCTGGGAATTTATAACCTTGCCTTAGGCCTTTACTTTCAGCTTCTGTAGAGCCTCAAGGTCAATGTGAAGTGCGAGGTTAGGGGCCTACTCAGGTCTTTCGGGAGCATATGCATAGCCCCACTCATGTTTGTGGTCCTACGGATTTCCAGGAATATGTCAGACCTGGTCAAAGCCCTTATGGGACTCCTCCAGCTTTTCCTACCTAGATTTTGACAAGTCTGGTTTTTTCCAACTGCAAACTGTTAACTCAATCAACAACAAACTAAGACATTAGCATAGTTGTTTTTAACACCTCTCCCCTCCATATATGTAGTACCAAGCCAGACCTGAATTAAGGGAAAAAAAAGAAAGAAAATTCTCTTGAGGTGGTTTTACATGCAGCCATCAGATTGGTCAGAACAAGTAATTACAATGCTTGGTGAATGTGGCCTCCCATACCAAGCATATAGACTGTTACTTTCACAGCTACTAATGAGCTGGGGACCAGGGGATGGGCCTAGGTAAATTAAAACTTCACAAAGAGATATTACTTTCCTATTCTAACCTAGGAATAGCTGGGTTGTTGTTTTGTTTTTGAATAATTGTTTCCTGGGCTGCTGAAAGCCTTTTGCTAATTTCAGAGTTCTGAAAAAGTTTGTAGTCTGACAGTTTAGCCTTTTGTCTTTGCTTTGATGGAAGTGGTAGATCTTAGAGTTCCTTATTCCAATTTTGCTGACATTGCTCTCTTATAATGGTTTTAAAAGCATTTTTTATAAAACCTAAATGTTTTCTCTTGCAAGTCTCTCAATTCTGAATAATTAAAAATACTATTCCTCTCTTTGGTTTGGAAAATTAATTTGTATTTGCCCAAGTCCAATATTAGATCTCTTTCAAGCTATTTTACTGTTTGTCTTAACTTTAAAATCTAATGACTCCTATACATTGTCTAACAAAAGTGGCCCTCAACTGTCATCAACTTTGGAACAAATGAACTTTTTGTACAGAAGTTGGGATTGTATGGAAATTATATGCTAATGCCCTCTCCATCAACCTTGTTCATGGGAAATCTGGAAATTTCTAATAGCAGCTGACAAACATTTCAAGCCAATGCAAAATGGTACTAAGTTAACAGTTTTAAATGTAATACCATCTTTTTCTCTGTAGTACTGTTTCAGCAATTGATTAGAGTGTTTTCCAGACTGCTCTGTAGAACAATCGAGAACTATACAGATGGCTTGGAGAATCTGGGGGGTGCAATACAGAGATATCTACCCAGCTTTTATTATGGAATTTGTTTCCAGAGACACTTTCTTTGAAGAAAGGAAGTTTTAAAATTATTTCAAATTCCATTTGTTGTAATTTTTGTTATTTTAGAGAAATTAATGGAAAACAGAATAATTAAGATACTGATACTAGTGATAAGAATGTCAAGTTTCTGGCCAGGTATGCACTTGTAGTTAAAGCTACTTGAGAGACTGAGGCAGATGAATTTCTTGAACCCAGAGTTTAAAGCCAGTCTAGGCAACAAAGCCAGACTCTGTCAAATGGAAGGAAGAATGTAAGGAAGACATATTGAGTTTCTATATGTAATAAAATTAGGACAGAGATAAAAATACTGAATACTCACAAAATAGTTGATCTTTAGCTTTACATGTCTGTTCTTTACTTACACTTAAGTGTACTGTTCTATAATAAAGGATGAAAGAAATTGGAAAAATATGTGAAGTATGGAAATACATCATTGAAGACTATGTCTAAAGAACAAAGCTTTAGGGCCCAGGATGTAGCTCAGTGGTACTTGCCTCACATGTGTGAGGCCGAGTTAAGCGCCAGTACTGCAAAAAGTATAAAAATTTTACAAAATTAGGAATTCTGCTGTATTTAACTCATTTGAAACAGAATGTATCCCCACCCCCCCCTCCTAATGTACTCTGTAACATGCAAGTCATTTCTTTTATCACAAATGTTTTTAAGAAGGCGTTGTGTATAGAAGTAGAGAGAAGTAGAGAATGCCTGGATTTATCACTGAATCAAAACTACACTAGACTTTCTAGGAAGTAATTTATAGAAAGATTCTAGCAATTAATCTTTGCTTTTCCCTTTATAATTCTTTTAAATTTTATAATTTTATTAAAATTTAACAATTTTTAGCTTATGATGTAATCCCAACAAAGTTTTTAATGTCCTGTATTGCTGCTGTCTCTTCTGTCTTAAACCATTTAGCAGTGTTTCCTACTTATACTGAGGAAAACTAGCTTATTCTCAAAATAAAAAAAAAAAAAAGCTATTGTCTTAGTTTGGAAAAATAGCTTTGAACTATTTTTGCTTGGATTATAAGGGTTCTTTTTTTGTGGTTACATATAAATTTTAAGAATGTTTTCCTATTCCTGAGAAGTATATCATTGGAATTTTGATAGGGATCACATTAACCTATATATTGCTTTCTTTCCTTCCATGAACATAGAATATACTTCCACTTACTTATGTCTTCAGTGTTGTTCATCAGCATTTTATAGTTTTCAGTGTATAAATCTTATACCTACTTAGTTAAATTTATTCTAGGAGTTTTTTTGATATGCAATTGTAAATGGGGTTGTTTTCTTGATTTCTTTTTCATCTGGTTTATTGTTTGTAGATAGCATTGCTACTGATTCTTGTATGTTGATTTTGTGTTCTCTAACTTCAGTAAGTTGCCATTTATTCTGATTTCATATATATGTCATTTTTTGAGGTTTTCCACATATAGGATCTTGTCATCTGAGAATGGGGATAATTTTATTCCTTTCTGATTTGGATACTTTTTATTCTTCTCCGATCATTCTTGTTAGTGTTTCCAGTACTATGTTGAACAGAAGTGGTAAAAACAGAAATTTGTATTTTGTACTGGATCTTAGGAGTTGTTCCCTGTTGATTATGATGTCAGCTGTGTACTTTTCATATGTTGAAGAATTTACTTTCTGTAACTAAACTGTTAAGAATTTTTATCAAGGAAGAATGCTTAACTTCATCTAATACTTTTCTGCATCTGTTGAGATTATCATATTTTTATCTTTCGTTCTGTTAATGTGATATATCCCATTGATTGATTTGCATATGTTAAGCCAGCCTTGCATTCCAGGGATAAATCCCACTTAGTCATGGTCAGTACTATTTGATGTGTTGTTGAATTTGGTTTGCTAATATTTTATTGAGAATTTTTCTATATTAATCTATCTGGCTTAGGTATCAAGATGATTCTGGCCTCATAAATTGTGTTCAGAAGTCTTTGTTCTATCTCTATTTTTTAGATTTTAAAATGTTTTGTTAATAACAGTTCTTTTGCTCTATCCCCACCCCCACCCCCAACTTTGGTGCTTGGTATTGAATACAGGGCAAGCACCCTTCCACTGAACTATATCACCAGCCTCACTAATTCTATGAATGTTTGGTAGAATTTAGCTGTGAAACCATGTGGACCTGCGATTTTCTTTGTTGGAAGTTTTTAATTACTTCTTCAGTGTCTTTGTTATTGGTCTGTTCAGGCTTTCTATTTCTTCCTCATTCAATCTGGGTAGGTTATATTTTTCTAGGAATTTATCCATTTCCTCGGTTATATAATTTGTTGACATAAAATCGTTCATAATAGTCCCTTATGATCCTTTTATTTCTGAGGCATCTGTTATAAAGTCTCCAACTTTCTTCATTTATGATTTTATATATGGAGATCCCCACCACCACTTTTTCCTTATTTTATCTAGATGTTTATCAATTTTGTTTCTTTTTTCAAAGAAACAGCTCTTGATTTTATGAATGTTTCCTATGGATTTTCTGTTTTCTATTTGACTTTATTTCTGTTCTGATCCTTATTATTTCTTTCCTTCTGCTAATTTTGTGTTTTGTTTGTGTGTGTGTGTGTGTGTGTGTATACGTGTGTGTGTGTGTGTGTTTTAGCTATTTGAGGTATAAAGTTGGCTATTTATTTCAGCTTTTTCTTCTTAGTATATTCTTCCTTTTTAATATAGGTATTTTTTACTATAATTTTCTCTTAGACCTGTTTTTGCCACATTCCATAAGCTTTAATATATTGTGTTTCCGTTGTTATCTATCTCAAGATATTTTTAAAGTTCTCTTTTGATCTCTTCTTTGACCCATTGGCTGTTGAAGAGCATATATTTAATTTCTGCATATTTGTAAATTTCCCAAGATTCCTCCTGTTACCAATTTGTATTTTATACCACTAGGTTGGAAAAAACTACTAGATATTATTTCACTTTTCTTGAATTCATTACAGCTTATGACCTAACATATCATCTATCCTGGAAGATATTTTATCCTGAATATTTTGTGTTTCTAAATAATTGAACCAATAATTCAATAAGGGAATGCAATGGAATGGAAATGCAGTGAATAAGCTTCAAATTTCATTCTCTTTTAGGTTGCCATCTTGAATTTTACTTGTTTTTTAAAGTTATTTCTGAAATAAAGCAGGCATTTTTCAAGATTTTTTTTGAGTGCACAAAGTTGTAGAGGGAAAAAAATTTAAACTGAATAATATACAATCCAATAAAAGTAGTTTTACTAAGTTAGCAAATACTGGTAGAAATTTATAACTCATGTAGTATGTTTTAAACTTTGATCAGATATTGTACTGTGACATTTTATCTTTCTTTTTTCTTAACTGAGGATTGAACCCAGGGGTGCTTTACCACTGAGCTATATCCCCAGTCCTTTTTATTTTTTGATGCAGGGTCTCACTAAGTTGCTGAGGTTGTCCTTGAACTGGTGATCCTACTGCCTCAGCCTTCCAAGTCACTGGGATTATAGACAGAAGTGAGGGAAGTGATATTGGCCAAATGTATTGTTGTATTGTGTGCATACATGAATATGTAACAACAAATCCCATCAGTATATACAACTATAATGCACCAATCAAAAATGTGGTTAAAAAAAGAAAAACATTTTAGATAATATTTACATATAAAAATGTGTTTTTTCTTCTATAACCTAGTAGCTTACTGGCTTTTAAATTTTTTGTTTCTCAAAAGGGTAAGCTGCAACCACAAATGCCACTTAAATCAAATTATATGCATTCATAATACTTTCCCCATAAGGTATATGGTCTTCAAATGTTTATTAGTGACATTCAGAAATGAATTTTATCTTCTTCAGTAGAAATGAAAACTTAATTTTTAAGAATCCAGTCTGAAAAATACATTTCAGTATTTCAGTACATTTCTCTCTTAGCAGTCCTAAATATATACCATATGGCTCTTATAAGCAGTTCATTAATAAAAACCAATATTTCAGAATTCACCAGTGGCAGAAGTGATTGAATACTTTGGGAAATAAGAGGAGAAAGCTTTTGTTGGAGATGGTCAAGGAAGACTCCAAAGCAATAGTGGGTAGAATCACCAAAAACCTAATGTGGGTATTAGATACAAATTTGTCAGATGAAGGAATGACTTGTCTTGACCTATTGAGGAACAATGAGAAAACCATATTGATTAGGAAACTAGTGAAAGATGTGTTATAGTTCACATTTTGATGGGACTTGTTAGAGTTTTGTTTTTAAAAAGGGAGAAAGACTTGATTGAGACTTGGAAGTGAGACTGCAAGCTGTTGACAGGGAAAGGTGAGGTTTTAAGGCAGTGGTTTTCCAACTGTGACTCCATGTAAAGTTTGATGGCAAGCCTGGTGTAACATATTTCCATTTCATTTTTACTGGTTTTATTAAAAGAGCATCATTGGGGCTGGGGTTGTGGCTCAGTGGCAGAGAACTTGCCTAGTATGTGTGAGGCACTGGCTCAATTCTCAGCACCACATATAAATTAATTAATTAATCAAAGGTTCATCAACTAAAAATATTTTTTTAAAAAAACAGCATCCTTGATCTTACTTCTTCCTATATAGATTAATATTTTAAATTTGAATGTTTAAAAGGTTTATCAGTAAAAATATCAACTTTTACCTATTTTATATACTGGAGATTCTACCTAAGATTTAATTTTTAAAAGAAATAATTTTCTTGATAAGATTTTTAAAACTCCCTCCCCACAACTCTGTAATTCTTAATTGTATTTAACTATTTGTTTGAGTTGTGAAGCTTTTTGAGGTGATGTTTTTGTTGAAAGTAGTAAGTTAAATATTACTTTGGCAATATTTAATTCTTAAATTGAGGTCTGTATTTTCAGGTATTCCATTTCATAGACTTTGGAGCTGTTTTAGAAAGAATGGATTAGAGTGGGTTAAAGCAAAAAGCAAAGGGAACATTTAGGAAACTCATGTTTAGAATTCTTTGCTAATATTTACACAATAGAATTCTTTCCATAAATATTTAATGGTACTAGATATTAGTTGCTTGTAATGGCTACAGTGTTCAAAAGATGCTATCATATTCATGACTCAGGGTCAAAATGACATTAATACTATCCATCTTTAGAATTAAATTCTTTCCTTTTGTGGGATACTTGCTTTTAATGTAGAAAATGTTCCTAAAGCTTTTCTTCCTTTCTTATGTCCTTTTCTGACTTGTTCACTACTGAGCTAATATGGGTCTCACTGAATATGACTGATTAAGGAAAAAAAAAATCTTAAGTGGGGAGTTCTCCACATAGTAAATATCAAATAATAATGCCTATTTGAAAATGTCAGCCATACATTTCAGAGAGTGAATAAAGAGATAGAACAAAACTTAACTATCTAAATTCCATCTCACTTATTGGGGTGGTAAATGGGAAGAGCTACTGGGGAGAGAGGAGTGAAGAGAAGAGATACATACTCAAATTCTAACCTGCCTCATAAATTTCTTTTGTGTTAGCACACAAAAACCTAGAGGTCAAGACATCTTACCTGGCTGTCTTCAGATGAAAGCCCTGTTCATTTAGTTGGAATGGGTATTTGTTCAAAAAGGTATCTGATTAAGTTTTTGTTGCAGGATTTCCGTTAGGTTTTTCAGAACTAATTTTCGTTCTGGAAGCCTCACAACTGAGTAAGGGAAAGCGAAGAGCAGGAGAAGATGAGAGGAGACCAGGAATGGTATAAACTTCTAATTGCTATACCACTTAAAATAAGAGATAATTAAATTATAATGAAATTATGAAAGTATGTATTTTTCAGTGAAGACAACTAAAATATTAGCACAGCATTTTCTTGGGTGTCAGAAATGCCATTTTGAAGGTACTCTGTGAAACTGAAAAAGGAAAGAAAATGTGGGAAGTGAAAGAAAGGAGAACAGGATTAAGGCATTACCCTATTTGTAGTTCCTGAGGTGTTCTTAAATTGTCTCTTGCCAGTTCAGTTAAAAACTAACATTTATAGAATTCTCTTAAAATTGTTTAGAATTATTATCATTTGTTAAATAAAACATGTATCTTTTTCTCTAATTTTAGCTTTTTCATGCTGCGATACTCCGTTTGTATAGAATAAAATTATTTAGTTAAACTAGCAATTTTTTATTGTTTAAAACTTAAAGTGAGGCCAGGCACTGTGGCATATGCCTGTAATCCCAGCGGCTCAGGAGGCTGAGGCAGGAGGATTGTGAGTTCAAAGCCAGCCTCAGCAACTTAGCGAGGCCCTAAGCAACTTAGTGAGACCCTATCTCTAAATAAAATACAAAATAGGTCTGGGGATGTGGCTCAATGGTTGAGTGCCCATGAGTTCGATTTTTTTAAAAAATTGAAAATGAAAGCCAAAACTATACCTAAAAAGTGGAACTATTCCTATAATTTCATTTCCCAACTAAATTTGAATTTTCTTTGTGCATAATCTCCTTTGAAGGTATTTACCAGTGTTGACAAACCAACTTACTTTCCTTTAGAAAATACACTAGCAGTGTATTATTAAAAGTATAAAACTTGCAAGCAGTTTTATGAGTAGTTGGTACTTTTTTAGGCCTTTGGATTTAGAACTGTCTGAGGAAGTGAATACCACTGCTGCCTCAGTTATTTTGAAATTTTGTTATAACGTATACGATTTTGAAGACCATGGCACCTTTTGGGTATTAACTACTGGGAATAAAGATAAAATCTTGTTTTATTGATTTACTTACTGATTGAAGTCTAATTGAAATGTTACACCACCGTGAAATCTTAGAAATAACCTGTGTATT
The DNA here is from genome assembly GCF_902686445.1 of Sciurus carolinensis. Lineage (NCBI taxonomy): Eukaryota > Metazoa > Chordata > Mammalia > Rodentia > Sciuridae > Sciurus > Sciurus carolinensis. Next base: position 101,552,351 of record NC_062218.1, on the reverse strand, counting down.
ATGACCTGTAATGAGTCCTAGTACTTGTACACATGTTCTTTCTGGTTTACGGTCTTAAAATTAATCTGAATATTATGATCATTAGCATTAAGCTTTTTCGGGAAAAGAGTCAATGTCTAGAAAATAGTATAGGATGATTTAGGTATTAATATAAAATTTGCATGTCATCTTTTTTGGAAGAAATAGAAATGAGAAAAAGCACAAAAGCAAAAGAAGTAGTGTAAATGAATGCAACACAGACTCTTTGGAGAGTACAAAGTCAATAGCATGACCAGAAGATAGAGATTTATTACACACAGCAAGCAAGGAGAGCACTGGAGTTACTGCAAAACAATGCTTTCCCTAAGGGAAGAGCATGGGATTTTATTAGGAAAGCCTATATGTATTTTTGTGGGATAGTATTTGTAGGGGTGGGTACATTTCTAAGCATGCTCAGTTTAAGGTCTTAGTTCAAAAAAGAGAAATGACAGATGTGTTTCTGAGCATGCTTAGATCAGGGCAATATATATCACATGTTTAAAAAGTGAAGATGTTGGACACAAACGCTTCTGGGCATGCTCAGCTCAGTATTACAATGAGCCAAGTTGACTCTAAGCATCTAAAAGAATGAGGCTCTATGACCTTGACTGATCCTTCCTGTGTTTCACCTAAAAGTTTTACTTGAAATGAGGGTACACTTGGAAGGTCCTTCGATGTAGTAGTTTGCTCCTGAAGAAACCAGCCTTGCTTAGCAGCTAACAGTAGCACAAGAAACATTATTACAGGACAAAAGGAATATAGGAACTGAATGCCAAAATTATTGGATAAAATTATTGGCTAAAAGTGGGGTAGGAAAGGAGAGCAAACTAGACCCAGACTATCTCTGAGAATCTAAAAAATTATTATTACCCACAATCTTACATGGTTAATGAAGTGATTTGCTTTGCCCTTTTGGACTTGGGAATTAAGAGAAAATGCTGCTAAACCAGAAAATGGCTGCATGAAATGATATTTAGAATACTGTAAAAGATATGTTTCCATAACCTACTGAAAAATTGGCTCAGGAAGCATATAAGGAAGAAACCAGAGAAGCCAAGTCCTCCGCAATAGTGCTTTTCGTCTGTCTTATAGTAACTAGTTTTGGATGTTTTTGTGGTTTTAGGAGCATCTTCCTTTCCCCACAGAAGCTGTTCAGGGTATCTCTCATAACTGTGGCTGGTCATCTTTTTGCTCTAGACATACAGCTTAAAAGTACTTCTGATTCCTAAGGACCTCTTGGGATAGGCTTCATTCAAAATGGTGATTTTATTTCATCAGTTGATACTAATGAAATAACCCAAGACATGTCACTCGTTTTAACATTCATTTTTCACCGAGTGGATATATCTTGAACTTTTCAATGTCAGCTGCTACCAGCAATGGCATGTAGCCTTGGGAAAATAATTTAGGGAATACAATAGAGGATAAGTTTATTCCAAGAGAAAAGGAGTTTTTATTACCTGATTGTCCCTGAGCTGAACTGCCCATGGGGTGCAAAGTAGTTCTCAGAGGGCCAAACACTGATTTCTAGGAGCTAACGAGGAATAACTTGTTTGAATCATTGTTATTTTCTTCTTTCTTTCTTTTTTCTTCCTTTTAGTACTGGAGATTGAACCCAGGGGTGCTTTACCACTGAGCTACATCCCCAGTCCTTCTTGAGGCAGGATCCTTAGTTGCTGAGACTGAACTTGAACTTGTGATCCTCCTGCCTCAGGCTCCCAAGTCACTAGGATTACAGGTGTACATCACTATGCCCAGATCTATTTCTGTGCTGATCATCAGGGTCCATTTTTTTCTGTTTTCTGTATTCTCTGGATATCCTGTTACTTACTCTTCTCAGTCTTTATGGTAAGTATTCTTTAAAGCCACTTAAATCAATTTCAGTTGAATTAAGTTCAAATCAATTTTAAGGTAGATATTGTGGCCTTTAAAAATTATATTTAAAATGTACTTAAAATAACTAGGGAATTCCATTCCATTGATAAATTTTATTTTAGAATTGTCTAAATTAGAGATGACTTAAAAATGCTAAGATTATAGATAGTGGACTAGGATATTTTGGAATATTCAAAATAATACCTGCAAAATTTTAATAAAGCTTATAAACCTTTTTCCTTTGTTGTATTTTGAAAAGACACTATGACTGTGTCTGTAGGCATTCTTTCTCTGTGGCATGATTGGTAGGCAGGGAGTAAACAACTTACTGTAAGTGGGCCCTGTGCCAACTGGCTTCAGGCAGCATCAAGCTTGTGACTTGCAGTCTGGGTTAGGAAAATGTCTTTTAACTTGATCATTTCCTCTTCTTTTTAAAATGTGAGAAAGGCACAACAGTACTAATTATTAAGTACCTTATAAGATCTTTTAGGGGCTTATGAGATATATTAGAAATCCCCTGGAAGTTATTAGTACTGATTCATTGGATCTGAATACCTCTAATATGATGAAAGCAGTTTTTAAGAATGTCTTAAAAATTAAAAGGAGTTTCTCAAATTGGCTTGCCCCTCACCTTGTTTGATGTACGGGGATCATATTCGGGAGTTTCTCTGAACTATTTTTGATATATTTATTGCCAAGCACTATTTGGGGGGTGGGAGGATATTGAGTAACATGGGGAAAAAAAAACTGGATATTTTTCTCTAGACAAATGATCTTAGGAAAGAGGGAAACAAATCTAACCTTTGTCTCCAGAGATATATTATATCTAGAGCATTTGTTTGAAGATGGTGAACCATTTAACTACCTAAGCCAGTGGAGTATCATCCTTACATAAACAGTGGAGACTACAGAATTCTGTACTATTTTAATATGGAAAAACTATTCAAAACATAGTGGTCTTCTTAAATATTATGTCATATGATTCTGCATCTCAGAAAATGCTGTGCTTAGAGCAGTTTTATGGACTCACATTACTAACTAAAGATTTCTAAAGGTTTCTAAAGATGCAGATTTTTATTTAAAGGAATAAGATCATATATAAAATTTCACCTATAAATTATACAAAGATTAGAATTTTATCCATATTAAAATTTATTTTAAAATTAACAAAAATTAAAATGTTTTAGTTAGCATTTTCACTGCTATGACTAAAAGACCTGAAAAGAACAGTTTTAGAGGAGGAAAAGTTTATTTGGAGGTTCATGATTTCAGAGGTTTCAGTCCATAGACAGCCAGCTCCATTCCCCGGGGCTCATCATGGTGGAAGAGTATGGTGGAAGGAAGCAGCTCACAGGATGATCAGGAACCAGAGAGACTTCACTTGCCAGATTCAAAATATAAACCCCAAAGCTACACCCCCAGTGACCCACCTCCTACCCACCTTCAGCTAACACTCAGTTAATCCCATCAGTGGAATTAATTCACTGATTGGGTTAAAGTTCTCATAACTCAATTATTTCACCTCTGAATGTTCTTGCATTGTCTCACACATGAACTTTTGGCACACACTCACATTCAAACCATAAGAAAAATATTGGTTTTTTAACAGTAAAATCTTATATACTTAAAACTGTCTCTGAAGAATAGTAGTTCTTTAACCTTTAAACACTTGTAGAGTTCCATTGCATGATACAAAAATTAAAACAGATTGGTGAGATTACTTTCTATAAAAAAGACATTTATTAAGTTGGTACATATTTCATTTATGGACATCTCTGAAATATCTGACTTCAGTGAATTCAAAGCTAATATAATTACTAGCTGGAAATGGAAGGACATTTGATTTTAGGTAGCCCTTCTTTAAAGTTGGAAAATAATTTTTTTTAGAGTACACAGTGTATTTTAGTGAACACCTGAATCAGTATTTGTAAGTTTTCTTGGGCCATAAACCCCTTTGAGAGTCTGATGAAAGTAACTGATCTTCTCTGTAAGAAAAAAAGTGCATGATACACAATTTAGAACTGGAATTAGCATTTGCCATGTCATACAGTAGTGCTTTAATTATTTAAAATTATATCAGTGGGCTAAAAATTAAGATGGGTGATGACATACATGATTCTAAGAAATTGGTCATTATCTCTAAAAAGTACCCATGGTAGTTTACTCAGTAAAAGCCTAAATCAAGACATTGATTCTAATTCAACTTAAACAATTACCAATGGTAGAGGCACCAAGTATTATATGTTCTGATGATTAAAAAGTGTACCCAAATTAGAACTTTAGGCTATTTACAAGACTTACCAAATCGGAATTTTTGGGATTCACATGATAATCTATGAGGGCTTTTTTATTTTTTTGGTATGGTATATCAGGGCCTCACATGCTAGGCAAGCATTCTACCACTGAGCTACATCCACAGCCCTTTTTATTTTGAGGCAGGGTCTGGTTAAATTGCCCAGGCTGGCCTCAAACTTGGAAGACTGAGATCTCAAGTAGCTAGAATTCTGTGTATGTGCTACTGCACCTGGCTATAAGAAGACTTTTCATAGATGTTACCTGTTCAGGATGTAAGATTTATAAAGTGCATAGTAGTCTTCTGATGATTGATCCTAGATTCACTTTACAACCATTTGCTATATAGTATAATGTAGTACCAGGGAAGGCAGAGTAAATTTAAGAAGGGCAGCATCTTTGCTGAGCATATTTTATCAGTATTGCACCATGTTAAGTGTATGTATTAGGACATGTGATTGTGCAGAATCTTAGCTACAAAAATTACAGGAATGAGAATGGTATGAGGGCTTAAGCTATGCCCCAAGTTACATATTAAATCTCTTTTTATCTTTTAGGTCATCTTTAATACATCTCTTAAGTTTTGTTTCAGACATTTCTTATCTGTTTAGATTAAAATTTGTCCAAGAATCTAAAATGACTTTTTAATCCATATTATTTCTTAATAAGTATGTGGTCTAACTAGAAAGGTAGGATACTTGCTAGTGTGTATTAGGAACCACTGAACAGATTGTTTGGGGGAGTATTAAGTCTTGACATCCTTTTTGTCTTTGTTCATTTGCTTGTCGTTTTACTTAACTAAGAATGTAAAATAAGTCAGCTGATAATAGAATAAAAATGTTTTGTTATGGATTAATATTTTAAAAATGCATTATTAAGGGTTTAAATGCCATTTTCTCTCCTCTTATAAGCCATATGTTCATGCCAAAACACAACAGGGAGTGTATTTTGTGACAACTTTGCTCTGTCAGATGTTTGTTCATTTTGGTTGAATAAATAGAGTCGTGGATCTATCTTTTTTTTTTTTTTTTTTTTTTTTTGTACCAGGGGATTGAACCCAGGGGGCACTTAACAACCAAGCCACACCCCCAGCCCTTTTTATTTTTTTAAATTTTGAGACAGCGTCTTTCTAAGTTGCTCAGGGCCTCGCTAAATTGCTGAGGCTGGCTTTGAACTTGGGATCCTCCTGCCTCATCCTCCTAAGCCGCTGGGATTACAGGTGTGCACCACCATGCCCAGCTACATTTTTAGTATTTTGATCTGTATCTTCCTAGACATTTTTATTTCTCTATACTCATAATTATCAAGTGTCTACAAAAGAATGGAATCATTCTACCTACAGGTTTTATGTATTTATTTGTATTTTAGTGTATATCCAATGCTGTTTTTTTGCAAGCGCTTTACCACTGAGCTATATCTCCTGCCCCTTTTTTGAGACAAGTTCTGACCAATTTGCCTAGGCAGACCTCATAAATTGTGATCCTCCTGATTTACAGGGATTACAGATGTACACTACCATGCTCAGCCTACATCATAATGGGTGTATATATTTCATCATATGGATATGTAATTTTCATTTTTCATGGTAATTATATCCTAAAATGTTTCAGTGACTACTAAATCAACAAGTACTGAACCACTGCGGGTACAGGAAATATGGAGCCTAATTGTAACATTTTATCAGTCCTACCAAGATGTAACTGTGCTTTGTGTGTGTTTCTATTTAAAGACACCTTATTTGATATCTGTCATTGGTCCATTAACACTGAATTTAAAGGCAGCAGCTCTATAAATCATACCTGATCAAAACTTCTCTAAGACATATACTTTCTCCTTAAGGTACTTCATAGCCTTCTTGTACTTGGGGACACTAGACAACATTTCAGCACCGTGTATGGAGGCCATGTTAAATAGCAAATCACCAACTAAGAGCACAACATTGCAAAAAATGTGGCACTAAATATACCATTAAAAGGACACTTGTTTACAGGATAAGAGCCCTGAAACAAGAAGGCAGTGTGCTGCTTTGTTTGACCTCATTTGGGAATGTGCATGTCAGTCGATTCAAACAGTCCCCCCGCCCGCCCCGTGCTTTTCTAGAACAGCACTGCAAGTATCGATTTGGGGCTTAACAAGTAAATTTAGCAAGTAGGCAAACTTAGAAATATGAAATCCACAAATAATTAAAATCAATTCTATCGTTTTGTTATGTCCTTTTCAAAAAGCAGTCATATAGCATCTTATAACTTGCCCTGATTTTTAGTTATTTGCTGAGTGTTCTATTTTACAGTTTGAGAATTTTTGTAGTTTTATTTGAAGTCACACTCAAATCTTATAATTGAGACCCTGAAATATGCTACCAGAAAGGCGAATCAATGGTACCAGGGAAAGCCATCAAAGTTGTGGGCTGGAATGATTAAGAACCCTTAGAGGCCCAGAGGTTTGAGATGGATGCTGTTATTCTAACATGCAGGGTAACTCTGTCACGCTACCTGTCTTTTGAGGGTTAAGAATTTAGACCAAAAAGATACCAATGAACAGAAATTCAGATAGCTTCATTAGGGGAAAAGATTGAAAGCTGACACAGGTGCTTAGAGGAGTGAGAATATATTCTAGAAAGGTTCCCTGTGCATTGACAGTAGAGCCGTATTTGCTAATTGAAGAAATTTTAATTTGTTTCTCTACAAGTCAAAGATATTGGGTCTTGAGAGGTTGTAGAAAAGCTATATTTTAGAAACACTTTCTAAAAATTTTTTATTTGTTCTTTTTAGTTTTACATGACAGTAGAATGTATTTTGACATACATCCATACATGGAGTGTCACTTCCCATTGTTGTGGTTGCACATGATGTGGAGTTATACTGGTTGTGTATTCATAGGTGAACATGAATGTTACGTCCAATTCATTCTACTCTCTTTTGCATTCCCTCTCCCTTCTCTTCCCCGCACTACCCTCTGTCCAATCCAGTGAACCCCCCTCATCCCACCACTGCCTATTGTGAGTCAGCATCTGCATATCAGAGAACATTTGGTCTTTGGATTTGGGGGATTGACTTATTTCACTTAGTATGATATCTCTGGTTCCATCCATTTACTGGCAAATGTCATAATTTCATTCTTCTTTATGACCAAGTAATATTCTGTTATGTATAGGTACCACATTATTTAATCCATTCATCTGTTGAAGGGCACCTAAGGTGGTTCCATAGCTTAGCTACTGTGAATTGAGCTGCTCTAATTAGTGATATAGCAACACATTTTTTATTGGTTCTTTTCAGTTATACATAACAGGATTCATTTTGACGTAATTATAAAATCATAGAATATAATTTGTTCTCATTCAGTCTCCAGTACTTCCCTTTTCCCTCCCCTCCTCCTTCCTCATTTCTTTCCCTCTCCAGATCTCTCTGCTACTTACTTAATTTTCTAAATTAATTTCTTATGGATGTACACGATGGTGAGATTCACTGTAGTATATTTACATATGTACGTAGGAAATTAGGTCACATTCATTCCACTGCCTTTCATTATCCCATTTTTCCTCCCTTCCCTTTTGTCTGCTCTACCAATCTTTCTTCTATTTTTCTGCCCCCCACACCTTATTTTGGATTGGCTTCATCATATCAGAGAAAACATTAGACCTTTAACTTTTTGAGACTGGCTTATTCAATAAAGTCATTCTTCTTTATGGCTGAGTAATACTCCATTGTGTACATATACCACATTTTCTTTATCTATTCATTTATCTATTCACCTAGGTTGGTTCCATAACTTAGCTATTGTGAATCAAGATGTATCACTGTAGTATGATATGAGCAACACATTTTTGATAGGGCTGTTGTCAGCCTTCATCAATGTCATTTCACACAGACATTTATCCCTTGCTGTTTAGAGTTTGGTGTAAATGTCTTCAATAGGAATCTGATTGCACATTCTCGATTAGGGGGATAAGATAGCCTTTTTTTAGGCTGAAATTCTTAGGAAGCAAAAGAGAACACCTAATAGCTCTTGGCTCTCCATATACAAGTTTATGTATAGGAAAATCCAAAAAGTTCCAGTCTACACACTTGAATAGATATTAGAAATGTCATGTATCTTAAATGGGATTTATAAATGAAAAAGAGTTTTTACTCTTCCCCAGTGTGATACGTTGTTAAAATAATTAATATAGGAGTTGGGGATCTCAAACTAATGGCACTGGCTTAGTTGTAAATTTGCAGGTACAATTTTCCCCCTCTTTATTCATTATTTTCTTAAAAAGGGAGAATAGGCAATACTGGTTCAAGTTCCAGTTCTTACAAATCTTAATATGTGCAACTCATAAAAAAAGTTACAGATTGTGTTTATTTTGTAACATGAGGAGATATTGAAATTTAGTCTCTATTTTTTAATTTGGCAAAACAATCCAAACAAACTATAATAAGAAAATTGTAAAAGATTTTGGTATATTTTTGAGCATGTGGATATTTGACATTTTAAGTACTGTTAACCTTTAAGCCTTCAGAAAAGAGAGGGAGGCAGGGAGAAAATTGTATGTTATAAAGAGTCACACCCTCTCTGAGGAGGGGTTTCCTTCATAGTGCTAATTATTGAAGCCTGTCCTGCAAATCATAAAACACTTCACTTTGCACATTTAAAGTCACACTCTTATTGCTGCTTTAGTAACATCAGAAATCAGTTTTGGGGCTGGGGATATAGCTCAGTTGGTAGAGTGCCTGCTTCGCATGCACAAGGCCCTGGTTTCAATCCCCAGCACCGCAAAAAAGAAAAAAAAAAAAGAAATAAATCAGTTTTTAGTAGCCTTGTTACATCCTTGTTACATTCACTGTTTCTGGCAAGTAATCTTGAATTTTAAAAGAATCCTATTTGATTTTCTGCTTATGAAGAAAATGTGTCACTACTTATCCTAAACTGAGGAAGTGCTTGCTATGTTTTGTTTTTGAATCAGCTAACATGTGATAAGGAATTTAAAAGTATAGCTGTGTTAAGTTCTTGAAGTTCCTAACCATTCCAGTTTTGTCGTTATACTCTATTGGCATCTTTTAAGAATATTCTATTTTAGCCACAGCTGTGGTCTTTCAAATTTGTTTCAGTGGTGGTCTTTTCCTTGCAATCCAGAGATTGTTCAAAATTGGGAAATTTTAATTTGCTAGGTTTATAACTTTTATAGTACCAGAAAAACATTAGTTTCTTCCATGTTAAGGTTCCCTATAGCTTTTGTTGAATGATTGTAATATTGATAGGTGAAAACATCATAAACTAAACTGAGGCTGAAGTACTGTTTTATTAAATAACTGGAATAGAAACTTATTTTCCTCTTCTGTCTCATTTCCTTTCTGGCGTATGCTCTGTATGGATTGAAGGTTTTGTCCTAGAAGAAGAGATGTCCCCAGGAATTCCCAGAGAAGGGGTAATGAGACTCAGGACAAGTGATGCCCTAAGACATGCAGGACAGCGGGGAAACAAAAGGCACATGTCAGCAGAGGCACAGAGTTATTTAGGAAAGCATGGAATACACATTAGGGGGACATGGGGTCCATCTCAGGACTGAAAGACCTGTTTAGGGGTTCTTGGCTCCTCTTTTAAAGACTTTGTGATCGGTGGGTAGGGGAAGGTAAGTAGAGATGGCATCAGTTTGGACATCGCAAGACAGCTTATGGTGATCTGGTTGTTCTCAGGATCCTTAAACAGATGATGTAAACAACAGGTAATGCTGGAAAATCCTATAAATTATAGGTTCCTTAAATTATTCTGTCTCTTTAAGTAATCTATTTATTGGTGGACTAATTAACAGTGTACAAGGTAGTTCTCATATGTGGGTGAATTTATGGTAGCTTAAAGATTTATAGATTTCCCCCAAATTTGGGAGTGACAGGGTATTGGGAGTGTTGGGTATTTTGGTCATAGCAACACAAAAAGTAACTAAAACAGCTACTATCACTAGTTCTTTTTAATGTAGTGTTGCTCATCCCCGGTTGTTTGCCCTCATGTATCTGAGTCAGAGCATCCTGAATGCTGGAACTAAAAGAATCCTAAGAAAACAGTTGGGTGCAGCATCCTGCCTGCTGCCCACTGCGAGCTATGTGACTTTATTTGTAAGTCAAAGAAGTCATCATCCAGGAAAGCTAAGTGAGTGCTAGTGGTGACCCAGTGAGTGGGTGTAGGAGGACATCTGGAATCCTGCTCCTTGTGCATTTCTGGGGTAGGGAGTGCTTTTCATTGAAATACTGTGCCATTCTAAACATGAAAATGCAGTATTAACATCGTGTTACTAAGATTCTATCTTGTTACCTTCCTTAGATGCTGTCTTATATTTGTACCTATGACTTCCCAGATCGTTTGGAACCTGCATTGGACAGTATTTTCTACTGTTTTTTAGTATATTATCAGTTCTCTTTTGTTGTCTTTATGTTTCCCAATGTACTCTTGGCACCAGGAGCCCTTTGGACCTGCTGTCTTCCCTTCCTCCACCCGCTTTCCCCACTTGCTCCTCTTTTCTTAGCACTGATGCCCTCTCTTCCAGGAAGACTTCCTGAACACCTCTGCCTAGAGGTCCTTCCATATTCTCTCCCAAGGCAGCAGAAATCACAATATATAGAACTATCCATTTCTTTGAATGTCTCCCACAATAAACTGTAGAAGCTTCATAAAAACAAAATTTATCTTAACTAGTTACAAGTCTGCCTTCCTAGTTATGATTACATTCCTAAATACAGAGCACATTGCCTGACTTCTGGTTAAGAACTCAAATCAGTTTTCCTTGCATTCTTGCTCAGGACTTTCTAATTTTTTTCATAAAATATCTGGGGATATCTCTTTCTGTTGGGTTCTGGTACCCTTTTCCCTTAATGACATGAAAATTTTTCATGACTTTGCCAGTGTCTCTTTTAAAGTTGATTTGTCACATATATCTCCATGGTAAATGTTACCAATGTATCATCAGTGAGAAAGAGAGAGAGAGAAGAGAAAAGAAAGAGAGAAGTGGGGGGGAAGGAGAGGGAGGGAGGGAGGGAGGGAGGAAGGAAGGAAGGAAGGAAGGAAACTCCTTAGCTAAAAGTCTGAGAATCTATTTCTTGTTCTCACAGAGCTACCACCTTGGTAGCCTTACCTGCCTTGACCTTCTAAACCTGTTTCCTTAGCTTTAAAATGGGGATATTAATAGAACCCATTCTCAGAGATGTTGCCTAATGGTAATGTGCCTACCAAATATCAAGTGAGATAATCAATTCACTATAGTATTATCAAAAAATTAACATATTAAATAAAGTATCCAAACAGAAAGAAATTGCTATTCTTGAAACAGAGCAGGTTTTCAAGTTTGTTTTTTTTTACCCCCTCCTGTGAAACTCTGTCTTCACACTTTTTTGTTATTCATACTACTTTTACTGTGGCTCTCCTGGATTTGTGTAGAAGGTCTGAGAGGTCAGTTTATCATTTTGAACGTGGCGTCAGTAGAATAGCTGATGACTTAACAATTGCGTCATCCTGGACAAACATCAAATGGATGTGAGCCAGGACATGATGTGATGAAAGATATTCATTTCTCCCCTCTTCTCTGTTTCTTTCTGTAAAACTCTATTGGTGTCAAACTCATAGCACTAACATTTCAGTTCAATTCATAATAAAAATTGAGAGCATTTGCATATGTTATCTGCTGCAAATGAAATAATTCTGTATTCTGCCACAATTCATTTGAAATAAGACTTTTCTTTCCCAGGGATTCTACTTTAATAACTAAAAAATAATACTTCTCTAAGAATATTTAAGAACAGGTTTATATGAAATATTCAGTGTTATTTCAATTTCAACTTTCTGGATGCAAAAAAAAAAAAAAAAAACTGGACACTTAGAAGACTTGTGTTTGAAAGGGATACTGCACTTGGATTAGTTGTGAGCCATGTATTCAAATGTCCCCGAAAAGAGCAGTTTGGTGAATATATTTTTGTCATTTTTTAAATTGGCATTCCAGTTGCTAAGTGATGAATTTTGTTTTATACTCTTCTTCTCCAAATCACTGTTGTTTTAATGACTATATAAGTAGAACATCTCCTTTTGCTATAAGCCATTTATCATCAATTTAAAAAAGCACTTAGCTGGGCGTGATGATACATATCCTTATTCCCAGCTACTAGGGAGGCTGAGGCAGGAAGACTGCAAATTTCAGGCCAGCTTGGACAAGTTGGCAAGACCCTGTCTCAAAATTATATTTAAAAAGGGCTGGCAATGTAGCTCTGTAATAGAATTCTTACCTGGCATATGCCAGGACCTGAGTTCAAACCCTGGTACCCTCTCTCCAGACACACACACAAACTACTCAAATGAGGACCTCATTAAAAAAAAACACCTCAGATTCTGCTTTAACAGATTCAGTCAAGTCTTTGGCAAAAGGAAATTTCCTTTAGTTTTTCTTTAACATTCCATTATCCTATTATTCATTCTTCTTTTGGGGTTGTGACTTGAATGTGTTAATATTTCACCCTTTTGACTAAATCAAGTTCTATAAGATATGCGTCATTTTGAAACTACAGCAGTTAACCAAACATCTGAAAGAAGAGTTTTGTGTTATGTCCACAGATTGAAAAACTGATTCACATGTATTGGCTGAACTGCCTTTTATTTATACTTAATTCATACTACTCAAAAATATTTAGCAAATGAATGCATTCTTTAAAATTAGTATCATCTTTCAGTAGATAAAAACCCTCCCCCCAACAGAAGGTAGGGCCAAGGTTTAAGCTCTTTGCATTTTCATATATAGTTTATAAGCAATTCTTTAACTTCTGTACACACACAAAAAGCCTACTGGTATTATGATTGATATTTCCTTGAATTTATAGGTTGATCTGGAGATAAGAAACAACTATATTGAGCTTTCCAATCTAGAACATTTTATATCCCTCCATTTAGTTACATCTTTCGTTTCTTTCAGCAGTTTTCTAGCTTTTGTTTAGAGCTCTTGCACATCTTTTTTTTTTTTACCTAATTTAATGTGCATGTGTTTTCCAACAATTATAAATGTTCACATATTTAAAATTTAATTTTCTAATAGTTTGTTGCAATATACAGTAACAGTTGAATTATATATCTGTATCCTTATAGTATAAAAAGAAAAATAACCTCTAGTTTGAAACAGAGATCAAAATAGAAGAATCCATTTTGGAAGAAATAGAAAGTATGTAGAGAGAAGGAAACTTCTTACAAACCTATCATTTATGTTCTCAGAGATTCAAAAAATACCACTTTTATCTAATAAGAACAAAGTTTGAGTTTTTTTCTCAAAAAAAAAAATAAAAAGACATTCAGAGAATAAAAACTGAACTCTTGGAAAGTAAAGGGAACTATTATAAACAAAAAGCTCAAAAAGATTGAGAGAGAAAGGTAAGAGACAATGTCCCAGAAATAAGAACAAAAAGAAAAACATGGAAAATGGAAAAGGAGGGGAAAAAAAAAAAAAGGAATGAGGAAAAATCTGGGAGTGCAAGAAGGAGAAAATGCAGACAACAAATGGAAATACATCATCAGAATTGGAATAAGGAATATAATGTAGGAATTTATCTGCTTTTCCTGTTTGAATTTTTTATAATTTTGCTATGAAACAATGCATACATACATAAGAATAAACAAAACACATGTATGTTCAATTAATGAATAATTTTAAAGCTAGTTCTTATATAACTACCACCCAGGGCAAGAAAGAACACGGCCAGCACCTTGTAGGCCTCTAGTGTGATTTCACAAGATTACAATCATATTTTACCTCCTCTTCCCCAGAAATAACCAGTATACTAACAAATGATAATTCTTTTCTTGCTGTTCTTACTACCTATCTAATATATCCTTAATCAAAATAGCTTAGTTTATATGTTTTTCATATGAATATAATATTTGTATGAACTTACATGCATAGGATGTATGCTATTCATCCATGTTATATGTAGCTGTTCATTTCTTTATAGAATTATATCCTCAGATAAGATACATGGATTCTTATCTATTTCATTATTAACGATCATTTGACTAGCTTCCAATTTGGTTTACTGTGAAAATGCTCCTACCAACTTTCTCATACCTTTAACTAAATATGCACATTATTTTCTTTGGAAGTATAATGGTTTAGTGGTGGAGCTGCTAAATCATAGAATACTCCTTGTCTTCGACTTTACTGGATGATGACAAACTCTCTTCCCAAGTAATTGTGCCCTTAAACTCAGATACTTTTTATTGTCAAATATTTGATTTTGGCCAATCTGGTGGGTGTCTAAAGGAATTTCATTGTTCATTTACTGCATTTCCCTGATGACTAATGAGACTGAATAATTTTTCATGTTTATTAGCTAATTGGAGTTCCTATTTTTTTTTTTTTTTTGCAAAGCCTTTGTATATGGGGTTTTTTCCATCTGTTTTTATAGTGGGTTTTATATCCTTTTAATTGAAACATAAATTTGCCTGAATGTATAAATATTTTCAAGCACAAGTAGCTGGGGTACTTTCTTTAAACTTAGCCTAATTCTTTATCGTTTGTTGGCTCACTGGTGCTTTTAAAAAGCAGATCTTTGAAACATACATTTTATGTAACATTTTAGATTTTAGCAAATGGGTTGTCACCCATAACCTGGTCTGCCATTTCTAAAAATAATTAAATAAACTGTACATGTTCTTAAACATACTTTCAGCCCATCTTCCTGATTCTGACCTTTACCCCCAATTTCAGAGCCTTTAGGAAATTCTGTATATTAACTTGAAATTCTGTAGACTATTTGCTTTTCCTCCTAGTGACCTAACAGACCCTAGAAACCCCACAGTCCTTGACCATCTGTTTTTCACCCTGTAAACCAGAGTTGGTATTTTCCTCTCATTTTCTTTAAAGTCATAAACCTCTAAGAATAAAAACAAATGCTATTACTGACTTTATAGGGTTCTGGAGAGAGCTGAAATAAATGCATGTATAAATTACAACATATTTAGCCAGAACAATATTTGGCTAGTCATTTTATTATCAGTTTTCACAAATATCAAACAGTAATATGGCTAAAAGAAGTACCAAGTATGCAGTACTGAGAGGTATACACATCACACATTATACCATCAGTTTGAAATATTTTTAAAATCTGATTTAAAATTAGGGTTTTCTAGATATGTCCTCAGTGAACTAAGTATTGAAATACTTAATAATAGAGGCTATTTTTTTTTTTTAAAACAAGAGAGACAAACGTCCCAAAAGAGAAATGGGCATTTTTTTACCAATTGACAGTTCACCAGATTTGTTTTCTGTTAGAAGCAAATGTGGCATTATGCACTTACTTTGCCAACTTGCCTGGAACAGGGAGAGGAAGTAGTTTAACTGTAAATATATAAAAATCTTTAAACTGTCCCCTTGGCTTTCCTTGCCTTTCTAGGAATTTATCTTAAAGAAATAACCAAATATGTTAAAAAATGTGTCTGCAGTGGTACTTATAATAGTGAAAAAAAGAAACAGTAAATGACTAGTGATGGGAGTAAGTTTATAGCCCTTTCTTTGTGATCATTGAAGAATCATGTAATGAAAGATTATTTATTAACATAGGAAGTTTTCTCAAAAGTGTTAAGTAAGCGAATGAACAGTGCGTCACATGTAAAGAGTGGGGTACAAAGCAGTCATCTATTATTATCCCCAATATAAATACATGCAGAAATTTTAACATGAAGGCTATATATGGAAACATTTGCTGGTTTTCTCAGACAGAAGTACAGTGGTTTTGTTTTCTGATTGAAATTTTTTGGTGTTTTCTAAATCTCCTATTTATAATTTCTGTAATTTGAAAATGTATTTGATTTTTTTCGATGCTATTGTGAATGGGGTAGTTTTCCTAATTTCTCTTTCTGAAGATTCATCACTTATGTATAAAAATGCATTGGATTTATGAGCATTGATCTTGTAACCTGCTACTTTACTGAATTCACTTATGAGCCCTTCAGTTGATGAATGGATAAAGAAACTGTGGCATATTTATACAATGGAATATTACTCCGCAATGAAGAATGATAAAATTATGGCATTTGTAGGCAAATGGTCGAAATTGGAGAATATCATGCTAAGTGAGATAAGCCAGTCTCAAAAAACTAAAGGTCGAATGATCTTGCTGATAAGCGGATGAGGACATATAATGGGGGGTGGGAGGGGCTAGCATTAGGTTTAGGGTTAGGTTTAGAGTTAGGCTAAGGACAGCGGCAAGAATGAAGGAAAGAAGGACTGTGTAGAGGGAAAAGAGGGGTGGGAGGGGTGGGGGGAGGGGAAAAATAAAATAAACATCATTACCCTATGTAAATGTAAAAAAATAAAAAAAAAATAAAAAACTGTAAAAAAAAAAAAAGAAGAAAATGTATTTGACTTGATTTGGCAATTTATTTGTATTATAGCTACTTGTATCTCTAAATACTTTGAATTCATTTAGGCTTTCTAAGTAAGTTTAAAGTAATAATCTTGGGGTATATTATGGATCAGATATAAATAAAAGAACCAGGAAAAAGTATTTTTAGTTTTATTGATACGGTAATGAATTTTCCTCAGAGTGAGGATCATAGTAATACGGCGTTTATTCAGTTTTTGAGTGAAAAATGGGGGCAAGCTTACAGTTGGAATTGCCTTGGCATGTACCACTCTACTGAATATGAAGCTATTCATTGATGCTAGAAGAAAGAACAGCAAATTGTTTCTTATTTTAAATAGGATCCTGTAGCTCGCAAACGTAGTCAGCCAGTCATTTCAGCTAACCACTACAGTAGTAAGAAGGTGCAAGCCCTTCATTTTCTCTGCGTGAGTATACGTAAGTCACTGTTTCCCATCCTTTTCAGGTTGAGGGTTTATGCTGCATTTCAGAAATAACAATAATTTTTCCTTTCTATTATTTTGTGTTCTTTGGGGCACTGTGAGAAAAATTGAAATTTTAAGCTGAGATGCTTCTCAGATACTGTTCAGGCCTTTAACCCCCTTTGGGGCGGGGGCATATGTCCTCCTCAAGCTGCCTACAGAAAATTTTCCTAACCACTTGTATTGCAGTTTAGAGATTTCCTTCTTTCTATTGCTCTTTTTACTCTAATTCTTACACCTCAGATGTTAGGATCCAGGGTTTATGGTTCTTACAGAAAGTGATGGATAATAGAAAAGAAAACAAGTGAACACTCAAGCTGTCATAAAATAATCAGTGTAGCTGAGCTCACACAGTGATGTCCACGTCTCGAGTAACGTTCCATATTCCATATTGTGATGTTTTAATGTTCTGAACACTTGTCAGCTCTCAGTGTTAAAGACACTGTGGAGAATCACTTACCAACAGTGAAACAGTTTAGGGTTGCCAGCGGTTTATGCTACAAATTAATAACTTGTCCTTAAAATATCAAATTTTGTGATTCATGTTTGGCAAGTGATAGTAGAACTATGGATGAAAATTTTGTCACAGTCTTTGTTTTCTTGTTTTCTTCCCTCCCCACAACTCTGTAATTCTTAATTGTATTTAACTATTTGTTTGAGTTGTGAAGCTTTTTGAGGTGATGTTTTTGTTGAAAGTAATAAGTTAAATATTACTTTGGCAATATTTAATTCTTAAATTGAGGTCTGTATTTTCAGGTATTCCAGTTCATAGACTTTGGAGCTATTGGGAGTGTCCGCTCAGCAGTGTGGTGTTCAGCGGGTTGTTTCCTGCATGCACAACTAATGGCTTACATAAGAAAGTTTGCAAAAACTTTCTAATGGCTAGCATTCAGTCTTACTCTTTTTTAGGAAGGGACTTGGTTTAGTTAGAAAAAATTATTTTTTCTTTTATCCTTTAAGGAAGATAAAAATTTTGACAGAACTTTTAAGACAAGTTTGTTTTAGAGAAAAATCTATCTATTTTCATTCTTTTAGGAAGAAGATTAACCTTTTCTTTGATATGTGGTCTCATTATCTGGTCATAAAATATTTATCGGTTTCAAAGCTTCCAGATTCTGTGTTTCCAATCTTGTACTAATCGCTATTCTTTCTCCAAAAAATGCTGCTTGTGCCCTTGTAACTTTTACACTGTGAAGAATGTCTATAAAACAAAAATCATAATCACTTGCTTTAAAGTTTCTTTTCCATTCCCATATGATTTCTAAAATGTTAGCAAATAACCATTTTGGAAGAAACACAAGTTACTTTTTTAGTGAAGAGTCCAAAATGAACTACAGCAATTTGTACTTATTTGGATTCAGAAAAACAAAACTTATTTTCTGTTGCTAAATTTGCACTAGTTAAACTACATGGTAGTTTATATTGCTTATTACTGTTATTATAAATTAGTTATTGAGAAAATTTGTATGTGGACAAATATATGTAAATCAGAATGCATGTGTCTAATGTATAATGTCTCAGTACATTGTTTTTTCAGTCCATTTTGACTGCTGTCTGATTTACCAAGATTTTACCAGATTGCAAGAAAATACTGAATTGGAGAACAGATACTTTTTTTTTAATGTAGGATAACTGAATAATAAGTATTGTTGAAAAATGCTAATTTGTTACCCATGATCGTATTATTGTGTATCATTTGACCTTAGTTTCTGTAAGATAAAAGGACTTCTAATATCCTGTAATTGTTATCATTATAATATTATTGTAATTTAATCCCACTATACAGTTAGAAAGCCTAAAGTTTTTTATTGATATGTAGTAGAAATAGATCAATAGACTTGGAATCTTGGATTCAAATTAAGAATTTGCCTCTTAATGATGTATTTATATTGGGTCCTGGGACTAGTTTTGTAATTTCTGAGTCTTAGTTTCTGCATCTGTCAAATGGAATTGGTGGTGTCAAATGGTAAGGGGATTACAGAACATGTCTGCCAAGTACCTAACACAAAATGCCAAATAAATTGTATAAATGATTATATAGTCAAGTTGAATGTAAAAATTATGGTACTTAGTGCCCTTTAAATTGAATAACTAGAAATGTTTTGGCTTTATCAATCCATTCAACATTAGTTGGTATGTTAATTTATATCAATAAATTTTTTTTTGATTCTCTTTAGTATTTTTTTTTCAATTTTGGGGATCAAACCATGCTAGGCAAGTGTTTTACCACTGAGCTATACCCCCAGGCCTCTTTAGTATCCTTTAATCTTACTCTTTTATGACATTGAATGTTGTTTTTTAATTCATTCTTTTATTTTTTCCCTTCCCCCCACCCCTCCCACCCCTCTTTTCCCTCTATACAGTCCTTCCTCCATTCTTGCCCCCTCCCTAACCCTAACCCTAACCCTAACACTAACCCCTCCCACCCCCCATTCTGTGTCATCATCTGCTTATCAGAGAGATCATTCGTCCTTTGGTTTTTGAGATTGGCTTATCTCACTTAGCATGATATTCTCCAATTTCATTCATTTGCCTGCAAATGCCATAATTTTATCATTCTTTATGGCTGAGTAATATTCCATTGTATATATATACCACAGTTTCTTTATCCATTCATCAATTGAAGGACATCTAGGTTGGTTCCACAATCTGGCTATTGTGAATTGAGCAGCTATGAACATTGTACATCAATAAATTGGAGAATATCATGCTAAGTGAGATAAGCCAATCTCAAAAAACCAAAGGAAGAGTGATCTCGCTGATAAATGGATGATGACACATAATGGGGCGTGGGAGGGGTTAGTTTTACGGTTAGAGTTAGGGTTAGGGAGGGGGGCAAGAATGGGGGAAGGAAGGACTGTGTAGAGGGAAAAGAGGGGTGGGAGGGGTGGGGGGAAGGGAAAAAATAACAGTATGAATCACACAACATTACCCTATGTAAATTTATGATTACACAAATGGTATGCCTTTACTCCATGTACAAACAGAGAAACAACATGTATCCCATTTGTTTACAATAAAAAATAAATAAATAAATAAATTTTAATTGATATAAATCTTCCATCTACAAAACTGGTAATGCAGCTAGATACCTCCATTCTACTTAAGGCCTTAACTGTTAAGCAATTTCCAAAATAGTACAGAAATACTACTTATATTATATATGCTCAGCTACAGGTACTTAAGTAATAGTACATAAGTAAATGCATTCTCCAAAATTCTAGGAACTAATAACATCGGTCAAGCATATAATATACTTCAAAGCTCCCCTAAGAGCAGAAATGGTGTTAAGAATATATAATAGATAACTTTTAAATAATTTTAAGTGCAAATATATTAAGCTAGAATTTAAGTCAACATAATAAGGATCTAAAAATGAAAAGTCTTAGATACTTTTATATCTATTAATTATTGGTAATTTCTGTTCATGTGATATCAAGAAAAAGGAAAAATAGAAATTAGTTTTGATAAGTTATTAAACTTAAGACCCTACCTGATTACTGTTATGATCTTTTAAAAACTTCATCAATCTTTAATGGCTGCTGACCTGCAGGCTCTTTCCAGGGAGCAGTCAAGAAGGTGAGATATGTGATTTTTGGAATCAGGCAGAGCTGAATTAGGGTCTAGGAGGTCTCTTAGGGTGGGACTTCAGGCCAACAAATGTCTTAATTCCTGTATTCTCATCTTTAAAACAAATTTAGTAATGTAAACTACCTTGCCACAGAGGTTGGCATATAGAGTTAAAAGTTAGTAGATTCCAATATGATAACTGCTGAGATAGGACGTTTTGTTTCACCTACTGAAAACCTTTTCAGTCTTAAATTTTTCATCTAATTGACTATTTTACAGGTGCCAACTAAGTAACTTTTATAGTATACTAAAGACTACTTTTTTCAATCTAATAGTGACCATTGCTAATGTTTTCACTGTTTATTAAATATTTTAAATTATTTCCTTAAATGGTTTCAGTGAACATTTAGGAGACTTTTTCCTCTTTCTATACTAATGTGAATATGAATAAAAACAGACAACTCTTCTTTGTTTCCTTTTGTTCTTACAAACATCTTTGTGGAATTTAGGAACTGGAGTAATTGTGGGATGTGAGATACACACGAGTTTGTGGAACATTTAAAAATTTAGTCAAATGCAGACTATTTCACAACTTTAAGGCCACTAATTGTTTTTACTTATTTCATTTGCTCTGACAACCCTTACTTGGGCAAAACTTTTACAAATTATGATTGAAAGTAGGTACCAGAAACTTGTTACTTTTGTTTTGTCACTGAGACATCAACCTTCAGCCTACCAAGTAGAAGACATTGTTTCTCAACTTTAAGACCTGGATATACCTGAGTTTCTCAGTTCTGACACTTTATCAAAACAGAAGAAGTAGAAAAATGGTTAAGAATGTTTATTTTGGCATGAGAAAGACCTAAGTTTGAATCCTGAGTTTACTAATTTCATCGCCTTAGGTCAGTCAATTTGTTTCCTCATCTGTAAATGTTGAAAATAGTGCCCACCTCAGAGGACTACAGAGAGGATTGAATGGGATAATCATATAAAGAATGAGTTTGCATAGAAGTGCCTAGTAGTGGCAAGGTAACACTATACTCTGGATATGATCTTTTATTTGTTTCTTTTTTTGGGAGGGTGATATAATTTTATAAACATCTAGCCCATTAGCTGCTTCACATTTTTTGATGAAGATATCAAGTATCAATATTCTAGATAAAATAATCATAACATACTGAACCCCATAGAAGATGTTGGTGATATGAAGAGGCTCGAAAAATGGGTCCTATCTAAAAGGAGTTACTGGTAGAAACAGAATACTTCATACATCATAAGGTCACAGAAGATCACTTGTGTAAAGAGTGCTATATGGCAATATTTAAGGGAATCAAGAGGCTATTGTGAATCAAATACCATGGTAGACATTTCAAGCTAGGGGAACACATTTAGCAAAAACTCCCAGGAGATACATAACACATAGTATGCACTTTGTAAATATTTGTAGAATACAGGATCCCTGAAATGATAAACCACATGGTTTTTAGGAAAACATACAAATGGAGAAAGAAAGAGGAACCAAACTGTGAACAATATTGTACTATGTACCATGAAGAAGCCCCGGAGATTTTTAATAATGATGGGAAGGAAAAGCATTTAGCAACATGGGGTTGGAATGGAAAGAGAACAAACTGAGGCTAGCAAGATTTCTTAGTATAAATGATTGCAGTGGGTAATGCAAGGAGCAAGGGAAGGCATGCATTAAGAGGTGGCAGTCAGAGTGGACAAGAAGGAAACGTATGTGACATAGTGTTGTAGGAGTGACGTAGAATGTGGGAGTGTTGGAATTGGCAAAATCTCTGCATTTTTGTGCCTGGGTTACTAAGCATAGGAAATGAAATTCAGATCTTTCTTCAAGATTAAAAACAAGTTACTGCCGTACTTCGGATAGAAATGAGTGGCATTTCAGGGATATGTGATAGATATAGATGTAAGAAGGCAATAAGTATTGTCTCCAACATGTTTCTGCCTTCTTTGAGGATGTCACATCCCTAGTTCTTTATGTGCCAAACCATTTATTATCCTTGTATATTCTTAAAAGTGAAAAAGCACCAGATGGAAACAAAAGCACGTCTTCATTCTAGAAGTAACCATGTAAACCCTTGAAAAAGTTTTTCACTCATTGTTCTTGCCATTCTTGGTCTTAGTGTCTTATTTGCAACTCCAGTGCTCCTCCTTAAACTTCATGTTTCCTAGTGCAGGTTGAGTAAACAGAACTGAGAACACAGCCTCAGAAGAGAGTGTTTGAGGTCTTGAGATTTATAATATTTCCTCCCTCTTTGACACTCAATTAGAAGAGTGAAGGATTGACACAGTTGTTAGGAACTAAGTTACCTAGCATAATGATCAAACTAAGGAACTATTCTTCCAATGACAAAGAAATGTATCACTTCTTCTATGAAACAGATTAGACTTTAGGAAGCGTTGATAAGGTGACCATATTCCCTTCTGTAAGTAGATAGAATGAAGAAGCCCTTCACAGTGCATCCTTCCCCACCTTTTCACCCCTAAACCCAACTTTAAATGTATGGCCAGCTCATTTGGAATTTACTGAAATTAAGTCCAGAGATAAGTGGCAAACCACTGGTGTTTCAGAGGTCTGAAAAAAACATGCATCTCCCCTTGCACTCATCCTTTACTGAAAATTCTCTTGGTCTATTACTGAACAGGCTTTGTTGCTGTAACTCTCTCCCTACGATGAGTGAGTATAAATAATGGGTAGTTTGGAGAACTGTCTTAATCTGTACCTAAAGTTGAAACCTCTCTCAATAAAATGCAAAGCAAAGAGAATAATCAATCTTTCTTTGGTTTGCTGAATTAAGATAAAATGCATTCCGCTAAAATCATATAACAGAAATATTGTGAAAGTCTTCCCCTATTTTTGTATTTGATTTGAAAACTGTTCCACAGCTTATTATCAAACAAATCAGTAATCCTTTAGCTAAAGCAAAGATAAATGGGCAGTCAGAAAATACAGTCACCTGGTGTGTGCAGCTGAGTATTTACATTTTTCCTAATGAACAAAGATAAGAAAAGTGCAGGTGACTTTAATGTGTAAAAGCCACCTTTAATGCTAGCCCTACAGGGAAAAATAAAATTACTGATTCAAGCTAATCCTATCATTGATAACTAGTCCTGGGTAGTTCCTGGCCTCAACTCTGTTTTGAATCTCTCTTTGTCTTTTTGGACTTGTCTTGAATCAAAGACTATTTAGGACTGCTTCAATAGAGCAGTTGTTCTATTTTTAAAGAGTTTAGAAGGTTCACAAATGTTTTGGGCCCCCTTTTCATATGGCAAAGGTTTTTCGATCTCGGCATACTGACATTTGGAATGGATGATTCTTTGTTGTGGGGGCTGTCCTGTTCACTGTAGGGTGTTCAGCAGCACCCCTGACTTTTTATCACCAGAAGTCAGTAGTAGCATTTCCCCAGTTGTCCCAACCAAAAATACCTCCAGATATTGCTAGATATCCCCGGGGAGCAAAACTGCTCCCTGTTGAGCCTTAGGGTATTTGGCTGAAAACTGACAAACCAGTAAGAATACACCTATTCCGTTTGTAGTTGTTAAAAATTAATCTAGTTATAGCAGCTGTGTTTCTAAGATTTTTCACATGTTAGTTAATGCTTACTTTCTAAAGTGATATCTTTCTTTTTTAATTGGACTATTTGCAGTACATTGAAAAGTCATTGATTAAACTTCCTTAAATTGAAAGCTAAGCCAGCCACATCATTTAAGTTTATAAAAGTTTAGCATCTGTCCCTTTATCTGTGAAGAAAAGCCTCAAATTTAGTAAGCAGTGCTGTATCCTTTTGCTAGGTACATTAACATCTCCATTTAGAAATAGGGCAGTTGAGAATTTAGAGACATTATAATGTCACCAAGCTACTACACTGCAGTTAGGTTATGAATTCTAGCATGTCTGTCTGATTTAGAGCCCTCATTCAAAATTCTCCATAACAGCAATTCTCACAAGGAGATCTGTGGGCCCCAAGAGTCTCCAACACCCTTTCAGACTATTTTTGTGATAATATATTGTTTATTTGCCCTTCCACAGATTTGATATTTGCACCGATGGCACAAACACAAAGAGAAGTTAAAGCTTCTCTTGTTCTACTACTCAATGTATCTACTGGCATAAACTCATAGTTAAAACAAAAAATAAATTCCACTTCATTCCATGAAGAAGCAAAAAGTTGTTAATTCTATTAAATCTCAACCCATGCATACACATATCTTTTTAATATCTCTGTGACAAAATGGAAAGATTCATAAAACATTAATGTTGCATCTAGCATTTGATGGTTGTCTCGAAAAAAATAATGTAAGATTATTTAAGTTGGACAGACCACTTTTTGTCATTGAATATTATGAGAGATAAATTATGGTTTTAGCCTGGGGTATTTGGCAGATGTTTTCTTAAAAATGACTAAAGCAAACTTTAGGGAAAACAATGGATATTGGTTGCCAGTTGATTGAATACAGGTTTCAAATAAAAAGTAGAATTTTGGAAGATTTAAGACTTATCTGCCCATGTGAACTTGATAATTATGACTTTTATATAATCAGTGGTGTGAATATTTGAAAAATCTGCAAAACTAAGTAACTGTTTTCCAAATTACTAATGCCTGATACATGTTGAGCATCCCTAATCCAAAAAATCTGAAATTTGAATGCTCCAAAATTCAGTTTTTTAAGCATTGACAAAAAAAAAAATCTTGCAGATTTTTGAATTAGGGATGCTCACCCAGTAAAATCTGTGCAAAATTCCAAAATCCAAAAGGTCTAATTTTGAAACACTGTTGGTCACAAGCACTTTGGATAATGCAACAGTTACGTTACCCAAAAAAAAAAAAAAAAAAAAAAAAAAAAAAAAATCCTTGAGATGGCTTCAGATTCCACGTTTAAATAATAACCTTTAAACCTAAATTGCTGAATTTTGGTGTAGTATCAAAAAAGAATATCTGTAATTACCTGAATTTAAATTTCTGGTTGACCATCCACTCTTCTTGGACTCACAGGGAAGGTTTATAGCACTTCTCTTTCCTTGAGATCCTCTAGCATAGAAGGGAGGGATTGGGTAGAATAAAAGAAACTCCCTAGGGTTATTAGTGTAGAGACCTACTGTTTGACAATCACCAAGTATATACCAGTACTTTCTATGACTAATATTGCATAGTCCACACACCCCTGCCCCCAGATGGTACTAATAAGGGAACAGACTCCAAGAGGCTTAATCAGCTAGCCCCTGTCACACAGCTAGTAGAGCACTGAAACTGGGATTTGAACCCAGTTTTGTCTATAAGGCTGATTGCCTTCCTAGTAGTTCCATGACACAACTGAAAAATAACTCTGTTGTTCCTTCCAAGATCAAAGATTCAAGGTTCACTGTCATTCTAATAATGCATTTTCATGTATCATATGACTTCTATATCTTCACAGTGCCTGGCATTCAAGCACCAGGAACTGTCTGCTAAATGAATGGATATAATTTATGTGCATATTTGACATGCTGCTTAAGGTATATGATTAACTTTCACAATCTATCCATGACTGTTTCGCCCATGATCCACTTTTCATCACTTACTTTTCTTGCAAAAGAAAAAAATCAACAGGAAAAAAACAGATATGTATTTTCTCTCTCTCTTAATTTTAACATCAATTCAGTAACCTCTCACATGATTCAGCGTGCAGCACATTTGCCTTTCTGACTGAGGAATCAACAGATATTTTTTCCTATGATTTTTCACTTAAAAGAAAGCACACTGGGTATAATCAGTTCAAAATGGAACCTCTCAGCATCTTCAGAATGTGTGGAAGAGCTGTAAGCACACACTGAGCAATCAATAACTATTACAGATGATGATGCCCTGAAGACCAGGACATTTTAGCTTTCCCATTCAAAAGGGGTGAAATATTCACTGTTACTATGGTACCTATAATTTCTTTCTTCTGTGGCCTCTTATTAAAAGACACCAATTCCATATGATTTTCCCTGGGGTTCTAGCCATTTTGTTGTACCCTATCCCTTTTAGCACTATCATAGCAAATAACATTTCTTCGAATGGTGTTCTGTATAGACCATCATAGTCCTCATATTTGTGTGACAAAAACTAATTTTTTCCATTGATGTCTGTGATACCGTTGGCAGCTGTCCATGTACTCAATTCTTAACTGATTTAACCTAGAATGACTGCCTGAAGAAGCTAAAAGTCTGAATCTAGTTCCAGATTATTAGGTACTATCCTTTTTCAGTCCACTTGTTAGTTTTAATTTTCCCTTCTGACATCTGTTACTCAGTTGAGGGATCTAACCATGTTTTGCGTATGTTCTGATTTATGTGATAATTATTTGGGGAATGCTCTCCTAGGTTTTAGACTTTATAATACTTACCTTTCACTTACATAGTGCTTTTATTCACAAAATTGTTGCACTGAAAGAGAAAAGAATAACATGTATTAATTGCCTGCTAGATGTAGAAACTTTGTACCTGACTTTCTATGGGTTGTTTTACAATACACAGGTGATGTCTTTCCCAGTTTACTGATGAGAAAACTGAGGCTCAAAGTAGTAGATACCTACCCAAGATCACACAAACCATGCTGAGGTATAACTGGGCTCCAAAACATGTCAGTTTAATCACAAATGAGCCACACCTGCCACTGCCTGCATGACCTCTTCTAGAGATGGTGACATTCTGTTCACAGGGTCATTGAGAGGGCAAATGAGATTATATTCATGGAAGTGTTCTAAAACTATGAAGTCCTACCAAATACTATTTAAAATTTGAATGTATACATATATACGTACAAATGTGTATACTACATATAAACTTGGTGGAGAAAACATTACAGAATTAACCTTTCATATCTTTAAATCTTTAAACAATGAACTTATTTTCCATAAGCTAAATATACAAGTGAATGGTTGGTCCCTAAAAATAGATGTCAGGTGACAGAAATTGACTAAGCAGTCTTACGAAGAGCATCTTCAGAAGAGAAGCCAGGGAAGTTTTTGCTTCCCCAACACATTGCGGCTCTAGTTCACTTGCTCCAGGACCTTTCTAATTCTCTATAAAACTCTGGCCCAAAGCAACTCCATTAGTCACAAGTTTCCATTAATCTGGGTAGCTTGTGCCAGGCCTACAGCAGGATCACTTCAGGTTATTCTCTTCCTTCACAAACTTACTTTTTTTAAAAGTTGGTTCTTTTTAGTTATATATGACAGTAGAATCCATTTTGACATAAAAAAAGCATGGAATGTATCTTGTTCTAATTCAGTCTGCAGTACCTCCCCTTCCCCTCCCTTTACCCTCCCTTTGCCCTGTCCCCTGCTCCCTTCCCTCTACTGTAACTATGAGTAAATGGTAGGAAGATCAGTATTTTTTAAATTAATTTCTTGTGGATGTACATGATGGTGAGATTCACTGTGGTGTATTCATATATGTACATAGGAATGTTATGTCAAATTCATTTCATTATCCTTCCTTATCCCTTCCCTCCCTCCTTCCTTTCGTTCCCTTTGTCTATTCCACTATCTTTTCTTTTTATTTTTATCCACCTCCTTTATTGTGGCTTAGCTTCAACACGTATCAGAGAAAATATTCGACCTGTGACTTTTGGGGACTGGCTTATTCCACTTAGCATAATAGTCTCCTCTCCAGATCCATCCATTTACCTGAAAATGTCATAAAGTCACTCTTCTTTTTGACTAAGTAATACTCTATTGTGTACATATACCACATTTTCTTTATCCATTCATCTATAGAAGGGAACCTAAGCAGGCTGCATAGCTCAGCTATTGTGAATTGTACAGCTATAAACTTTAATGTTGCTGCATCACTGTAGCATACTGATTTTAAATTCTTTGAATATATACCAAGTAGTGGAATAACTGGGTCAAATGGTGGTTTCATTCCTAGTTTTTTGAGGAATCTACATAGTGCTTTCCTGAGTGGCTGCACCAAATTGTAGAACCACCAACAATATATGAATGTATCCTTTTCCCTTTAATATGTGGTCAGTTCTTCCAGATCTAGCAAGGAATCAGTCCCTCGTGATAAGGAAGCATGCAAATGTTCTTCTTGTTTAGAGAACAGTGTGAAACCCTGGGGCCTTTTCCCAGAATTGGGGTGGTGGGCATGCTGTCCAACTGAATAAGCCTCTTAGATACGCAGACAGTTGACAAAATTGTTTGAGGACAGAATTTAAAGAAAACTTCTGAGTTTAATGACTCAGTTACTCAACACAGCATCTTAACATAGATGATAACTTTATAATTATTACCTTTTAATTTTTATTCCTAAACATAACAAAAATATGTTACCTGGTAAATATAATTTTTAACTAGATAGATAGCTAAAAACAATTCCTTAAGTTACTATACTCTCTGAATTAGTTTAAGCATACCCGTAATTGCAATTTAGTTTTGTTATTGACTGGAATAAACAGAGGCATGAATTATTAAAGACTGAAAAAGTGACAACTCCTACGCAATCTAAGCTTATGCCTAAATGTCATCTCTTTTAGAGACCAGGCATATAAGTAAAGTTCAAAGACAGCTAGTGGTATATTTATGAAATTTCTTGTGATAACACACTTTAATGTGTACAGTTCCAAAATCAGTGGGTTGCTACCATTTTTATCTAATTTTTTTTTTGAAAATTTGCTTGAGAATGCATAACCAAATAAAGATTGGGCAGTCTCTAATAATAAGCAGAAGTCTAGAAATTATTTTTAGTTACGTAAGTCAACATGTGAGATGAAAATTGCTTAGGAAAATAAAATGTTGGAAACCATGATACATTTAACACGAAATGCAATAGTTAATTTTTCCTCCAGCATTAAAAGGATCAGTTGTGTTGCTTTAGAAAAAACATGTTTATTAACAAATGTGGCAAAATGTTGAATATTTGGGGAATACAGGCAAAAAGTATATACCCATTGTACTTCTTTCAACTTCTTTGAGAGTTTCAAATTTTTGAAGAAAAATTATATTTTAAAAACTAGTAAACACTAGGCTTGCATTCAGTGTGGTAAGAAGTTTGCAAAATGAAAAATAAAGCCTGATAAGAAAAGCAAATTCACATTTTTCATCTTTTTCTTATGGGTATTTTCATCAAGTGGAAAGGGCAGAATGGTCCTCTGTGTTGAAAGTCTAGTGCTTTTTCTCGTAATACTGGAAGCCAATAGGAAAGTTATAAAAGTGATGCTTTCAGATTAGTCTTTTCTCTGACTTTTCTAAGTCATAAGAAACCTTTCAGCTAGGATGACACTGGAAATAACAGATATAGGACCAAACCCTAAGACGGTAAAAAAATTTTTGCTCTAATACAAGAGATGGGTAGAAATGTTAGAGACTATTTAATTTAGAAAAGATTTGTACAAGATCTCAAAATTAAGAAATAAAGGATTAATGTCCTAAATAAAAGGGTAGTAGAAGGCTTGTTTTTAGAGTGATGGAACAGTATCCTCTGTCTTGGTGGTTGTGTTAGTTACATGACTTACTCATTTAATAAAACTCATAAATTATGCACTTAGATGTCATTGTTTATTGCACCTTAATAAAGTGATTGTAAAAATCCTAAGCAATTGAAATTTATATTGAAAACTAAAATTGCTAAATGAACCACAGACTCACTATTCTTCAAAAGAAGTGACCCCATTCTTAATTTTATTCAAGAATATAATGTTATTTCAGTATATTTAGATAGGATATTTTAGTGCCTACTAATACTTGAAGCCAGTGTTTAGTGTGAACTTTGCTGATGTGGAGTGAGAAGCTACAAGAAATGTATTCTGACATCCCTTTAACAGTCATGACAATTAAATCATAACTGTTTTTCCTCCTCCCTTAGCCCTGGAATGAGACCAGATGTGAGCTCTCCTCCATCTAGCTCCTCAACAGCAACGGGACCACCTCCCAAACTCTGTCTGGTGTGCTCTGATGAAGCTTCAGGATGTCATTATGGGGTCTTGACATGTGGAAGCTGTAAAGTATTCTTCAAAAGAGCAGTGGAAGGTAGTGTGTGTTTTGAAGAGTTTTATTTTTCCTCTATCTGGTTTCTATTTCTCATAGTAGACTTTCAAATTTCCATAATATATAAAGCTCACTAAGGCTAGACATCAATAATGAAGGAAAGGAAGGTGGCTCCTAAGTCTTCCAATGGATGGGAGATACTTTTAAAGACCACATAAGCAAAGCTAGAATAAGATAGAAATGTATACATTGAAGGGAGGGAGTTAGGTGAGAGGATAAAAGTAACACTGTAGCAAAGTGCTGTTCTGTGAAATGGTGATACAAAGTTTGGGCAATAACATAATTTTTTTTATCTAATTTTTTTTTTTTTACAGACTGCATTTTGATTCATTGTACACAAATGGAGTACATCATTTCATTTCTGTGATTGTACACGATGTAGATAATATTAATGGTATTGGAATTGTGTGCTCTCATTCCCCATAAGCTATACCCGTGTAGCAAAAATGAGTAACAGTGGAACTGTGAGGCGGGGCAGTGGGGGAAGCATTTCTTGTTTCTGTTAGGGCATCTTGCTAAGTGGTATAAATACCAACAAGAGAGGAGGTCAGTTGCTAAAGTGAAAGATGAGTTGACAGTTTGTAAGTATGGAGATTATAATGCAGAGAAGGGTGTGATTAAACTGGCTGAAGAGATCAAGAAAAAAGGTATTTTTAAAAAGGTGATTTCACTGTAGGAATGTTGTATTAATATAAACTTGGTCTTACCATGGATTTAGATCGCTGACAGGGGCAGTTGCATTATCTCCCTGAAGAAGGAATTCAGCCAGGTGCCCAGGTGCGGTGGCGCATGCCTGTAATCCCAGTGATTCAGGAGGCTGAGGCAGGAGAATTCCAAATTCAAGGTTCAAGACCAGCCTGAGCAACTTATTCCCTGTCTCAAAATAAAAACTAAAAAAAGGCTGGGAATGTAGCTCAGTGGTAAAGCACCCCCTGGTTCAATCCCAAGCACGGGTTAGGGGGCTAGTCCACAATATGCTAGGAGGGACTCTGTAACATTTTACCAATGATTCCACTTATTTAAAAAAAAGTATCCTGTAATTTAGTTGTTTGTAAAGCAAGTTGAAGGTTGTGTGAACTGAATGGTTTACCTAAAGCTCTGAGGATACTGATTCTTAAAGAAATAGAATCATTACCATATGAGGACTATTATTATTTGATTAGAGCTGTGTTCGCATATCCTTGACAGGTGAATCATTCTGTTTGCATTCCTTTTTAATACATTAGCAAACTATAAAATTCCTCATGTCCCTACCTAGACCAGAAGGATGCAAATTTTGTCCAGTATCGAAGCTGCCACCTATTAAGTAGTCATATGTAAAGCCCACCCCTGCTTAGTGTGATGCCCTTAAACAATGGATGTTATTTAACATATCCCAGAAAAGGGAAGCATCTTCTTGACCTCAAATTATTACTTTATACAGCAGTCTCTTAAGTATAAACTTTCTATGATATAAAGTCATTAATGATAGAAATATAATAATGCTGTGTATAATAACAAAACGATTTTCAAAAGTGAAATTCAGAATGAGACAATGGGGCCTTAAAAAATATTTTTCACTTACTGTTCTTTAAAGCAGGGCTACAAAGTCAAATGCCTACAGGGACCAACCATGTGTCACTCTGGCTGAATACACTTGTGGGAAGGAGGTCAGGATTGATATATTAAGAGAGGGCACACATGCTTTACCTATAGCCATCCAAATGCAATTAAACCAGAAAATAAAGCCAAACTTAACCTCCCAGATCAACACCGTGTCAGGCCATGTGCCCTCTATGCTTAATCCTTATTTTAAAATTAAATTCTTACACTTACTTTTAGGTAAAATTAGTTGAATATTAGCTATACGTTTTAAAATGTTAAGTATTTTGGTAAAGTTTGATGGTTAGATTACATGATTAATAAGAAAAAAGGTTTTAAATATAGAATATATTAAATAAGTCGCTTTGCTGTTTCCTCCTTTATTTGGACTTTAATGTTCTTGAAGAACCTTTACAACTCTAAAATTATGTAATAATTTGATAACCTCATTCATAGCATTCTCCTCTTTTTCCTTTCAAGACATGATGAAAATATGCTTTAAAACTGATATAGTTTCAGGCATGGTGCATGCCTGAAATACCAGCAACTCAGGAGGCCAAGGCAGGAGGATCACAAGTTTGAGGCTAGTCTCAGCACATTAGTTAGACCCTAAGCAACCCAGGGAGACTCTATCTCTAAATAAAATTTTTAAAATGCTAGCGCTGTGACTCAAAGGTTAATCACCCCTGGGTTTGATCCCTGGTACCAATAAATAAATAAATAAATAAATAAAGCTGAGATATATAATTTGGCACAGTTTCTTAATAATAAAGATATAGCTTTATGTGATTAGCATCATACACTTAGCACTTTATTTTTTTTTTTTTTTTTTTTTTTTTTTTTTTTTTTTTTTCATTTTTTTTTTTATTTATTTATTTTTTTTACGTTTACATAGGGTAATGATGTTTATTATATTTTTCCCCTCCCCCCCACCCCTCCCACCCCTCCCACCCCTCCCACCCCTCTTTTCCCTCTACACAGTCCTTCTTTCCTTCATTCTTACTGCTCTCCTTAGCCTAACTCTAAACCTAACCCTAAACCTAATGCTAGCCCCTCCCACCCCCCATTATATGTCCTCATCCGCTTATCAGCGAGATCATTTGTCCTTTAGTTTTTTGAGATTGGCTTATCTCACTTAGCATGATATTCTCCAATTTCGACCATTTGCCTACAAATGCCATAATTTTATCATTCTTCATTGCGGAGTAATATTCCATTGTATAAATATGCCACAGTTTCTTTATCCATTCATCAACTGAAGGGCATCTAGGTTGGTTCCACAATCTGGCTATGGTGAATTGAGCAGCAATGAACATTGATGTGGCTGTATCTCTGTAGTATGCTGATTTTAAGTCCTTTGGGTATAGGCCAAGGAGTGGGATAGCTGGGTCAAATGGTGTTTCCATTCCAAGCTTTCTGAGGAATCTCCACACTGCTTTCCAGAGTGGTTGCACTAATTTGCAACCCCACCAGCAATGTATGAGTGTTCCTTTTTCACCACATCCTCGCCAACACCTATTGTTGCTTGTATTCTTGATAATCGCCATTCTAATTGGGGTGAGATGAAATCTTAGGGTGGTTTTGATTTGCATTTCCCTTATTACTAGGGATGTTGAACATTTTTTCATATATCTGGTGATTACTTGTACATCTTCTTCTGTGAAGTGTCTGTTCATTTCCTTAGCCCATTTGTTGATTGGATTATTTGTATTCTTCGTGTAGAGTTTTTTGAGTTCTTTATAGATTCTGGAAATTAGCGCTCTATCTGAGGTATGGTTGGCAAAGATATTCTCCCACTCTGTAGGCTCTCTCTTCACATTTCTGATAGTTTCCTTTGCTGAGAGAAAGCTTTTTAGTTTGAATCTATCCCAGTTGTTTATTCTTGCTTTTATTTCTTGTGCTATGGGAGTCCTGTTAAGGAAATCTGATCCTGAGCCAACAAGTTGAAGATTTGGACCTACTTTTTCTTCTATAAGATGCAGGGTCTCTGGTCTGATTCCGAGGTCCTTGATCCATTTTGAGTTGAGTTTTGTGTAGGGTGAGAGATAGGGGTTTAGTTTCATTCTATTGCATATAGTTTTCCAGTTTTCCCAGCACCATTTGTTGAAGAGGCTATCTTTTCTCCATTGCATATTGTTGGAACCTTTGTCTAGTATGAGAAAATTGTATTTATTTGGGTTTGTGTCCATGTCCTCTATTCTGTACCATTGATCTACCTGTCTATTTTGGTACCAATACCATGCCGTTTTTGTTACTATTGCTTTGTAGTAGAGTTGAAGATCTGGTATTGCAATACCCCCTGCTTCGCTCTTGCTACTGAGGATTGCTTTAGCTATTCTAGGTTTTTTATTCTTCCAGATGAATTTCATAATTGCTTGCTCTATTTCTGCGAGGTACATCATTGGGATTTTAATTGGAATTGCATTGAATCTGTATAGAACTTTAGGTAGTATAGCCATTTTGACGATATTAATTCTGCCTATCCAGGAACATGGGAGATCTTTCCATCTTCTAAGGTTTTCTTGAATTTCTTTCTTTAGTGTTCTGTAGTTCTCATTGTAGAGGTCTTTCACCTCTTTTGTGAGATTGATTCCCAAGTATTTTATTTTTTTCGATGCTATTGTGAATGGAGTAGTTTTCCTAATTTCTCTTTCTGAAGATTCATCACTTATGTATAAAAATGCATTGGATTTATGAGCATTGATCTTGTAACCTGCTACTTTACTGAATTCACTTATGAGTTCTAAAAGTTTTCTGGTGGAATTTCCAGGTTCCTCTAAATATATAATCATGTCATCAGCGAACAGGGATAGTTTGAGTTCTTCTTTTCCTATTCGTATCCCTTTAATTTCTTTGGTTTGTCTGATTGCTCTGGCTAGAGTCTCAAGGACGATGTTGAATAGAAGCGGTGAAAGAGGGCATCCCTGCCTTGTTCCAGTTTTTAGGGGGAACGCTTTCAGTTTTTCACCATTTAGAATGATATTAGCCATGGGCTTAGCGTAGATGGCCTTTATAATGTTTAGGAATGTTCCCATTACCCCAATTTTTTCTAGTGTTTTGAGCATGAAGGGATGCTGTATTTTATCAAATGCTTTTTCTGCATCTATTGAAATAATCATGTGATTCTTAACTTTAAGTCTGTTGATATGGTGAATGACATTTATTGATTTCCGAATGTTGAACCAACCTTGCATCCCTGGGATAAAACCCACTTGATCGTGGTGCACTATTTTTTTAATATATATTTGTATGCGATTTGCTAAAATTTTGTTGAGAATTTTTGCATCGATGTTCATTAAGGATATTGGTCTGAAATTTTCTTTCCTTGATGTGTCTCTGTCTGGTTTAGGTATCAGGGTGATATTGGCTTCATAGAACGAGTTTGGTAGGGTTCCCTCCTCTTCTATTTCATGGAATAGTTTGAGGAGTATTGGAATGAGCTCTTCTTTAAAGGTTTTATAGAACTCGGCTGAGAACCCATCTGGTCCTGGACTTTTCTTTGTTGGTAGGCTTTTGATGACCTCTTCTATTTCATTGCTTGAAATTGGTTTATTTAAGTTGTGTATGTCCTCCTCGTTCAGTTTAGGTAGTTCATATGTCTCTAGAAATTTGTTGATGTCTTCAAGGTTTTCTGTTTTGTTGGAGTATAGATTTTCGAAATAGCTTCTAATTATGTCTTGTATTTCACTCGTGTCTGTTGTGATGTTTCCTTGTTCATTCCGAATTTTAGTAATTTGAGTTTTCTCCCTCTTTCTCTTTGTTAGTGTGGCTAAGGGTTTATCAATTTTATTTATTTTTTCAAAGAACCAACTATTTATTTTATTAATTTTTCCGATTGTTTCTTTTGTTTCGATTTCGTTGATTTCGGCTCTGATTTTAACTATTTCCTGTCTTCTACTACTTTTGGTATTGGTCTGCTCTTCTTTTTCTAGTGCTTTGAGCTGTAGTGTTAACTCGTTTATTTGTTGATTTCTACTTCTTTTTTTGAATGCACCCCATGAAATAAATCTTCCTCTAAGTACTGCTTTCATAGTGTCCCAGAGATTTTGATATGATGTGTCTTTGTTCTCGTTTACTTCTAAGAATTTTTTTATTTCCCTCCTGATGTCTTCTGTTATCCATTCATCATATAATAGTGTATTATTTAGTCTCCAGGTATTGGAGAAGTTTCTGTTTTTTATTCTGTCATTTATTTCTAATTTCAATCCATTATGATCTGATAGAGTACAAGGTAGTATCTCTATCTTCTTGTATTTACTAACAGTAGCTTTGTGGCATAAAATATGGTCTATTTTAGAGAAGGATCCATGTGCTGCTGAGAAGAAAGTGTATTCATTCTTTGTTGGATGGTATATTCTATATATGTCCGTTAAGTCTAAATTGCTGATTGTGTTGTTGAGATCTATAGTTTCTTTATTCAATTTTTGTTTGGACGATCTATCCAGTGGTGAGAGAGGTGTGTTAAAATCGCCTAGTATTATTGTGTTGTGGTCTATTTGATTTCTGGAATTGAGAAGGATTTGTTTGACGTACGTGGATGAGCCAATGTTCGGGGCATAGATATTTATGATTGTTATGTCTTGCTGATTTATGCTTCCCTTAAGCAGCATGTAATGTCCTTCTTTATCCCTTCTGACTAGTTTTGGTTTGAAGTCCACATTATCTGAGATGAGGATGGATACTCCAGCTTTTTTGCTGTGTCCGTGTGCATGGTATGTTTTTCCCCATCCTTTCACCTTTAGTCTATGGGTGTCTCTTTCTATGAGATGTGTCTCTTGCAGGCAGCATATTGTTGGATTTTTCTTTTTAATCCAATCTGCCAGTCTGTGTCTTTTGATTGATGAATTCAGGCCATTAACATTCAGGGTTATTATTGTGATATGATTTGTATTCCCAGTCAATTGACTCATATTTGTTTTTGACATGATTTGGTTTCTCCTTTATTTGGCTATTCCTTTAGGCTAGCGCCTCCTGTTGCTGATTTGCATCGTTGTTTTTCATCTCTTCCTCATGGAATATTTTGCTGAGAATGTTCTGTAATGCTGGCTTTCTTTTTGTAAATTCCTTTAGCTTTTGTTTATCATGGAAGGATCTTATTTCATCGTCAAATTTGAAGGTAAGTTTTGCTGGGTATAAGATTCTTGGTTGGCATCCATTTTCTTTCAGGGCTTGGTATATGTTGTTCCAGGCCCTTCTAGCTTTTAGGGTCTGGATTGAAAAATCTGCTGATATTCTTATTGGTTTCCCTCTGAATGTAATTTGATTCTTTTCTCTCGCGGCCTTTAAAATTCTGTCTTTATTTTGTATGTTAGGTATTTTCATAATAATGTGCCTTGGTGTGGGTCTGTTGTAATTTTGTATGTTTGGAGTTCTATAAGCCTCTTGTACTTGGTTTTCCATTTCGTTCTTCAGATTTGGGAAATTTTCTGTTATTATTTCATTGAATAGATTGTTCATTCCTTTGGTTTGTTTCTCTAAGCCTTCCTCAATCCCAATAATTCTCAAATTTGGCCTTTTCATGATATCCCATAGTTCTTGGAGATTCTGTTCATGATTTCTTACCATCTTCTCTGTTTGTTCCACTTTGTTTTCAAGGTTAAATATTTTGTCTTCAATGTCTGAGGTTCTGTCTTCCAGGTGTTCTATCCTATTGGTTATGCTTTCTATGGAGTTTTTAACTTGGTTTATTGTTTCCTTCATTTCAAGGATTTCAGTTTGGTTTTTTTTCAGTATCTCTAACTCTTTATTGAAATGATCTCTTGCTTCCCGTATTTGGTCTTTTAACTGTTGATTGGTGCGATCATTTAATGCCTGCATTTGCTCTTTCATCTCCTCCTTCAATGCCTGCATTTGCTCTTTCATCTCCTCATTAGCTTCCCTGATCGTTTTAATTACGTACATTCTGAACTCCCTTTCTGACATTTCTTCTGCTCTGCTGTCATTGGGTTTTATTGATGTAGTATCTAGGTTTGTTTGGGACATTTTCTTCCCTTGTTTTCTCATAATGGTCAGTTGTCAGTGGGACCCTGAGATATTGCAGTTTTCCACTATTGGCTTATAGTGTCCCAGTAGATTTCCAGTGTATCACCTCCCAGCCTTCAGCAGCCTGATGTCTTGGAGGAATCTGATAAAGCAGCTCATTCGAAGAATACTGCCCCTAGCCCCCTACTGGTTCCACGTTTTGGAACTGGCTCTGTGCGGAAATGCTCTCACTGTGGGCCTGCACCGTGCAGCTGGCCGTGTGGGAAGAGCCCACTGCCGGAGTGTGGAAGACTACCTTGGGAAGACTCAAGCTGCCCTGCCCGGCTCTGCTAAGCCACCTCTATCTGGGCCTGCCACCCGGGCTGAGCTTTACCCAGTGGGCAGACTCACCCGTGGCTCCACTTCAGTCCGAGTCTCTCAATGCCTCCCCTTCTTAACTCCTGGGTTCTGGAGCGACCGGGGGTGCAGTCTCCCTCTAGGCCGCCATCTTGGATCGCCCCGTGAAGAGAGCCCGCAGCCGGAGTGGGCAGAGCCGCCTGAAGAGGTCTCCGGCTGCCCTGTCCTTATCCCTGAGGCTGACTGCAGATCGAGGCTCTCCGCTGGTTCTTTGCAGGAGTACACTGCACTGCAGCAGCTCCGGGACTCGGAGCCTGCTCTGTTCAGAAAGGCTCTCACTAGCGGGCCAGTTCCGTTCCGAGAACCTGGAGAAGCTGGCTGTGTGGGCGGGGCCCACCACCGGAGTGCGCAGGACTGCCTGTGGATGACTCTAGCTGCCCTGCCCGGCTCCGATAAGCCACCTCTATCTGGGCCTGCCACCCGGGCCGAGCTTTACCCAGTGGGCAGACTCACCCGTGGCTCCACTTCAGTCCGAGTCTCTCAATGCCTCCCCTTCTTAACTCCTGGGTTCTGGAGCGACCGGGGGTGCAGTCTCCCTCTAGGCCGCCATCTTGGATCGCCCCGTGAAGAGAGCCCGCAGCCGGAGTAGGCAGAGCCGCCTGAAGAGGTCTCCGGCTGCCCTGACCTTATCCCTGAGGCTGACTGCAGATCGAGGCTCTCCGCTGGTTCTTTGCAGGAGTACACTGCACTGCAGCAGCTCCGGGACTCGGAGCGTGCTCTGTTCAGACAGGCTCTCTCTAGCCGAGCACTTTATTTTTAATACCTGCTAGAAACTAAAATTGGTGTAGTATAATTAATACCCATTTATTAGGAAATCTACAGAGAAGTTTTACATATTTATTTCCCATACAACCCAGATCAAGGATATAGATATTTTTTATTTTTGCTTTTCAGTATTTGGGAGTTGCTTTGCTGTACATAAAAAAGAAAAAGCACCCATTTTTTTCTGTATACTAGATCCAGGATCTTTTTCCTCCCAAGTCCCTTTTCCTTGTACTTCCTTTGCCCATAAGTGCATGTAGTCTTTGTTAGTAGGTCATAAGGAGAAAGGCATCACCAACCCTTAACTTACTATGTGTCAAGTAATATGGTACAAATATATCACTTAATTAATGGCTCTATGAATTCTTAGACCCTGCTGTGATCTGAACTTGAGAGTTTAAGTAACAAAACTGGGATTAAACAGAGCTGTTTCCAAACAAGGTCTTATCCTCAATTCTACACTGACCCTCTAAACTGTACATGATAAGCTCTTTTCACCTGGAAGTTTATAATCTAGTTATATATTAAGATATGTATTGAGTGCTCACAACGTGCTAGGCTCTAAGAATCACCTGCATAGTTAACCTCTAACTCACTGAAATCCAGCAAAGTAGGTACTAATTTTCCAACTTTACACACGAGGGAACAGAAACTCTGAAAAGTAAGTAAATGTTACTGACATACAGAGCTTCCAGACACCCCACCAGTACACTTCACAATACACATCTAATCCTCAGACACTTCAAATATGGCATACACCTGCATGTTCTGTGTGCCCTTTGCTGTGTTTCCCATTTCCTCTGCCACTTGGATGATCTTGCTCATGTTCGTCATCATTTTTCTATTCACTGCTTAGTATTTTCCTTGATCACCTTTAAAAAAAAAACCCTTATTTTAAAAACAACAAACTTTATCATTCCTACTGTATTAGTAATCTGTTGCTCATAAAAAAATACATCTAGAATGAATAGCTTAAAGCAACATTTATTATGTCACACAGCTCTAGGAATCTGTAAGCATATCTGGGTGGTCCCAGAACTCTCATGAGTTACGTGTAAACTATAGGTAGGGGCTACAGTCATCTGAAAACTTGTTTGAAGATGGAGGACCCACTTCCAAACACATTTATATGACTTAGCTTGATAGAGCTCTTGCCTAGCATATATAATGCCCTCCCTCAGTTCAATCCCCAGCTCCACCAAAAAAAAAAAAGAAATCAATAAATTAGTATTAGCATAATTTGTACTTTCTGATATTTCAATTGGATGTAATGAAAACATTTAAATTTCTTGCTTTTAGCAGTGGGCAATTTTTTCTATGGTTTTTTTTTTTTTCCCCAGTAATTTCAGGATAATTCAGGTATATTTTTATGGGGTAAAACTTCATAAGCACTTCTTATATGGATATATTTGTTGTTCTTACTTTTACTTTAGAGGATAGAATAATTGGGTTAGTGCTTCTATTTTGTGCCCAAAAAAAGAAGCTAAGAAACTTAAAGAATACAGAAAGGAATTGAAAGAGCCAACAAAGACATTTGGCATTAGAGAGCAGCTTTGGAATAAAGCTGAATTTGTAGTCCTTATAGTCCATTAGTCAACTCTATATCCCATTCTTTACAAAGGATTAAAAATGATATAATTAACTGTCCACCTGAAACTACTTTTCAAAGAGCAGTAATGAAATGTCCTATCAGGAAGAAATAAATGTTGAGGGGCTTGTTGTTTTGTTTTGTTTTGTTTTAATTCAACCAAGTCTTAGGTTGTCCTAGGCATAAAGGATCTTTTCCTAGAAACGAGGATTAGGTATATTCAACCTAGTGAATTGATCATTACTCAATTCACTTTCCTTTGAGTATGATTCATTCTTGAGGACTGTCCCTACAGAGTCTTGTAAAGACCATCCCCTCTAATATAAGGTACATGACCATGACATCTTAAGATCTTAAGTTACATCTGTGTAAATATGCTGGTCTGTGTAGAATAACTTTTGCCAGGCCAGCAGAACCTCCCTTGGTTTTTCTCCAACATTAAATAACCACATTAAAAGATTACAAGAATGTGTAGTTGGGGGATGGGGGAGAGACTTCCATTCTTTTTTTTCTTTTTTTTTTTTTCTTTTTTTTTTTCTTTTTTTCTTTTTGGTACCAGGAATTGAACCCAGCCACATCCTTAGCCCTTTTTATTTTTTCATTTTGACATAGGTTCTTACTAAGTTGCTTTAGGGCCTCACTAAGTTGCTGAGGCTGGCTTTGAACTTGAAATCCTGCCTCAGTCTCTCAAGCCCCTGGTATTACAGGCATGCATCACATGCCCTGCTACAATTCTTAACATATTATTCAACAATGGATGCCAGAAGATTTAAACAATAACATTCTTAAATTAATATTTGCAGTCAGGGGTGAATTCAAACATTTTTATTTGAGGTCAGGTGAATTCAGACATCCTAATTTCTATATGAAATAATGATCTCTGTAAAGTCTGTCTATGGCAGATAGTTTATCAAATCTGTGATTCACCCAGCTGGTTGCTGGCAAGTTTAACATTCTAGTTTACTACTTGCTGTTAACCTTCACTTCATTAAACTGGGAAAAGGGAATATTTTATTTGTACATGGTGGCTTAATGTTGAATCAAAGTCATTTTCCCTTTGGGATTCCCATAGTATGTTTTAGACCAGTTTCCTCTTTAGCATTAGGTTAGAAGTCATAATAAAATAGTGATTACAGACATCTTCTGTAACTGAGTGTTAAAAATACTACATAAAGCACAATTTGTCAAAAAAAAGTGCTTGCCTTTGATAAACAGTGACTGGACTTGGTCATGAAGGTAATTTTTGGGGTGCAGTTTCTGCTTGTTGAGCTCAGAGCTAACCCTATCAAGGTATGCCTCAGTTAAGTAGCACACTTAAGATTTGTGCATTTTTGCATATGTGTACCTCAGTAAAGTTTTAATAAATGATTTTCAATTTGTTGAATAAGATCTTTTTAAAAAAATTTTAGTTGCCCTCTCAACTTAGTAAGTTGAGGCAAGTCCAGTTATCTTTTTAATCAATGGCTTCGGATCTTGACCATATTCTACCCAAAACGAAAACAGAAAGAGGCTCTCCATAAAAATCAAAAAATTAAAAACCCTTTAAGACTGGTGGAATTTCAGCAGTGCCTTCTATTCTGTATAGGACAGCATAATTATCTTTGTGCTGGAAGAAATGATTGTATCATTGATAAAATTCGAAGAAAAAACTGCCCTGCATGCCGCTATCGAAAATGTCTTCAAGCTGGAATGAACCTGGAAGGTAATGTAATGTGAATTTCTCATTTTACCTAAGATATTAAGTAAGCATGTGTAATAATTTAGTCAGTGCAGTATATATGTGCTTGACTAGCATTTTATGATATTGCCCAGTGAAACAGGAACTATTTCATGAATATATTATATTCTGATTAAATTTATTTACCAGCTCTTGTTACATACACTGATTTCAGTATAGCCAAACTATATACTAAGAAAGAAAATTATGTAATAATAAAACTTACATAACTTGAACAACTTTACTTTTATATCTCCTAATTCCTTTTTTAAGTCTCAGCTAGTCCCTAGGGTTGGAAATGTTTCTATACAGATATATTTACATGTGCATTTTTATTTTACCTTTTAAAAACACACCATTACTTGGAAATTTTATTACAGCTCTATAAGGGAAAAAAAAAGTGAGAAATTAGATGGATTTTGTTTTGTTTTTCAAGTAAAGAAACCTGAAACTATTAAGTTAGGGTTTCAAACCCCTGTTTTTATAATAAGTTGTATAATTAACATTGATCTCATCATTAAAAAACTTTCCTCAGAAAAAAGTTTGGAATTTTGCTGTAGTTAAAATGGCAAGTTCTATGAATCTGATGATCTAATAACTCACGTGTTGTTTGGTATTTGTTGTGACAGTAGTACTTTCATTCAGTAAGTATTCACCAACAAGGCAGTCACTAGACATAAAATGAGTAAAATTTAATGCCTCTATTCAATGAATTTACTAATTATTTAAGTTTCAAAGCCAATCACAAAATAGCATTGCACAAAATACTACAGGAGCAAGGGGTAGAAGGTCACCCAATTCAGTCCTGGAAGAAGTAACATTGAAT
This sequence comes from Sciurus carolinensis, assembly GCF_902686445.1. Lineage (NCBI taxonomy): Eukaryota > Metazoa > Chordata > Mammalia > Rodentia > Sciuridae > Sciurus > Sciurus carolinensis. The sequence continues at coordinate 101,508,862 of NC_062218.1, read as the reverse complement.
TTCAAATCTAGAAGCTGAGTAAGAATTAAATGAAAAATAAAAGCAGGGACATGATCAGATTTGTTTTAGAAAGAATAATCTTGTATTGAGAGACCTATTAAATGATTACAACATTAATCCATATAAGAAGTGGTGTTTTGGACAGGACAGACTGTTGGTACTATCTAACACACTCTGTATGTTAACAAATATAAAGAATCTAATTCCCTACACCACACACACAGAGCTAAGTTTGACCACGGTACACCACACAGAGACAGCTAAGTATGACCAGGTTGTTTCTTTAAACTTGACTGCAGAGTGCTAACATGTTAAATTAAACCTTGCTTTTAAATAAAATGAGAATTACCCACTCTCTTGGTGTTACAAAAGCTACCAAGATTAAACATTCATGTAAAAGTTCACTTTCAGTGCCACAAGTAGTTTCTTTTTGTTATAAAAACAAGTTATTCACTTTCTTAGATACCAGCTCTCTGACTGCATTTTCCCCAGTTTCATTTTGCTATACTCTGATCTACTAAGTAGATAGTATACTTTGACCATTTAAATATTGTACTTAAAGTTTGATTTTTAGTGATACCCTAAATGTTTTCATCCAGCTCTTTAATGTATATAAATAAAAGTTTACAGGATAAACCCAAATAAAATTCTATCATATAACGTGGGAACAATGATTGCTTACTCAGTAACAGAATGCATGTCAAGTTTTAGATCTCTGGAATTTTAAGCATATAATGCTTCCCTAGGTAATTTCTCCCATATTCTGAGTATAAGGAAATTCTTTATTCAAAAGAAATCAGATATACTAACTATAAAGTAATGATACTGATAAGAGATAAATAGGAGGTGACTACATTTGTCCTATTGCTCCTTCTTCCTCTTCAGATAGCTAAATAATAACTGCAGTGTCCTTTGCCCTTAACCTCACTAGAAGACAACCAAGATAGTGACTAATATCTAAATACCATCACAGCCATTTCCAACCAAGTCTTTTGTTGAGACTGTCAGAATTTTTTTCCGTGAATTAATAAAATTTAAGCATATAATTTAATCTGAGCTGCTCTTTCTCAGAATACTTAATTGACAGCCAACCAATTGTATGCTTTTATAAATGGTTAATGTAAGATCAGGTGGAGGGAAATTAACCTTTGTCAAGTTATTACATGCTTGTCTTTCATGTGTTCTCCTTTACTCAAAGAGGTTATTTTGGAACCTCATGTCTAGGATGAACCTTGTATCCACTTTTATGTAATACATGGTAAAACAAAGTTCTAGTTGGTCATTTCATAACATACTCGATGTTAGCTGGCACATGTGATTGGCATTCTGATTCTATTTGTAGACCAATTGAAAGAAAAACTTTAAAAATATAAGTTATCAGGGTTTATCCATGTATGATTTTAGTGGGAAAGCCTCGTTTTTCTTTTTAATATATATATAAAACTTCTATTCAGGAAAGTATATGTGTGTGTCGGAAATGTTTGGCAGACTATAATACTTAAGAACAAAATAGATTAAGTCATGTATTTCACACTTTCTTTTCAATCTTTGCAAATAGTCTCTTGTTCATCTGAGTGCTTCCTCCAGCCAAGCCCCAGAGTAACTTCACAGAAGCACTTAGCTCCCTCAGCCCAGGTCTCTCCATAAATGTAACAGTACTGTTGCAAGTGGTTTATCTGATACTGTTGCTCCATACCCAGCAAATCTCAAGATTTATTTTAAGGCAGCCTTCTTCACTGCTTGAAGGTCCTGGCATTTAAAAAAACATGTTTTTTAAAATGGTGATCCTTAATGTTTTATGCACATTTCATTTTAAGGTATTGTAATCATTCTAAAGCATAGATTTATTTTTTATATTAACAGTCAGAAGAAACCTGTAGGAAATAGACTTATGGCATTATAAGATTTTTTTTTACCTAATATTTAAGTATTAACATGATTTCTTTACCTTTATTAAGGAGAAAATAGCCTTATCAAAGACTCACACACACACACGTCTATAGAGATTATAAACTGCTACTCTGCTATATGCTCCAATAGGTCAGAAGTTTAGATAAAGTAAATTTTTATTCATGAAATTCCTTAAAATTAGTGATTACTCAACTAAATTTTTCAATTAACTCTTTGCTGAAGATATCTTGAAAATATATTAGTACTATTTCTTACTTTAGTCAACACAACATAACTAGGTCCCTAGAACTTTTTAATCTTTATTCAAAAGCAACAGTTCTCATTTAGGACTATAGATAAATAGAAATTAATTATATTCTGAGTCATAGAAAATGGTTTTTAAAAATCCTTCAACTTGTCATTATCTTTTCTTCATTGTTCTGATGTAGAGTGCAGAAACATGCATCCTGGACCACTTGAAGTTATGGTTAATTGAGATTGTACCAGGACTATTTAAGTGTATTGATTTGGGACATCTGTATTCTAACATCATCAACAAATTACATCCTGTGGTTTTGGATCTAGGTTTCTGTGAAATAGTTTTTGGTTATTTAAAGAGTTTTCTTATGCGCTCTTCCTTTTTAAAGTTGAATCAGTCCTCTATAGAGTTATACTGTCTGAATGCAAAGAATTCTACAAACCTTCTCCTACAAATTGAGGTAATAATAGGTCTCATATGGAACTGAGGAACTGTTCTAAACATTTGACATATTTTTACTGAATTAATTCTCACAACACATTTGTAAGAATTTCATGAAGTTTCCTCTCCTATAAAATGAAGATAATAAAGCCCAAAGAATAACTGGTACAGAACACCTGGCTACAAAATGGCAGACCCAGGATTTAAGTCCATTCTGGTTTCACATTTGGACTCTTGACTGCTGTACCATATAGCACCTCCAAGACCCTGGCAAACTAGGTTACAATAGAATGGTCCTGTTTCTCTGTTTTGATATGTCAACTAAAAATTCTTATATCTCTTAGTGCCCACAGAACATTGATAAGTGTACACAACAGACTTTTTTTCTTTTCTAACACTGGACATTAAGATATAATTCTACCACAGTATCTTGTCTTCCATAAACCATGTGTTTTGTCATTTTAGGGACAGAGGATCTAATAATTATTTTAATTTGCACTTATTTTTTCCCTTTGCATCCTGATAACTGAGGCAGGTTGTATTTTTCTTTCATAGAAATTACATTCTTTGCCCTTCCTTGGAGCGCTCAGTACTGTCTCTTTTATAAAAGAATGTAAATCTCATTTACTTAATAAAGTATATTCAGGTGTATGAATAAGTTTACTCCTACAGAATCCATGCTTGTTATTTGATTAGACTTTTTCATACAAAGTCAAATACAAGATAACTTGATTTAGTATAGATGTAATATTACATCTATACTAAAAATTAAAAATTTTCCACTGATAAATTAAGTGAAAAAAATGTAAAGATTTTCTTTTCATTTTCCCACTGTTAGTCTTAAATGGAAAAAGTCAATTTTTCTATTGTTAGAATTCATACTTTTTTAACTTGTATCTGTCTTTGTACAAATATGCAATAATGTAGCTGCTTTGTTGTATATATATATATATATAGTGTCATAATTTTGGTTAATCCTAAAATATAGCTCCTTAGTTTCTTTCACAAATTATCATAAGCTTAGATTCTTTCTTTCAATTGATTATAAAAGTAATTTGCCTTATAAATTTATGTGAACTTTGAAAATGAGATAATTTATGGAAAAATCTACAGAAGTGATTTGTTCAGATTGTTTTAACAGTGTTATAAGACTTATTTCTTACAGTTATACAAAATGTTACTAGCTTACTTACAGTGACAATTGATATGGGAATGGGTAACTGTGGATCCTTTCAGAAAAAAAAATTTTCTCTTCTTCCATGTCATTTTTTTGTAAATGCCAAATAAATTATTTCTCCTCTTTCAGTCTTAATAATTTCAGAAATTGAAAATACCTCTGAATAAACTTTGCAGCCCATATCTCTCTATTACAATTCATTTCTATTTATTTTTCAATACCCACAGCTCGAAAAACAAAGAAAAAAATAAAAGGAATTCAGCAGGCCACTACAGGAGTCTCACAAGACACTTCTGAAAATCCTGCCAACAAAACAATAGTTCCCGCAACATTACCACAACTCACCCCTACCCTGGTGTCCTTGTTGGAAGTCATTGAACCTGAGGTATTATATGCAGGATATGATAGCTCTGTTCCAGATTCAACTTGGAGGATCATGACCTCACTCAACATGTTAGGTGGGCGCCAGGTGATTGCAGCAGTGAAATGGGCAAAGGCAATACCAGGTAAGGGCCAGGAGGACAGAGCTACAGTATAAGCCTTGTGTTTTCTTGGACAAAACCATTCTGGTTCTTTATTGTCCTTCTTCCTGATCTCGCGGCATATCTTATTTCTTTCTCCTCCTTGGTTCTGAGGACTAAGAAGCAGATGAGCAAGTAGGGCAAGTAGGGTATCTACAATAAAACTTTCACACTGCTTCCAGCTTTTCAGATAGCACAGTTTATTTCAGATAGCATAGTTAATTTTAGATAGGATGGTGCAATATCAGAACTGAAGCTACTACATGAAGCTACAGGACTTACTCAAAATTCCTTTTACACTGATGTCTAAGGGAAGAAAGTGTATACTATTTCTAAGAATTCCATTTATTTCCTTTTGGTTATTGTAAAGTTTGTAATTATCAGGTATGTTGACTTTGTCAACATGTACCAATACAAAATGATTTTAACTTCAGTAAATGAAATTCATTCATTGAATATAAATTTTCATTTAATATTTAAGATAATTTTTTGAAAAGTTTCCCTATTAGAACTTTGCATGGAACAGGAGACATCAAATGTTACTATCAACACTGACTTTACAGATAAAGGGGAATTGACAAACATATGGTCACACAATAGAACAAGGATGAGTAACCTAACCTCCCGTCATCCCTGTTCTATCAAGGGAGAAAGAAATGTGAACATCAGGAAAAAAATTTGAATGAAAATAATTGGTTAATGTCTGATTCCGGACTCTTGGCTTTCTGTTTCACAGTTTAATTCATATTATTTAAATATGCAAAAGGTAACATAACTTAGCTACGTATAAGTTTTCAGATGAGCTGCTTATAAGTTTTCTTTCATAAAATGCCATTAAAAAATTCTCAGGGCCAGATATGGTGGCAGAGGCTTGGGAGGCTGAGGCAGGAGGATAGTGAGTTCAAAGCCAGCCTCGGCAACTCATTCAAAGCCAGTCTCTCAATAAAATAGAAAAAAAAAAGGTGGGGGGTGCTGGGTATGTGGCTTAGTGGCTTCCAGTGCCCCTGAGTTCAATCCCCTATACCCGCTGCAAAAAAAAGTTCTCAGGGCTTGGATTGGATCTTAATGGTGACAAAAGCTAGCTGTATGCATTTAGCATTTCATATCCTTTCTCTGTTAAGGGTCTGACCCAAACAAGGCTAATTGATTTAATTGCTCTTAGGGAGAGCCATGATCTTTTCTCTGGCACTGGAGTGTTGCTGCATGCCTTTATTTCTCTTAATCCAGGATTCAGGAACTTACACCTAGATGACCAAATGACCCTCCTGCAGTATTCATGGATGTTTCTCATGGCATTTGCCCTGGGGTGGAGATCATACAGACAATCAAGTGCAAGCTTGCTGTGTTTTGCTCCTGATCTGATTATTAATGAGTAAGTTGTATATGAATCATTTCCCCTGTCTTCATTCATAGGCTATTTTTAACCAGATATTTTCCTGTGGACTGCTATTGTAATAATTCAGGACTGAATCAATCCTACCAGGTATCTAGGAACTGAGAAAACTTGACGTAGAGTTGTTTATCAGTGCCTGCAGCACATCAAGCATAATGTAGAACAAATGTGCATTATTGCTATTCCAGAACATGTTTTAAGTAGTGGGCATCCTTGAGGTCAGTAGACTTTACTAACGTCCTTAGACTTTACTAGGTCTGTGGCAAGTGACAAGGAATCTTTTTAAGATATTGCTCTAATTACATATCCCTACTCCAAGAGCATGGGAAACTCATTTGAATTCGGTGGGGACAATTTGAGGTATGGAGCCAGAGAAAAGACATCTCTTTGGACAGCAAGGCTCACTCAGTGACTATGGCTTATAAAGAACAAGGAACAAGTTATTGGGTTTTTGTCTTAGTTGTTTGCTTAGAGAGGACCAGTCAAGCCTTTAGATTTTTCTAATCAACTATTTTCTTATCCTGTAGGTCTATATTTGTGAAATATTTCAGATGTCCATTCTCCTTTACTTAATTTTGGTGGTTTTCTCATTCCTACTGCAATGTGTCCCTTATTGTGTTGATGATTTTCTTCCTTAAGCACAGTTCTGATTGCATCCTACATCTTACCAATATATAGAGGTCTTCAGTACCACCTCACTGATGATCCAGTGCATACTGTACATGGTTTCAGGCTTTTGAGAACCTGGCCTTACTTTCTTTCCCATTGTTTTTCACACATTCTGTTTCCATTCAGCTAATCCACTTTTCAAATCTACTATCAGCTCATGGTGTTATATCACTAACTATGACCTCCACACATCCCTAGTTTGTCTCTCTTTGTATTTTGTATTGCTACTTTTTGTGCCCATAGTTTATCTCCTTTATTAGAATGTAAATCAGAAGTTCACACACACACACACACACACAGAGTCGGAAAAGATTAAAAAATGGAGGTTTGTATTTATGTGAAAAAAGATGAGGATTTCCTTTATTGTGAGCTGTTTTAGGCAGCTTTTTTGCTGCTGTGACTAATTTGCACACAATTATAAAGGAGGAAACATTTATTTGGGGACTCGCGGTTTCATAGGTCTTAGTCCATAGAAGGCCAGCCCCATTCCTCAGGGCTCACGGTGAGGCTAAACATCATGGCAGAAGAGTCATGGCAGAGGGAAGCAGCTCACATCATCAGGAAGCAGAGAGAGAGAGAGTCTTCACTCTCGAGATACAAAATATATACCCCAAAGCCCTACCCTACCACTTCAGTTACCACTCAGTTAGTCCCTATCAGGGGGGTTAAATCACTGATTAGGTTAAGACTCTTCCAACCAATCATTGTTCCTCTGAACTTCTTGCACTGTCTCTCATGTGAGCTTTTGGGGGACACCTCACATCCAAACCATAACATGTGCTATGGATGCTATTAAGACTTCCTCCCCCAAATTAATGAAATCTTAAACCACATTAGTAGAATAATTAGTCCCACTATGCTCTATTTAAGAAAATCCATCATTGATTGTTTGTTGTCAGAACTGGGTGACATATTAAGAATATGTCCAGAGTAGCAAGGAGTTTAATTGCATAACATGGGATGAATATGACATGTTTAGAGAAAAGAGGAAAGGAGACTTGAGAGCACTGAGGACAGCCTAGGGAGATGCATATATGAAAACATAATAATGTTGGATGTTCCAGGTTCAAAAAGAATAGGTAGAAGTTAAAGAAAAGCTAACACACTGAAAGTGTTTTAGTAGGAACTAGGTGATAATATCCCCAGATCATTTAATAAGAGAATCCTAAGCAGTGTGATAGAAGCCAGAGGTAATAGGGGAACCCTAGATCCAGAACACCTCTTCCTTGTACTACTACTACTAGATAAATCTAAGACCTTATACCTCACAGGATAAATGAAAACAATATACGGTGAGATTTCAGATTTCTCTACTACTAAGCTAGCTGCATAGGAACTAGTCTAAATATTATAGCTGAACTCTTACTTTAAACTTGGCATTGTTTCTCCATCTGTGATACTTTATTTTCCAGCACTGTATTCATTCAGTGGTATTTGAACACTTACGAAGGGCCAGGCACTGTTAGGGGGATAGTGAAATATAATAGTGAATAAACTAGATGAGGATCCTGATAGGGGAATTCAAATAAATAACCCAATTTATTTCACAGAGCCATGATGCAATAGTGTGACTGTGAAGAAGGTAGAGAGAGGGAAGATGTGAAAGCAGAGGTTATTCAAGGCTGTGCAAAGACTCCTTGAAACAAGCTTGACGGTGAGAAATTGAGAAGACACTAAGGATAAGATACAAGTTTAGAGAAGTGAACAGTGACCAAGATAAGCAGAATCTCCTAGGTCATCAAATAGAGTTTAGGTTCTTCCAGGACCAAGCAACAGCCAGAATGGATTTGAGGAGAACAACAAATAGTCATCATACTCCTAATAACATGACTATAAGAAAGAACAAGAAAATAAGATTCCTGATCTTCAGTTATTTATGTTAGTGGGAGAGACACAGATAACCACTAAATACATAGAATAATTTCAGAATTTGACTGTGATGGAGATTTTATTAGAGAGAGGTCTGGTTTAGATAGGGTAGCTAATAGTTTCTTGGATTAGGCTGAGACACAAAGGAGAAGAACCACACTTTGTAATGAGAAGCAAGATGACGAGGCAGGTGAAATACCTATGCTGTATTCAAATAATTGCATTCTAAAAAGGGGCCATAGCTTAGTCTTCAGTTAGTAGCTCTACCACAGCTTCACACAGACGTATTCTCAGTATGTGTGTCAGAGAAAGAAGTCACCTTGACCCTCTTCCCAAAAAGAGGATTATTCAAACCACCACATCACAATGTAATAAGATTAGTTGTTTGATCCAATTTTAAATTAACTGGTAAATACATTTAGCTTTTATGAAAAGTCAGAACATTGTTACTCATTTTAGAACCCAACCATATTTTTTAAAAGTATCATGCCATTGTGTTTACAGGCACTTTCTAATAAGAAGTTTAGGATCATTTAATTAGAACTAAAACCATGAAGAGATTTACATAAAACACCAACATATCCTTTTCATTTGTAAAACTAAAGTAACCTAGTTCAGAGTTTTTATGTTTAGAGCATTCCCATTTAGATTTAAGTAGTCATAACCATATACAGTTCCTTACATAAAAGTGGAAATTAACAGAATCTTCCCAAGAAATTTACTTTAGTTTCATGTTTGCTATGAAATATGAAAGAGAACTTTTCAAATATTTTAACTAGTTGTTGAAGGATTATTTTTACTCAGTGTTTGACTGAAGATAGCATTGTTACTTCCTATTTTTGTGTCTGTATGTTGCTTGTATTAGATGGGCGGGCCTCTGTCTCTTTTTTTCACTGTGTTTTCATACCGCTATGGTGTCTCCAACAGGCAGATTTGGGATATAAGGAAGGATACATTCAAGTTCTGACTCTAAGTATAGCTTGTATCAGTCAGTCTCTCATGGTTTCCCTTAAGTCACAATGTTGTGTGTGTGGGGGGGGAATATATATATATAGATATACACTTTTTTTTTTTTTACAGCCAACAAGTATACCTTCTCTACTTCCTCTACTATAACTTTGTTGACATTTTCAGTTATATGAGGAGTCTAGCCAGGAATAAGAAACTAAAAAGGGAAAAACACAGCTCCTAGGAAAATAGCTTTATTAGGGGATTGGTAAGAAGTTTCACATTTGAAGAACCATGAAAGATCACTTTGGCAGCATACAATTCATGTTTAATTCATTTTATTATATAAAAATAACCACATCTTCAGTGGAGAAAAATAATAAACTTTTTTTCTGTCCAAATCACTTTCTAATAAAAATATTAAAAGCAAAATTTCCTAGAGTATTTTAAAAGTCATGAATTAGGCACAACTTCAGATTCTTAGTGTCATTTGAAAAGTCAGGAAACCTTAGAGATCTAATCGAAAATCATAGATGAGATAGTGACTGTTGAGAATCATAATCAAGAGTTGATTGAGTATTCAGAATTCTCAGGGGTGGGTAGGGAAGAATAAAGGAACTTTGGATTATGCAGAGAGGAGTGAGGGAAGGGGTAGGGCAGTGAGGATGGGAAGATGAAGTAGACATTATTACCCCATTATGGGTTTGAAAAAAAAATTTTTAATTAAAAAAGATTCATTTATTATCACACAGATTTGGGGTATCAGAAAGTCTGGTCTCTGCCTAACTATAAACAGTGTCACACATGTTTGTCTTTAGAAAGTAATGCTGTGAAAAGCAACCTCTGATTTTAAGATCTACAACTGTTGTCTAACTAGCCATATTCAAGGGTTAAGCCTTGATTTTAACTGAGCAACTGCTGATAAATTCTAAAGTAAATAATGCAATACCTGACAATGCAATATGTAAATTGGTTTATTCAGTAGTCTCTTTACTCTAGACCTTGAAACAACTTCTAAGTTTTCCAAAGTTCTGGTTTCCTAAGGAATTAGCATTAATAGCAGTAGTTATGTTGTCGTTTATGAGTTCATAATTTTGTAAAGCAAATGAAATATACTGTTTTTGGAACTAGCACTATTTCTTTCTAATACTCACTCGTATTTGTCTCTCACAGACAGAGAATGAGTCTGCCCTGCATGTACGACCAATGTAAACATATGCTATATGTTTCCTCTGAGTTACAAAGGCTTCAGGTATCTTATGAAGAATATCTCTGTATGAAAACCTTACTGCTTCTCTCTTCAGGTTGGTAGAATATATATACTTCTAAAATTTATTTCTAAAAATGTCAAAAGTATGAAATATGAAAATCTAGAAGCAAAGATTTACTTATATATAAATTGCTAATAGTTCTATTACTGTGTTCTGCTAAGTAGATGATTTTCATAAATGTAAAATTTTATAAGTAATATTCATTGATACCCAGATTAAGACAAATAGGTATAGAAGAAATAGTTATATGAGCTACACAGGGATCACAGTTGATCAGAATTTGTGCAGACTGCTTTCTTCCTTCCTTTGATCTTAGATAACATCAGTATATGAGACAAGGATAAAGAAAGCCAACAATGATTTAATTTCTCTATTGCACTGTTACTTGTAGTTACAAAGTGAATACTAACACATATATGAAATTATAGAAGAAAAAGGTTACAAAATGAATATTAACACATATATGAAATCATATAAGAAAAAGATATAACCTAAAAAAGGTATTACTGCAGATTCGAACTGGACTCTGCACAGAACTATTCTATCTTTTGAAAATAGCCCCTAGAGTTTTTTTTTTTTTAACTTGAAAGTTTGATAAGGTTGCTGACATTTAAACTTACTATTTTCAACTAGCAAAGATATTACTTACTGAAACTAGAAAACTTTCAAAAATACAAATCATCTTGTCTGTAGTACTTTATGTGGCAATTTTCAGTAAGTAATAAAAGAAAGGTCTGGCACATCTAATATAAAGAACCATTATCCAAAATATACAAACAACTTTTTAAAAATGGACCAAGGACCTTAACAGGCACCTCACTAAAGAAGACATAATAAAGACATAATAATACACACAAACACACACACACACACACACACACACACACAATGGAATATTACTAAACTTTAAAGAAGAATGAAATTCTGCCTTTTGCTGGTAAATGGATGGAGTTAGAGAATATCATGCTAAGTGAAATAAGCCAAACCCAAAAAACCAAAGGCCAAATGTTTTCTCTGATATGCAGATGCTAATTCACAATAAGCGGAGGTAGGGAAGAATAGAGTTACTTTATATTAGGTAGAGAGGAGTGAAAGGAGGAGAAAGGGGTATGGACGTAAGAATGATAGTAGAGTGAAACAGACACTATTTTTTTTTCTTTTTTTTTTTTTTTTTTGGGTGCTGGGGATCGAACCCAGGGCCTTGTGCTTGCGAGGTGAAACAGACACTATTACCTCATGTACATGTATAGCTGTATGACTGATATGATCCTGCAGTACGTATAATCAGAAAAATGAGAGATTATACTCCATTTATGTATGATCTATCAAAATGTATGAATTCATTCTACTGTCATGTACAATAAATTTTTAAAATATTAAAAATTTTTTTAAATTATAAAGAAAAGAAAGATGGCAAATAGCATATGAAAATATCTGCTACCTATTATATATCTTCAGGGAAATGAAATTAAAGTAGCAAAAAGACACAAATGCTAGAGAAAATATAGAGCAACAAGAACTCTGTTCATTGCTTGTGGGACTGCAAAATGGAATAGCCATTTTGGAAGACAGTTTGGTGACTTACAAAACTAAACACTCTTACCACATAATCTAGCAATTACATCCCTCAGTACTTACCTGAAGGAGTTCAAAACTTATGTTCACATAAAAACATCCACCTGAAGGAGTTCAAAACTTATGTTCACATAAAAACATCCTAATATAGATTAGGAATAAAGCTTTATTCCTAATTGCCAAAACTTGGAAGTTACTAAAATGTCCTTCATTCAGTGAATGAATAAACTGTGATACATTCAGACAATGGAACATTATTCAACACTAAAAAGAAACAGAGGAACCTGGAATGTACATTACTAAGTGAAAGAAGCAAATGTGAAAAGGCTACATACTGTGTGATCCCAACTATGTGACATTCTATAAAAAGCAAAACTATGAAAAAATTAAGACCAGGAGTTAGGGATGAACAGGAAGAACTCAAGATTTGCAAGACAATGAGGGTCTCTGTATGTTACTATAATGGTGGAGGATACATGTCATTATACAAAATATAAAGCCACAAAATATCCACTACCAAGAGTGAACCCAAATGTAAACTGTGAATGATAATGATATGCCAATGTAGGTTCATTAACTGTGACAAATATACCCCTTTCATGGGAGAATATTGATAGTGGGGAGAACAGGGAGTATATGAGAAATGTCTATCTTCCTCCCAATTTTTCTATAAACTTAAAACAACTCTTAAATCTTTTTTTTTTTTTTAAAGAAGGTCTTTGAACCAGTTAGAATTGTAAACTTTAGGCCATTCCAGTAAAAATTACATATCAGGTTAATGTTTATAGAACACCAAGGGTAATGACTGAATAATTCTTTTTATATACCAATAAGCAAATATGTAATTGCTATTAAAATCTTCATTCCATTAGTATTGTGGATTCATAGTTGCCAAATAACTTTGAGCTATGGATATTGCATGATTACATCCATCTAACCATTTCCAAAGCACACAGTCTAAATTCTTTCTTACTGTCTTTGCAAGGAACATTAATAAGGAAGAAAATGTTCCATAACCTAGTTTATCAAGTGGGTTTTATCCCAGGGATGCAAGGTTGGTTCAACATTCGGAAATCAATAAATGTCATTCACCATATCAACAGACTTAAAGTTAAGAATCACATGATTATTTCAATAGATGCAGAAAAAGCATTTGATAAAATACAGCATCCCTTCATGCTCAAAACACTAGAAAAAATTGGGGTAGTGGGAACATTCCTAAACATTATAAAGGCAATCTACGCTAAGCCCATGGCTAATATCATTCTAAATGGTGAAAAACTGAAAGCGTTCCCCCTAAAAACTGGAACAAGGCAGGGATGTCCTCTTTCACCGCTTCTATTCAACATCGTCCTTGAGACTCTAGCCAGAGCAATCAGACAAACCAAAGAAATTAAAGGGATACGAATAGGAAAAGAAGAACTCAAACTATCCCTGTTCGCTGATGACATGATTATATATTTAGAGGAACCTGGAAATTCCACCAGAAAACTTCTAGAACTCATAAGTGAATTCAGTAAAGTATCAGGTTACAAGATCAATGCTCATAAATCCAATGCATTTTTATACATAAGTGATGAATCTTCAGAAAGAGAAATTAGGAAAACTACCCCATTCACAATAGCATCGAAAAAAATAAAATACTTGGGAATCAATCTCACAAAAGAGGTGAAAGACCTCTACAATGAGAACTACAGAACACTAAAGAAAGAAATTCAAGAAAACCTTGGAAGATGGAAAGATCTCCCATGTTCCTGGATAGGCAGAATTAATATCGTCAAAATGGCTATACTACCTAAAGTGCTATACAGATTCAATGCAATTCCAATTAAAATCCCAATGATGTACCTTGCAGAAATAGAGCAAGCAATTATGAAATTCATCTGGAAGAATAAAAAACCTAGAATAGCTAAAGCAATCCTCAGTAGCAAGAGCGAAGCAGGGGGTATTGCAATACCAGATCTTCAACTCTACTACAAAGCAATAGTAACAAAAACGGCATGGTATTGGTACCAAAATAGACAGGTAGATCAATGGTACAGAATAGAGGACATGGACACAAACCCAAATAAATACAATTTTCTCATACTAGACAAAGGTTCCAACAATATGCAATGGAGAAAAGATAGCCTCTTCAACAAATGGTGCTGGGAAAACTGGAAAACTATATGCAATAGAATGAAATTAAACCCCTATCTCTCACCCTACACAAAACTCAACTCAAAATGGATCAAGGACCTCGGAATCAGACCAGAGACCCTGCATCTTATAGAAGAAAAAGTAGGTCCAAATCTTCAACTTGTTGGCTTAGGATCAGACTTCCTTAACAGGACTCCCATAGCACAAGAAATAAAAGCAAGAATCAACAACTGGGATAGATTCAAACTAAAAAGCTTTCTCTCAGCAAAGGAAACTATCAGAAATGTGAAGAGAGAGCCTACAGAGTGGGAGAATATCTTTGCCAACCATACTTCAGATAGAGCGCTAATTTCCAGAATCTATAAAGAACTCAAAAAACTCTACACGAAGAATACAAATAATCCAATAAACAAATGGGCTAAGGAAATGAACAGACACTTCACAGAAGAAGATGTACGAGTAATCACCAGATATATGAAAAAATGTTCAACATCCCTAGTAATAAGGGAAATGCAAATCAAAACTACCCTAAGATTTCATCTCACCCCAATTAGAATGGCGATTATCAAGAATACAAGCAACAATAGGTGTTGGCGAGGATGTGGTGAAAAAGGAACACTCATACATTGCTGGTGGGGTTGCAAATTAGTGCAGCCACTCTGGAAAGCAGTGTGGAGATTCCTCAGAAAGCTTGGAATGGAAACACCATTTGACCCAGCTATCCCACTCCTTGGCCTATACCCAAAGGACTTAAAATCAGCATACTACAGAGATACAGCCACATCAATGTTCATAGCTGCTCAATTCACCATAGCCAGATTGTGGAACCAACCTAGATGCCCTTCAGTTGATGAATGGATAAAGAAACTGTGGCATATTTATACAATGGAATATTACTCCGCAATGAAGAATGATAAAATTATGGCATTTGTAGGCAAATGGTCGAAATTGGAGAATATCATGCTAAGTGAGATAAGCCAATCTCAAAAAACTAAAGGACAAATGATCTCGCTGATAAGCGGATGAGGACATATAATGGGGGGTGGGAGGGGCTAGCATTAGGTTTAGGGTTAGGTTTAGAGTTAGGCTAAGGAGAGCGGTAAGAATGAAGGAAAGAAGGACTGTGTAGAGGGAAAAGAGGGGTGGGAGGGGTGGGGGGGAGGGGAAAAATAAAATAAACATCATTACCCTATGTAAACGTAAAAAAAATAAAAAAATAAAAAAATTTAAAAAATAAAAAAAACCCTACAAGATCATTGCTAGAGAATGTTACCTATAACATGTACTTGCTAAAGAAATTAACTTGAGTAAACAGTTATATAAAGTTCTGAGTATGATTTTGACTGATACAAGGTATAGTTCATTGTCTGGATACTAGCAATTTATACAGAGTTAGGGTCTAAATTTTATACATATCAAACTCACTGAGCTATTCATGTTTTTTTTTCCATTGTGGATAAGAAAAACTAGTGTATATCACAGATTCTTTTACCTTATGATACAGACTTTTATTCTGATAGAATACTAGAATAGGTACCCTAAATTTCCACTGCAATGCTGGGCTTAAGAACTAAGTAAAGATAGAAATTCAAAGAGGTAAGATTTACTCTTGAAGCTAACTTTCTCTTTAAAGACATTTTTAGAACCTGGTAAATTAGTACATTTACTACATTTAAAGACAACGATTGGAAATATAAGTGATCCACCAATGGGTGGATCAAAAAGCAGATTAGACTCTTGAACAAAATATAGATCTAAAGAAATCATCCAGAATACAATTTTTTAAAGTGTACATGTTTGTGTACATGTACAAGAAAACTTCAAGAAGGCTATAATATACATCCTGAAAGTATAACACACACACACACACACACCATATACATGTGTGTGTGTATATATATATACACACACACACACATGGAGAGAGAGAGAATATCAGAATTGGGGTCACAGGGCAAACCACCACCTCAAAATCTGGAGAAACAGTCAAATTGAGATCACAACCAAGGTCACCTTACTGGGAACAGAGCCACCAGAGCTAGCAAACTGATAGGAAGACTAAGGTAATTTTGATTAATTTCTAGAGGCTGAGTGAGGACTAGTTTGAGAGTTAAAAGCTCCTGGGAATCCAGTCTTAGGGCATTTCCCCCACACTTGGATTTTATCTTCAGAAACTCTACGTGTTATTCATGGTTAAGATGAGAGAAAAATTCCTTTGTTTTGGGTTTATTTATTAATGGTGGGAAGGGGAAAAGTAAACATTTGGAAATACCTGGAGAGTGTTCTCCATAGCCAAGGCCTTCCCTCTGAAAAACAACTTTATCAGGGCCTGGAGTAAAGGCACAGGGAGGATTCCAGCTCTTTCGAGCCTTCCTTTCTCTTATAGGAGGGGAGAAACTTTAAAAAAAGTTTAAGAAATGTTTTTGAAAGCTGCAGCCCAGGGATTCAAGCCTAGTTGGCTAGTAGAGGAAGAGAAGAAGATTTAATCAGAAGTATTTTAAAACCTTTCCCCTCCCCAGCACCTATAACCACCTTATCAACAGGGCTTCAGTATAATGGTGGATTGAAACTGAGAGTTTCAGGACAAGCTATTTAAGAAGTTCTCAAAACCCAAAGACAACAGAAGCTGGTGGGTGACCTGGCAGGGTGGTCAAGGGAACTGAAACCTCTAGCACCTACAACAAACAGTAAATACAGCTCAGCTCCTACTCAGATTAACACACCTCCCCCCACCCCACACACACACACAAAAGCCTGATTACATCAGTTTTGATATATCACCCAGCTTTCAACAAAAACAGAAAGTCACCAGGCATGCTAAAAGGCAGGATCAACACTGTCTGAAGAGAAAAGACAAACATCAAAACTAATCCAGAAATACTGGAATTATCAGATATGGAATTCAGTTATGATCCGTGTGTTAAGGGCTCTCATGGAAAAAGTAGACTACGTGCAAATATAGATGGGTATATTTGCATGCTAAGGAATTCTCTTAGGAAATGCTAGAAATTAAAAATACTGAAGGGAAAAAGTAAGACTGCTGTTGATGGGTTCATCAGTAAACTGGGCACTGCCAAGGAAAGAATCAGTGAGCTAGAAGATCAATAGAAACTTCCCAAACTCACATGCAAAGAGAAACAAGAATGGGACAGGGTTGGATGGGGGGGGCAGTATTCATGAACTCTGGATACAATTACATGAGGTGTTACATATCTTGGTGTCTGGAGATATCAGAAGAAAGGGGGGGGGGAAGCAAGAAGTAGTTGTAATAATAGCTGAGAAATTTCCAAAATTAAGGACAGACACCAAAACGTATCTGAAAACTCAGAAAGCATCACACAAAATAAAAAGCAACAAATCTACACCTTAACATATCCTACTGAAACTGCAGAAAAAGTAACACAAAAAAATCAGCTTATATATGACTTAAATCAGACTTCTCATCAGAAAGCCTTCAAGCGGGGCTGAGGAGATAGCTCAGTCGGTAGAGTGCTTGCCTTATAAGCACAAGGCCCTGGGTTCGATCCCCAGTACCCAAAAAAAAAAAAGCCTTCAAGCAAGAAGAGAGTTAAATAAAATATCTAAAGTGCTGTATAAAAAAAAAAAAAACTCTCAACCTAGAATAGGTTATACAGCAAAATTATTCTTCAAAAGCAAATAAGAAATAAAGGAAATTTGTCACCACCATTAGACCTATTTTGCATAAAATGTTCAAAGCTATTCTTCAGAAGGAAGGAAATGTGTCAGGAACATGGATTTACATAGGAAAGGAAGAGCATGAGAGAAAGAATAAATGAAGGTAAAATAATTTTTTTTTTGCTTAATCTGATAACTTCAAAGTAATAATAAGGTACTGAATGAACAACGCATATGGATAAGTGAAATGAACAACAGCAGAGTTATAAGAATTAGGAAAGAGGAATTTGGAGTTCTCTGTTAAGAGGTACCTGCATTGCAGTCTATAAAGTGGTATAGTACTTTTTGAAAAGGGACATAGGGACATAAATTTATTGTAAATACATACTGGAAACTCCAGGGTGACCACTAAAAACAAAAGGAGTGGTATTGATATGCTAAGAGAGAAGACTAACTGAAAGCATGAGATGCTCAATAAAAACAAGGTAGAAAAAAGCAGACAAGATAAAATCCAAAACCAAAACAAGAAAGTATTATGAGTAGAAAACAGTTACCAATGCAGATGTTAATCCACCTATATTAACAATCACTTTAAATTTAAATGGTCTAAATATATCAGCATTCTGTTTTTTAAAAAACGAAGGTGAAAGTATTGTTAGCCACCATAGACTTTCACTGAAAAGCATTAAATGATAAACTCAGGTTAAAGGAAAGCAACCACATCTTTAAGAAGGAATAAAAAATCAACAAAGTGGTAAATACATAAATATATTTAAAGCAAATATTCTCTATATAAAATAAGGGTAAAGTAATGTCTTTAGAGGTTAAAAATAGAACTAAAATACACAATAACTGCATATAAGGACAAAGGGTAATTTGATAGGTTAAGAATGAGTGTTTAAATTTCAAGGAAAACCACTATAATATGCAAATTACCAAACCATTGTGGGCAAAAGGGGAGTGGGATAATAGAAAACAAAAGAATGAAAGAACATGATAAGGTAGTACAAACAAACTTAACTCTATCAATAATTTCTTTATTTGTAGAGATGAACTACAAGCTTAATTGAAAGACTGGATTTTTCAAATAAACCAACTTTATGATATTTACAAGAATATATAAATAAAGACATTGAAAGGCTGAAGTAAAAGGATATACTCTTTGTATGGCATAAGAGATGGCAGACTTTAAAGGGCAAGTTGGCCAACACCTTAAACTCTGCAGTCTATCACAACCACTCTGTCCTTGTGGCATGAACACAATCATTGACAACAGAGTATTTAAACAGAAGTTTGGAGAGTACATAATGTCTCCAAGAAGTCCTAAAATTCAGAAATCTGCCTTTATATTAAACATTCAGCTTTTCTTTAATATCTACCACCAAATCCTATATTTCTCCCCAGCCACTGTTAACACAGAACCAGTAATCCTGAGAGCAAATGTTGAGAAATTAAACAATTTACAAAAGTCTTTCTGCAAGATCAACTGATCATGACTAGCCCTGTGTTCATTGTCCTTCTTACTAGCACTAATTTTTAAAGATTAATATACCACAAATTAGTTTTATTCCAGTTTTGCAATCCAGATTCCATGAACTACTTTTAATACTCATAAGTACATAAAGGCAGATAATCTGCTCCCTACTAAGGCTTTTATCTATAGGCTACAATAAAAACCATGTTTCTTTTTTATCAACTTAGTATGCTTAGACATTTAAAAATATATTCTAATTTTAAAGTTCTAATTAACTGGTAATATCACAGATGTTCCAAGATATAACTGGTGGAATAAATCAGTTAAAGAATAACCATTGTTGGGACTGGGGTTGTGGCTTAGTGGTAGAGTGCTTGCCTAACACAGGTAAGTCACAGAGTTCGATCCTCAGCACCACATAAAAATAAGTAAATTAAATAAAGGTATCGTGTTCATCTGTAACCAAATATATATACATATATAGAGAGAGAGCTATAAAGAATAACCATTGTTGAAGTCTTCTATCACAAAACTATAATTTTGTGCAAAACAACAGCCAAAGTTAACTGATCACTTTATTATTCTGTCATCAAAAGTTTTTGATGAACAGCCCCATTTTGTAAGTTAGAAACCCAAGGTCAAGACCTCCATTTCTCTATTATCATATATTCTCTCTTGGCTATAGTCTCATAACCCTCTGAAAATGCATAGAATGCATTTAGAGGATACAAACCATGATATTAAATGTCCTTTTTGGTGTATGAAAAGTTATAGCAAGGAAACTCTTGAATTTAACTGCATCTTAACCTTTTAGTTCCTAAGGAAGGTTTGAAGAGCCAAGAACTGTTTGATGAAATTAGAATGACTTACGTCAAAGAGCTAGGAAAAGCCATTGTCAAAAGGGAAGGAAACTCCAGTCAGAACTGGCAACGGTTTTATCAACTGACAAAACTTTTGGACTCCATGCATGAAGTAAGTATCAAACCATAAAGTCAACTATAACAATGATTCTGTAGAACATAAAGTATGCTTTGGTTAATGTATACCATATATATTAATTATTTCAACCCCAGTTTGTGGATTTTGGTGATGTTTTGAGTTCAATTTGTGAACTTCGATTTTGCATATTTTTTACCTAAGTCCAATTATGAAATGTTATTTCAATCTTGTCATGTATAAAATAGTACCATGCTATAACAGACTTTAGCCCCACTGTTTTAAAAGGTAGAATTCCATTTTTGTATGAATGATCTATTAAATTAGAAAAATATGACTTCTGTATATTTCGGGTACTACAGCTCATCATGAAATACTTAATTCCATATAATTCTACATATAATTTAAGGAATTCAAAAAGACTTTAGTACTTAATATTTATTTTAGTTCACTAAACTTCTTTTCACTTGGAGAATTCCAGTAGAGATTCATATATTTCAGGTCAGATATTAAAAATAAAGGACAGGTGAGTGTGAAATGTTCATACTGTTCTGTTCTAAAGTCTAATCATTCATTTCTTTCAGGTGGTTGAAAATCTCCTGAACTATTGCTTCCAAACATTTTTGGATAAGACCATGAGTATTGAATTCCCAGAGATGTTAGCTGAAATCATCACCAATCAGATACCAAAATATTCAAATGGAAATATCAAAAAACTTCTCTTTCATCAAAAGTGACTGCCTTACTAAGAAAGGTTGCCTTAAAGAAAGTTAAATTTATAGCTTTTCTTGTACAAACTACCAATTTGCCCTGTAGAGGTTTTGTTTTTTTTTTTTTTTTTTTTTTTTTTTTTCTGTCTGTTTCTTTTCTCCTTATAAATACGCACTACATGTGGTTTATAGAGGGCCAAGATTTGGCAACAGAAGCAATTGAGTCATCATTGTTTAAGTGATGGCAAAGTAGATAGTGAAACTTACTCAGTGGTGTATCCCAGATATTAGAAACAATAATGTAGGGGCAATCTCTACTGTCAGAAAAGGATGGCACCTAAACCACCAGTGCCCAAAGTCTGTGTGATGAACTTCCTGCTCATACTTTTCAGTTGGCTGGATAAAATTTCTAGACTTTTTGTTGACGTATTTCCCCATGTATAGTTAGGATAGCATTTTTGATTTATGCATGGAAACCTGAAAAAAGTTTACAAGTGTATATCAGAAAAGGGAAGTTGTGCCTTTTATAGCTATTACTGTCTAGTTTTAACACTTTCCTTTATATTCAGTAAAGTACGCTTGCTCATTTTTTTCTTACATAATTTTTGTATTCAAGTTACTGTACAGCTGTTTAAGATGGGCAGCTAGTTCATAGCTTTCCTAAATAAACTCTAAAACATTAATCTTTTGTGTGAAAATGGGTTGGTGCTTCTAACCTGATGGCACTTAGCTATCAGAAGACCACAAAAATTGACTCAAATCTCCAGTATTCTTGTCAAAAAAAAAAAAAAAAGCTCATATTTTGTATATATCTGCTTCAGTGGAGAACTATATAGGTTGTGCAAATTAACCGTCCTAACTGGTATAGAGCACCTCAGTCCAGTGACCTCCTGGGTAAACTGTGGATGATGGTTGCAAAAGACTAATTTTAAAAAGTAATAACTACCAAGAGGCCCTGTTTGTACCTTATGCCCTATCTCTGCAATGGTTAGATGGCAAGAAAGTTGATAATCTAATTCTCTTCCAGGACCTTTTGTAGTAGTTTGTATAACTTCTTAAAAGTTATGATTCCAGATAACAGTTGTAACTCAGCTGAGAGATTTTTAATCAGACCAAGTAATTTCCTCTCATTGAACTTCACCCAAAAACTAAATATCTAATATGGCAGAAGTGACTAGATACCCATTTTCACATTCCCATCTGTCACCAATTGGTCTATCTTTCCTGGTAATACAGGAAAGCTCAGCTACTGATTTTTGTAATTTAGAACTGAACGTCAGAGATCAATGTTTGTAGAACTACACATCCCTACGTGTGCCATAGAATTTAACACAAGTCTTGTGAATTTCCTCACTGTTAAGAATTGTCATTTTAAACAAAACAGAAGCTGTAGTAGCCCTTTCTGTGTGCACCTTACCAACTTTCTGTAAACTCAAAACATAACATATTTACTAAGCCACAAGAAATCTGATTTCTATTCAAGGTGGCCAAATTATTTGTGTAATAGAAAACTGAAAATCTAATATTAAAAATGAAACTTCTAATATATTTTTATATTTAGTTATAGTTTCAGATATATATCATATTGGTATTCACTAATCTGGGAAGGGAAGGGCTACTGCAGCTTTACATGCAATTTATTAAAATGATTGTAAAATAGCTTGTATAGTGTAAAATAAGAATGATTTTTAGATGAGATTGTTTTATCACGACATGTTATATATTTTTTGTAGGGGTCAAAGAAATGTTGATGGATAACCTATATGATTTATAGTGTGTACAAGCATTCATACAGGTAGCAGTGGTCTCAGAAACCAAACAGGTTTGATCTAGGGGAAGGAGACAAAAACTGGCCCCATGTTCAAGTGAAGGTTGCTGAGTCTCTGACCCAATCAGATCACAGAGGAAGTAATCCTCTGCCCCCCATTCTGACTACCCCTCTCATTCCAGCAGTGAGTCTGTCAGCGCAGGTTTAGTTTACTAAATCTCTTTGCGCTAAAGTGTGTAAGCAGGGGACAGAAGGTGGTGCTTACATACTTAACAGGCACCATCTAAAATAGCAGGGTTACTTTCACATACTGCCTGTCCAACAGGTTTTAAAAACAGAGGCTTTAGAAGTTTGGCAATAATATGCATAGAGGTACCAGCAATATGTAAATAGGGCAGAATCCCCATAGGATGCCAATAATACACTAATTCCTTTCTACCCTACCACAAGAGTCATTTCTAAGTAGAATGAGGACATGTTTATGTTTTCTTTGAATGCTTTTGAATGTTGTTTGTTATTTTCAGTATTTTGAAGAAATTATTTAATAAAAAAATGTAATCCTTTGCTTTCTGAATGCTCTCTAAAAGGGAATGTTCCTTTCCTAATGGTTTAAATTGATCTCAAAACTCTTTAAGATGGTTTGTAACCCAACTGGATGTGAAATTTATGGTGCCTAAGAAATACCACTTGAATATTATCAGTGACAGTGTTAAGTTTCAAAAAGAGCTTCTCTAAAAGTAGATTATTATTCATTTATAGTATGTTATGGTTAAAACCAGAAAACACATCACACATTAGTCTTATTTCAGTCATAACAATGTTGGCTTTCAAAAAAATAGAACTCAGAATTTAAAAAACAGGATATGTGCACTTTATTGTCAACAAAAAGTCCACTGACATTCATAAAACAAGTATAGAAGGCTTTACATTAAATGGAAAAAGAAGCTGTACTCTTTTAGAACATGTGGGAAAGAAGATTATCTGAATTTTAAGCCTAATTGTAGACTTCAGTGAAAAAAAGAGTGCTGTTTGAAAGCAGCTTTATTTTCTACGTGTGTCATTTTTTGCCATCCTTAACTACTAAGGTTTGTAGTGACTCCATTAAGAGTTGGTGGCAGGCCTAGATGACTCACAACAAATCCTGCAAAATGTTTTTAATTACTGGTAGAAAAAAGTGATCCTCTCGATGTTTTTTTAGACATTACTGTGGGATACTATACAATCAGAACTAAGGAGGAAGGACTGACGCTTGGGGGTATATATACCCATCTGTGCAAAATTGGGGAAGGATCGCCTAAAGGAGCTCACCTGCCTTCTCCTGGAGGAAGGGCAGGGCGACTTGGCCCCTCCAAAAGGAAAACTAACACGATTGGCAAGGGTCTTCAAAGAGCATGATAATGAGCATAGGATAAGACTCTGGGCAAGCACACGAATGAAAACCTCACTTCAGAATTTGGGGGGCAGTGGAGGAGAGAAAGGGGAGAGGAGAAACAATTCCAATTTTACATTAAGTCTTATTTTAGTTCCCTTTTAAACATATTAAAACTACATCTCCATGAAATGAACAATATTTTTATATTTTGGTCTGTCAAAAATCCAATAATCATGGTAACCATCAGTGAGATTTTTGATCTTGGTTGGTCACCCCAACAAATGTAGCTGTAGATGAATGTGTTTTTAATGTGCCTGGTTTCAGTGTTGGAAGAGGAAATAAAAGCATATGGAAACACTTTTAACCACTTTGGGTAGAAGTTTTATCATTTTCCAGACTATTTTCAATCAACCTAGTCTAAGGATTAGTGACGAGGTTTTCAGGAAAGGATTAGCTTCTCTCTAAAAAATGTCTGAAAGAAGGATTTTGTTTTCCGATGAAAGGCTGTATGAAAATACCCTCCTCCAATAACTTGCTTAACTACATATAGATTCAAGTGTGTCAATATTCTATTTTGTATATTAAACAAATGCTATATAATGGGGACAAATCTATATTATACTGTGTATGGCATTATTAAGAAGCTTTTTCATTATTTTTTATCACAGTAATTTTAAAATGTGTAAAAATTAAAACCAGTGACTCCTGTTTAAAAATAAAAGTTGTAGTTTTTTATTCATGCTGAATAATAATCTGTAGTTTAAAAAATGTCTTTTTACCTATGCAGTGAAATGTCAGACTGTAATATTTTGTGTGGAAATGTTTAACTATTATTTTTCATTTAAATTCGCTGTTCTGGTATTATCAAACCACACATTTGTACTGAATTGGCAGTAAATGTTAGTTAGCCATTTACAGCAATGCCAAATATGGAGAAACATCATAATAAAACAGATCTGCTTTTTACCACGTGACTCCCACCATGCTTTTGTAGAACTTGTGCAGTTCCAATCTTCCTGTTTCCCCCCCTCTTTGTTCTGCTGAAGGTAGTTATCACTTCAGGATCAGTGAAATGATAAAGTGAGACGTAAATGGCAGTGTGTGCCTGCTAATACGACAAACTCAAAATGAGCTGTTGCCAAGGACCCAAAGATGATCACATCCATTCCTCAAATGGTTGTGGCCTGTTCACACAGAAGGTACTCGAGGAAGGAAAAACTAACTTCTGAGGCCGCTCCAAATATGTCCATCATGAAAGATAACATTGAAGTTATCTAGTCAAAATTCTTAGTTTAAAATTTACTTTCTTTAAGAAGAGGGAACATATACCTAATAAATGTAGCAGTGTTCTGCAATACAGAAGATAAAGACTGGAGGGAGGGGACCCAGCTATTATATACAATCTACTTTGTATTTTCTAAAACATGCTATGTTCATGCCTTATCTATGAATTGGTGACCTGACAAATTTTCCAATACTTTTTTTCCATAAGAGACTAATCACTAAGAAATTATTATGATCTAAAAACCAAATGTGACTTATCTGTCATGTGCAATGATCATTTGCTACATGACTACTATATAAATATATGAAATAAAAGAACAAAAAGTGAATTCTGCCTGGTTCCAAAAATTATTATAAAATCACAGTACAACAGTAATACTAGTGTAAAAAACAAATAGACCAATGGAACAGAATTCAAAGGACCATGAATCATACCTTAATAAATTTAAAAGAATGGAAATTATATTGTCTTCTCTCAAACCAAAATAATATTAAACTAGAAATCAATAAAAAAAAATCTGGACAATCAAAAAACATGGATATTGCAAAATTAAAAATACATGGATCAAAGAAGAAATCTTGAGAAATTTTAAACTATTTTCAGCTACTTGAAAATGGAAACCCAATTATTCAAAATTTATGAGTTGCCAGAGCAGTACTTGGAGATTTATAGCATAGAATGCACATATTGGTAAGATAAAAAGATCACAAAGTCAGTTATCTAGGCATCCACCTTAGGAAATAAGGTAAGCGTAAGTAAAGTTTAAAAATTGGAGAATCAATGAAATGGAAATGAATCAATGAAATGGAAAACAAGAAATCAATAGAAAAAATGTAAAACCTAAAGTTGGTTCTATGAAAAAAATGAAAATTAATAGGCATATAGCCAGGATAAGGAAAAAAAAGGATCCAAGTTACTATTATCAGAAATGATGGAACATTACTACAGTTCTTGTAGACATTAAATAATCAGGTTTATGAAACACTCCATGTACACAAAGTTGATAACAGATGAATTGAACCAATTATTGGAAAGATAAAATATGCCAAAACTCACATAAAAGACAACCTAAATTTGTTTTTATTTATTAAATAAGTTGAATCAGTATCTTCTAAAATAGAAAGCACTACACGCAGATGGATTCACTGGTTAATTCTGCCAAAATTTAAGAGAAATTATATCAAATCTCTTCCATAAGATGTAAGCAGAAGGAACATTTCCTAACTTATTCCAATAGGCCAGTATTACCCTAATACCAAAATCAGATAAAGACATTACAAGAAAAAAAATGCATACCAATATCTCTCATGAACACAGGCAAAAAACAAAAGATTGGTA
The DNA here is from genome assembly GCF_902686445.1 of Sciurus carolinensis. NCBI lineage: Eukaryota > Metazoa > Chordata > Mammalia > Rodentia > Sciuridae > Sciurus > Sciurus carolinensis. The sequence goes on along the minus strand of NC_062218.1, from coordinate 101,482,191 downwards.
AACCACACATAAAAAAAATCATTATACAACATAGCCAAATAGAATTTACTCCAGACATGCAAAGTATAACACTTGAAAATCAATTAGTGTAATCCACATCAACAGGCCTAAGAAGAAAAATTATATGATCATATCAAAATTCAGAAAAATCACTTGAAAAGAATCCAACACCCATCTAAGATAAAACTTTAAAATGGAAACTGGAAATAGAAGTGAATTTTCTCTACTTAATAAAGAACTATTTCCAAAGAAACCTACAGTTACATTGTACTTGACAGTGGGAATTCGATACTTTCCCACTAAGATCAGAAACAAGAAAAGCATATTCCCTGTCACCACTCTTTTTGCAATACTGCACTGGAATTGTAGGTTAATACAAGAAGGAAATAAAGGGTATACTGACTGGGAAGAAAGAAAATTGCTCACAAATGTCATGGCTATTTATGTGGAAAACATGAAGAATAAATTCATGGAACTAAAAAGTAATTAAAACAGTTGAGAGATACAAAGTGAAGAGATAAACACTTTCCTAAATATCAACAAGTTGAATTCTAAACTGAAAATACAACACCATTTATAATAATACCCTCAAAATAAAATAATTACATATAAACCTAATAAAAATGCATATCTATATAATGAAAACTACAAAATTCTGATGAAAGAAGACAAGGAAATAAACAGCAACATTCCATGTTTATGGATAGAAGATTCAATATTGTCAAGAAGTCAGTTCTCTCCATCTTGATCTATGGATTCATGCAATCCCAATCAAAATACCAGAAAATTATTTTGTGGACATCAACAAATCAATTCTTAAGTTCATATGAAAAGGAAAAAGACCTAGAACAGGCAGAGCGTTATTGAAAGAGAAGACTTACCATAAGACTATAATAGTAAAGGAGGTGTAGTATTGGCAAAAAACAGACCAGTAACCAATGGAACATAACACAGAGCCCAGAAATGAACCCACATAAATACATCAACTGATCATCACCACAGGAGCAAAGACAATACAATGAAGCCAAGAGTTTTCAACAAATAATGCTGAAATAACTGAATGCTGTGTGCAGAAGATGAATCCAGACATAAACTTTACACTCTTAACCAAAAATGCTTCAAAACGGGTCAGAGACCTAAATTTAAAATCCAAACCATGAAACTACTTAAAGATGAGGAAAAAGATGGAGAAGAAGAGGAAGAGTGAACTTCCACTCATGCTGGGACTTTGAAACCAAGCAGTAGGAACACCCTTCTCAGTGAGGTGGGTAACAGGAGATTCACCAAATCTCAGTATCAGAATCACAGAGACAGAAATCCGTGGTCTTTGAACATAGAACAGCAAAGAACATCTGGGGAATCCAGCTAACAAGCCTGCAGCACCAGCCCACTGCTGAGGGAAGCAGAAACCCAAGTAGAAAGAAAGACCAAATTTGTGAAGAAAATTTGGCCCAGGGGCCCCTGTAGAACAGAGGGGTGGTCTGAAATTGAGTGTTCCCGCCTACTTCCCTGCTTGTGTCTGAGATCTACAATTCTCGCACAACTGAGGCGGACACAAAAGGGGCTTATGCCCAGGGGAGACTGATGCTTCTCACTTTCCTTTGGGGTTTGGAAGCTTTGGGGATTAGCCACAGAAATCACAGGAGCTGGACAAGAGGGCAAATTTGCACTACAAGTCTATCCTGGGAAGACCACATTTGTAGGTGGTGGCACGTATGAGAAGAGCCACAAGCGTGCAGCTCTCGGGACCCTCTCCTAGCTGCCCAACAAAAGTCAACATTTGCCTGACAGGTTGGTGGAACTGTTCCTGCTCCAGTAGACTCCGCAAGGCGAAGCTTGAAACATCAGCCAGAACTAAATGGCTGCTGCCTGAACTATATAGAACCCTGAAGCGGCACTGCTCTTAGGAGGCCATCTACCCGGTTTGAACAGACAAAACTCCAATTGTCACTACCTCCCATTCTGTTCCAAGTTAGATTGGTAGCAGGGACGCTGAGAACCAATACAACCAGCTTCAGTCTAGCCCACTCCAGGTGACAGAAGATGGATTTAACAACCCCCAGTTCTGTTCTACGGGCTGTATGGCCCAAGAGGAAACTGAAAGACATTCTTTCTTCTGTTTTTTTTTTTTTTCTTTTTCTTTTTCTTTTCTCCTTTTTCCATCAAGCACGAGTGTCAGTATGTGTCGGTTTGGCTGTGGGTGTTCCACAACTTGGGAATTCATGCCTATCTTCATTTATTTCTCTTTTTTTTAAGTCATATTTTCCTTCTATATTTATTTATTTTTTTCATCGATCAGCTGTTATTTCACATTGTTTTGGCCTTAGAGGGATAAGGTTTTTTTTTGCGTGTGTTTGGGTCTGACTTTTTGTTTCTCTGTTTTGACTCTTATTTTTTCTTTCATTACTCCTCTCTCCTCTCTTCTCCCTTCTATAACTAAATTCATTTGTTCTATTTTTTTAATCTTCTTTCTTTATAACCTTGACTTACTACCCCCCACCCCGCTTGGTACCTCTGTTCACCTTTTGAACATTTTTAACTTTGTTTCTCACCTTCTTAGCACATTTTTGTTCTTCTTCATGAACTGTAATTTTACTATCCTTCAGAATGATTTAATTTATATAACTGCTGACCTCCCCCCATTCATATTGTAGCAGTTATTAGCCTTGGGGGAGGCACCGTTGACTCCTGTTGTTTAATGTTAGATCTAGGTCATGGCTGCTTATTGTTGCTGTAGTTCAATGCAGACCCCACCATTCCTCCTTTTGCAGTAATTAGGGTGTGCATGCCAGAGTGGACACTGGACATTTGTTCTAATGCCGTATATTGACCACTATGAGTGTTGCTATTGTCTTGTTTCCTTTTCTAACAGGAGCTAGGAAGTGACTGATATACTGTGAGCTCACAGGGTAGAGAATCCTTTACTGAATTACACCCATAACTCAGTAAAGTGACAGTGCATCTTCCTTCATACAAACACCAATCCTGTTCAAGCTTTAACCACACTTTACCACATAGAATAGGAGAGACCAAAACCCCAAACCAATAAATAAGTCAAAAATAGAGATTACTAGAAGGGGACATTAAGTCCCTCTTGGACATTTACTTCTACAGCAAAATCAAAGAAAGATTCCAAAAAGAAGGCACAGAAAAGCCTACAGTGTAACAGCAACTCTACAAGAGTGAATTGATTCAGTAGTTCTACAGCAGCAAACTGAGAGGCACTGGTGGCTGATACTAAGAAATGGATTACACTGAGCCCACATATTGGAGCTGAGAGATATCAACAACACAGAACTTAATACAGAAGACACAACTACACACCAAAAGACAGCCTCCCCAGAGAGAAAAAGGAATCTATATCAATGGGTCCAAAAACCCTGAAACATGAGAAAATAGGCAAACAAATATCCTCCCCAAAGTTACAGTTGCCCAGCAAAGGAACATTCAAACATGGAAGAGGATGAAATACCAGAGAAAGACTTTTTTAAATTATTAAAATGATCAATGAACTAAAAGATTATCGAAGAAATGAATTAAGAGAGGGATTATAGGAGGTGACAGACTATTTCAATGAAGAAATAGAGATTCTGAAAGGAAATAAATCAGAATCATGGAAATGAAAGAAAATAAATCAAATAAAAAATTCACTTGGAAGTAGCACCACTAGAGCAGATTACAGAAAGGAGAACCTCAAGGACAGAGTATTTGAACTGGAACACTCAGTAGATAGTAAAGGGAAAAAAATTAAAGACCACAAGCAAAATATAAAAACTCTGGGACAATATTGAGACTAAACCTAAGAGTTATCAGAATATATGAGGGTACAGAAATACAAGCTAATGACAGTAAGAACCTTTTCAGTGAAGAGCATAAAATTTTCTAAACTTAAGGAATGAGATGAATATCCACATACTGAGGGCATATAGAAACCCAAATAAGACCCAGAAAACCTCCCCAAGGCATATTATAATCAAAATGCCTGAGTAAGGACAGAATATTAAAAGTTGCAAGAGGAAAATGTCAGATCACATTTAGAGATACAGCAATAAGACTTATTTCAGACTTCTTAGATAAAATCCAAGAGGGCTTAGAAAGAGTAAACTAAGTTCTGAAAGAAAACAATTGCCAGCCAAGTTTGCTATATCCAGCAAAGCCATTACTCAGAATTGAAGAGGAAATTAAAACTTTCCATGATAAAGATAAACTAAAGGATTCATGATCACCAAACACTACACTACAGAAAATACTTAAAGGAATACTACACAAAGATGAACTCAAAAACAAACCTCAGAGCTCTTAAACAGATGCAGCTCTCTAGAAGAGCAATTGAGCAAATGAAAATTATGAATTAAATCTATGAAACAAACTGAAATGACAAAAAGATAATGAACTCTCCATAATAACTGAACATAAATGGTTTCAACTCTCCAATTAAAAGACATATTGGTAGAATGGATTTAAAAAGAAGAATCAACCACAGACCATTTGCAAGAGACACATATAGGCACAGATATCCACAGACTAAAAGTAAAATGATGGAAAAAATATTCCATGCAAATGAATTTTGAAAACAAGTACAAGTACCTATTCTAAAGCAGATTTCAAGCAAAAATTGATTAGAAGAGACAAAGAAGGCCACTATACAGTGTTAAAGGAAACAATTCAAAAGATTTACTTTTACAATAGTAAATATCTATGCTCAAAAAGTCTGTGCACTGCATTACATAAAAGAAACACTTCTTGACTATTTGAAGTTCCAAACAGACCCCAATACAATAATACTTGGTATTTTAACACACCCTGTCAACAAGAGGCATGTCACTCATACATAATAAAGACACCTCTGACCTAAATGATACTACAAATCAAATGTGACCTAACAGACATCTACAGAATATTTCACTAAAAGCTAAACACACCTTCTTCTCAGCAGCTCATGGAACCTTTTCAAAATAGGCCGTATTTCAGAGCATAAAACAAGACTTACCACACAAAAATGGGTATTATCCCATGCCTCTTATCAGATCATAATGGATTGAAATTAGGAAGCAATAGCAAGAAAACTTAGACACACCACAAACACATGAGATTTTGCAAATGAGGAATGGATCACAGGAGAAATTTTTAAATTTTTTACAAATAAGAACAGCAATACAACATACCAAAATCTCTGGGACATTATGAAGGCAGAACTAAGAAGAAAGTTTATAGTGTTAAACACTCACATTTAGAAAAAAGAATTTCAAATAAAAAATAACTAATGCTATACCTCAAAGTCCTAGAAAAGCAGGAACTATTTCCCAAACCAGGAGAAACAGGAAATAATTAAGAACAGAGCTGAAATTAATGAAAGAACTAAAAAATATACAAAAGAGCAAAAATAAAGAGCTGATTCTTTGAAAAGATAAGCAGGATTGATAAACCACTAGCCAAAGCAACCAAAAGATTTAGAGAAAAGACCCAAATCAACAAAATTAGAAGATGAAAAGGAGACATCACCACAGAAAATTCTGAAATCCAGAAGATTATTGAGGGACTATTTTGAAAACTTATATGGAAAATCTACAAGATACTGACAAATTCCTAGGCATATATGACCTACCTAAATTGTACCAAGACTATATGGAAGACATAAACAGACCAATATCAAATATGAGATCGAAGCAATAATTAAGTCTTCCAACAAAGAAAGACCCTGTACCATATGGATTCTCAGCTGAATTCTACCAGATTCCGAAAGAACACCAATCCTCCTCAAATTAACTATGAAACAGAAAGGGAAGGAACACTCCCAAATTCATTCTATGACATCAGCATCGTCCTGATACTAAAACAAAAGACACAAAAAGAAAAGAAAAGAAAATCACAGACCAATATTCTTAGTGAACAGTTAAAGAGAAAAAAAGAATAAAAAGGGAAATCTCATTACAATAGAAGGGATATCAGCAGATAGAGGGGGGAGTGAGGAGGAGAGGGAAAGGGAAGGATTGGGAAATGAAATTGACCAAATTATATTAAGATATATGTATAAATATACCACAATGCATTCCCAATTTATATATAAATATAAGGCATCAAGTAAAAATAAATAAATAGAAGTAAGATCAATGGAATAGAGGAAGGGGATCAAAGGGGAGGGAGGAGACACAAGGGAGTAGTACTGGGATAGAAATAGAGAATACTATGTTATATTCATTCATGAATATGTCAAAATGAACCCTACTATTATGTATATCAATAATGCACTAAAATAAATAAATTTTTAAATGGAAAATACATAAATAAAATGACTAGAAGATACAGGAATTACTCAAGATAATACAATCCAAAACCACAATCCATGAAAAAATAATAAGTTGGACTTCTTCCAAATTAAAAATTTCTCCTATGCAAGAGACTATGTCAAAAGAATGAAGACAAACCACAGATTGGGGGCGGGATCTGCAGTCAACATATCCAATAAAGAACAGTTACACAAAGACCTCCTAAACTTAAAAATAAGAAAATTGACCATCTGATTTTAAAATGGACCAAAAACCTCAACAGATACCTCACTAGAGAAGAAATAAAATATGGTAAATAAGCATGTAAAAGATGTTCCCCATTACACATGTCAGGGTGTGGATATGAGGTGACCCCCCAAAAAAAGTGCCTGTGTTAATGCAGGAATGTTCCAAGGTAAAATGACTGGATTGTGAGAATTGTAACCTAATCAGTCCATCCTAGTTTGAATGAACTGACTGGGTGATAAAGTATGCAGGTGGGGTGTGGATAGATGGAGTGGTGCACAGATGGTGTGCTGTGGAAGGGCTCACTCTCCCTGAGACCTCTTGCTTTCACTTCTGCTTCGCAGCTGCCATGAGCTTAGTAGCTTTCCTCCATCATGGCCTTCCACCCTGATGTTATGCCTCACCAAAGCAATGCATTTGGCCAACCATGGACTGAATCTCTGTTTCAACAAAACCAAAATGAACTTTTTCTCCTCTAAGTTGTTCTTGCTAGGAATTTTGGTCTCAGTGACAAGACTCAACTAACACAGAAATCGATACTTAGAAGTGGGGTCACTTCTGTGACTAACCTAACCTGGTTTTCAGGAGCAGTTTGAAAATCCAGGCTAGAGAAGCCTCAGTGTTGTATGACAAGTTTAATGAGTGATTCTGGTGGAAGCTCAGAAGAACAAAATACCCACAGAAAAACAAACTGTGCTCATGAGGTTTCAGTGGGAAATGAGGATTCTCTTGGGAATTGGTCTAGAAGTCATTCATGATACATTCTGACACAGAACTTTGTCTACATTTTTCCATGTGCTGAGACTGTGTGTGAAGCTGAATTTAAAAGTGATGAATGAATTATTATGATGGAGGAAGTTTCAAGATAGCAGAGAATTTGGTTAGTGGCATGGATATTGCTGGAAGTTTTTAGCCAGACTTACTGTAAGAAATGGGAGCTGAAAGCAGAGCAAAGCAGTTTTTAAAACTTGCAGTTTGGAAAGAAAAGTGCTTGTAAAACTGGGGCCAATGAAGCTGTGGTTGTTAAAGAGATTGCAGCCACTGAAGAGGTTCTAAGCACTTTTCATGGAAACAACTGGAAAGATAATTTGAGAGCATATCAGGAATTTGCAAGACCATATCCACTGCAGACTCAACGGTGTAGAAGAGAAAATTACTTGAAGAAGAGATCATGGGTGCACCCTGCTCACATAGGGGTGGGCCTAAGAAGCCATTTCACCATACCCAGCCACCTCAGTCACCCAGGTACTCAGAGGCTACTTCAGCCACGACCCTAGGGAGTTTAACTACTGCACAAATTGATCACAGATGTTGGCAACACTCACATGGTGCCAGTTCAGCATGAATGCAGGATGCTCAGGTTAAAGGGTCATGGAAACTTCAACCAAGATTTCACAGAAAAGCCTAAGAGACCAGGCAAAGTGTAGCAAGTTCAGAATCCCTGCAAGATGCCCCTGAGAAGGTTACCCAAGAAACTTCAGGGTAAGTTAAGAGGTGATTAAGAGGTGCCAATAAGGTAGACTATCTGCTGAGAAAATCTGCTGGCTGCAGCAAGAACCAAGCTACAAGAGCCCATGTGCACCACTTCAACCAGCAAGGCAAATGGGCAGCACAGCGCTACACAAGTCCTTTGGAGAGAGGGTGTTGCTGCCCTGTGTCCTAATACTGTACACAGAATTACAGGACCTGCTTGCCCCCAGCTGGGATTCGCTCTTAAGTTTAGGTTCCATTCCTTCTTTCCATACTCCTAATTCCTTTCTTTTGAAATGAATTCTGTGCCCCTATGTATTGGATATATGTAACTTGCTTTGATTTTTACAGGGGCTCACAGCTAATTTATCTTGAGTCTCAGATGAGATTTTGGACTTGGACTTGTGGACAATGCTGGGATTGTTAACACTGTGGAACTCTTGGAAATGGACTAACTACATTTTGCATTGTGGGATGAACCATGAGCTACTATGGGCCAGGGGTAGAATATTATGGTTTGGCTATGAGATATTCTCCAAATGCTCCTGTGTGGTATTGCAGAGATGTCAGATATAAATGATTGGATTGTGACAGTGTGACCTAATCAGTTCATCCTAGTCTAAATAGACTGGGTGGTAACTCTAGGAAGCTGGGGTTTGGCTAAAGGTGTGCCCTGGAAGGGTGCATCTTCCCTGTGACCCCTTCCCTGCTCTCTGCTTTCTGACCACCACAAGATGAGCTGCTTTACTTACCCCGCCCTTCAGTCCTAATTTCCTGCCTCACTTTGAGACCAGAACATTAGACGTGGCTGTCTGTGGACTGAGACGTCCCAAACTGTGAACCCCAAATAAAATTTCCCTCCTTTAAGTTATTTTTGCCAGGCATTTTGGTCAAAGCAATGCAGAAAAGACTAAACAATATATCGTCAAGGAAGTGAAAATTGAAATAACAATAATACTACTACATACCTGTTAGAATGACCAAAATCAGAATACAAACACCACCAAATATTGGCCAAGGACGTGAAGTGATGGGAGCTGTCATTCATTGCTAGTGGGAATGCAAAATGGTGTAGATACTTTGAATGACAATTTTGTGGTTTCTTACAAATCTAAACATATTTTTACCACATGATCTAGTAACTGCATCCCTCAGTATTCAACCAAAGGAGCTGAACTTATATCCATACAAAAGTAGCCACTATTTATAGTTACTTTATTCCTATTTGCCAAAACTTGGAAGTAGGAAAGATGACCTTATCTGAACTTCCCTTCCTGTTCCAGGTCTGCACATGTCTTAGGGAAAGTTTTTCCAGGGGGCTGCCTCGTTCTTCCCAGTGTTCCACAGGATGCACCCCCTTTATAGCATTTAGCACTCCCTAAAGTGAGATTTTCTCAAGGACAGGAACCATGTCTTGATTTAGCTGTTTCTCCAGGGCCTGGCACTATTCTGAGTGAATGAGTGTTTTTGTAGACCAAAGAGACATGTAAATGCAGATGTTACTGAAACTTCCTATGCACTAAAATGTGTTTTTTCATATTTCTAAAGCACAGTGGTAAGAACTATCAAGAACTGTATAAATACCATCATTTTTTGTATTTGTTAAAAGAGTATTCCACATTTATAAGAATGCTATAAAGGGAAAAAAATATGGAGAAATGAAATTAGAAAGCCTACATGAACTACTTACTAGCTGTGTATGCTTGGAAAATTAATGAGTTTCTGTATATACTTTCTATATATATAAAATGAGAATATTAACAATATCTATCTCAAAGGTATAAACACCACAATGAGTTAACACATTTTACACGTTTGGTGAACTGTAAACCTACATAAATTTCAGTAGTAACAAAGAAAAGAGTTCTTTTTTGGGCTCACAGACCCCATTCTAAGGCAAAAGTTTAATGCATAGTATCAATAAATAATTTGGAAATATTTTCAAAGGAAGTTTTGCTACTCTGTTGACTAATGCCTTTGAAAATATGTGATTTGCATTTGCTTAAGAAATGTTATTTAACAGTTTAGGGCATTAAAAATATGCTGGGATGGGAGAATATAGTAAAAGGATTTTAATTTAAACTTTTTCTTTAAATAATGAGTTTTTTTCAAATATAGTTGGAATATTCAATAAAATCTACCTGCAAGCTGGCAAATGCTCAAGTCATAAGAATTTTCAAAGATTTACCTATACATTAAAGCAAGTAACAAAACAGAATTACTCTAATTATATCCTTCAGAAAGTCAAAGATACGAATTTATCATGATATACTGAGTTTTCTGTCAGAGTGAGATACTTAACTATTAGAGATTTTGTTTTGTCTAAATAATATGGCATTAAGGCACAGGAATAAACATGATCCTAAAAGGATAATTTTATTGTCCTACCAATGAGGGATAGGTAGGAAGAAATTTGTTCCAAGGAAAATCATTAAAAGCATCAATGATGTTCAACTTTCTGGAAGACAGCCGAAAAATCTCAATTGTAATGAGGGTCAACCAATAGCCAACTAACCAGAACACTAAAATTCAATAAGAATAGTTTTAAGTACTCTATCTTTAAAGAAAAAGGAGATTGCCTATACTATTTATCTTTCGAGTAGTCTGAGTACACCCCCAAATGTTTATTGAATAGCTATCAGCAATTAAGCATAGACCACCAGGAATACTACTAAGCAAGCAATATGCATCAAACACCATGGGGATTGTAACCTTTTCTCTGACTCATAACTTACAATATAATTAAAAGAATGACAACCACAGTTCTTTGGTTAGCTGGTAGGGTCAGGGTGATAAGGTCACTCGCAACTAAGATAGAGGCTGCCCACTTTAGCACCTGGTTCTATTGGTGACAATACCATGGTGAACTCCCTGAATTTGTCCCCATTCTCCACCCCCTACAAGGCAAATTACTGATAGGTTTATTTAAAATCTTTATGTTTATTCAAGAGAAATGAAAACATATGCCTCGGCAAAAATTTGTGCATGAACTGTTCATAGTTTTATTCACAGTCGTCCAATATTGGAAACAAAGGCTTATTAACAGTGAATAGATAAACAAACTGTAGTATATTCATAAAGTGAAATATTACTCAGTGATGAAACAGGATGAACTCTCATACATGAGTGAATCTCAAGAACACAGTGAATGAAAGAAGCCAGACATAAGAGGGCAAATACTGTGGGATGCCATTTATTGATGACTCTAGAAAAGGCAAACTAACCTATAATCACAGAAAGAACATCAGTGCTTGCAGGGGCCTGGGTTTGGATACTGCCTGAGAGGAGGCAGGAGGGGTTTTGAGAAGTAACAGAAATATTCTACAGCCTGCTTATGGTGACAATATACAAGAGTGCATTGTTTTCAAAACTCATTTCCCTCTTCACTTAAAATTGATGCTTCAGATCACATACGAATTATACCTCACTAAGGGTGGTTTTTAAAAATAAGCAATAAAAGAACTAACCTATATGTGACTACAGTGTGTGTGTGTGTCTGTATAACCTAATTTTTAAAATGTAGGTTTCTCATATGTATTAGATATAATAACTAAAATGTATTGGCACTTATTATGTTTCAGAAACAATTCTAAGTGCTTTACACTTAATCCTCACAACAATCCCAGTTTATGGATGAAGAAAACTAAGCAAAAGTGAACTTTCCCAAAATTACAAAATGGGTAAGTACTAAATTTTTGAGTCAAACCTAGACAGTCCAGATCCAGAACCATAACTTTAACCACTATGCAACACTGTCTTTATAGTCACTCACACATAAGGATATACATATCTATGGAAATGTATAGAAAGAGCTACCCTAAAATGTAAACAGTGCTTATTTCTAATTATTAGGAAATTTGGAGGCTTTAATTCCCTACAATTTCCTAATGCTTTCACAATGATTGGGCATTATGCAAGTTTAAATCAGTAACAAAATGTTTTATACAGGATCTTATAAATTTCAGCAATACTAGTTTTACTAATTCAGTGATTGTATGATATTTGTAGTAGTAGTTCCTTTTTCAAGTCTTAGATGAAACATAATGCAATAAAAAATTAATTGTCGCGGTTTCCGGGACCCCCAGCCTTGGGCACGGTCAAGATGGCGCCTGGCGCTGAGCCAAAAGCGGCCAGCTATACAGTAAACAACCAGCGAATTCCAATGATTGGCTAGTTAACGATGTGATTAGAGCATGCCCCCCTCGTGTACCTATTCTATGCCTGCAGCTGTCCGCGCGTTTACCTCGTGTGCTCTCCCCTGATTGGTTGAAGTGTATATAAGCTTGATGGGTGGGGGAGTAGGAAGAAGCTGAGAGTAGGAGTAGAAGTGAGGAAGAAGAGTGCGAGCGAGGGCAAGAGCCGAGTGGGAGAAGCGGAGCAGCCGAAGCAGGCGTGAGCTGAGCAGGAGAAGCGGAGCGACCGGAGCAGGCGAGAGTTAAGCAGAGGGAAAGAGAGCGAGAGAAAGAAAAGAAGGGGATAGAAAAGAGGGAAAGAAAGGAAGACTGTGCACAATAAACTTCCAAAGCTTCAGACGTTTGTCGTGTCTCTCTCTGCGGGCAGAGGGAACGCGATAATTAATATTGAGTTTCATTGAATTAATATACATTAGGTTCAAGTTTATGTTTCGTGGGCATAAGCATCTTAAATTTTAAGTTAGGGGTGATCATTTCTACTCTATATCAAATTTACGACTCAGTTCATCAAAAATAATCCTGATGTATGTAGATGGACAAGTGGTAATAGTTATCCAACATTTTACTTCACAACTTCCTTCTGTTTTCTATTAAATAGGCCCAGAAACTTAAAAGAGAGATAATAGAAAATGATTTAAATGTCAATCTTAATGAAATTAAAGATTAAAAACTGAGTAATAAAAATACAAATAATTTAACAAATTAGAATGAATGAATATCTTACATTCCTTATCAAAAGTATAAAAAGCAGAAACAAATCATCTCAATTATAAACTAAGACCATAATAATAACACTACTACCATTGTTAAACATTCATTAGCCTTAATAACTTTACTGAGTATCATTCCAAGATAACATGTAAAGAGAATATACTGAGCGGGGTATTTAACCTTGCCTAGACTTTAACTATCATTTAATGAAGTGAGGTCCGTATGTACATAGTGTAATTGCTTGCATAATTTTACATATGCAAATATGCCCAGACCTCAGTTCTTTTAAAAACCAAAAGAAAATTTCCCAATTTTCACAATAATGATAATACAAGTTTTGAACCAAAGATCACATGAAAATGAGTTATCCTGATAGTCAAGTTAACATAGGGTACTTTCCCATGTGTCAAAATTCAGTATACAATACAGGAGGATATGCACATTATTATTCAAAATGGTTGATACAATATATTTGAAAATAATAAAATTACATGAAAGGACTTGTTCTTCAGATGTGTTATAATTATAAAAGATATATTAAGTGATATGAACAGATCAATGGAAATCCCAGGAAAAAAAAAATCAGACAAGAAGAAAATGTACATGATTAAGATTAAAGGCAGAAACTGCAGGGTATAGGGAAAGAATGGTCTTTTGAATAAGGTAAACAACTTATCAGAATAATTGTATATTCTTGTAAAGGTCATTTTCATGTGTCAACTTGGCTAGGTTAGCGAGTGCCCAGTTATTCAAGTGCTAAGAAGGTATTTTATAGATGTAATTACTATCAAAATCAGTTAACTTTCTGTAAAGAAAATTACCCTAAATAAGCTTATTGGTCCTGATTCAATAATTTGAAAAATCTGAAGAGCAATACTTAGCTTATTTTAAGAAGAAATTCACCTGTGGACTGCAGTTTCAGCTAACACCTATGAGGTCTTGTCTGCCCTATATATTACCAACTTGCCCAGGCAGCAGGAAAAGCTTTGTGCGCAAAATATTAACTTGCAGCAAGAGGGAAACTGTTAAGTAAACTACAGTATCTTCTGTATACAGAATCATGCATGGATTAAGTGTATGTTTACAAAGTGCTTAACAAAATAGAAAAAATTTATGCTATAATTTGAAATAAAGAAGGAGCACACAAGGATCACAACTATGTTTTTAAAGTATGCATGTGGGAAAACAGGTAAAGCTCCTTTATGGTATTAGACATCAGGATGATGGTCACACTTAGGGAAGATTAGAAGGAGCAGCGAAGGGTAGGAGGGTTTCTGGAATCTTAATAATGTTCTATTTCTCTTTGTTTAATTTTGTTCTATTTTTGAGACAGGGTCTCATGATGTTGCCCGTGGTGGTCTTGAACTCCTCGGCTCCAGCCATCCCTCCCACCTCAGCCTCCTGAGTGCTGAGACTATAAGCATGTTGTCACAACACCCATCTTCTATTAATTCACGGTGCTGGTGACATCAGTGTGGTCAGTTGGTGAAAAATCATTGACTTGATATGTGTATATATACACACAAACACACACACAGACACACATATACACTATATAAAGTATGTTATACTTCAATTTAAAAAAAAAAAGAATAGAAAAAAATACAGAACTAGTGATTATCATGACATGGTGGAACTACAAGTAATATTTTTGGTTTTTTTTTTTTTTCCCTTCTTGGTGTTCCCCTAAAATAGATATGTATTGCTTGTATAATGGGCAACAAATACACAGTTGATTTAAGTTCATTATCAGAATGACAGGCATGCATAAATTTTTGGAGTTGAAAGGAAAAAGAACTCAAGATGGGCTGCAGTGATGTGGACGCCTTCATAGGAGTAGGAGGTGGAACTTCAGCTCTGGAAGAAAAGGAAGGAGGTGGATCAGGAAGGGAATTCCAAGCCACAGAAATAGTATGGACCCATCTTTGGAGGGAGGGATAAGATAGACTGACATTACTTTGGGGATTGAGCATCCATTCTCTTTTTTTCTGATAACACCACATACTCAGTACATGTGCTGCCCCTGAGCATTGTAAAGGGGGGTGTCACCTGATTAGTCAGCATATTCCATCCTATTTAATCAGGGGTGGTCATGTGACTCAAGTTGATCCAGGGTAAATCCTAGAAGTTTTTTCTGGAAATATGTGGTTAGCAAGGCAACTTAGCTGACATGGTGCAGATCTGAAGTTGCCAGTGGCAATGTAGTACACCGAGGGGAAAGGCTGCCCTGAGAAGAGACAACAGCAAAGGCCGAAGGGGAAGGAGGAGGGAGGCAGAGCTCTGTGACCTCCTTGAGCACCTTGCCTTAGCCAGGTCTCAGTGCGAGGGCGTCTCCTGGTCTGTTCACTTAAGTGGGCCAATAAAATCCTTTAAAGCATTCTGAGTTGAGCTTCTATCAACAGCAACCAAAAGAGTCTCCCTAGGCTACATACCTAGAGCTTGTTTAGAATTACCAGCTCATATCCCTGATGAACTTAGATGCAAAAACACTTAATATTAGCAAATCGTGTTTGACAACATATTAAGGAAATTGTACACCATGACCAAGTTGGTTTTATTCCAGAGATGTAAGGGTGGTGAATATACACAAATCAATAAATGTAATTTATTGCATTAACAGAATTAAGGACAAAAATCCCTTAGTAATCTCAACAGATGCAAAAAAGACCTCCAGCACCCATTCATAATAAAAACCCTGAAGAAACTAGAGGTAGAAGGAAACTACCTCAACATCATAAAAGCTGATATATGAAAGGCTCAAAGTCAACCTCATGGTAAATGGAGAAAAACTGAAAACCTTTCCTTTAAAATCTGGGACAAGACAATGATGTCCACTCTTTTCACTCCTATTTAATACAGTGCTGGAAATTGTAGCCAGTGCAAATAGGCAAGAGAAGGAAATAAAAGAGATAAAAATAGGAAAGAAAGAAGTCAGATTATCACTATATGATATGATCCTATATGTAGAAGATAAAAAAAAAAACCACCAAAATACTGCTGGAGCTAATATACAAATTTGACAAAGTAGCAGGTTATGAAATCAATATATGAAAATTAATTATTTCCTATATAACAACAGCAAATCTACTGAGAAAGAAATCAGAAAAACAATTTCATTCACAATAGCCTTTAAAAAAAAACCCTAGCAATAAATCTAACCAAGGAGGTGAAAGACCTCTACAATGAAAACTATAGAACCTTGAAGAAAGAAATTGAAGACTTCAGAAGATGGAAAGACCTCCCATGTTCATGGATAGTTAGAATTAATATTGCTAAAATGGCTATACTACCAAAAGCAATATACAGATTCAATGCAATTCCCATCAAAATATCAATGACATTCTTCAAGAACTAGAAAAACAGTCCTAAAATTCATTTGGAAGAGTAAAAGGCTCAGAATAGCCAAAGCAATTTTAAGCCAAAAAAGCAATGTTGAGGGCTGGGGTTGAGGCTCAGTGGTAGAGCACTTGCATAGCACATGTGAAGCACTGGGTTCAATCCTCATCACCACATATAATTAAAAGTATTGTGTCCATCTACAACTAAAATTATTTTTTAAAAAAGCAATGCTGAAGGCATCACAATACCTAACTTCAAATGATACTACAGAGCTATAGTAACAAAAACTGCATTATAGTAACGAAAACCAGTACTGGCATAAAAACAGACACACAGACGAATGGTACAGGATAGAAGACACAGAGACAAACCCACATAGAGTCATCTGATCCTTGACAAAGATGCCAAGAACATACATTGGAGGAAAGAGTGCTGAGACAACTGATCATCCATATAGAAGAAAGAAACTAGACCTCTACCTCTCACACCTTGCACAAAAATCAACTCAAAATGGATAAAAGACCTCAGAATTAGAACAGAAATTATGCAACTCCTGGAAGAAAACATAGAGTCAAAACTCCAGCTTTTAGGCACAGGCAATGACTTTCTCAGTAGGACCTCTAAAGCTCAGGAAGTAATGCCAAGAGTTCATCGATGGGATGGCATGAAATTAAAAAGCTTCTGCACGGCATTCACTTAGGAATGTGAAGAGAAAACCCACAGAACGGGAGAAAATCTTTGCTAGACACTCTTCTGACAGGATTAATATCTAGAATATATAAAGAGCTCAAAAATTTTACACCAAAAAAATCAAATAACTCAATTGATAGATAGGCAAATGAATTAAACAGACACTTCTGGAAATACAGTGGTCAACAAAAAATATTCAACATCATTAGCAATTAGGGAAATGCAAATCTACACTGAGATTTCATCTCACACCAGTGAGAATGGTAGTTGTCAAGAATATAAATAATAAATTCTGGAGAGGATGTGGAGAAAAAGGAACACTTTTACAATGTTAGTGGGAGTGTAAATTGGTACAACCACTATGGAAATCAATTTGGAGTTACCTCAAAAGACTAAGCATGGAACCACACCACATGACCCAGCTATACCACTTCTCAGTATTTTTCCTAAAGAATTCATCATCTAACTACAGTCATACATGTATACCCATGTTTACAGCAGCATGATTCACAAGGGCCAAACTCTGGAACCAGTCTAGGTATTCATCAATGGATGACTGGAGAAAGAAAGTGTGGTATATATTCATGATGGAGTTTTATTCGGTCATAAAGAAAAATGTAATTATGGCATTTGCAGGAAAGTGGCTGGAGGGCTGGGGATATAGCTCAGTTGGTAGAGTGCCTGCCTCACAAGCACAAGGCCCTAAACTGGAAACTGTATATATATAGAGAGACTAAGTTACCTTTTAGATTTCATGTAAATTTGCCTTAAATAGCTACATTTTACAGAGACTCAGAAAATGTCTTGTCCTTAAAAGATAGACCTTTTCTGTTTGTAAACAGTTAAAATGAAGGAATAATTATGCATGTTGTGTGGAAAGTAGAAAGAATGATTTTGAGCAGGATGTGAACAGATGACATATTAAAAAATTATTTATCCGAGAAAAAAAAAGAAAATGGATGGAACTAGAGGCCATCATGTTGAGCAAGAGAAGTCAAACTCAGAAGGTCAAGGGTTGTACGTTTTCTCTCATGTAAAAGCTAAAGAGGAAAAAGGAAAAGAAAGGTGGGGGGTGGATCTCTTTAAAATCAAAAGGAGTTCGGTGGAGGACAGGGGCCAGGGGAGGGGAGGAAGGGCGGGGCAGCGCTGGGAAGTGATACTGGCCAACTTGCACTGTTTGAATATATGATAATACATCCCATCAATGTGTACACCTATCACGTACCAATAATAGTGTGCAAAATAGGACTGCCAGCTCATAAGAAAAAGCACACCAGCTTGTCCTAGAAGTTGGCTTCATTCCTGTTTCTGTGCTTTGCCGACCGTGCCCCTCCACAAGACCGACTGCGCCCCCTCCTCCGCTCACGCCCACCCCCATTCTCATCTCTGCCTTGCTCTCACCACCGTGGTAGACTGAACAGGAACCTGAGATTTTGAACTTCATATGATCTCAGAGAGACTCTAGTTTCCTCACTTCATTTTATCAGTAGGACACTGAGACTGGGAGAGGGCGATGCGTTTGACCGAGTTCTGACGTGGTCCAGAGGCCAGTGGGGACGGGAAGCGAGTGCTGGAGTGAGCCACTAAACGATGACCAGACAAAACGGAAACCCTTCCTGGGCCTGGGGCATTTCTGCTTCCTGTCCACCGTGGTGTCCTGGGTGTGATTCGGGTGGGGAACGTTTTCAGTCTGTTGCTTTCATGCTCAGGGATTTGGCCCCATCAGTCCCTCTCAAAGGACGGATCTATTTTGGTCCAGACAGTGAGAGCAAGCTTGGACCAGGTCCCCATCTCCAACACAACTGAGTTCTGGGCAAGAAGTGGGAACTGCACCAACCGAAGCTCCTCCCTGAAGCAATCTCTGATCCTCACACACTAGTGGCCCCATGAATGTCCCCTTCTCAGCTCTCTCATCTCCCATTTTTACCAATTTCTTTATTTGTGCACATTTTACAAATGCCCATTACTCCTTTCAAGGCTCTCTCCTCCACAGGACTGTAAGTGTTAAGAGAACAGGAGTAAAGGTCTATCTTAGTCATTACTGTACCCCAAGCTTTAGCATAGTGCCTGCCCCCCACAAATGCTCATAGCTTTGTTGCATGAGTCACGTGCATGTACACACGGGCGGATGGATGCTGAGCCAGACTCTGCGGTCCTCATCATGGGAACCCAGGTCAGTCACTTCCCCTGTTTGTGTTTCAGCTTCTCCAGTTACCAAGGACTTGGCTTCTGGATTCCCTGACAATGCTAAACTTTGTGATTCTGTCAGTATAGGGCTAGTAAGGGTTGGAAACAAGTTCTCTTCCCTGAGTCAGACACCATGACTAGAAAAACCCGAGGGAGGATCTCCCAGCCTCCAGTTGGTGGTTATGTTAGAAAACAGGCCCTGCTGTAATCTGACTAATGACTTCAGATACCCTCATACCCTCCAGACCACGAAAACCAAACTGAAGGTAAGCACTGGACAGGCCGAACGGGCATTGCCATAGGAAGCACACCTGCGGGGATTAATAATGGCAATCACATCTACACTAGGCCTGGTTGGCTGAAACATCTTTTGCGTTTGAGGCTTTACCCTAACCCCCCACGTTCCCTGCATCTTCCCCTCCTCTCCACAGGACAGGGCTTCTCTCGACCCTGGGCTCCAGTCTCAGGAAGTTTCTGCAGTTTCTGGACCCAGCTCCAGGCTATGGGCTCAAGTTGAAAATACAGAAGCCTCAAACAACTGTTGGTGTCACAGATTAAGAGGTCATTTCAAATTGGAAACTCATAGGCAGCAATTTTAAAAAGTCCTCCCTCTCTTTCTATGGGCTCTTTCTAGTCCCCTATTTTTAACCTAAAAAGGATCCCTAGTGGCAATTAGCTGATCTCAGGAACTCATCTTCTATACCTTCTCTCTGAACAATTTAAGAGCGGTTTATGTGCATGTACCCTATGAACAAGTAATTCTGCCTTTAAGAATGTGTTACAGCTACACTCAGAGCGTGAAATGATAGCGTCAAGGGCATTTATCGAAACCTCGTAATAGTAGCAGAGAGGAACAGAGAGGCTATCACTAGGAGACTAGTTAAATAGACTTTTATTCCCATGAGATGCAGCTGCAATTAATTCAATGCAGTCATTAAAAAGAACAAGGCAGGCAGGTCTCTATGTATGGATATAAGAAAATCCCTAAGAATGTTAATATGATAAGCTAAGATATGGAATCAGTCTAGTTGTTCACCAACAGATGAATGGATAAAGAAAATGTGTGTGTGTGTGTGTGTGTGTGTGTGTGTATACACACACACATTATGTATATATATACATATATAACACACACACAATGGA
Organism: Sciurus carolinensis; assembly: GCF_902686445.1. Taxonomy (NCBI): domain Eukaryota; kingdom Metazoa; phylum Chordata; class Mammalia; order Rodentia; family Sciuridae; genus Sciurus; species Sciurus carolinensis. The sequence goes on along the minus strand of NC_062218.1, from coordinate 101,461,946 downwards.
GTATTATTCAGTCATAAAGAAGAATAAAATTCTGTCATTTGCGGCAAAATGGATGGAGCTGGAGGACACTATATTAAGTGAAATAAACCAGTCACAGAAAGACAAGTACTTCACTTTCTCACTTACATGTGGAAACTAAAAGTCAAATTGAAAGTGGACAAGAGATTACTAGGGATTGGGAAGGGGTGGAGGATGGGTGGTGGGAAAAGGGTGGTTGTATATACTCAGTGCACACTGCAGGGGTGCATGGACATATCACACTGAACCCCACTAATATGTATAATTAATATGTGCTAGTAAAAAGGAATACTAAAGTAAAAAAATCAAGATGCAGAATAGGGTTTAGAGTGAGCTAATCTTTATGTAAAAATTAGCCTATATATACATGCCTGTATTTTGTGGGTGGATTTGTCTTCCCCAAAATTTGAATGCTGAAGTCTTCACTCCCAGTCCCTCAGAATGTGACCTTATTTGAATACAGGGCCTGTACAGAAGTAATCAGGTTAAAATGAAGTCATTCATGTGAACCCTCATCGAATAGGACTGGTTCCTTCAAAAAGGGGGAATCTGGACACAGACACAGCATCAGGGAGAAAGATATAGGAAAATGAAGGCAGAGGTCAAGGGGATGCTTCTACCAAGGAATGCCAAAGATTGCTGGCAACCACCAGAAGCCAGGGGAGAGGCAAGGGACAGACTTGCCCTTACAGCCCTGGACCTTGATCTCAGACATTTTAAACATCTCCATTGTTTAAGCCACCTGGTTTGTGGCACTTTGTTATGGTAGCCGTAGCAAACTAACACAATCAGAGAGGGAGTGGGAGAGAGAGAAAGGAAAAATACAACACACACACACACACACACGTCTGTTGACATTGGTTACATTTAGGGAGGAAAACTAGGAAACTGAGGTAGGAAAAAGAATTTTCACTCTATATTTTTGCTTACCTTTTAAATTTTATACTCTGTGGGAATTATCTTCCTACTTCCCCTCATATTCCCAAACTAAATAATTAGATAGAGAAGTGAATACAAGCAGCTTTCTGAGAATTGCTGTCCTTATCCTGAAACCCCCATGTCTTCCCAATCTAACCTTAGCACATCAACAGGCTTGAACGTCTGAACCGTGCAGGCCTGTGGCTGGGACAGCCGGGTTGACCACGGTTCTGAGGCCTCCACTGGACAGCAGAGCAAGCTCCTCAACCAGTTAGAATGTCTGCAAGGTGTGGGCAGGTCAGGAGCTGGAAGCCTCCGTCGACTTTGACAGACCCCTTGATTGGCTCAGGGGGGAAGTTCCAGGTTTGTTTTGGGGTTTAAGTGGTAGTATGCAGGTGACATTCACTTTCGTTTAGTAGGAAACTGGACTATCACAGTGCTCTGTTCCAGTCTGTGAGTCAGGCAGGTGGCTCCAAAACATGTGATCCGATGACTCACTGCGTGTGAAGAAGTGCTCTTTCCTTTCTGGAGTAAATGGGCAGATGGATAGCCACTGTGTGAGTCACAGGCCTGAGGCCCAAATGCCGGTGCAGATGGAGAAAAATGAGATCCCGTACAGGAGGCGCCTCGCTCATGGAATGGTGGGGGTCCGCCCCCTGCCTGGGCTGCACCTGCCAGGACGCACACGTTCCAGACAGTCCAAGTCCCTATAGCAGAGGAGGCACGAGAGTCCGCACGACCCTGGCTACCACCAGGACCTTGGCCACCTTTCAAAGAAGTGATCAGAAACTTGGAACACAACTCAATGTGGAAGAAATGAGAGCGAAGGCAGGGGAGCGCCAGGGTCAGCCTAACCCTGGTTTTAAATATCACAAAAACGCAACCGGCTATGGCAAGGATACCTGAGATGTCAGCGTTTTAAGTTATTGACAGTAGTGTTTCCTTCAGCGAATCCTCTCTCTGAAGAATAATAGCTAAAGCCTTTTAACGAGACCAGCTCTCCCTCTGAATTCATAGGCAAGCCAGAAAATCCAGAATGAGAATCTAGATGTCAGAGACATCCCGCTGGAGATCTGCTGAGAGGGCAGAAGACAAAGAACACAAGCGAAGCAGAGCGAGATACAAGCAAACTGGGAGCCTCGAATTCCACCTCTCATGGAGTCAACCTCTCATACTTAGGCAGGCGACGAAGCAGTAGCAAAGAACAGGGCTTTAGTGCAGGGATGCTCCGTGCTACCAAAGGTGAACTATGCATACTCCTCCAATTGCTCTCTCCTGAACACCCACCACATCCACTCCTGAGGGTACAGAAGTCAACCGGAGGAATCCCTGATCTTGAAAAGCATACAGTGTAAATATGTAAACAAACAAGGGCTAACACATGATAAAAACAAAGGCACCGGAAACCTGCCCTGCGAGGAAAAGGGAGGGAGAGAGGGAGACCTCCTTTCCAGAGAAGGCAACTTTTGAGCTGAATTTGAAGGGTAAATAGGAATCTTCCAGATTAAACAAGGAGTCCAGACAGAGGGAAGACCTTATTCAAAAGCCACCAGCAAATGAGTAAGGAGCGCCTGGGAAAGTGGTGAGCAGTTTGGTATGCTGTAGGGAGGGGCGTTCAGGGCATGATGAGGCTGGAGAGGTGGCCGGGCAGTGCATGGAATGCAGGAGTCCACCCTCCGTCCCTGAGTCATTTGGGAGCCATCACTGCTTTGTCATGGTGGGAGAGTAATCATGTTTTTCTTTTCATGTAGAAAGCGAACCAGCAATGGAGGACTTTTGAGGAAGCAAGACGAGTTAGGAGGCAGCTGAAATTGTCCAGATGAGGGATCATAAAGCCCTGAACATGGAGGAGTAAGAATCAGATCTGGTGGTTCACACCTGTAATATTCAGGAGGTTGAGGCAGGAGGATCTCAAGTTCAAAGCCAGCCTCAGCAACTGAGTGAGGTTGAGGCCCTGAGCAACTTAGCGAAACCCTGTCTCAAAATAAAAAGGTCTGGGCATGTGACTCACTGGTTAAGCTCTCCTGGGTTAACCCTTAGTACCAAAACCAAAAATCAGATCTGGACAATTTGGAATTTGCCATGGATAGGCACTCCTAATAGTAGAGGTGGGGGTGGGAGGTGGGAGAGGCACGGGGAGAGGCAGGTTTTGAGGTTTCTGATTTGGCCTGTGATACTACCCAAGACAGGAGGAGGATGTGTCACTTGGTTTAGGACATGGCTGTGGGTCATCTAACTGGAGGTGTCCACTGGGCAGGCAGGAATGTGGGTGTGGAACTTGAGAGAGAGGACTCTGATGGTATGTTTTCCTTCTGACACATTCCTGTTACGCTTCCATTCCTGGGGTTTGGCTGAGGTCACCGTGGACGAATTGGTGGGGGAAGTGTAGTCCTGAAATCCTGGGAGGAGACTTGCAATTCCAACAGCAAGGCTGCTTTCCTGCCCTGCTTCCACGTGGGGACCAGTGGTGCCTGGCAAGAGCGCGCACTGAAAGCACAGTCCGTGGCTCTGGGGCCCAGCACTGAAGTCCCAGCTTCAGTCCATGTTTTCCAGGTGAGCTTCCCAGGCAGGATGAATTCCTTCCTGCAGAATCACAGAAGTCTCCCGGAGCCCCAGGGTTCAGCTGGCAAATGGGAAACTTGAGGAGGGAGAGGAAGGAAGAAGAGTCACTTCCCTTCCCCAGAAGCCTAGTAGGAACTGGCGCCAGAGACAAGTGACACTAAATGTAGTCAGTGATTTGCATCATCAAAAGATAGCCTGGCCAGGGCAGGTAAAGGAAAGTGAGAGAGGTATGGCATATCCTAGATTTGTTCTGATTCTAGATAATATCATGATAATATTACAATAACTTAATTTTACACTGAAGATTCTTTAGGGTGCATGGACATCAAACCTGAAATTTGTACTCTCATCTATGGGATACCATTCCTATGAGTTTGATGCACTATTACAGTTATTATCCCCATTTTAAGGATGAGGAAAACAGACAGCAGAGAGGTTAAAGAACCTGCCCCAAGCAGCCTAGTGGCTGAGTGGGTATTCTGAGATTTGGAAGCAGTCTGGTGAACTCCAGAGATTGCCCTCTTAACCACAAAGCCACAGGTTCCACCGGCACGTGTGTTTGGCTGATATATTTATTTGACACTTTGTGCTGCTAAAAGCACTGTCTTATATTTATGTCCTCCAAATTGACAGAAACAGGGCCAAGATTAAACCTCTAGCCTGAAATGGCTTTTTATGGTATTCTCTAGATGGGAAGAGAGACCTGATGTCTGGTACACTGAGGCCCCTTCCAGATATATAAGCCTAAGAAACAGCACCAGAGGGGACCCAGGATGCACCTCATACAGCCGGCATTTCCTACAAGATCACATGCTCCACCTTGGAGCCCAGCCCTGGGACCACAGCCATCAAGAGGATCTAAATCAAGATGTATGATGGAAGACTGGTGGAGACTTACATTTTGTTACTATAAAACCAACCAAGAAGTGCCTTCTGGTGAAGCCCTATGGTGGTTTGGTACTCATTTTTTTTTTTTTTTGGCGGTGCTGGGGATCGAACTCAGGACCTTGTGCATGCAAGGCAAGCACTCTACCGTCTGAGCTATCTCCCCAGCCCTTGGTACTCATTTTTTAAATGGCTTCTAAACTCTTTAGAATAAACCCAGTGTTCTAATACTATCATTCATTAATGTAACAACAGCAGCTCTCAGTCATTCAATATGGAAGTTGCTAACATAGTGAATTTCTGGTCACCCCTTAACCAGACACTCCAAATGTTAGCAGTGGATTACATTTGCTTCATCTATGATCTATCTCTGCTTTTTCTTTCTTTTGTGACATAAGACTACATTAAAGACCTGATGCCTCTTACCCTTAAATTGCTAAGTCTATTTCCTAAATGCTTGCCTCCAAATCCTGCTTCTCAAATCCACAATTATCTAAAATATATTAATGCTGATTTAATACAGTTCCTACTCGGATTTTTGCCAATTGTCCTATAATAATTGTCCTTTCTAGCTAAAGAAAATCCAAGATTATGTGTTGCATTTTTTGTCATGTCTCTGGACATCCAGAACAGTTTCCAGATCTTTCTTTCTGTTCCATAACATTGACATCTTTGACATGAACAGCTGTTATTTTGTAGAATGCCCATTGGTTTGTCTTTCATGGTAAGATTCAGGTTCTACATTTTTTTCAGGACTTTTTTCTGTTTTTCTCAGTGCCTCATAGGAGAGGTATGCTATTAAATTAGTCCCATTAAAAGTTAGTGTTTAGCTGGGCATGTTGGTGCACACCTGTAATCCCAGCAACTCAGGAGGCTGAGGCAGGAGGATTCTGTTTTTGAGGTAAATTCAGCAATAGTGAGACACTATCTCAAAATTTAAAAAATGAAAAATAAAAAGTCTGGGGATATAATTCAGTGGTAAAGCACCCTTAGGTTCAATCCTCAGTACTTATATAAATAAATAAATAAATAAATAAATAAATAAATAAATAAATAAGTGGTGTCTAACTGGGTGTGGTGGTGTGTGCCCATATTCCAAACTAATAGGGAGGCTGAGGTCAGAGGAATGGTTGAGCCGGGGAGTTCAAGGATAGACTGGGAAACAAACAGAGACCTTGTATCAAAAATCAAAGAAACAAATAAGTAAAGTGTCCACTAGGTTTTATCATTGTAAAGTTACTTTTTTATCTTTTGAAATTAATATGTAATAAGTGTCTTGTAAGGGAACACATGGAGACCATACAAATATCCTGTGTGAATCATTCACTGATGAATGCTGACTGACTCAAACAACGTATGAAGTTTGCTGATGGTGATTTCTAATTGTCACTTTGGCAGTTATTAGTTGGCATTCAACTAGTGTGTAAGAAAGAACTTTCTTATATGTCTTACTTTCTTGTTTATATTGGCACAGACTCATAAATTAATTGGTTTGATAAATTCTTCACTATTTTTATTTATTTTGATATTCAATTATTCTGAATGTTTGCCAGGTGCTTTATGTAAATTATTTAATTCTCAAAACAATTCTGTGGTGGGAAACCACAATTATTTCTGGTTTTTACAGGCAAAGAATCTCTCTCAAGCTCAGAGAGATAAACTTTTGTAGTATTTAATTTGGTCTCCAAACTTCTTGTGCCAAATGCTTGACCTATATGTGTATATATTTATTTTCCTCTTAATCCTTCTGATGTCCCTGTCATATAGCCATTACCTCCTCTCCATTCTTTGCCCCCATTATTTTAAAAGAAGAAAATAGGCTCAGAGAGGTTAAGCAGCCTGTCAACAAAGCTGTGATCAGAATTTGAAGGCCCACTTGAAATCTTGTGATACTTTCCAGCCGAGTATGTTGCCCCTTTAAGACGTTTTCATTTTGCGAATGGGAAGAGAGGACACTTAGTATTTTGTTTTTCACTTGTTCAGGTCTATCCAGGCCAGAAGAGGTGAAAGGAGAAATATTGGCTTTCTTTACTGACGGCATGTACTTATAATGGTGTCTGCTTTGGCCAAAAGCCACTATGACCCTCATCAACACCAAAGCTAGGAAGCTGTGGAAATTTAGTTCCTTGTTGGAATAGTTTATAGCAAATGAGTTAGGTGAAATTTTGATTTCTTTAAGGAGTGAGTTCATTTCAGTATTTAGAGGAAAACTTTGGGGTGGTCATTCATTGTATAGTCACCCTCTAATTTTAAGATCTATGTCAGTATGGACTTTTCCATTATTATGCATGTGTTAATCATGGTACAATGAAGAAACTTCTCATTCGTAAATCTATGAGCTAAGGGACATTGCTAATGACAGTGTAAAGAGAATCAGAATATTTTGATATTTAATCAAAAAGGAAATGAATGTGTGTGAAAGCACCAATTGTATTAGGGCTTTAACTCCCCAGTGTCCTCCAAAGGAGTTTTGAGGACCACCAACCTAATGGTCACCCCAGGTTTTCATTAAAAACACAGAATCTGGGGCATCATCTCATACCCTCCAAATCCAAATCCTTTGGTGTTAGCTCTATTCCCAGGAACACTAAAGCTTAGTACACTGATCCTGGGCGTGCTAGGGCCTCTGGCCCAGCTCAGTTTCTGTGGGCGCTTGAACGTCATCCTGCAGGCCTCTTGCCCTTTGCCTGGCCTCTTGCCCACAGCAGTCACCAAGGGAAACAGCAATTCCTACGTCTCTAAGTGATGCAGCCAGACCTGGAATGGTGAGCCATAGTTGCAATGGCCTTCAGTGGCCTCTGGTGGCTTCTGTCTCCTTGAACTCCGGCCTCCCTCCCCCAGGAAGCAGCAGCGGAGGGAAAAAATGCATCATTGCTCAAGTCTTCTGGTGTACAGGATCTGTACGTATAGTTCTTGGAAGCTCTGAGCAAATTCTGAGAAGCTTCTTTGAGGGAGGAGGAGAACCAAACTCCTTTCTGTAGGTCTAGTTAAGACCAGTGCAAATAAACAAAAACCAGCTGTTGATTCATAGGGAAAAAGCACCGCCTGCTTGAGAAAGTTTACTTCATCCCCAAACCAGGTCTGTTGTGGAGTCACTGACTTAGCTCCAAATCAGGTATTTATAACTCTTTCTAGTTCTATGCCCCACCCCCATTCCCACCCTCGCCCACCCTTTCTCACTTAGGTTGAAACCTCTGGGCTGGAAATGGAACCAAGTTCAGATGCCATCTACCACGTTAGCTCTCAAATTGACCAAGCAATGGTGTGCTGGTAAAGGTTAACAATGGGCTGTCTTGGGGAGGGGCTGATTCATAGCATTTGGTGATTTCAGTTGTGTAAATAACTCCCATCCTAGATGATTTCAAGCTACCAACAGTTGACTGAGCAGGTCACAAGATCCCTGTTTATTTAACAGCTGGCTCCAGGCTTAGGTACACTGTGGATTGAAAGACTAACTGTCATCAGTTTTAGCTTGTGCAGGGATGGGGTAGGCAGGTCCAGAACTTACTTTGCAGTAAAATGAGGAATGGGGGCAGTGCTGGACGGTCAGCCAGACCTCTGAGGAAATACCTGTCTTTGCTGCTCCAGATTTTCTGCCTTTGTCTACTAGCATCTGAGACAGCAATATGGCAAAGTGCTTGAGATTTTTCATGGTGCTCAGGGTCCCCAGGTATGCCTTTCATAGAAATTGCCGCAGGTATTACCAACGTAAAGAATGTCAAGTGGGCAGAGGAAGAAGAAAGTAGCCATTTTCACTTGGCTGTCTGTGCAACACCTCTGCTGTTCATGTGTATTCAAACAGCAATGTGTAGCAGGGCATGGTGACACACACCTGTAAACTCAGCTACTTGGGAAGCTGAGGAAGGAAGATCATTAGTTCAAGGCCAACCTGGGCAAGACCCTATCTCAAAACAAAGTTAAAAGGGCTGGGAATGCAGTTCAGTGGTAAAGCATTTTGCCTAGCATGTGTGAAGACCTCAGTTCAATCACCAATATTGTGAGAGGGTAAAAAGACCAATGATAATGTTAAAAACAAAAATTAGCATGTAGGAATTAATGCTCCAACTCATGCACATTTCTAAACCCATCCTTCCCAACCCTGGCTGGAAAGGGCAGTAGGCAAGTACCGAGGATTGAACTTGGGCACTCTACCACTGAGCCACATTACCAGCCACATCCTCAGCCCTGTCTCAGTGAGACCATGGTCTCACTGAGTTGCTCAGTGCCTCACTTTTGCTGAGGCTGGCTTTGACCTTGCAATCCTACTGCCTCAGCCTCCCAAACCACTGGGATTTCAGGTGTGCACCACCGTACCTGGCTGGTCTTTTCTTTCTGTACCAATCTTCTGTCTCTGCAGACAGGGCTCCTTAAACCATGTCTTTAAACTTGTAGCCAGTACAACATGGTCACTGGTCTTTGCCCCACATTAGGAAAGCTCCTGACCTCCTCTCTGCTGGTGACTTCCCTGGGAAGTCAAATTTACAGGAGTAGAACATCTGATTGAACTGTGACATGTGTTTAAGCAGGCCACATGAGTTTCAGGATGTTTTAACTGTCATTTTGACACCTTTTGGCTTAGATATCTGCCCATATCTAGTCCTTTTGACCGTGACCAGGGAAGCAAACAGGGAGAAATAAATGATGTCTAAGATTGTCCTTTAGTGGGCAATGAACAGAGAGCCATACGGTCCCAAATGCCGAACAGCCCTGGTTGTCTATGAAACAACTTAACAAATATCTAGACACTGCCAACTCTTTGCAAGGTGGTAAAGAACTTCATATTGTAATACTATATTATTGATTTTTGAAGGCAGTGAACTTTATAAAGCTCATTCATAGATGTCATTTTGTTTAACCCAAACAACCATAGATGATAAGCATGTTTATGTCCCTTTCAAAAATTAGAAAAACGATACTCAGAGAAGATAAGGGATTGAGGCCCTGTGGTTAGGATAGAGCAGAACCCCACTTCATGTCAGGTTTTCTGACCCTAAGACCAGTGTCTGTCTTCCTCACAGAGAAGCAGACAATCTAGTGGGAAGAAAACCATAGAAATCATGCCAAAGCTTTATTTAGGATTTTGGTTCTGAGTGAAAGACCCCACAAAATGAGGAATATTTATTGGTCAATGTATTGGAAAGGTTCAGGTGCATCTAGACCAACAACCAATGCTCTTGTCTCTTTTAACATCCACTCACAGGCTGTCCCATTCTTGGGCAGGTTCTCCCATCAAGGGGACGAGATGACTGCCAGCAGCCCTCATGGCTCCAAGTCCAGCTGACAGAAAGGCTCTCACTATGACTGTTTTAAAATAATTTTAAAAATGATTTCTCCTTGGACTTAATTAGGCCCTGTGCCCATTTCTAAACCAGCCCATCATCACATGTGGGTGGAACTGATGATCTCTTAGGCCACACCAGAGCCATATGTTCACCACTGGGTCCAGGGTTGATGCCAGGCTGCACAAACCCATGGGACTTCAGGACAGGCAAGGTTTTAATCCCTCAGGAAAACAAGGATTCTACTAACAGAAGAAACGGGCGCTGAACAGGCCAAAACAACAGATTCTGTTGGAATGGGAAAAACGAAGGGCATTCACCACAGGGACTCAAGTGGAAGATAGCACCTAGCACTTGGTTGTGAACACAGTTGGTGTCCAATAAATATTGATCAAATGAAAAAATGAACATTGGTTCAGATCGAGGTAAAATGGTACAGAGTTGGTGCCTCTAAGACTAGGGCCATATTGGTAGGAAGCCTGAATCCCTGTATGCTATGCTAAGGGGCTAACAATTTCGTCCTTTCTTCCATCATCTGTCCCTCCCTCCCACAGGGGATTTCTGAAGGTTTGTTATCAGGTGCCAACATAAAAATTTGGAGCAGAAAAAAAAAAAAAAAAAAAAAAAAAGAACCTTGAAAGTATTAAAATGCTGTGCTTAAGTGAACTACAGTCCTGTGTGGGCCAAGAGCATCTTTGCCTGTAGGTTTCCTGGAATCTCTTTCTTTATCTGGTTGTCCTTGAAGCAAAACAGCTATGAGCACATCCTGGGGACGGAGCAGCAGGGGTATCTAGGCTGACTAGATATACCCACCTTCTTCCAGGGCCTCCAACTATGCCGCCCCACCCAAGCTAAGGTGAAGGTCTGAACTGGGTGCCCCTGGAGTTTCTCAGACTCACAGTCGCCGATAGTGGAACAGGTTTGGGTGTTGGCCCTGGGGTGTGTGAACATCTTTCTGAGCTGCGGAGCACTTATTCCACCCAGTTCCATGTCATGATTAGGCATAATTTATTGCCATTCTTTGTTACAACTGACTCGGGTGGGGGGTGTCCTTCATGAGAGTTCCAGTCTCAACACTCATGTACCACAGGAGGGGCCAAGTCATCAAGTGACGACTTGACTCGGCTGGGTTGGAAAAGTATTTGCAGAGAGCTCTGACGGATGCAATTCCTCTCCATGGTTAAAAGATTCAGTCATGGTTTCTTCTGGCTCAGAATGGAGAACAAATGTCCGAATTTAAGAAATAAGCTTTGCTTGCTGAGTGAGAAAGGCATCAGGGCTTTTCTTTTGGTAAACTAATTCCAGCATTGGTCAAGCTAGACGTGTGTTTTCCCTTTAATATTGCAACAACTAGTTTAAATTTTTGCTTGCTATCTGAAGTGACTTTTCTAACAGTCACCATTAAATTTTCAAAAAACAGTCCATATAAAGTAGAGGACCTTCACACTGGACCTTCATATAAAGACAACAGCAGTCACAGCTCAGGCTAAGAAGTCGTAAGGGTGGGGGCAACACACTTACTGTTCATTGCTGATATTAGGAATTCCCTTGCTGTGTCCTGTACACCTTGTTCCAGGACAAAGCCCCAGCTCTGTGAACTTAATTAGGCTGTGGATTCATTCTGAATCAACCAATCATGGTGGCTGGGTGAATCTGATCATCTCATAGGACAGGCCAGGGCCACATGGACACCACTGGATCTGGGTTTTATGCCAGGTCACACGAACCCTTGGGACCTGAAGGTAGGAGACAGGTGGCTCACTAGAAGAAGGGGTACCATATGCCAAGCAGATGAAAACAACAGCTAGCCATTCCTTGGGGTGGGAGAGGGAGAGGAGGGCACTCAGGGGACATAACTCCTGAGCCCACCCCAGAGTTAGAAGAGTGTGAGAGTTAAGCGTGTACATTCTGGGTTCAGCTGAGGTGGAATCTCTGCTGTTGTTCATTAACTTGGTGACTTTGAACAAATTTACTCATCTCATACTTGGCTTCCTCAGCTGCAAAACAGAGTAACAACAGTACCTATATTTCATAGGGTTGACTGGAGAATTATATTATAGAAATAATATGATGCCTATAAAATGGAAGTGCACCAAAACTGAGACCCACTTCGTCCCCTCATCTTAACATGCAGCTGTCTGACCCCTCAGGGGCTGCAGCAGTCTGAATGAAGGTCTCTCTCTGGGAGCCCACCTCCGTGGACATCATATATTCCCTGTGCCCTACAGAATGTCCCCTATCATCTATTTTGAGTTCCCTGTTCTGTCCTCTAGCTCTATTTCCATATTTCATTATACTCAAGGAATTAAAATGCCATGAATATCGTCTGTTTTTGAGCATGAGCAGATAGGGCTAGAAACACTGGTTCTCCCACAAGAAGACACACGTCCACGGGATTTCCCTGGCAACGTCCTAGAGCCTGAAGGTCTGTCCTGGGCAGCTGGATCAGGGTGGGGAAAAGAACTGTGTTCAAATTGTTAAACTCAAAAAAAAAAAAAAAAAAAAAATCACATTCCATGTTTCCAGCCAGCAAAACATGGCTGGGCCCTCTGCAGCGGCTGTCTCCACACCATGAACTCAAAGATGCTGGGACTGGCCAACGCTTGCAGCTGGAGTGTCCCTGGAGCTGCCCAGAGAACCAGGAATCTACACCGAGCCCAAGAAATGAGAACTACTCACCCAAGACGAGCAAGCAAAGGAATCCAAGGGGGAAAGAACGATTTTAATAAAAATATATCCAGCTCTTAGTTCTGTCTCTGCAAAACCAAAGCTGAGTGTTTGCCAGAGGCTGTGCTTTCTGAAGGCCTCTCTGCTAAGAAGGGCCAAGTGTGGCTATTGACGTTGGTTAGAGGGAGGGAGAAGCCAAATTAAAAAGGGAAAGGAGAACTTCCACAATTATAAAAGAATCATGTGTGATGTGATTACAAATATGAACTTAGGTAAAATCATGTGTGTAAATCTATAAAGAAAAATGTAAGTATGTTTGAAAAGGACATGTGGACTTTAGAAGCAGATAGGTTCATGTGGGAATTTTGGATTCACTTCTTCTAGCTAGTGTGAGTAAACTCCCTGATCCTCAGTTTTCTCATCTATTCAATGGCAATAATGATAGCACTTCCTTCATAATGTCGAGGATTCAGTGAGTGAATCCTAGGTACTGGGTACCACGTGAGAAAGCAACTACTGTCACAGAGAGAAAATGGAAGCTCAAAGACCAAGGTGGGGGTGAATGGGGGTGAATAGTTTTCAGTTTCCAGAAAGCCCTATCTTCTCATATTCTGGTTGTAGTGATAGCACATTTCCCTGCTCCCTCTGCTTCATGCTTTAGTCTTTGCTGTCCTTCTACTTGGGACATCTCCCTTTGCCCAAGTGGCAAGCTCCTCTCTCTCAAGGTCCATCTTGAATGTACCTCTTCTGATCTGCTTTCTCTGGTTCTTTCCTCCCAGGTAGAAAGGATGGTCTTCCATGGAGCAGCCTGCCCCACCACCACATCCTCCTGGTATAGCGACACCACATGACAAACGCCTCTTCTTATACACTGAGTGCCACAAGGACAGAGGTTGTGTCCTACTCTTCTTGGTGTTAGCAGTTCCTGACATGCAAGGGGTTGGTCAAGAGCAGCTGCTGAATGGAAGCATAAAAAAATGGAGGGCGACTGCTCTAGAAGGACGAGGGCCACTTGTTCTCCAGTTGGCGAAATGAGAACAGAAATGGACTTCAGCTGCAACATGGGAAACGTTCAGTCAGACACAGAGAACTCTCAGTGAGAGTGCTAGATCCCAGACCACGTTCCCATGGGACGGCATGGAATTTCCTTGATGAGTCCTTATAAAGGAGTACTTTTAATGTTCGAGGTGATTCTGATGTGGTTTTGCTTGAAGGCTAGCTTCCAGCTTGATATGAGGTTCATAAAATAACCCGTAAGTAACCCGGATGACAGTGAAGGGTCTTTTGGCTCTGGGTTTAGCCTGTTCTCCAGATGATTTCCTGTGCCGAACACCAGCCAAGGAAGCTGGGAAAGAATGTGGCTGTTTGTGCCTGAGTGGAGGGTGGGGAGTCTTGCTCCAACAGGCCTCAATCCCAGCTCATGAACACACAGTGTTTTGCCAAGGGTCACAGATACACTGCGCTCAGGTACCCAAATCTAATGATACTCAGTTTCTTTTTTTCAACCATAACTGTAGAGTAAAACGGGAAGGAGGACAGTGCTTTCCCACTTGACTCTTTTATTTGTTTAGCATACTCAGGTGCTACATGACCCCTGTGTGCCAGGCCCTGCCTGGGTGCTGGGTAGAGATGGATGAACAAGACCAGGTCTCTGTCCTTGCTAAAGAAGGACAGCTTTTGAACATTTTCTTACAAATGGCAAATAAATTAGAAATAGAAAGTATTACAAAGGAAGGCAGGCATGGTGGTGCATGCCAGTAATCTCAGACTCGGGAGGCTGTGACTGGAGGATTGCAAATTAAAGGCCAGTCTCAGCAATTTAGTAAGGGCCTGTCTCAAAATAAAAAATAAAAAGGTCTGGGATGTAGCTCAGTGGTTAGGCACTGAGTACTGGGCTAATCCCCAGTACCAAAAAAAAAGGGGGTATTATGAAGGAGAAAAATGGTGTGATAGGAAAAAAGATGGGAAAAGAGAGCCATCCCTTCATTTCACATCACAAAGGCAAGGTATCATGACCCCATTTCTTTTTCGCAGAGGAAGCTATCAAAAAAAAAAAAAAAAAAAAAAAAAGAGAGAAAAATAGTTAATAGTGAAAAAAAAATCTTTCCAATAAGCTACCCCCACAAAATGCAAAAAGGACATGTGGCCACAGTGTCGAACATATCTGAGAACTTTAGGGTGGGCACAAGACCTGGAGGGTAAAATGTACACAAAGAAAGGATGTGGGAATTCAAGGCTGCACTTGAAAGTTGGCCAAAGCCCTGGGAGATACCTGGGTTTGAGCTGACAGACTGCGGCCAGCCTCCAGGGTCAATCACACGTGAAACTGGAGAGATACACAAGTGCGATGGGAACTGCCAAGTGCCGTGGATATGGCGGGTCTTCAACTGAAAGCCTTCCTGCTCTGGTCTGTATGAACCATCAGATGCTGGCTGGGTAGCATGGTTGGGTGGTCTGGGGATGCACCCAGGCATGTGCATGCCCCTCCTGAGGACAGCTACTGGAAGTCACCCATGCCAGGAGCCTTGGGGCCCCAAGCAGCGAGAGCATCATCAGAACCTCCCTTGGCTGCTGTGCAAGGGGAGCAGCCGACGCTGACTAGCTCAGTACAGTTAATTAGTTGCAGCTTAGCTTAGTGCTATTAAAAGGAGGGCAAGCCAATGACATTGACACATGGGGTAGGAGAGATATGTGGTATCTGAGTGGAGGTTGAGAAAGAACCAAGAAAAGAAGAAATTAGAGCCATGACATAATTCTCAACAGCAAGCAGGTTTGGGGTCTGAGAAAATCTTTCTTCACACCCACTGTCTAACATTTACCTAATTTTAAGTGTCAATCAAGGCCATTTCTAACCAGTGTGCTCTTATAAATAATCATGCAGCCAGAACTAACAAGTGAAAAATACCAAGTAAACCACAGGACGTGACAGTTTGATCTCTGCTCTGAGTGGCTGCTAAAAGCAAAATGAAAATGAAAATCTTTCATGTTAGGAAGATGTGAGAATTGAAGTGACTGGGGAGTCTGCTGGGAAGGCCAAGGCCATAGATAAGATTTGCTTACCATATTTCATCCTCTCCACAACCATGTCAGATACATATGTGTGCCATGCTCAGGCAGAAAGCTTCAGGTGCCGGGAGTTTTCCAGAGGAGCCTGCAAACCAGGGAGGGCAGCAGGAGCTGCGAACAGAGGCAAAGCAGCATCTGAAGTCATTAGCCACGGAGAACAATACAGGCAGCTCAGGTGCACCCACACAGTCACCTCCGGAGACTCAGGCACCAAGGGAGCCTCACACATCCTCCTCCCCCAGGCAAGCAGCTGAAGTCAGAACCCTCACCTCAGTGCCCACAGCTCTGGCTTCCCCAAAGTCCCTCCTTCAGAGAGGTCAGTGAGGCCGCTGAGCTTGCAGCAGAAGCTCCTAGGCTGCAGCGCGGGATGCTCTTGGAAGGGGTACGAGGACTAAGAAGACTCAGGACTATGGGCTGGTCTGCTTGTGTTCTGACTTTTTGCCTATTCTACACTGTATTCATGAAGTTCTGGAGAACAGTTGATCAGAATACTGAATTAAGGAAAAATAAAACAATGTGTGCTCTGAGAGACAAAGTCAGAAATGTTATGTGGGATATGACTTTTGGGGGCTTCATTGTGTAAAACACCGATTAGTCCATGTTCTAAGTGTACTAGCATTTGACCTCTTCCAAAATGGAAATAAAGCTCCCCAGAGCTCATTAAAAAATCAGCCCTCTCTTTGTCACCAATAACTGCAGGCGGCTTGGGGACGTGGCTCAGTGGTAGAGCACTTGCCAGCCATGTCTGAGGCCCTGGGTTCCATCCCCAGCACTGTAAAAACAAACACACCAAAAAACAACTGCAGGAGCCCCACTTATGATCTTTGATCACAGTCTACATGTTTATTGGAAGAAATATTAAAATGTTTTGAGCCAAAACTATCAGAAACTCAAACAAACATACCACCAAATGGAAAAGTCATTTAATTCAAAAGTCATACTTCCACTTATTTCAAAGGGATTGTCACATAACCAAGCAAATGGAAGAATGCCGAGTTTCAGAGGCTGCTTAACCCAAGTTGTGTGTTCTTTATAGATACACATATGACACCAAAGCACATTTTTTTTAAAAGTCTGAACACAGTAAAATGTTTTTCTAATAATAGGGGAAAAGTTCTATCCTATCACAGATTACTTCTTAATTATGGAAACTGGTTCTCTGCACCAGTCAATATTCAATATTGAAGTTTAAAACAGTACATTCTTTGTTTTTTAAAGAAAACATTAAAGTGCCATTTTATAAGTACTTTATTGATATTATATCACACAGCATTTTACAGTATACTCAGAGGTAATCTAAATTATGAATTAAACATGCAAATAGCTTCTTTGCCAAAATATGGACACAATGTCTTTTAGAGTGTTTTTGAACACTAGTCTAGCATTTGCTACTAAGTTTTTATGGAACTGATCTTTTTTTCAACATGACTTTTAATAAGTTAAGAAGGAACATAGCTGCAGATACTACTACCTGATAAATATGAACACAGTTTTTAAATGGCACTTAATTTACATCTTTGATCTTTTGCTAGGCAATCAACAGCCTCCTCATGTGGGTCTTTGTATGAGTCTACACGCGTGCACACACACACACACACAAATGCATACATATATACCTTAGAATCATGAGATATATCTTTTCACAGATACAAGGTTGATCCTGGCATCTGGATAACCAAGAAAGCTGCTTGTAAGTGTCCACTTGGACAACTCTGTAGAAATGAATGATGTAGAATGACAGACTGTCATAGCCTCAGCAGCGCTGCTCCAGGGAACTCGGGCATTTTGTTTATCAATACTAATGTGAATTTTGACCAATGTTTAAACTATTATCCTTCCATGGGTCTAGGACTGTGCTGTCTGCTCTCTAAAGCACTCCATATTGAAAGATACTTTCACTTTTAATAGTCCTGCCTGCCAAGCTTTTGTAAGAATACTAGTTATGAAATTTTTCTGTAATTTTTTCCCTCTCCGTTAAAAACAATATTTTATCCCTCTAAAATAATCCAGTGTTTTTCAGTACAGTTCACCACTCTCCCTGGTCCTGGTGTTACTTTACATCCAATACTTTTTCTCTCAGGAACACAGGTGCTTCCATGAGAGACCACATTTCAGCAAGGGCTGGCTCTGAATTACATCTGGATTCTCTATGTGGCCTGTCTGTCTGCTTTGGGAAGCTCTTCAGTTAGACAAGTACTGTAGGCGGCAAAAGGAAGAAAGTTAATTATTACTTGCTGAAGTGTCTCAGGCATGCTGCAGGATTGTGCAAGGTTTCCTGCTCTGTGCTGTTGTCATTTTGATGCTACAAGTGCAGAGAAGTGGTTCAGCACCCAGAAGATCAGTGTGACTGCCAAACACAGTTGAGCACAAGATACATTTTTTAAACACCAGCACAGGGTGTGTGAGAGGGCACCTGGCTGACTTTAAAGGGATGTGGGGCAGGACTGTCAGCATAATTGATTATTGTCAACTTTGCCAGAGATGATAGATAACTCCCTAGACAGAACACCTAGGACATTCCTCTGAAAGCCAGGCAGCTAAGAGGCTTTGGTTCCTTCAGTGCTGGCTACCTACTTGGGGAATAAGGTTGCTCATAAAACATCCAATACAGAGCAGAAAATGGTGACATGGTGGCCACTGGCACACCTGGGAGTTCCATTAATAAAACTCTGATCCAAACTTGCTTTTAGAAACAGAAGTCAGAGGACAAAGGCACCAATAAATGGTCACCTGCAGCATCCTTTCTGCTTCCCTGCCCCTCAAACATGAACGTCTCTGGAGCTTTCAGTGTAACCATTTTGGGGGACAAACTCAGATGACAGAAGGACTTTCCTTTGAGCTGCAGGTATGGCACAGGGTCCACGCTTAACGTGTTTATTTGGAAAAACTGGAATTCCATTAGTCTTGCACAAGTCAGGATTTTGCCTGGGAGCAGGGATTTGAAGCAAGTTATCTTCTCCTGCCATGGCATTGTTTAGTTGTGGGCTCCTGGGAGTGCCTGCAAGAGTTAAGAAAGGCAGAGTTTGATACTCCTCAAAGATGCAGGCTGCAAGTAACCGATCCCTGGGTCTTACAAAGGAAACTCAAGGTTCCAAGAAAAGCTTTGGGATCTTCATCAGTGATCTTCTCTGATATCAATTCATTTCCCTAATCTACCTTAGAGTTCCCTATTCAAGCAGAAAGAGTTAGGGGTGGGAGGCCTGAATAATGAAGAGACTAAAATTTTGTTTTTATTTGTTTGTACCTGGGATTGAACTCTGGGCATTTAAGCACTCAGACACATTTCCCGCCACCCCCACCTTTTTTTTTAATTTTTTGACACAGGATCTCACTAAGTTGGTTATGGCCTCACTAAGTTGCTGCGGCTGGCTTCGAACTTGAGATTCTCCTGCCTAGGCCTCCCAAGCCACTGGGATTACAGGCATACGCCACTGTGCCCAGCTTAAAATTCATTTTAATTTTAAAGTTCCTTCCTACTTGTTGGTTCACATTCTGAACAGTTTCTCTAGTTCTTCAGTGAATGGGGAGGGAAGCCTGGATAGGGGAAGGGACACAGAACAGCTATCATAGGCCCAGTATGCCTTCAGGGAAGCTGGAAGTGTCTGCCTAAAATATTCCATTGGTAGAAACTTCAAATTAGGGCCAACTCAGCAGGGAAGGACATGCTGCCAAGTACTCAAGCTGGGGCCGAGTGGCTGTATAGTGTGTTCCACCAAGAAAACTCCCCAAGGAGGGGTCTCGGCCTTCTGTTCCTCCACATTAACTCCAGGTATGAAGGGGCAGGTGACAATTGAAAACATCAGATGCATCAAAAGCATCACTCTGGGCTCTTTCAATATGGAAAGCACAGTGATATGTAAATAAGTGTGCACGTAATCTCCCGACTTGTTCACAAGTTCACAAGGAACAGGTTGGGCACCTATTAGTATGTTCCTTTTCTCCTTGGGTTTTCAACAATAGCTTTCTTCAATCCTGTCTCGGTCTTGTCCATGCTTAATTCTTGTTCTCTGACTGATTCAAGGGTGATGTCTCACTTGCTTCTGGTGAGTTCCTTGATATCAGTTGCATAATCCTTGAGCTGATAAACTGAATAGTGAATCACAAACTCCATTAGCTTCAAAGCCATCTTGAAAACCTTAATGGCACAATCTAATCCCTCTTATTCTTATTTGGGGGGGGTCACAGGAAATCTCGAGGTAAAAGGGAGCAGGAGGAAAGGGGAAGCAGCAGCACATCAAGAACTAGAGATTCTGAGCAGCTGGCTCTTTTGTTTTAAACTTAAAGACACACAATTTACAAACTAGAGTGGCCTAGTGTGTGAAGCCTTAGAGGATGCAGAGGAAAGTAAGGAGTAAACCAAGTGTCCCATCTCCTGTCCTAATACCTTGGGGTGCCAAGAAATACACCTGAGAATAAAAACACAAGACAAGCCAAAACAAAAACAAAAGATAAAAAATCTCGCCCCTGGACCTAATTATTTAAATCCTGAGCTCCAGCTTACTGTTACGTGGGCATTCTTAGAAAATCACATTGCCTGAACATGCCCTTTCCATCTCCAAATCCAAAGCCCAAGGAATGCTCAAAAACACAAGCAGAATAGAGAAGACTGAACCACTTCAATCTGCTGTACCCACCAACAGGAGCCAACAGAGAGCAGGCGCATGAGGATATCTTCTCCTGCTGGGCCAGAGGGGACAATGACCTTGACTCTTCCACCCTGCCTCCTTTCTCTCACTCTGAAACACACTTGTTTGGCAATCACAGCCTAAACATGTGAAGCAACTAGCTTAAAGAATATCAAATATAAAACTTTGCCATATAGTATTTCAAATCACTCTATTTACAAGTTTATCTTAAAAAAAAAAAAGAAAGAAAAAGATACAGTAATTCAACACAATTCAAGTTTTTCTTTTCTTCTTCATTAGAGGTCCCTAACGGAATTCCAGAAACAGGACACGCTGGAGCAATGCTGCCATCCAAGGGGCTTCCAGGGAGCTTGGCGTTTTATAGTTTGTCTTTCCAGAGTCCTTCTTGTAAGAATATTCACATGTGGAAGACATGGTGACTCTGTTCTTTGGAAGCCACGTGAGTTTGAAATGTCCAGGTGGAACTTCCCCATCCAAGACAGTCTTCCACAAGACCCAGCCTTCTGAGTAGGAAATTCTCTTTCTTAGAAGGTATCCATTCCAGCGCCCATGCCCCAAACTTTTGGTGTCTTCCTGAATCACAATGGCCTACGCTATTATTCTCAAGACTCAAACGCCTGAGAAATAATTCCCTTTTTCTGGGTGGCAGTGAATGTAGATGTCCTTTTAAACTATAGACCACAGAGTTAACTTGGGAAGCATCCCTGAAAACCACAGGGCACCAGCACTCAGCAGCCAAAGCACTGCAGCAGGGCCAGAGGTGGTCATCACCAAGGGCAGGGGTGGAGACTAGTGACTAAGAAGGACCAAGTGAATGGGAGGACACGAGTGAACAAGGCAGATGGTCACCCACTGGGAAGGAGGCATCTTACCCTCTAGAAGGCAAATAAGTTCTATGAAGAACAGAAATATTAAGCCTATGTGTAATCTCAAGACATTACTAGAGTTTGCTCCAAATATATCCTGATGCCTCTGAAATTCATCAGAAAAGCAAGTTTCCAGCTGCTATCCTGTTCACCCCAAGCAGATGACCCTAATTCCTTGATCCTCTGCTCCAGGTTGTTGGAAGACCATTCAAAACACCCCAAATGGGGAGGGAGGAATTGTGTCATGCAAAGAGGTGTGTGTTCTTTTTTTGGTTTGGTTTTAGAGTAGGTTGGGTTGCCATGGTTACTAGGTGATGGCAGCCCTCAATGGCAGAGAAGTTTCCAGCTCAGGAGGGGGTGTGCATGCTCCTTTGCATAAGAGGAATGGACTGAATTTTGCTGATGATGGGCCAATGGCTGCTTTGGAGATGGTGAGAGATTGGACTTTATATAAACAGAGCTGCAACCCCTCTCCATCCTGCATGCAAACAGACAGACCCAGCTGTCTGCAGCACTGTGGGTCTTCAGAATTAGAGGCAGGACAGAAAGAGCAACTGTTGTAAACAAAAGCAAGGGACCCAGCCCAGACCCTGGTGTCAGTTTCTTTGCTCTGCTCTGTCAAACTTAGCTATGCTGTGTGCTCATGGGGACTGCATCTATCTTACTTCCTCTTTTAGAAGGTTGGGGGTTTGAACGACTGTTGAAACAAAATCAGTGCTTCCTATTTAGGGCACTCATGAGAAAATGGCTTTGCAAGCCTTTCTCTTAAGTTAGCAAAATCAAATGGCCTCCTCTGTTGATTGCCTTCTGCTTCTTCCAGTATTGCCTCTCGTCAGCTGAGATGATCGTGGAGATGGGTGACGTGAGTTCCCAGAAACATTCATGTCGACAGGTAGCATTGGAGTCAGCCTTCCTGCTTTTCTCAGTGGCAATGAGAACTGGCCTACAACACTGGAATCAGCGGTTGTCATGGATACCATGTAAAGCTCAGCAGTTCTGCTGGGGCCCATGGTTAGAGAAACTCCACGTAGTTCTCAGGGATGAGGCCAGTCTTTCCATTCAGAGTCCCCTCCAACCAGCCAGGCTCCTGAGATGGATGAACTGTTGGGGAAGGGGAGAGAGGGTGAGAAGAAATGACGTTACACACGGAGCAGGTGCTGGGTGTGTGCTGTGTGTGTGAGGAAGTGTGGGGAGTGAGTGCAACCACTTGTTATGCTACATAATTCTGGGGCCCGATTAAACCAAAGGTTCTTAACCTTCCATAGGATAACAACCTTGTGATGAAGGGTGTTCTGAAATTTTTCCACAATAAAAAGAGAAACTGTCACAGACATTAAAATTTTTGCATGTAATTTTAGGGGTTTGAAGCGCTTTGTGAAGATCCCAGTTTCAACTCTAAGTTATGGATTTATACTTTTTAGGTTAGAGGTCAACAGTTGGGTGCTCCATCCATTTATGCAACCATCCATCCATGCACCACCCATCTTATCTACTCAGTATCAACTGTATACCAAGTAGAGTACCCATAAGGACTGCTAAGAACTAGTCTTTACTGATACCTAGCTTTTAATCATGCATTTTATTTTTCTTCAAATCCTTACCCTCTGCTTCTATCTTCCTTGTAAATTCCATTTTCTTTTTCTTTGTTTTTCATTTTGCAGCCTTTGAGTGCACTGTCTGTTCCACCCACATCTTTACTTTTCTTTCCTATACTCTAGAAATTTTCCCCTTCCTATATATAAGTCTGAAAGCTGTCCTCTCCTTCCTTCTATGAGACTTTCAAAGTTACTGCCCCTGTGATTTTTCAATATCCAAAGAACACAGATCCATTTCTGTGACATCACAATTCATCTCCATGGAAACCACTGTGGTATGATAAAGATTATAGAAAAATCCAGCTGAGTCTGCAAAGTAGTCAATAGCAGGAAGGAAGAAAGAAGGAGCTGTGGGACTAGGAGGTGGGAGGTGTTTGCATTTGTGAACGGGGTGGGGGGGTGGCACGCAGATCTCTGGGGCGTGGCAGGGCATTCACTCTTAATGTATTAGGAAAACTCCAATTACATGAGATTGTTTGGAAAAAATGAATTTCCCCCTGTTCCCTTCCTGGGCTAATTAAGTAACTTCCTGAGCTTGTTTTAGAAAAGCATTTCCGCCCCAACACTACTATATAATTCTACTTTCGGTTTATAGGAAAAGAAGCAAAAACAGAAAGCAAAGGAAGCAAATGGGGAGGGAGCAAAAGGACAGGCCCTGAGGCTTAGAGAAGATCAATGTCAAACATGTACACGCTTCAGATGCTTCCTTAGGAAAACACAAGGTCACATGTCTATTCTTTGGCCTCCAAAATCCTGCACAATTTCTTCTCACTAGGTTTTGAGAATAAAGCTGAAGTAAGCAAGGATACTTCAGATCCATGGCAACCTGACAAGGAAGAGTCTGGAGAGAAGTGCTAAGGAAGAACACACACAACTTAAAAGCTACCTGGCCTCTCCAGTCATCAAAGCTCCCAGGTCACCCCTAAATAGCACCCACAAAGACCTGCCCTCTGCCCACCCGCCCAGCTGAAGCTGCCAACATCACTTCCGGTTCTGCGCCTACGTAGTGGTGACAATAAAATCTTTCCCCTTCTTGTGTCGATTAAAGGAGACAATATGGGTGAAGCACTCTGCACAGGGCAGGCACATCATAAATGCTTGGTACAGATTAGTCAGGGGGGTACTGTGCATCACTTGGCCAGTCATGTGGTCTAGCTGACTAGACTGCCTCCTAGTCAAACCTGGGTGAGGGTCGGCTCTCCACACCCCCCAAGGCATCTGGAAGCCTCAGATGTTTAGAATCAAAATGAACAAGTCAAACCTATTCTCCCAAATGAAAGGCCTAGAAAGAAAAAAATCAACCAACTAAAAAAAATTAAAAAACAACAAAAAGACCTCTCTAGCTTCACAGCACAGCTCCTGGCTGAGTTGTTAGTACATGGGGCACACCAAGTTCATCTTCTGCAGACGTGTCTCCCTACCTGGTCAGCTGCTCAAACAGCACAGGTACTGAGGTAGTAACATCTGCAAACACTAGAAATGTAATCTGCAGATTAAGGGAAGAATCAGAGGGGACAAGGGAGGCCCCTTCAAACTGGAGGCCAAGAGATATGTCACATGGCACAGCAGGGGATGCAGCAGGCTTTGGATCAGTCTGCTAATGCAATGGAGTCTTCAAGTCAGGGCTTATGAGAGAGTGGTGGCAGATCATGTGCACCATCACCACCTGCATGCTGCAGATGCTTGGGCCCCATCAAATGGACTAAAGAAGAATCTCTGGAAGTAGGGCCCAGGAACCTGTATTTTAACTGGTACATAGAAGAACTATGACTTTTCTGTGCAAAAATGCCTGTGTAATAAAGATGGAAATAAAAATGAAATACAAGTTTTCATTAACGGATGGAGGCACCCCAGATGCCCCTTCTTCCAAATGTCATCAGTTTCCTATTATCACTCTAAGGCTCAGCTGAAGCCCCTGCTCCTTCCTAAGTAGAATCATTTCCACCAGCTTGCTCCCTCCTCCTGACTCCTAGAAGACTCACAGTATATCCTGTGTAGTGTTTTGGGGTCCTATTAATAAACTGCTGAAATGTGAAGCTTTGCTTATCCATCGAGTTTCTTGGTGAGTTTTGGTTTGTGTTATAGCACTCCCTGGCTCCATGACCTTCAGTAACTCCCCCTGACTGGTGGAACACTTGGAAATGCTATTGAGCAGTCGTGCACTCAGATTTTTAGATATATTGATTATCTGACCTTCTCTCTCCTAGCTTGTATTATCATCACCCCTATTTTACTGATGAGGAAGCAAGGCCCAGAGGGGTGAATTAATTTGTACACAGTCTTAGTAGTGGAAACAGAATTTGAACACAACTTGTCTGATTCCAGAGACCAAGCTCTTTCCCACTATATCATGCCTCTATTCAACCACAGAATGTGCTCCTTAAAGGCCAGAAGGATGACACGTGTTGAGTACATGCTAAGTGATAGACCCTCTGCTGATAAGTGCTTTACCAGATCACCTCCTTTCATCTTCAGGGTGACTGTGGGGATGGTTTTGCTAGGATCCTCATTTTACCAATGAGAAACTGAGGCTCAATAAGGTGAAGTATCGTGTCCAAAATTACACAGCTGGTAGGTGATGGAGGTACATCGGAGCCTAGAACACCTGACCCAAGAGTCTGTGGTCTTTACCTCTACTGCTTTGGCTGATGATCTCAATGTTGATGATGCTCTGCAAGGGCTTGGTGGGCTGAACTGCACCGATGACCAACACTCTGAATTGCATCAGTGTCCAGTGTGCCACAGAAACACTGGAGATGTTGATGTAGTTGGCCTGAGCAGCCCTCCAGCTCACCAACCATATAATAAATACAAGGTGCGGCTGACATGGGTGTGCCTCCTGCCACCCGATCCCCCGGCTATGCCCTACATCCCTGCGCATACAACTCAAGCGCCCTCCCCTCCTTAGCTCACTGTGGACTGGGGCAAGTATGTAAGATCACTAATGGCTGGCTGTCCCTGGGGGAAGACACCTTAACTGGAAGAGATGTGGACCTCTGTGTGGTTGAAATGCATTTACTCATTTAGCAATCAAGCACCTACTGTGTGCCAGACACTGTCCTTGTCTGTAGTACAGAACAAGCAGACCAGAGTCTACTCTCAGGAATAAGCATATCATTTCAGGTAGTGCTAAGAGAAGAGAGAGACTGGGACAGGGATCTGGGTAGTGAGGGAGGAGCTCAAAAAGCTAAAATCTGAATGATCCAAAAGAAGTCAGCTTAGGAGGTGGTAATGCAAGTACCAAGGTCCTCAGTTATGCAAGAGTTTGGGGTCATTTGAAAAGTGGTTGGCAAATTTTTCATAAAGAGCCTGATAGTATATGTGTCTCTGCTCAACTCTGCCACTGTAGTGCACAGGTAATATGTCATTAAAAAAAAAAAAAAAAAAAGCATGGTTGGCTGTGTTCCAATAAAGCTTTATTTCTAAAAACAGGTGCCGGGCTGGATTTGACTGGCAGGTCATAGTTTGCCAACCCTATTTCAGAACATAAAGGTGACCTGCAGCATGTCAAGTGAGGGAGAGAGGAAGTCAGAAGGGCAGGAGCTGGGCCACAGAGAGCCTCGTAAATAATTCCCAGAGCACTGGGAGGCTGCTGGGTCACTGTAAGTAGGGGAATAACATGATGTGAGTTCCATGTTTTGAAGACCACAGCTGCAACAAAGAGAATGGGTTAAGGGGGAAAGAGTGAAAGTGACCAGACCTGTTAGGTGGCTGGTGGAAATTCCCAGGTGAAAAGTGGAGGTGGCCCAGGCTTAGGTGTGGCAGTGGAGACAGTGAGGGAGGCTGAGAGAGTCTCCCCAAAGAACCCCACTCCCTGGGCAGCTTGATGGTTCCCTGGTGAGGATGCCCTCCATGGATGAACAGCACCTGGGACAACCCTGGCCAGCACGGGTGCTGCACACTGTGCGCCCCACGACGGGCTGCAGCTCATCTCAGATCTTGATGAAAGTATCCCAAGAACCCAATTTAGTGACTGCCATGTGAATTTTCCAGGTACTGCTAATCACATTGCTTCCAGATGACTAATGTTCTTGAGAACACAAGGTATTTCTCTTTCCAGTTACTGTCTGAGGTGCTCCTGGTGAAGCGCACAGTTTCCTAGTAGATTGGCAAGGGCTGACACTGGAGTTATTTCCCAGTACTGTGAGCCCATCCCCCCACTGACCAAAGTCCAAGGGCTGACAAAGCAGCTGCTGGAGTCCCAGCACAGTCTTGGAGTCCAAGACTGAGAGATCAATCCTTATGAAACAGCAGCCCTTTGCCTCTGTGTGCCCTCCCTCCTCCTCCTCCTTATTCCTGAAAATAAAAATACAAGAAGCACAACATACACACAACACAGAGGAGCCCACGTGCCTTCTAAACCTGTCATTAGGAAACTCTTCTGTTGGTGTGATGATTTCATTTGGCAGCTACAGAACATCCAAGTTAAACAGCCCTCAACTAATACTTCCAGCAGTAAACCAATGAGAGAGAGAACAGGGAAAAAGACCCTTCTGTTTAACCCATCAATAGTTTTTTCTCCTGTAATGCCTGATTTTTTTCCTATAGAGGTGAAGGAACCTAATAAAAACAGGACCTAATAAAATATTATCAGACAAACCAATCTAAAAAGTGGATTAACATTTCATTAGTTCCATCTTTGACTGCAGCTCAGTTAACACCAAGAGGTGTTTTCTTTCGGGTTTAATTTGGCACTGCTCTTTAGGGAATTGGAAAGGTCACTGGCATTGCTGGTTAAAAACAAACTAGGGTCAGTGAACTCTGCCATGACTCCCGGAGATCACAGAAAGGCTTGGGTAAGGCCTTGGACTCGTTCAACCAAACTTCTCTCCTGCTCTCATTTACCACTATGAGATTTATGATGATGACCCGGTTGGAGTGGGTGTAGTCACAGAACCTGCCAGGCAGAGAGCTCCCTGCTGGGAAGAAGTGGAATTGGCAGTTAAAATCATGTAAGTATCTTTTCTTGTCATATTTTTTGGTTAACTATTTAAATTCAGAAGAAGACTTCACAAGGAAAGGAGGCAGGAATATAAATTGGTGCAAGCTCCTTGTAAAACAATATGGCACTTCCTCAGTTAAACAGAGTTAGTATGTAACCTGGGAATCCTACTCTCTGGTATATTCTCAAGACCAATGAAAACATACGTCCTCAGAAATCTTGTACATGAACGTGGACAGTAATACCCATAACAGCCCAAAGTGGGAACAAAGGACATATCTATCCACTGATAAATGTTTAAATAAAATGTGGTATGTCCATACAATGGAACATTATTCAGTCACAAAAGGAATGAAGTTCTGACATTGGCTACACGGATCAACCCTTAAAACATTATACAAAGTGAAGAAAGAAATATCTAGAGCAGGCAAATCTATAGGGACAGAAAATAGATTAGTGGTTCCATTGGGCTGGCAGGAAAAGCGTTAGGATAAATGTGGTATGATTGCTAGGGGGTGTGGAGATCTTCCAGGGGAGAGTAATGAAAATATCCTGGAATTAGATGATGGTTGTACAACTCTGAATATACTAAAAACCACTGAATAGTACATTGTAAATGAGTAAATCATAATGGTATGTGGATATCTCAATGAAGGTATTTTAAAAATGGTAAAAGACCTCACTCAATATAAGGAATCACAGCTTAGACATGCAAGCATATACACTCCATTTGATAGTTTAAAGCAACCTCATCCTGTGGGCTCAAGGTGAATAGTTGATAGGAATATGATGGTCCCTTGCCCACGTAAGCAGGGAACTGGAACATGCAACACAGAAATTCAATTCCTGGGTTCACCCACAAATGTAAGGCTCTCTTACACCTTGCTTACCTCTGGGCAGAAACCCTTCCCCTGCCAACAGCAGGGGACAGAAATCCAAGCAATGCAGCCCATTCTGTTTAATTGTAGAAACTGTCATGTTACTGCTGGGTCTATTAGGGGGATGCTCACTGAAGACATGGTCAGGGACTGCCTTCAGCAGACCCACTGTGACCTGCCAGTCTACTGGGACCTGAAAGCACCAGCTGCTGACAGCAGAGGTGGCGGGGCTGGTTCATGTACTCTGATTTATAAAGCACCCAAATGAAAGTTAACAGAACAAAGTTTTAAGGACAGTGCTTTGAGGTTTCAGAACCATGAAGGGAAACACGGGCTCAGCAGGCCAACCAGGCCACATGAAGTTCTGGGCTACGCCTGGCTCCTGCTGGCCCAGGAGGGCCAAGGGTTGAGTGTGACCTGGGAATTGCCCCCTTCCCCAAGTCTGTGTTGCTTCCTATTCTGTCTGCCCATGACTGATTAACATCTCCACAGAGCAGAATACAGAGGCTGAGCACACAAATGGCAGCCCCTGTGGATGTGGACGAAGTCAAGGGTTGGGCCTCTGGAACTCATTTTTGCTCCAACTTGGAATGTGAGGCCCTTCCAGGTATAGTCAGGATCCATAGAGTCAAGATGCAGCACCTACTGCCCAGTCAACAGGCAGGTTTGGACCATTCTGGCTAAAAATGAAACAGTTCTTGTGAACGATGAGAGGATTAGGGCCTTTTTGTAAAACAGAGAATGATGATGATCCCAATGATAAGATATTAAATGCTTAATTATGTGTTAAGTTCTATTATGGTTTGAATCTTTAGTGTCTCCCAAAAGTCTTGTGCTAAAGACTTGGTCCCCAGTTGATGGCACTGTTAGGAGGTGATGGAAACATGAGGTGGGTCCAAGCTGGAGGAAGTAGGTATATGTGTGTGGGAAAGGTTTATTTTGTCCCTGGCTCATTCCCCCTACCCTCTCTCTCTTTCTCTCTGCTTCCTGGTTGCCATGAGGTGAGCAACTTAGCTCCACTGTAACCCTTCACCATAATATTTTGCTTCACCACAGATTCAGAACAATGGAGGCTCAAATCTTGAGCCAAAATTAATCTTTCCCCCTTTAAGTTGTTTTTCCTCAGGTATTTTGTCATAGTGATGGCCAGCTGACTAATACAAGTACCATTTTAAACAGATGATGTGTATTATCTCAATTTCCTCACAGTGTCATCTTTCTATGACAGAAGAAAACTGGGGTGTAGAGAGGTTAAGTCACTGCTTGAGGTCACACAAGAGAGAGTGGTCAAGCTGGGACCTGCAGTATGCCTGGCTTTTCTCCAAGGCTATGTGGTCCCCTTGGCTGCCCTGTATTGCTGGCTCTTAGTCAGGCAGGAGGAGGTGGGGTCTGGACCAATGCTGGCCACTGGTGAAGATGAGAGTGTTGAGCAACAAAAACACCCTTTCCCAAACCTTTGCCCCCATTCCACCTGAGGTCAGGGAGGCAGCCAAAGAAAAATGTCCAATTTCTGAAACCAGGCAGCTGCCTTTCCTTCTTACTTTGGGGAAATGGAACAGACCCCTTTGCCCAGAGATCCAGAAGGATAAACTCCAAAGGAGAGCTTCACATGGGGAAAGCTGAGCTGTCACAGAAACATGGGCTTTTTCATAGAATCCAGATTTTTCTCTTGGTAAATGATAAGCCTCTATGGCAAATTAGGACATCAATTATCACTTAAAATATTTTTTTAGGGAGAAAAACAAACGAAAAGGCACAAGAAAATAGTGGGTAAAGCCAAGTACCAGATCCCAGTTTTATGGGGGGCTGTGAATCCATTTTCACAGCAGGATTCTGCAGCAGAACAGCTAGAAGCTTGCGGGATAACATAATTGTGAGATAGTTTATGTTCCCAAAAGTTAAGCAGAGGATGCGCAGGAATCCAGTAAGCCTCACTGCCCCCGAGCTTGCCACATGCCCCGCCATCTGGGAATATGGCTTGCCTGCTGGGGAGGGCAAACATGAGAGGAAGAGGGCACGAGCAGGTGGTCTCCACCTCCACCTGACCTCCTGACCAGTTGCAGCCCATTTCTGTTCCTCAGCCTCTGTGTCTTACCCCTTTGAGCAGCCCTCTGACTCTTTTTCTTTCTTTTTTCTTTTCTGGTACTGGAGATTGAACCTAGGCACATTCTACCACTGAATTACATTCCCAATGCTTTCTGTTATATTTTGAGACAAGGTCTGGCTAAGTTTCCCAAGTTGGCCTTGAACATGCAGTCCTCCTGCCTCAGTCTTCTGAGTAGCTGGGATTAAAAGTGTACACTACTGCTTCCAGCTTCAGCCCTCCCTACCTAGACTCTAGAAATTACTGCCAGGTTACTGGGTTGAGTCCTTTGTAGGCAAAATCTCATTTATGTTCATAACACCTCAATGAATTGCTGGTTACTTGTCTATTCTTGATCATGTCTTCAGACCATGTTTCTGTTCTCTTATTTTGGTTTGGTCTTAACCACTGCATGGAGATTTTCCCTAGGTAGAAACCTGGAAAATGCCAGTTATTCACATGCTTCCCCCATATTTTTCCAAGGGGACGAGAAACTCACCGTTATCAAAGACCGTGCCTGCCGTGAACGAGAGCTCTGAGTCATGTTCAGCTTTGCAGGCATACAAGGCTTTTGCCTTCCGGAATGGTGTGCTGTGTGAAGAAAAGAATTTATTTAACTTCTTTTTTTTTTTTCAAACCTCAGAAAGCCCCAGATATTTTCTCTCTCTTCTTCCCTTTCCCTGAAGGCCACCTAGTTCTCACTCGTGGGAAGAGCCTGACAAGGCAGCCAGATGGCAAAACATGAGGTGGGACAGTTGCAAAGGTCACAGTAGAAAAATGAGAAATATTCAGAGTAAAGCCATAAGCTCCAAGAAACCACACTCTGAGAGGGGTCACCTTGTGCCATGTTAAAACTTCAGCTGGGAGTTCTGATGGCTGAATGTGGGAGGACAAGCTGGGCCCCACTTCTGGAGCAGGAGTACCTTGTTGGGAGGGAGGGAAGAGGGGCAGGAAGGAACTTCCACGCTGCTCTGAGAACACTCCCAACACTCATGAAAGCTGGCAACACTCAGCCAGTCAAGAAGGAGAAATTCCAACAAAGTCAGGTCTCGGCTCCCGGCCACAGGCTGACTTTACTTTTTTTTCCCAGATGTTCCTTATTTTCAGTAGGCTAAGTCTTGCTGGTGGGGCAGGATTCCAAAGCAGGAACCCCCAGGGTGGGCAGGGAATGGAAAAGGTGTATGCGAGCAGTTACACATGTGTGTGCATGAGCACATGTGTGCACCAATGTAGGGAGCAGCAAGAAGGGAGAGGGGACAAGATGCTTTATTTTTGTCCTCATGTCCAGTCAGTGCTGGCAAACACTCATTGTACCTGAGGAGCATTTAAAAATTGCAGACGTCTGGATTCTACTGAACTGTAGATTTAACATGGCCATCAGAATTAAAAAAAAACAAAAAACAAAACAAAACTTGGTGGGCGTCACTCTTCCTATGATTCTCATGCAATCAAGGCTGAGAACCATGGTACCAGATCAGAGGTTGGCAAACTTTTTCTGCAAAGAGCCATGCAGTAAATCCTTTAGGCTTTTTGGTCCTATGGTCTCTGTTGCAACTATTCAATGCTGCACTGCCATAAGAAAGCAGCCACAGATACCATGCAAATGAATCAGTGTGGGTGCGTTCTAATAAAACTTTATTTACAAAAAAACAGGCAGGGGGCTGATTTGACCCACCACAGGTCACAATGTGCTAATCTGTTTTCCAGAGAGTAGGTTGCAAGAGTTGGTAAATTCTGTTATCCTCTATCAATTTTGGTTTTGATGTCCAACTAGTTTCAAACAATCTATATAGGCTTCTAAACCTTCGGAATGACATTTGTCAAAAGTTGGCTCTTTATTTGCCACAAATGATCTTCTTCCTTCACGTCATCTGAGGAGGTGTTCTTAAAGGTTCAGAGGCAGGAAAAAAGAAAAAAAAAAAAAAAAAGAGTAAAGAGGTCTTTTGAATTATAAAATTATTCAAGGGATGTTCACTATTTGTTTTATCTCTAACTGACTAATGGAGAGCCTCAAGGGCCACAAAGTTGGAGCTCCCAGTGTGAGACTTAGCTGAAGAAGGGTCTGGTCTCAGATATGGTCATATAGAATCAGGTGGGGCACGGTGTCTTGGGCATTCTGGAACTTTTATCTTTTGGCATCACCACGTTCAGTGTTACTCTGTGAAATGAGAGCCATAGATGGATGGAAACCTAAACTAGGGCCAAACATCTAGGCCTTCCAATCTTGGTTCCATGAAAACTGAAGGAAAAATCACTTAAAAAGTCTGTGTGCAGAAGGGTGATCAGAGTAAACGGTCATCCAGAATTTGTTGCCAGGGCAACAGCAGTTTACTGCTTTTCTCTCTGGTTTTCTAGTAGCTAAGAAATGATGGCCAGATGGGAAAAAATTGGGAAAGTGGGAGAAAATGAAGTGGGGCCATTGGGAAAAAAGGAGAGAGCCTTTTGTATTCACCAACTCCAAGTGGAAAAGGCTCTTCCTGTCTAATTATCATTAAAGAATAAAGTTCAGGACAAGGGGCACATTCTTTGATTTAACTAAGCCAAGTCTGTGTGTTGAACATTCATGTGCAAGTTTCCAGGGGGAGGGGGAAAAAAGCCTATTTTTTGAGAGGGTGTGTAGCAGAAAGGAGGAGGAGTCACCTGGCAGTGAAAACTGCTAAAACAGCCACAGACCCATCCTGACAGGTAAGTGGACCTTGTCATGACATCAAAAGTGGAAGGAGAATCCAGGCCACAGGAGCCAAGGTCTTAGAGACCAGGTTTGGAGGCAGGATTACTGCCTCTTGAGGACAGGGCAGAGTACGCGGGTAAAGTTCAGGGAGATGGGGAAGGCAAGGTCCCTCTGACTGGATTGTTGCAGAGGTTAATTATTAACCTCATTAAATAAAGGTAATGGGATAAAATGGGGGCAAGTCAGGGAAACCAGCTGGGGTATTTGCAGGTAAAAAGAACAGGGAAAGGTCTCAGGTGTGTAAGGTTAGCATTTAAAAGGAGTAACTTTCCACTAATATTAGGTTTTTGGAATTCAATAATGAAAATACAAGAAAATAACACATTAAAAATAAAAACAAAGAACAGGAAATGTCCTTGCTTTTCTTCCAAGTGAACAGGTAGGTGACTGACAGGCTTTGGGACAGTCCTTTCCCCTGAGGCCTCCTCTATCACCTTAGAATATGCAAATGGAAAAAAAAAAAATAAAGGGGAGGGATGCCTTTATTTATTATTTATTGTTTTTTTTTTGCAGTGCTGGGGATGGAACCCAGGGTTTTGTGTACACTAGGCAAGTGCTCTACCACTGAGCTACAACCCTAGAAGGGGCACTTTTAAAAGGAGTAATTCTTGTTCCCCAGGGTAGGGTTGCCAGATAAAATATAGGAAACCTAGTTAAATTTGAATTTCAGGTAAACAACGAATACTTTTTTGTATATGTAGGACATACATAAACTAAAAATCATTTGTTTTCCTACAATTCCAATTTAACCAAATATGCTATCTTTTTTATCTTATTTGCTAAATCTGGCAGCCCTACCCAGGTGAAAGTCTTATCTTTTTAAAAGTTTGTCAACCCAACAGATTCAGGGGCCCACAACTCCCTCTCAAAAGCCTTGAGGAGTTTGCTTTTCATAGGGCACGTTGTGTCTGTAGGTTTTGGCTCTGATCATTAAAAAAAAAAAAAAAAAAAAAAAAGTCCTCGCCATGCCTCTTTGGTTCCCTACTGTGGCAGTGCACCTCATCGCTGGACACAAGACAGCCTGGGGTGGTTTCAGCTGCTCCTGTCACAGCACTGTTGAGCCCTCCGCTGGGCCTTCAAGGGCATGAACAGGTTTAGATCCTTCTGCTAGTTTACTTTTAATTTTTGCCTCTGAGCATGGCACAAGGCCAGGAAAGCACTCAGAGGAGTTTCCCTCAAATGCCCTTGCAAGCTTGCAGAAATGACAACCCACTCTGTTGTACACGCTGTTGGGAGGCGGGGCCGGCTAGGCTGGCAGGCCACAATGACTAGATCATTAAGGCACAATTTCCAGGGGCCATAGTACAAATGCGAGTCATGGGTATGGGGCTGGGGGTCCTCAGAAGGTGGGTGGATGAGTGAAAGAAGAGGGATCTGCGAAGGGAATGCTCCTCCAGGGTCCTTATGTCTTCATTCCCCGCTTGAAACAACAAGCTCTAAAAATGGTCTGAAGAGGGAGAAGAAGCCATTTCTAGAGGAGACATTATTTAGAAGTTTATGGGGCTATTAATTCAGCATTTTTTTAAAGCTCTGCCCAGAGAAGGAAATTTGAAGCGTCATGTTTTGGAAATAGATCTAGGGGAAAGCCCCACTGAACCTGATTAATAGGTTTATGCCCCCACCTCTTGGCTGCACACTGCAATAGCAAGGAGGGGATTGTAGCCCTCTCTGTTCCTCTGGTGGGCTCTATCTCTTGCTGTGTCCCCATTTGTGCCCTCTGTGGCACACACATGTAGCTCAGTGATGGCCAATTCCAAGCCCTTCTCAGCTTTGCCTATTTCAAAATGGCAGCTTCCTGAAGGGTTGTGGAAGGACATCATCCAAATGGTGCTATTTTAACAACAACCAGAGGGGACAGTACTGAGTAACCATGACCCCACACACACCAGATGAGCAGCTAGTTGCCACTGTCCTCTGTCAATCTGGAGGTGGAAAGGAGTGACGGGAAAAAAACAAAAGCAAAAAAAACCTTGGAAATATTTTGGGAGCTGAAAAGGAATGGAGAGGTGGAGATATCTGACAAGCAACAGGGCCCCACAGCTCAGAGACACAAAAAGGTCAACACCATCAAAGCAGAGAGTACTTCATATTTCTTTTTTAACTGAATGATCCCATTGTCTGAGGTCCTTCACCCATTCTGTCCCAGGGGGCAATATGTTATTTACTCCCTTTCAATGGAAATGATAGAGCCACATTCTCCTACTGCTCAAGTCTCTCTGAAAAGGAAGTGAGCGTTCTGGGAGGCAGTTGTCTCGGTCATTTTAATGTGGTCCAGGTCCTCACAAGGCAAGGAGTGATCTCACCTGCACAATCATGCCATCTCTGGCATCCTGGGATGTAAATGTCTCCCAAGTATCCAGAAGTTGTAGGATCTGAATTTTAACCTTATTTATTAGGGTGAGGAAAAAAGAATACACTGAAAAATCTCCATTTCCCATCCTTCAGGACAAGGCTAGGAAGCAAGCTGCGCCACACCTGGAGTAGGCCAGGCTCTAGGGCTGGGAGCTACGGGGAAAGCTGAGGTCGAGATTACCCATGTGTTTGGAAAAGAGCAGGCTGGGCTGAGGGGCCGAACTCCTGAATTCTACATTGGCACCACTGAGTCAAGTGACTGTGTCCGAGGCACCTCTCTGTACCTAAGTTTGCTTTTTTATAATAGGTTCAGGTCATGTCTTGTCTCATTCTCACATGAGAATAGACTGAAACGGTAGATGTGAAAATGCCCGGAGGGAGATAAAGTAATATATGCAGCTCTCTATAAATAGCATGGGGCTTTCCTTTTTAAAAAGTTGAGAGTCAGCTTTATAAATTATTTAAGCCTCTCTGCTGGACACACCCCTTGGGAGAAAAAGATGGATGAGAAAATATGGCCAAAGTTAGAATGCTCATGATGTTTATAATTTGGCCCTATATCCTGGTTATCTGAAAGCAGAGACTAAATTCAAGAGATACCCCTTCTCGGGAACTATGCAGCAGAGAGATCGGCATGATCTTTATTCATTCTTTTCCTGAATTTGTAGAGCTTCTTTTCTACAAAGAGCTCAAGAGCAAAGAATTGTGGCACTTAAGCGTGGAAGTCACCAAGGCAAGAGAAACTATAGCACAGCCCTTGGGGAGGGGAAATAGGTCAAGCCGCTCACCCTCAAAAAAAGGAGGTGCCTGTTCCCGCGAGTGCTCAGGTTCATGACACAGAGACAGAAGGCCGGGAGCCCAGATGGTTCCTGGAGTATATGGAGGGCAAGGAGGCATAAGCCCTGAGCAACTTAAAGAGAAATCGCTTCCAGCCTGTCTTTTATTCTGTTAAATTATCTCTCACCCAATGGATCTGGTCTCAGTGATGAGGTGGCAGTGCTCATGGACAGTGGCCCAACCCCACAAATAAATATTGCCTGAGGCTACCTGATAAAATTGGGAGAAGGCCAGCATGGGCCTCAGCACTGCCCCCTCATATGTTATCTTACACCAAAGCAGAGAGCCCAAATGATCCAGAGAGCCAGCAAAGGAGGAGCTTATTCAGGAGGCACCCTTTCCCCAAACTCTAGGCACCAGAGACAATTCAACATGAGTTAGGGTTAGAAAGGGTGTGAAACATGTCATGCTACTCATGCAAGTGGTCCCTCCAGCTTTGATCTCTTAGGATGGAACCACAGGAGAGTGGAGGAGGCCCCCATTATCCCTGGCCAGCTTTGGATAAACGGGAACAGATCGGTCATCATCCGTGGTTTTACCTGGAGTCTTCATGGACCGCTTCTTCTGGCCTGTCAAAAAGCAAGTGCAGGTTTGGATGGCAGGGAACAAAGTTGACGAGCAGGCTGAACACTGCATGAAGAGAGGACCAAGCCAATGAGAGAACAACGGCAGCAACAGAAAACCAAACAAACCCTGCAACAGACCTGACGGGGGATGAGTCGCTGGACGTGGATGAGGTGGGCATAGGGCTGGATGGCGCCGAGAACATGGGCCAAGATGGCGAGAGGGGTGAAGTTGGGCTTGGATTCGGGGGGCTGCAAGACAGAACAACCAGAAAACTCATCAGCACACACAGGGAAACCACGATGGGAGCATGGGAGGTTCATGGGAGGCCAAATGATGGGGCACTGGAGCAGAACACAGGCACACTGAAACCCAGGGACATGTGGTCAGGGCCAAGTCACATTTCTCCAGACTGGACCTTCGCATCTTCCAAGGAATTCCTGTTCCGTAATTCCTCGAAGCACAAACATGTCTCTTTGCCCAGAAGAACAAACTGCTTTCTAGGTGACAGGTGCTTCTCCAATCATGTGCATGGTCCCTCTGGCCACTGGTGGACAATGCCTGAACCCACGTACCTGCATTCTATATCCTAGCACCAGCCTTGTTCCCACACAGGGCTGGCTTGGCACCAGCCTCAGCTCCCACTCTTATGTGAGTGTTTGAAACTTACGTCTCAGCAGAAAAGACCTTTTTTTTTTTTTTGTCTGGGCCACAAGGGTCATTCAGTCAGAAAATAATTTCCTGTTTACATTTTTAACTGAATGGGCTATGTGCCATTGGACATCCGAAGCACCGCATTAGAAACATGAGAGCGGGTGTGGACACACACCTCTCAGGAGGCAGTGTGCATCACGGCTGTGTGCAGTTCCTAGAGGTCTGCTCTCTAGGCCTGCTGTTTCTCCTTTCATGGATTTTGGGTATTTTGGTGCTTAAAGGAAAAGCCCCAGTGGTAAGGCAATTTGAAAAAAAATGCACTGAAATCTTATATTTGTCCATTTTGTTCTTTGGTGGGTGGCTGATCAAAGATTTGAAGAGGAAAGGTTGAAATTACTCACTAAAATATGGTTTGTGGATTTTAATTGACCATACCAGTCCTTTGACTTATTTCCACAAATTACACAAACACTTGAAATCACCTTAAGTCATAAATAGTGCAAACCCCAAGGGCTGAGAAGACGTGGAAACCAGGGGCCAGAACGCTGCCTGCCGCCCCTGAATCTCAGCCGACTGCTGGGCTGTTCAGACCAAGCACTTTGAGGAGGTGAAAAGTGACCGAAGTCCAATTCCAGGGGAGGAGACTTTCTAAGCAAGAACACACGTATGTTTTACTCAATGGGATATCTCTAGAGTATACCAATTCAGATGCGAGATTTGATAATGGCCCTAATTACCTATTGTTGTAACATAAATCCCTTTGGAAACATACAGTAAAAACCTATTATGTAAGTTCATTAGATATCCTCAGATGATCTTATGAAACATTTATTAAGTGTCATTATGTGTATTATACTTCTAGAATACAAATTCCATTATAGCAGGGATTTTTTTCCCCCTTTACTTATTGTTGTGTCTTCAGTGTCTAAAATAGTACATGTAGGTATTCAATAAAACCTAGTGAGCAAATTAGTGAATCTCACTTAACATGACTCCACAAGCCCACAAACAGGCACTATTAAAATTGCCATTTCACACTGGTGCAAACTTGGGCTAACGCGAGGCTTGCCTCAGGACAGTCAGCCTGTAAGTGACAAGGCTGAGGTTCAAATCCCAATTCCCAAGCTCAGGGCTCTTTTGCCAGTGTACTGTCTCTGGGACAGCAGGTCTTGCTGGTTTCCTTAAAGCTGTGCCGAGTTTCTTTGCAGACCCAGTTGTAGCTTTAACAACCTTTTTACCACTTATTTCTGAATTTCCACTGTATGCTACCACAGCTGCAAGGGAGCACAGGAATGTAGTCACAGATTCGATAAGACTCCACACACTGTAAATTCCAACAAACTCCAGGATCCTGCCTCCAGTGTTCTGCCTGGTAGATTCATATAGCAAATGGAATTAATAAGGGAACAAATTCAATTCAGAATATGATTCTTTAATTTTTTTTTTTTTTTCTCACTCTGGCAAAGACTTGTCATTGAGTCCCTAGAATGAACAAGACAATGAGTGGAATTTGCCAAGGTCCTTCACTTCAGAGACCTGAAAATTCATCTGACAAGATGGGACAGATTAAGAAAACAACTGTAATCTAAGACCATGAGATCCATGAGCTGAGGGATAAGTCACTCTACATTAGTTTATACCTGTTCCCGCTTGACTCGGTCTAGTCCTAGGAGTGTTGCCTCACTTCTACTGTGCAGCCCTCAGCACTGCGTTGGCAAGAGAGGGCTTGCCTCCTCAGTCCTCTCACATGACGCTGCCCCACTAGATAATGTCCTAGGAGGCATAATGTCCTGGAAATGACTTCCGAACCACAGCCTCAGCACCCGAGTCTGACCCGAAACAATTTGGAGGTTTGAGAGAACAGCCCAGTTCTAGAGGCCTAGAGGCCTGGACTAAACTGTTCCTTTGGTCAGTGGTTGCCACAGGACACAATACTCGTATATACATGCATATATATTCTTAAATCATTTTTATATGTAGGAAACACCTTCAGCTTCCTAACCCATCTGTACCAAGAATTATGCCTTTGACTCACAGCAGAAGTGGGAATCTAGTCAAGAACAAAAAGTGGGTCCTGAGTGTTTTCTCAGATCCTTGTATTTCTAAGCGGTTCCTGGCCAGCAGAACATGGCTGAAAGCATTGTGGGGGTGCGGCTGGAATGCAGGGTATGCGTAACTACTCTAAGTTAGCCTCCAATCCCCGTGTCAATTGCCATAGTATCAACTGCTATTTTTAACAACTACAAGAATTTCATTTGTTTGTGTTTTGGCCATGGCAATAACATTTATTTGCTATGAAATGACTACAAATTAAAAATCTATTACTGCTATGTTTGAGTTAGTGTAAATAATAAAATGCATACTCCCTAGTACTTCTATTTTTAAAACTACTAAAGGAATTATGACTTTTGTTTATTTGTACTTCAGAGGTATGTCATAAACGTCCCTATCAACAATACTAGTGCACATTTTATATACTATAATGATGCTCATACTAACAGAAGGCCTATATACATAAAAATACTCCACCAAGAGACACAGAGCATATTACAATTTAGTTTTGATGCAACTCAAACATAAAAGTAGAATAAAAGATGCATAGGGATGAGGACAATGGTCTGAGACTGTATGATCTTAAGTTTTCCCTTCACTATAGCAGTGTCTGGCCATAGGTTACTTAAAAATGACAACAGTTAAAAAAAAAAAACAACTCCCTCCATAAAAACCTCAAACAAAACAGGCCAATGGAAAAATGGTCAATTTCACTCTTGGCTCTAAAACCTTCAATATGGAATTCTCAACCTCTTTTCCCATTAATGAGGCCAAAGATAACAAAAGATTAAGGTGAAGATAAGAGAAATAACTTTGTAACTACCATTTTAGCAGATGACCTCTAAAGGCCTCTCTACAATCCTCAGTTCAGTTGGGTGTTTCTGAGCTCAACACCCCAGTTCCCTGAGTACTCCTGGGTCCTGCCAGGGCCCCTCATCAAAGCCCAACTATAGCAACAATGACAACAACTTTAACTTTAGCATGGAAGGAACACTTGCTGGTCTGGTTTGCATCCAACTGGAAGGCTTGCATCGGCTTCAGTTTGCGGGCCCACAGAGTCCCCAGAAGGAGTCAGACAGTCCCAGTCAGTTCCTGTGACATTCACTGGACAGTGAAGAATAACGGTTAGGAAGATAAGGCTAATAGCCTTGGCAGCATTTGGGGCTGTAGCCGATAGTTAAAGTACAGTGTGTAGCAATATCATCGGCTTGACACCCTTCTGTGGTGACTCATTTGAATGATGGAACGTCTGGTGTACTAGCCAGGGCATGCCTGCCATGCTGTGGACGGGGCTGCCCAGGCAAGCTCCCAACTGGAAGATGGATATGGCAGACCCTCTCCCGTCTCCACAGCAGTCACGGAGCTGGTACAAGAAGAGTGCTCTCACTGGAGAGGTAAGCAGACCATTAAGAGGAAAGATAATTTTTCTGCATTCTAATAATCAAAATTTACAGACAGCTTGGTAGGAATTAAAAAATATGAAAAGGCAAGAAAAGCAGTGACTTTAATGGTGATAATAGTGTCCCCCTCACTTTTGTGGGGTCACATGTATATATATATAGTTAATAGCCTGTTTTTTTTAAAAATCACAATATTATTAAAATTTCCCATATCATTAAATTGCATTTTATATCGTATTTTTAAATGGCTACAAGCTATTGTATGGTATACCCTGAGTAAAGTAACCAGTCTCTCACTGTGTACATGCAGATCACAGTCCCCTTTTAGCTACTGTAAATAGTGCTGCAATCATATCCTTGTAGAGGAATAATGCCTGTATCACCAATTGTTTCCTTAGCATACATTCCTGGAAGTAAAATTAGTGGGTCAAAGGCTAATAGCTGCTCTTAAGGGTCTTGATATATCCTACAAATAGCTTTTCAAAAAGATCCTATCAAACTGCACTCCCATAAACACTGGGAATTCCTTCTCACTATGACCCTACCAGCATTGAGCATTGTCATTAAAATAAATAAACAAATAATTTCTAAAAAGAGAGAAAAGAAACTCAGATCGACTCCCCCCCTTAGTTTATGAAGGTTACCTTGGATTCTCCTCTTTCCTAGCTTTTCCACTGATGTACAGATGAATGCAATTCCCTTCCTGCGTTCTGTTTCTACCTAGAAGCAATGTTTAATTTTCCAAAGGGCATTCTGCCAAGAAAGTAGTCTGGGAAGGAGACAAGTAGATGGACAGAGAAGCAGATAAGCCCAACCTGGGATGTCAGACGCACCTGGCCTGATGGTGTGGCTGCTCCTGGAGAAGCAGGGAGTGGTGGGTATGTTGCTCAGTGGAGGACTCTCAAAGACAGGGCTAAGCAGGAGAAAGAGAAATGAGGGACCCAGGGAGGGGAAGAGTCTTGGGCCAGCATCACACTATGGAGAAGACATAAAATCAGCATTTACACCCTGTGGGCAGCAGTGGCCCATCATGGGCAGTACAGGTTCCTGGTCACTTATTTCAGGGCTGCATATCCTGTCAGATCGCTGGACCAGGGCTGACCTTAATGATCCATCTAGCTTCCTTCCTGACTTGGAATTGGGGATGATGCTATTAAATCCAAGGGGGGCTACTTTCAACTCCCTACCCATCGCCATCATGAGAAGAAAATATTTCATGAAAAATCTGTAGACTATCTGATCTAATCCCAGATCAGTGAATTCTTCCTTGAAGAACATCCCTTTATGTTTTAACTTCAGATATACATAAAAAGAAAAAGGAAGTCAAAACTCCAGCCATCAAAAATCAAAAGGAACACTGATCAATGGAGTAGTGGTGAGTCAGAGCAAATGACACAATAACTAATTTTTACCTATTGAGAATTTAAAAACATTTATTCCTTAATGTATGTCCATTCAAGCTTCTATAACAGAGAAATCATATATACATACCGACCTTCAGTATATGCTTTTCAATTTTATAAGTGGAAAAAAATTCACATGCCTCAAACTTTCTGTGCCTCTGTGTTCTTTTCTGACAATTACTAAGTGTGCACATGTGTTTACACAGATTCTTTCCCCTCATCTAATATAATTTAATATGCATTTTTATTCAGACAAAGGCAGTTCTGTTTCTTATTTTAATGATATTAACTGGTGAAATCCCCTTAGGATTTTAACAATTATAGACAGTTGCTTTTTAAAATATTTTAAAAATATTTTGCATTAAAAATAGTTTCACTAAGGCAGGTGATGTAGATCAATAGTAAAGCACTTGCCTAGCATGTGTGAGGCCCTGGGTTTGAACCTCAGCATGATCAAAAAAAAAAAAAAAGGCTTGACTAATCTACAATGTAGTGGTTTTATTTTCCAGTTTTTAAAAACAATTCTGAAGTAAAAGTTTCAAATCAATTTTAAACTCAGATTATATGGGTGGGAATGGTAAGTAATTTCATAATTTGAACAAAATTTGCAATTTATAATAGGGCATTCTGCAGTCTTTAAGTTTCCTCCAGTTGCTAATTTGAATCTTCTCACATAGAATAATATAGAAATATGAGGTAGAGAGAAGAGCTCTGGATCTGAAATAAAGATGTCTGTATAATAGTCCTGGTTCAACTGCTCATTGTATAGGAAAAAACCTCAAGGGAAGGGATCAGAAAGGTTCCATTGGCCCAAATGCCTCTGTTGTGTAC
Organism: Sciurus carolinensis; assembly: GCF_902686445.1. Lineage (NCBI taxonomy): Eukaryota > Metazoa > Chordata > Mammalia > Rodentia > Sciuridae > Sciurus > Sciurus carolinensis. The sequence continues at coordinate 101,418,717 of NC_062218.1, read as the reverse complement.
GTGGCACACAAGACTTACTGAGCTTACTATTATTTCCCATTGAACCAGGTTAGCTTCTCAATGTTTTTCAATAACACACTCAGGTACATCAGAATTGGTTACTAACAGGAAATGTATTTACTGTCTTTCAACCTAAACAATATGAAGTTATTTGTAAAGAAATCCTAAAGCACTTTTGGGGCACTATAAAATGTCAGTATGATAATATTTGCTGTCTCTCAAGATTTGAATGGTTGCTAAGAAATCCTAATACTTCCTTACTAGGCATATTACTATCTTAAATTGAGTGCAGTTACAATTGTCATTTTCTATAAAATGAAGATACTGTGCTTGCAAAACCAAATTCACTCACTGTGACATAAAAATAAAAGGAAAGCTACAGTTGTGGAGGATTTGACTGGATCTTTCACTGTTCTAAGACATAACTTAACAGCCACCATTCTAATGCCAGGGATGGTTAAATTTGATTCCTAAAATAAAATCTGGAAGCACGAAGCTGTATCCACTCTAGGGGACTGAGAATGGAGAACTGGGTACACAGGCATTTGCTTTTTATTTTTTATTTGTCCTTGTTTAAAGCTTTATTTATAGACCTATTTAATAAGGATAGTAGAAAGTACTTTTCTAAAAATAGAGCTAGAATAATTGAATATCTTCTATAGGGAAAAAAAAAAAAATGACACATGACTCCCTACCTTACATCACACAAATCAAATGACTTCCAGATGGATTACAGATCTAAATACCAAAGGCAAACAATAAAAATGGTAGATGAAAACAACCAGGTAAATGGGGTTGGGATTTATCCAGCAGGGCATAAAGAGGACTATCAGTAAGGGAAAATACTGACATATGGACTATACTAAAATATTAACATCTATCAAAAGAAAATATTAAGAGTAAAAAACTCTGTAACTTGTAAATGAACAAAGGACTTATAGCTTGATTATAATGGGGGTGGAAGGTAGGGGTGAGAGAAGAATGGAGGAATTTTAGATCACATAGAGAGAAATGAGAGGGATGGGGGACGGGGGTATGAAAAATGGTGGACAGACATCATTACCCTATGTACATGTATGATTACATGGATGGTGTGAATCTACATCATGCACAACCATAGAAATGAAAAGTTGTACCCCATTTGTGTACAATGAATCGAAATGCAGTCCAGAAAAGAAAAGAAAAGAAAAGAAAAGAAAAGAACTACCACTGATCAGTACGAAAACAACAAGCAAGTAGAGATGGACAAGAAACTTGAACAGGGACATTAAAAGAGAAAACTCAATAGAAACAGTGTTCGACTTTTCTATAATGCAGGAAATGCAGATCAAAAGCACAATAATATGACACTATACACCCTCTAGAATGACTAAATAACATCAAAATAGTGAAAATACCAGGTGATTATGAGGAGGTGGAACATCTGAAACTCACCTTTTGCTGGAGGAGGGGGTGTAAATTGCTCCAACTATTTTGAAGAACAGAGGGGCATAATCTAGCAAAGGTGAGGATACCAGCAGCTCCGGGCTCAGATCCACACCTAGAGGAACGTGCACACGTGTATCCTGGAAGGTGTACAAGGATGTGTGTAGCAAATGATTTGGAGAGGTAAAAACTGGAAACCCCAGACTTCAGCAAAAGTAGAATTAAAAAAAATTTTTTTTAGTACGTTGCTACAATGGTGCCCTCTATTACAAAGAAAATGAAAGACCTCAAGATACCTGAATGGCTCTTAAAATGGTTGAACAAAAGAAGCCAGACTCAAAAAATAATAACGTATCACTTAGGGGTACCAACAATCTATCCTCATGATTTTCAGATTCCTTACTTACAAACTCAATGACTCTTTAACATTTATCTGTAACTCCTCCCCCCACCCAAATAAACATCTGGGTGCTTTCAAGGTCATCTGAGGACATGCACAGAGCAGTGAAAAATCTGAGTCACCCAATATGCGTGACAGGTCAAACGCGGCGAGGCTCTGCCTTCTGGTTTCAGTGTCCTTTTGAGGTCTATTTAGTGCCACATTTTTGTGCTCTTTATTGAAGATTTTGTTGTTTGAAATGCTCCCTGCCCCCGCAGGCCCACAGCTGAAGCCTATCTGGTGTTCTTTAGCCCAAGAAGGCTGTCATGTGTCTTGCAGAGAAAATACGTGTTAGATAAGCTTGAGGCCAGAGCGATAACACTGCTGGTCTTGAGTACAATGTTAATGAACCAACAATACCATTAAATAAGGCAGCTTTAAACAGAAACCTATGCACAACTAGGTCTGTATCATTTAGTTGATGATGATGTTGGGAGAAGAGGCTTATGGGAACCTTACCCTGCATTTCCCCTTAGGAGCCAAGATTGGGTGTTGGCTGTTTGCAGTGACTTGACAGAACATAACTACTGTGAACGGCAAGAATCAACTACAATTAGAAGTAAAAATAAGAAATTGATTACTGTAAACATCAGATGAGTAGTTACTGTGGAGAGGGAGAGGTGCGGGATCAGAGGAGAAAGCAAGAGATGGGATGCTGACATTGTACTTCTCACCTGGGTGGTGGTCACAGGCGTGTTTGCCAAACAATAATTGGTTAAGCATTATGTTTATAGCTCATGTACTTTTTTATATAAAATATATTAAAAACTTTATGGACAATAAGAATATCAACATATTAACAGTATCCATTCTCTTAGTAATGAGAATAAGTATTCTTCGTGCTTTTTTACTTTTAAATAGGTTTTACTGTTGAGTAGTTTTAGGTTTATAGCAAAAAGGAGCAGAAAGAATAGAGTACCTGCATACCTCTTGCCCCTACACATGCATGACCTTTGTACTTTAAAATATTTTCTGCAATATGCCATGACTAAAAAAAATTAATAAATGTCATTACGAAAATAATATTCCCAGCCCACTGAAAGAACTAATTGTACTCTCTAGAAGGAGGGTGTTTATTAGGGGCAAAAGATACTTTAGACTTTGTTGCACCAATCTATGGTTTAGGTTGCACAAGACAGCAGCTCCCGACTGACACTCTGTTTTTTCAGTCATATGATACTGTCTCTCTGCTTTTTCAGTCATATGTGATCAATGAACATGTGCAACAACTAATTTTTCTATTCTGCCTTTCTCACTAAGGAATTACGTCAATTATTTTAGAAAAAGGTTTTTACTTTGGCAAAGTTATTATAGTAAATCAATGGTATCTCCTCTCCCCCAATTCCTTTTACTGGGCGGAGAGCAGGGGAAGTCACAGGGTACAGGGAAGTCAAGGAGGACATCTTTGATGTCCCACTTTGAGAACGGTGGACAACATGTTAATGAAACTGTGAGTCCTTGGCCATCTGGCATACTTTTCTATACGGTCTACTTTCAGGGAATATTTCCTGTTTGGACTAGGGGGAGGAAAAGGAGGGAAAAGGATTTAATAAGAATCTAAATGTCCACTGCTGAAAACAAAAGAGAATCTAAAATTAGCATTGGTGGCCCAAGATACCTCAGCTTAGCAGTAACCCTGGGGAGAGGGGATTCCTTGAATAAGGAGCCTAAAATATTTCACTATGTTCAGAAGTCACATCAATAGAAAAAGCACTTCTGCTAAGGACAATGTCTAGGAGGATTAAGTTAAATTCCTGCAAGCATACAAACCTTAGTCCGGATACCATGAAAGGCATATGAGGCAGAGAGATAAGAAGAGATGAACTCTGGTGGAAAGGCCAACAGTGTCTGACTCCCTTTCTTCCCCCCAAGTGAATAGCTGACTTCCCTCTAATTCTGGTGTTTATTCAATAGTCTAAACATGTGGAAAATTGTTTCTGATCTTATTTCAACCTATTCAAGACTTCTTCTGCATTCCATATGTATCTTCCATGCCTGGCCCTGCTGCTCCCGTGTGACTGTGCCCAAAACCCACTTTCTCCCGACCATCTTGCTTGGCCTCCACAGTGGCTGGCACAGGCTGCCATGAAGGAACACAATCTCACCAGGCTTCACGGTGATTTTTCGCCCCTTGCTCCTTTGGTTCTGAAGAGCTTATTGACTTGACTGGAAAACACTTTAAATGATTTTCCAGCAAAGTCACCCTTTCCACTGGAAAAAAGAGTTTTAACATCTGTGAATAAAAACAAACTGAAGGAAAATGATTTTTATATTGCCCTTTAGTTCTTGTACTTCGAAACCAAAGTCCACTGAGAAGTCAATAAAAGCAAAGTCAGCAAAATACCATTAATTCTCATCTTACAAACTTAGAATTTCTATTTTTTTCAAACTTGAGGTAGATCTAAATTTACTCTAGAATCTTTGCGTTAGTGAGCAAATTTACAGGGAATGCAAGATTTTTAGTGTAAATACTAAATGGAACCATTTCTGTTGATCATTTCAAATTGCAAATCTAATGATGTCATTGTCTACTTAAAACACTTGGAAGCTTCCTTGTCACTCATAGGATTCTTACAGTAGTTCAGGTGAGAACACAGCTGTCTCACCTGGATTAATCCAAGAATCTGGTTTCTTTACCTTTTACCATTCTGACCGTCCTAATGTATACTCTAAATACATGAATTTCCTAAATACATAGATCAACAAATATTTGTTGAATGTTGTTGAATACCATTTTCCTGCTCATAAACTTCCCATTACCTACTAAATGTATAATAAACTCTTTAGCTGGGTGGAATGGAATATGTAGGTATAGTTTATTCTTTCTAATCACCTTTCCTACTCCTCTTCCTCTGGTTCACTTGGATAAGTTCTTGTCCAACCCAGACACTGGTGGGTCCAGTGTCCCATTGATTTCACAGCAGGGACAGGCATGTGATCCAGGCTGGCCACAGTAACTGGTTCAAGGATGGACATGTAACTTACCATCATTCATTCATCAATACTGTTCTTTCTTGATCTTGCACCTAAGTGTATTGGCTTAGGGTGACCAGAGAGTTTTTCATTTTACGTAGCAAACATATATTTGCAAATGGAATTTTAAAAAAGGGAGGATAACCCAAGCAAAAATAATAATTTGGGCTCCTGGATCCAGTTGTGCTCAAGATTAGACCTACTTTGAGACCTTCCAAAATGTATGCTCAGAACTACTATTTTTCCTCTAAAGAAAAAGCTAGCTAGGTTTCCCTCATTTGAAGGTCTCTCACAATAAGCCCCAAAGCTCCTCTCAGTCGTAGTCACTTGTCTTCATTTCCCCAGGACTCTCTAGGTGGGTGAAAATTTTCTGAAAGGACCAGACTAAAAGCCAAGAGGCAAAACTGAGGACAGTAAGTAGGTACTTTATGTAACCAGTTAAAATGCTAACTGCCTAAGAGTGGAAAAACATTCTTATCTCACAAACCATAAATCAGATCAACAAACAGACACCTGCCCAGATCTGGCACGTGGGCCTCAGTCTGCCATCTCCCTTCTTGTCAAACTGGCACTAGTTGCCCTGTGCCGGGGGCAGGCTTCAAGCTTTCCCATCTCCATGCTCCTCCAGCGCTGCTGTTCACACCTGCAGAGTCTCCTCCCTGCCCCGAACCACAGCCCAGCCACCATCCAAAGCCGGTTTCAAATGCCGCCTCCTTCCTGTGTCTTCCCTGATATCACCATGAGTGACATCTTTCTCCTTTGAAGCTTCAAGGGCTGTTTTTTCTGCAGTCTTGACCCTCCCTCGTACTGTCGTTATTTTACCCCTTTTCTCTCTCCTGCACACTGTGGATGTTCAATAAGCCTCTTTGGAACTGACAATATTCAAAGGCTGTATTTTTTAAAAAAGAAAAAGACTCCACAGGATCAAAGTAAAAAGTTGAGGAAAAGGAAATACGGGTCTACGAGAAAACGAGGCAAAGACTGCTGGCAGCCAGGGAAGCCAGACTTCTGCATCAGAATTGCCTGACGTACAACAGAAGCAGCCTCGTCAGGACAGCTGCACACACAGTCGCGGGTTTGTGCACTGAAGATGATTATGCTCAACAAATACGACTGACGGAGAGTTTCAGACATTCTGTTTCTGTGGTGGGGAGGGAGACAGGAGCGCTGGATGAATTCCTGTGTTCCAGGACTCCATTTCGGGCCCTCACTGGCTTCCTTTTTCCTGATTACTGGACAGTGTCGCCCACTCTCAGACAAACTCCCCAGTCTCATGACTTCTGCCTTATTTGTGAGTCATCTGTGTTGTTAAAATACAATATTTTCTTAATATTTTTCTTTAAATTGATCAGCTTAACAAAATGTAAACATCTACTTCAATTTATTCTACATAATAAAACCTCATTAAGATAAGGAAAAAAGTTCATCCATGCACTATTTAAAATTATTATGGGTCTATCAGTGCCACAAGGCTCATATTTTGAAAATTTCTATTCCTAGCCATCAATCCTATCTTTTTTTTTTCCTCTTGAAAAGTGTGGCATATATTTTCCCAAGGTCTATTTAGTTACTCTGAAGAGTTAAATTAATAAAAATGTATCTCTTTATTCAGGCAAAGTATCAGAAATTTCATGTTTTTACTTTTTAATTTTGATAGCCTTTGTCTCTATTACCCATGAATAAGAACAACAAAATCAACATCAGTGAAGGTTGGCATGGTGGTGCACACCTATAAATCCAGTGACTTGGGAGTTGAAGGAGAAGAGTCCCAAATTTGAGATCAGACTTGGCAATTTAGTGAGACCCTATCTCAAAATAAAAAAATAAGAAGGGTTTGGAGTATAGCTCAGTGGTAAAGGGCCCTTGGGTTCAATTCCTAGTGCCAAAAAATAAAATAAAATAAAATAAAATTGAATTAAATTAAATTAAATTAGATCAAAAAATTATGGAGTACTCAGTATTCCCAGGAGAGTTTAAAACAGGTTTACTGAGGAATAATTTACATACCATGAAATTAACCCATTTTAATAACCTTTAGTACATTGATAGAGTTGTACAACCACCATCCATATCTAGTTTTATAATGTTCCCATAACCCCATAAAAGTCCTTTCTGAGGGAAAAAAAAAATGTCCCTTTTCTGTTTACAGTTCTCAATTCCCTTGTTTCCCGGCCATGGGTAGCTACTGATCTACAGGTTAGCTTTACAGATTTTTCCCTTTCGGGCCTTTTTTACAAAAATGGAATCACATATTGTGTGTTTTGTGTCTAGTTTCTTTCATTTAGAACAATAATTTTGAGGTTCACCCATGCTGTAGTATGTATAGTGGTCAATTTATATTTAGTACTAAATTATATTTCATTCTATGGACATCTGTTGTCTTCTGAGTAGTTTAAGACTTCTGCATAGATTGTGGATACAAGTCCTTTGTCAGTGATAGTATTTGCAAATATATTTTTCTAGTCTGCAGCTTGTCATTTCATTTTCTTAATGGATTCTTTTGAAAAGCTGGAGTTTTTAAATTTTGGTCAAGTTCATTAATTTTTTTTTCTTTTATGAAGAGTTCTTTCATTGTCATCTGTAAGAAATCTTGGCTTTACCTGAATATTTTCTTCTAGGAATTGCCTGGAAATGTCTTTATTTCACCTTCACTTTTGAAAGATAGTTTTGTTGAATACAGAGTTCTCAATTGTCAGGCTTTTTTTAAAGGACTTTGAAAATCTGATGCCTGTCCTGTCTCCCTCTGTCCCTGACAACCCGCACCTGCGGCTCAGGCAAACCTGAAGTATATTCCCCTTGCAGCAGCCTTGATAATACCGGCTCTTACCCTCAATCTGCTGGACGCTTCTCATTTTATTGAGGAAGCATGTGCTGGGAGACATTAAAAAAAATATACATTTAAGGCTGTTTTTGAGTAAGTTTCCTCAAAAAGCCTCAGAAGCAGGTCCACTGGTGCCATCTGTTACAAAGGAAACGAGAAACCACCCGTCGGTCTGCCTGGACTCTGCTCTTGTCAGGTGTAATTACCTCCCTGGTGAAGGATTTCAATCATTACAGTAAATCCCTGAAGCAGCACACGTTGTATTAGGACGGCATTCTGACCCGAAAAACCAGGGTTTTTCTCCTTCTGTCTTCCAAAGATGTAGAAAAACCTCAGTTATGCAGATGTGGAAGAGTGAACTGTGCCTTAGCCTTGTTTGCTGCTCAACAATAAATACTCACTGGGCCCCCTTCACACTGCTGCAGACTCTGGGAACTCAGCAGGAAACACCCCAGAAGCCTCTGTCTTCAGGCAGCTCACATTCAGCTGCTGAGAACTCTGAGGTGCAGCTTGGGAAAGTCCAGGCTGGAGCAGGAGAATAAATACCAAAACTTCTACATGCATTTTGGTTACATTATTCTTATAAGGTTTGTATTTTATGTGCTTTTTGATGTGTGTAATATAACACTTATTAAGGTAGGTTTATACTTTACAAATAAGCAATTAAAACATCATATGTTGGAAAGAACATCCCCAAAGATTTTTTCTGTTAATATTTTTTTCATCATGAATGTGATGAAAAAAGTTTAGGAAACATTGTGTGTGTGCCTGAGTGTAAAATAGACAATAAAACAAGTAAACAACCAAATATGATCATTTTAGGTGGTAAGAACTAAGAAAAAAATTAAAATCAGTTGGTGTAGAAGGAGGTACCTGGATGGGAAGGGTGGGTGGTGGGGAGATTTGGATTCCTTGATGGGGTGACTTCTTTCTGGAATAATGTCTGTTCTGAGATCACAACAAAGTTATCAATGTCGGTTCAGTCTTAAATGCCAGAGCACCTTTTTATTTTAACTATTTGGGATTAAAACAAAATTAACCTCCATTTCCTCCTAAGCAGTCTCTTTGTTTAACCATAGAGACTTTTCCCAGAACAGTGTGTGGACTTAATGGAAAGTGTCCCATTTTGAAAGAAAGACCTATCAAAAGGAGATCAGTAATAAATATTGGCCAGGTTGGAACGGAATTCCCAGTAGTAGCTGGTAACAGCAAAACATATTTTTCTAACAAGAAATTGTTTCTTGGTAAAGCTAAAAAGTCATTCTGTTTGGGGAAACAAATGCTAGCCTTTTCAATAATAGCTCTGAGTTCACTAAAAACAAAACAAAAAAATTAACGCGCGCATGCACACACAAACACACAACTGTTCCTTCTTGAAAAAGAGAAATTACATAAACTACAAACAAACAAACAGTCTGGAGATTTCTCTTCCTCTGGGTGAACTGCCACATCTCCAGCTCTCTAGGGGACCCATCACACGGCTGGAACTATAGTTACTACACTTCCTTATTTTAGGGCACCCTGACTTCACTACCTGATTGAGGTACAACATGTCCCAAGTTCAATTCACTTTTGTCAGTACATTTATGTCAATTCACTTATAAGGATTTTCCCAGCAAGAGAATTACAAGCCCAGTCAGTTTCCTTCAGAAATAATCAGCCTGTATTTCCAAATAGCTCCCTGTGAAATATGGGTGCAGATGAGCTTTCTATGGAACCCCCTCCCACTGCACATTTCCCTCAGCCCTCCCTTCTTATTGCTGCCAAGACTTTTTTGACTAAATGATATTCTGAATATACAAAAGGAGAATCCTTCCAAGGTAAGAACATTACAAATCACAATTCAGCAAATTGAAAAAATGATAGAAAACATTTTGTCCTTTTCAAAAGGCCTCATGCTAGCAAGCAACTGAGTGAGTCCAACAGGGCTGGGGCCTAAGGATCTGTGTTTCAAAAATGATTCCTTCCAGATCTCATGGTTCTGATGAGTTCAGATAGGAACCATTGGTCCTTGGTTTCTAGTGTTCCAAGTTAGCTTTGGAAATGACTGGGGAATTCATTGCACCAGGTACTTCATATGGTAACAAAACATCTTTTTGATTATTTTGTTCCTCTAAAAAATTTGATTTGTTTGCATGGATTTTACTATTGCTTTTGGCCCTTCAGAGATGCAGAAGTTTCTTGTGCACTGAATAAACATTCAATGCTAATCTATAATTTGATCAAAAGGACTAAGGGAGTTCTGAGAAGAGAGGGACTTGGACTAGGGTAGTTTGGCAAAACTTCCTGTAAAATGGGGTGTTCCTATTTTCCTTTTTAGGGTTTAAAATTAAGAGGACTACCACCTCCTTGCAGAAACAGAGCAAAGCAGTCAAGAGCAAAGTGGGTCCCTGCTGAGGCAAGCACAGGCTGGGCTGGGTGCTTCTCCTTGTCACTGACTTGGTCCAACGACCTCATGAGGGTTGCCCTGATTTTGCAGAGGAGTAAACTGAAGGTTAGAAAGGTTAAGTAATGTTCTAAGAGGCAGGAAGAGGCGGTGCTGGGACTGAAGTCAAGCAGCTGGCCCCAGAGCTCTCTGCTCTCCTCCCGCCGCCCTGTTGCTGCTTCCACAGGGCTGACAGCTCCTGACAAAGTTTCCAGCACGCTGACTTAACAACTTGGTGGACCCAAGGGAACTGCCTGCCATATACACAGTGGACTTAGAGGAAATTTGCTTGAATTGCCCTAGAGACCGTTGAAATAGGCAAAATCCCAATTCCATGAGCTCATAAAATACATTAAACAGAAAATAAAGAAAAAATGGTTTGGAAGCTTCTCAACAGTTTGATGGGCTGTCTGTTTTCAGAGAACACCTGACATATGTGATAAACAGATTTCTAAATGCAAACAATATGCTTAAGCGTAGTGAATTAACAGTTAAGAGCAGGAGCTGGGGTCAGACAGCCCTCAAATACTGGTTTGAATACTGGTTTTGCTACTTACTCGCTGTGTCACCTGCGGCAATTTATTTAACTTCTGTGTGCCTTGTTTTCATTTTCCTCTCTTGCAAAATGGGGATCATTAATAATACCTACACCTCCAAGGACTGGTGAGAAATAAAGGAGATCTTATATACAATGTATTAGTCCATTAAGGCTTGGCACACAGTATGTGTTACTAGATGGCGGCTGTTGTGATTAAGATATGCTTGGCTGGACCTGAAAAAATGGCTCTCCTGTTTTAGAATGAAAACTAGTTTTAAGGACACGGCACTTGGTACTTGTACCATCCATAAATCCCAAGGCACTGATCCGAACAGAAGTGAAAATGAAGAGAGAAGTGTACCATCACCTAACGAAATAAAAAGACAATGCAAGTACCATGTCTCGAGTTCTGGATGTTAATGGTACAATTATTTGTTCTCTTAGCACAATCCTGTCACCACATCTGTACAGCAAAGCTCCCCAGTGGAGAACGGACAGAGCAAAGCTCACAGGTGCTCAGGTGGTGTTACCAGTGGCGAACAGGCCCACGGGTATCCAATTACATGTGCCCAAAGCTCAGAATTTCATGTTCAAATGGAGTTGTAGATACCAAGCTTTGGGTCACTTGTGAACTTTCATTAAACTCCAGGGTCTTCTTTCAGGGCAGACCAGGAAGAGATGTCTGTTTCTCTACTGGCTCCATCAAAGAAGAGCTGGTAGTGTCACTAGAGGGCCTGATATGGCAGCAAATGGGCCTAGAGAGATGGGAAGGGTGGCCACCACCCACCAGACCACACTCAATTCTGGTGGACACAGTGGACGGAGTCTGGATTTCAGGGTGCTCCTGTGGACAGCTTCCTGAGAAGCCCTACATGGAAATGGAGTGGGGAGACACAGTGGCAGGGCAGAACAGCTGCCCCTGGATATCTGAGGTGGGGTCAAGTCCAGAACTTCCACCGACACCAAAATCTGGGGTTAGCCCCAGATGTAAAATGTCACAGTAATTGCATATAACCTACCTATATCCTCCTATATGCTTTAAATCACCTCTAGATTACATATAATACCTAATGCAACATACATGTTATTTATATAGTTGTCATCAGTCCCTAAAAAATAAAATATAACAACCAAAGTCTGTAGATGTTCAGTACAAACACAATTTTATTTTAAAAATACTTCTTATTTTTAGTTTGCTATGGGCTAAGTATTCCATGAGGGTTAATATGTCGAAATTTAATCCCCATTGTGAGGTATTAAGAGGGTGGAACCTTAATCTGACTATCCTTCGGGGGTGATTAGGATTAGATAAGGTCATCAGGGTGCAGCTCTTATGATTAAATACTCATGCCTTTAAAAAAAGAGGGAGCTGGGTGTGGTGGTACACACCCGTGATCCCGGGGCTTGGGGGCTGAGGCAGGAGAATCATAAGTTCAAGGCCAGCCTCAGCAACTAAGCAAGGCCCTAAGCAGCTTAGGGAGACGCTGTCTCAAAAAAATAAAAAATATGAAGGCTGGAGATGTGGCTTAGTGGTTAAACATTCCTGGGTTCAATCTCTAGTATCAAAATAAATAAAATAAAATAAAATAAAATAGGGAGGGAGACCACAACACATGTGCTCCCTGTCTCTTGCCATATGATGCCCTGTGCCCCTTTGGGACTCACCCATTAGAAGGTCATCACCAGATACAGCCCCTTGACCTTAGATTTCCAGAAACATGAGCCAAAATAAACTTGTTTTCTTTACAAAGTAACCTGCCCAGGGTATTTCATTATGGGAATTAATGCAAAACAAACTAATACATGGTTGATAGAAAGCGTAAGTGCAGAAGCCATGGATACGCAGGGCCAACTGGACTTCCCTGAGGTGGGCTTCATCCAGGGATACTACCCGCTGTGAACTGGTGTCATACAAATGCTGTGAGGGAGAGTGTGGCTCATTCTTATAGCATTCTGCATGGTGAGTACCAGAGTTCCCATCACTAAGCTAGAGAAGGAAGGCTGTGCCGCATCCCTGGACAACGCTTCTGTAAACGGCCAAATTTCTTAGAATGCAGGTGGGCCACTGAAACAGCTTCCTTCCCTTCTTTTCCTTCTAAGCCACCAGCCTCTCAGCATTTAACTTTCCCTTTCCCTGTCCTCACCTCTGCCAACAGGTGAGCACTGGTTCTCTCAGTAGGGTGGCTCCCTCAGGATGACCAGCCTAGAGAAGGTCCAGGAAGGAACTTCCCACCACACGTCCACAGTGTGGGATGGGCAAGCGCCATGGTAGAGTGTAGCCGGGAACCTTCACTCTGCTCACTGGCCTAGTGACTCGTCCCGTTTCCTTCCTTTGAGAGTCACTAAAATATTACCCCAAGGACATTTGTGAGGACTGAACAAGTCAATGTACATGAGGGCTGGGCTCTGTTCTGGAACATAGAAAGTGCTCCCAGACATAAAAGTAAGTATTGGCATTTAGTGATTTTGATAAAGTAGTAGAGTTAAGGAAAGGAAGAAATAACCTTAGCATTTTCATAGCCATACATATTTTTCTAGAGCAAAATTAACCAGGAAAGACTGTGGGGCTCTGCTCAAATGGTCAAAGCCAGTTTACTTTTTTTTCCCTCTTCTTTTGTTTTTGGCTTAAAAAGGGGGAGAAGGTTGCCCCATAATATCTTTTTTTAATACAGAAATATATCTTTTTTAATATAGAAAGGAAATTCATTGTTTTTGTTTCTAGCTGTAAGAGGAACTTAAGCTTAATGAAAAAAAAAAAAAAAACTAAGAAACAATAACAGGTACAAAACAAAACAAAAACCAGCCATCAATACACCCACATTAGATACTACTGTGTATACACTGGAGACTGTTGTAGAACCTTCACATTGGTGCATATCTGCAACCATCTGTATTTCATTTTGCACACTTAAATGGTACCATAGCCAGGCATGGTGGCACATGCCTATAATCCCAGTGGCTCGGGAGGCTGAGGCAGGAGGATTGTGAGTTCAAAGCCAGTGTCAGCAAGTGAGGTGCTAAGCAACTCAGTGAGACCCTGTCTCTAAAGATACAAAACAGGTCTGGGGATGTGGTTCAGTGATCGAGTGCCCCGGAATTCAATCCCTAGTACTGGCTCCCCCAAAATGGCACCATAATTTGTTTACTTTTTATTATGCTTTTTCAGCAGTGATTTATTTTGAAACAGCCCCATGTCAATAAACAGATATCAGCATCCTAATGTTTAATAGTTGCACTTATACAATTCATGGCTGTGTGATAACTGCCAAAGCATCACCACTGATGGAAATTCACAGTATTTTCTCTTTTATAGATAATAAAAATCTCTTCACTTTGTCTAGATCTCCAGGCAAGCCTACCACAAGGTTTTGACCTGTGCTGCATATCGTGCCCAAGAAGGGTCTTGATGATTTATCCTCCTTCCCAATGGGGCAATTTCACCTCACACACGCTCCTTCTTCCCTCCTTCCCCTTTTTCCGGTTCCTTGGGTAAACTGGATTTTGTTGCTTCTGCCCAATGAACTAAGCAAAACAGCTAAGACAAAAATGGGACAGATCCAGTCTAGGTTCAAGTCATCCCTCTGAAATAACTAGGTGCTCTAAGAGAGGACTTCTCTGAACACTGTTTCAGAAATAAGGGGGTTGGTGAAATAAGGGGGTAGGTTTGTTTTCCATTAGCCCCTTCTCCTGAATTGAGAATGACTGGCTTCCTCCAGTCCATCAATCAGCAAGTTGAGTCTTGAATTACAGGAAGGGAATGAATGAGCTTATATATAGAAGGGACCCACATGCTGAGCACATGCACGCACACACAGACACCCGCTCTGCATCCCAGCTGCGCGGTGCTAGACACGTGCTGGCAGGTAAAACATCCTTCACGGAATCAAGGGGAATGTTCCTTACTCTTTTTGCTTTTTGAAGCAGAGAGAACAAGGAAAGCTATATTAAATTAGACTGGGTTGGAGGCCTGAACATTGTAATGAGTATTTTAGCTAGTTAAAAAGAGGCATTCTCTACTCTCAATGAGTAGGAAAGGACAGCTGGCATTTCAGAGTTGGCAACCCCTCCTGAAAGATCAATGTTGTCTCTGTATTTGATAGACTGATCTGGTTCAAGGTTTATTTGTTGAAATAGATAATGTAATATTCAGACTGTCAGCATACACACACATACACTCTTCTCCTTTAACTCCTTTCCCTCCGTGAAACTTCCAGAACACGAATCCCTTAACCCTTATTAGAGTCAGGGTTTCTAACCAAGGACAAAGAGACTTTCAAACCATGTGGACACCAGGATTAGAGGAGACAGAAGAGTCAATCTTCAAAAACCTCAACTGTCCAAACTTTTACTGAAACTTAGGAAAACAAGGTCCTTCCCAAAGCTCTTCTATTCAACCCTCCACCCTACAGATCCTCTGCCTGCATCAGAAGACAGCAGAGAGGGGCTTACTGTGATGTCTGTGAGGATCAGAAGAATTGCAGTGGAGCCCCAGAGCTAACAAAGGGATATAGGGCCCTACCCTGGACATTACGGAGCTGGTGGAGGAAGCCATTCCTCTGGTATGCCTTCGCCTAGATTATGCCTAGATCAGAGGTAGGGAGTGGTCTCTGGGGGAACCCTGAGGGAATTTCTACTGGTGAATTCAGCTGTTGCTTTCTGGGCAACCCACAGTCCGAGTGGGCAGGGAAGAGCTCAAGAACTGAGTTGCATGGAGCCAACACATCACAGCAAGCTGCTCCCTAGCAGATGATGAACTGTGGGAGAGTTTTACAACTGCTCAGGATGGTGTAAACTCCTGGTTGGTTAGTGCCAAAGCCCAGGAATTCATGTTCTTCCCAAACAGGAGCTGAGATAAGTTAACAACAGTAGATGCTGACATTTACAGAGGGCTGCTTTCAAGGCAGTTCACAGGAGCACACTGCTGTCTTTATCTCCTTCATTCCATAGCAAGCTCAGCAGGTAGGTCCTATCATAATATAGATGAAAATTCCATAATATATGAATTTGATGTTCTGGGAAAACACAGAAAACTTTTCAGAACATCTTACTCTGGGGCTAAACCAACACCTCCTTTTGCTCAGCTTCTCAAATACTTGGCAAAGCACTATGTTTACACATCTTTTGAGAGGTTATGTTGCCACAAAGAGCAGCCCAAATTCCCCTATAAGCCTTATCTAGGAAAGGAAATTGTGTCTTTTTTGTTGTTGTTGCATGAGGCATAAGAATAATAACTCTAAAACCAAATCAGTCAATCCGTTGCCAATGTGTTGGGTTCAGATGGAGTTGATTAAATCAGACAACACTGGGCTGTCACGGCTCTTACCAGCTGGTAGCACCAACTTTCCAAAAGACCTGTACTGTATAGAATCAGGAGGACTATGATTAACCAAAGATCATGCCCTCAAGAAATTGTTCTACTGGGTGTAGTGGTGTATGCCTATAATCCTAGCAACTCAGGAGGCTGAGGCAGGAGGATTGCAAGTTTGAGGTCAGTCTCAGAAACTTAGTGAGACCCTGTCTCTAAACAAAAAATGAAAAAGGCTGGGAATGTAGTTCAATAGTAAAGCAACCCTGAGTTTAACCCCCAGTATGTTTGTATGCATGTATGTATAAATAAATGAATAATGAAGGAAGGAAGGGAGGAAGAAAGGAAGGAAGGAAGGAAGGAAGGAAGGAAGGAAGGAAGGTTGACTGGGAATATAGTTCAGTGGTAAAGCATTCCTGGGTTTAATCTCCATAAAAAATTATTTTTAAAAATTAGTCTTCTTGATATAATATGGCGATGACTATTTACATAGGACCTGATTTTGAGAAAACAGTGGCTAACTACATTATGTGTAGGAAATGGCAGTCATTATGACTATCAGTATATAAAGCTCAACTACTATGTGAATTATCTCCTAGGCTAACTACTTAAGGTGAGAAATTATCTTATAAATCTTCTGTGTTAATGATAGGTTTTGGATAAAGGAATTCAGAGTTTATTGACAAGCTGAGTTTTACTATCTTTTAATAAAACAGATTCACTTAACAGGTGTTCATAAGGCATCAGAGCAAGGGCCCTGGGTTCTGGGAATCCTGACACATGAGATAGGATGGTCCTTACTCTCATGGGACTCAGAGTGTTGTGAGGAGAGACAGACAATAAGCAGAGAAGTGAATCACTAGGCAAAGCACTATGACAAACATGGGAGACAGCCATGGGTGGGGGTCAGAATGGGGAGGGCAGGCCAGAGCATGTGGGATCAGGAAGAACCTCTGGAGGCAGCTAAGGTCCCAAAGGAAAAATGGATGTGGTTTGTAAGGGGAGTAGATATAGCACAGGGACACACGGAGCAAGAGAGACAGCTAGAGGAGGATGAGTAAGGAAACAGGAGCCAATGGGCTAGACTAGGAAGAAGAGCTTAGATTTTATTCTACATGCATCTGGAAGGCACTAGGAGCTCTAAACAATTTCCTGAATCTGGGGTATTGCTAAACATTTGAGGAATTTACAGAATTAAGAAAAAACCAAAAATCCCAATCACAAAGGTAATGATATCTCTTAGGTTGGGGGGCAAAAATTCCTTTTTTGCAAAATAGACTGGCCAGAAATGTTTTTAGTATATTTTATTTATTAACTCATTTTTATGATTAAAAAAAATCATCAATATGTTTGAGGCACTGTGTTTGGCCCTCAAAACAACTGTGAAGACATCTTTTGTCTACAGAGGATATAAGACAAATAACCAGGCAATGGCAATACACAATGTTTCCCAAATATACAGATATTCTACTTAGTCTGGGGGCAGGGGATAGAGGGAATGAGGAGAAGGAATTGGGAAAGGCTTTCTGAAAGAAGTGATGTTTAATAACAGAGTTCTGAGAGGAGAGAGGAAACAGGGCAATGTGGAGGAAGTGAAACAGGTTCAGAAGGTCAGAGTTTAAACAAAGACCACGGTATCAAGCTGGGGTAGATCACCCAAGGTCTCCATTAATAAAAGGATTCTTGAGTTTACAGGATCACTGGGGGGCCATCAAAGACTTTTATGTAGAAGAGTGATGTGTTTAGGTTTGCACAGTAGAACAATCCCACAGGTTGCCATATAGAGAATGAGTGGGAGGGGTCAGACAAGGGTCAGGAAAACCAGACTGGTAAGGCTTGGGCAAGGGTGGGGGCAGTCAGAATAGAGTCAGGTGGGCTGATGTGAGAGCAGCAAAATTGACAGGTCTTGAACATGGACACCAAGTTGGTGATGGATAAAGGAAGTTGGCCAGGTTTCCAAGCACCAGATGGAGCATGGTGGAATTAATGGAAACAGGAAGAACAGGGTGAGGAACAGGTGTGGGTGCAGAGGAGGAAGGGAAGTGTTCCTGTATCACGCTCAACTGGCATGGCAGTTTGGCAGACATTTGGATATATGGATCTAAAGAACAGGTAGAAGATCCAGGATACAGACGTCACTCGCATACTGCTGATAACTCAAACTACAGAAGGGGATGAGATCAACCCAAGAGTTAAGAAGAGGAATTAAAATCAGATTCCAAGAGATAACAACTTTTAAGGGGAAAGGAGTCCTCCAAGGAGACAGAGACAGCAAACAACCCAGAAGAGTGTGGTTCTACCAAAGATAGTGGTCAAATGTTGCCAGAAATCAAGAAAAGAACTGAGAGAGTCCATGAGGCTTGACAGGGAGGTCAGGTTGATCTTGGTGATGAGAAGTGTCAGTGGGTGGGTACAAATTCCAGACTGAATGGCAAGAGAGGGGGACGTGAGAGAAACCTGTTTTTAGCCTCCAGAGTAAGGATTAAAAGGAAAAAAAAAAAAAAAAAGAAAGCTTAGAACTTTCACTATATCAACAAATCAAGGGTGAATTTACCAAACACCGGAAATAACTCTAGATGAAAAAAAAAAGGGAAACCAAAGAACCACTTTGGAGCAAATGACATCAGGCAAGAAAAGGCCCAAAAAACCTTCTGGAGATTTCTCCTTCTAAATACCTTCAGGAGTGGCCACCAACAGTTTGGAGCCCCAAATTCTGACTCCCTGGGAGTGACCCAGGTATAGGGAAGATGACTCAGTGGGTACTAGACTCCAACCACAGCTTGCTTGTCTCTTTTGATGGGCAATGGCAGCATTCAGAGAAGGCAATCCTGGCCAGCAGACCAGAGTGCCAGTCAGGGAAAGCAGCACATCTGGGGGGATCTGGGCTCATGCAAGGAGCTGAGATGGTAACTGTTCACATTAGGGACCCCACAGCTCTCTCTTTGCTGCCTCTCATTTAGCCACTTAACAACTGTAGTCGGTGTCACCTTGATGCCAGGAAAGGTGCTGAGGTGAAGAAGAGTGGGACCCAGGCCCAGTCCTAAAGCATTTCAAAGTTCAGCAGGGAAATCTGACATCTAAGCCAATTGTGTATTAAGTATGGGCTCGGCAGCCTGGAGTCATACCATGATTTCTAGGTCTGCCAATTATAAGCTGTGTGACCTTGTGCAAGTTAGATGACCCTTCTGAGCTTCAGTTTCCCCACCTGAAAGGTGAAGTCCCTAACAGCCTCTCTCCTGGGGTAAATGCTAGTGAACCTGGCCTCAGCTCCGTGTCTAGCACCAAGGGAACTCCCAGTGATTGGCAACAGCTGCTGTTATTAAGTACAGCAACAGAAATAAGTACTGGCATTGAGATAGTGCTGAAGAGTCCCTAATCCAGTCAAGCGGGAGGAGGTCAGGAAATGCACCCTGGAGGAACTCTTAACAAATCCTAAAAGGAACAGAAGATGTAGGCAACGTAGGTAAGGGAGAAACCTCAGGCAGAGAGATCTGAAACTTCTCACTTTTCCAACTTCAAACAATGAACATGATGCTGCTTTTCTGGGTGCTGATGTAACAGAAAGAGCATTTGGAATCTGAAGGTACAGGTTCAAACAGAAGTTTCCAGATTAAGACTGACCCCCAGGCTTCAACAGGCCACTCCCACTCCCTCAGCCTCAGGGGCTCTCATTCACAAAATGTAGAAAATGGTTCCCTTGCACCCCTCATTCAATCCATATTTATCACATGCCCACGAATAGCACCATCAGGTGCTGGGGAAATAACAGGGAACAAGAAATGGGCCTGGGCTGGAGGTGTTACCGCTTACTATAGGAATCAAGAGAAGAAAACAGGCAACTTACAGTACAGGAAGCCAAGCACTACAGTTGAGGTTAATGCCAAAATTCAAAGAAACACTCTGTACAGAGTGGTTCTGAAAACTGGAAAGCACTATAAAAACCCAGTATGTGTACTGAACCCAGGGGCACTTTACCAGTGACCCACATCCACAGCCCTTTTCATTTTTATTTAGAGACACAGTCTCACTGAGTTCCTTAGGGACTTGCTAAGTTGCTGAGGCTGGCTTTGAACTTGCGATCCTCCTGCTTCAGCCTCCTGAGTAGCTGGGTATAAATACATTTTTTATTGTTATTATTTTACTCTTGACAATAGTGCTAGCCAGATTCTAAACCTCCCAGGAAATTTTTCCAACTTCTGGTCTGCTCGTGGTGCCTTATCTCCAAGGGAACTATGGGTCAATGCACACATCAAATACATGTACATGCTTGCTATAGATATACCATCTGTAGTCCAGTGATGAGCCACCAGAGTGTCTTGGCATTCAGTGAGGCCTCCTCACATTGGGGAACATTTTGGTTGGTGATCTCTCACACATTTCATTGGTCCAAACTCTATAGGCTTGTGATGTGGCCTGGGACAAGCAGATTCTTCCATTCACCAAGTACTACATAGCAAATGTAAGCTAAGCACCGGTCTGAAGCCAGGAGTAAAGAGACAAACAGATGATCCCGGTCTGAAGATGTTCAGCTTGGTGAAAAAGATATTTGAGAACCAGTATAATGAGGAGTTTATGATTCATGCTACATTGTATATGAGTGATCATGTATCACCAAACTTGGATATCAAAAGGGGTATCACCAGGGCAACAGGCAAACCAAGATATATGGTCCTTAGATACCACATAAAGGTCAACTGGGTAGCTCAAATAATGACAGGTGAGTGTCAGAACCAAAGCATATTGATTCTGTAGCCTAGTCAGATGTCACTCACATCTCTGTATTCCATGGAACTAGTTATATCCATTTTTATGGTTCCTTGCAATATGTAATTTTCTTTGGATATTGGATCCTAAAGGCATTTGTGGATTCTGAGATTATGAGCTGAAAATTGCATAAGGATGATAATCAGACACCTGAGCCCTTTTATGGTAGAAATTTTCATTATAGTATTGAAAGTTAAGTTTCAGTGCCAAATGTAGACTTCTGCTTAATCGTCTGCTACTAAGGTTTACGTTAAACCCTCATCTAAAGGAATGCCCTCCTCAGGCACCAAAATGAACTGTCTTTCCAAGTGCTTTGTAACATTAACATTTAAAAGCTTTCATTAAGCCACCCTAGGGCTAAGCTAAATTAATTTCTCATTCTTAGACTGGCTGTATATATTCAGTGGTGAAAGGACTTCTACTTAATACATATGAACACAGGTGATGATGTTCCTGGTAGGATGCAAAAAACTCTTGGAAATATTCACATTATGGTGCTAGGGAGTCACTGTCCTGCCTAGAGGGCTCACCTGCCAAACCTGGAGGTCATTTACCATGTGAAATGTACTTTCAAAGCGAGGTCCCATTGAATTAATTCCCACCATCTAATAAGTGTGCTTCTGGCCATAAATATGAAACTAGATTTGGCTGGTGAGTCTCTTTTCCACAGTCTACTACTGAGCAGCAGATGTCTCACTACACAGGTGACGTGACTTTTCATTTTTCTTAAGGGACAAGAGCTTCCCTGACATGTATTTCATAAAGACAATTTTGTTACATTGTCACATGTCATATTACAGACCAGGAACATAAGAGATGAAGGCAAAAAAAGTCAAAGTTAAAAAAATCCCTTAAGCCAGTTGTCTCTCAAACCTAAAGCAAGACTCATAGAGAAATCCAAATCTGTTTTGGAAAAAACATACAACTATACCCCCTCCAATACAGCCAGCAGTGTATGACAGTACAAAGCCTCTGGGCCAGAGCTGAGGCTACAGATATCACTCTCTTACCTGCCAGGCACTCAGCCCCACACTGAAGGATGCTTACTGCAAATGCCTGCTGCTCTCTGCCTGTGAGCTGTAATTCTGGCTCCAGTTCAGGGAAAACCAGCATTGCTGGAGGGGAGATAAGATTCCAGATGCAAACTTCAGTCAATGTTGAAATAGACTCTGGAAGACGGAGGCACCATCTTCCTTGCAGGTAAGTTGGCAAAACTCATGTCCTACACTGTCTCCCAGAGTTACTGTACTGCATTTAAACAGCAGCTGTCCACAGACGTAACTACTTGATAAAAAGGTTTATTGCCTCACTTTCCTTTCTTATTTCCTTATGCCACTACCAGTGTTTCCCTTTCCTGAGATCATCCAAGTATTTGGACTCAAATCCATGACTTCGGGGACTTGGGGTTGGCTGCAGAAAACTTAATTGCTAGTTGAAAATTTAAATCTCTTTTTTTTTTATTCCATTAATTTCCAGGAGAATTTCTTAATTCTTTTCTTCTGCTTACTTCAGGCTTAATCTATTCTTCATTTCCTAGTTGCTTAAGATGGAAGTTAAAGTAATGGGCTTGAAAATCTTCTTTGTTTTGTAAAATGGGATTTGAGGGCTAAAAAATGACTACTAACTACTGCATTCAGGGATTCCAAAAAATTTGAAATGTTTTGTTTTCATTTTCATTCAATTTAAAATACTCTTTAATTTCTATTTTCATTTCTTCTTTAAATCACACGTCACTAGAAAGTTATTTAATTAGCAAATATTGGTGGATTTTTCAGAGATCTTTTATGTGAACAACTTCTAATTTTCTCCCACTTTTGACAGAGAATATAGTTTGGATGAATCCACTGGAATTCACTGAGACTTGTTTTATGATCCACAACATTGTCTATCTGGGTAAATGTTCTACGTGCACTTGACAAGAATGTGTTTTCTTTTTTGCTGGGTGGGGGTTTTAAAAAAGTCAATCAGATCAAGTTGGATGACTGGGTTATTCAAATCTCTTATATTTTTAGTAACTTACTACCTTGTAGTAAGCATTTTCTGAGAGAGATATATTGAAAACTCTGACTACAATTGTGCATTTGTAAATTTTTCTGCAGTTCTATCAGTTTTCGTTCATGAGTGTCCAACTACATCATTAGGTACATAAACAATATGGATTATTATGTCTTCATGATATACTTATCTCTTTAGCATTATAAGATGATTTTCTTTATATCTGTGATATTAATTAGTCACTCTGGCTTTCTTTGCTTAAGATGAGCATGGTAAACTTTTTTCATCCTTTTACTTTCATTTCATATTACACTTATATTTTGATACTTTTACAAAAACAAACAACAACCCTTCTAGTCCAGGTACTGAATTTTGTACCAGAAGAAATGGACTGTTTATTAAGAATCATTTACATTTTCATATTCATTATTCTTCATAAAAGAAATGTTAACATTTTCCAGTAAACACTAAAATCTGGGTTACAAAATTAAAATACCCAACTTTCCTAAAAAATTTCTGAAAATATCTTACATAGTTGCAAAAGAAAAAAGGTGCTAAATTGAGGTATGGCAGATAAGTTTTCACCATGACAACACGACAGCAAACACATTTTCCTTCATTGGCACCAAAGAGTGCCATGGTCTGGAACCGCAGGTACCTTAAGCATTTTGCTCTTGCTTCCTATGGGCTGCCTTTCAAGATGCTTACTAATCCTTAACTGTTTATAGCATCTGCCAGCTGTAAATCTGACCCTAGATACCTGAATTTTACTGGTTATAATAATGCCACATTTAGTCACTTGTGAAACCCCCAAAAGTAAGAGTTGTCCCTGAGTCACCTAAGCTGCCTTAAACAGGAGACAGAACTTTTTTGAGACTCCTTTTATGTAGGAAAAAAGTCTTCTAAAGAGCTGGAGCAACAAGTATTCTGAGCACACAGGTTCTCTCTGGCATTCTTCTTGTAGCTCCCTATCAAATTTGAAATGTAGTTAAATCACAGGTTTCCACTTAAGCTTGCTTATCTCTGATAATGGACTTGGACACATATCAAAGAACCTGCCCATGTGTACTTATCAGTCCCTGACAGGTATGAGACTTAGGAATTCAATATAGGACTTTATTGCTCACTTGTTTAGAAACAGATGTAATGTATCAGCAAGTATTTGGATGAGGGCTCCAATTACTTTTGATCCCAGGTAATCCTATATTGCTACAGGGTTGCTTGGTTATAAACTACAGATTTAAAATACTCTTAGGATGGATAATTCACAACCATGGGACAGAGGTGTAAATCTACAAATAAAATATACGAATACCCTTCAGTGTTTTTTGGAGAAAGGTGAGGTTTTCTTTTTAATTTTTTATATTAATCTATTACTTTAAATGACTATTATATCAGTGGACAAAATTACCAAACAGTAATAAAAGAGTATTAATATAAAAGGGTAGGTAGGAAAAAATGTCTCCCTTCTCACTGATCCCTTTTCCAGAAGTAACCATAATTATGAGTGTCTTATATTTTCTTCTAGATAGTGCATGAATATGTAAGCTTGTGTGTATGATTTCACAAGTTCTCCTCTTAAAAATACACAAAAAGTTACAAGTTATTCTAATTGTTCTGAACATTGCTTGTTTTGCCTTAACATTTTCTGGAGACTGTTCACATGAAAACTTGCTCCCTTGTTCTTTTCAGTGGCTACCTAACGTTCTACTAGTGAAATCAGGTCCCTACTAATGAACACACACCTTGTTGTCTATCTTGTTTGAGAATGGGAAAGAACCTCAAAGCTGATGAAACAGAAGGCACTCAGTGAATACTGATATTTTGTCTTACCCACTGTCATTCTTCTTGTGGAAATACTGGTGTCTAAGCAACACAGAAAGGTTATTGGAGGAAATGGATGATATCCTTCCTGTCACTTCCCACAGGAAGCTAAAGCCCCTCTCTAAAGCTGATGAGACTGGGGTGCTGCCCTAAGCAGCGGCTGAATCTTAGGAAGAGGAGCTACTCAGCTTTGCCAGAACCAGATTCATCATGTTTGAGACCAGACTCCATGTCTAGACAGCCCCTACCAAAGCCAAGTTCTTTGTAAGGAGGTAAATTTCTTAGGGTTACAGAAGTCAAGTGTGGGGTCCAGGTCCTACCCATTCTTATACCACACAGCATAATGTAGGACTATAATGTTACTGGACTCTGGCTTAGGACACAGTCTTTGGACAAAAATATTCCCTAACAGTGAGATAGTGAAAGTGTTGGAAGGTGGACTACCTGGACTCTGGCAAGTTACTTAATCTTTCCAAACTTAGATTTCTTCCTATCTGTAAACTGAGGAAAATAACACCAACTTCAGAGGGTGACTATGAGAACGAAGGAAAATAATGCATTTGTGAATTGCTAAGCAAAGTGATTGAGCATAGTAATGGCTAAGAATATGTTAGCTATTATTATTAATAGGCAACCCAAATCCACATTTTTTTAAAGGGGGGGTCATCTAGACCCCATCTACAAATACCATCTGTTATGAGTTCTGATCTGGGGTCATCCTCCACTTTCCTGACTCTGCTCTCCACGTCCCAACGCTTCCTGCACATCTGTAGAATGATTTAAATCTTCAGAGCACAGTGGTTTTGGCTTCTTGTTAGTGCTTGCATTTCCATGTGTCTGCAATATCCCCCATCTTCACACGGGTACTTCTGACTCACTTCCGAAGATGCAGTTCTGAAGGCGAGGCTCAGTGACCCTCCTCTGGACCCCACTGCAACCTCAACCTACCTCCTTCATGACCATCATGTTCTGCAAAGGGACCTGGGTGCAGGTCTTCACAGGCACCAAGTATTAAATCCCCAGCAACATGCTGGCATGCTGTAGGCGACTGGTAACTGCTTTGTGAATTCAAACGAATCCCATGGAAACAAGGATTCCAGTCAGCATAATTTCCTCAATAAAGCACCATCTATGCCTCTGGCATCTTCTTCCAAACAACAACACTGGCATCTGCATTTCTGTTTATACTCATATAAGCCTCAGTTCACAACCACCAGGTGTAGGTCCTGTGAACAGCAAGGTTGACAGACAGTGCCAGACTTTGTCTAAGATCAATCCTGCCTTCCAACCATCATCCAGCAACCAGGCAGATCACCAGAAAACCACCTGAGTTCTCTAGGCACCACAGTAAAAAGGACCTTTCAATACTTCAGTTTAACAGAACACTCTACATTTAACCAGAACCAACTGGAGAAACAGCTATATATGTAGAACCTCATTTCTTTTTTTGCATGAAACTGCTATCAAAGACAATGTTTATCATGCTATTCAAAATCATTAATATAGACTCTCAAATGACAAATTAACATTAAACCTTGCAACTCAGGAGGAACTGGTATGCTTTCTTTGACTAGACAATGGAAATATATATCTCCTCATCCTTTTTCTCCTTCTTTGTTATGGCTGCTAGGTGGCTCTGGACTGTTTTATGATGAATTACTCTCTTCCTTTCTCAGTCTGCATTAATCTGCTGTTGTTTTTATTCTAAAATTCTGCTTAACTGTTATATATTTTTAAAAAGACCTAACAAGTCTCATGTTCCTGGATTTTGTTTGGTTATCATCAATGCTCAGAGAACAGGTGTCACCAGATACCTGCACATGTCATCCAGCTGTGCTCTCAACACACAAATATACACTTATAGAACTTGTCAGAACACAAAGACCTGAAATAACAAATGAATGCCTGTATTGTGTAAAGGCTTGCAAGTCTTGAAAATGCTGCCCCAGTCTTGGCTGGCATGAGGAGATGAGAGTCTTACATGATGGCTGCTGGCACAGCTTTTGAGGTGGCTGAGATATCCATGCTTTAAAGCTATCATTTTAGTAAGTGTATTGAAACCAGCCCAGCAATGGAGGGGAGAATTATACCTGGGTTCCAAGAAAAAAAAGGAAGGAAAGGGAAAAAAGTGAAGAGGAAGCTCAATTTCCAAATCACCGGCCTAACAGAAATGGGAAATGCAATGAGTAGACCCGGGGAAGGCGCCAATGCCAAAGATAAATGCTGGGCTTGCAAACATCCTGCCGCCGCCTCTTCAATCTGGAGAGAAGTATAGTGACATCCAGATGGTCAGCTTTTGAGGGAGAGTTTTCACTTTTGTTTTTTTAATGGCAGAAATAGGCAAATGTAAGACAAATCTCATGAAGATGAAAACAGGCTGCCCACCTAAGACCAGAGGGTTCCAGAATGTTTCTGGAGGGATGAGCACCTCTGTCAGCACATAAGGCTCTCTAAGGTTAGAAGCTTGGGAGAAATGGCGTGTGCCATGAAAGTATGTCCCCTCCCTTCCTGGTGGCAGGAGAAGATGCCAAATGAGTCCCTGTACAGGAAGGGCTGTGTCAGCATCATCTCTATGTACCTGTCAAACCTCAAGAAGAGTCACACCTGGGACTACAAACCATGGCAAGGAATGAGGGACCAATCCCCAAGACCATGGGATTATTGGCTGGGGATTATACAGGCCTCAGTTCCAATTCTGGTGATCTTGGGGAAGTCATTTAATCCCCCCAAAATCCAACCTCCCCATCTATAAAATGGGGCTGTTGATAGTAGATGTTTACTATACTGCACTGGGTTTAGGAAGACTGGATAATGCACATGCAAACTCATGCTCTTGCCAGTGCCTGGCAAGAGCAGATGATCAATAAACATTCAACCCACTCTTCTTCCTCCCTAGAATGTCCTTACTTTCTTACTTAGTGCTCTCTGTCCTGTGTTATAGTTTATTCCAACTGTTTCTTGCTCTCCTCTCCCTCTCTTTTGCTCTTAAGCTCTGGCCAACTGACCTCTTTCCTGTTCCCAATTCTCCCATGTTCTTGTTAGCTTCCCCAATTCCCCCAGTATTTGAACTTGATTAATATCAGAGGGTTAGAAAAAGAGAAAGCAAGTCTGGGTTGCTTCAGTCTCTTTCTTTACACACCCACATCCAGCAGCTTGACATGATCTGACCACTGCCCATGGGAGCAATTGAGCTTAGTGGCTCTGGGTGGAGGAATTCTGCACTTGGACCACCCAGACTGCTGGGGTCCAATCCCAACCTCTACCCTCAGATACCTTAAATAACCTCTTGGTGCCTATTCTTTATGTGGGAAATGGGATGATAACAGTATTGTAACAGTATCTCATGGGCTATGATAATCAAATAAAGGCACACAGGGCCTTAATTAATGAATTTATCATATCATCATCATCATCATCATCATCATCATCTGTCTATACAGATGTGATTTCAATCTTTGAGAGCAAACTCTGTTCTCAGGGGTATGAACCAGGCACTGGAGGATCAAACTAAGGTGGAATTTTCCAGTAGCTCAATGTGATCCTGGCAGAAGAATCAGATCTTACTTACACTCAAAGGTTTTGGACAATGTAACCACAAGTTGGAGACTCTCCCCATAGCTCATGAGCTAGCTTTTGGCTGGCCCACTGTCTCTGGCAGGTCACCAGAAGATGCCACTACCAGATGACTAAATCTCAGGAGTTGTCGGAGCTGCTGGGCCAGAAGATACATTGTCCTTGCACATGCACAGTTCTTATAGAAGAGACAGGGCCAGGCCTTTTCAGATTCCTTTTCCTCTGGTTAATCAAATTCTAAGATGATTACAATGACTCCTTGCAATGCTGTCATTAGAACTAACGGGGCCAACCTCAGCTCACCGGTGGTTGCCATATGTTCTCTAATGATCTGTAATGGGCACTGATAATGAAAACCTTTTCCCAGAAATTTGTTTTTTAAATGAATTGACAGTGGCTAGAGCTAAATAAGAAGATGACACTGTCTTCATTTTTTTATAAAAAAACACAAAATATATTACTCTTAAAGGAGTCAGTAAAGTAGGAATAAAATAAATTATGCAACAACCATTTGGATTCAGAGAAATGTTTTCAGAGAACATATAAGGAATTACTGGCATGGGGGAGGCAGTACATATCTGTGTCCTGGAGCATGAATTCACCAAATCCTTCAGTAGGTGATTTTAAGAAAGGCCTGCTGTAGTGGACACCTGTGATGTGGGCCCTCTCCTCTGAGGACCACCCCTTCTCTATTCTCAAAGTCCATGCATGCGTTTGCATGTCAATCCTCCCGTTCCTACTCAATCAAGACTGAACAAGAGACGCAGGCCTAGGCCAAGAGAGCATCAAGCACTCCAGGTCAGAGACTGGTTAAGGGATGGGGGTAGGTCAAAGGAATTAGGCCCATTGTTCAAACTGTTGGGAGCGACAGGCTCTTTTTTTCTGCTGGATTTGGACTTCTATGGAACAAAGTCCAGCTGGTGGTGACCATCTTACAATCAAAAGGAAAGAGCTTAACTAAGAGGAGAGTCAACATGAAGGAGGGCTGATCTGAGAGATGGTGACAGCTGAGTCCCATGGGAAGATCCAAGCCTCTGGATTCTGCCAGACCTAAAATAGATATTCTTAAGTGTATTTGTGAACCATTAAGTTCCATTTTAGTCAAAAATATTTGAACTAGGTTTTCTGTTACTTGCAACCAAGAATTCTGATGGGTAAACTTGCCCAGGCTAACACATAGGGTCATGAATACTTTCCACACAGCTCATGAGCTGGCTTTTGGCGGGCCCACTATCTCTGGCAGGTCACCAGAAGATGCCACCACCATATGCCTGCATCTCAGGAGTTCTCAGAGCTGCTGGGCCAGAAAATAACACTATCTGTACATTTAAAAGATATCACACAGGGGGAGTTTATACAAATGCTCAGTTTCCAGGAAGATGGAAGAGCCAGACATTGTTAGGGCTGAGGAAGGTCCTTGACTGAGAAATGCAAACATTTCCCCAAGCAAAGGCCCTGACAGCAACTTCAGGAGTGCATGGTGCTCTGTGACTATATGTGAGCCTACGGCTGAATGTCCAGAAGGCAGTTTCTACAGTTCATTTACAGTGTGAGAAAGAAAAATGGGTGTTACCAGTTCATGTGAAAATAAACACCAACTGCACTTCTGCAGGATGAGCACAGAAAATAAAGGCTAAACATAGCAACTCTAAGGAGTAAAAATAAGTAGAACTTTTCTGTAAGGTTACGGATGGCTATTTATACTCTCTCCTTATTAATGAATCTATGAATCTGGCCTGTCTCAACTGTCTTTGAGCTGTTCTCCTCTCTCGGACTTCAGAGCTGGTCTCCTAGAGATACAACCCAACGTAAACAGTCCTTGCTGAAGGCTGAAGGTATTAGAATTTGTCTGATGTGTTTGCTTTGGGGTAGTAACATAGAAGAGAGGAATACAGCTTATTTTCAAACCCATCTGGTTGGCTTTTTTACAACATAAAACTCAAAGCAAAGAGAATGTCACAGGACCTTGCATGACACTTAGAAATGGAAACAGGTCCTTTGTGGAAGAAAATGTGGGGGGAAAAAGTTCCAGATGGTGAAGCCTATTTGACTGCGAAGCTAAACTGTGATGAAAATAGGGAACGTCTCAGGCAAGTCAATTACACAAGATAAATTGGTAGAAGATGTTCCAGGGGGTTCCAGCTCGCATGAAGTGCTGGAATGGGAAGAAAACATTACTAGGCTTCCCCAGCTTTAGCACCTAAAAGAAGTAAAAACCATATTGACACAAGAAACCAAACAACTGTAATATTATAGATGAGAAGCATATGTTCAAACTTAACCATGAGCAGCTCTCCGCATATGGCCTGTATGTTCCTGCCTCTAAGCCTTTCGTCATTGTTCTCCATGTGTCAGATTCCAACCTATCTTTCAAGATCCAGCTCAAGCAAGTGCCCGTTTGATCACAAAGCCTTCCTTGACCAATCCAGCTCAAAGTCACCTCTCCTGTTTGGAAAGTCTAGCCACATGTAGCATCCCAACCTTTCAATCTTGTTTTTATAGTTATTTTATATTTCTGTGTTCTGTCATCATTAAGGGCACTCTCCCCACCTAATTCATCCTAATTCATCTTTAATACACAGGCATATTTCAGAGCTACTGCAGGTTCAGTTCCAAACCATTGCAATAAAGCAAGTCCCATGAAATTTTCGGTTCCAGTATATGTAAAAATTATGCTTACACTATAGTCTATTAAGTATGCAATAGCATTATGTGTAAAAAACAATTTATATACTTTAATTAAAAAATACTTTATTGCTAAAATATGCTTATGATCAATGCAGGGTTATAACCAATTTCCAACTTGTAAAAAACACACTATCTACAAAGTCAGTAACTACAATAAAATGAAGTATGCCTGTGATGTGCTTAACTGTTGAAGATATTCAGTGAAAACTGTTGAATGATTGAGAGAAGAAAAAGTGAGAACTGAGTTAAAGCACCTGCCTAGCACAGGTAAGCCCCTGGGTTCGATCCCCAGTACCATGAAACAACAACAAACCTCATAAGGACACTCTGGCCACAGAAGACTGAAACTCCCTGAACTAGAATAAGGAAAAGGGTCACAGTTAAGCCTTCTGCCTGGAGTTGCTTGGATTAGCTCCTGCCTGTTTGTTTTGCACACTGGAAAGGCAGTAACTGGACTTTCTCCCTGTGGTAGGAACCATGGCTGCTGACCATGCTGGAGGGCAAGACAGATTCTTAAAGCAGCTCCAGTTTTTAAAAAAAAAGTCCATGAAAACACTATGGTTGCTATGCCTTGGTCATGTGCTTCTCCCCATTTCCCATACTGCTACCATCTCTAGGTAATAAAAAATTGTGGCACAAAATTATTAGTGAAGAACAAGGTTTTCTATCAAGTAACTCCACAAACAAAATTCAATTATTTATATAAGAACTCTGTTCTTATATCCAGTGGAAATCTAAGATACTGCACACATTTTTCTACATTCAAAACCTGAAAACATCACATGTAAATTACTTTGTTAAGGAGTGAGGACTGTAAAAATCACTAACTGTCTTGTGCCGTTATATCATTGTGACCAAAGGGGTTACTGGGTATGAAGGGTAGCTTGCTCTTTATCTAGGCTTCTATAATGTTACAGTTTTTATTTTTTAAAAAGTTCTTTGTACCCAGCCATTTCAGCAATTCACCTTCTACTCTGTGAATACAACTACCTCTTGTGATATCAAGATACTTTCAAAATACTGGATGATAGAAACCCGGAAGTTAAGTTTGTTATAACTGTGTGTGAAATAAGATAAATCTTATCTTATGGCAACCTTAGAATCTGCTCCATTCTCAGTTCCTGCTTAAGGTTTAGTGACCCACCACATCATCTGCCCACAGGTGATTAAACTATAGAATTTCCTGCCTCAAACTCTCTGGCCATGGGCTGGCCACCAGTCAATGACCTGGTTCAGCAGATGGCTGAGCCCCAGCCAATCAGATTCATGCTCAGGAACTGAGGCTGGGAAGCAATGAATTCAGAAGCTTCCGGGTGAAATTCTATGGAGAATGAAACAGTGGCCATAAGGGGTCCTGACAAGCCAAAGTTGGAAGAAAATAAGGCTATGAAGGACAGAGATGCATGCACACTGTAGTGGGAAAGGTATCCAGGTGGGAACATGGAGAAGTAGTAGTTGGTCCTCAGGAGGGCTAACATACTAAGTAGCTGAATGGTGGCAATGTGGAGCCCAAAGTGCCACTCCTCTTCCTTCTGGTCTGCCTTCCACATAGGGCTCTACCTCCTTGTACTTCCTGCTTTGATTGGACCCTGACAGTCCTGAGCAGCCTTTTCCAGGTTCCTGGCACTGGGGAAGGGCACTGTGTTATTCTTTACCTCCAATGGAACTGGATCCTGGAGGGCAGCCTCCCATCTTGCCCTGTGAAGGGGGACTCAGCACTTTTTCACAACCTTCAAATTCTCAGTTACTGTTAAAAGAGCAACTATGACCATAATTATGGCAGGAAACTTTTATTGAGCATTTATGTGCTAAAAGCTATGCAAAGTGCTTTCCATGAACTATTTTAGTCTTCACAACCACCTTATGAGGTAGATACTGCTGTTATTTCTATTGAACAGATGAGGTTTATGGAGGTCACGTAACTTGTTCATTGTAAAACAGCTAATAAGCACCAGAGTTGGAATATAAACTCAAACAATTCTGTCTTCAGAGCCCAAGCTCACTGATTAACAAGGAACTGATTTTTAGTGATATCATGAGATGCCATGGAAGAAGATTTGCATTGCATACCACAGAAGAAACTCCACAAACTTTTCTTTAGACATTTCTGTTCCTCCAAAGTTCCTCTCACACTGACAACACCTCCTCTCTTCTTGTCTCCACTCTGCCACCAAAAATCTCAACCTGTATGCTTTACTCAGCAAAACCAGAGCATAGCCTTTTGGAGTCCCTATTCCACCCTAGTTTGTCACAGACACACCATCCAATTTCACAGCTGTGCAGTAGAGCCAGGCCAGCCCCATGGTGACGTGTAGCAAAGTCATCTGGGAAGGATCAGATCCTTTACAGAGAAAAGGGGCCATCTTCATAGGTGGCAAATGCCTAGGTCAGCCCAGTGGAGCAGAGATGGTGTTTTCTTATTTACTACTAATTCCTATATTTCTATATGAATCAGTAGTGAAGTTAAGCATAAGACTATATATAGCAGCATATACAGAGTTTTGCTTAAAATCACATTGCTTGCTTATTTGGGGGCCCAAAGTGTTGATTACATATTCAGATTCTAGATGATGGTCTTACGTTTGCCTGAACATTTCTGTACAGAGATCTAATTCTTTACCAGGGGAGCCAAGTTCAGTGGGTTATATTATGAAATCACTTGTACAAGTGAACCAAAAACAAGGAATGAGGTGGGAAGCTGGCTCTGACTGAGTTTCAACAGCAGCCTTTTGACTGTGGCCAACAGAGAGAGCTCTCTATGTTCCAGTCAGAGCCAGCTGTGCTCAAAGTATCAAGTCAACTCTGGTTTTATTAAGTCTCCATATTACCACTGGAATTGGTATACAATTGAAAAGAATAAACTCTAGGAGCTGGCATTTCCAGACCTGGAAGAGAGCCTGGAAAAATCACCCAGGTATGCAAAGAAAAAATACAGCAAGGAGAGAATCTTTCTTTGTAATACTGAACCTGGGTACTTGATTTTTGAGCATAAGATTTAACTGATTCATGCTGAAATTTAAGACAGAACCTATAACTGGCTGGTGAAAAAGAAGGCATTAAATGTAGAATTTCTCTATAGACAAAGAACCAGAAAAATGAGCTCTCAGTTCTATATACAGATTTGGGTACTGCATGAAAATTAACTGGCAAAACTTCTCCTGACTACATAGCAAGGCAGAGCCTCTCTCTTCACTTATTTTTTCTTGGCTATTCAAGTTTAAAGAACTACTAATTCTCAAACTTTCCCATTCCATAAAAGGTCAGAAAACAATCCTACAGGTATGAATTAAATTTCAACTTAACAAGATATTTGGTTTAGGGGTTTATTTAGGAAATTGTTACACGACCAGCATTAATATATTGCGAACTGAGAAGAAAAATAGTACAAATATGCCCTCAAAAAAAAAAAAAAAAAAGTCTTGTGGGGGCAACTTAAAAAATGTAACATTCAAATGACCGAGTTCAGTTTTTCACCTCTTTTGGCATTTTTTTCCCCTCTCTACCTCATTTTTACAATCCAGATTTTAAGTTTTTTTTTTTTTTTTTGGCACCTAGAGATTGGCACCACGGAGACCTCTCTGGGGAAAAAAAAAAAAGAAATTCATTTGGGACGGTGCCTCATCTTTTCTAAGCCCAGTGCTTGACAAGTGGCAGAGTCTGAGAGGTAAGGAAGGCTCTTGGGGAACTGGGAAAAAAAGCTGGATCCTAAAACTAGAACTTCTCCTTTGTAACTCGCTAACTTGTAAACTGGACCAAGGCAGAGAAGGAAAGTATAAGCTTCAAAGCAGATGCAGAAGAACTAGGGGTGTTATGGAAACCTTGCCCACACAAGGTGCAATTGCAAAGATAATACATTCAATTTTATTAATTTTGTTAAGTTGAAATTTAATTCATACCTGTAGGATTGTTTTCTGACCTTTTATGGAATGGGAAAGTTTGAGAATTAGTAGTTCTTTAAACTTGAATAGCCAAGAAAAAATAAAATAAATATTTTTGGGTAAATGGTCATGCCACTCACTACTTAAAATCTGTCTTGTATTGGCAGCAATGCTCTTCCATGAATATAGATCCAATCTCCTCCATCTGAGCAGTAAGCAATTTGAGGATAGAGTATAATTTTGTTTCTTTCATAGAGTTTGGAATATTGACTTCAACAGTAGGCTTTCAATAAGTGCTAGTTAATCCATTGGGAAGGTACTGTCAGATCTGGCTGATTCTAGATGCTGATTCTGGATGCCAATTCTGGATTCTACTGAGTGTGCACAGTGCAGTCAGGCTTCAGCAGCAGACACTCAGCTGTGGTGTCCTAATCCTAAAGGAAGCATGAGATGAAAATAAGCTTGCATCACACAGAGACTTAAGGGTAAAGAGGAGAGCAAGAGCGACTGGTAGGAGTTTGCTAATAATTAAATATTTTTCAGTGTTCTCTGGGGATAGTGTGGGCTCCAACTGCTGTCTGGGATGATTACGTTGGCCATGTCAGTCACCAACATGTGGATTTTGTCTCTACTGGATTAGCATGTCCAGGATTCCCATGACTCCATTTCTTGATTCCTGATCTCCTGCCAGTTTATTTTCACTGTGACAATTGAATATTGTAAATGCTGCCACAGGATGACTAAAGACATATTTCCTCTAATTCCACTTTCACACAAAAAGTCAAGGGAAGAATGGGAAAGAGGATGTATGTGTTTGGGGGTGGGGACTCTTTCTCCCCCAGAAGAAGCAGGGCATTATGTGGAGCTCCCACCATGAGGTCTACGCCATAAAGCATAGTACATGGATGCTACAGGAGAAGGCAGGCTTCCTCTGAGACAGTGAAGCCAGCACACTCTGGATTTGCTAACTTTCAAGGAGCACGCTTCAAGTCAAAGTGCAAGAGCTAGTGGGCTTTAACCATCTTTGTCAGGGATCTCCGACATGACGACAAACTTGCCCATTCCATCCTCCCATTCTAGTCTGGTGCAGCTAAAATTCTAGTCTTCAAATTTCACCTACTTAAATCTTCTAAGGTTGTGAGTACAGCACTGAAGAAAACGGATGGAACCTGAGCTTTCCAATTTGCTCAAAAGTGAGGTGATTTCTACTCCATATCACCACCTTAGTCACTCAAAAACAAGACAGAAAACCTCTTTTTAGTAAGTAATCACACACTTCTACTCTTAAACAGAAGTTGAAAGGATTATAAAATTATTAAAATAGCCCTTTTTTCATTAGCACAAAGCAGGTGATCTTGGTCTCCTGAAGGTAGGGGATGGTGACAAATATAGGTGATTTAAACACTATGTCTGAGGTTACCAGGGCAACTGCTGATTATTATTGAGGAACTTCAGGCATCTCCATAAAGGTCATGAGTGAAGGTTTTCCATTATATATGCTGTTTTAAAATGGAGCTTTTAGAGGAAATTGGGTAGACAGCAGATGGAGAATGACAGATGATCAGGGGAAATAACTATCTATAGCTCAAAGATAACTGAACTACTTAAATTTCACAATGTTGGCTGGGGGTTGTGGGAGGGGTTCAAGAGTAGATGCTCAATGCTAAAATGTACTTTCTGCTCTCCTAAGCCAGCGCTTCCCAGTTTTAGTGAGAAATCTGAAACAGTCCAGAGGCCGAGGTCTAACTGCATTCACTCAGCTCCCTGAGAAAGAGCTCAGTCAACTCCATGACAGATTTCCTCTGCAGTGCCCTGGACAGGCCAGTCTGGAGAGGAGTCATCTGGTCACTGAAGAAATGATTCAATGACCTTAATTTCATTTACGACACATCAAAAGCAACTTATTCTTGGTAAAGGACTTGTTCTTTAGTCAAACAGTACCTCAGATCCTTAGTTATAGAGGATATAAATCTTTTTTTTTGGTACCAGGGAATGAACTGAGGGGCACCTAACCATTGAGCCACATCCCTAGCCCTTTTTTGTATTTTATTGAGAGAAGGGATATTGCTGAGTTGCTTAGGGCCTTACACATTTGCTGAGGCTGGCTTTGAACTCTCGATCCTCCTGCCTCAGCCTCCCCAGCCACTGGGATTACCAGTATGTACCACAGCGCCCAGCTATAATGCATAGCTTTAAGAGAATGAATAAATGGTGATTTTAAAACTAAGCAAATCTATTTTTAATTGCGCTTCTGAAAGTGAACAATCAAGGTGGCACATGTAAACAATTCCCACGTGAGAAAGTGGTAGTGTTGAAATGAAAAGCTGGCATTCTTGAAGTAGACCCTTACCCCATCTGCTTCTTCCAGAGGCTACTGCACATTCATTCCCTGGCTCTTCCCAGATATTTTAGACATACAAATGCTTGTCTTGAGTCTATACCTCTGGACTCTTATATAAGTAGCATTACATAATACAAATGCTTTTCAAATCTAGCTGCATATCAAAATCACTTGGGAAGCTTAAAAAAAAATGCCAAAAAGTTCAGAACCCACCCCAGATCAATTAACTGA
Source organism: Sciurus carolinensis (assembly GCF_902686445.1). Taxonomy (NCBI): domain Eukaryota; kingdom Metazoa; phylum Chordata; class Mammalia; order Rodentia; family Sciuridae; genus Sciurus; species Sciurus carolinensis. The sequence continues at coordinate 101,381,497 of NC_062218.1, read as the reverse complement.
GGTCCCAGGGACAGAGTTCAGGTGTTGGCTGGGATGCTAATGTACATGCTGGCTTGAGAGCTACAGCTACACACTGCTCTGCACCTGTTTCCCACATCATGTACCTTTGAAGCCTGTTGTATATTAGCACATAGAGAATTACCTTGTTTCTCTGCTGTACTGGCCAGTGTTCTAACCTACGATTTCTTCAGGGAGTTCTATATTGATAATTACTGCAGCTATTTCCACTGCAACTATGCTAGATACCATTACTTGTCTCTCCAGACCCATTCTCCCACCTACCTTCTTCTCTGGAAACAACGTGTGGATGACATCAGTAGGGCTTCTGCACCCTCCGACTTCCTGGTGGATTCACCAGTGGGGAGCTTTTGCAATTAGCAGGAAAGGATGGAGAGGGCTTAGACTTTTATTCCACTGCATCAAGGGCACCTCCACCTAGCTGTGAACCTTGACCAAAGTTCACTGCACCTTTCAAGTTGCCAACTCCATCCCCACTTTCTCCACTTCTAGATTCTGGTACCATTTCCCACTCAAGTCCATTCAGTCTAAGGGTGGCAACTGGTTGGCATCTACTAGCTGTGGTGTAGTGTACTGTCTCACTACAACCCTCTTATGAATAAACCCTTCTTGATTATGCTATTTTGCTTATGCTGATGTTTCTTCCTAGGGTGCTAATCCATCATCCTTGGGTGAACATTACTGGCTTTATTTGTGGACAATAAATCATCACCTTTTTTTTTTTTGAAGACATGGCTTCTCCTGTATAGGACAACTGAAGGTAAGAGGGTAGTCCTTAAAGCAGCTATCGTCCCTTTTCTGAGCGTTTTTGGTATCAGCCAAGGAAAAGCCCCATCCCAGCTATTTTCAATTTGTAAGGGATATTCAAGGGAGCACTGAAGTGATGTCTTGGTGAGAATCACACTGCCTCCTTGTGAAGGAAGTTGAGAGACACTGGAAGAGAATTTGATAGAGCGAATGCAGTGAATGTCTAGGAGCCCAAATTTCAGAATGACATTTTTGCAGAAACTGTTTTCCTTTTTGCCATAAAGGCAGTCAAATTAACACAGAGTCATAGGCTGCAGAGGAATTCCGGAGGCTAAATTATTCCCCAGTGAAGACTCAGATTGCAATTAGTTTCCAGCCTAATTAGTGTAGCTCCAGTTGGCTCCACCCAGAGGAGAAACAATAGGGTAGGTGGTTTGACAAGGCTCCCCAGGGTAAACTTCCTGCAAACAGCTTCAAGTCTGTTTTGTAAGGGAGTGCTTCTATTGATTTCAGTGTATTTTACTTTGTAATTAATTCAGTTTTAGGTATTTCAATTCATTTTAAAAATCTCAATGTTTTTAATCTGGGTTGCTTTGAGTCACTTCAGGGTCAAACAAAAATAGAGTGTCTATCTATGGCCACCACTGAAAGAAATCAACACTGGGGCTTTTTTCATTCTCAGGGGCAGTTTAAGAGCAAGTGATAAGTTAATAAAAAATAGTCATGTGTTGTTTACTGATAGGGATATGTTCTAAGAAATGCATGGTTAGGTGATTCTGTCATTGCACAAACATCATAGAATGCAATTACACAAATTAAGACAGCCACAGGGTCACTAGGTGATATACTCTTATGGTACCACTGTGATATACGCAGTCCACTGTTATTGACTGAAACCTTGTTGTCTGGCACATGACTTACAGTGGCAACCTATGTTCACTGACTGCTTACTCTGAAGCAAGCCATGTATCAAGTATTATGAAAGCATTATTTTATCCCTATCCTGAAGACACCCTTAAAGTATTATTATTATCATGTTACAGAACTGATATTGTCATCAATTTCCCAGAGGGCAGTTGACTTGTCCAAGTTTACGCAGTTAGGAAACATTAAAGTCAAGGTCTGATCCCTCTAGTCAAGGGGTCCAACTCAGATCTTGCCTGATGAGATCTCCTCTCACTTCCCACATCAGTTTGGGAAACACTAACTTAAAAATACCAAATTTTTAAATTGAGTATCCATGTTGGCACATATCCATCACTTTCAATATCATATACCCTTGAGAGTTGTTCTTTTGTCAATACCAGTATCTTGATCTTATCCTGTTACACACCCAGGAGGTGCTCAATGCTTGATCGATGCATCCACCTTCTAAGATTTGTGACCAAAACACATGCATTTACAAAGCAGCTGACTGGGTTTCCTTGGGGAGTCTGGAAGTGCAGCGCTGGTGAGCTAATTGGGTGCCTTGGAAAAGTAACCCCCCTGCTCAGCCACAGAAGCTATGATTGATCTCAAAGGCCAAGGGCAGGGCTCTGTGCAGCCCCACTACAGTCATCACTGCATGGACAGAAAGTGTCTGTGACGACACAGGCTTGGCCCTGAGAGCTTCAGAATGAGGTAAAGCCCAATTTAATTGTATTATTGCATTCCTGGGATTTGGACCTGGGGGTGCTCTACCACTAAGCTACATCTCCATCAATTTGTTTTGTTTTGAGACTGGGTATCCCTGAGTTGCTGAGTCTGGCTTTGAACTTGAGATCCTCCTGTCTCTACCTCCCAAGTAGCTGAGATTTTAGATGTTCACCATTGAGCCCAGTTTCAATTTTATTCTTGTGGAAGTCTATCAGCCCAATGCACTATGCCACTGTGCACTATGGTTATTCAGACGTTAGCACAGATCAGAATAACCTGCAGGGTTTGGTAAAACACAGAGTGCCAAGCGCCTGCTCAGGAGTTGCTGTTCCAGCGGGCCAAGGTAAGAACCTGTACATCTTACAAGCCTCAGGTGATGTCCATGATGCTCGTCCAGAGTCACTACCTGAACTACTGCACCATCTCAGACGGTTCCCTGGAAGGACAGTGTAACAGACCAGAGGAAGGCTTTGGAGGATCTGTGTGGCTTTCTAGGTCCTTCATGGATCCTGAGGCTGTTTCCAACTGGAATGCTTCCCTTGCTAAGTAAGCATCTGCCTCTCAGATTCACTAAAGAAGTTTAAAAAATAGTACTTTAATGTAATTTTCATTTATCCAATTTAGAATGTGAATCCAACAGTAAGATCTTTCAGATTATATACACAGTAGGAGAAATAATGCCAAACTAATCCTACCTGAGAAAAATGGCACTTTAGAGTTCCTCAAAGCCCCCTTACAGGCACAGTAGTGCTGGAAACCATGTCCACTCCTACGCCCATTTCCTTCCCTAAAAATTCTACCCCAAATTTGAGATTTAAAATGCTCAACACCTGGACACACATGTACAGTGCCATAAGGCATTTGAGGGCAGCTAAATTCAGAATGAAACTCAGTCATGTCTTTAATTAAACCTCAAGGCTTTGAGCATGTACTGTATGCTATGGCAATTTGGGGAATTGTTTTAGATTATTTAGGAAGAGTAATAGGTTTATGGAAAAAATACAACCTTTTATATGATTTTTGCCTTTAAAGGGAAAAACAAAAGGACAATACACATGAGGGGAAACATTTTTCCATCTGTGATTTCCACGATGTCGGAAAACAGGGATGTGCCTAGGCATTATAACAGTGCATTCCCTGCCTCCTCCCGTATTCCCTCTGCTGACAGGCTGTAGAGATTCAAGTGCCACTGACGGCCCGAATGTTTGGGAAAGCAATCTTGCTGTGTCATGAAGCATGAGGGCTGCCTCAAGCAGTTTTTATATTTGGGGGAAAAAAAGAGTAACCACTAATAACCAAACACATTTATCCAGTAAAACAGGGGTCATCAGACAGGAATCTCTATCCCCTCCCAAGTGAATCCCAGTTAGGCTCCTGATTGGTGAGGGAGGTATCATTTGGGGAGAGGAAAAACTGACATGAGGTCACTCAGAAAAGATGATGGGGCACACTAATAACAATCTCCAAACATCAAGGGAATGTTATTTGGGAAAGATGTAGCTGTGGCAGCCCCAGGAGCTTAAGGTGACAGAAGGATTATTTTAGGCATGTCCTAGAAACAAAGAAGAACTCAACTGGAGTCACCAGGGGGACTGTGAGCAGGAGCAAGAAAAGGCAAATGATTCCTGGAGAAAATGATTATGCTTTTAAGTTATTGCCCAAGTTTGTAGGGAAACCGTCTAAAGAGACCTTTTCAGTTTGCAGGTGGGTGAGAAGCTGAATCCTCAATCTAACAGGGAGATCCTCCTCCACAGAAAGCTAACCCAACCACAGAGGAAAACTTCCTCTTTCAAATGCTCACATTTCAAAGAATGACAAATAAAGACAATTCTAGTAGAATAATAGCTGCCTGTCAAGGTTTAACTCCTTTGGCATATAATAGCGATGGGATGATAAAATTACTTTTCTTTGTTAAAAAAAAAATGCCATTAACAGTTGCTCGTCTAATGCATATTATTCATTTTGAGATTCTTTAATCTCAACAAATAACAGCTATGCACACAGTTCATCAGGTACCCCATGGATTTGGAGGTTTCCGTATTTTCCAGGAACAGGTGTGCCTAGCCCAGCTGGTCTCGGATCAAGGCAGGGCTGCCTGCCTCTACAATAGCAGTTCCTCTTCTGCAATGATAGCTCATTGGATGGACAGAGCGCTCCGGTCTCAGATTAGAGGTAGGGAGCTGGGAGGGAAAGGTGAGTCCAACAGAGGGGACATTTTTCTGCAAGGGAAAAATGTATATACCAGGGTTGAGGGAACAGAGAAAAAGAAAAGAGAATATGTGGAGGGAGTTCTCCAAAATAATATTTATACTAATGGCTGTAATTCAGAGTGCTAGACATGCAAATAAAATACAAAGGATGACCTCAATCTCCACGCCACCTTTCTAAGGGAACTGAAGTGGAGAGAGCTAAGAAACTTTCCTCCTTCTCCTCCAGACCTCTATCTCCTTCATCCTGCATTAGTTTTCTCCACAGAACTTCTCACCATCTAATACAGTGGACACAGATTGTTCTCCTGTATCCACTAGAATATAAAATCCATGAATGCAGTGGGCACAGAGAACACATCTGTAATCCTGGGTACTTGGGAGGCTGAGGCAGAAGAATCCCAAGTTCAAGGTCTGTCTTAAAACATAAGTAAATAAAAATAAAAAGGAATGGGTATGTAGTTCAGTGGTAGAGGGTCTCTGGGTTTAATCCCCAGGACACACACACATAATATCCATAAAAGCAGGCAGACCACCCTGCCTTTTGCACTGAAGCTTGAATCTAGAGCCTGGTGAATGCTAACACATACACTCTACCACTGAACTACGCCCTCAGTCCCTCTAATTTTTTTTTTGTAAATCACTGTATCTTCAGCACTGAAGTACAACACCAGCTTCCACTGAGTATTCAGTTCATATTTGTTGAATGAATATTGACTGAATAAGCAGAAGATAAGTACAAGTTTAGAGGTATCTCTCTAGACAAGTTTACCCTAAATGTCATCAGAGAGCAGCTGAATCAAACTGAGGAGTCAGGCAAACAACCCCGCCTAGAAGCAGCCCTTGTTTATCCTTTGGATTCCACAGACTGCTCTTTGGCCATTAAGATGGGAGAGGATGGTTGACTCTGGCAGAATCTGCAAACCTTTGGCATGTGCACATCTTTTAGGTCACCAGAAATAACTTGGAAGTGTGTGTGGGGGGAGGAGGGAGAGGAGGAAAGGATGAAGAAAAATTATTATTATTTATGGGACGATTGAGCAATTAGTTTTAAAGGTGGGGACCACTTGGGCAGGGAGACCTGGGAGGTTGGGTTCCACCACTGTTGTAATCAGCCCTGCCCTCCTAACTTGCTTCCAATCTTAACAAGCCCCCTCACCCCCACCACAGTGGTATGAAGAAAGCATTTGCCTAGGAGTTTCTAATTTGGGGGAATTACTGCAATATGTTATGTCCCTGGTGGGAAGTCCCCTGACTTCTTTCTCAGTATTTGTTTACTTCCTCCTTAAAAGTCACGATCTTTCGGAAAGGAGTCGGCACCATCCATCTCTACTAGTCACTGTGGAAGGGGAGGGTGCTCTGTAGGCACCCACTGACTGCCTCCTTTGTTGGAGGTGGGGCAGTCCCATTTCTTCCGTCCCAGGAAGTACGAGCTGGGTGAGTTCAGGGCCAAGGACTGATCCTATCGGCCAGCCTGTGTTGCTGCCAGGATTCAAAACCAGGGTTTCCTGCTTTTCTATCCAATGTTTGAGCCATCTTTCTTGCTTGCCTCAGCCATTAGCTAGGAATTTTGTTTTGTTTCTTAATTTCTTAGAATCTCAGTTATGAGTCATTTTCTTTCAAAGAAGATTCTGAAAACTGAAAGGCGAGTCGATTCCACGTGGCACTGTAGACAGTGAGAGCTTTCCACACCTTCCGTCTCACGCAGGCAGCTCAGCCCCAGCACAGGCAGTTGCCTATGACTCTGAGGTCACAAAATCACAGGCCTGTGTTAGTCAACTATTGTTGCACATCAAACCACCCCAAACTCAGTGGCTTAGAACAGCCACAATGTATTATCTGTCATGAGTCTGTGGGCTGAATGGGCAGCTCTTCTGCAGGTCATGCCTGGACTAACCCATGTCACTGCCTTCAAATGACTGGTTGCCTGGGTATGGGGCTTGTCTGGGGGTGCTGGGCCTCTCTCCCCAGTGGTCATTCATTCTCACAGAGACTAGGTTGGACTTCTGTATGTGGTGGTTGGGTTCCAAGAGGACAAGAGAAGGGGCAAGGTCTTGTGGCCAGGGCTGGGAAGTCATATCGTGTCACTTCTACCACATTCTTTTGGCCCAAATAAGTACCAGATTAAAGGCCAGTCGAGATTCAAAGGCTCCAGCTCATAATGGAAGGAGTAGAAAAGATTCTGGGCCAAAATTAATCTATTGCAGGTCAATAGGCAGAAGATCTAAAGGAGTGTAGAAGGCCAGTGTTGAGATTGGAGGGCCTAGACAGCATCACCTCCAAACCAGTAACACCTAGGTTTGGTGTAGTAGAGTCTTCTACCTTTTCAAAAGAGGATGGAAATCTGGACTTTTAAAACAATATTTGTAGACTTACTTGCTTAGGTATTTATTTATTTATTTTGGGGTACTGGGCATTGAACTTAGGGGCACTTGACCACTAAGCCACATCCCCAGCCCTATTTGGTATTTTATTTAGAGACAGGGTCTCACTGAGTTGCTTGTGCCTTGCTTTTGCTGAGGCTGGCTTTGAACTTGTGATCCTTTTGCCTCAGCCTCCCCAGATGCTGGGATTACAGGTGTGTGACACAGTGCCTGGCTGGACTTTATTTTTTAGGGCAGTCCTAGGTTCACAGAAAACCACATAATTCCTTTCCCTCACCCCACATTTCCCCCCAATTATTAACATCGTGCGTTAGTGTGGAACATTTGTTACAACTGGTGAACAGATATTGATACAGTATTATCAACTAAATATCACAGCTTATATTAGGATTCACTCTTTGTATTCTGTGGGTTTTATGGGTGTTGACAAATGCTTGTCCTGCATCTACTATTATGGTGCAGAATAGTGTCACAACCCTAAAAATGTCCTGTGCCCTAAACATTCACCCCTTATTCTCTCCCTCTGAATCCCTGGCAACCACTGATCTTTTTACTGACTCCATAGTTTTTCATTTTTCAGAAAGTCATATAGTTGGCATCACACCTTATTATAGTCTTTCCAGAAAAGTTTCTTCCATTTATCAAGATGCATTTAAGGTTCCTTCATGTTTTTTTCATGGTTTGATAGTTCTTTTTAATACTGAATAGTATTCCACTGTCTGAATATACATACCACAGCTTATCCATTCATACCTACAGATGGACATCTTGATTGCTACCAAATTTTGGCAATTATGAATAAAGCTGCTAAAACATCCATGTGAATGTTTTTGTGTGGATATAAACATTTTCAAATCATTTGGGTAAATATCAAGGAGCATGATTGCAAGATTGTAAGGTACAATATGTTTAATTTTGTAAGAAACTGCCAAATTGTCTTCCAAAGTGACTCTACCACTTTGCCTTCCCATCAGTAATGAGCAAGAGTTCCTGTGGCTCCACGTCCTCGCCAACACTGGGTGGTGTCAGTGTTCTGGGATTCTGGCTATTCTAACAGGTGTGTTGTAATGTTCACTCCCCTGGTGATGTACCAAGTACAGCACCTTTTCATATGCACATCTGCCATCTGAACATCTTTGGTGAGGTGTCTGTTCAGATTTCCACCCATATTTTAATCATGTAGTTTGTTTGCTTATTGTTAATTAAAAAGTCCTTTGTATTTCTTGGATACTAATCCTTTATCAGATATGACTTTTGCAATATTTTCTCCCATTCTCTGGTTTATCTTTTATTATCTCACCAGGGTCTTTCATAGGATAGTAGTTTTTTGGTTTAAGGGAAGGTCAATTTAATTTTTCTTTCAGTAAGAAGTCAGCATCACTCCCAACATCATCTAGGTTCCCTCCTGTTATCTTCTAGAAGTTTAATAGTTTTGATTTTCATATTTAAATCTATAATCCACTTGGAGATGATTTGGGTGAAAGGTGTAAGGTCTTCATCCAGATCCATGTTTTTGCATGTGAGTGTCCAGTTGTTCCAGCAGGAAATCTGGATTTTTATATGAAGTCTCCTTATTTTAAAGGTCTGTTCAAGTGTGTGTTATTGTTGTTTGCTGGTAGTGGCAGGGAAGCAACTACAACTTCCTTCCCCTAACATATGTGATTTTAGGTTGTATTTATCCATCCTGGATCGTCTCTGTTCCCTCATTCCCCTTTCCTAGAATGCTCCTTCACCTACCCAGCTAAATCTTCCTTAAGGTTCACCTTACACTTCACAGATATTCAGTTAATATTAAACTCTTTTTTTGAGGGGGGGGGGAATAATGGGAGTTGAACCCCAGAGCATTCTACCTTTGAGCTACGTCCTTTTCATTTTTTATTTTGAATCAGAGTCTTACTGTTTCCAAGGCTGGCCTCTAGTCATCTTCCTGCTTCAGCCTCAAGAGCAGCTGCGATTACAGACATGCACCACTATGCCTGGTGACAGTGAACTCTACGCACACTTACAAGCTATAAAAGGTTCCATCTTACATTGCCATATGCCACTGTTTTCTTCAAACTGTAAACTCAGGAAGGAAAATAAATGTTTTAGTAAACTTTTTCACTGCTATGACTGAAAGACCCAACCAGAACAACTGTAGAGGAGAAAAAGTTTATTTGAGGGCTTATGGTTTCAGAGGTCTCGGTCCATAGATGGCCAGGTTCATTCCTTGGGGCTCCAGGTGAGGCTAAACGTCATGGTGGAAGAGTGTGGCAGAGGGAAGCAGCTCACATGGTGCTCAGGAAGCAGAGACTCCACTGGCCAGATACAAATATATACCCCATAGCCACGCCCCCAATGAACTGCTTCCTCCAGCCACACCTGGCCTGTCTCCAGTTACCGCTCAGTTAATCCCATCAGGGATCAATTCACTGATCAGGTTAAGGCTATAACCCAATCATTTCTCCTCTAAACCTTCTTGCATTGTCTTACACATGAGCTTTTGGGGTTCACCACATCCAACCATAACAAGAATTCTTTTCCGGTTTACCCTAGGGGATCTAGGCACAAAATACATTCAGCAAGATTTGCTGATGATTTCAGACTAGCAGGACTTTGGTACTAGTTTATCAACTGCCCTTTGATTTTTTAGGAATCTAGCTGAGAACCTGCCAAAAATCTGAACACAGCAGCCTTGCTCTGGTGTGGCAGAATGATGGCGACACTAATTTTGATGTCTGATTTAGCTTTATGTTCATACAAACAAGAGGACCCTAATCTCCTTGGAGAACTAGGAAGGTTTACCAGAGACACAGAAAAATGTATTATTGGAGGCACCAAAGTACACTGAGTAACGAATGTGTTTCTTTCATTATGATTTCTACATGGTCATGATGATCATTCACTAAGAAAATGAATAAATGAAATAAAAAGAACAAACAGTTTCCTGGTGACTGCTTCCCCACCTTATGACTAAATAAAAGTCAGGCTAATAGTAATTCTCTGTCTCTTTGCTTTTTGTTTCCATCTGCATCAAGCATTCTCATTCAAGGACCTGTGCACACCTCCAACTGAACACCAATGGAGGGAGTGAGGGGCTCCAGATCTGAGGTCCTGGTTGGCTGTGACCGAGCCTGGTCACCATGGCATAGTGTGCTGAGACTTCCCAGAATGAATTTACTCAGGGTAAGTACAATGGCTTCCATTTGTCAGGACTGCCTAACTTCCACTCATGGTCCATCCAGGCAAACCCCAGGCAGATGGACCTGGGGAGGCAAGAACCCAGGAACATGCCTTGGGCTTGAGGGATAGCTGGTGAGCCTGTTTCCTGAGCTCACAGGAGCTTTGGCATGGCCGCCACTCAGGGACCAGGCGAATGCTGGCGTCAGTACTGGCACTGCCTCTACCTTAAGAACAGCCTTCCCTGGCTTCAGGAAGCACAGGTGTAAGTCAGAAACTCACTCGGTCTGGGGACAGAAGTCTTGTTGGAAACACACTTACATGCCTTCCTTTAATCCTCCTTCAAAGACAAGCAAGTAGAACTATTTCTGGTATCACCCTCACTTCCTGGGAAGACTTCCAAACCTGCACGAGGCAGGGAATACTCCACCTGGATGGTCTGAAGTTGGTCGAGTGATCTCCAGTATGTAATAAAAAACAAATCACATGTAGATATCTTAAAACATTAAAAATCCTAAGGCGGCTCCTCTAGGACCTGTTTAAAAGACATAGTCCCCCTTTCACTTAGCTGCCTAAACAACCTCTCAGTACATGATGTACTCAGTGGTGACTCAGGGGCCCTATCAACCGCTAAAAACAAAGATTAAAGACCACTAGTTGGTATTGGTTGGCTAAAGTCAAAGGGTGTTAAGCAACCTGGGGGAGAAGTTCAACTTTGCTCATGCTGAGCAACAAATAACTTTAGCAACTGCTGGGTACAGAAATGTAAACCAAATGGAGGAAAAGAAAAAAAAGGCAAGAAGAAAGAGAAGAAAATAGAATCATCTTAGTCCAGGAAATCTGGTAGAGGAGAGCCTGAGAAAACATGCGGAAAGGCTGGGAGGTTCCTCAGGCAAGTCTAGTCATAGAGAACCAGAGGAAACCCACTGCCCATAAGACGGGTAGATTCAACAATTTTAAGCTCTTGAGGTACTGGTCCACATCTTGAGCAAACACATTATTGAATAATGGGCCAGGAATTAGACTTCCTGAATGTCCATACAATGCAAAGCTGCCAACAACTAAAAAGAGACCTGATTTTCTAAAGATTTTATCTTACACGGTTGTTACCTTTCCATTATAAGTACCTCTTAAGTCCATTTTGGAGTCATTTTTCCTTTTAAACATTTATTATCCCTTAGTCTCTTCTAAGGCAAAAAATTATTAGACCCATTTTGCAGATCTGTAAATATCTTAAAGAGATGGAACCTCAGGGTGCTGTCATGTAACCAAATCACACAGAGGGTCAGGAGAAGGCAGCTGATATTCTGGTGTCTCACCCGAGTGCTGGTGTTTCTCCAAGTGAAACAATTGCCTAGAGACAATCTGTGGCTGAGACTCAAACTATTTTCACTAGAGAAAGGCAAAGTCAACTCTGTTCTTCCTGACTTTTATATAGCTAAAGCCCGAGAGTCCAGCTGTTCTGGTCGTGGCCTCACATTCTTTCTGCGAAGGCTCTAGCTGACAAGATTTATGGGATGGTCTGAAGAAGCATGCTAAGCAATGCTGGATGAAGCCACAAGGGAGAACTTTCTGGATCTAGCACGGTAGTGTCTGTGAGGGAGTGGACAACCAAGTATCCAAATTGCCTGTCTTGACTATAGTGCTTAAAGCCCAAAATGAAGCAAAAAAAAAAAAAAAAAAGACTCTCTTATAGACTCTGGTGAAAGATCACAGTTATGCTAAGGTCTGAGAATGTGAAGACACAAAGGACAATTGGGGGCTCTTCCTTTCTGGAAGTGGGCACAGAGGTAGCACTGAACATTTCCAACACAGCCAGGGGAAGGGAAACTGAGACAACATGAATGAAACAGACTTGGCTACTGACCTACGGAGCTACTACAGTCCCTGGATATTCATGAAACTAAACAAAATTGCTTTTCATGCCCAGCAGCCAGCACAGGCAATAGCCATCACCAAAGCCATCTCAGCAGGACAGTAAATCAAAGTTCACCAAGGCCAAGAAGCAGTATGTTAAGAATGGTGACTCCCCTTTGAGATGATGATACTTTAAAAAATCCAACAAACTAGCCAACTTCCAAGTTTAGGGAAAAGAATTAAATCACGTTCATGGGACTATGGCCCAAAGTCAGGTGGGACCAGAGAGTAAATTCTGGCAGAATGGCTGACTGGGGCCCTTGTGTGGCAGGTGGGTGGACATCATACTTACAGTGAGTTGGGCCGGGTGGGCTTGACCACATCCAGGTCTGGGTCACTGGAGTTCATATTGGGCTGTAAGCTGCTGCTGGAATTAAGGACACTGTTCGCATTTGATGAGACAGATTCCAGACTGGAGTTGATCATGCTGTTCCTTTGTTCCTCTGCAGGGTAAAATGCCACAAGCCCCATGTTAATATTGTATAGGGAGTCTATTTCTACATGAAACAAAAACTGGGATTCTCAAAGCTTTAAAAAAGGGCATAGGAATAGGCTAAAAATTAAGGGTGAGAAGGAAAGAGTCAAAAGGGTGGATGACATGAAATTTTAGAGCAGAATCCCTTCCTCATCATAGCAGGATATATCTTTACTATGAGCCAGTCTTTTTCCTAAGAGTGGTCCTGCCATGGCACCAGAAACTGTGCCTTTGACTAGTGAACTCCTTGCATTCAAACAGATGCCCTTGGCTTCCATGACACTTGCCTTTTATCTCAAACTCCAGTCTCTAATATTGAACAGGCCATGTCCTACCTGCATTTCTACAGCACCTCACCACAGAATATCTACTCTTTGTCTACCAATTTCCTTATGACTCAGTCGGTCTAAATTCCTGACCCCACCCCAGACACATCCTTCTGGGTTGCCTCCAGCTCCACGTATTTGATGTTGAACTGCAAGTTAATTCTTCTATATACAGGGCTGCACGAGGCTGCACAGTAGTCTGCATACGACCAACAAAAAGCTAAGTCCGTGGTCCAAGCAGTCACAATCATGCTTGGAGAATGGAATCAATCCAGGAGAAAAGAAACCTGAATTCTCTTCAAGAACCCATCTCTGGTGGCTGTGTAGCCCCAGGCAATTTCCATTTGATTCAGATTCTTGATTAATGAATCTACAAAATGGGGAGAACAAGAACTGCCTTGCACAGCTCACAGAGCTGTCATGAGGATCAAGTGGGATCATATGCAGGAATGTGTTCTATAAACTTTAGAATACTGCTCAAAGAAAAGAACTTTCTGTTTCTTCTCATCTTTAAAAACTTGGAACCATGCATTGAAAAAAACATTTTGGGACTGATTTAGCTAAATGACACAGGCACCACTGGGGTAGCAAAATACAGACTTGGAATGTCACTCCTGTCCTGCAGTCATTACAGATATACCATACAAAAATCAACTGATGTTTCTGGCAATTATTTTGCTTGTCAAGAAATAAATGTGGGTTAATTCTTAATTCTTACTGGGCCTTTTTGACATGAGCTAGATGTGTACTATATCTTAAGAGGGCAGACTGGAATCACTGACATGGCAACTGACAGGTCAACGTTGGAACTCAGATCTCTTTAAGCAATAAAGGGGGTAATGTCATAAGAAATGCTTTCCCCTTTGCAAAAGTCATGTCATATCTATACAAACAGACATGCTTATGAAATAATGTTAGAGTAATCCTCACAAAACTCTCTCTCTCTCTCTCTCTCTCTCTCTCTCTCTCTCTCTCTCTCTCTCTCTATCATCTCCAATACCCTAGTATCTTGGAAAATTCTAAAAGCTCCAACAAACAGATAAAAGACCCACGAGGCTACTGGGAGGTTCCTGGACTCTTAAGCAGATGTGGATAAAGTAGACTATTCAATTGATTACTGAGATTTCGAATTATTCACAATTCAAGGGCTTAACTTTCAAACAGAAACAAAAAGAAAGAGAAAGTATAAGTTAAATTCAGCAGGAAGGTTAATAGGGCCTGTAAACAGGAACTTGCTACTAGGAAGAGAAACAACTCTCAAATTACATAATTAGGGGATCATTGAGGAAAATGGATACACCACCCACCAGTATGAATCAGTATAAGTAAAATTTTCCTTTGCACAAAATGCTTATATCAAGATTCCTGAAGACTGAGAAGAGCTCAAGACCACCATATAAAGAAGGGAATGAAGATAACATTTCTGTGACCTTCAATTGGAGACATTTTCTGCTTCATACATGAGGAAAAGTGAATATTTTATTAATTTTAGTTTAAGAAGCATGAGCAGCCAAGTTTGCATGACACAATTGTCTGAATTCTTAGGAAAAAGAAATAAATATAGCTCATGTCTCTCCTGTGATTATATTCACTTGTCCATGAGAGGGTTATGATCCTACATCAAAAATAATATCATGCTAAATTATTTAATTATTTTGGTGGTACTAGAGATGGAACCCAGGGGCACCCTAACAGGGAGCTACATTTCCAGATCCCCTTCATTTTTATTGAGTTGCAGAAGCTGGACTCAAACCCTTGATCCTTCTGCCTCAGACTCTCAAATTGCTGGGATGAGAGGCCTGCAACACCATGCCTAGCCTTGATATTATGTTTTGAAAAATGTTATCAGGACATTTCCCCTCCCCATTATCCATTAGAGAAAAGGAATATCTGAGATTAAATCTTCCTCAAATTTCATTATTCAAGCAATGTTATTGAGAATCTACAAATAGGGTCCCCAGATAGTAGGCTCTACCCTAGTTTTTAAATTTTGGTTTAGACATGTCTGTATTTATCAACTTGTACATATTTGTCTATATGTTACCTTCCTCAGTGGACTATGAGCAACTTAATACAAAGCTTTGAAACCAAAATTGAAAACAATATTATATAAAGATGTTTTGCTTTATAAAATGTCAGAATCCTGATTTTCATAAGATATGATTCTAAAAACTGGATTTAGATAATAGGTTTTAAGACCATGTCTGTTGTTATAGTATTGCAGACTGGTGTCTCATCACGAGCTAATGGGGAAGACTTCAGCAACTGCAGCACAGTATTTGTCTGAAATAAACCTGCTACAGAAAGAAGATGGGGTGGAAAATAAGGACCCGCTATGGACTAGAAAAGTCAACAAAATAACAACTGATTAAACTTGAAGGTTTCTAGTATTTCATTTACTGGAGGATAACAGGCATTCTTTTCTTAAGAAATAAATTCTTTTGAGATTCTAGTTTGATATATATGTGTGTGTGTGTGTGTGTGTGTATATAGTCAGTGATAGATAAGTAAGTAGGTAGATATCAAGGCCTTTCACAGATGCATAACCTATAATATAACAAAAGCAAAAGGATCATGGAAAGGAGTCATTTGGTCAAGAAGAAAACACAAAAACTACATCATAAAATTTCAGGGCTTTGCAGTCAAGACTGTCAAACATGCATCCTAGAGGCAGGCCCTGTATTGGTATTCCTTGTTGGACCATACAACAAGGAAATTCAGAAACCTGGCATCCCTTGCCTACAAGACAACTACAGTGTTTTAGAGATAAGTATCATTATCTGTGGTCTCATTGTAAGTTTCAGGTAGAAGATCTAAGCTGAAATGCTGACAACCCTGACTGAGGGTAGACAGGAAGGTAAGGTTTATTCCAGAGGAGTGGAGAGTAAAATCAAAAGCAAACAAAACGTTTTGGTGGTTCTGGCAAGTGATATCAAGACAAATTCTAATTTGGAATAAAATAAGGAATAATTCAGTAATGTACCTCAAATAGGAGAATATTTTTTCTTCCTGTCCTACAGGTAAATGAGTCCCTGCTCCTACCAGAAAAGCACAGGCAGAGGCAGCCTAGAAGACTTCTTTAATAAAGATCAACTGAATCCTTCAAATAACAGAGCTGGATTTCAAGTCACTGATGATTCTGCCCAGTTCTGGTATCCTCAATCAGAAGGTCTAACAGAGGACTGATGGCAATTATGTTGTTGGAGGAAAAAATTATAGTACAGTGGACTTCAAAGGAAAAACAACCACCAGTTCTGAGTCAAATCAACAAGATCATAGGGAACCATTTAAATGACAAAAGGAGAAAGAATGCCCCTGACTCAGGAGTGCTCCTGAAAGTCCCTGTCGGTGAGAACGTTTGCCTTCCTCAAACATGTTTGTCAACAAGAATATTTCTTTGTATTAGTTTCAGAAAATAAGGGCCTGGAAACAAGGAAATAATGAAACAAAGCCCCAAACAATTACGCATTAGTAACGTTCCTTTCATGAACATGCATTCTACCGACTGACAAACTGGACATGGGCTTGGTCCTTAAGGAGGCCTGCTACTCAAGGGCAGGCATGTGCTGCTTGGCCACACAGCGTCCATTCAAGTGACTGTGAGGTCATCATTCACCATATACTCCTGGTACCTAGTCCATATACCACATATACCAAAGCTCTATGAATGGTGATAGATAAATAATGTGTGTAAGGGAATCATCTGCAATCGCGTTTTATTCTCCTGGAACAGAGGTTTGTGTGATTGAATTTTTCAGGTGCTTCAGACAGGGACCACTGATGTCCTTGAAACCAAAGTACTGCTGACAGTGGGCAGCCTTTTTGTTTTTTGTATAAATCAGGAGTGGAAAAACATGAGTATGTAACCAAATCACTGCAACTAAAAAAGGAAAGCCACAGAATAATTTTGGTGATATTGTACTTGTTCTGGGGGTTGCCATGGAAATCTGGGAGCTAAGCTACTTCACTTTCCATATTTACTAAGTGATTCCTGTTCACTCTAATGGCAACCCCTTCAAATACGGGAGGCAGGATCTATGTTTATCACAGAACCCACAGACAAGGCCAGGAAAGCGCATGCAGAGCCAAGCCAAACTCACACGTCTTGGCAGGCCTGAACATGTCTGGCCCACTGAGTACGCAGAACTGGAGGGTAAATATGAAACACAGATCTTCGACATCACTTTGGGGAGGTTTCCCATTATGTGTGGAAGTCTATAGGAATTCAGGCTAAAATATCATTTTTCCATGACACCAGAGACTTGAGGTCAAAAAGAAGAGGGAGGAGGACTCTTCTTTCTAAGTAGCTTATGCTGCCTCACAGAGCCAAAAGAAAGGAACTCTTTTCCTACACAATCAAATGAGGAGAAAGGGGAGTTACCAGGCAGATGGAAGTTTTGCAAAGACGCAGAGTTTTATACAAAAAATAGGAGGGCACAGGCAAAATACCTAGAGGCTTTCCTGTGCTGTGGCTGGGAGAGGTGTACTTTCTCCTGCTTGTTAAAGTTTGCAATGAAGTCTGTAATGTATCATCTTGACAAGATAGGATGATAATAGCATGGCAGCTTAATGAATTTTGCAATAAAAAAATGATGAGTGCACAGCAATTTCTCAGTTTACCATCTCTGGGAAACACCCAAGTACATGGGAAGCTTTGAAACTGACTTTCAGAGGCCTTTTCTTTTTCTTTTTCCCCCGTAGTTTTTGCTCCTGATAGTAGTGGCATGCTGAATAACAGTAAAATCTCAGGTGGTCTGATTTCATGCTGACTCAGTCTCAGTCTCCATGATAAAAAATAATCTTAAAAAGCAGTTTGGGTTATATGTTTGGACATATACAAATGGTTCAGGCAATGTTTTTAAAAAATCTTCTTAAAAAGAAGCTTGGGCAATGATGGATTAAACAATTAAATGGTAAGTGAAAAAAAATATGGCCAGTTACATTGTTTAGATCATACACACTTGATATTCAAACTTTTGACAGTTCGTCTTCAGTACAACAGTCGGTCTCTGGTTTTGGTCCTGTGTGCACTGATGAATGCTCACCCCATGGCTCTCATAATAACCCTTTTCTTCGCAAAGGGAAAAAATGCCAATAAAACTGGATTTCACGAGAGAATGGGGAAAGCATTGTGGCTGGCCTAGGATTGAACTGATTCACAGGAATGAGACATGGAGGCACAATGGGAGGCCTGACCATGAACCACCATCATTTCAGAAAAACCACAAGGTAGGAGTGAGTCTCTAATTAACGGCTGAGCCGGGAGCTAAATGATCAGTTGGACAGATGCTCCGCTACTCGCAACTTAGCCCTCTTTCCTACTTGAGAACTTACTTTTAAGTGGATCTGCTTGCCCTTCAGCCTGAGAGTGCCCACACTGCTTACTCTGCCCCTCTATGGAAGGAAGAAACTATGTATTTACTTATTTTCATATCATTACTCATTGCAAAATGGGCTTGAGACAGTAAATGGAAGGTACAATTAGGGAGTTTTGTTTTAATAACTTAAAAATCGATACATATAAATGCACATTCTTCTTCAATTTAGAAAATAAAGAAAAGCATACACATATACAAATATCCTGCATGAGCCACCCTCCAGATGCATTTATTTTGGCATATAACTGTCCAGTTTGTTCTGCTCTATGTAAAAATATTTACATATACACACATACACACACTTTTTTCTTTTAGGAAATAAGGATCATATCATACCTAATGCTGCCTTATGTGCTTCATTCACTTAGTGCTGATGCCCGAGATGTGGATCTTATTTATTTATTAATTTACTTACTTGCTTACTGTGGTCCTGGGGGTTGAACTCAGGACTTCATACATGCTATCACAGAGCTACATGCCCAGGCCCTTCATGTGCTTTTATCCACATAATGATCTATGCTGAACTTTTTTCTTGCCATTAGCTTTCCACACATCATTCTTAACAGCTACATCAACTATGTGGTTTTTCAATCACACACTACCACACATAATTAAGCAACAGTCACTTATACCTTCTGCAGCCGTGTGACAATAGAACTCATGTGGACAAACATGTCATCTGCCCAAAGCAAATGAGGTGTGTCCAGAACGCCCAGGATCTCCAGAGGCAACTTGAGAAATGGCACATGCTATAGCTTTAACTGCTTAGAGGAAGGCATAATGTAAGCCTTTGAGTAATATGAATTCCCATTTTCAAGGAGGAAGACACACATGAGAAGTATGTAAGCTGAATTCTCCATCTCTCACTAGGCCTGTCTGGGAGAGGGTCCAGGAATGCATTAACTGAACTAAAAGAATTAATCAGAGCTATAATCCCAGCAGCTAGTTAACATGATCCATGTGAACACAATGCCCAGGAATCCACTGTTGCCTCCCCCCAGCACCGTACAACAATCCCAGGCTGCTGATACAGTTGTACTCTAGCATCAAATGTACTCTCTCTGGAACCAGAGCAATTCAGCATCTCCCCAACTGTGGGCCTCTCCCTTGGAATCTGCAGGCTCCAGAGGGGGATTACTTCCTTAGTCAACTATAAGGTAAAACTATAGCCTGATGAAATCATCATAATTGTAACTAGCTAACTGTTATTAGGTGCATATTATGTTCTAGGCGAGTGTCAAGTACTTTACATGCACTGACTCGCTTAATAATGACAATTAGCCTCTAGGGCAGCTATTATTAGTGATCAATTTTACAGATGAGAATAGAGGCTCAGAAAAGGAAAATAATGTCTTCCAGGTCTCAGAGCTGGTTGGTGATAGAGACAGCAATAAACAACTCAGTGTGACTGCAAGACCTCTATTTTCAACCACCATGCCAGCTGCTCCAAACCCTAGTAGGGAGTCAGAGATGGTCTGGTAATAACAGAATACGAGCAACTCTCACTGTCCCCACCTTGCTAAGTCAGTGCTTCTCTAACTACAGTTGGCATCAGCGTCACCAGGATGCTTTTAAAAATACATAAGCCTGAGCTCCTGCCAAGATCTACTACCCTCAGAATATTCTGAGGAAGAGATGAAACATCTATATTTTAATAAGCTCCCTAAAATCTAATGCACACTCAAGTCCAAGAACTCCATTCCAAGAAACTCTTTTCAATCTCTTGCTGTACATCCTAAAAATCTGGGGACAAACCCAGTCATAAATGTCACTCTGCAACTGCTTGGAAGAAATCAAAAGGTACAAGACCTTACTGCTGGTTCTGCCAATCCTTCTGGTCTCCCTTCTACAGCTGTCCTTAAAAGTACAGCTTGGATGTCAGTACCTTTCACCTACAAATACCAGTACCATTTCTGCTAGATGATATATTTGTGTGGAAACTTGGAGATAAATAGTAATCTCCTTGCTACCATCCGTTCTGGCAGCACAGTTGAAAAACCACGTTCCATCTGTTTCGGAGGTGATCGCAAATGAGAGTGTCTTGGTCCAGATATTAAACCCACTACTGAACACATCGTACTCTTTGCAGAGCCGGTGCTAGATCTGGAGGGGAGGTGGTCATGTGGCAGTGGCCTGCCAGTTTGCATATTAAGGAACCCATTAATATAGTGCAACTGCCCCCATGGTAGTTTTGGAAGCAGGGACAGATGGCTCTTATAGCTTCTGTAACTCAGCCTAGCAAGGTTTTCATGTCTGTATGTCAAGAACTGACAGAGGCACCCTACTGGAGATAACATGGAAATATAGGATGGGAGTCCGAATGGGTAACAAATTTCTCCTCTGCCATTTGCTGGTATATGACCACTCGCCCTCTCTAGCCTTAGTTTACTTGTCTGTAAAGTATCAATGAGAATCTACCTAACAGGATTATCAATTGTGGATAAGAAGAGATCATGATGGGTTTTAGGAGGCGTTTGGCACACTGGAGGAGCCATGATTATTTTTATTTTTATTATTGTTATTGAGTGAGACTCAAACCTAGTTGGACCTCAGGGTCCTTTATCAAATAGGTCCACATTTATATTTCTACAGTAGCCCCCCAGCTCCTAACAGGCTGAACACCTTTAACCTCCAGGTGTTCCTGAATAGAACTGGAGGCATCTTCCTTTGGAAGCAGGTTGGGTTCGCAGACTTGGTCACAACAGCCCACCTTCACAGAGCCACATCTCCTATGGAACTGTCCCACACGATCAAACTGAATAATGATTGTGTATGATGTAGCGTTGAGGTAGGCTGGGTAGAAATCTAACTCACTGCTAGGTGACTCTGAGTACATAATTTATAAATGTAAATAACTATAAATCCCATCATAATAAATAAAATATAAACTTTATTTTCCTCCAACTAGAAAACATGGACATATACCTGTGACATCATTTTAAAGTTTAAATGATGGTTCTATACACAGTGCCCAGCATGAGAAACCACATAACAAGTTATACAGTCAGATATATTAAACATACACAAACAGAAAAACAAGTACTATGAGAAAATGTCTTCCAAGTTCAATTTGAGGGAAGTTATTTTTCCACAGTCATCTCCTCGTTTTAGAGACAGCTACTCACTGCTATTTACATAAGGACTCTCCCCCATGCTCCTCTGTTATATACCACAGACTTCCTTACCAGAGACTGGGACACTGCTTTTCTTTGTATCTTTCTCAGAATCTTCCTTCTAAGAAAACATTCCTTGACCAGCTACAGACAACTCTGATATCTAGAGTCCTCTCATCACTAAACATTCAGTGGTTTCCTGATGATTTGCAAGCTTTGCTATGACGTTTTCTAAATCGTGCCTTTTTCCCATCATTCCTTCCCTCTTTTCTGAAGTTTTCATCTTACAGCTACTCCCATTTCATTCCTAGCCCCATTTCTACCACACACTGCCCATGCCATGAGGAGTCACATGCTGCTTTGTAACTGACCTAAATCTCTACCCAGCCAGAGCAGGAGAAACCATCTGGCTCCTCATTCTGGAAAGCGACACACTGTCATTGTAAAAGACAGCTTTACCTTTAGGGAAAAGGAAAAAGTCATCTGAGAAGACTCCACACTTATTGCCACAGGTCAAAGAGGAAGAGTCGTGGGCAGGTGCCTGGGCACACAAACTGGTCTACCTACGTGGAAGGATAAACTCCTCTGGGAAACAAGGACACATCTGTGAGCATCATCTATTATACCAAGTGCTTCTATGGGTCTGAAGTATACGTATAAAGACAGAGGACTGCTCCTA
Source organism: Sciurus carolinensis (assembly GCF_902686445.1). Lineage (NCBI taxonomy): Eukaryota > Metazoa > Chordata > Mammalia > Rodentia > Sciuridae > Sciurus > Sciurus carolinensis. The sequence continues at coordinate 101,359,459 of NC_062218.1, read as the reverse complement.
GCGAACTCCCAAGGTGACTCTCAGGAGCATCCTCTCTGGAAAAGAGAAGGTAATGACAATCTGATGGCAACAAGAATTGGCACAAATTCAACTCAGAGAGAAAAGAATGGGCTACAACTTGTGCACAGAGCAGGCCACTGAAGGGGCGGGGGGGAAGCCATAATGAAGATGAGCAGCTGGGACCTCTCCAAGAAAGGCACCTAAGGAGCTAGTTCCAGAAGCCTCAGCACCATGAAGCATCTAACTGGGACCTGCAGAGGTGGCTGGCCAATGAACACAGAGAGCTTACCAAACTCTAGTACCCCCTCAGTGAGGAGAAAAAGGAGTATAACTGGACTCAAGAGAAACTGGGCAGACACACGTAAGAGGAAATGAACTTCTGAAAAGTATGGTATGGCAAGTCTGAAGGTAGAGAAGAGGTACGTGTGCATGTGCTTATGCCCATGTGTGAGTGTGTGTCTACACAGTACATTTGCCCAATCGGGCATTCACTCTGTGGCAAGAACGTGAAGAAAGGTAAGGTCACATCAAACCCGCACAGGTGTCACAACAAACTCAAGTGCACAACAAAATAACGAACTGAATGGCAAGTGTCCACAGCTACGTAAAGAGCCACTGACAATACGTGACACGATTCTAGTCAATGTGGACAAAGAAACCTCAGTTTGATTTAAATTAAGAGGATGGAATGGAGTCAGTCAAATTAAGGGCTAGATCTGGGAACTTCAAACTATAAGACGTGTTCCACAGGTGGAACACAAGCAAATTCTAGGTAGGATGTGGATAAACTTTATTTTTTCTTAGTAGCTACATTTTATTTTAATGTATAGTAGAGAATAATACAGTGAGACCATCAAATTCATGTTATTAGAGATTTTTTACATATCAGGATTAGGTCACATAAAGAAATGTATTGCTTTAAAATTACTTTAAAGTACATTAAACAAATAGCAATGATGAGTTATGTGATTGTGGCCCTACCAGTGAATGAAGATTTATGTAAGTGATTGAGGTTTGGGAAGCCCTGAGCTTAATGTGTAAAGAAGCCTTAAAGGGAACATCATTCTATATGAACATTCATTTTTCTCACAAATGACTTGCATGATCTTTACCTGTACTTTAACTCCAAACAGTACTTTAAATAAGTGCTCTGTCATTGTCAACAGACCAGACAAGGAAAGGTGACGTGTGGAAACTCTTCAGTGCCCATCACCTACTGGTCTGAGAGCGATGTGGGTGGCATTACTGGAGGTGTGAGCCCTGTAGAACCCGCAGTCTTCCCTGCTGCAATGATTCTACCTCCTTTGCTCTGGTGTTCTCCACATCAGCCTGGATATCCCGCCAGTTTCCCAGAGAAAAAGGCATGTTCAAAACAAACTATAAAATACACACACACACACACACACACACACACACACGAGTTTATACTTCTAAATACTTTCCCCATTGACTACACACACACACATATATATATGTATACACATACACAGACTTTCCAATTAAAATGTTTTTCTCTAAGAAAAAGGGGGAGCAAGGCTCCCACCAACTTCCAAGCACATGTAGACTGCAGAATGTTTCTGGGGTGTGCTTCCTAGTGTTGAGAGGAAGCTCTGTCACTTCCCGGTCTCCCATCGGCACTCACGGACACAGCAGCCTGTTCTGGGGCTAGGCAGGTCTGCTTTCACAATCCTTAACTTTCATCCTCTGCCTCATGTGATAAATTAATCTGGACCAAGATCTAATTGATTTTCCCCTCATCTCTGTCTTCTTTCTGACATGCTCCAGAGAGCTTTAAGACCTGTTCCAAGGCTGCCTCTGTGCCAGTCTGACCACAAATCCAGCACTATCTTAAGCTTGGGAGAATGGACCAACACTGTCTGATTTACCCTGATCTGTGCTGTATGTTGCACTGTAGGAAACCTTAGGTGACCGTGGCTCTCCTGGAAACCTGAGAGGCACAGTACCCTGCAGCCTAATGCCTGGACCTTTCAGTACATGAGGGTGTGATCAGTCCTGCTCCACAGTCTTCTTGATATACACAGAGGGACCAAGGCCATGTGCATATCATGAAAGAATGAACCCAGTCAGATGCTTCAGAGGAACACAGACTACGTTAGGAGGAAACCAGTACCAGGATGGGGTCAAAGTCATGAAAGTGCACATATCCACTAACCTAGAAATGCTTCTAGGAATTTATGTTAAGGGAATGCTCATGTATATGAGCAGATTTACACAGAAGAATGATAATAGTAGCTTTATTTACAAAAGCAAAATATTTGCAACAATCTAAAGGGTGCAAAATATCAGGATGCAGCCTTCTTATGGGATACTGTGATACCATGAAATGCAGTGAGGGTAAGGGGCAGGGAAGGTCTGCATTCAGGATTTTAGGATAAGGAAGGCTGTTACTTTTGAAATACAGGATTTAAACAACACAAAAACAATGACTTTTTTTCATGACAAAGAAAGAGACAGGTGCCACTCCAGATATGGACCGTTTCCTCCTCAAGGCAAAACCGTCAGCGTCCTCTCTGTGCCTTAGCTGGACCTCAAACAGATCAGCAGCAATAATTACAACAAAAGTACCACCACCCCAGCATTTGCTGAGCACGGACTCTGCACCTGACACTGTTCGAAGCACTTTCATCTGTACAATAGCCCCATGATCCCAGCAGAGCTGGGGGCCTCGACTCCTACAGTATATCACACAGCTCTCCTGTTCAACAGCTGAGATAAGACTGTGTTAGGGCCAGCACCTGATCACGGCAAAGAATGCAGAAATCCTGAGGAACCATATCCCTATTTCCCAGAAGTAAAACAGAGACTCTGAGATGTTACCTGACCTATCAAGTCACACCAGCAGGGGTGGGGGGCAACAGAGGTAGAACTCCCACCAGGGAACACATGCTTTCCTCCAGGATCTTCTACTGCCTCCTCTGATGCACATTTTTCTATGAAGACAATATTCCTGCTGACTTTCCACGTGTGTTCACTGGTCTATTTCCCTTGCTCTGTTTTGAGCTGCTTAAAAACAAGGCACCATTTTTACATTCCTGCCTATGGCAGGCATTGCAGAAATGACAGCTGCATGTATGAACCAGCCTTGGATTCTGGTATGATTAAACAATAACTAATAATGGTAGCAAACCGTTCTCACTTAATGGTCCTTGCCCTGTTCCAGGCCTTGAGCCAGATGTTGAAATGCCTAATTTCACTTAATCCTACTTCTCTAGGAGGGCACTTTCATCCCTGTTTTACAGATGAACAAACTGAGGCTGAGAGAGGTAAAAGGCTGGGCCTCGTGGTGATGCTGGCACCAGAAACCAATGCCTGTTCTCCCTTGATGCACATGTCTCTTACTACAGAAGCTGAAGGAAGATTGGTCGTTTAAGGCCTAGTGCCTGATCACTACAAAGAACTAAAAAATTCTGGAAGGAAAAAACAATGTGATACATTTGTGATGATAACACTGTCCTGTTTGGAACAGGGAGGAATTATTCTCTGATTAATTCATTAATTAGTTCTACATACTTTTAAAGGCCAGCTCTACACCAGGCACCGAGAGGAGGGAAAGGGCAAGGAGAACCAGGTCCTGCCCCCACAGAGGCCATTCTAGTAGGCCACGTGACCCCCTCTAATGAACATTCAATTATAAACTGAGAAAGAAAAGGAATCAATTCTACAGGAGCTGCTAAAGCTAGAGGGGTCAAAGAGGCTGGAGCTGATCTCCTACTATGTGGTAGGGAAAAGAGGCTCAGGTGTTAGTCCACAGATCTGGAAGGAGAATTCCTTATCAGCAGCCCCTGCCTTTCATCCTCTGCAATACTGCTTCCCTGTCCTACAAGGTTACTTGGCCATGGGACTTGGACGGGCATGAGGAGACACAGTCTTCAAGTGCCCAAAAACCAGTATACAGAGACCAGAGGTGTCCATCCCGAGCAGTGGGAGGAGCATGGGACATCCCTGAACACCACGCTGGCCCAGAGCAGCAGGGGACTCACGTTTCTCTGTCGATTGCATGGCGTGGAAGAGCGTCAGGGGCCTCTCGCTGCAGGACGGGGGCTTGGAGTCACGCTCTTCTTCCGAGACAGGTGGAGCTGGGCATTGTGAGTGGCACATCAGGCAGGGTGTTAAATATCTGCAAATGAAGTTTCACAAAAGGTTGCATGCTTCTGCAGATTAGGAAGAAAGCACAGGGCTGAATTAGTACAACTGAAAGCTTGGTGGTGGCTCAGCAAGAGAAAAGACAGGGCCACCTGCTCAGGACCTCACCCACTGTGAACAGTACTAGCAGCTAGCATCAGACTGGCTCCTTCAGAAGCTGGGCCCAGAGTTTGGTAACCATTCACTTTCATTTCTAACTCCTGCCATAATTTTTATGGATCTCCTTTTTGTTCTCTTCTCTGGGGGGAAACAGAAAGCAGCTGAGATAAATATAAGCCACTGTCTGTTAACAGTACTTAAAGCTTTTTAAGTCTTTGTCCAAAACCAATTAATCAAATCCCTTACCTTTCTTCACTGGTTCTATTTCCCAGTTCTTTTCTTTTTCTTTCTTTCTTTTTTTTTTTGGTACTGGGGATTGAACTCAGGGGCCCCTGACCACGGAGCCACATCCCCAGCCCTATTTTGTATTTTATTTAGAGTCAGGGCCTCACTGAGTTGCTTAGCATCTGTTATTGCTGAGGCTGGCTTTGTACTCGCAATCCTCCTACCTCAGCCTCCTGAGCCTCTGGGATTACAGGTATTTCCCAGTTCTTAACAACTATTTCAAGACTTTCTTAGACTGTGAGGTATGTATTTAAAGAATATTCCAAGAACAACCCAGAGCAGGGCGCCCTCCCCCCTCCTCGTTAACTGTCCTCAATGGGAGCATCCTCTCAGCTCAGCAGCCCTGTTATCTGTGAGGCTAAGCTTCCTTTTCCTTACTTTAAAAGTGTGTGTGTGTGTGTGTGTGTGTGTGTGTGTGTGGTGGTGTCGGGGGGAGGGTGGTTGCTTTTTTTAACCCTGGATGAAAGTGCATATATATATACTAAAGACAATTCTGAAATGTAGAAAAAACTCAAGAAAAAAAAAATTGCATTTCTCCCATTTGTACTGCTTAGAGGTAATCACTGTCAGTATTTGGATTTTATTTGTTTATGAGTTCTTTTCTTTGAAGCTATTCTTCTTATCATCATCATCATCATGGCTTAAAACCGAGAATAAAATGATAGACAATTAAATTTCTTAAAAAGAAAGAAAATGAAGACAAAAATCACAACTACCTTTTTTCTGCAGGCAAATTATTCTAGAATTTACTAATTATAATAGCCAACACTTACATGGTGCTACCATGACGACAGCAGCCATCACTCACTGCAGGCTCCCTAGCTACCAGTCACTGCACTCTGTGCATATGCAGCTGGCTTACTTCTCAGCAACATGCCACATGACAGCTAATGTCCTCAGCATTCATAAAGAACTGAGGCACAGAGGGATTAAGTTGCTACAACTGTAGATATAATTACAGATGATAACACAGGTTCTTTTCCCAGATTCCTTTTAAAATTCATATAATAATACTCATTCATCTAAGCAGCAAAATTCTTTTGAGTATCTACTTTATACTAAGCACTGTGGGCATAACAGTGAATGAGACAAATACGTTTCCTGTGGTTAAAGACTTTGAGTTTTAGCAACTATGATTTACTAAGTATTTGCCACACCAGACTCTAGGTTAAGTGCTTTGCATGAATTCTCATTTAATGCTAAACACCCTTTCCCCATAATGGAGATTATATTCTTTACACAACTTCATATCCCACACATTTCATCTAACATAATATTTCAGCATTTCCTTTCATAAAATAAAATCTTTAGATATGATTCCTGATGGTACATAACCTCCTCATTCACTGAGTTATCAAAATGTATTGATCCATTCAATACCATCTCCTTACTCTGAAGTAAGTTTCCTTCTAGATTTATAAGTTATAAAGAGGTGAGTGTCCCCTGCTTCACCTATGGGTGGCCCTAGACATCCCAGAATCTTTCTTTTGTGTGTGCATTTAAAAGCAAAATTCAAAAGCTGATATATAGAAAGCAAAGTCATAAGAATTATAAGAATTTCAGCCCAAACAGCTGCTCTCCCTGAGTGGCAGGTCCTTGGGCTCCAATGATACCAGCCAGATGGTTAAGTCAGTCTTGCTCCCAAACACAGCTGTCTGAAGCAGCATTATCCTATCTTCCCTAGGGGACTGAAAATTTGCAGCAAGACAAACTGAATCTTACACAGAGCTGTGAGATAATTGGGGCGAAGGGTAAGATGAGAAGGAGACTTAAAGCAAAAGCAGCAAGATACCCTTGCTTCCAGAGCAATGTGAGCCATGGCCACTCTCAGTGACAGTGATATATTCTGTGCAGCATATCATCAGCATTTTAAAACGGCTCCTACACATGCAGGCCAAAGCACTGTGCTAGGTGTTTCAAGTGACTCATCTCCAAGCTGTGGGTCAGTAAGAGAATGATTGTTCCAGTAAGGATCTCCTGACCTTCCACCCAGTTAAGCAAGACAGGACATGGAGTGGAACCCCAGGGCTGTAATGGTCATCATTTCACTTGTCCTCTCCTGCTAATCTTCATATAGAAGCCAGTGCCCCCAAACCTACCAGAAAGGATTTCACCAACGATCATGGTGTTTCTTGGTACCCTTCTGCCTCTGGGCTCCAGTTCGGTACCTTCAGCAATCTCTAGCTAAGAACATTTGAAACAATTCAGGTTGGGTATGGTGGTGCACACCTGTAATCCTAGCAGTTTGGGAGGCTGAGGCAGGAGGATCACAAGTTCAAAGCCTAGCCTCAGCAATTCAGTGAGGCCCTAAGTGAGACCCTGTCTCAAACTGAAAATATTTTTAAAAGGTTCAATCCCTGGTAAGGATGGAAGAAAGGAAGGAAGGGAGGGACGGAGGAAGAAAACTGATTCAGATTTAGTGATATGCTTGGTTCTCAAACTCACCCTCACCTGTTTTACCTCTGGCCTCCAGATTTTGTCTCTCATTTCCTAAGTGTTACTGTGAATGAGATCTTCACCTAACTACAATGGAAGCAAAAATAATGTATATTTTTAAAAATTTCATCTGTTAATAAAGATGGGAGCGTTTATACTCTTTCCTAAGAATCATAGTAAGTGTGGAGAACAGAAGAGTAAATTGTAAGAAAAGACCATGGATTTAGACAGATGTATGAAAAATTGCTTTCAAACAATATTCATACAGAGCGCAGCAGAAGAACAAGGAAACACGCGCAGGAGAATTTCATTTTTGCTCACTGGCTGCTTTCTTTAAAAGTTATTTGAGCATAACAGACTTAGCTCTAGGAGGGAATTTTCACTGTGGGTGACAGCTAGAGTTCCAAAGGCTAGGTCTCTGGGTCTCACTGTGAGCTGGGCACAGGTTTCTGAGAGTCTATGTGGCTATGCCAGGGTCAGATGCAAAGATGTGCAAGTAAGCACACTGCTAAATGTGTCACCATGTCGTCATCATGTTGCACACTGTTCAGGTGCAAGGGCATCTTTGTAATTAGACCAACTGACACAAACATTCATTAAAGAGTCTGGGAAGTAGTTCCCCAAATTGCTGCTTTTCATTTAACTCTGAAACGTAAAACTAAGCAAGGTAATCTCTGGCCACCATCTAGCCAGGCCCAGGGTTGCCCCCATGCCACATGTTCAAGTTGGATTCTGAGGAGAACCGAAGTATTCATGTTTTGTTGGTTATGCCAGTCCTACTTCATTTAGAAAGATGATTTCAAGATAATCAAATGAAGTTTTCTTTAGGCTGTCAAGAAGCATCTGTACAAGCGACCTGCTCAACAGTGGAAGCATGAGCTTGTGTGATCTATGCACAATGGATTTATGGAGCTTTACCATTTGGCGAGAACAATCTACTCATTTCACACAGACTTTCCAAATTAACACAAAAAGGGGAGATTTCTCTGTGCCCCAAGGGTCTTGCTAATACTGGCCAATTTACAAACTAATTCTGATTAGTCAGGAATGCCTGAGAGATGAAAGTCAGAAGACTCTAAGCCTTCTGGAAGCTACTGGAGAATAAAATTATAAATAAAAATATAACTCTGGGTAACCCTTCCAAGTATCCCCAATTTCAAGCTTCCTAGAAGTGGAATTAACATACCCCAAAACACCAAGCTACTGTTTTCCCTTCAACCACACAGGACAGCGAGTCAGGGTTGGTTGGTCCTGCAGTCAGGACTCGGCGAGCTCTGGTCTGCTGCTCACTCGGTGGGCAACGCCAGGAGCTACGCTGACCCACTTACCATTACCAACATCAAATGGTTGTTGCCACAGCACCATATAAAGACAGGGAGAGAATTTAAAGAATTTATATAGGTGGAAGGCAAATGTTACTTTGGAGCTAGGTGGACTGGTTCAAATCCTGGCTTTGCCACCTATTAGCTGCGTGATCTCAGTGAGGTCTTAACCCTGTCTGAGTCTATTTTGTTTGTGCAAATGGGGATCTAACACCTGCCTTGCAGAGCTCTTAAAAGAAATGCACATAAACTGCTTAATAAAACATCTGACAAAGAGCAGGTTGGAGGTGGTGTTAGTGTAAATGACAGTAAAATTGCCAAAATTTGTTGAGTGCTTACTATGGCAAATTGTTTACATGGATATTTACTTGGATTACCTGACTAACCCTAGAAGGGAAGTACTATTATTTGAGCCATTTTGTAGATGAGGAAAAAGATCCACAGAGATTAAACTAATTTAGTCATGGCCACATAAACAAGGAGTGAGACTAGACAGGAACCTAGATAGTTCTAGTGTATCAGTCACTTGTGGTCTTTATACTTATGATTAATTTGAAAGAAGGCTAACATATCATTTTAGTAATTTATCAGTTTGTGACTTGAGTAAATTATATAACTCTCTGACCTTCAGTGCCTCATCTGTAAAACTCAGGACTAAGGTGAGGACTGAACAGTTTGGCCCTCACTGTACAAAAGGCATTATTGTATTAATTTAAAAAAAAGGAACATATAAGAGAGGGGAATAAGATTCAAAATGAATTATTTGTAGTCGGGGCACAAGGATTTAATTTATAAGTGCAAATTTAATTACTGTTCTTTGCAAAACATTGATCTTAACTGCCCATAGCAATGTTAGAATTTGCTGTTCTTTTTCCCTTGTGTTGTCTACAAAATTGTTTCTCTGGTCCCCCTCTGGCCTATCCTGATGTTATAGAGCATTGACACTTTTGGAATTTGTTCTGCTGTGTCATATACACATTTTTACACCTTTTCCAATCCCATCTGTCACTCGCTCCTGCAATTTAAAAGGATTAGGAGTCTCCCTGCAATGTGTGCGCAGTACTCTTTGTTATGTGCTGTGATTTTTATGGGAGGAAAATTAGGTCATGATGAAGAGCTCCTGGCCTGTAACTGCAAAGTAGCTCTGAGAGCATAAATCACCAGTGGAGGCCTGGAGATAACAATGCAAAGCGGAAAAGGTGTATATAGGAACAGGATGGAGCATTTTCTTGAGACACAAGTACTTCAGGATCCCTTGTTATCTGGGGCTGGCTTGCTGGATCTGAAGAGCATCTGCCTAAGGAATGGAGGGCTTGGGTTTCTGAGTGTAGCTCATGGCTCACATGCCTGACAGCACTGCATAGGCAGGAGGAGCCACAAACTCACATCTTTACATCGGAGAACCAGGCAAGCCTTGGCAGGGCTCATATGCTGCAAGCACTAAAGAGCCAATTCAGAGGCTGCAACTGCAGAGAGGTTTTTAAGGACAGCTGGAAGTCCTATGTCCTGTTGATATCAGCATTTTGGCAGAGGGATCAACAATTTGGAAAGCAGTTTGGGAATTTTATTAAAAATCTCTCAAAAGGAACAATTACACTTGGTAACTGAGGGATATATAGATGGCTGTGATTTTCCATATCTCCAGAAGATTCTATCTCCTGTTATCTTTGCTGAGAGAGAGGAAAAGACTAAAATACAACAACTAACTTCATCCCTATTCAAACATTAAAGTAGTTTCCCAGTCAGCATGGGGCTCATGCCTGTAATCCAGTAACTGGGAGGCTGAGGCAGGAGGATGGCAAGTTCAAAGTCAGCTTCAGCAACTTAGCGAGGCCCTAAGCAACTTAGTGAGACCCTATCTCAAAATAAAAATTTAAAAAGGAGTGGGGATGTGGTTCAGTGGTTAAGCACCCCTGGGTTCAATTCCTGCTACCAAAACCAAAAATCAAAACAAAACAAATAGCTTCCTAATTCAAATAATCACTCCTTTATCTGGGGCTTATTAAGGGGAATGTATGAGTTCAGATCACAGACTAACTACATTAATGAAGAGTATCTCTACAGCACGTATCACTAAAAGAAGAAAACTATGACAGAAGCATTCCTGCCCAGCACACAAGTAAATCAAGCTTGCTTCTGAATCTAAAAAGGGCAGGATGAAAAGAGAAAACTATTTCAGTACATCCAGGCATACCTTACTATTATTATTTTATTAATTTTTCATATCAACAAGTATTAAATATTAAGGAAATGAAATACAACTGCCAAATACCTATAGGTTGCCAAATCAATTGCATATTGATGTACATTGTATGTACAAAGTCCAGCACTGGTCAATGGATGTCAATGCCACCAACATTTTGTTAAATGCAGATCAGGGCAGTTTCTGGATATGGCTGCTCTTCCTAGACATTTCAAAGTTACTGGCAAGTAAACCTTAAAAAAATAAATGAAAGGAAAACTTTGTAAGAAATTGCAAAATTTTAGGTTTGGGGATATCTTGGTCAATGACAATGCTTAGTATTTCATTTTGTTTTAAAATTTAAATGGAAGCATATACACATCCACTACAACCTCAAGAATTTGCCTACTTTAACATGCACAGAGATAAGCTCAAAGTCTGGGGAGAAGACTTTGCCCATACAGAAAAGGCCATTTTGAGAAACAGACTCCTTGCCTTAAGATAATCATGTTGAGTCAAAATCTTTGCCCTTTGAGCTTTCAACTCAAACTTGACTACTGCTAAAAACAGACTCAAGTCTGTTCTTCCTTAGAATGTTATATAATCCAAGCAGAGTCCAGGTTATAGAACTGGAAATAAAGCTACGAGTTAGTATGGTCAATTCTATGGTTTTATTATTTAATAAGTGATTTTGATACCAATGATCAAAGCACAATTTGGTTCAGCTCCCCGGAATGTTTTGCTAAAGTACTGATATAATCATTTGGATGACTGGAAAACCTACTCCACTCAGAACCTCTGAGAGTTCCCAGTTTTCAGGAGTAACTTTAACCCTTTTTCCATAGCTTTCCAAGACTCTGGACTAATGGGCTGAAGTCAACCACGTGACACCATATGTCCCTACCTGCTAGTGTCAGTCCACAGTCCTCTCACAAACGTGTCACTGTAAGCATTTACAACTTGATTAATGTTGTTCTCTTGGAAAGCTGTCACTCCTGTCTCTACTTTTCCTCTGCCTACAAAACTTTCATTGATCAGTCAGAGCCCGATGCCGGCAGAATTAAATCATCTCTGCTCAGTGGTGCCATCACACTTTATTTATCTTACTGAATATCACTTAGTATACTGTATAATGGTTAGTTATATTCCTGACAAAAAAGGATGCCTATCTTATTTATCTCTGGTCAATCGTCAGTACCCAATACATGTTATTGCATTAAATAAAGATGAACAAGAATGGGTTTCTATAGCATGGTTTCTACAGTGGTCCTAAGTTCAACACTAATATGGATATCCAACATACAGCTCCTTTATGTTGTCCCTGGCACAACACACACCCTGCAGACAGCATCTGTGTGCGTGGGAACAGCCTACTGGGCCTCTTCCACAGAGGGCCACCTGGGTCCTTCATGGGAGCCCTACTGATGTGTTGTTTTTTAATTGTTTATTTTTTAGTTGTTGATGGACTTTTATTTTATTCACTTATTTATATGTAGTGCTTAGAATCAAACCCCGTGCCTTACACGCGCTAGGTGAGTGCTCTACCACTGAGCCACAACCCAGCCCACTGATGTGTTTCTTACACTCTTCTTAGTGGAAGAGAAAGCATGGGAACTACACACTTACCTTGTAAAGTGGTCCAGGAGCTCTTTTGACCCCTCCCGCAACAAGCCCAGGAGGAGCAGTGTTTGCACAGTTATAGGAAATAATATCTCAATGTGGAAAGAGGTAGAAAGGAAAAAGCCAAAAGATATAGGGTTTGGGGCCCATGGTAATTTTTTATTTTCCCAAGTAGGTAATACACACTAATTTATTTATTCAACTGAAGCTGGTAGATCTTATTAATGACCATAATCTAGAAGTAATAATTTTGATAGTAATAACTAACTTTCACTTACAACTTATTGCACACAAGATATTGTGCTAAGCAACTTTACCACCTCATTTACTTTCATATAAGGTCAATATTTTCAGCTCTGTCTTACAGATTGAGTCTAAAGTACAGAGAGATTAAGTAGCAACTTGTTAAGTTAACTCTTCTTAATTTTTAAGCCTTGGGTTGAATTCCTTGTCTTAACCCTTAGTAAACAAGTGAAGAGCCAGACAGGAATAGGAAGAAAAGATCTGATGTCTTAGCCACTTAGAACACAGAGGTCTTTTCCTTCCATTGAAAAAAAGATGTTTTATCAGATTAAAGAAACTGAATTTTCTAGCTAGCAAGTATTCCTTTTCTCTCCCTCTCCTTCTTTAAATGTCAGTTTTAAAGACAAAATGTTTTTCTGGTTTAGACATTTATGAGTTAGGAAAAGGGGAAGGGAATGTTGGAGGCTGGGAGTGTTTGTCATTATAAACAGAGATCTAGGTAGGCCTCAGAATGCTTCAAGGGAGTGAGGAAACACGACGAGGCTTTATGGAGGAAGAGTGTTCCAGGGGATGGACCAGCAATGAAGAGGCCTTGAGGTGGGTATGTGCCCACTTTGTCCAAGAACAGCAAGGCAGTCAGGGTGGCTGTCCTAACAGTGGGGGATAGAGGCCACATAGGCCTTATAAGATGCTGTACAAAATTCACGCTGAGTGAAACAGGAAACCACCGGATGGTTCTTAGCACAGAAAATGGACAGGACTTAATATTTCAAAAATCTCATTCCAGACTGGGATGGAAGTAAGGAAGCAAACTGGGAGACTCTTGTAAAGATTCAGATAAGAGGTGATGCTGGCCTTTTAGGTGGTGAGGAGTAGTCAGACTACAAATTCATTCTGCATGATTAAGTCACCATTCTTGGCAAAGATTGTTTCAGGAAGAGGAAAAAAAAATTTTTTTAATTGGATTCCAGAGATTGTGGCTGCCAAAAAGTGGCCAACAAAACCCTGCACAAAATCTGGGATGCTTCAGATGAAATTGCTACGAGGAGCAATGAGGTGGGGCAGAGGAGTGAGTTTCATGTCCCTTACTCTTGGTTTTATAAGGGCAGCTATGTGTCAACATACTTCATAACGTGGGGTGGAGGATGGAGGAAATGTTCTGTTTTTTGGTACTGAGGATTGAACCCAGGGGTGCTCTACCACTGAGCTACATCCCCAACGCTTTTTTAATTTTTATTTTTTGAGACACGGCCTTGCTAAGTTGCTAAGACTGTCCTTGAACTTGTGATCCTCCTGCCTCAATCTCCTGAATCACTGGGGAAAAAAAACATTCTTAAGGAAGACCAGAAACCCTAATGCCCTAAAAGAAAACATAGACCACACACACACACACACACACACACACACACACAATGAAAAAAATGCACCATTTATAAAATCAAAAGATGAACTATAGGTTTCTGTTTCATTTATAACACAATTGAAAACGTTTAATATTCCTAATATTAAAAAACTCATAAATTCCTAAGAAGACAACCAAGTAAAAAATGGGCAAAGGATGTTTTCAAAATGAAACTCATAGCAGTACATCCTTCACGGGTTGTCATGAGGATAAAATGACAACACAAGTAAAGTGCTGGGCACAGTTCCTGGCAGGATTAATGCTCAGTAAATATTGCCCCTATTGCCACCATGACCACCACGGTTGTCACCAAACTGGCACTGCCATCACCTCAACCAGTCCCCTCAGGATTATCAGCACCCCAGACCACCACACTCGGCAGCTTCACCACCATCAGGGCCTGAGAACCATCAGCAGTGCAAACCCAAGTCAACTGTGAAGGCCAGTTCCAGTGTAGCTTCCCCCAGAGCACTTTTCACTGCAAGTGACCAACTCTATATTACCTTCTCATGGTTCTCTATCAGGATCTCGATGACAATGTTCTGAAATTTGATATCCATGATGGCTGCTACTGTTTTCTTCCTGAGGCCTTAGCAAGGTGGGTCCAAACACCACCCCGAGGTTTGCCACTGTCATCAAATTCTGCTTGTGGTTGTTAGCAACACTGGGAAGAAGAAGAAGAAAAGCACAAATAAGAGAAATAGTGTCTACAGAGACAGTGACTCCCCCAACTCTTCCCACCTGCCTATGTGTAGGCTCCTGGTCTATAGGAGCCAGCACTTAGGACATCTTTGGAGGCCCTGGATCAAAGAGACTTTGCTATTTGTATTTTCATATATCAAAATTCACAAATTTTCATTCAGCATCTAAGCTATCTTGGTATTTCAAGATATGGCACCCTTTACAATTTTCATGTTACCAAAACAACCAACCAATGGGCCAAAAATCTATCTACTAAGTTTTGAACCTTTGCAAATCTGAATCTCTGTTCTGCAAGTTCAGGTAACTGTTAATCCCTTTCAGTGACAACTTATGTTCCTGGCTGCTGCTTGAACTACTGTGATCGTTAGCATTTTCCCTAACACAAATATAAAAATTCTTGACAGCTTTAATTCACTTGAGAACAGACACAAAATAGGCCTAATTTTTAAAATGGGCAGATCCAGCATTTAAAACCTAATCGGGAAATTTAGCACTTTTGACTCAAAGTATTAAAGACCCATCAGATGAAACATGTGGCTCACATTAGGAGAAACAAGTAGCATAAACAGAAATAAAAATGCACTACTATATATTCATGTATATGGTTATGTTTATTCTGTCCCTTCTACTCACAATTTAAGGAGCACACAGGGTTAGAAGTAGCTGGGTCTGAATAAATTGCTAAATACATATGCATATTTTTTGGCTAAGCAGCTACTCAAACCATTTTCCGAACTCTGCACCCAGGCTAACAAGACCTAGCTTTAAAACTTAACTGTTCATTTGCTTGCCCTGGGTATTAAGAGACACAAGTCTACCACTGGCAACAAGCAAGTTAAAAGTTCACACCTTTCAGTATAGTTAAGAAAATACCAGGAGCTTCCTTAAATCACCTGTTGGAAGAAGGAAGTTATTCATTACTAATTTGAATCCAGAGAGAAATTGGGCAGAGATGGGCAGTTTACACAGACCTACCTCCCTAGCATTTAGTGCTATTTATACTGAGCATTTATTCACACAATTCTATAAATGCCTGCACTGTCTCTCTTGCATATTTCTATTTTGTAGGAGGAAAAGTGATTATACTACCTTTGACACCAATTTTAGAACTGATCCTTTGTTGAAATACATCAGCCAATTTTATAAGCATATGTGTGTTTTTCTATAACTTTTTAAGTGAAGAGTTTAATTTAACTTCCTCCTCTGAAAGGGGAGAGTGTGGTGAAGTCTATGGAACTTTAACCGTGGCATGGTCATCAGGAAGAGAATGTGCTTTTTGAATGCTAAGCAACACCTGCAGCAGGGAGAGTTGCCTCAGGCATCCAGGCCTACTTCTGGTCCACACAAGGATGTTTTCTAAGCATTTTCTTAGTTCTAGCCAAGTCTCCTGGGTTTACTTACAGTTTTCTGTTCTACCCAGAACTTTATCTTGTTGCCAGTCTGAAAGAGTTAATGGGGATGGTCAAGTTCGTACCTGGCAAGGTGGAGAGACTTTGGTCCTGTGCCTCCATCCATCAGCAGGTATTTATATTTACAAGCTGCCTGCAACATCACTGCTTTCCACATCAGCTCCTAATGTGTGGGAAGGAAATTCTCTGTCCTTATACTTCCCCTTCCAAATGAGCTAAGTCATTAGACTTATCCCTCTTTCCACAAAAGTCCCTTGTGCAAGTGAATCAACAACCTATTTATGTATGAAAGCAATCTCAAACTGTAGGCCAATATGAAAATACATGGTTTGGATGATGAGTTTTTTACCCTCATCTCACTACAGCAAAAGCCTCCTAACTGGCCAGACGACAGTACCTCTAGGTCCAGCTTTACAGCCAGACACTACCAGTTACTATCTGAAACCCAGCTCTGACTACCCTACTGCTGGCTGAAAAAGACAGTGTCCCACACCTCTCCTGGTTGTTGAAGATAACACAATGGCACAGCAAGCGTGAAGTGCTTAGCCACACTTCTGTTCTTTCATAATTCTGATAATAATGACAAAAAACCTGTGGTGGGCCTCAGTTATTTGTTTATTTTTCAGCAGTGGGTTAAGCTAGGGCCTTGCCCAGTTAGGCAAGTGCTCTGCCACTGAGCCATGCCCAACTCTGAAACTCCCAGCACACCTCTGCCCAACTCTCTAAGCCTTCCTCTGCCACTTCCCAGCTCTGGGTTCCTGGGCAAATAACATACTAAAACCCTAAGCATTCAGCTCTTCCTCTTAAAAAAAGGGGAGGTTGGGGTAAACAACACATCTGCTTTGTGGAGTTGTGCAGATTCAATGTGACAATGCTTAGAAAATGCAATAATGAGTGTCATAATTCAGTCTCCATCATCTCTTTCTTCTGCCATACCTCTTTGTCTTTATCCATACCATTCTCTGCCTAGAATGTTATTCTTACTCTTCTTTGCTTGGCAGACTGTTGATCTGCAAAGTTCACCTCCAGTGTTCCCTCCCTTTCTGTTTCTCCCCCTGGTTCTCTGCCCCTGATGCAGGTAGACATGTCTGACTGCTCCTGTATTTACTGCATGGTATTGATGTCTCTGCCACTGCCCAAGGACAAAGACTGTGGTATTTCACTTGGGAGAACCAGTGCGGAGCACCATGCTTGGCACAGGTGAAGCAGAGTGAGTGCTCACTGAGGTGTTAAAGGATGAGGGAAGCTTCTTAGTAGACATAAAGCTATAATTCTCAGCCCCGCTACTTACTCATAAGCCTCAAATTGTTATTGATGATTTTTGGGGAATGTATTTGAACTATGCCAACCTCCCTTTTCAAAGTCTCAAACTGTGTTCCACTTCTTAGATTTAATTAATGGGCAATAATTATTCTGATTTGCAGGTCCCAACGCCCAAAGGCATTTGGAAAAAAATACAGTAATTCTGGATCAGCAACTCTGAATATAAATAGGCTTGAGGCTAACCAACAGAATTCATTTCCCTTTTAATGATCCATTTTATTTTGAAACTTAAGAAACACATTGATTGAAGTGTTAGAAAACTTTTGGGGGAAAACCTACACTTTTCATTACTAACTACCATTATCTTTTGGCCCACTGAAGTAACAAATTGATCTGTCACTCGATTATTACAGATCATAACTTGGTACGGCTATGTTCATTACTCCAGGATGAATTATTAACAACTTGAGATCTCTATGTATCCTGGAGAGAAAGGCCTAGACCTCAGTCTCTGCTGGCACCAGTCATGCCTTATAGCTTGATGGATTTACAGATGTGTGGGAAGCAGGCTGGCAGAGTGCTGGGAAGTCGGCCCAGCACAGGCCACGGGACTCATTCATTAGCAAGGTCTATAAAACACCGAGTGCCTGTTTCTGTGCTGGTAATTGAGCTGCCTAAGCTCTTCCTAGCATAGTTGAGAACGTCATGTTGGGTCTTGACTTAAAATCTGCACACAGACGTTTCTTGTGCATTACACACTGCACTGAATGAGTTTTTGACACATGCCTTTCAGATTTCAGTGTCCACATGAATGGCTCTGCTATGGTGCCTTCTCCAAGCACTGCCAAGAGAGAATGTCCAATTCTGCAAACTTCCTTGCAGGTTACAGAGAAAGTGCTCCACGTGTGATTGAACCCAAAGGCAATTAACCACTGAGTCCGGCCTTTTATTTTTTATTTTGAGACAGGATCTTGCTAAGTTGCTTAGAGCCTCACTAAATTGCTGAAGCTGACTTTGGACCTGCCATCCTCCAGCCTCAGCCTTTGGAACCACTTGGCACATGTGATTTTTTCACTCGGGGGATACCCAGTTCCTTTTGTGACCACTGGAGTTTGCTGCATCAGCGGAGAAGGGGTGCATTTCCAGAGGTGTGCCTTCAGAGCAGCTGGCAGGGGATGTGCACCCCACGTTCAATGCAGTTCCCTCAGGAATTGCAATTCATGAGGAAAGAACATGTTGCGATGGAAATGACCTTGGCAGAGGGGCCACTTGCCACTTTTGTTGCAAGAGTAAATAGATGGACACTCTGGACTGGTCCGATGTGCTTTGAAAGGCAGAAGGAGGTTAATTACTTCCAGATGAGGATGGTGGTGGGGAGGGGGAGTACCATGAGGGGAGTAGACAGCAGCCAACCCTTTGGGGCCTGTAAAGGAAGAGCTCCGTGCTGTCACAGGGATCTCGCCTGTCTTCCTCAGGTCTGAATCAGAGTCAGAGCTCCATAAGGGCTAGGCAGTACTTTACCACCCCAGACTGGTCCTAAGGGACTCGGACAATACACAGCTTTCGAAAGGTTCACAGATTGGTTTTATCTTGAGGCCTGGTGTGCCGGGATGAGCAACGTCAAAGCTGAGTCCCAGCTCCCCTGGACACAATATGGTGACAGGTTAGCAACGTCTTCATGGAGCAGACAGGTAGAATAATAGCCCATCACACTTCCCTGCCAGCCCTTGTATGTCTGCTTCAGCTTCCACTGCTGAATAATGATGACCGAGACTTGCAGGGTATTTTGGACTTCACAAAAAGCTCTTTTGAAATATATTTACTTGACTTTTGTAACAACTCTAGACCAGCAGCTTTTAAACTTTCCTACAATGATTCAAAATAGGAAATAAATTTTCTCTCATGCAAGATTTCACTAGTACATGATACAGGTAATACACATATAAACAGACTGATACACAATGTAGCAGAAACAAAAGTTTCAGAAACAGTAAGTGGAATATGTTCTATATTTTCGATTCTTTTTTATCCACTAAACTGATTTCATAACCTACTTTCATACTATGAACTACAAATTGAACAGCAATGCTGCAGGGGTAATACTGTGCAAATATTATCACCAGTTCACAAATATGTAAAATGAGCTAAAGGGAACAGAAGCACATGGTGGGAGTAGTGTGGAGAGCACCCACTGGACGGCAAGGCAAGTACAGTGGCCACTGTAAACCTGTTTCCTATGTGTAAAATGCAAGTGGTGATACCTACCACATAAAACTGGGATGCTGATAAAGCATGATGGTGTAAAGGCACTGCCTCTCATGAAACACTGGCTTAATAAGTGACAGTTGCTACTGTCACGGTGGAAGTTAAGGTGGAGGTGATGGTAGCAGCAAGTGCCAATTAAAGCTACACTGCTAGTTGGTGGTTTCCTTGGTATTCTGTCCAGAAACTTCTAATGGCTGCTTCTGCCTGGGGAGGTGGCTCAACCTCCTCAACTTAGATTTCAAGGACCTCTGGTACCCTCCCTATCTGTATTTCATTCTTTTTCTTTTTTTAATTATGAAATACTTCAAATCTTTGGAAAAGTTCAAAGCATCAGGTACTTATTTTCCATCACTTCCCTATAAGTACCTCTGGTGGCACAGGTTGAGAGTTTCCCGTGAAACCAACTCATCCTGCCTTGGTCTGCTTGGCAGGTTCTCCCCAACCAGCCAAAGTCACCTCCCTACAAAGCCAGCTCTGGGCACTACCCAGACCATTGGTGTGCCACTGGCAGCCACACCATGCTCTCTTCTCTAATGAGGTGGTCCATCCTATCCCACGAGGCATGTCTGCACTGCCTGCTCCCCTCTTCACAGGCGCCTCAGGACTAGAGGCTGGGTCATGAAATTGCAGTACAAGGCAGGTACCAGGGAGGCCCAAGGTTAACAATTCTGAAAGTGGGAGAGTGGGTGGGCTACAGGAAATACCATCTTTCTCTACTACCAAGTTCCAGGCTCTGGTGCCAAGCATTCACTAGAAATGAACCTATTGAAACTATACTTTGTTTGCGGTTAACCAGCTAAGTTTCCAGGGTTGTTAATCTGGTTCCTTTCACCAACTTCAAACCCATCCTTAGTATATAAAGAGGAATAGTGAGGAGAATCCCCACCCCCACTGGCTGCGTGTTTTCTCCTAAGTCAGACTAATGTGTGTTGCCTGGATACTGCTGGCCTTGGTGAGGCAGGACCAGTCTGAATGGTGCTGAGGAAGCCTCTGCCAAGAAAGCCCACTCCAAGCCATAAACACAGCTTTGCTGGACTGCCCCAGTGACTGGCATCAGAACGAGAGTGTAACATAAATTTCTCTGAGCACTGATTGTGCTCACACTCACCAACTACACTGAGCATCTTCCTGCGGATGGTTATCTAGTGTCTCCTAACCTTCAGGATGATCCTTTCAGGTGGGTACCTTCAAGACCATTTCACAGATGAGCCAACTGAAGCACTGAGAAGTTAAGCAACGTGCCTGAGATCACACAGCTAATGAAGGGCAGAGCCAGGAGGGGAACTGAGTTGGCAGAGCCCATTCTCTTAACCATGGTATAGCTGCTTCCACATGACCCGAGGGTCAGTTCAGCCTGGGTTAAAAGATGCCATCTCTTTCCTCAGAAAACTACATCAAAAATGAATATGCAGAGCAGTTACATGCTTGAGACTGGAGGTGGGGTGTGGTTATAATAATGGGAAAAAAGGCTACTCCCTCATTTCCTCCATGATTACTAAACTGGAAGAAGGGAGGGAGGGAGAGAGAGAACACAGCGCACCTAGGAGAGGGACACTGTACTAAACACCATTTCTGCCCTCTTCCTTTGGTGGAATATGGCCGCATGCTTGACAAAATTATGAAAACGATGAACTCTCCTCAAATATGAAGGCATACTATTTATAGCTAGCAGGCACTGTCAGAAAGCTGCTTTCTAATGATGAACAGTATTGGGGCAAGAGAGAAGAAGAAACTAAAATAGAGGAGGAGGGAGAGCTGACAAAATGGTTTCTCTAACCCCAAAGAGGCAAGGATGGCGGTACATGCCTGCATCCTGGCTGTCCTGCCTTCAACCAAGGGTGGCAGAGCTCTGTAACGAGCAACATGTTCTTTGCTGCAGGTGCTGTGTAAACTACATTCCAGATGGGTGAAGCTGACTGTGGAGATGTTAAGTGTCGCCCACAACTACTCACTCTCACTTGGACCCCTCTTACAGAGGCCCTCTAGGTCCTTAAAATTCCTGAAGTTGGAGTTTGCAGCCAGCTCCACAGCCACTCTCTCATCTCCATCCAACTGTTTTAGTCAGCTTATTCACTGTTGTGACTAAAAGATCTGACCAGAACAATTCCGAAGGAGGAGAAGTTTATTTGAGGACTCATGGTTTCAGAGTCCCAGTCCATAAGAGGCTGGCTCCATTCTTCAGGGCTCTGGGTAAGGCAGGACATCACGGTGGAAGAGTGTGGTAGAGGGCAACAGCTCATATGATCAGGAAGCCGAGAGACAGACCCCACTGGCCAGATACAAATATATAACCCAAGGCCATGCCCCCACTTCCCATCTCCTCGGCCACACCCTATCACTTCCGTTACCGGTTAATCCCTATTAGGGGATTAATTCACTGATTGGTTTAAGACTCTTACTACAAAATCATTTCTCCTCTGAACCTTCTTGCATTGTCTCACACATAAGCTTTTGGGGGACACCACGTCTAAACCATAACACCAAACCTGCTCTCTGTTTAAAATCTACCAAAGGCTTCTGGCTCTTTAATTTCAAGATGAAAACCTTTGGTATGGAGTATGGCAGATCTTCAAAAAATTGAACACAGAATTTGTATAAGAGCTGACAATTCCACTTCTAGGTATACACAAAAGAATTACATGTAGGGTCTTGAAATAGCCATCTCTCTGGCAGCATGATTCATAACAGATAAAATGAAGAAGCATCCATGGATGAATGAATGGTTAAGCAAAATGTGTCTATACAGACAAGGGAAGATTAGCCTTAAAAAAACAAAAAAAGGGAGAAAAGATAGCCTCTTCAACAAATGGTGCTGGGAAAACTGGAAAACTATATGCAATAGAATGAAACTAAACCCCTATCTCTCACCCTACACAAAACTCAACTCAAAATGGATCAAGGACCTCGGAATCAGACCAGAGACCCTGCATCTTATAGAAGAAAAAGTAGGTCCAAATCTTCAACTTGTTGGCTCAGGATCAGATTTCCTTAACAGGACTCCCATAGCACAAGAAATAAAAGCAAGAATAAACAACTGGGATAGATTCAAGCTAAAAAGCTTTCTCTCAGCAAAGGAAACTATCAGAAATGTGAAGAGAGAGCCTACAGAGTGGGAGAATATCTTTGCCACTCATACTTCAGATAGAGCACTAATTTCCAGAATCTATAAAGAACTCAAAAAACTCTACACCAAGAATACAAATAATCCAATAAAAAATGGGCTAAGGAAATGAACAGACACTTCACAGAAGAAGATGTACAAGTAATCACCAGATATATGAAAAAATGTTCAACATCCCTAGTAATAAGGGAAATGCAAATCAAAACTACCCTAAGATTTCATCTCACCCCAATTAGAATGGCGATTATCAAGAATACAAGCAACAATAGGTGTTGGCGAGGATGTGGTGAAAAAGGAACACTCATACATTGCTGGTGGGGTTGCAAATTAGTGCAACCACTCTGGAAAGCAGTGTGGAGATTCCTCAGAAAGCTTGGAATGGAAACACCATTTGACCCAGCTATCCCACTCCTTGGCCTATACCCAAAGGACTTAAAATCAGCATACTACAGAGATATAGCCACATCAATGTTCATTGCTGCTCAATTCACCATAGCCAGATTGTGGAACCAACCTAGATGCCCTTCAGTTGATGAATGGATAAAGAAACTGTGGCATATTTATACAATGGAATATTACTCCGCAATGAAGAATGATAAAATTATGGCATTTGTAGGCAAATGGTCGAAATTGGAGAATATCATGCTAAGTGAGATAAGCCAATCTAAAAAACTAAAGGACGAATGATCTCGCTGATAAGCGGATGAGGACATATAATGGGGGGTGGGACGGGCTAGCATTAGGTTTAGGGTTAGGTTTAGAGTTAGGCTAAGGAGAGCAGTAAGAATGAAGGAAAGAAGGACTGTGTAGAGGGAAAAGAGGGGTGGGAGGGGTGGGAGGGGTGGGGGGGAGGGGAAAAATATAATAAACATCATTACCCTATGTAAACGTAAAAAAAAAATAAAAAAAAAAAAAAAAAAAAGGACATTCTGACATCTGCTACAACATGGATGAATATTGAGGACATTATACAAAGTAAAATAAGCTAGTCAAAAAAAAAATACTATCTGTTTCCACTTACAAGGGTAGAGTAGTCATGATTATCGTAGTGACAGCAGAGAATGGCAGTTGCCAGGGGTAGGGGTCAAGGAATATGGGGAGTGACTGGTTTAATGGGTATGGATTCAGCTTTGAAAGATGTTAAGTTTTGCATATGGAGAGGGGTGCACAATGATACAGACATATTTAATAGCCCTGAACTGTATGCTTAAAAATTGTTAAGATTATAAATTTTAAGTTATCTAATTTTATAACAAAAAATTGGTAAGAAAAGAAAACCCCTGGCATATCCTAAAAGGTCCTGCATGATCCAGCTGATGTCTTAATACTCTTTTCCAACATACTTCCCTTTGCTCTTTGACTTATGACCTAAAATTCTTTCTCTTACTCTTTTTTTATTTTTATTTTTTTGGTGGTACTGGGGATTGAACCCAGGGGTGCTCTTACCTTCAGGCTACATACTCAGCTCTTTCCATTTTTTAATTTTGAGACAGGGTCTCAGTAGGTTGCTCAGACTGACCTGAACTTGTGATCCTCCTGCCTCAGCTGGGATTACAGGTGTGCACCACCACCTTGGAGTCTTCCTTCCTAATGCTGATCCTCCCCACCTGAGAGGCCCCAGTCCTTCTTTATCTGGCTTTTTTCTACTTCACTTTCTCAGAGGGGTCTTTCTGGATACCAAACTCTAGGTCGGGTCTCTCACTAAAATTCAAATTCCTCAATTCTCCTTCCTAGTACTTACTGAATTCTACATATGTGGCTATTCAAGGAATTGTCCTTTACTGTCTCCCCCACTTACCAGAAACTCCAGGTAGCCAGGGATGGCTTAAGTCTCCCTTCTGCCACATCCCCAGTGCCTAGCACAGTTTGCCATATCATTTGCTGAGGTGGGAGAAAAAAAGAACAGGTAGATGCTCTGGGAGGCCACTTTCTGCTAAGGGCATCGAGGCTCAGCTGCACTAAATGCCTGGTTTAAGCTTCCATGTAACCAACTGGTATACTGAAGCCTTTGCCAAGCTGGGGGACAAAGAGAGCAGGGTGTAGCCAAGGCAGCCCACCCTGACAGCAAAGGTACATAACAAACCAGGTGTCTCTCCTTGGCCACACTAATCTGGAAGGTATGAAGGCCATAAAAGATTTACAGGGCATAATAATAATTATTATATGCATTACCTAATATGCATTATATAATACAGAATAATGCTCACATTATTATGCTAGTCTTCTTCTACTTAATTTATTAAGCCTTCTAGGATACAGTCTCCTATGTCTTTCTTTTTCTCTTCTCCATTTCCGAAATCCCTTTATTTTCTGCCTGCCTTTGATTATTACCAATAAGTGGTAGAGGTAGACTTGGAAGACAAGCAGTCTGCTATCTGATTTCAGAGAGCTACTGGTTCCCAAATGCTCTGGCATAATGCAGAATAATAAGAGTGTGTGTGTTTGTGTGTGTGTGTGTAAGGTTGGAGGAGAGGGAGGGAGGGAGGGAGAGGGAAAGAGAGGGAGAGAGAGGGAGAGGGAGAGAGAGAGAGAGAGAATATATATATATACACATACAGTATATATCCTGCCATTTAATCTCACTTGCTTTTCTTTATGGCCTAACTTTAAAGCAATCATGGGACAAAGGAGAACCTGATTATTTTTAAAAGCATATCTTGAAAGAAAACAAGGATATTAGGTTCATCTGTGTTTATCAACATTATAAAATCCTTAAATTTTTCTATTGGTAATAATAGAAAATAGTCTGGGTTATGGAATTACTGGAAACCCTCTGGAATAAAGCAGGTGTCATTGACAGTAAGAATTATACTTTTGTTGTAAGTAGCCTAGTAAATTGGTCACAGTACTTTAAGAGACCAAATATAGGGCAAATTGAATTATATTTACTCTACACAATCTTGGGTACCTGGTATTCGAATCGTCTTACAGACAAGAAGGACACATTCCTTAGACCTAGGGATTAACTGATTTGCTCTCACCTTTCTGGGCCTGGGAGGTTGTGTTAGTCAGCTTTTTGTCATTGGGAGCAAATTACCAGACAGGAACAACTTAGAGAAGGGAAATTTTATTTTAGCTCATGGTTCCAGAGGTTTAGTCCATGATCAGTTGAGTTCATTGCTCTGGGCTCAAGGGAGGGGACACATCATGGTGGAAGGGGATACTGAAGGAAAGCTGCTCACTTTATGGGGCTGGGAAGCAGAAAGACAAAGAGGAGATGGGAAGAGCCCCTCAGTGAAAATGCACCCTTCCAAGGTCTGTCCACAGTGACCCACACCTCCAGCCACACCTCACCACCATATAGTGACCACCCAGTCAATCCATTTAAACTAGGATGGACTGATCAGGCTACTCTCATAGACTGATTAGGCTATAACTCTCATAATCTAATCATTTCACCTCTGACCATTCCTGTGTTAACACAGGAGTTTTTGGGGGACACTTCATATCCAAGCCATAACAGAAGTCCAAGTTTCAGCCAGTAGCTATGTTCTTGGGTCCAGTCCATAGGACCCAAACGGGGAAGAGCAGCATTCATGTAGAAAAAGAACTGCAGAGAAGTCAACTCCGGGAGCCCTTCTTCCTGGAAAATTACTTAACTATTTCAAATTATGCAACAATCAATTCTAAGGCCCAAAGTAATTAACATTTGCAAAGTATTTTATAATTTATAAAATGCTTTCACATTCATCATCATGGATTTCCTGATTGGTTCTCAAATCTAGAGAGCGATGGCAGAAGAGACACGTGTGTGCCAGCTGCCCTCACCAAGTGCCGCAAATGCGTCAGTTTCTGTTAGCATGACACTTCCTTCAATGACAGTCTACCATCTTTAAGCTACCACTGTACAAAAAGGTGGGCCATGGAGGTGCTACTTTAGGACTTTGACCCAAGGAAGAAGGTACAAGTTGATCTAGCACAGGGGTCAACAGTGAACCATCTATTCTAGAATCATCAAATATGTCTGAGTTTCTATTATGTGCTCAATTGCTTTCAGTGTTGGGGATACAGCAGTGAAGGAAAGAGATTCCCCTCAATTCTTACCTTAGAGAAGATTTCATTCTTCTTGGGTAAGACAAATAATAAGCAGAGAAAATATACGATGCTCTGGTGATATAGCAAACAGGGAAAAGGGATAGGGAGTACCAGGGAAATGTCTGCATCTTTAAATATGTGGTCAGGGAAGTCTCACATGGAGAAGGCATGTACTGGCAGACATAACAAGTTGTGTGGACACCTGGGAAGGAAACTTCGGTGGGGGGTGAGGGAGGAAAGGGCAGGTGCAAACATCTCATGGTAGGAACGTGTGTGGCATGTTGGCAACACCCAAGGAAAGTCAGTGTACCAGGAACAAAGTGAGCAAGGGGAAAGTGTCAGAAAAAGGCAGAGACGTAATGGACTTGGGGGCAGCAAATCCTGGAGGGCTTTGCAGGCCACTGTAAGGGCTTTGTTTTTCACTGGGTGAGATGAAAAGCAATTAGAAAATTCTGATCCGATGGGTAACATAATATTGGTCACCCTTTTCTGTAGACTCAGAAAGGCCTCAACTATTAAGACTTAAATGCTCAAATTCTATGGGTTGCTTATCTTTCAAAGAGAGAGAACTTCACAAACTACCATTAAACCTTGCAAGAGAATTTAAGATCAGAAGGCAGTACTGTGCACATTGATCTGAGTAACTAAAATGTGTCAGGACTGTGACTTTGTGCCTGTCTATGTAGGTCTCTGCAGTTGCTCACATTTCTCCCTTGGTCGCCCTACTGAAATCCCAGAGAAAGAACAGAATGCATGGCCAAACTGGAACTGGAGGCCCAGGATAAGTGACAGCCTCTAGGTGCTAGTTACCTGTTGCAAGCTAAGTCACCCAGGAACAACATCAATAATAAACATTTCAATGAAACATCTGTACAGTCCATTCAACTTATCCACTGTTAAAAATCTCTAGTTTAAAGAAATAGCAATCTTCTCAAGTCAGATCTATCTAGTTCATTTTAGGGATAAAGGGACAGAAAAAGTAGAATCAAAGGTGAAGGGATCTACCCAGTCGTGTGGTTTAACTCTAACAAGAGTGGAGGCTCTAGGCTGAGCGCTTGGCACCTCTCACTTCCTGTGAAATGCAAGCTCATTTCTGCTTTATGGAAATGACCATAATCCTTTTTGGAGAGAAGATCGAGATTCAAGTCCACAGATGGGATTATGGGCAATGTTACAGAGGAAGACTGACAGATTGATGGAGAAAGAGAAAAACACACTCACGCAGGCACCCACCCTGGGCAATCTAGCTCCTTTCATGGAGATCTTTCAAATGAGGGAAGTAATCCATCTGACTAGCATATTTTTGCAAAGGAGAGTGCTTTCACCCCAAAAAGGAAACAGAAAATTACATTCTTTGTCATGAGTATGCAACAAATTGAGAGGCTGAGGTTGAAAACGCTGAGTTTATTTCAAGGATCAATCTACCCAATGACTCATTTATCCTCATGTCCTATCACAATACTTCTGAATTACACGTGGTTATTCAATTAATAGAGAGAAATAGTTATCTGCAGTGACTGAAAAAGTTTTATGGCTCTTCATGGACATGAGCTGAGATGCCACGGAAAAGTGCTGGAGCCATTTCATACCAAGAATTAAAGTTGAAAAGCAGCCCAGGGTCTCTAACATCAATGAGGAATCACTGGAATGCTCTATCAACATTCTATATGTGCATTTTCTGATGCAAATAAATAGAATCCATTAAAAAGTACAACACAATCTTTACAGTTCATAAAAGTTAGAAAAAAGTCTGAGCAAACTGTACTTAATACCTCCCCCTACTGCTAAAGCTCTGTGCCAGCATCTCCTAGCCACCTGCCACACTCAAGTGTCATCTCCTAAAATTTCAACTTAAGTTCAAGCCTAAGGGAAACAATAGCTCCTTCTATTTGTTTATACATATAAAATTATTGTATTTATAGACAGTGGTGCGTGTTAGAATAAGAGGGAATATTCAAACCCTTCTGTTATATTTATTGCCTTAATCACAAAATAGATCCATCAGGGAAAGATGCCAAGAGAGTTCTAACTTCAACAATGCAAAGCACAACTTAATTATCCTCCTTACGTGCAGACAAAACTGAAAATTTAAGGAACTGTTCTCTTGAAAGCAAATTTAAGGTAAAGTACAGTGTCAACAAGTAGGAGCTAAAGACTAAAGGTAAGAAAACCAGCAGATCACTTGGTGTCTGGGTATAGAAACACCAGCTGATTCAAAGAACAAAGTTGGATCTGGGTCCCTGATCCACCCAACATTCGAACTCTCAGCAAGTGTCATTCTCAAAGCTCAGATCAAACAGACGCCTTTCAAAGGGGAAGTCAAAGTTTTTAAAGACAAAGTTCTAAAATGCTTCCATTGTGCAGCACCGAAGCCCAACCCCTCCCTGTTGTCATCTTGCTTTGCCCAACTCACCAGGCAAGGTGGGTGAAGAAGGCCAAGCAGTGGAGGTGGGGAAGAGATAAGTACGATGCAAGTGAAGCCACACAATTGTGCACAATTCCCAGGAGAGTAGCCACCAATGACCAGCCTTAGCAGGCTAATCTGGACATGCATAAACCAGCTGAGATGAAACAACAATCAGGTCCTCAAGCAAACCCACCCCTCCTCAAGGACTACTGATCTGACCTCACCTGCTGTTCCAAGCTTGGCCATGCCACTGCCCTTATGAAGGTGCTCCCCCACCCTAGTTTTCTGTCAACTTCTAATGCATCCAGTGCACTCATACCCTAAACAGACCAAACCTATGAGATGCCACGCGGGCAGCAGTGAACCCAACTGATAAGAGTCCTGCTTTTATTCCAACTGGGAACACAAAGACACCAGTAAAAATGTGGAACTGTGAATGTGGTGCCAAGAAATAAAACAGGAGTGTGTGAGAACTACTGGAGAGGAGGACCAACTCACACAGGCTGGGAAGGCCTCCCAAGAGAAGAGCCGGAGCCGGGCCCAGGTTTCTAAGGGTGCATGCACGCAGTCTACAAGTGCACAGCCTAGGACACTACTCAAAATCACACCCACAGTGACAAGTTGTCTCTTCAACCACACACTTGAGTGATGTCTGCCTGAGATCTCTTCAAAATGAACTCTGACCAATTATATTCCAGAGGAGCTCACTTCCTTTTCCATAGGAATTCTGAAGTCTATGCCAACAGCTGCTGAGTACAATTGGAAGCCCAGGAATCCTTGCTGCCCCTGGGGTTTCCCACACAATAAATACCCTGTGGTTTCTGGCTGCTCCCTCTGCACCCATTTGGGAAGCAGCTCCTCCCCGAAACATGTCACTGATATATCCCACTACTCAGTCTTGCACACAGAAGAACACCTTTCAGACATTTACATCCAGGATGGAGGACACACCACAATCCTATTGATACGTACCAGCATTTGGTTGGGTTATATAAAAAGCTAAGTAATCATTAAAAAAGGGTGAGAAAAAAACAATTAAAAAAAGAGTAAACCTTTAAAAAGATTCCTTGTGTTTGGAAAACTTGAGGGGAGAGAAGAAACAAGGTCAGGGTCCTCTGCTTTAGAAAAGGCTTGAACTCAGGTAGAAATATCTGATAGAATATCAGAGAGAAATCTGTTACACAGGGTGTGGTGGCACACATCTGTAATTGCAATGACTTGGGAGGCTGAGGCAGGAAGATTCCAAGTTCCAGGTTAGCTTCAGCTACTTAGTGAGACCTAAGCAATTTAGTGAGATTCTGTCTCAAAATAAAAAATAAAAAGGGCTGGGAATGTGGCTCAGTAGAGAGTACTCCAATACCAAAAAAAAAAAAAAAAAAAAAAGGAGGAGGAGGAGAAATTCCCTATTGGATATGCAAATTCCAATGTTTTTATTATTTCCAATAACACTGCAGTGAACATCTACATAAAAAAAAAAACTTGCACCTTTCTCCAGAATAAATTCACAGATACGGAATTTCTGGATGAAAGGGTGCAAATATCATTAATACATATTACTAAATACAGGTCATCTTGGAGACCTGTATCAATTTACATATTCACCTAGAATGTTTTAATGTGCCTGTTTCTCTGGGCCTTTTCTTTTTGCTTTTTCACATTTTTTTATTGTGTATTAGTTGTACATAATGATGGGATTTGTTGTTACATATCCGTACATGCGCACAATATAACAACATAACTCCCCAGCACTTCCCCCTTCCTTCCCTTTATTTTTTCTTGCTCCAAAATACGGCATTATTACTTTCAAAGTTTTTATAAGTACTATACAACATTTTCAGTTGCATTTCTTTGATTCGTGATGATATCAAACTTTTTCCAAATGTCAATTGATCCAATGACCTCTTTAAGAGTACAGACCTAACAACTAATCTTGAGCGAAGTCAACCAAAAGAAGCAAAAGACATACCAGGCAAGGATGGCACCTTATCCCTACAATTTTAAAACCAGCTCTACAACTACTGAAGTATTCCTGTATTTATAATCCATATATCTTTCAGAAAACTTAATGGGGAAGAAGAAAATAAACAAACCAAAACAAACAACAACTGCCATTTCAGATCCCTCTCTATGAAGCGGGTAAGGGTGAACTTCCCTGCCTCAGTATTTGGTGTAGGAGTACAATGGGGTCTACTGAGAACCACATAGTAAGCAGCCTAGAAGGGAAATCAGAGTGATTTCTACCTCAACTGATCTGTAAGCTTCATGTCAAAAGAGACGATGTCTGCCTTGTTGATCAATGTATGCCTGCTGCCTGGCACAGTAGGGTCTTGATAGATACTTGCTAGGTTTTTTCCAGGATGGTGAACACGAGACTTGAAGGGGCATGAGCTCCAGAACTTTAGCCTCACCAATTTCAATATACCCCACCAGACCCCAGTGATGTTGTGGCTCTCAGGAGGCATTACATAAACATCTGTGCAACTGAGGGCAAAAGAGGCTCCTAACACCACCTCCCTGGTCTACTTTGTAGGGATGTGGGGATTCTGTAAGAACACGGCAAGGAAGAGAGGTGAGAGGGTTCTGAAAACCACCAAGTGCTGCACAAAGTGGATGATGAGAGGAGGAGGAGGAGAACCGATTCAAACAGAATGGTGAAGAGGCAGGACTGAGGAGCACAGCAGAGGTTATCAGTGAAGAAGGCCTCAGCAAGGAGTCAGGCCCTGGTGTCCCAGGAGTGCACGGGGAGAATCTCTGTCTCCCTGGAGCCTGGATGGCTGATAGGACAGGCAAAGGGGTGCAACCAGGCCACTTTTTAATTGTGTGGTCAGCCTGGGTTCAGCAGGAAGCCAGTGATTAGCGGAAGGAAGCACTGTTGCTGAAGCTTTATTAGGCTCAGCATTCTGAGCTGGGGGAGGAAAAAGAAATCCCTGTGGTGAGAACTTGTTCTGGGAAAGAGGTAAAAAAACAACAATCATTTTCCGCACACTTGGGGGCTGACACTGGTGCAGGTAAACCTCTGAAAGTGACGGAGGTGGCACTTCTAGAAGACTTGCCAGGAGAGATTTACACTTGTAATACTCAATGGAGCAGACTACAGTTATCAGGAGGGCGTCCCGTGCCTGAGATGGGAAGCGGGGAGGGGAGGGGAGGATGGAGACTCATACTTGGGCTGAGCAGAGGAGCCTCACTGGACAGGTTCTCTATTAGGGATGGACAGCGCCTCAGAGGCCTGTCCTTGTACCTTACTTAGGGTTCTGTTGTGTTGCAGTTCCCTGTGCCACTCAGAAACAAAGTCACCAGCATCTACCCGTCCCTATATAACATCCAGCCTCCATCAGAAAACGCAGCCATCACTCTGAGAAAGTGTGCCGGAGGGCACTGCCACTCCTGGTTATTGTTCCTTGCTCTCCAGACTCCAGGGCTCCCAGAGCCACCAGAGCGCCCCGCAAAACTAGAACCTGTTGCCATGGCAGCTGCTTTTCCTCCTCTTAGGAAGGGCACACTCCAAACCATTATGAAAATAAAAAGCTTTTATGTTGTGTGACCAACTCCCCTCCAGCTTCTGTCTTGTCCAGCTAAATTCTGGGTAGAACATGCAGCAGAAATGGAAACATGGGCATTTCCATGAAGCAATGACAAAAATATTAATAAGCCAGTTTCCAGACTGGGCAGGGGATGGAGGTAGAAAACAACTGTTCAAAGTAACTCTGTGTGTGTGTGTGTGTGTGTGTGCGCATGCGTGCGTGTTTGGGTGTGGGGATGTGGGGGGGAGAAAAATAATTAAAGAAAGACATTCTCTGAAGAACATTAGGTTCTGGCTGATGGCCACAGGACTTTAAAAGGACATGAGTTCCTTCCACAAGTCCCAGGTCAAAATACTGTCTTGTCAGATGCTGAGGGAAAAGAAGAAAAAAAAATCAGTAATGGTGATAGCTGATGAGCAAGAGTCCCCCCGAAAGGACTGAGAAACCAACCCCTTTGATGAATGGAAACTAGAGGAAAGACTGTCTGAACCCAGGAAAGGCACATTCTAAGGACGCCTTCCCTCAAGAGAAACAGAGGAGTGGTATCTGTCACAACTGTGCAGCAAGAGATCTGCCAGTACCAGCACTGAACACCAACAAAAAATGAGAAATGTGAGATGATGCATCAGAATCAGAGCAAATTTCTATATTTCCCTTGTCTCTAAAAGTGGGTGACTTTCCCGCCAGCACTCATTCTCATTCTCTCACCTCTCTGTTCTGATAGTTCA
This sequence comes from Sciurus carolinensis, assembly GCF_902686445.1. Taxonomy (NCBI): domain Eukaryota; kingdom Metazoa; phylum Chordata; class Mammalia; order Rodentia; family Sciuridae; genus Sciurus; species Sciurus carolinensis. The sequence goes on along the minus strand of NC_062218.1, from coordinate 101,326,252 downwards.
TGAGGCAGGTGTCCTGGAATATCGCTCATCCCCAAGGATTCTTCCAAAGTGAGGGATAGCTTCAGACCTCTGTTTAAGTCCACAAAATGGAGATACATGTGTCCATCTCATATGGAAGGAGAGGCAAAAGCGTGGCTTAAGAAAATCAAGTCCGAGCCAAAGTTGTTGTTTCATTTCCTGCCCACAAAGCCAGCAGATTCCCTGAGGGGACCGCCAAGCAGCAACTATTCTGGTTTTATGACCCAAACCTAAAACTGGAAGATAGAAAGCTAACTCCCCAAACTCAGACCACTGGAGATGATTAAGCCTAAAGTTAGAGGTGATAATAAGTGCAGGACATTATGTCCGGCTGTAAGTGCCACACCTAACAGAATGGCCATCAGTCTAAAGCTGCTTTCACAACAGAGAAGGTCAAAGAGGGAGACTGTGCACCACGGACATGCTGTGTTACCAGCGGAGGGCCAGGCTGGCGAGAGAAGTTCACTCACTACTTTTCAGCAACTGTGGGCCATGGCTGTTTGGCTCTTTCTATTTAAGAGCTGTTCTTTTTGGAGTTTTCCTTTGTCTACCATGTTCTGCACCTTCTCTAGGATGTATATTTGAGAGGGCTTAGTTTCATGTCTCTTTGGAAATGACTGTGACTCTGAGTTTGCTTTTTATCTCTCTCAATTTTAGAAACTTCTTAACTGTCACCTTTTGAGATGCTACTGCTATGGTTTGAGCAAGGGTCCACTGGGATTAAAGGCTGGGCTTGGCCCCCAGAGCGGTACTATTGGAAAGTGCTTTAAGAGGTGTAGTCCAGTCGAGACCCTTGGGGCACGCCCTCGGAAGGGGCAGTGGGACCCCAGTCTCTCTTGCTCCTTTCTGTTTGAGATGTGACTGCTTGTTCCTACACACCCTCTGCAGAGGGTCACCAACTACAGCCCTCTCCAGAGGGCAAACCAAGGGTGCAGACTGATCTTGGGCTTTGAACCTCCCAAACCAAGTTAAACAAATCTTCTTTCCCTTTACTGGATAAAATGATCCAGAAATGTAAACGAAAATCACACTAGCTTTTGAGGGAAGACAACTTAAAATCAACTAACCCCACTATTGATTATTCCCAAGAACTAGTTTTAAGTTAAATAAGAACATATAAAGAGAAAAATATCTTCATTTAAAAATTAAATACTTCATTTAAAATTAAATCATTTTTAAAATCTCCTTATGCCTTTATTAAAACAACAGAAATTGTAGTTTTAGAAGAAAGGGACTTAAAAAAATACCACAGTGGTGCATGCCTGTAACCACAGTCACTCAGGAGGCTGAGGCAGGAGGATTACAAGTTTGAGGCCAGTCTCAGCAACTTATCAAGGCTCTAAAGCAACTTAGTGAGATCCTATCTTAAAATAAAAAGGGGTTGGGGATGTGGTTCAGTGGTAAAGTAGTACCTCTGGGTTCAATCCCCAATATGAGAAACAAAAAAACATAAAAACTAAAACAAAAACAGCAAAAACCATACCATTGTGTCACCAAAGTAAAAATTAAGGAAGAATATATGTTCAGAATCCTGACATCTGATCTTATGGTCAACTATATCAAGCACATTTCTAGAACAAGAAGAATTAACAGAGAACTCAATGAGAATTCTAAACTTTGACTCCACATTATTTAATTGGACAAGTTCTCAAATAGACAAAAAAAATTATGAAAGGGCTTTTTCAAGAGTGACAAATATATGGAACTCTGAGAACTTAGGAATTTGAATTTGAACTGAAATTTTTAAAAACCTGGATTTCTCTAGGTTCTTACAATCTGTACAAAATATATTCCAATGAACCTGTCACAATAAAAAATATGTTGGAGATATTTGAATCAAAAATGTTAGGTCTTGGTAGGTGACAAAGGGGCATTTTTCAAGTTACTTCTTCTTTGATAGAATTTGTCCAGTTTCCAGGAATGTACGTGACTGTTTCCATAGGATCAGACAAATGTGCTCTAATATACTCCAGGGAAATGTCTTTTAATTTGTACCTTGCTGCCAGGTATGTGCCTCTTAGGAGTAGACTGGAATGAGCATAAGGTTATTTGTTTTATTTAACTAACAAGAGTGTTTGTCCAGGGACAGCTGGGAGATCGTCAATACCCTCTAGAGGCTCCACAAAGCAAAAACACTGCTGAGGCATGAATCTAGGCAGTGGCTCCGAGTTGCACCAACAAACATTGTGTTCACTGTCACATATGTACAGGTTTAAAAAAAAAAAGGCTAGTTTTATTTAAAAATTCTCAAGCCAGCAAAATTATTAATTTTATTTAAAACTTGATTTCATCATGCTACTCATAAGGGGGTGCAATTTAAAGCTTATGAATTGTTTAATTCTGGAATTTTCCATCTAATATTTTTAGACCATGTGAAATAGCAGAACATACAACATGGAAAAGGGGAATTGCTTTAACTGAATGAGAAAGAAATTGGCATTTATTCAGTTATCTTCTATTGTTATAAAGAGATTTATAGAATGATAGAATAATGCAAATAAATCCTTAAGCTTTTGTTCTTTCAGTTTTAATTTCTAATACTGTAAAATAAATATTATACATGCAATCCACATACACCAAGGCTGTGAAGAGCTTCAATAATCTTTGAATCTGAAGAAGTACTGAGACCAAAAAGTTTTAAGAACACTGAACTAAGAATACAGTGCCTTGGACAGGGTTTATTTTGGGTATCATGAAAATGTTGGAATAGATAGAGGTGAAGGTTGCAAACATTGCCAATATGCTAAATGCCACAGGATTGTATACTTTAAAGGATTAATTCATTGCGCATGAATTTCACATCGATAAAAAAAAAAGAATTTTAAAAGAAAAGAAAAAGAACACAGTACCTTGAAAACCACAAGTTGAGTCCAGCTGATCTGGCATGATCCCCTCCCAGAACAAAGACTAAGAGATATGTGCTAGCTATCATGAGGTGTTCCTCCCTGACCCCTGCCTAAGATTAGGTTCTTTCTGCTTTATGTGAAATTTAAATGTTCCAGGAGACCCTTTTCTTGAAGATAATGAAAACCATGACCACATTTTTACAACTGGGTCCAAACCCGAGTTTTATGATCTCCATGGCATCTTGGACCAATATAATCAATCTGTCACCAGCCAATATAAGGCATCGGTTTACCTGTGCATTCTATGTGTCATACTGTGAAAGGTCCTGAGAACCAAAGGTGAACGAAAATCACAGGTGGTCCCTGAACTCATCAGGCTTATAATTTAGTAGAAAAGATAAATGTGAATCAGAAAATGACATAAATGAAAGAAAACGGGCAGCTGTGAAGAGTGTACATGAAGGAAGGGTATTTAATATCGGAAGCAGGTAAAACAGGAAACCGACTTAATCCAGGGCCCAAGAAGGACTCCTTGAGGACCACTTGTGCCATCTTCACCTGAACGCTCCTCAGATATGCAAGATCTCAGGTTCCTTCAGACTTACTATAAGAACCTGCATTTTAAGGAGCTTCCCAGGTGATCTGTGACTAGAAGCGCTCACAATTCTAAAGAATCCTAGGGGTTAATACTTATAAATAAGGGAGGAGTCTTCTGGCCCAGATAAGCGACAAAAGCCTTGCAGTCAGGGAGAGGTGGACATATCTGAGGAACTCAAAGGCGGCCACTGTGGCTGGAATGGAGAGGACACCAGGCGCACAGTGCCAAAGATCTTAGGGCCAGTGACGTACTAAATTTGGTCATGAGTAACCAGAGGGTGCGGAGGGACTCTAGTCCCCTGAACTTTACCAGGCGCGCCTTCCTGGCACTAAACTGCTTTCAAAACAAACACACTGTTAGATACTCATCCTTTTATAGTTGCTTCAGGGCAGATTCCTTTAATTCCAGTGAAAGAGTTGAGCTCTTACAGCACAAGTGGCAACAGCTCTGGTTCCCCACAATTCAAAACAAGGCAGGTTTGGAACACCTTAATCTGAGCATGTAAGAAATCATACTAGCCCGGTGTGGTGGTGTATGCCTATTATCCCAGAGACTCAGGAGGCTGAGGCAGGAGGCTTGCAGGTTTAAGGTCAGCCTCAGGCACTTGTGAGACTCTCAGCAACTTAGCAAGACTCTGTCTCAAAATAAAACAATAAAAAAGGGCTGAGGATGTAACTCATTGGTAAAGCACCCCTGGGTTCAATCCCCAGCACCGAAAACAAACAAACAAATAAATGGAAGAAAGAAATCATATTAATGTTTTGATGCTTCAGAGGGCCCTCACTGCCAGGGATATCTGAACTTACAAATGTCATGACTGCCCTCTGGATTCTGCCCACATCTTAAAGCACAATGTATCTGAGGTCCCTGATAACAAATATGGGTCACAATGGCAAGGATCCTGCTGAACACTCTATTTAGTGCTTGGGAAACTTACTGGAACATGACCCAGCAAGCTTGTAAAACTCAGCAGACTGCATTGAAGGCAGCTGCACTAAATATATGATATCAATAATGACCCCCCAGTGAGAGGGCAGAATCATGATGTGGGCTCAGGCTGGACAACAGAGTGCATATTTGAAGCATCTCAGCAGCAGCCAAAAGTGCTAGGAAGGGCAGGAAATGTCTTGAATAATACAAGGAAGATTGGCTCAATCTCCAGCTAATAATCCTATATCAGTAAGTGGCTCACTCTTAAATCAACCTGATGTGAAGGAGACCTGGGGTTAAAGATTTACAGCTCTTTGAGATTATAATCTCTTATTTTCTTATCACATCAGGGACCTAGGTGTGCTGGCCTAAATTTCTTATACCATGCATTAGAAGTAAAGATGGAGGTCCAAGCTTATTTCCCCCACAGTCAAAATTCTAGATGAGTGACCAACAATGGTTTGTGTCATTTTAGTAATGCCAGAAAGAACTGACTGCTTTCTAGTTCTCACAATGGCTCCATCCAGTTTTACAATTCTTTCTCTAGATACTCTGGAGAGAAAACCTTCTTCCAACAAAGATAAAATAAACTTCTTGGTCTTTACAGGTTACAGAAGCTGTATTAGCAGCTGCCACATGGAAACCCCAATGGCCAGCTCTCACAACCCAAGATTAGGACGACATCAAGAATTTTGTCTTTTTTTTCCTTGTGATAATCACTGATGAGCAATCTATCAGTCTTATGAGATCCAGGCTTTCCTTGCATAATTGGGACAAGTGCAGCCAAAGTTATTGAAATTTTACAAGAAACCACTAAAAAAAATGTAAGATGATCTGAGCAATCAAGATGGTTCCCAATGAGCTGAAATTCAGGGCATTCTTTTGGTTAGAAGGTCTGTTTCTGCCCTTGTACCCACAAGCCACTTCAGGGCTGGGAATCCTCAGCTAACTTTTGGCATGCACTCAAATCCAGCCAAAGGGAACAAACACTTGGTTTAGTTGAACAGAAGCTTTGGTGTACTCTGTGTCTGCTGCCACCAAACTCCAAGTCTGGGATAAGGACAGTCTCATTTCCACCTTGACCTCTTCCCTTCAGTACTCCAACTACACTGCTCACCTCATACATTATCCTGAAGCCTCTGTCCCCTGTTTACTCAACTAATTTCTACTAATCCTTTAGATAACCCACTTCCTCTGACCCCAAATTAGGGGCCCAGTGCCCCGCCCTCATGTATCTATGTGGCTACATGGGGTATGACTTCCCCATTCTCTCCCACTAGGGGATGGTGAAGCACCCAGAGCAGGCCAGGCTGAGTGTCATGGGACAAATGATATGACAGACCCTGGGCCTGCCATCAAGAAGCTTGCCATAGCTATAACCGAGGAAGAAAACGAGTCAATCCAGTGTTTCAGAGATGAAGGCCACAGTATGCACAACTCAAGGCTTGTGGGGAAACACACTGCACCATGAGGAAAGCATTTCTGATGGAGATATTGGCATGGGCAAGGGTAGAGATGGCTGCAAGCAGGCAACACAAGCAGCTGGTTATTCCCAGGGCAGCAGATCTTGGCACAGAGTGGAGACAGGCAAGTCTGGAGAGGAAGCAGCATCCAGGTCTCAGTATGCCCATGTCTGTCACGCAGGAGAGGGTAAACCTCAACTTTAAGTAGGGCAAGGGAAGGGCAGAGCTCCCTTTTGGTTAAAAACATACCTCCCTCCCCATCTGCAGAAAGTCAGGCCATAAACCTTTCCCTGTTCTCTTGCCAGATTTCCCATAAACACTGCATGTAGTCTGCTCAAGGGAACCAAAGGGAGTGAGCAGCTTTTCCATGCATTCCTAATACACTTCTATGAGCCATTGCAAATCAATCAGCACAGGTTGATGAGAATCCAGAGCTCATGGCCAGGCACCGCCAGCCAAGTCTGTCTCATTCTCTCTCTCTCTCTCTCTCTCTTTTTTTTTCTTTTTCTACTTCAGTGGCATCTGATGAAAAATTTTAATTTTTAAAAGTAAGATTAAGTTTTAATGATGGGGATTATTGTGACCATAGCTATGAACCTATATTTCCCCAAAATTAATCTCTTCCCCATAGCCAGGTCATTAATAGCAGTTTTTTTGGGGCTGTCAAATTCCCACTCAATTATAGTTTTTACTATAATTTGAATGTATCAGGATACGTTGGGCTGGTGGCAAAATATAAAGGTCATTAAGATGGACAGCTAGATACTGCCTAGATAATTTTAATAAAGTAGAGATGGAAAGAGCTAAAGGATCTCATCTCACCTTGAAGAACAATATCTGCTGTAAAATCATACCTTGATTTTATCATATTTAATGATTTAAAACTGGTCCTCTGCATATAAAGCATCTCAACGTCTTTTATCAGAGAGATTAAGTCCCAAGATAAAAGATGGGATAAAGAAATACTGAGTTGGAGTTAAGAAGTAAGAGAGTAAGAAGTTTGAGAATTATAAAGGGGAGATTCTTCTCAACTCAAAAAATACTTACTGTGTACCTATGATGTGGCCAACAGACAAACTACTGGGGATATGCACACAACTCTTGATCTCCCACCTCACAAGGAACATCAGAGTAGAAAGAAGGGAGAAAAGGGAGACAGAGATAAATATGGCTAGAATTAAACTCACTGGACAGATTCCTGGAGTGTACACTTAAGGAAAAAGAAGCCAGAATTTTAGAACTATTTCTAAATGGTAAATTAGCTTCCCAAGGAAGGTGGGTATTGGCCATGGTTTAGATCACTAAAAATGTATACTAGATCATATCTTGTAAACAATGTAGTTTCTAAGGGAAGAAAGAAAAAATAGAAAAAATTCTAGCTCTGGCTTCCCCAAGGACAATAAGGCTGCCTTCAACTGCTAACTATGCTCTGCCCAGATTCTTAGGAACCAGAGCAAACGGGTACAGTCTAACGAAATGTATACTCCAGTGATGACTATATAACGAATATGATAAAATATTTAACTACCAAATAAGGTAAGAAGCATCAACCTGTCCCATACACACACACACACACATATTTATTTATTTATTTATTTAGCTATAGGTGGACACAATACCTTTATTTTTATTTTTATATGGTGCTGAGGATCAAACCCAGGGCTTCACATGTGCTAGGCGAGTGCTCTACCATTGAGCCACAACTCCAGCCCCTCCCTTATATTTTTATACTCAAAAACTTGTAAAGATCAGTAAAAAAGAAAAATAACTTTAATAACCACCGTGGGAAAAACATCACTTAGGCTTTTGTGATTTGAAATGGAATAATCTTGTTTCAGGAGATTCAATAGGAAATAGAACATATTAGAAGAGGAGGTCTGTTTAAAGTGAGCTACTACCAGCTCTCATTGTCTTGATTTCAGATCTATAATTATACACACATGTGGCTAGAGTATAGTGAGAAAAAAATAGGACTGGGACTTGGCTAAGAGCAAGGGTTCAGGGACTGGGGTGCAGCTCAGTGGTACAGCTCATGCTCAGCTTCCACAATGCCTTCGGTTCAAATCCCAGCACGCCTTGCCAAAAAAGAACACAGATACAAATCCTGACTTTGAAATGGGGAGCAGTGTAATTTTGGGCAAGTTATATAACTCTTTGAATCTCAATGTTCTCTATAAATTAAAAACCCCAATATCCACTTTTGGTGATTTCTGCAACAATAGGAGACACTGGGTCTCTCAAGTACCTGACACATACTAGGTCTTCAATAAATGCAAAATGATTTTATTATTCAATTCTTTATGCTTCTCAGAAATTCTTGGGCATAAACTGTTATTCCGAATGATTTTTTTTTTTTTTGAACGGGGAAAATAATAGTGGGAACTTTCTCTCTGGGTGACAATAATAAAGACAACTCCATCTTCTTGTGACAGCAAAGAAAATGCTCAGTTCATTCACCCTGAATGAATTCTCCTAACACTTTCAGGGTGGCAAGATTACTGTCTTGGGGATTGGGGCAAATGTAGAGACTGAAGCAATCAGGACATTAACAGGAAGCAGACAGCCAGCAATGGATACCAACAGAAGTTATAAAAAGTAAAGGAAGACTCCAACATGCAAAGCAGAGAGTACAGTATTTCACAAAGTATCAAAAATTCCCAGCAAATACACAAGTTAATGATGTAAAGTTGCTGTTTTGAGCCCTTACTCCATGCCAGACACTGGGCATGCACTTTGCACACATGAACTCAATCTTCACAGTGTGACCTTGACTAGGTGTTATTATGCTCCCCACTTTATACACGACAACACACATTCAAATGGTAGGTAATTTATAGGAGGTTCTAAGTACTAGAACTAGAATTTGAACTCGAATCTGCCTGATTCTAGGGCTTCCACTCTTAAACACAGTGCCATCTCCAAATGCCATCTATGAAATACATGGGTCATTACCTTAAATGAGCCAAGTTGTCTATTCCCTAAACAACAAGGCTTAGTCTCCCAGAGTTCCATTCTGGTTTGTTCTCTAAGGTGTGAGTACCAACTAGGACACAGGACTAGGTTTCTGCTCTGATTGTGGGTGGCCCCTCCAGTCTTCATTGCTAGTTTTTCTGTTTACTTTTAAATGATGCAGTGGTTGGGGACTCTGCCCTGGAACTGCTCCCCCTGTAACTACAGATGTGCTCTCAGCAATATCCTCAGTCTCAAGGTGGATAGATACAAATAAAAATCATCTGTATGTTGAGAGTTCATGACTGAACTCTTGGTTGTCTTCACTCATGACACACACCACCCCAATAACGCAGAACAACACCTCCCTTCTTCCACTTTGGCAAGCTGAGTCAAAAACTCAGGAGTCGACAGTGGAACCAACCTAGATGTCCTTCAATTGATGAATGGATAAAGAAACTATGGTATATATATACAATGGAATATTACTCAGCTATAAAGAATAATAAAATTATGGCAATTGCAGGCAAATGGATGAAATTGGAGAATATCATGCTAAGTGAGATAAGGCAATCTCAAAAAAACCAAAGGACGAATGATCTCGCTGATAAGCGGATGATGACACATAATAGGGGTGGGAGGGGGGCAAGAATGGAGGAAGGAGGGACTGTATAGAGGGATAAGGGGTGGGGGGGAAGGAAAAAATAACAGAATGAATCAAACATCATTACCCTATGTGAATGTATGATTATGCAAATGGTATGCTGTTATTCTATGTACAAAGAGAAACAACCTGTATCCCATTTGTTTACAATTAAAAAAAAAAAAAAAAACCCAGGAGTCATTCTTGATTCCTCCAACATACCACATCTAGGCCATCAGTTAATTCTGTTGGTCCTGTCTTCAAAAATTAATCTCAACTTTGACCACTTCTCAGCACTTCCACCATTATCATCCTAGACCAGGCCCTAGTGTCCATCGACTGCACTACTGAAATGGCCTTACAGCTGATATGCCCAACTCTGCTCTTGTCCCTACTTGGCCCATTCAACAGAGAGCAAGAGAGAATCCCACTGAAAGAGTCAACAATGACAAAGGCAAAAAATAAATAAATAAAAATAAAAGTAAAAAAACCCACAATAAACAGAAAAACAAAAACAAAAAACAAAACCAAATCATGTAACTCACCCCCAGTGGTTTTCCCACTACTATTAGAATGGAATTCAAACTTCTTCCATAGACTCTAAAACCCTAGCTGGTTTGGTTTCTGCTGAGCTCTCTAAACTCAACTTGTATCATATTGACCTTCCAATAGTTCCATGAATAAGCCAAACATGTTTCCACCCCAGGCAGATTCCTTGCTTAGGGTCTTTGTACTTATGTTGCTCTTCCTGGAAGAACCTTCCACTACCCTTTACATGGTTTGCTCTTACTTCATTCAGGTAGTATCTTAAAAATTACCTCTGTGGAGAGGACTTCCTGACCACTTGATCTAACACAATCCCTTGCCTATTCCCTTTACTCAAATCACTTAACCTAACCCAGAACACTTAATACTCCCTGAAATATTCTTTTTAATAGACAGTCTATATTTTTATGCCATAACTTTAAAAAAATCACCATATTCATGAATCATAAATACAGAGTAGATGCTTAATGAATATCTGTGAATTATCTTTCTCCACAATTAAAATTTAAGCTTCAGAACAGTAAGGACTTTGTTTTGATCCTTGCTATATCCCTATGCCCGGAATAGCTTTGGCAAATGACAGGCATCCCATTCCTGAAGAAGGAATAAGTGAAAGAATTCTAGCAGCCCTACAAACACCAGGCTAACTCTCCTCTTACAGGCAAAAAAACAAAACAAAACAAAAAAATGATGAGGTCATTTGAACTTCTGTTGGAGTATTTCCAAGTTACCCAGAGCTAGATCATGCTCCTGAGAGTCCACATTAGATCCTCCCCTTCTAGATGCCCTGTAGCTAGATGACAGCTGGCTTGGTCTTTTAAAAGATAAGGCAATGTGAGCCTAGGCTTTGGGTACCAGGAGAATTCTGCATCTGTAGATTCCCTTCAGGGCTTGCAAAGCTTGCACTAAACAAGCTCACTTTCCTTAGACACAGTGAGCCACTGGATCAATTTCTACAAATGCCTCCGTGCTAAGACTGTAGGGAAGAGTCCAAAGACAAAACAGGTTCTCTGTGCACCCCAGTTCCATCCCAAGGAGCCACAGGGATGATGCAGACTGAAAAGGCAAATGTGTTTAAAAACACATTCATTTAATCCACTCTGACAGTGAGAAGGGTTTGTTTCAGGCTGACAATACCAGGCCGGCTGTAGTCAGTCTTGCAGACCCTGCAGGTGTTTTCGGTTAAATGTGATAATTAAATTAGCTGCACAGCATGGCTAACTCTGAAATGGTAAACCCAGCTTCCTGGGTGATCTCCCCCACATGCCTTTCTCCCACACTAAGTGCAAAGAGCAAAGAGTCAGCCTGGTGGCAAAAGCTAAAGCAAAGATTGCAAGTGAAGTTTACAGATACTTTTGAAGGATAAAAACAGAGACGGGGCAAGATGGGAGGCCTCTGCTCTAGAAGTCTGCAAAGCAGAACATGCTTACCTCACAGTAGATGGGAATCAAGAAAATGATTTCTTTCCTTAGGTGTACTCCATCTAACTTGCTCTGCTGCCCAACTAGATAGGTCCCTGGTACCTTCCCATCCTTAACTGTTTCTAAATTGACTTCCACTCAGATGTATAAACTTCACAATCTAAAATAGGTTGAGTATCTTTCAGCTGAAATCTTTGGGATGAGAAGTTTCAAATTTCCAATTTTGGGAGATTTGTGGATATTTGTATGTACATAATGAGATAGCTTGGAGATGGGCCCCTAGCCTTAATATTAACTTAGGTTTCACATATGCCTTATACAAAGCCTGGAGGTAATTTTATACCAGCAAGATTACATTTTGGCTGTGACCTGTCACATGAGGCCAAGTGTGCAATTGTCATTTATGGTGTCATATTGGCTCTCAAAAAGTCTTTGTATTTTGGGGCATTTTGGACCTTGAATTTTGAGATTAGAGATAATTTGTACTTCTGTGTTAATTTTTCATTACTGTGACCAAAATATTTGACAAGAGCAACTTAGAGGAAAAGTTTATTTTGGGCTTATGATTTCAGAGGTTCAGTCCACAGTTGGCTGACTCCATTGCTCTGGGCATGAGGTGAGGTGGAACATCATTGTGGAAGGGTGGTGGCAGAGGAAAGTTGCTCTCAGCTCATGGCAGCTGAGGAGCAGAGAGTGAAAGGGGAAGGGGCCATGGGCCATGGACTGATAAAGTCTAGGCCACATTGCAATGATCTACCTGCACTGGCCTTGTCCCGATAGCCTATAGTTATCACTCAGTAGCCCATTCAGGTTATTAATCCATCAAATGATTAGTCCACTGACGAAGGTACAGGTCTCATAATCTAATCATTCTGCGTCTGAACATTCCTGCACTGCACAATACCGGAGCTCTGTGGAGGACATTTTAAAACCCAAACCATAACGACTCCCAAAAAGATGTGAGTTAAAGAAGAGAGGGAAAACTCTTCTGTGAGCTGGTTATGCAAAAACCAAAGAAAACATTACACCTGTGATAAGAATAAGTTGATAACCTCTGCGTCTTTCCCCAAATTGTTCTTGCCCAATATGGCTAGAAATTACCTTTGAGCTTTGCATTTGCAGAGCATGGGCAGGAGATCATGTTCATGACTGCAAAATTGGTTCTCTAAGATAAAATGCCATGCCGCCACCACCACCTGTTCCACTAGTCAGCCATCAAAAAAGCACTTAAGAACTCAAAGAGTGAAGATGCTAAGAAAATTTCTAAAGTTGCTTTTCCAGTTCCTAAGCAAATCAAACCCACCTGTTGCTGTTTGTTTTTGCCAGCGTCCTACATGGAGCCAGCTTTCATTTACTGATGTTAATGGTATGTTGGGGGGCGGGTTTCAATCACCCATGTTAAGCAGCAAAGTTCTCTCTAAATCTAAATTCTGTATCTGATGCCCTTTCTTCCTATTGACTGCTAAAAAATTCCAGATGTAGTCTGAAATAGCAAACTAAGAGACTGAACAAAATCATATTCTAGCATTATTAATTGTCCACGGCTGAGGGAATAAGAGGAGGAACCAAGGTCTAAGTGCTATCAAAAAGACCCAAATGGGAATTTAAACCCAGCTGAGGAACAGACTTGATGAGGCAAAAAAGATGCCTAGTGAAAATTCAGGGAGACCCTGACTGAATTGTTGTTGCAGGTTACTCTCCTTGAATTCTGCTCCTAGGTCCAGCCCTGCTAACATATCATCTTGGCGTCCAGACTGACTATACCTGTAGCTATACTTATCTATATTTTTTATGTGTTGAGCATGGAACCCAGGGCCTCATGCATACTGGGTAAATGCTCTACCACTGAGCCACACCCCAGCCCTAAACTTCATTTTTATTGAGTTACTATAACATTGTTGGCTGAGTAACTCAGGAACCTAACCTTTGATAAGATTTCCCTTTCTTCATTAGTTAGCTTGCTGGTTTTCATCCATCTTCCTGTCATTCACAGAAGGTACAATACAGTAGTTTTGGTTCATTTCAAGGGTGGCAAAACATGAGAAAGCATACACCAGAGGCAATCCAGAGGTTAAAGACATTCCTGGAAACCAGGGTTGGGGGAAGGGAGACAGGGGCCCAGGCACCAACAGTGGGGGCCCCACCTCTCTTTACTGAGAGGCTGTAGAGCAGCAAGTGTTCCTAATCTTCAAGCCCTCTATGTGGTCCAGATGGCTACACACAGAGTCAAAGAGACTTTTCTTTGATTGCACAGTTCACTTTTAGAAATTCCTCATACCACCCAGAAATTTCAGACTGATCTACAGAGAGTTCTACAAAGATGCCAGCAGGGCCTTATCATCTCTGTAAGCCAGAAAAGGTGGCACTGTATAGCCACAGTGACCTGCTTAGACAGGAGCCCCATCATCTGCAATGAAACAAGAGTTGTGTATGCTGTTGCTGAGCCCCTGGGGAACTAGGGCTATTTTATGGAGGCCTGTGGCAGAGGTGTAAGAGCCTCCACATTTTAGAATAAACAGGATCTGCTAAAGTCCAGCAAGGACAACAAGAAGGTCAGGTGCTGAGGTGTTTCTATGTCAGATCTCTCTGGGTGGTTCAATACCAGTCCTGTGAATCAAATTCTATGAAGACACTGACCCCTTTGGTTCCTTGGTTCTTTTTCTTCCCTGGTATTCCAGGCCTTCGGCCAAGCTGTTCCATTTCTTGGCCTGGACAGCATTCTACCCGCCTCCACTCTAACCCCTACAGCCTAGCTAACCTGCTTACATCTTTTACAATTCAAGTTAAATGTTAATTAATGACTCCTACATACTTCACGCATTCAAAGAGCTCAGATCAAGGCCTGGGAGAAAGGCAGTGCCCTCCCAAGTGTTTTGTGTCTATATCTAGCTGTCACGCCAAAATGAAAAGTATGTTAGGTACATAAACAGATTCAGTCATTGTGGAGAATAATTTGGCAATATCAAGAAAAACAGAAGCTGTTTGCAATTCTATTTCTAGGTATATATCTTACCAAAGCTCACACATGCATGAAGGAATGTTTACAAGGATGTTCACTGCAGGCAGCACTGTTCGTAAGGGCAAAAATGAAACGACTCTAAGTGTTTATCAGTGGGGAAGGGGATAAATAATGTCAGCATACTTATATGGCATTTAAAGGAATGAGCTAGCATTCAAAAAGATAAAATTGAGTGAAACACACAAGCTGATAAAATACACCCCAAAACCATTAATGGAAATTATGACATACACAAATATGAGGTGTCCTCTGCTTGGATTCACAACAAATATCAGTTTTAAATTATCAAAACAGTTCAAAGGATATACACAAAGCATTTTATTGCTTTCCACTGGAAGGCAAGAGGAATGACAGGATGGTGAGGATACCAAAGAGGACTTCAATGTCAACATGGGAGGGAAAGCAAATGTTAACTGTCATACAGGTAAATATTCATATATGCATAAATATATACATGAAAACTAGCAAAACATACAAATACATATGTATATATGTGTGTGTGTGTATATATATATATATATATATGCATATATGTGTATGCATCCCAAATTATTTTTTGTATATTTTGCTCTTTTCTTTTACCAAAATAAAAAGGAAAGAAATAGAAGAGGGAGGACAAGTTTTGGGAAATCAGATGTATTCCTTCACACTGTGTTGAGGAAATTTAAAAAGCTCCGACTACAACAGGGGAAGACAGGGAAGGATGACAGGAAAAAGAAAACAGCTAAAAAATAAGTTCAGCAACTTAGTGAGGCCCTAAGCAACTTAGTGAGATGTCTTAAAATTTAAACAATTAAAATAAATTGGGCTAGGAATGTGGCTCAGGGGTTAAGCAACCTGGGTTCAATCCCTGGTATCCAAAAGTAGATAAAACAAATAAAATAAAGATAAAATTTTTAAAAAGTCAATAATAACTTTAAAAAATTTATATTTGGTCAACATTATCCATAAAAGTATGGCTCAGACTTTAGTATAAACAGAAATCACTTGAAAGCTTATTAATAACAGAGACTTTTGCTGTCCCTTTTGCCCCTCATTATGATTTAGGAGATCTGGAATGTGCCCAACGATCTTTCTATTCAAAAGCAAACATCCCTAGTACAGTGGTCTAGCCTTTGTTAATATATAGAGCAAATTTTTTAAAAACTCAAAGGAAATTAATATTGCAGTTTTAACGTAGAAATCTATGCTCTCTTGCTCATACACGGCTAGCCAATAGTGACTCTTTGAAGAAAATTTTATATTTTGATGATAATAAATTGAATTATTGTATACAATGCTTATTTAGATAGCTCTGAAAAATGTTGACCCTATTATAGAGCAATGATTTTTTTTTGTACAATTGAAATGCTGAAGGCACACTTGTAAAACTTATGACAACTCTTATTCTAGGTAACAATTAAAGAGAACAATTCTAGTGTTATAATTTAAATGATAACTTCTTCACTTCCTAACTTCCCAAGCAGTCAGGACTCCTCCCCAGTTCCCACAACTGCACCCTACCCAGGGCTGTGGTTTACCTGGGGACATGCCCAGTCTCCCCTCTGGGCTGTGTTACTGCCTTCTAACAGGGAAGGTCTTGTGCTCACCTTTGGGTGTTTGGCATGCAGTAGGAAATCTAGTAGTTGTTGAATAAGTTAGCACATCTGAACAGGTCTTATCTCTAGGCATGCAGTGAAAAAGAAGTTTCTAGCATAGCAGTTTGGATAGACATGTTCTCTTAAGTGCCAAATTGTAAATATTTAGTCTTGGCAGGCTTAAGGGTTTCTCTTGCAACTTTTTCACCTGCCATTGCAGTTTGAAGGCTGCCACAGATAATAATTAAGTAACTGAGTACAGCTGTTTCAATAAAGTTTTATGAACACCGAAATCTGAATTGCATATTATTTTCATGTGCCATGAAATATTTCTCTTTTTTTTTAAATTACTTTGAAATGTAAAACAACAACAACAAAACCAAAAAAACCTTCTTAGTTTGTGGGTCATATAAAAACTAGCAGCAGGTCTGAGCAGGAGAAAAAGAGAAAAGCAGGATCCACGATGGATAAAAAAGCCCATGGACCCTCACAGTACCTGTGCATAGGATAAAAGGAAACCATGCAGACACAAAAACAAGCAGCCAAGTTTCATTGGTGTTATTTTTCTGTTGTTTTAAACCAGTTCTACATAAGGATAGAGCTCACATTTAATTACGGCTATGGACGTCAGAAAAATACATTGGTATAGTTACAAGGTATTAGCATTACTATTTAAAGTGAGAAACACTTAATTGAGCAAAACCAAACACAAAAACTTTTTAAGTTATAAAGTTTTACCATTTCCAGCATTGCTGAAACATTCCTAGTCTCTGCTGCCCACTCTCCGGTGGAGATGCAAATGAACAGAGAAGCAGACAAGACAGGAGCAAAAGCAGACAAAAGGGATTCTGTCTCAGAATAACCAGGATTGACTGTCCTGTCCTGTCCCACCCAGTCCTGCTGCATAGATGTCTCAGGGGTTCCAAGTCAGAGACTGCTCCTCTCATTAAAAATAATTATAACTTTTTAAATAGCACACATGGTTATTACATAAAAATTCAAAAATAAAGAAGCCAAGAGAAGAAAACCCAAGTTTGGATATCAGTGGCTAACTTGTAGACTGTTTTCCTTGACTGCATTGTGTGTGTTTGTGTGTACACAGTTTTTTTTTTTTTTTTTTTTTAAATAAAAAAAAGAATCCTTTTCATTTTGTAGATGAAGCGAGTGAAGGCCTGGTAACTATAATTCAAGATTGTGCATAAAATGAGCTTATAGACATGCAGGATAAGAACCTCTGCAGGTTAGGCCAATGTTCTCCCCTATGGCCACTAACAGAAATAATTAGCAACTTGGCTAAGTCAGTTCCTTGACCATAGCAAGGCTCAAGAAATTAATACATGTTGAAATGAATGATGATGCCAGAGGGATGGTGCCATTTCTTTATCTCACTTGACTCCGTCCAAGCCAGCAGCATCAGAGATCTCCTGATTATGGATAACACTGGGGAGCATAGTTTTCAATAGGCTGCCAAATCACAAAGCAGTCCCTTGAACAGTAATTGGCATGTAATCTAGACTTTTTGCTACGGAAAGTGCTTCAGCTGAACTTTTCTTTGGGCTGTCTTTTAATATAAGGCACCACGGTGGGTCCCTTATGGACTAGCTTATTAGGAATTCAGTTTTGGATTCCCCCACCTGCTAAGGGGAGTAGTGGCAGAAAACATCAAGACATTTGCATAAGGGTTGCCTGAAGTTTCAGCTGAGTAAGATCAGACTTCACCATGAGTCAAACAATTTCTGATGTGCTTACTCATGTCAAGAATCACAACACACTAATACCATGACAAGGAAAGGATAAGCTATATTTTTTGTGCTACTACTCTTTGCTTCATTAACCATCTGGCTGGGGCTAGGGAGAATGACACTGTAAGACAGGCTATGACAGAGGAAGAGAGACTCATAACTAGGTGGCATGCAAACCAGTGTATGTGACAGTTCTAGTAAGGAGGGAAGTATAGTTTTTAAAGTATCAAAATAACAATACAGAGGATGAGAAAACACAACATGGCCAGCTGGACTGAGAGGTATGGGAAACCCCCATTTTCCTGGTGACTTAAGGAAACATGTTTAATTATGCCCATTTTGGGGGGAACTGGTGAACCAAGCTAGCACCTTCCCTCCATCAAACACCACTGCAGATGATTCTGGGTCTAGGGAATATCCAAAGACAGGCAGAGAGAGGAGGTAAGCCTCCATGAAGTGTCAGTTCATGCACAAACAAAATCAAGCATTCTGGGGAATGAGGCTGTGTAACCAGGCATTAGAGAAACACCTGAATGCTGTTTGCTGTGTTATATTTGTTATTGCTATGGCCCTATCTTCCACATAATGATGTATAACAAGGTTATCCAGGCACATAAAAGATCCCCCATGGAGTTAATATCTGTGCCAAAGCCTGATGCTTCTAATGTGAAATAGGATTCTTTATGGCCAAGAACTGCATGTAAGCAAACATTAATCTTGTGAATACCTGCCCAGAATCCTTTGCATAATGGCACCCAATTTTTCCTTAGAAAATTTCTAGCTGGGTGTCCCTCTTCCATTACATAAGGTCCTATTGAGACAGACATCATTACCCTATGTACATGTATGATTACACTAATGGTATGAATCTACATCGTGTAGAACCATAGAAATGAAATCATGTACCCCACTTGTATACCATGAATCAAAATTAAAAAATAAATAAATAATAATAAATAAATAAGACCAGTCAACCCAAACTCAAAAAAAAAAAAAAAAAAAAGGAAAGTTAAGTATTCCACTATTACCTGGCCACAGAAGTGCACATGTTACCCAAGAAAGGTCACCCATGAATTGCCTGCATACTTTCCACTCTGTCTTTCATTCATTTATTCAACAAATGATTTTTGACTGTCTCCTACTAGGTAAAGAACACTCTCCAGGTGCTGAGGATTCAGGAGTGCAGAACAGATGGAAATCAGCCTCACAGAGCTCACAGTTCAGTGAGGAGGCAACAATAAGCAACCAAATAAGTTAAATATATAGCATATTTGATGATAACATGTGCTATGGAAAAATTTAGCAATGCTGTTGGGTGGGGAGTGTGGGGGTAGGAGCTTGTGATTTTGGAGCAACCAAGGAAGACCTCGCCTCACTGGGGAGGAAAGAATGAAAGGTGGGTCTGAGGACCAAAAGCCTGTGTCCTGGGGCGCAGCAAATGAGACTGAAAAGGAGCAGGGACAAAGGCAAAGGAAAGCCCAGAGAGTGTGATGCCCTGCAAGTCAAGTGAAGAAGACATTTCAAGGTGGAAGGAGTGTGAGAGACTGTGTTAAATCCCTCAGGATAATCAAGGAAGGTAAGTCTGAATCTGATTTATGGATGTGAGGTCCTGGGCAGCACTGACAGGAGGCTTTTCAGTGGAATAACGGATGAAAAAGCCTGAGCAGGTTCAAGAGAGAATGAACGTGAAAAGAGGATTTGGGAACAGTGACCACAGTCAACTATTTGGGAAGTGCTAAGGAAAAGAGGACAAGGCATCTAGAAGGGGAAATGGGACTGGAAAAGCTTTTTCTTTCCTTTTTTTTTTTTTGTACTGGGAATCGAACCCCAGAGATGCTCAACCACTGAACCACATCCCTGGCCCTTTTTTATTTTTTATTTTGTGACAGGGTCTGGCTGAATTACTTAGTGCCTTGCTAAATTGCTGAGGTTGGCTTTGAACTTCCGATCCTCCTACCTCAACCTCCCCAGCTGCTGGGATTGCAGGTGTGGGCCACCTCACCAGGCCTGGGAAAATTTCTTTACAGTTGTTTTCTTTCTTTTCTTTTTCTTTTCTCCTCTTTTCTCTCTCTCTCTCTCTCAAATGGGTACTGAGAATTGAACCCAGGGCACTCTACCACTGAGCTACATCCCTGGCTCTTTAATTTTTAAATTTTGAAACATGTTCTCACTAAGTTGCTTAGGGCCTTGCTAAGTTGCTGAGGCTAGCCTGGAACTTTCAATCCTCCTGAGTCACTGGGATTACAAGTGTGTGTCACCATGCCTGGCTGTTTTCTTGGTTTTTAAAGGATTGCAGAAATTACCACGTGCTATCTACTGATCGAAAAGAGTCAGCAGAGACAGAAGAGTTAATTATATAGAGGGAAGACTCTATACAATAGAGAAAACTGCTGGAGCCAAATCCTATGGATACAGTTGGGAATCAACTGGCTCTAGAGCCCTAAGAAAGGTAGGTGGGAACACTACCTGTTCCTCTCCACAGAAGAGGGATGGTAGAAAAACAGGTACAAGTGTGGATATGGTGGAGGTAGTTCATGGAAGTTCTCTTCCAATGGGAAGCAAGATCTGAGCAAGAAAACAGGCATTGGCCTAGGAAAATGCTGTAGGATGTCAGGCACCAGGAGGACCCTTGGGGTTCCTCTGCAATGTCTGAAGGTTCAACTCTACTTTCAATTATGTGATTGACCCTAGAAGCTTTCTAATAAATTTCCTTCTTTTAATTAGCCACAGTTAACATCTGTTGCTAACAACCCCAAACTAATATACCAACTCTTTTTTGAGGCCTAGGGCACCCCATTTTCTCACTGAAGGACTGACTTTAATAAAATGATGATTTTATTCAACCCAATATTCTGCTCCTTCAAGTGCAGAAGAAGATCTTGCAAAATACCATCACACCAAACATTTTGGGTTCCTCTACAGTTTACTGAATAGAATCAAGAAAAAAATGATTTGCACTTATAATGCCAAATTAGAAACATTAAATCAGGATGCTCAACTGCCTAAGGAAAAACATTCCTGTACATGTGAGAAAGCAGAAAGGACTAAAAACACACTTCAAACACCTAAACCATTCTTCAAACCCCTTTATGAGTAAAATAGCAAAACAGACAAAGTAGCTATTGAAACAGAATGATGTTGAATATAGGCACAACCTTCCTCACACTAGAGCAATACTTCATTACATATTTCAGTAACTCGGGAAGGAAATCCATGTGAAGACTGTACTCGTGGAAAAACCCAGAGGCAGGGACAGTTTTCACAGTGGATGGTAACATTTGATCCAGGAATGCATTTGAGAGGACATGAAACTGAGTCACACAGAAGGAAAGTCAGAGTCTCCCACGAAGAGAAGCATTTCAAAGATCACAAAGATGAGTGGAAATTTCCAGACCATGCAGACTAAGATAAGTCTTCATGATATAATGTGTTGTCCCCCTCCAGGAAATTAAGAATTATTAAACTGCAGCAAAGACAGCTGCTTCTGAGATGAAATCAGCCTTGCAACACCAAGAAGCAGGAGGGTAAGGGGGAGGGGAGAATAAAGGGAGAGGGAAGGGGTAGGAAGAGCTGGCCCCCCCCATGGAAGACAGCCCCTTTCAGCTTGCTCTTTTGAGCAGGTGCTCTGTTCCATGGGGCAATGAATCATGGTGAGCCCTGAATCCTCACAGGGAAGTGTGAGGCTTGGTGTAAGGTGGGACCTGAAACCAGATATGAACAGCTGTGCTGGCTCATGTTTTGCTAGGAAGGGTAAGATGCTCAGCACTTGGGCCGAATGCACACAAACAGCCAAGAAAACAATAGCAAAGCAAAAATAAACACACACACGCATGCACACACACACACACACACACGCATGCACACACACACACACACACACAGATATATATGTATGGGGGGTGTGCTCTGTGTGTGTGTGTGTGTGTGTGCACACTGTTTTCAGCACCCATCCCTAAAGGTTTTGCTTACCAATAACATAATGGTGAAGAAGTCCCATCCAGTCAGTGAGAATGGCTTGTTTTGGTTTAATTGCTTCCATAATTAAAACTTAAGGCACAGTTCCATGATCATCCTTCTTCTACTTCCCCATCTCTCAAATAGATGATAAAAGTTAACACTGATGGAGGGTATACTTCATGCTAGATACTCTTCTACAGAGTTTAATGTGGATTTAATTTAATTCTCAAACTCTAAGAGGATAGATCCTCTTATTGGCTTACTTTAGGTTTCCCATAAAGAAGAGACTGATGTAAGTAAAGGCTTTTTGATACTACTTTAGGAAGAGATTCTCAGGAGGAATGAAGCAGAGAAGGTAGCCACCACCTGGGTCAAGGACCAACACTCAGTCTCTTGGATCCATCTTCAAAGAGGATGTGTAATGACAGCCTCTTCAAATACCCAACTCCATCTCCCTCTGGCCAAAGGTTTTCCCCTGGAATGCTTTAACATCCTTGGCTTCTGGCTATGGGTGTATGGTGCCATCTGTGTCATGCCTCCATAGGGTTGAGGATAAGGGCTAAGAGAGTCGGGCACATGGTATGGGCAGGAGGCTACGAGGTATCAGGCTGCACTGCACAATGTGAGCTAGAGGCCACGCAGAACTTGTCACTGCAGTGGTGGCTGCAATACAGACAGGAGAAGCAAGAGAAGCTGATGAGTTAATTTAAAAGTTTCTGATGCAATTGTTATCACCTCTTTGTTCAGGAAAGGAAATTTTGGAATAGAGAAGTAATTCATGCAGGGTTACAGGAGAGACAAGATGAAAATTAGGCAGTCTGGCTGCAGAATGTTCTTTCTTAACCACTGTGCTCTCAGCCTGGAAAGATGAACTTCAAGTACCTAAAAATCTGCCCTGCCATATTTGAGCCACAATTTTTGTTGTGAAGAATTGGTGGGAAGTCAGTCAGTGTAAGAAAGTGTGACTACTAATGATGAATAATGATACTAATGATGAATTATTCACTGAATAATGAAAAGCAAGAAAGGACTCCAGTGTCTCAAAGGAGAGGCTACTGTCCCTGCTCCTAAGGTCAATGCATGAGAGGGGGACATCATGGTTTGCTAAGCGTTGGCCAAAAAGAAACTTAGGCATGGTTATGCTTGCTGATACTCATGCTCTTATAATACCCCTAAAATAAAAAAAGGGGTGGCAATTAAGAAGGGAAAAGAGAGAATCCTTCTCCATGAATTTGAGAGGGAAGTCCATAGGTGTCTCCTGAGCTCAAAAAAGGAAGAAGCGAATTAGAAAACAGCAAAGCCATTGAAAAAATCAATTCAAACAGAAGTGGAACAACTCAAAACAAACTAGAGGCCCAAATCAAAGGAGCCCTAAGACTGTGGAGGATTAACAGCTTGAAGCCAGGCATTTCCCCTTGGAGAATGGGCGTTCCACAGGGTGGGAAAAATGTAGTTCCTTGAATTCAGAATCCTGTTGATTTTTTTTTTTTAAAGCAAAAACTTTAAACTGAACTTGTATCTTTCTTTCTCCTAACCCTGAGGATGGAAAGCCACAGACCAGAGAAATTCTTACACTGAAAGTAAGTGAAAGTCTGGCAGCTAGGCTAAAAGGATTGAGCTCTGATTTCTTCTTCTACATTTCCATTAATTTAAAGCGCTAAGTTGTCTGTTTGCTTTAAAATATGTGGTTGTCCTCTTTGCAGTGTCCCTTTAAATAGATTTTCCTTTGGCTCTGCCAAAAATAGCTGGAGAAGGTCCTTTGAGAATCCATTCTTAGTCTTTAAAAAAACACACACACTCTTTTCCCTGCCCTGTAAGCATAAATAGGCCTGGAAGCAGTGTTTCCCGCTTCTTCCAGGGACCTCCAATCTATCAAAAATAATAAGTCTTTCAGGAGAAAAAAAAGAAGCAAGTGAGGGAAGTAAGTCTCCCAGCCCAATTCTGCTGGCTCATTTATGTGATCAACAAATACTGGGCTCTTCTTTTGGGTTAAGCAGACAGGCTGGCCAGGGATTGAAAACCCTTTCAATGCCTACACACAGCCAAGCAGGAGGGATGCTAGAAATGGGCCGGATGCAAGCAGTGGGCCAGGTGCAAGAGACAATCCTGACTGTGTGGAGCTACTGCACACTGGAGAAGGCACACCCCAGAAGAGAGGCTCTGGTTTCTACTCAGCTCCAGTCAACTGTCAGCAGAGAGATTGGAATATTTCAAGTAAAAAAGTAACCCCTTTTAAAGTATTTGCTACTTGTTCAAAATTTTAAAACAGCAATGTGTGGGGCAACATCACCAAAGAGAACACATGGGGGCTGCTCCAGCTAGAGCTCTTGTTTGCAACTTTTAGGTAAAGAAAGATGGGAGAAAGACTGTCCGGCCCCTGGGAGCTTCTAATCTAGCTCAAATAAGAGATGCACTTGGCAAACTGTCCCACAGGTAGACAGTGGTACCTTCAAAAAGAGCAACAAGAGAGGCCATGGGAGCTCAGGAAAGCAAGAGGGCACTTGAACCAGGAAGGAATGTCATAGGCAGAGCCATGTGAGCTGAAGCCAGAATGAGGTAGGCTTTGGCAGGCAGAAGCTGGGGAGGGGCTGTTCCAGAAAGAAGAAAATGAACTGCACAAAAGAAGAAGTTGGAGCAGGGGAAGAGAATGTTGGAGAAATGGTCAAGGGACTATTCATGTTTCAATTCAACAAATATTCCTGAGTGTCCACTGTGTACCACACAGTAGGGACACACTGGTGATCATGACAACCACAGGATAAGGTTGCAGATTCTGAAAGTGCTGGGTTCAAACAAGGCCCTAGGGCTATAGTCAGGGCTTTATCTTAAGACCAATGGGGAAAATGCCTTTGAAGTTTTATTAAACAGAGGAATCACATGTTGAGACCTGCCCATTTTCAAAGTTCCCTGGCAGCAGGGCTGGCACTCTGTGGGCTGGAGGGGAGCCAGTGCAACCAAGGAAGGGGCTTTGCAAGAAGTCTGAGAAAAACATGGCAGCTTAGACTAGGGAGTTAGTGATGGAGACAGAAAGAAGTGAATGGATTCAAGAGAGAGATAAAAGTTCAAATCACTAGAACTATCCTTTCAGGGTAGAGTTGATTAGGGAAAAGACAAATGGGACCAGAGAATGTGGTTAGTGTGGCTCTACTGGGGTACCAGGCCACACCACCAGTGGTCCAGCCATGCAATTCTGCACTAGCAACAGAAGGGTGTCCAGTGATTACTAGAGATCAAAGGATTGTGAGCCAGCATGTTTGGCTGAGGGATGGCAGCCAGAGAAGTTCACAGGAGCTTTCCACCTTAGAAAGTCATCACCTCAAAAGTACTGTTTGCTTTAAATGTGCTTTGTAAAGTTTTCAGTTATTCTGCTTTGTTTGAGGGCTAAGAAATAAATAGTTGTTTTCAAGTGTTCAACAGCTCTTCACTATGTTAGCTTTTATCTTTCAGACTTGGAATGGAAGAAGGAATACTGGAGTAGCTATAAGATAAGTGTTAATGCCAAGTGTCAATGTTCACCTCTTTTTTTTAAAAAAAAAAAAAAAAAAAACAAAAAAAACAAGGTCTCACTAAGTTGCTCAGGCTGGCCTGGAACTTGCAATCCTCTTACCTCAGCCTCCAGAGTCACTAGGAGTACAGGCATGCGCCACTGTACCCAGTTACCCACCTCCTTTTGTTTTGACCCTGAAGTTCAAGGAATACTTCTCAACTACCAGGGCCTGCCCATCCTCCTTTGTGTCAAGACCTTCTAGTGACTTTCTTTACAACCATTGACATTTGCACATGAATTCAATCCACGGTTTCTAGATCATTAAGGAAACATAGATATATTTTCTTAATTAGCAGGGATACTTGAAGAACTCAGACTTTGGTCACAGGAATGAGAAACAAGCCAAGCCTCCAGATGCTTAATCCTTGATAACTTCTGCCAATGGAGTCTATATATTGTGATAAGTTCTCACTTGTATGCTGAGTGTTTGTCCCACAATAAATTTTTTTTCATGATTCTCATGATCAATAAAATTTTGTCCTTTTTGGAAAGTCATAGCATGTAACAGATGATCAAAATAAACATTAGACAACTGGGTACTAAAAAGACCAACAAGAAAAAGGAAATACACAATGGGACTAAAGTCAGTTTTGCCTTCTTCATATACTCTCTCTTTCCTTCTACCATAAAACTCATAATTTAGTGCGTGTGTGCCCACACTGCAAATGTACTCAGCTCTTCTCCCAACTTGGCCTTTTGGTCCCATGAGTCTTGACTGAGTTAGCACACTATGCAAGGATCACTCAATAAACTTAATGATCTTTCTTGGGCGCTATTTTATCAAGACTACTTGCAGCACACACTGTGGGTTGCCTAGTTAAAGTTCTTTTATTCTGGTGTCCTTGCTTCCTGTGAGTGGCTCAGGTAAAACTTGTTTGATGTAAAATTATCATGGAGGGTTGGGGATGTAGCTCATTGGTAGAGTACTTGCCTAAAATTATCACGGCGGTTCCTTTCTCCTTGCAGGTGATTGCTTTGGACCAATGAGATGCACTGGGAAGTCTACTGGAGAACATCTGGGAAAAGTATGCTCACAGCTTTTCAAGAGACTCAAAGAAGAAATAATGCCTCCCCTGCTTTTTACAAGCCTTGGTGTGAGAGGACACAATGTAACAACTTAGGAATCCTGAGAGAATCTGGCCATCACAATCAGCCTGGCTGAGTAGAAAGAAGAAATACTGAACACTTCATGGACCAAGAAAGAACCAGTCTCAGAAGTGACTTTGTGTAGTGACACAGTAGATTACCTTATTCTTTAAGCCATTTCAAATTGGATTTTCTGTTTCTTATAGCCCAAAGCATCCCATATGATACGATGCCTCCTTGGAGAAGTAAGACAAGGCTCTGCCTTTCTCACAACACCTTGGCAACAAAGGAATTATTGCTCCAAAAAAGGAAAGAGACTAAGATTTATTTCTCAGTAAGTGTTTTGGGAAAACCAGCTGTGAAAAGGTATTTTTAATAGTGACTCCTGATGTATGGGAGTACTTTGAAATCCTCCCGCACAGTGTAAACACTACAATAAAGTTAGGATGAGCCACTATGAATGGTATGTGTGGGGATACACAACACACTTGGAGTCATCGTCATATGTAAACATCAGGAAACTACCATGAAATTAGTGTTTATTACTCATCTAATCTTATTTACTTCTACAATTGTAAGATTGGGAATTTTTTTCTGTCATCCCTGTTACCCACCTCTATGCCCACTTGATAAAAACAGAATCTTACAACAGATAGAGTTCCCTATCAATAGATAGAAAACTCAAGAAAAACTAGGGTTCAATGAGATAGAACAATTTGCACAAGGATCCAAAACTAGCTTGGGATGTTTTTTTCATAATTAAAAATGCTTTATGCATGATTTTCAAATTAAAAGCCCAATTTAATGCAGACAAATTGAAACACACTGAAAAATCAAAACAAGATTTTTCTCTTTACTAATTTGATCATGACAATAAAACTTTTTTGAACTTGAAGGTTGAAGTTTCTTTTACCTATGACTAATACCCTCCTAAATCCCAATCCATATTCTATTTAGTACTATTTCTCTTACCTAAAATACCTTACATATGGCCCATTCTGTAGGCCAGTGGTTCTCAAAAGGACTGTATAATAATTGCCTGGAAAATAAATCAGAAATAGATATTTGTAGGCAGAATCTGATTTAGTAGACCCAGAATGAGGCCCAGAAATGCCAACATAAACAAGCACCCCAGGTGATTCTAACCATGCTCTGAGATACATGATTTTCAGATTATATACCAGATTCCAAGATCCAAATAGAAAAAAAATCTAATTATCAAAGTAGTTTTAAGCTGGAATGAAAAAGATATGTGCATGACTGCATATAATTTTTATGTTCTCTCTGAGGTCTGAAACAAACCCAACATGTCTGTGATTTAGATGCTCCTTGGTAATCATTTGCTTTAGAGATTCAGAGTTTTTATCCTTTCCCTCCAAGACTTTTTCCCCTCTGAATGCATTTTTCCTCAGGATTAAACATAAAATGTCATGTCTTAACTTTCCCTCAGAGCTAAAGGAAGTGAATTTTGGAGAATGTTTCCAAAAAGTACTTTAAAAAATACACAATACAGAGTGCCTTGCCTTTGAACCAGAGGCCTGAGATGCATGAGGCAAACAGTAGGTAATGAGAGAAGTAAACACTGGGTTTTCCAGTAGCATTGGCCCTGAAACTAAAACTTAGGAAGGAAGCGGACTATTAAGAAAGTGATCCAGAGGAACAATAGCTCAGGCGGATCCTAGGGTAAATGTGAACCTGAGAAAACTAGAATTAGACAAAAGCTCTTATCCCAAGTTAACTTTCCCTTACTGCTGGATTTTAAAATAAGGACAGTACTGTAAATGAGAATATAGTTTAAGTGGAATCTTAGAACTCCTGTGGGTGCCAAAGAATTTTCTGAGAACTAGATAAAACTACTGAAATTAGCAGTGCTCACTTAAGCCTATCGCTCTCCCCAAGGGCATTTCAAATCAGAGGCTCTGCAGACCAAGAACACAGCAGGGGAAAAGTGGAGTCTATGTTTTCCAACCCTGGCATGGACCAACTCACCTTATAGCAGCAGAGCTCATCTACAAGTAGATTTCTTAATGACTCAATGAACAGAGAAATGTGATACAACCAAAAAAAAATTTTTTTTCAAGTATCAACGGTAAGGTGCAATGCTCCCAAAATGCTGTGGAATAAGAAACTCCACTGACCAAACTGTTTAAACTGGTTAGAAGGCAAAATGTCAGTTACACAGTGATAACTTGCATATACCACCTGTATTATGCTTTAGGTTAGGAACAAGGATAGACTGAATTTAATGTGATTAGGAGAAGATGGGATGAATAAAAAGGAAGAAATGAACAACCCACCAGGAGATGAACAGGCTCAACTCTTCAAGATCTACCTCATAAGTTCTCTTTTGTTCTGTTAATCTTTTTTTCTCCCCCTCCTTCTTTAAAGAGCCCTAACAATCCTCAGAGCAATTTACAAATGGGAAAAATTCAATACTGGCCCTGCTGGATCACTATTCACTCTTGGTTTCTTTCAGTCCAATTAGGCTCTCATTCTAATTACACAGCTTGAAAAGACCCACTGTGATCTGCTGGCTGCTAATCAGTCTCCTCCAACTCCTCCCAGCAGGCCTCAAGGCCACCTTATGACTCAGTGGCCATAAAGTGGTCATAAGCATCCCCACGTATGGTTGGCTGGAGTGTGTACCTGGAATCTCCTTTGCATGCCTTTCAGGTGTGCAAAGTTTTGCACCTAAGATTGTAGTAGCCTTATAGTTTAACAAATAACTGACTGAGTTGTGTGGAACAGGTATCATACAGTCATTTCAGAGGATCTGGAGCTGCTTTTTAAAGCCTAGATTCTCATTATTTTAAACATATTTCATCAGGATTCTTTGATATTTGGGGGAGATTCTCCCTGAAAATTCACATGTTCTTTGTTATGCTTCCTATTTTTGAGCATGTGATTGTGATATAGCATGACAAGAAAAAAAAATTGATCTAGAATAATTCTTCACTCTGCCCAGTTGCCTCTCACCAACACACGGAACACTCACATTATTGCATAACACCTGTGCAAATCTTTATGCTACTATACATGCTTTCTCTCCAAAAGGTAATATAAAGTGCTTGACAGATATAAGAAAACTAATCATCACAATCTCCTTCAAATGACTTATCCTTATCTCAAAGGATAGATTAATGAACAAAGTGCTGTTAAGGGTCAAATTCATAACACATCAGTTCAGTAGAATTTAGAGCTTAATGATTCAGGTTAACTGACATACATTCAATCTTTTCTTTTGCTCCAGTCTGCAATCAAGAACACTGCATCGAAGTCAATGAAAGTTTAGAACATAATACACATATAGTGACTGACACAGCAAGGGAAGTCAGCAAGGTTACTCTGAAAAGGGCTAAGCAACAGTAAACACACAAAATTCAAAACCATTTCACCAGTGTAAATACTCTGAGCAGGAAAATCAGGCCCTTGCTGAATGCTTTGATTATCTCAGAAGGCAAGTGAGCATTTGCCAGGAATAATTCCTTTATTCTCTATCCTTCTTCAAAGGCTTTAATACATGTAACTTTAAAAATCATGATCTTATTGATAAGCAGAGTCTTTGAGCTACACTCAACAAATGAGGAAACTAAGGGATAGGAGTTCAGGTTTGCCCAGGGGTGGTTAAGTGACTTGATAAGAACAGAGTCAGTTCTAGAATCCAGGCCTCCTGACTCCAAATCCAAGTTCTATAAATCTACAACAAATTTCTGTTTGTCCTTGATCATCAAAAGAACATATAAACCCTAAAAACTCTGTGTGGTGACCTGGTATCATAGATGACACAATCTGGTTTGCCCTTGATCATCATGAGAGTAAACTCCCCCTGCAAACTCTGCTTGTTGGCCTGCTAGCATGGGTACTTCCCCAGGCTCCTTTGCAAAGGCCATTTGGCATTTGCTGCTGTTATATACTACGGTTAACATTTCACACATTTCTTTCCTAAGCCTCCAGTATACCTGATGCAATAGTGGGACAGGGAAATATAAGCAGAACTGAGACCAGCTTTACTGCTAAGATAAGAACTTTCTGGGGTGAGAAAAGGGCCAGCAATCAGTCATAAACCTACTTTGCCAAGTGGTTCATGAGCAGCTGTAACATCTGTCGATTTTTCTCTGGGAGTCGATGAACAAGGCTATGGATCTCAGAGACCCGAGTCTCCTGGTTCTCCAGTTCTGTGAATGAAAGAGGGAGGCAATGTTTTATCAGTGTCCCCGCTAACTCACTTTACAAGACAAAACGAAGGAAAATCAAAGTTTGGGCAAGAACAGGCCAGGGATTTCCCGAGGATTTATGATCATGTCTTGAGTGTATACTACATGACCAGCACAACGAGGTCTACAAGTCCTTTCAATGGTGCTTTCTGTAGCAGGCTTCATCAAAATAATGATGTCAAAGGATCCAAGCCAAAATGGTGACGTGATGAAAATGGAGCCAGTCCACTGCACTCCCAGAGCAGGAACAAACGCAGGAGCAGCTGGCTTCCTGGAGGGCCGACTTCATTTCAAGGAAGGAAGGAACTTTATGCACTCGTAAGGCGATAAACAAATCTTACGCGAACAACATTGCAAGGGTCTCAAATATCAAAATAATGCGTCCAGACAGCATCACGGAAATCAAACGAATGCCCATTTTCTCACATTATGTATGACCAGCAGCCTGGCAGAAGGAAAGCAGTGACAGAGAAAATATTTAAATCCTTCTGCCACCCTATAACCTACATCATGGCTTGTCACATTCTCTTGGTTGAACTTGGTAAGCGGCTTCATTTTTCAGGGAAATAGATTGCTAGTACTCATCACACCTATTTATAGGACTGATGTGAGGTTTAATTAGAGAAAGGTTGCTATGGGTTTGGAATTTCTCTGAGAAAGAAATCACATAAACACCATCTTCACTCCCAGCTTTCTCCCATGTCTTTCTCCCCCTGCTTGAAGGGGACAACTATGAGTAGATAAGGCCACCAGAACATGAGGTACTACTAAATTAGGCCATAGTAGCTACCAGGGTAAAAAAAGCCCCAGAGGCTGAAAGGAAGCAGGAGAGGCACAGGGTATAGACACAATAATACTGGGAGGATTCATGCCAGATCTAAATCTGATAGAGAATCTGACTGCCCCTTACAGGAGGCCTGTCCCACGTAGACAGATTCCAGTATACTTAGGGTAGCTTGCACCTAATCCCCATGTATTTTAATACTAGTAATATGACGCTAGGACCTGGATGATATAAGTGAAGAATGATCAGAAGCTGTACATGGAAGACATGATGGAAAGAAGGCTGTGAAGTTATATAAATGGTGCTGTATTCAGGGAAACACTTCCAATGCTTAATTTAGGTAATGTGCAATGTCTGATTCATTCTGTAAAATGCTACTCAAAGGATGGAAAAAACCCAAGAAGTTAGAACTCCAATAATCAAAACTAGAATGGCAAACTTGCTTTTCTCCTCTCTCTCCCCTTCCCACAACCTCCTTCCTCCCCAAGAAACCACCTCTGAAGCCTCGCTCCTCCACTGTAATTCAACATTGCCGCCAGGTCCTTGGCAGTCTCCGGGTTGGCTTCGTTTTTATCCTGTCAGTCTCATGAGCATGGATATGGCCACTTTACATGCAGAATACGATGGGTTAGATAATATTTATTCTGGGATACTGACTGTTCTTTAAAATAGAAAAAATCTATTCTCTTCCTCTTAAAACTGTGACAAAAAGATGACTTACTTGCTGCTTTGATGAAACTTCTTTGAAACTGGTACATCATGAGTGGTCCTGGAAGCATTCTGGAATAAAAAAATAAAATAAAGACAGACTATCAGCTTGATAATAAAATAACCATATTCTCTCCCAACAGCAGCCTCAAGACTGACAAACAGTATTACATTTCTCAAAGACAAAGATCACAGGGAAACAACAGCAACTCAATTTAGTTTCCTGAGCAGAAATACTCTGAGATTCCACATGAAATTCTCAGTTTCTTTCTTTTCTAAAGGAATGGCTATAACTATGCTTTAGAATCACAACTAGTACAGTGCTAATGCAAAAGTCTAGCACAAACCAAGAGATTTCCTTTTCAATAAGTGACTCACCCATCAACAAGAGCACTTGAGGCTGTATCTCAGAAATAAGCAACTAACAACACACTGGCAATTACCTGTGCTTAAACTCTCGGACTTCCAGCTGCTTGTTGTGAGACTCAGTTCATCTAGTATAACTATGAAAGGTTTATGTGGTGTTTTGCTCCAGAGTGGAATATTGCTCCAGAGGCCAAAGGTCTAGCACCCCTAACATCAGGCAAAACACAAGCACATTTCACCTAGTGGGTATGAATCTACTTAACTACAAACTTGAGTTTCTTCTGATAATACAAATGATAAATTCAACAAATGATATACATTGTCCTTGGCCCAGATTTTATTCTTGGAATTCTATAATTCAACTCTTAGGCATCTCTTGCAATTCTTCTTATTCCTGATGTCAGTGCCCCAATAGCCAATAAAACCTACATCATCGATTCCTTGTCCATGACCTTCCACCTTTGCTTTCTAGTCAAGTGAATCTTCACAAAACCTGTACAAAGGCTTATATGATTCATGATGGCATTCTCCTCTCTGTAAGAAATGTATTCTGGGTGGTGCGCCAAATTATCAATATACACAGGGTACGGAAACACACATTATCAATACAATGTGATATATGATTTCTTGTTTTCTTAACAGATCGTTCAGGGAAGACTGTATTTTAGGTTCTGTCCAAGGTTAATTATCTCAGTACTTCTCATTCAGAGCAAAGCTTCCCAAATCACTCATGGAACCATTGCACAATGACAACCCATCAACTACAGATGACTTACAATGGGTTTGACCAGGCAAACTAAATGCACCCACACAGAAGCTGTTTCCACATCTTAAACACCCACCCAACAGCTCTCTGGAGGCTGAAAATAAAACTGCTTTCTTCCTGAATGCATGATAACTAGCTGGCACTCTGCCCTCAAATGGAAAGTCCCTACCTTAGGTAGGTCTTCAGAGCACTAGTGATTGTCTTGATCTCCCACTCAGCACAGATATCTGTTTCTGTCTCAGAAGCTGTTTTGGGGTCTAAAATGAAGAAAAGACAAGGTGTAAAGCAGAGCTTAAAATATAGATAATAAACAAGCACACATACAAGCATTCAACCTTATAAGTAACCACAGAAATACAAATTAAAACAAAAACAACACATACTTTTTGCCTATTATATCAGGGAAATGTTTAAAAATCCAAGTATCTCTTGCTGGAAGAATGCAGTGAAACTGATCCTCTCAGAAACTGCCAGAAGCCATAGAGATAAATGCTACAGTTTTGAAAAGCAATCTGGCAATATGTCTCATCAAGAGTCTTAAAAATGTTTATCCCCTCTGAACCAGTAAATCCCATTTCTCACAATATCTCCTCAGGAAATAAGATAAGGCATGAGAAAAGTCACATACCCTAGAAATGTTCCACATGCTCTCTCTTTTTTTGTAACAGTGTAAAAAGCAAGAGGAGGAGACAACCTCAATGTCTGAGCATACAGGAATGGAGAAGTAAACTGCAGTATGTCTCCATAAAGGAATATCATGGTGCCATCTACACGATCCTGAGGACCATGAAGCAACAGGGAAAATGCCTGAATTATGTAATGTCAAATAAAAATAATCAAGATATAAAAGTCTGTGAGAAAATCACAAGGAAGAAGGTGGAAAGGAAATACTCAAACATTAAAATAGTGGTTGGGTTAAAGTGGTAGAATTGTGGTTTTTACATTTTCTAAACTGTGCATTTTATTCCACTGTTTTATATGCATTTTAAATTGCTGTAAGCCCCGATGTGCAATGAGCACCTCCATAATTATATCGGCTCCTGATAATTTGCTAGTCTCCTCTTGTGTAGGTTTTAAACAAATGGATGCATTTAAGTAAGTGTATTTACTATAAAGGAAGGAGAGAGAGAATTCTTGTAGCCTTCCTAGGCAGCAGACAGGCAGGTGAGATCAAGAGGCCAAGGCTGGGGAGTGTGAATTGCTTCACAAGTCAGCTGAGGCTCACCCTGTTGCTGGTGAGGCGGGTCAGGTCACAAACAAACTGGGGGAGGGCAGAGGAGTCTTGCAGTGCATTGAAGGGGGACTCTGGCTCCCTCAGACTGGCTTAAGGCCAGGATCTGTCCACAGCTCCCACATTCCCTTTCTTTCTGTGCAATGCCTCATCCTCAGTTGGGGAACACCCTTTTCTTACTCTTTCCAGGGCTGGGGAATAAGACCTCAGGACAGACTGATCAAAAGCATGTCACCTCCCTCGTGACTGGCTCAGGCATGGCCCAAGATCTAAGCCAGCTCAGTCACAATGAACTTCAAGACTTTTCCAGGAGACAGGCTGCTATTTGCTGGGCTTGCACCTGAAAGCTTATGTAACTGCCAGGTGCCACCATGTACAGCCTGAGAGTGAGTCCAAAGCACAAAGCCAGAGACAGAGGAACCAAGACGGTGGATCTTGAGGAAACAGGGTAAGCTGTGCCTTTTTAATCTCATCAGCCAATAAATTCTCTTTTCCCCCTTAAGCTTGTCTCCTAGAAAAATCCTGAAGCACACTGCGACTGGACTGGCTGCAGATCTTGAACCATCCACCAGCACACCAGAGGTGATAAGCCTTTGACTGCTCTGGCCCGCATATCATTCCCCACACCTGGAAAGAGTAAAGAAAAGGACCAAGCCACTTTAGGTCTGGTTTCCTGCTTGTTATAATCAAAAGATATTTAAATGATACACCGGGTAAAAAGAGACAGCCACAGGACTGCCTCTTTCTTAACAGACCCCAAGATGAACTCTGGGACGCTAACTAAGAGGTTCCTTGGACAGAGCCAATTGCCTTTCATCTGGGAAAGGAGAATGAGTCACTAGTGGGCACAACATACTTTCTATTTCCTGGGAAACAACCCACTTTCAACCCAGAAGGAAGAAGTCAAATGCTCATGAATGGCCTTGACTCCCAGGTAAGGGTACAAACCCAGCTGAGATCTACTGCTTGGTGTGTTCCTTTAACACTTCCTTGCAGATGAGACAGAAAAGGGCTCCAGCTCATAAAATGTGTGTGGCATCTAAAGGCAGTGCACCTGTCTGGTGTTTATAGGTGACCCTGGGCAATAATGAAGTCTCTCCTGTCACATGAAACCAACAAGAACCTAAAAAGCATGATTTTATTTCTAGAGCCAAAGGATGGTTAAATTTCTTAAAAAGTTCAAATACATGATCTTCTTAATATCCAAACACTGTACAGCTTTAACTCCTTTCTTTGTTGTCTCTCACTCCTCAAATGGTTTCTTCCTGCAGAAGTGTATGTGTCCAAAAACTTTGTTTAGCATGACCTTTTTCCCTTCCCATTCCCAAGACCCATGGAGAGCTGCCACCGGCATGGTTTCTGGATGCAAGACAAATGTTACTGTACATTTTTCTGAGGAACAATTCAACTTCTACCCAAGATGAGTGAACATGAAACTAAACCAGCCACAGTTGGCAGCTCTGGGAGTTTTGAACTATTCCATGAACCACATTTAGAAAACTAATGATTAGCTTCACTTACAGGGGCTCTGTAACCATAGGAATATTGTGTAACATTACAGGGAGGAGAGTCAAATTACAGTCCAGCTAAAGGGCTTTTTATAGCACCAATGAGGCAAGGCTTATAACTTGAGCACATCCATATTAATTCATTTAATATCCCAACTAAACTGCACACAGCCTCCCAAGTCACCCCATTTCCAGAAAGTGCTGCCAATTTCCACACCTCCCTCCTGATGCTCCCCTCACATGACAGAAGCTTCCTGGTGGCATCTGAGAACGTTGCTGAGATACCCTCTGCAAATTTCTGTAGAACTCAGCATGTCCCTTGACCATGTAGAACCCCACCATGTCACTTGACCATGGTAGAGCTTAGTAAAATAAACCTAAACTAGAGAAGTCCAATGTACAAAAAGGTGCCGTGTGGGGAAAGTGGAAGGTCTCACTCCTCTTTCACCTACGACCACGTGAACTCTGAAAACTAGGAGACAGACTGAAAGCAATGCTTACAAAGGGAGGTGGTCTTAGACCAGTCCCAAGAACCACCCACTCCTCTACTGTGCTCCTGACACAGACACTGAAAGTTACTATGTAGTCCTGAAAGTTCCTAATAGCACATTATGATGTAAGGAAATTCAATATTTTTTCTCTTTCAGATTAACCTTTGCACTTGGTAAAAAAAAAAAAAAAATTCAATGAAAACAGATATATTAAAAGGTAAGCTTTTTCTATGGTACAGGCAACTGCTAATACCAGTTTTTCATGTACATATCCTCACAATCAATGCAAAGATAAGTGCATATTGGAATACATCTGCCTTTTTAAAAACACAAATGGGAGGCTGGGGTTGTGGCTCAGCAGTAGAATGCTCACCTAACATGTGAGAGGCACTGGGTTAGATCCTCAGCACCACATATAAATAAATAAAATAAAGGTATTGTGTCTACCTACAACTAAAAAAAAAAAAAAAAAAAAAAAAAAAGGCTAAACAAAAAACAACCCAAATGGCCTAGCAAGTACAAGATCTTGGGTTCCATTCCCAGTGTTGCAAAAAATAAATCAAAGCTCAAACACCAGTGTACTATGTGGAGAATTCTGGACATTGCTGTTTTCATTTGACAATCTCTTAGGAAACTCTTCCATATTGGCACATACATATCTCTACTCTGCAGTACTTTACTGTGTAGATGTATCATCATTAATTTAATGTCTCCTTTTAATGGAAATTAAAGTTGTTCTCTGGCTTTTGCTGTAATAAATAATAACATAAACTTTCATTTCCTTGTACCTCTTACTCATAGAAATAATTCCTGAAGTAAATTTTTGGGTAAAAAATATGTGCATTTTTTTTTTTTTTTTTTTGAAACATAACTGCCCCAGCTCCCCTTCAAAGTTTAAGTCTGAAAGACTCCTTCCCTCAACTGGCTGAGATCAATCTGTCACTGCACATTGCTATTTAAGGACGAGGACAGGAGTCATTCAAACTTAAACAGAACACTAATTAAAAAAAAAAAAACAAGTAAACTGTAAATGGACTGAAGAGGGGCTGGTGAAGTGGAGGGGGTGGGTTGGTGATGGGGACTAAATGAAGTGGGTTAGATTCCACACGTTTGTGATTATGTCAAGGTGTACCCTGGTGTTGTATCATAACTAAAAAGATTAAAAAAAAAAAAAAAAGAAGTTATCTTGTTTAAATTTGCATTTTTTATTAAGGAGGAAGGCTGAGAACCTTCTCATGTGGGTGTGTTTTTAAAGTGTGGCTTATTGAGGTCAACTCACCCTTTTGTAAGTGTACAGTTCCACGATTTCTGACAAATGTGCAGAGTCATGTAACTACGACCCTAATCAAGATATTCCCATCACTTCAAAAAACTCCCAGTTCTCCATTATCCTTAATCCTCTCCCTCTACCACCAACCCCTGGCAACCACTTTCACATAGCATAATACTTTTGAAATCCGTCCATGTTGTTACATGTACCAGTAGTTTAATCCTTTTATGACTGAGTAGTATTCAATGTTACGGATATGCCATAATTTGTTTATCCATTTGCTAGTTGATGGACATTTGGGTTGTTTCCAACTGTAGCTCTTATGAGTAAAGTCACTAGAAATATTTGCACACAGGTTTTTGTAGACTACATTTTCATCTTTTGGGTAAATACTGTATCAAGGAGTGGAGCTAGGTAAAAATACTTAGGAGTAAGGTCATAAGATAAGTATGTTTAACTTAAGAAGAAACTGCTAAATGGTCTTTCCAAAGTGTTTGGACCATTTTGCATTTTTACCAGTAATAGAGAGCTTGGGCTCTTTGACATCCCTGTAAACACATGATATGGTCAGTCGTTTTTTAAATTTTAGCTGTTCTAGTAGATGTGCAGTGGTTTATCACTTTTTTTTCAAACTTGTATTTCCTTAATGACTAATGATGTTGGTCAACTTTTCATGTTTGCTTGTGTTTTTTTATTTTTTTTATTTTTATTTTTGGCAATTGGTGAATATTTTTCCATTTTATTGTTGTTAACTTTTTTTAGTGAACTGTTTTTTCAAATCTTTTGTCTGGCACATGCCTATAATCCCAGTGGCTCAGGAGGTTAAGGCAGGAGGTTCACAAGTCCCTCAGCAATTTAGCAAGGCCCCAAGTAACTCAGTGCAAACCTATGCATAAATAAAATATTTAAAAAGGGCTAGGGATGTGGCCCAGTGGTTAAGCGCCCCTGGGTTCAGTCCCTGGTACAAAAAGTTTTTAACTAAAAACTCTAGCAATTCAATAACACAACCAGTTCTTTTCTTGGATACCAATAATTTATCATATACATGTTTTGCAAATATTTTCTTCTGATCTGTAGCC
Source organism: Sciurus carolinensis (assembly GCF_902686445.1). Classification (NCBI taxonomy): domain Eukaryota; kingdom Metazoa; phylum Chordata; class Mammalia; order Rodentia; family Sciuridae; genus Sciurus; species Sciurus carolinensis. The sequence goes on along the minus strand of NC_062218.1, from coordinate 101,287,493 downwards.
TATATTTTCTTTTCTTTTTGTTTAACAATACCTTTTTAGGAGCAAAAGTTTTAAATTTGAATAAAATTTAATTCAGCATTATTTTTCTTTTGTGGTTCCTGCTATGTTGTTTTTTTTTTAATTCATTTTTATTGTAAACAAATGGGATACATCTTGTTTCTCTGTTTGTACATGATGTAGAAGCATACCACTTGTGTAATCATACATTTACCTAGGGTAATAGTTTTTGATTCATTCAGTTATTTTTTTCTCCCCCCCACCCCTCCCACCCCTCTTATCCCTCTATAGAGTCCCTCCTTCCTCCATTCCTGCCCCCTTCCCACCCCCCATTATGTGTCATCATCCGCTTAGCAGCGAGATCATTCGTCCTTTGGTTTTTTGAGTTTGGCTTGTCTCACTTAGCATGATATTCTCCAACTGTATCCATTTGCCTACAAATGCCATAATTTTATTATTCTTTATGGCTGAGTAATATTCCATTGTATATATATATATACCACAGTTTCTTTATCCATTCATCAATCGAGGGGCATCTAGGTTGGTTCCACAATCTGGCTATGGTGAATTGAGCAGCTATGAACATTGTTGTGGCTGTATCTCTGTAGTATGCTGATTTTAAGTCTTTTGGGTATAGGCCAAGGAGTGGGATAGCTGGGTCAAATGGTGGTTCCATTCGAAGCTTTCTAAGGAATCTCCACAGTGCTTTCCAGAGTGACTTCACTAATTTGCAGCCCCACCAGCAATGTATGAGTGTACCTTTTCCCCCACATCCTCTCCAACACCTATTGTTACTTGTGTTCTTGATAATCACCATTCTAATTGGGGTGAGATGGAATCTTAGGGTAGTTTTGATTTGCATATCTCTTATTACTAAAGATGTTGAACATTTTTTTCATATATCTGTTGATTGCTTGTAGATCTTCTTCTGTGAAGTGTCTATTCATTTCCTTAGCCCATTTGTTGATTGGATTATTTGTATTCTTGGTGTAGAGTTTTTTGAGTTCTTTATATATTCTGGAAATTAGTGCTCTATCTGAAGTATGAGTGGCAAAGATATTCTCCCACTCTGTAGGCTCTCTCTTTGCATTGCTGATAGTTTCCTTTGCTGAGAGGAAGCTATTTAGTTTGTATCTGTCCCAGTTATTGATTCTTGCTTTTATTTCTTGTGCTATGGGAGTCCTGTTAAGGAAGTCTGATCCTAAGCCAATAAGTTGAAGATTTAGACCTACTTTTTCTTCTATAAGATGCAGGATCTCTGGTCTGATTCCGAGGTCCTTGATCCTTTGTGAGTTGATTTTTGTGCAGGGTGAGAGATAGGGGTTTAGTTTCATTCTGTTGCATATGGATTTCCTCCTGCTATGTTGGTTTTAAGAAATCTTTTCTAAACTAAGGTCACAGATTTTCTCCTATGTTTACTTCTAAATATTTCATAGTGTTAGTTCTTATATTTAGGAATATGATCCATCTCAAGTTAATTCTTCTATACAGTGCCAGGTAAGGGTTAAATTTCATTTTTTCCCATTGTACTAGTACCATTTGGCAAAAGATTCTCATTTCTCTGAATTACCTTGATGCCTCTACCAAAGATCAATTGACTATGTTTCTAGACTCTCATGTTTACCTCACTGATTTATAAGTCCATCCTTAGAAAAGAGCATACAGTCCTTATTTTCCTACATTTGAAAGTGAGTTGTATTTTGTTTTCTATAAACTGTCTTTTGCTAAAATCGTACTAGCCTTTTACATTCTTCATCCCCATTACATCTTTGGGGAAGACACTTACATAAGTATACTATTCTCTGTACAAATGAGAATTCATTTATCCCACATGTAAACCCTTTAAGTCTAGATATAATATTTAGCAATTTGAGAAGCAATTGTTTACTCTGTTTTCTGGCTATAAATCTTGAAAGACTTAGTCATTTCCTATATCTAGTGCCTAAGAATCCAAAGTACCCAGAGTCACTTCTATTTTGAAATCTAAAAGGTATTTATTTATTTATTTATTTATTTATTTTCTTTTTGGTTCTGGGGATAGAACTCAGGGTCACTTTATCACTGAGCTATATTCCTAGCCCTTAGTTTTTATTTTGAGACAGGGTCTTACAAAGTTGCTCAGGGCCTCACTAAATTGCTGAGTCTGGCCTCAAACTTGTGAACCTCCTACCTCAGCCTCCTAGCATGTGCCATCATGCTCAGCCGAGATTCAAAAGTTCTTACTGCCTCAATTCCCTGTCTTAGAAGACCCTGCTTGCAGCATCCTAATAAGCAAAGGTGGTGGTGCCGGCTGGAGCAGAGTGGAAGGGGAGCTTCCATCTATGGTCTCCCTTCTCTGGGAACTCAGGATTGTGGTTAGTAGCCACCACCCTGGCCCCCAGAATAATCAATCCTTCATCCAAAATAGTCTATCATCTCCTGATCCTATAATCATGTATCTGTTCCCTTTACTGGTGAGTAAAACTGGCAATTTCTTCTTTATTCCTCTGCTTCCTTTCCACCAGTGCTCAAAATCTGGGGTTGCTTCCACTCATTACAGTGCAAGCCTTTAGGTCTCAGAAGTCATCATAAAGGGTTATCTATCTATTTCTTTTGCATTTCTTCATAAAGAAATCCTTGATTACTTTTACTTATGGTACTCTGTGAAAAGGTATTGGAAATGAGGGGTATAGAAAAAAAAGAAAGCAGACATTCAAGGTCCCAAAGGGGCAAGGAAGCAGTTTGTGGCCATAGATAAGTGGGTGAGGCGTGCTGGCATCATCTTGTGATTTAAAGCACTGCTATTTAGTACCTTCCCTTCCTTGTGTCCTCTAATGCCCTAACTTGTTTTAAATATTGTCAAAAGACAGGGTGTGTTGGCATGTACATGTACATGTAATCCCATATACATGCAACTTGGGAGGTTAAGTAGGATGATCATGAGTTTGAGGCCACTCCAGGAACTTAGCAAAGCCCCATTCCAAAAACTAAAACAAAACAAACAAAACACATGGCCAATACCATAACAATAAAGGGGAAGTTACAATATAAGTTCAGAAAACCAGCAACACTGAATGAATTTGCATTCCTTCGCCACCCCAGTGAAACACTAACAAAGATACATAGAAAGGGACAAAGAGTTACAACACAGAAAATCAGGCTTTTAGACAACATTCTCTTGTCCCCAGAGAAATACCTAACCAGGTAAAGCTCAGATAAAGGCCTCAGGAAAACCCACTTGGGGGAACAGTGTGACAAGCAAGGACCCTCCATCCACCCTCAAGCATACACCATGCCACTTTTGGAGAAGGATGTCACACAGCATTCACTGTCCCCTGTCCTAGCACACATACTGAGGGGAACCAGCTTTCTGCAATGGCCAGGGTAGTCTCAAGATTATTATGTGAGCAGCAAAATTAGACTGAGGAACAGCAGAGGAACAGTATGCATTTATGTTAAGGCAAGTGAATTCAGAATGGGGGATATGAGAGTGACGAGGGAAGAAACACAGGCTTCGGGTTAAAATGCTTTCCTTCAGGACCACAACCAAATCACGGAAGTGGGAGAACACAGGTCCATACTAAATGGAGGATAAAAACACCAGAAAGGTGGCTGGAACCATGTCCAACAGCCTACCCATTTCATGTGAGAGGATGATTCTACATAGGTTGAAGGAAACAGCCAAAGACCAAAGAGAATCTATCAAGAGTGATGTTAAAAGCAAAGATTTATAAATTTTGCTATGTTCAGGTTTGAGTACAAAGATATTTGCCTACGCAATATTTGTTAGCATAAAATACGAGACCAAAATACTCTGAAAAATAATTCAGAAAACACCTGCTCTGAAATATAAATGAAATTCAGAAAAATATGGATGCTGTGAAATAAGTCATCAAAGGAAAACAATAGACCAAAATAATAAAGGTGACAGCTAAAAGGGTAAAAATGAAGGGAGCTAAATAAGTTAGTAAAGACAATGAAAAGTGAATATGAAATTATGAACAGCAATAATAATAAAAGGTAACAGGAGGAAAAAGATTGAGAGACTGAATTTCATAAAAATTTAAAACATACATAAGACAAAATAAAAACAAAAGCACTCTAAACAAAATTCAAGATTATTATGGTTTGGATATGAGGTGCCCAACCAAAAGCTCCTGTGTTAATGCAGGAACGTTCAGCGGTAAAGTGACTGGGTCAGGAGAACGGTAAGCTAATCAACCAGTCCATCCTAGTTTGAATGACTGGTGGTAACTGCAGATGGGTGGGCGTGCCCTGGAAAGGTGCATCTTCCCTGCCCCCTCCACCCTTCCTGGCTGTCATGAACTGAGCAGCTTTCCTCCACCATGCCCTTCTGCCATGACGGTCTGCCTCACCTGAGGCCCAGAGCTATGGCGTCAGCCGGCCATGGACTGAACCTCTGAAACCATGAGTCCAATAAACTTTTCCTCCTAAGTTGTTCTTCTTGGATGTTTTGGTCACAGCAATGAAAAGCTGACCAAAACAAAGATAAATGAAAATATGAATAAAAAATATCAACATAGCTTTCAGACCTAAAAAGATGTTTCAATCAAAAAATATAAACAGAAAATAGAAAAATAAGCTAAGAATACAGGGAAATCATAAAGGGATATATAAGTCAGCAATAAACATGTGACAAATGTTCAATTTCATCCAAAACTACAGAAGTGCAAAGTTAAATAAAAAGGAAAAAACTTTTTTTTCACAATACCTTTATTTTATTTATTTATTTTTATGTGGTGCTGAGGATCAAACCCACTGCCTCATGTGCATGGCAAGCACTCTACCACTGAGCTACAAACCCAGTCTGGAAAAACATTTTTAAAGGTCCATGATTTATGTGCAAAAATATAATACAGAGTACGTTATAGGACATTCTCCTCACACTTTGCTGACAGCAGACATAGGATATCAATTAAGAGCCTTGAAACCATATACACACTCATTTCAAGATCTTAAAATAAACCCTAAGGAAATAAGTAGAGATGTATATACAAATAAAAAATATTAACAGTGAGCATTTATTATTTAACATGTGGAGGCTCTGGACTCACAACTCACATGCATCTTTTCATTTCATCTTCACATTATATGGAGACGGGGACTGCTGTTAGAAAAAAGGAGAGAGAAGACTAGACTGATGTAAACGATTCGTCTAAGGTCAAATGGATAAGCAACTTGTCTAACTCCAAAATGCATACTCTTAACCTCTGCTGTTCTGCCCCATGGGGATGTTCGTCTGAGTGCTTTTCTAGAATAATGAAGAACTGCAATCAGCCTATGTATCCAAGAATAGGGGACTGATTAAAAGGTTACAGTACATCTACACAATATGTACCTAAGAAAATCACACTCTAGAAGAACTTAGATAACATGGGAAAACAGACACTCTACAGTGTTACAGGAATAAAGCCTGTTAAAATGCTTGTAATGTACACAGTGTGGATCTATTTTGTCAATATAGTGATATAGTATGTTATATTTATTGTTACTATATTGTCCCATAAAACACAATATTAAAAAAGTAATGACATAAAATGATCTGATTTAACAGAATAAAATAGCCAGTGACAGTTGTCACTCTTATTTTCTTCTTTCTCTTTTTAAGTTTCTTGTTTCTTCAAATTTTCTACAATGACCCCTCCTAAGTTTTACTTTGAACTTTTACTTTGAAAAAAAAAAAAAAAGTTATTTAAAATAGAGAAAGGAAGAGAGACACATATGCAGAATATGCGCTTTCCAGTGACTGAAGACCTCTGTTGTTATGAGGAACAGAGTGAGGTTTTCCTGGAACGACACTGTATTTGCCATGAGGAATTCTAGCAAGATTTCCTAAGGAATCCTAACCAGCAAAACAAAGACATTCTCAAAACACTGGCCCTCATATTTCTCTTCCAATCTACAGTCCCCTGGTACATTAAAAAATAAACTTGTGATCAAAGTTAGTCTCTGGTTTTAATTCTAAGTCATTCTTCCAACAATCAAAACACACTATTTGACTTTTAAGAGCTTCAGACAACAAATAAACCAAATCTTACAGTGTCCTACACGTTATAGGGCATCCAAAAGATATATAATGAAGAGGGAACAAGAGGTTCACAATACCAGCTAACTCAGGGAAAGGGTTTGGAGCCCAGGAGCCAGATTTATTTTATACTCTTGCTTAGCCCAGACTTGTACCAGTACCAAGAACTGATGAAGATCTCATATTCACAAAAGAGAAAGGAGTCAGTGTTGTGTCTGGGGCGCTGGCCTAACAGGTGCTTCTTTTAATTGCAAGATTCAGACTTAACTGGTAGGGAGAATCACAGATCCTTGTCTCAACACTAGGTTAGAGCTCACTCTCAGGTCATCTCTCAGCTCTGGCTGGATCTCAGTGTGGATTCCAGTCTTTGTAATGTCCTTCTGGCAGAGGCATCTAGCCTTGTGACTTTCAGCCTCTGATTGTTTCTTTGTCATGACATTTCTCAGATGTTCATGATTATTTTCTCTCTCCCTAGGAAAACTGAAGAAGAGGAGAACAATACAATATCTTGTCTGAGGGCCACCAAGCGAAGTTATAAAAACAAACTCCTTTCAAAATCACTCTTGCACAGCATAACTGAGCTAAGGTGGTTCTTTTTTAGACTAGCAAAGTATTCTAAAATGTCATATTTCTTTTCACTAGTGTTACCTTACATAAAATCATCTCCTTGCTGAAATCTCTTGGCCCCTTCTGCTCCCCTACATCCAGTTGGTTACAAAGTTGTTGATTTTATCTCTACAATCATTCTGAGTCTGTCCTTTTCATTCTTGACCTCAGACCAGCAATTTGGTTCAGCCCTCAATGGGGTCTGCTCTGCCCAATCTACTGCAACTGTCTTTTTCTTCCATATCTTTCTATGATTGAATACATGCTCCACATTGCATTGGTGCTAAGTCATTCTTGAGAGCTAGAATCTGGTCTTGTCACACCTGTGGTGGACACACTTCCTTTATCTTCCAGCATCCATTATTTCAGAATTATTTCCTCCATCACTCTATGAGTAATCTTGTTCAGTTCACAGTGTTCCATGGACTAACCTCTCCTATTCCATCCCTTTAACCCCATTCTTCCAAATCCCCAGAGACAGGCACAAGATTCAGTCCATCTGAATCCTTCTGCTGAGGACCAAGTGATTGGCCCCAGATTAAGAAATAAGTCATGTGAATGGTCCCACACTGGCCAATCAAAATCCTCCCTAGGGCCTTCTGCCAAAACTGTCAAGAGAGCCACACTCCTCTCAGTGCTGCGACTCCAGGGACAGTTGAGGCTGGACCTATCTGGAACATTCCCACAGAGCATAAGGGCAGCACCAAGACCAGTAGGGGTCATAGAAAATGAGAAGCTAAAAGAAAGAAAAGGGAAAGGCCACAACCAAAGTAAAGATGTCCCTGGAGTCCCTAGACCCTGCCTGCCATGCTTTTGTCATCTTGGATTTACCAGCTATTTGGCAAACAAATGCCACTGTTTTTCCTGGAATCTATTCTTAATTGCCTTCTTGATACTTTCATGTGCAAAAGAGTCAAAATGTATTTTTAGAACTTTCAATAGCCTGTTTCAGAAAAAGAAAATCCCAAAGCCCTTAGCACTATATTCAAGTTCATTAATAAAAAACAAACAAACAAAAAATAAACCTTAGGTTTTCAGCATGAGCTCTCCTGTTCCAGCCTCAGTAGTTCTTTCAGATGTTAAGATAATAACAATCATAGAATCCACATCCTCTGCTGTCGACACCAGGCACCCTGATTTCTCTTCCCCAGGTCACTGCTCATAATAGTTCTTGAATCTGAATTATTCTACTCTCTCCTTTATTATTCAACCTTCTAGATCCTGCTCATATTAAGTGCTAACATCCTATTTTTGCATTATAGTTTTCCAATATGTGCATATCTTGTCCCACCAGGACTGCAGAAAGGCACCAGTTCTTTCTAAAACTTAATCTCTAGCACCTGACAATCTGCTCCAGAAAGCAGAGACTGTACACAGAGGTTTGCAGCTCTGGTCAGAAAGGGTTGATACCTCTTAAGACTCTTCATTCCTCCTTACATTAGATTTCTCAAAAATCGCCACATCCTCATAGGACCCAACAATCACACTCTTGGGCATTTATCCTAGATGAACAAAAGTTAGGTTTGCACAGAGGACTGTACACAAACATTAACAGCACCTTCATTCATAATACCTCAAGCTGGGAATGACCCTGATGTTCTCCAACATGTGACAGACTCACCAGTGGTACATCCACACAGTGAAACACTATCAACCATATAAAATAACAAACTATTGTTACATGCAACAATTCAAATAAATCTTTTTTTTTTCAAATAAATCTTGAGGGAATTAGAATGACTGAAACAGAAAGCCAATCCCCCAAATCCCCTATTGCATAATTCCATTTATGTAACAATCTTGAAATGGCAGAATTAAAGAAACGGGGAGAAGAAAAACCAGATTACTGGTTGCCAGAAGCTAGGGATGGGGAACAAGGTGGAGAGCGAGGCAGATGGGTGTGGTCTGCTATAGTGGGTACACCTGTAATCCCAGTTACTCAGGAGGCTGAAGCAGGAGGATCACAAGTTCCAGATCAACATCAACAACTTAGCAAACTCTGTCTCAAAATAAAAACAAAATGGTCTGGAGATGTAGTTCAGTGGTAGAGGGGCCCCTAGGTTCAATCCCCTGCACCACAAAAAGAAAAGCAAACAAAAAAAAGACACCACAAAGGACCCTTTATGGTGATGGAAACACTCTGCATCCTGACTGTATTAATGTCAATATCCTGAGATACTGAAAAAAATAATTTCATAGGTTGTTATCACTGGAGGAAACTGAATAAAGGATATATAGAATCCCTCTGTACCATTTCTTACAACTGCATGTGGATCTACAATTATCTCAAAATAAAAACCAAATTAAAAAAAAAAAAAAAAAGAAAACTAACCATAACCATATCTCCAATCTGAACTGAAAAACAAGACACTCGGGCTGGAGAACCTCACAGATAATAATTCCAACAGCAGAACTTACTCTAACTAGTAATATCACAGGGTTTTGACCGTAAGGAGTGGGTAGCTCAGAGTTATTCTGGCCCACACTAGAGAGGAGACTTCTTCACATTTGAAAGCCATTTTCAGGAATGAGGATGGCAAAAGAAATGACAAATACTAACAAGAAACTGTCTTTGCCCAGAACACTGAGCTGGAACCCGGAGTGATAGTCCATTTTCACAAGTGCACGGCTGGGCTTCCATGGAAATGAATAACAGCCACTGATCTGTGAAATCTGATCTGTTTGCCATTTAGATCCATGTGACTCACTGAGACTGGCTGCATTCATGTCTAAAAATACAGGAAATCTGCAGCCTAAGCAAATTTGGCTCAGGGATTCATGGGTTTTGATTCGAATACTGCACATTTGGAGATAGTGGTTTTATATTTATATCAGCCGGTGGCAAAGAAGGTCCTGCTTCAAATGACTGGGACTAAGTTGAAATCTAGAAGCAGAGAAGATCAGAAGATTTATCTTTGTATATACATTTTCTGTGGGAGTTACATGACACCCTCAGTAACAGGAAGATGAGCTCTAAGGTCCTCTGTGGGCTAGAAGGATGCCCTTCCTTGGGCATTGGGTGTGTCCCACTAAATACCTGCCCCAAAAGAAAACAGAGGGAGTCATGAGCTATTAAAGATAGAGTAGGGTGTGGTGGTCACATGAGTGATGAAGCGCCACTTGGACTAGCGGTGGCTGAGTCTGCAGGGAGGGTGTGGTGCGTTGGACACGGCACTTTTTATTTTGTGCAGTCCACTCAGAACCTTTCCCCATTATGCCCATTGCCATGACAACTGGTGAATGGAGCAGCAGATCTCTGGGCATTGGCTCGTGGAATACGTTGATTCCTTCCCCACCCTACTCAAGGACCCGGTGACTTTTCAGAGCACTGGACTCACCCATCAGAACACTCAGCAACTTTTGCACTCTGGAGTTGACCCCCACAATTCGGTAGAGCCCTTGCTCATTGATCCCTGGGAAGAGAAAGAGTGATGATTTAATTAGAGGCATGTCAGAACACAAGTCAGGCCAACCTGGCCAAATGCTCTTCTTTCTCATTTTCTCAGTCCTTCTAAAAGCTGCTCTAATTAAAGTCCCCTGTCACTCAGCTCAGCTCTTAGCAAAGGAGTGGGATTTGGTACAGCTGTCTAGGATTTCACGGATGTGCTGCACACGTCAACCCTCGTGTTAGCTCAGTCATCGGAGGGGAAAGAAACTTTCTTCTTTTCTTGCCAAAGGCAGCATCTGAAGAGTTTTAAAAGATGCAAAATGTATTCTTTTAAAGATGTTATACTTAACTATAATTTTTGAATTTAGAAAGTCAAAAGTGCCATGATAAAAAATTCACACAACAGAAAAGAACAAACACTTCATAATCTATTTTTACATATTGGAATGAAAATATTGGGGTATAAGGACATTTCTAATTTTACAGAATGTTAGCCAAGATGGAGAAATGAGAAAATCTATTCATTTGTAATGTAAATATTCTTAATAAAGAAAAAGGAAGGTGACTTTCATGAAATCCAAGGAACTGTGCCGTTAGACTAGAAGGAGTTTACTTTGCAACACCTGAATAAAGAACCCAAACTACACCACCGTAGTACTTCTGTTCATTTCAATGTGTGATTACTCAGCCACTGCAACTCAGCGGGCAACCCAGACCAGAGCCAGTGATATGAGATGACTTTTCTCCTTCTATCCTAGGCCCACCATACCTGACCCTTCTCAAATAACTGGTCTTCTCTTTCCTATCTCATTCCAACGATGCCCACTCTGCAACCAAAATGAACTTCTTCAAGTATATATCAGCTCATATCACTTATTCTCTTAAAACTTTCCAGTGGATTCCTCCTGCACACAGACCATAATCAAAACTCCTTTGGTGGCCTATGTTGTCACAGTAGCATTTACAATACCTGCAACTTGGTCAGAAATCAGGTTCTTTCATAACATACAACAACTGTTACAGACATCTTGAAATAACACTACTTCCAGATTATGTCAGTCATCAGATCTACCACTGTAACTTGTGAAAAAAAGAAATCATTAACAAAGAAATGTATCTAAAAGTCATAATTATGTTTTTAAGTATTTTAGTAACTGAATTTCAGTAAGTGATTTCTATAGGCCTATGTGTTTTATATACATTTAAAACATTCAATTGATCTGCCAAAATTGATGACACAAAATGGGTTGAGAACCCCTGCTTTAGACCCAAGTGGCTTGTGGAAACACTGACACTGGCACTAGGGGAGTTAATGAGTCACTCAGAATCGGGAAACAGCAGGTAGCAGGTCTGACGCCTCACCAGATGCGTGACCTTCCATGAGAACAATGCCATCTGTTAGACTACTTTACCTCTGGTTTCCACAGCATGGATGCATTTCCTGATTATGCTGAAGCCAATGCTGTCCAACTGTGCAGCTGAAAGAGCAAGAGAAGGGCAATCAAGTTGTGGCCTTGCAAATCACCCTCAGGGTACAACCTGCCGAAGTCATAAGGAGTCAATCGAACACTGTGTGGTCATGTGTGCTTTTAATTTTTTCCATAGAAATGATAAAGAAAAAATAAATATAAAATAATAGTAAAAAATAGCTGGCATCAATGGAGAGCTTACCATAGGTCAAGCAAGTGTTAAGTGCTTTGTATGCATTTTCTTTTTCAGTTCTCATAGTAACCTCAAGTAATAGTAATCTGCAACATTATTTTCCATTTATAGCTGAAAAAGCTGTAGCAGAGTGACAGGCACCTTTAAATTGGAGCTGTAGGACTAACTTGCTTGCAGTCTTCAAAAAGTAAAAATGATCTTTAAATTTTGGGTAAGTACTTTACATAGGTTCTCTCATTTAATGCCAACAGGACCTCCAGGATGATACTATCATTAGTCCCATATCACAGATGAAAAAACTGAGGCTTGGTAAAAATAAATATCTTGCCCAGTTAATATGTGGAGACTTGCTTCAGAGCCCATATCACCAAGCTACCTTAAATGTGATCCCAAGTGAAAGTATAATCCTGTTCAGGTGACTAGGACAAATGAAAAAAAAAAAGAAAAACAAAAGAGAAAATTAACACAGCCAGGAATAAAGAAGGTACATGAGGAAGAAGCACTTGGGCAGCAGAGACATACCTCCACATGGCAAATCAGCGGGTGGTGAGAGGGTTCTCCACCTGCTTCAGCACCACCAATGTCACTCAGAAAATAAATGATCCACATCAGCAACTTTTTCCAGAACAACAAACTGATTTCTAACATGGCACTGAAGAGGCTGGAGAGCTACCAAAACTCACCCCCAGGCTTCGGTTACCCAGTGATAAAATGTACAAATTTTAAGAATGGGTTCATTTTTTACCTCATTGGGATATTAGCACAAGACATTCTACAGTTTGTTGCTCAAAGTGAAGAAAGAAGGGGTAGAGAGTAGGAAGGTGAGTATTTATAAATGATTGTGATCATCCATGGCAAGAAATAAACTTGTCATTCATGAGAACTAGACAGAACCTGAACTCATCTTGGCTCTTCTCCAAATGAAATCTTTCTCCAATTGTTGGTATATATGTATGAACTAATCTAATAAAAATCTAATGAAAATTTTTAAAAAATATTTTTTCTGGGCATGTTGGTAATCCCAGCAACTCAGGAGGCTGAGGCAGGAGAATCCCAAGTTCAAGGTCAGCCTGGGCAACTTGACAAGACCCTGCCTCAAAATAAAAAATAAATATTAAAAAGTGTGGGGATAGAGCTCACTGGTAGAGGGGCCCTGGATTTAATCCCCAGTATGGAAACATTTTAATCACTGATAATATCCAAAAATCAAACAAAAAAAATGTTAATTTCCCTAAACTTCCCTTCCCAAAGTGAAACAGCTCCTGTACTTTCATTCGCATTTACTACTTAGAGGTACTTATAAATACCCTCAGCCTCTAGGAGGAATAAAGAACCAGAAGAGAGCAGGAGAACCATGTTCTTTTCCCCTGAAAATTAGATGCTATAAAAATCATTCTTCTTAGATTATTTGTAGTTGTATAAAATGAGAAAAATTATTAGGGATTCAGTTTTGGACATTATTTATTATTACTTGAGGTGTATATTTTACTATAATATTTAATAATGTTATAATAACATTTAATATTATTTAATAACATTAAGTAATGTTATTGAAATGATTGGATTTTGAGAGCTATAATTTAGTCAGTCCATCCTAGTTGGAATGGACTGACTAGGAAATCACTGTATAGGTGTAGGGCATAGCTGGAGGAAATGGGTCACTGGGAACTTGCCCTGAGAGGGTACATCTTCCCTGCAGGCCTTTCCCCTCCTCTCTTTACCTCCTGCTCCCCTTCCATCATGAGCTGAGAAGCTTTCCCCACTGGGACCCTTCCCCATAATGTGCTGCCTCACCTTGGGCCTCAAGCAAAGGAGTTAGCTTTCTATGGACTGAGACCTTTGAAATTGAGGCCCAAATAAACATTTCTTCCTCTTAGGAAAAAAAAAAAAAAATTCTTCTCATTCCCTTAACACAGTAAGGAGCCTACTAACTCAATCCCCTGCTTTTTCTAGTATGAACCAAGTATTTGCTCTGCAAATAGTGATATCTCAAGCTTTCTGACTGAAGGCTGCAAGCCAGACTGATACACTTCTTCCAAATAAAACTCCATTAACTCATACAACAGACATTTTTCAAATTTAGGGACAACTTTAATGCACAGATTAAACACCTGTTAGAATCTGGGGGAGATTTTTTGTTTAAAAATAATGTTTATTATGAATAAAGCGAGAACATCATGCTAAGTGAAATAAGCCAAACTTAGCCGAGGGTATGTGTTTTCTCTCTTCTGTTTCATTTGGGGAAAAGAAGTTTGGAGAACTTAACATTTCCTTTTAGAGAGAAAAAGTTAAAAGAATGTGTGTGGGGAGATCTCGTGAAAATAGAAGAGAGATGAGTAGAGGAGAAGAAGGGGTGCACGGAGGAGGAGGGGAAGGGGAGGTAGGGAACAAAATCAACCAAATTCTTTCACGTGCGCGCATGAATCCAAAGTAACAGATCCCACACGTGTACAATTAGAATTCACCAATGAAAAGTAAAGTAAGTTTTAAGATATAATTCACCTACCATAAAGTTCACCAATTTTAAGTGTACAGTTCAGCTGTTTCTCATACAAAGCTGTGTATTCATCACGACTATTCAGTTCCACTACATTTTTGTCCCCGTAAGAACCAACAAACACAACCACAGACATCAGCAGCCACCTTCCATTTATCCTTCCCCCATTGTTGGCGACAACTAATTTACCTTTCTTCTCCATGAATTTGCCTAATTCTGTACACTTCACATAGATGGACTAACAAAATTTGTGGTCTTTTATACCTGGCTTCTTTCACTTAATAATGTTTTCAAGATTCAATCATATGGCAGCATCGGTACTTCATTCCTTTATAAGACTGAATACTACTCCACCGTAGTATATACCACATTTTGTTTTTCCATTTGTCAACTGACAGACATTTGGGTTATTTCTACTTTGGGCCTATTATGAATAATGGTATTATGAATATCTGTGTACAAGTCTGTATGGACATATATTTTCATTTTTCTTGTGTATACACTTATGAGTGGAATTGCTGGGTCATAGAACTATGCTTTTTCCCACCCTTTATTAAATGTCTTGATTTTTTTAATGGTGTATGATAATTATACATACTAGTAGAATTTATTATTATATACTTGTACATGCACATGATATAAATTCTGGACAGTTCTATTCCCAGTACCTCCCCTTTTCCTCTCCTCCTCTCACCCCCTAGTCCCCTTTCTCTATTCTACTGGTCTTTGCCTTTTAGAGGAACAGACAAATTATCTTCCAAAGTACTGGCACCATTTTATAGTCCTACCAGCAAAGCATGAGGGTTCCGATTTCTCCACGTACCTGCCAACATTTGTTATTGTCTTTTTTATTATAGCCATCCTAGTGGGTGTCAAGAGTTATCTCCTGTGGTTTTGATTTGCATTTCCCTGATGACTAACGTAGCTGGGCATCTTTTCACATGCAGGGGAGGATTTTCATTCCTTTATACAGTAGTCAGAAAACAGCTTACTGGAAAGTATTTGTCAGACAGGGAATTACTTTTTGTGCTTAAGGAGGTTTCCAAAATGTTTATAACTGTGATTCCTTCAGTTCTTCTTTTCCAGAGTGCCCCAGAGAATCTTTTCACAGAGATGACAGTAAAAGAAGTACGGGAGAAAGAACCGCCATTTTGCACAGAGCTCTAGAGAGCAGCCAAGACCGATTCTAAACTTGGATGTTTTAAGAGTAGGTTTGTGAACTTGGTCTTATTCTAGGCATTGGTGAGCTTCGTCCTGGACAAAGACTATTTCCTTTCCCCATAAACTCTGATAAAAGGTTTGGACAATTGAAAAGAACTTGGCAACTGACAGAGATAGCCTCAGTGGTTAGAAGATGAGACGTCCACCTAACTCCAGCAAAAACTAGACAGAGTTGGACACAACCCACTAGAAGCAAATCAGTCCTTGTGGCACTATGGGAAGTGAGATCCCTTTCTAGTAGGTGATAACCTAGTGAACGTGAATAAAATGGTACCTTCCAAATATATCCAGAAAAAAATTTAAATTCCACCCACCTACATTAATTATAATTACTTATTTTGGAAAATGGCAAAGCAAAACCCCTGCACTCAATATCTGAGGAATGTTCCTCCTTTGCTTTTCTAATGTGAGAGTCTCTCCAATTTGCTATAATCAGCAAACTCTCTTTACAGAGATGTCATACATAAAGCCTTATGCTTTGCACATGTAATGCAATATTTATTAGTATATTTTATTTGCCTAAGTTTAGATGTAGAGCATTTACAAATTGTACATCCAAACACTGAGAACTCAAGGTAATTCTCTGTTAGACTTTAATATATTAAAGTTGTATACTGATGATAATTATTTATAGTTTTGTAAACAGACAAAAGTGTATTAAAAATGGAATTGACATCAACAACAGTTCTCCCAACAGGGAACTCATGAAATACAGTTTAGCAACCATAGCTCTAAATCTCTAAACTGGATGTGGTACAAGTTATTACATTGCCCATGTTGCCCCAGCACTTCTCCGTCTCTCTCTCTCTCTCTCTCTCTCTCTCTCTCTCTCTCCACACACACACACACACACACACACACACACACACAAACACTGAGAGTTTCCTGCTGACATCATGATTAGGTAACTAATAATTAACAACTGCTTTATTATTTAGCGTGGACCAAGTACCACTAATGTGACAGGAACGACAGTGCACGCATAACCAGATCATTAGTCTTGATCACTGCCCCGTGGGGACATAATCTGTTAATTGAGATCTCCTAGTCTGAAAAGTGAATTCCCACTAAAAGGTTTAGAACACTGTCACCACCAAGCAGAGTTTGCAAATGACAGAGAAAGTGGCCTGCCAGATGGAAGCGGCTGTCCTTAATCCCCTCAAGCAGGTGATTCAGCTTTTTCACTGAGCCCAGGCTCAGAAAAGGTCAGGGATTTATTTGCAATTTCTGTATCCTTATAATCTCCAGAAATAATCTCTCATTAAATATCTACTAGGCTTGCATTATTCCCTTAATTTGACTTGCGATGAGTTGCCGCAGGATCTGCGGATCCCAGGCCTGACAGCTCCCATCTTGCAGTTAACTCTTGGACTGGCTTCTCTTTCCCCCTGGGCTCAAGTTCAGCTCCGCCCAGTTTTACACTCAGGCAGCCCAAACTGTTGTCTTATAATGAATGTTGGCAGAGTGCACACCAAAAAAAAAAAGGCCCAGCTGATCTCCCAAGTTAGCAGTGTATCTTCCTCTAATTTCAATGCTTGAAGTTTAGTTTCTCTCTCTCCTTTTGGAGGAAGGAAAGGGCCCAGAACACAAAAACCCATTTTGTCAAAACTCTCTGGAAAATGTGAGAATGATAGAGAGACAAGGGCATACTGAGTCCTTCAGAGAGTCTCAGGGCAGACCCAGGAGAGGGAGCAGGATTCCTGCCAGTTGGTTTGGGTCTGGGTTATCACAGTAGGGTGTGAACTCCAGGGAATCCAGACATTTACTGTTTTACGGGTTGAAAAGAACAACACATGACAACATATAAATTCTTTTCTCATTTACACTAAGGTGAAATGGCATGGGTTTTAACTGCCACTACCTTCCTGTAACATCCCAAAAGGTACTGCCATGTTCTGCAGCTTCTGGTACCTCACCTAAGATACGCTTCCCTGGCTCTTCTTACCTTTAAAAACCACGAGGTATGGTGGAGATGGGGTAAGCGACACCCGTGGCACTGCCTGCCACTGCCCTCTTTCTTACCCACCCCCAACCAAAGTATCACCAAGTTTCTCATTTTTTCTCTTCCTGTCTCTCAGTTTTGTCTAGCTCTCTCCATTACCATCGCCACTGTCCTGGGCCTGCCTCCAGCATCTTTTGCCAGGACAACTGCAGTGTTTCCAAGCTAGTCTCTCCATACCTCCTCTGCTCCCTCCTATCTGTCCTCTACACTGGAGTCCCCACAGTATTGGGGAAAAAAATGGATTTGGGCTATCCTCCTGAGAGCAGCAGGGTGTGCCACTGAGAGAGGTAGGGAGGGAGGGAAGTAACACGGTCCTTCCCCTCCAGCCTCCCGGGGGTCACCCCTCAGCTCTTAGCACCCCACCACATAGTATTTTTTCTGAGCATTCAATTGACCACACTTTATCTCCCGTCTTTGTCCAGGTTATGGATGTACCTCAGTCTCTTAGCCCAAGCAACACAGATCTCTCCTCCAAAACGCCTCCCCTGGCCTCTCCACCTAGGTTAATAGCCCTCTAGAGTCCTGTAGATATGGCACCATCCAACTCAGTGTTTCAGGGGAAAAAAATGTCTGTTTATTAAACTAGAATATGCAACCATGAAGGCAAAGGCCCATGCATATCCCTCCTGATTTATTTCATTCCCTACCATATCTCTTTCCCTGTGTACTATAGTGGTGGGCATGGAATGGCAGTGTGTGTGTATGTGTGAAGTTTTTCACTTTGAATCCACAGAGAGGTAAGCCAGTGACTGAATGGTAGAAGGAGCTGCTGAGGGACAGAGTGGCATGGTCAGCACGACCTTCCAAATTCCAACTGACAGAATCCCTGCGATAGTAGAAGCATTATTTAGGCTTCTGGTCCTTGGCTTTTTCATCTTTTGTGAGGATATAAAGGTTAAATAAAGAAATAAATGGCCTGATCTAACCACTTCCTTCCTTCCTGTATCAATACAAAGAGACATCACCTCCTCGCAGTACAGCTCCATGAAAACGAGTTCGGGAGAAAGGAAAAACAAACTCGCACAGGCCAAACCATGAAGCAGAGGAGACAAAACCAAGTTCAGGTTTTCCAGGACACTTTTAGAACATCTTTGCTTGTCCTTCAAAACACAGCATCACTGAACAGTACCTGGCTTGGGTCTGAGGCTGACAGAGGGGCTCTTCTGTGCCATACTAACTAGGCCACGTCAACAGTCAAGCAGGCCAGAGAGTACAGGAAGCACCCAGAAAGCAAGGGTGCTCTCCCCTAGAGCCCTGACTGCCCAACAGATCTCACCTCTCAGGTCCAAGGGCCTCTTTTCTGAAAATCACTGACCTGCTATCATTCAACTCCAAGCCTCAGTATTCAGAAACCAAGCAAATAGGCATGAAGTGGCCAAATCACCCATTTCGAAGAGCATGGAACTTAAAGAGTCTATCAAAACAGCACTTACAGGATACACCCCAAAGTTGGTCCCTACATGCACCCGAGGAATTCTAACCAAGCATTCTGGAGACCAGTCCTTTTCCAAAGGAGAAGAGCTAATCTATTAAATTAATCTCAACATGTATTCACCACTTTCCTAAAGGGGGTTTTTCCCAGTCTAAAATGTCCCTCTCAGGTTCCTGCCATTAAAAACAAATGACAACAATAAAAACAAAAACTGGATGTTCTGGAAGTCTGTGGACAAGCAAGAGACCTGGGGGTGAAAGAAGTTGCTGCCCCGTTTTTAATATAGATGGATACAAGATTGTCTGGGAGTGTTGTGGGCAGGCCACCACTTCATGGGCAACACCAAAGTCTCAGCACAGAAATTGACTCAATTTCCCACTGGGATTTGCTCTTTAGAGCCTGGCCTGCTTCATTCATTTTGAATTTAATCAATTTCAGCACTACTAAAAGCCATGAAGGAAAACACCTACACTGAACTGAACACAAAGCCACCTGGATAATAGATTTCTCATTGACTCACACTCAGAGAGAGGACCAGAGGCGCTCACACTCCTTCTCCTAATCGTGTGAAGTCCCAGGGTTGCCAGGGCTCCATGAGCTATGGCCCCTGGAAAATATCTCCATGGTGGCTCTTGTCAGAATCTTCCAGCAGGGCCCAGGAAAGCTGGTAATTGATTCTCAGTTATCCATGTGTAAATTCTCTGCTTTGGAAATTACCCATCATCCAGTTGTTAATTCCAGAACAGTGACCAGGACCCCCTTCCCCATCCTCCTCCACTATACCTAGACTGTACTCTGCTCCCTGGCTAGTATATATTTAGAGAATACAAACTTATTTTATTTAAAAAAAAAAAAAAAATATATATATATATACATATTTTTTTCATTGTAGATGGACACAGTACCTTTTTATTTATCCATTTTTATGTGGTGCTAAGGATTGAACCCAGTGATCCACACATGCTAGGTGAGCACTCTACCACTGAGGCACAACCCCAGCCCCACAAACTAATTTTAATATTAACTAAATCACATGGAAATGGTGTGTAGCAGAAAGAGAATGGCATACTTTAGAACCAGACAGACCTGGATTGGAAAGCTACCTCTGCGACCTCTGGCTGGATACGATCTCAGGTAAGGTGCTTCATCTCTCTGAGATTCACCTACCTCACCTGTCCAGTGAGGAAAACTCACTGAGGTATCATGAGGGTCAAATGAAATGTACTGCAATTGTGACTTACTTGATGTTCAATAAATGGTTGTTTCTGGTACTATCAATATTAAGATGTTGCTACATCCTAATATTTGAGTCAAACTTTTTGGTAGATGAAATGGTTTTCATACTCAAGTACCTCTTATCCTGATGATAATCCCATGGGGTAAAATTGCTACCATTTTTACTAATAACTTCTTGCTGTGTTTTCCCACTAATGAGTATAATGAGGGATAATGTGTTACAGTTCATAAAATAAATTAATAAACTATGGCTTATTTGATTTTCCCAACATCTCTGCTAAGTTTTTATGATGAGAAAAGCCAGGCTCCTGAGGTTAAGTGGTAACAACAGCGATGATAACAGTAGCTAACACTTACTGAGACAGACTGCAAGGCTCTGGGTTATGCACTTAAAACTATCATCTTCTTACCATCGTCATCATCTTTATTTTGTGGACAGGAAACCTAGGCTCAGCCAGATTAAGGAACTTGATCACGGTGTTATTAGCGAGCAGGGAAACCAGGATTCCTACTCGGCTGAACTGTGGAGTTTGTTCTCTTCCACTCTACTTTCTGCTGAAGTTCACGTGACAGTCAGAAAGTGGGGCTGGTTTTCAGTATCCTGTCCCTTCTGTTCTAGTCGCAGTTCTCAACTCCAGGGTACAAAAGAAACATGGGTGTAGTGGTTGCAATGTGGATCCTGGACCTTCTCCCAGATATTATGCTCCAGTAGGTGTGAGAACCCACTTGGGAAAACACTACAGAGTACACCAGGCAACTTGAACTATTGTCACCAAAGACAAACACAAGTGACTGCTTATTTTGTCAACTGTCAATGTCTGTACTACCAATGCCCCACTGGATACTAAGGGTTTGCCGGTGCACCTTAATATGTGATGTTGGCTTGTGTCACTAGTATATGAGATGATTCCAAGTGGTTCATAAACATTTCTAGTGGGTAGACACTTATTTTAGTGAATACTAGAGATCTGCTGATTTATCACTCATAGCATGGTATATTTCCTTTTTAAATAAAGTGAGGTAAAAATGATAAATTGATTAAAAAAACAGTAAGTAAACAAAACTGATACAGATATATGTAAAAATTTATTATGAAGATGATACACAAATAACACATTTGAGAGTTTATGCCCTACTGTGTCCCAGGCTGGGCACTATATTCAACCTTACTGAAAGGATGAGAAAGTAAGTACCATAATTCTAGCAGCAAGATGTCCTGTTCCAATAAAATCCTCCTTGATTCCTTACCTTCTCTCATACCCACATCCAAATGGCACTCCGCATCCAGGCTCTTAGCCAGTTCTGTCAGTAACAACTTCAAAATATCCAGAATCTAACCATTTTGCAGCATATCCATGGCTGATACCTTGACCCACACCACCACGACCCTTTTCCTGGACTGCTAAAGTAGCCTCCCCTCTGGTTTCTGCTTCACCAGCTGCCAGAGTCATCTTTTAAAAACATACATCAGTTCAGGTCATTCACCTGATCACAACTCTCCAGTGACTTCTTACAATGCTAAGAACACAATCTTTTCTCCTATCTTCACCTGGTGGAATGCTAGCCTACTGACCACCCTCCCGGCCTCCTCCTAACCAGTTGGTAGAGAGGTCCTTTCTAATATTCCCAGAACACAAGTAGTTCATTTCCTCAGGGCCTTTGCACATACTGGTCCTTCTGTCAGCAAAACTTGTCTGCCAACTTCTGATGTGCCTCCTGCCCTCCCTTTGTTCAGGTTCCTCCTCAAAGGTCACCTCTTTAAAGAGGCCTTCCCTGTCCAGCTGTGGCAACCAGCTGCCATTCCTGTATGCCCTATCTCCACCCTCTTATTTCTTCATAGTGCTCACCTTCACCTTTGTCTACTAACTGTGTTGTCCATTTCTCTCAGTGTATAAGTTCCACATTATACAACGTATACATGTATTGAAACATCATGTTACCCCATTAGCATATATAATTTTTAAGTATCAGTTAAAATAAATTTAACTAAGACTTTAAAAATAGTTTAAGCTCCAAGAGAAGAGACATAATCTCCCTGTGCATTGCTATATTCCAACAAATACTTCCTGAATGAAGGAACAAGTATGATCTTTATTTTTACCATCCATATTTTTACCAGCTCATATGCTAGTAACCAATAGGTAAAAGTCCAGATGCTCCAGAAGCCTTAAATGGTGAGCAGCTGGCTGAACATATTGGTGCCTTCTAGAGTTCAGGGCCCCTGCAGTGGAAAGCATGAGACAAATAGGATTGGCAGGGATCACATTCATCCCCTGACCTCCAAGCAAGAGTGCTGCTAATCAGAATGTTCTTCCCTAGCCTACTAGATACACAGGCATATATTTTCTTTTTCATGGTTTTTGGGGACAAACACACAGAAAAATAAACTGAAAGAAGCAGACAGTAAAGAAAACAAAATAGGCAGCAGGAATACAGAAAAAATCCCTGCCTGGCCTGGAATAAACCTACCAACTCCCTGGGTCAAGGGAGGCTCTGAGATGGCGGTGAAGATGTCCCAATTCCCAGCAAGAGCCAGGCAGCCAAGGGGCAGTGCGTGGGTTCTTGCATAGCACAGGCTAAGCACTGTGCGTCTGCCTAGGATGGAGTGGGTGTTTCCCTCTGGGTTTCTGCATTCACAGTCTCCTGGTCCACCTTAAAATTTCAAATCAGAATAGCAGTGAAAGAGAAAGGCTTAATGCACACTGCAGTAAGGCCAACCAGCTTAATCAGGACCATTTGTCTCCTGCACAGGGATCTGGACATCCTGAGAATGAATTACAGTCCAGTGGCCTCAATTCCTTTCTGCCTTGGGGCCTGGGTGGTTTTGTACTGATTTCTCAACCAAGAGAGATCACGGCCATCTCTGTGAAGGTGGAAGTGTTTCAAATACCAGCTGCCTCTGCCCACCAAGACCTCTCTGCTGCCTTTACCTACTTGTTCTCCCACCTTCAAATGCCGTAGGAATGATTGAGACTTTTTTTTTTTTTTTTTTTTTTTGTCACAGTTAACTCTAAAGAAGCAAGAGGCAGGGAAAGAGATGGGATTTAGAATCCAAAGTCTAAGATCTGAACCCTAGCATGTGTGTGATGAATATTCTCTGCCTCTCTGATCTCCCTTCCTGACCTTTAAGATGCAAGTTTTGTGAAAACTGAGTAAGGGCACACCTGTGAAGCCACTCCAAGGAACTCTAAGGAGGATGTACAGTGTCATGCTTTTATAGTGATAGCCTCCGGTTTGGATGATGGTGATGCTATTGACGATAATAACAGCAAAGGTCATTTAATGATTGCATATAATACCAGGCACCACTGAGTAAAGGATATTCATTCTAATATCATTTAATCTTCTCTACAAACCAATGATGTAGGTACTAAAGCTATCCCATCTTATAGATGAAGAAACTGATGCCTGGAGAAATTATTTTCCCAAAGCCACACACTCAATAAGTTGTGAAGCTGGGATTCCAAGTCTTTTCATATTCCAGAGTTGATTCTCTTATCCACTACACAACACCATCCCAACTGCAGGGACTAGTACTTTACAGCCTCTGTTAAACTTCACAGGCAGGGCTGGGGAGATAGCTCAGTTGGTAGAGTGCTCGCCTCACAAGCACAAGACCCTGGGTTCAATCCCCAGCACTGCCAAAAAAAAAAAAAACTTCACATGCAGAACATGAGTTGCACACTTTGACAACTCTGATCAGGGTTAGAAGGACTGACTTTGAGTGACCAGAAGTCTCCACTGAGAAGAAGCCTCAGGTTTCACATCTATGAGTGGGGCCAATACTACCACTTACCTTAGATATGGTTGTTATGAGAATCAAATGACATACTGTATGTCAAACACTGAGCATGGTGCCTAACACACAGCATGTGTTCAATAAATATATGGACTATAATAACTGAAAACCTGCACTTGGTGGTCACGAGGGAAATCTTTCAGCCTCTGTTTCAATAACCCCTCGCACTGGGGATTAGGAGTTGAAGATGCAGCCGGGGACCTGCTCACTATTGCCTGGCAAATGTCCAATCAAGGGTGCCAGGAGGTGGCTCACACCTGTCCAGGCTGCAGCCTGCTGTCACAGCAGAGCCCGCGTCATGAGGGAAAGAGGGATACTGGATCATGGCAAAGTCACACACTGGCTGCATATGTCAGTCCAAAGCTGACTGAAAGTAAGACCGGATGTGTTAAATGTCTTTTAGGAGAAACAGAAATGCTCTGATGGTCCACAGAAGTCCAAGGAGCACCAGAACCAGTCATATCTTTGGGGGATGAGGTCTTGCCACACAAAATAGCTAGGAACCCACAGCATAAAACCTCTGAAAAAACAAGCTGTTCTTTCTCCTTCCTCTCTCTCCAGCCCCTGCCCCCAAGACAGGACCATTCTAGAGCAGGGGTATTACTGCTTAACTAAATATAATTCAGGCTCAATGTGGCCACAACAAAGTGTTGCAGTTCAGCTCCTAATGAGAAGCCAGGTAGAAAAAGTCAGTCCCGGGTGAGCTCACCTGACTATGGCTCAGAAGTCGGAAGTGCTGGCCACAGAAACCAGCATGGCACAGGAGGGAGGGAAAGAGGAAGAAAAGGGGCCAAGAAGGGTGCCGGGGAGCTGGAAGTACCACCGGTGAGCATGTGTCTCCTATCAGACCAGAACTGGCAGTCGGGGATGGAAAGCTGGAGGGGAAGGTGCGCTCACTCAGCTGACAGCCTCGTGGGCCAGGGCACAGGAGGCCAGGTCGCCTTGCCCATCAATGCCTTCCATCCTTCTCAGGTTTAAAAGGGGAAATGTTCTATTTATAAGCCACACACCAGGGGAGACCTGGCAGCCTCAGGATGGCTCTGATCCCAAAGGGATCCTGGTTACCAGTGGCTGCCTCCTCCTGCCTCTCAACTGTGGGTGTTCTAACAGCAAAAGGCCGAAGGTGACTGGATGCAAAAAACAAAGAAATCCTCTATTCTGCCCTCTGCTGCTTTCATGAGACCGTGGACCTTTGGTAAAGAAGACAGAAGGCTTCAGAAACTTTTAAAAACAGTGGCCCCTGGCATCCCATAAAGGCCTTCCCTGTGAGAACAAATCTCCTTTTCTGTTTGACAGATCAAGGGAAGCTGAGGCACAGAGATGAAGGGAATGTACAATC
This sequence comes from Sciurus carolinensis, assembly GCF_902686445.1. Classification (NCBI taxonomy): domain Eukaryota; kingdom Metazoa; phylum Chordata; class Mammalia; order Rodentia; family Sciuridae; genus Sciurus; species Sciurus carolinensis. The sequence continues at coordinate 101,262,289 of NC_062218.1, read as the reverse complement.
AGAGACATGACAATAGGCAAACAGAGCCAGGAGGGTGACACCCTGCCCCTCCCATCTCCCGGTCCTCAGTCTTACCCTCATAAAACAAGGCAAGCCTTAACAAAACACCACCAGGGAGTCGGATCTGAATGAGGGCCTAAAGAAAAACAGTGTATGACAGTGTAAACAACACAGAAGGTGGCTCTGTTCTATTACTGGATTCCTGTTGGCAGGGCAGGGGGTGGGGGGTGACGAGTGGACCATGTTATGATTCTGATCCTGGGAAGCTAGAGCCATTGAAACACATGGCCCTGGCCCACCCAGCTCAGCACAGATGTCTGAGGAACCACTGATTGTTCTAATGAGAAGGAGGAATATGGAATGCCCCTCAACAGCAAAGAACCAGGGAGGTGAGGTGCTGGAGGCTGGCCCCAGGGGGTTGGCTTCCTATGACAGAACAGCAGAACAGAGAAGAGACTTAAAGCATACTAAGACCAGCAGGGAAATAAAGGACCTTGGCAAAGGGGCAAGTCCAGGTTTGGTCACCAGATCCCCACTTCTTGACTCTGCTGCCTCCATCTCTTTCAGCTGCTTTGCTCATTTGTGAACTTAACTGTTCTTTGCAGAATTTTTGTCAATGGCAGTCATTCATGTACTATGTCAAGGCTCCCTCATGAACCCTCATGCCACCTTAAACAGGCCAATTTTTTTAATTAAAAAGTAACCTTGTATTAAGTGAAGGGTTAACAAACTACAGGCCATGTGGCCAAATTCACCCGATACCTATTTTTATAAATAAAATTCTACTGAACTGGGGCTAGGGTTGTCACTCTGCAGTAGAGCACTTGCCTGGCACCTGTGAGGCATTGGGTTGGATCCTCAGCACCACATAAAAAAAAAAATAAATAAAATAAAGGTATTATGTATTAAAAACAAAGTTCTACTGAATTTTCTACTGAAGTTCTATGCACACTCATTCATTTCCATAGTCTACGGCTGCTTTCACACTATAGTAGTAAAGCTGAAGAGTCCCACAAAAATAAAAATGTTTACTATCTGGCTCATTACTGAAAAAACTGGCCCCTGTGCTAAGCAATGAGATTTAGAAAATCAGGAGGTTCACAACTACTCATGTTCCCAATGAATATTCTAAAAATATATAAATCTAAATGGTAATTTAAAATGTTTGCATGGTGTTAACACTGAGAGATGCAGTCACCAGGATAAAAAGAACTAACCCTCATATGTCACCAAGACTGAAACACGGCAGGAGTGCTGGCTGCCTCCCTGGGTCTCCTCACTGCTGCCTTCCAAGGCAGCTCTGCCAATCCAGTGGCCTCCTTTCTAGGGGAAGGTACTTTTTTGAGGGAATAATTGGCAGAGTCACATGATGAGAAGGATAAAAACCAGAGTTCATACACTAAGTAAATAACAAGCCAGACACCTTGCTGGACTTTAATATTCACAATGAGTTTATGAGGCAGGAGTATTAATATCCCCATTTACAGAAAAAGAAATGGTACTGAGAGAGGCCCAGTACCACCCTGAGCTTCCAGAGCCAGGATGCTAATCTCCACTGTGCCCACATGGTCAAGCCCACCAAGAAAGGATCTGACTATGTTCAAAGGCTGATGTACAAGGATGCAAAGGCCAATGTTAGGCAAAAATATGGAAAGGACATTAAAGTCCAATGACAGAAATAGTTCAATAAATTAGGGTAGAATCCTGCAACAGAGTAGTAAGCAACCATTACAAACAATACTAAAAAATATGACAAGGGGTAATGCTTGTAAATTAACAAAAACAGAATGGAAACAAGTATTTTCAGCATAATGCCAATTAAGTCAAAATAGATATAGACATTGACAAGACTTCATGAAAAAAAGCAAGAAAGCAGCTGGGTGTGGTAGGACACACCTGTAATCCCAGCCACTCAGGAGACTGAGGCAGGAGCATTGCAAGTTCAAGGCCAAACTGGACAACTGGCAAGATCCTATCTCAAAATAAATTTTTTTTTTTAAATTGTAAAAGCCTCAGAATGTAGCTCAGTGCCAGAGCACCTGTTTGCCTAACATATGTGAGTCCCTGGAGGAAAAAAAAAATGCAAGAAGGAAAATAGCTGTGATAGTGGTATTACAAATCATTTTTAATGAGTTTTTGAAAACTATTTTGCTATATTTCCTTAATATTCTTACAATAAGTTCATATTAATTTTATAGAAAAAGAAATATATGTTTTTTAAACCTGCCTAAGAGAAAAGTTCAGAGATTCAATGTTCACGCCCCAAAGAAAATTAGATCCTAATTCCAACTCTGCCTAGAGTATTTTCTGTCTAATCACTGAACTTCCCCGCCTCCAAGCATGAATGATAAATTAGCTTCAGCATTATTCAGATACAAATTATTCTTATAAAGGCCACTAGATTGAAAGCCAACTGGAAGGAATGATGTAATTTAGACTTGGGAGCAAAAAGAAAGTGTTGTATTTCCTCCTTCCGGGGTGGGTAGGAAGTTTCCATTTTTAAGTCTTTCTAGCCTAGATGGAATCCCACTCTGAGCTCACTCTCTAAACCATCAGCTCTGGGCGTTCTGTGTGCAGTCTGCATGTGGTGCTTTGTAGACACAGGAATATTATACGCACTCATGCAACATAACTGGTCCTCTGCCTACTGCCTTCCAGTGGCTCAACCTCCACAGCAGATCATATACTCCTTAAAGGCAGAGACAGCTATTTGAGTTGTGAGTGCCACCTGCCCTGAGAACTCCCAGAGGCATTTGTTGAATGAAAAACTATAGGACGTCTGTACTCCTAGAGCTGCATCAAGTAAGAGGTCCAGGCAGGAGCAAATAGGAAAATGTTAAACAAGAGTTGCAAGCAGAGAAGACTACTGCGATGCCATCTTGAAAGGTCAGATCGTTAGCGCAGAGTGTCCTGATGTGTGTGCTGCTCGTCTGCAGCAACAAGGCCAGTATTCCTTTGACTAGAGTCTGATTAACCTATGGATTCAAGTTCATTCCCACATCAAGTAAGGGGGCACTATGAAGACCATATTAGGAGGCTGAGCCAGACTTCAGCCTCCTGGAGAAGCAATGGGGAAGCAGTATTTCCTCAAACAAACTAATCTTTTTAGAGGAAGTAGGCAGTGACATTTATTACTTAAAACTTTGAACCTGGAAAAAAAATCAACTCACTGTAAGAGCCTACCATTTCCTTAGTCTCTTGTACCAGACTGCTCTGACAATTCCTCAGGAGGGGTTATGGGACAACAGCAGCCTGGGCTGAGAACAGGCCACTTCCTGCTTCTCTTCCTGCTTCTGACCTGGGTTCATTTCTAAGGAGAATGAGCAAATTCTTTGGGAAGTAAATCTCATAAATGCAGGCAAAGGTAGGGCATGCAAGAACATGGGCAGACTACCGAATATTGGCATTAAGATAGCAAAAGGAGCCATGAGCATGGGGTGGGAGGGGGGTTCTTGCTCAGTGCAAAGTCCTGCTTTTGTAATAGTAAAGGGGACAGATCTAGAAGACTGGATCAGTAACACGGGCAGCGATCACTTTCTCAGTAAGGAAACTGAAGGAGCAACAGACCACACTTCCTTCCTCTTTACTATCTGTATTCCCACTTTCCCCTTCCCTTTTCTACTAAGTGAGAGTTTGACCAGAGAACTTGGTGTGTCATTGGTGTAAACTCCTGACATTCTAGGAACAAACCCAGGGAAGGTTTTCTGTTGGCAGGAAAACCTATGGTGAACAGCCCACTGGACTGGCAAAAATAGATTGGTTTTTGAATTTAATATTTAGGGATTAACTTAACCAAGAACATGTGACCTCTAGGCCAGAAACTAAAAGTCAAATAAAGGACACAGTAGTTCAAATAAATGTAAACACATTCAAAGTTCTTGAAGGAGACGACTTGATATTATAAATAAAAGTATCTATTTCTCCCAATGCAATCCCATATGAAAATTTCATTTTTTGAGGAACTTACTAAACCTATTCTGGAAGGATAAAGGTCTTCAAATAGCTGTCAACCCTAAAAAGGAGAGTAAAGGAAAGATGCTTAAACTACCTGATAATAAGATTTGACTCAACATTGTCATATTAAACAGAGAAGAAGTACTGGTCCAAAAACAAAAATAAATAAATAAATAATAAAATAAAATCAATAAAAGGCCCAGAGGTAGAACTCAGCTATGCAAACCTCACATACAAGAAATCCGGTCCCACCAACCACTGGGAGGAAGAATGGAAAGTTTAGTAGATAATGGGAAAACTGACTCTTCAAATGGATAAAAATATGACTAGATATTCATGAAACCTGACAAACAATGGTGGATCTACTTATCAGCCGGATTTGAAGCCTGAATGTGAAAGATAAACTGATGAAGGTAACTTTAAAAAAAATAGGTGCACATCTTTGTGACACAAGTCAAAAAGGCTTTCTTCAAAATAAAATTTGAAAATCATAAACTAGAAGGCAAAATTTTTTTAAAACATAGTATGTAAACATAAAACATACAGTTTTATATAAAGGAAGGAAGCACATGTAATAATATTAGATTATAAGATGGGAACATTTACAATTAAAATGTCTAAAACTAACAAGGAATTAATATCTAGATGCAAGGGACTTTACAAATGAACAAGAGAAAGATAGCAACTGTTTTTTGTTAGATTTTTGTTGCTGTGACAAAAAGACCTGGCAAAAACAATGTAGAGGAGGGAAAGTTTATTTTGGTTCATGGTTTCAGAGGTCTCAGTCCATAGATGGCCGACTCCATAGCTCTGGGCCCAAGGTGAAGCAGAACATCATGGCAGAAGGGCAGGGTGGAAGAAAGTACCTCAGGACATGGCAACCAGGAAACAATGAGAGAGTTCCACTCACCAGGGACAAAATATAAACACCAAAGGCACACCTCCAGTGACCTATCTCCTCCAGCCACATCCTACCTGCCTACAGTTACCCCTAGTCAATTCATATCAATGGATTAATCCAGTGGATTAGGTTATAACTCTCATAATGTAATCATTTCACCTCTGACAATCCTTGCATCATCTTGCACATGAGCTTTTGTGCAAGCTCATACCTAAACACCTCATACCTAAACCATAACAGCAACTTCTATCAGAAAATGGGTAGGAGACATGCACAGGCAATTAACAGAAGAGAAAACCCAGAAAACTAATGGGAATGTGAATAGATGCTTAAACTCATCGATTATCAGAGAAATGTGAACTGAAACAATGAGCTATCATTGTATATCTGTTAGACCGGCAAAAAATTAGAAGGCCAAGTAACACTGAGAGTCAGCAGGAATGGAGACACTGGGGTACGGGGCTGATGGGACTGTGGACCGTCAGCTCTAGGAGCAATGACAGAACTTACACTTAATCTCTGCAAAGACCCACAATCTGACCAGCAATTCCCCTGGTGAGTACGACCCAAAGAAATCCTCATACAGGACAGGAACAGAGGTGTTCCCTGTGGTGGTGAATTAGAGGTGTAAGGAAAAAAAATCTGCAAAAAGAGATATGCCATGGGTTAGGCAGTAGTCAGAATTCTCAGGCTAAAGGAGCTGCATGCGTATCTCCCAACACAAGGCTGAGGGATGAAAATCAGGAGACACAACTATTTACAAAACTTAACACAGGGAAAAGGCACACATTTCCAAGAATGCATTTGAAAAGTCAGTATACTTTAGGATGGTGGCCTATAGGAGACAAAAGGAAAAGGAATAAGAGAAACAATTAAAAAGGAACAAATGAATAAGTAAAATTAAGTGACATGAAATAATGAATGGCTCAAGGGCACCATGAACGTGAGCATGGTTAACCCTCTACACCCCAAATCAAACACAGAATAGAGAGGGAAAGAGCACGGGGAAAAGGCTCTGCGGAGAAACGAGCATGTGTTTATCTGCAAGCATCCTCTCCCTGGCAATTGGACCATTTCAAAAATATCAGCAGCTGACAAACATTACTGAAGGCCCTGTCTTACAGCCCACAGGCAATGCATGCCCTGAGAGAAACTTCAGATGAAAGCAACAGATTCAGAAGTGTCCCCAAGGGACACTTTGCTATCTGCCCCTTCAAAACATTCTGGCTCTGTGATAAAATGTTTGTATTCAAACTCCCACCAAAACATTTTCTAGAAAATAAAATGCTAGACATCTGAGATTTAGATGCCAGACATTTGGAATTTGGTGAAAACAGCCATGCCCCACTCTTCAATTCACAGCAAACTGACTTTGTATTTTTAAAAGAGTTTAGATTGTAGCATAAACAGAAAGAGGGTTGCAGAACCACCATGGGCAATAGAGCCATGTGTGACAGATGAGCCCCGTTGTCGGTGAGCATGGGGTGAAATTGCAAATTACTGCAATGAAGAGGATACTGCAAGGACAAGACTGTCTGGGGAGAGGGAGGGAAAGTTGTTGCATGCTGTGGAGGAGGGCTCCTAATGCTGAAAAAGGTGAGGTAGCACTAAACCGGAAGACCCAACTCTGGTATTGCCAGCCTGGAAATAGTGAAATAACAATATCCTAGAAAAATAAGTCCTACACCTAAACTACTCCTGAAAAAGTGGACAGAATTTTTTCTACCCCATCCTGAATCTCTTCTGCTTGCTAGATGAAAGGGTAAGTAAGCAACTGAAGGGTCACAGGACACCCAAGTCAAGCAAATATCACTGTCTGCATAACAGGGCAACAGAGCAAAGTGTCACCCAAGTGTCTATGTTTTCCAAAATGGAACTTTTGGTATTATTCTTTAGGAAGAATACTCTTGTTTTTAATGATAGAACCTTTGGAGTCTGGCAAAATTTCAATGAAATTGTGTTTCCGAAGCTTTCCAGTCTTGATTTCCTCAAACTCAAAGCAGGTATCTACCTCACAGGGTATTACAGGCAGTAAATGAGTTAATGTAAGTTGTACATCCCTAGGGCCTGATACACAGTGAGTGTTCACTTAATGCTATCTATTAATAGCTATTACTGCAAAATACAGGTAAATCGTAAACAACACATACTATAGAGAAATATTTAAAGTAGAAAGTTGATGTCTCCCAATAGTCCAACCTCCACCAATATAGTTTGAAAATACATGTATCTTTAAACTTATTTCTATCAAATACCTATGTGAGTCAAATAATTTCTTTTACTATATGCATTATTCCATTGCCCACTTTTTAAAAATTCAATTAACAATATATTGTGAGCACCATTTCTGTCAATATACCAAGACTTCCTATGTTCTTTTTAAAGGCTGCATACTACTCTATGGTTCATTTAACTAACTTCCTGTCAGATATTTAGATTCTCTCTAGTTCTTCACTATCATTACCAATGCTCCAATGAACTTCTCTGCTGCACAAACATTTCTGCTTTGTAGGACAAATTGTTGGGTAAGAAGAATAATCACTTTGAAAAGGTTTCCCAAACATATTACCAAAATGTTTTACAGAAATGGTAGAACCCATACCCTGGGCATACTCTTCAACAGAATCTCTGCAATCTTTTGAGGATTAAGCAGAGAGAAGCAAGTTCACAAAGTTAAACGTTACAAGTGAATGTCTGGCCATGGATCTTCATTCACATGCACCTCACCCGGTGGGTGTCTGTTAATTCTCCTGACATCATTTCACCTTGGTGGTTTCCTTGATCTCCCTCTGGGACACTACCCTGCTCCCATTTCTGTAACACTCTCAAAACTGTCCATCAAGGTGGGCCCTTTTCTCTGGGTGGGCTCAGGTTTGACCAATTTGCCTCTTTCCTGGGATTCTGAATCTTCACAAGAATCAGACAACTATAGCTTAGAGCTTTATCATCCTGCAAATATGAGGCAGAAGACCCTTTCCCATTGGTTCCCGGCTCCCAGGTCCCTAGAGCTGGTCTATTTTCAAGGCTGTGTCTTCAGTTCCTTACCTCACTGTGAGTGAGGCGGCAGCCTTCTGGATTTCTTTACTATTGAACTGCTATTTTTGCCTAAATCAGTCAGAGTTAACCTCAGATATTCCAAAACAAACCTACCTAATCCAGAAATGGGGATTCTTTGTTTCCTTGACTGTTTACTTAAAATTTTGCCCTTGTTCAATTTTTGAGGTGAAGGGAAAAAAAAGAACACATTTTTTTCCTGTCATAAAGATTTAACATATCAACAGCAGTCATTTCGCATTACTTAGCATTTTACACTGTATAAAACTCCCGGGTTTATTTCAGAGAGAACGAAAGGAGGAAAACCTTCTCTCTGTCCCGTAATGTTTTTCACCACCTAAACCCCTCTAAAGAAAGAAAAAGTGGGGCTGGGGCTGTAGCTCTGTGGTAGAGCACTTGCCTAGCATGTGTGAGGCACTGGGTTCCATCTTCAGCACCACATAAAAATAAATAAATAAAATAAAGGTTAAAAAAGAAAGAAAGAGAAGGGTCCTTTTTTCCACCTGGAGAGGCACTGTTCTATTAATTTTCCTGACCCTACTGAAATTCATGGTAGGACACCTTTGACTTTTTTTTTTTTTCCCCCAAGCAGATTTTACAAAGCAAATCTGAAGCCAGGAGACAGGATTTCCTTTGAACTCCTGCAGCAACCTGGAAGGAATTTGTTTTTTCTCCTGTGCACCAAGGAGATAATCAGTCCAAACACTTGACCAGTAGGAGTTTCATTCTAATCCTAGCACCTTTACAAGGTTACAAGTGCCCTTGGAAATCATGATTAACCAGATTGCTCAGAGCAATCTAAGCAGCAGGGGAAATGTGCTGTACATTTTATAAAGACTGCCCAGGGGCACTCCATCAAAGAAGAACAATATTTTATTCACCATCTCTATTCTTTTATCTCCAGTTCATTGGACAGATTAGGCAGGAGTCAAAGGCAATTTTGGCTTTTCCCCAGCATAAGGTTTTTGGGGTATCTGCTATTAGCAGACTAAATAACTTTTAAGCGGTGATTGGAGCAGTCTTAAGAAGACCTAGGATGAGTGATATAACGTTCATGAGAACACTATGTCAAGCGCAAAGGGTTATTTAAATGCAAGGTGTCATTACAATCTCGCCAGGCAGGCTCAGTAAAGGGCCCTATGAAGTCAGTGATGTGGAAAGATCTCACAGGGCACTCAGGAAATGGAGCTGACCCAGCATGCCCACAGCACCTCCTGGTGGTTTATCCCTGAAGCAGCAACTTCTCAAAGCCCACTCCCAGCCCCGGCTGCAGAAAATAACCCAAGCATCATACTTACTTCCTTCGCTCTGACTGTCTTTGTTGGAGTTGTAGACCTGGAAAAGAGAAATAAAAACTTACTTGTGTGCATTTTATACCCGCTACATGCTCACTCAGAAATCCATTACCTTCCCCCTTCTACTATGTACCATAAGATAGAAGGCAATTTCTGACCCAAATACAAACCCTTTCAATAATCATCTACTTCCCAGTATGAACCTTAGCTGTTTTTAAATGTACCTGAATTGGAATCACCTGCAGAAATTTACTGTTTAAAAAAAATCCCCATATGCCATCTTTTCAAAAAAATCAAGTAAACTTATTTGTATATATAAATAAAAAGAGAAGGTTAAGATTAGTTACAAATCATTAAGCATTAATTATGCACCATCCATGTGCTAAGTAATTCACATGAATTATTGCTTATAACCTACACAATAATTCTTCTTGGTAGGAGCTGTTATTATCACTATTTTACAGCTGGAGAATCTGAGGCACACAAAGGTTAGTAAAGCCCTACAGCTAATTAGTGGTGACGTCAGGGTAAGGGTGCATTACACAATGCTGAGTGTTAACACTGGGGGATGGAACCAGCCACTTTTTACTCTATATACTTTCAGAAATTTCAATGTTATAAGGAGAATATATTATAGTTACAATAAAAACCCCTTGGGCCTGGAGTGGTGGCTCAGTGGTAGAGCACTTGCCTAGCATGTGTGGGGCACTGGGTTCAATCCTCAGCACCACATAAAAATAAATAAATAAAATAAAGGTATTGTGTCCATCTACAACTTAAAAAAAAAAAACCTTAAATGATTTATAGAAATCATAAAATGAACCAATATAGCTAAACAGGAAAGTGCCTCAATATAAAATAGAAAATGACATGCTGCAAGGGTCAGTAACCTTTTCTGTACGAAAATATATATCAGGCTCAGGGAGTCAAGAGGCAAAAATCAATATTATGTACATACTTATATAACAAGAAGAAAATTTTCACAAAATTTCTGACAAAATTCAAAATATAAGAATTGACACAACTTTTTAAAATGCAAGTCTAATAATGAAAATAATCAAATTTGGTTTGTTTAGAGGAAGTGAAACAGTTAACTTAATTGAGGTTCAAAATTAGTATCCCCTATCATTAATAAATCGCAAAATGTTCATCTATAAATATCATGCATGGCTCATGGGCTACACAAAAGCAGGAAATAGGCTGGATTGGGTATGTGGGCAAGAGTTTGCTTATCCCTGATACACTCTCATTATTAAATGAGATGAATCCTCCCTTAATCAAGATTTTGTAGGTATGGAAAGGCACAGGATGAAGCTTGGCTGCCATAACTTGAGTGTCTATCCATCCATCCCACGTGTTTCTGACGGTCACTCTCAGCTGAAAACCACTTTAACCCCCAAAGAAATCAAGCCAAGAAGCTCTGAAAAGAGAAACATAAAGTCACCAAAAACTTCCAACTAAAAACCCCATGTAATTATAATATTCATTTCCCTAAAGAAGACTAAAGCTGCATAGCCACTTATGAAGGTCAGAAGGATGAGGACAGAAGGAAGGGGTTTCTGGGCTGAAGGAGGATGTCCTGGTGAACAAACAGGTAGCAGGGCATACACTGAAAAGTTCTAGAGATGAGGCATCAAAAGACTTCAGTTTGGCCTGGATTTTACCACCAGTCACTTCATTTGGCTGAACTTCAATTTCTCTGCCTACAGAATGGGGATTCTGCCTACCTACCCCAGAGTGCCATAAACATCCAATGAGGCTGTGGAAGAGAAAGAAATCAAAACAAGTTCAAGTGCTTCAGGCTACACAGTAGAAAAAGACCTGCTTAACCGTCACAGAATTCGGGGGAAGAACAAAAATCACTACAAAATTAAGGCTGAAGCTGACAGAGAGGGCACGTTAACCACTCTCTGTAACAGAGGGTACGCAGTTGCCCAATCCCCTCAGCAGGATCTCCATCATCTGTGTAAATGAAGAACTTGGACTAGCCTATAGTTTTCAAGTGGCGCTCCAGAGCAACTGCACAAGGACTGCCACAGGGGCTGGGGGAGAAGCTCAGACTCCAGTAACCAAAAGTCCCCTCCCTTAGCTGCTCTGGGTTTTACTCACAGGGCTATCAAACAAGGGGATACTGACTTTGAAAAGCCTGTAGACCTCTTGAATGGGTAACTCCTAAAGTTACTTGCAATTCATTTGTTTATGTGCATACATTTAATGAATTATTTATTGAGTGCTTGTAATAGACAGGCAATGTCTGAGGTGCTGAGAATACAGAAGAACAAGGCAGCTATGGTCTCTGATCTCAGGGAACATTCCCATTAGTGAAGAAAACAGAAATAAACAAATGCACAAATAAGATTTCTTCAAATAATGTAAAATACAATGAAGATAATACAAGAAGGTCCTAAGGGCCTGATGTAGGGAAAAGCTTCTCCAAAGAAGTAATATTTGCACGAGACCTGAACGATGAGAGGGATCTGCCTGGGAACACAATGGGGCCAGTGCCCAGAAGGTCCCTGAAATGGGAAAAGCATGGCTTCCGGGAGGGAGGAAAGTCAATGTTATTGGCAATCAGTGCAAGACAGAGAGGGATAGGAGATGGGGACAGGTCAAAGGGGCAGCAAGCAGATCCTCTTACAGGGCCTGTGACCTGTAAGTGACATAGGTAGCCAGGTCATAGCTAAGTGCAGTGACCCATGATGATTGGCATTCAATACCTCAGAAAGTTGAATAAGGGAAATGCAGGGCCAAAGACCATAATTTGGCAAGGATTTTTTAAGAGTCATCCTTGATCACTGTATTTCTCCCATTAAATTCAAACATTTTATTCCAGAGAAATTTGCTTCTGTTTATAAAAAGCATAATCCACAACGAATAGTAAAATGCAGGGCTTTTAGCCCTCCCTAATTAGGAGGTGAGTTCATACCAAATTACTTTCCTTCAATGTTTCCTGGGTCTCAGGAGACCCTGCCTGGAACACCCAAGCATTCCCTGAATTGGGGAGGCATGGTCAATGAGCCAAAGGCGCCAGAAACATGTGCTGCCCAATTCTCTGAGGCTGTGTTATTAATCTTTGTCTGGTTTGGATAAATGAGCCAAAGAGAATGAGTTCTGAAATGAGGCTAACAAACCATACTCACCAAGACTATGTGAACACATGGCCCAACCAGGAAGGCCCAGGGTGGGAAGCAGCCTTAATCTCAGAGGCCAAGTGGTGGCACAGTGAGAGCACTAAGCCAGAATGGCTTTGTTTACTGAGCACTTACCAAGAGCCACAAATGACAACATCCAATTCTTGCAACCACGTGGATTAGGTCTAGTGTTAATCCCATTTTACAGATATGGAATCTGAGGCCAGAAAGCTTCCATAGTTTGTCCTAGGACACAGACCTATTCTATCTTGCCTCTTCAGTAATGTTTCAATCCCCTTTCCTACTGTTACACTTTGGATGTAGGGTATCCCCCAAAAGCTCATGTGTGAGACAGTGCAAGAAGGTTTAGAGGATAAATAATCCAATTAAGAGAATTTTAACCCAATCAGTGAATTAATCCCCAGCTGGGGAGTAACTGAGAGGTAACTTTAAGTAGATAGGGAGTGGCTGGAGGAGGCAGGTCACTGGAGGCATGTCTTTGGGGTATATATTTTGTATCTGGAGAGCGAGGTCTCTCTGCTTTCTGATCATCATGTGAGCTGCTTACTTCGCCACACTCTTCCTTGAGCCCCAGGGAATGCAGCCAGCTGTCTATGGGCAGAGACCTCTGAAATTGTGAGCCTCTAAATAAACTTTTCCTCCTCTAAATGTTCTTGTCAGGTCTTTCAGTCACAGAAGCAAAAAAGCTGAAAAAAACACATACCCAGGTAGTAGAAAAAGAACATGCCAATGAACATAACGAGACAAAGGGCATCCAATTCACCTTTCAGAAATGGTTAGTCTGCCCTGGGCAATCAGTCTTCTATAGATCTCATATTTGCCTGCTAGCATGGACCGAAGCTCAAGTACAAAGCAATGTCCTAAAACAGAAGGTCTCTTTGTGGTTTTGTCTTATTATTAGCAGTTATCTCAGATGTATATGTTTTTAGATGTTTCTTTTCTCTCAATAGCTCTATTCCTAGGATAGAACCAAATTCTCCAGGATCAACATAGGGGAACAACGGTCACTTAACAATGCTCTTGGGAAGTACAGGGCCAAGAATGTACCCTCTCAACAACCCAGCCTAAGCTAAGTCTGTCTCTCCTGCTTAGTTCAAGTACCCCAGAACCTGGCCACACTGAAGAATCTTACGTAGGTAGACTCTAGTTTCTGCTGAATGCTGAACATGAAGATTAGTTAAGTACTCATTCCAATGATTATTTCTCTCCTAGTATATGCTTTTAGAGAACGGAAATTAGATGTGTTTGCTTTCTTATCAGGGTCCATCTGTGAGTCATTAAGGGATAATTTGCACGCAGATAATAATTTAAAACAAATGATGGCAAAAGTGCTGCTATGTGTCAGACACCATGCCAAGCATTCTATAGGCATCTCTCCTTCAGTCCTCACACAACCTAATTTAATTATTCCAGTCACAGAGATGAGAAAACTGAGGCTTTTAGAGATGTGAGGTCACTTGCCCAGAGTGAGGCAGCTGGAAATGGGAAGAAACCAGACAGGAACTCCCATAGTCTGTCTCCAGAGTTGAAGCACTTAACCACTAACCACATGATAAATAAGACATTGTGATGAAGAAGATGATAAAGGTGATGAGCTATCCTGGGCAGCTACAGCAAGTGAGTCACTGGAAGAAACAACTTGTCTTGAGTCAGAAAGAAAATGAAACTGGGAATGGCCTCCAGATTCCAGCTGAAGTGTCTACCCCTAACCCATGCAACCAGGAGTTCCATCCTGTAGATAAACACCAGGGCAGGAAAGTGGGTCTTGGATACAAATCACAGGGTACTGCAATTCTATGAGCCCTTACCCAGAAGCTACAATGGGAGTATAATTTAATAAATCAAAAGAGGGTGCAGAAAGCCTTCATTTGCTTCCTCTGCACTAAGAGGTGATTTTGCAATAAATTCTGTTCACTGCTGAGCCAATTCAATTTACATGTCCCTAGAGAATTAAGAGAGAATACACAGAGTCATTTGGATTCCCAGAACTTTTCTACGGGTAACCTTTATTACCATTATCCAAATCGTACTGAGAAAGCACAGAGAGGCACGCTTTTTTCAGGTGTAAATTAAAGGCATAAGTAAAACAATAATTAGGCAAAACAATCTAACTTTACCCTTTGACACACAGTTGCATTAGCACATGGCCACCTCACACTCTGGATCTAAATCTGCACAAATGAAGGTAGAGAAATGGGCTCACAGGCAAACATTTAAAACTGCTACTCTAAACCTGAACTCACCCCAAACTCTACCATTGCCCAAGGTCTCTTCCAAGCAGTGTGGGATGTGGAGGCCCCTCTGCCTGATGGTTTCCCAGATATACCAACATGGAGAAAGCAGGAACAGAGCTGCAGGCCGACATCTTCGAACACTGCACAGGCTGGTTCTGCACCACTGGGCAGTATCTTTCCCGCTCTCTGTGTCACAAAGGATCCCCATCACCAGAGCTTGCACTCCTGAATTGCTTCCCTATCACTGGTGACAGATGTGCAGTGATCTGCTGCTTGGGTTCCCAGTCCAGTTCTATCATTTATTGGCCATGTGTCTACATAACTTAACGCCCTAGACCTTGGTCTGGCTATCTGTAAAAGGAGGACACTAATATTTCCAACCTCTTAGGGTTATGAGAATCAAACTGAATAATAGAAAATATTTTACACAGAGCACAGAATACAAATTCCATGGCCCATGGAATCATCATCATCTATGAAGATGAACTTTTATGTCATTCTCCTTCCTTCTCTTCACACATTTTGTTTAAAACAAACACAACTAAAACCGCTCCTGGTGAGAAAAGGTTATCTCCTATGGGATAAATGGCTGAGAATGGGAATGTGATTTGAGGAACCCTGTGGCGCTGGGCTCATCTGTATCCTTATGTGCCCAACTGACAGAGGAAGGAAAGGAAATGGTCCAAGGCCAACTAATTAGAGCAATGATTCTCGGCTTTTTTAAAAAAGCAGCAATCACAAATAAAAATAACCACCCACCACCAACTACTTCTTCACTACATACTAAACATCTATATGAACTTTTTTGCTTCATCCTCAAGCTTGGTGGGATTAGCTCAGCCTCTACCTCACAGCATCATACAGATTCATTAACCTTCCAAAGGTCACACAGACAGCCAGTTACCAAACCAGGGTTTGAACGAGGCACAGCCCTCAAGACTAGAGCCTGCACTCAACCGCAACTTCACACAACTTCCCCACCCAGTCCTGCTTTCCAGCGGAAAAATAGCTGGGTGGTTAACAAAGAACTCAAAAGACGCTAGGCAGTAATTAACATGGCAATAACGCAACCATTATGTAAGAACAAAATTTCCACCCAATTTAAACATAACTGTAATTCTGCAAGCTTCCAATTAATACAAGTACGGCAGTAATCGAAAACCACAACCAGCTTGAGACACTCTAGGACACCCAGAAAGCATCCTTCCTAAAAACGATGAGCACAGAGAGACCTGGCGGGTGCTGCCGAGGACTGGGTAGCAGGCAGATTTCTCAGCACAGTACCACATCTGAATACCTGGCAAACAGACTGAATTTAGAAACGTTTAATGACACCCTTGAGAAGTTACTAGGAAGACACCCTGGGTCTGTGAAATGCCACCCATAAAATCCAATACCAGACATAAATGGGCGGGGGGAGGTTACTCTTTTCATGGGTGTTCACAGCCCACACTGGAAAAAGCTTTGGAGAAGGAACTGTTTGAATCTGAAGCACATACGGATAAAATGATTTTGAATGGCTTGGACCAAACGAGGACGTATCTCAACTTGAGGGGCGGAGCTTGGGAGTTAGGTGTTGGTTCCCCCTTCTCATCACCAAGGTCTGAGAGAGGAGATGGGCTCAGAAGGGTGGAGGTGAAACGGCTGTCGCCACGTTCCCACTCTCGGCTGGCAGCACTCCCGGGGCTCCGCGCTCCCACCTCTCCCAGGGTTGCACTGCTTTCTTAGGGCAGCTCTCCCCAAAGCAAAGTCAATGAAAATGTGTTTGAAGGCACCTTTCAATACTCCACTCCTGAACAAGCATCAAGACCTCGCTCCTGCCCTGCAGAATCACAGGTCAAGAGGGTTCCGCAGCTGGCATACAGCAGGCCACTCAGAAAGTATTGACCCAGTGAGTAGGTTTTGAGTAGAAGGAATGAGACAGAAATTGAAATTTAAAAAAAATAAAAATAAAAAGAGCTGGGCGTGGTGGCACATGCCTGTAAGCCCAGCAGCTCCGGAGGTTGAGATAGGAGGTGAGTTCAAAGCCAACCTCAGCAAAAGCAAGGCACTGAGCAACTCAGGGAGACCCTGTCTCTAAATAAAATATAAAATAGGGCTGGGGATGTGACTCAGTGGTTGAGCGTCCCTGAGTTCAATCCCTGGTACCAAAACTAACTAAATAAAAAATTAAAAAGAAAAAAGAAAACTCTACACTGGAGTTCACAGGGACAACATACTGGACAGAGAGGAAGGGTAAACCAGGTCCATCATCAGGTAACTATGTCTCACTGTTCCCAACATGTGGCAAATTCTCTAGGAATCATCACCTTATAGGGAAATGGAAATAAACAATTCAGGTCTTATTGCGAGGAAATACAGAATGGCTTTATCTTTTTTGGCTTATTGCTAGGATATCAAATCCCTCAGGTAGTGATTGATTTTCTAAGGTCCTGCTGCACATCAGCTCTACACCAGCAGCTGACAAGCACAGCCGTTAATAGTTTCAGCACCCATGGTGACACTGGGGAATTCTGCAAGGAGGGCAAAGAAAGGGGCTCCTGTACTTGATGGTCCTGAGTTTCCTCCCTTATGCAATCAGAAGCACCCGAGGACTCAAGCTGTCTCTGGGAAAAGGGTCCAGAAAAAGGTGACCAAATGGTTGTGCTCCTAAAACAATTTGCAAAGTCTTTCGACAGCCCCTGAAACCTTCCTGCACACCAAGAAAACAGCATGCTGGTGAATGAAAATGGCTGCTTGCTGTTTGGCATGGTTATGGCAGCAATGGTGGACAGTAAGATAAACTTTGTGTTCCCTTAGTTCAAGCACCACCTGCTGCTTCGTACCTTGTGGATATCGAAGACTTATCACCTTGTAGAATTCCTCAGAAGACTGGAGGAAAGCAAAGTGCTCTGCATACCTATGATGACTACTATTGCTCGCCATCCACGTTGCTCTTTCCCTAGGGACGTCACCCTCATTTTCCTAGGGGAATCATCCCCTCAGGTCCAGGTGGTTGGGTGGGGCTGAGCCCCATTCCCTCTTGGGTTTGACTACATGATCCGGGCTACACATTACTGTGCACGTGAGTAGTTGCCCCACGCCAAACATAGCTAACATTAACAATAAAAAATGCTTTTAACATTTTTTATCATGATTGCTGGAACCAAGGCCTTGCTGTGTTGCTAGGAGAACAGGACCAATGTCTGGAGCTTTAGTGGCCAACTTTGCCACCACAAAGCAAAGCCTGAATAAAAAAGGTCAAACAAAGGAAAGCAAAGCAATGAAAAGAAGGGAGACTGAATTCCAATGGTATCATTTAAGCCCTTTTATCTAAACGTATCCAAACTTCGTCCTGCTCTTTCCACAGTGAACCAATAACAACCTTTTCATTTCTATTTCATAATTGTGCTTCTGTGACTTACAGCCAAAAGTTGTGGCAAATAAAAAAAAATGTATGAGAGAAAAGCCTTCTTGAGCTTTATAGGGAACTCTGTACTAAAGGAGGAAAAGGTGTGATGACTTAGAAAGGGGGAAAAATCTACACTCAGGCTGTTCTTGGGTTTTCCCTTCCTTCTGCCTCACATACCCAATCAGTTTCAAATCTTATCAATGCCATTACTACCATATATCTGGAACCTACTCCTCATTCCTGTTTCCTTCTCTGTTGGCGTAGGTCAGATTTTCTTTGCCTTTTTACCTGGACCTTGACATTGACCTTCTCTTGGGTCTTGCTGCCCTCCCAGCCCCCATACGGTGCTTGCTTGCTCTCTCTCTCTCTCTCTCTCTCTCTCTCTCTCTCTCTCTCTCTCTCCCTAAATCTGTCACACACATTGCTCCTGCAAGATGTTGCCCTAAACCCCAGCTTAGACTGGAGAATAGAGAAGTCTTCCTAATATCACAAGAGGAGGGTCAGAGAGGGTGGAAGGGAAGGTGGGCAGGAATAAGGCATAATATAAACATGTATGGCAATGTCACAGTGAAACCCATTAATTTGTACAATTAACATGTGTTAATAACGATAGTTAGAGAAGACATCATGATATAAGTCCTCGAATTCTCAAAGGGCAACCCATTATTCTCAGTGGAGATGAAGGTCAGGATGGAGTCCCAGGAGGCAGACTCAAACGGCTAGGTACAGCTGGCATCTAAGAGCTCTTCGTGGTCTGCCCCAGCAGCGAGGCTGGCCCAGAGTCACCCTTATACACAGGACTAAGCTCCCTTTCACCTGGAAGGCATTCCTGGATGATAAATTGGTTGTATCTGGGGTTCATCATTGTTAGCCTGTCCTTTCCCCTGTACAGGCCGTGGATGGATTCTAGGACAGGGGAAGTGGATCTGGACAAAGGAGAGACAGGCAGTGGAGGAGGTGGACTTTGGAGACTGTGCACTATGGCCTACTTCTACCACTTTCGAGTTCTGGGCCCTTAGATAATCGTTTGACTTTCATGGGCCTATTATCACACTGTAAAGTAGAGCTAAGTCATAATACCTACCTTATGAGGATAAAATAGTTCTCACAGTACCTGGGAAATAACAAAAATGTTATTTCCCTTTCCCTAGTCCACAAACATTTCCTAACTTACTTGATGGCTACAGACCCTAATCACCCCCTTCTTTCTTTGACCTCGCATTGCTCTTACACTCTGAAGTTCTTACAGAACTTAACACTTCTGATACAATTTTTCATCCTTCATTGTTTCTAGTCTCCAACCAAATCAATGTCTCGATGACAAAGTCATCCTTACACTTCTGTGGGGAGGGCTATGTGGCAACCAACAGTGCTGGGCACATACCCAGTGTCCAAGAGGTCACGCCTAAGGAAAGGACAAGGGGCTTAGGACGCAGGGTGCACATTCCTTTATCTGGGTCCTTCTCTGTGGGTCAGAAGCCGGTCAAAATGACCTTCATGAGCAAATTATCCTTATGGCAATGCTTTCAGATTTTGAGTGCTGCTGGCACTTACTGATCTTCTCTGTGAGAAATCTCATATTAAACTGCTAGAACTTCCAGAGGAGAGGTGACACAGCTCCTCCTGGAGCATGCAGGTGGCAGGTCACACCCAGACACTCGGGGAAGGGGCAGGCCACTTATTTTCACTTGTTTTCAGTCCTGCTGAATTAAGCATGAACAAAATGTTTCTGGGGTTACTAACACTGATTGTCGTGAGTGCTCCTCCTCCCCCCAGACTTTGATTTTTGTGTTACATAAACACTGTTGTCATAGTTATAATTCAGGAAGCTTTGTTTTTTGACCTCGAGAAAAATTCAACCCCAAATCAGGGTAACGCTGACTCTCTAGACCACAACAGACCATCAGAGGGTAGGATCTGCCAAATTCCTTCAAGCTTCAAGAAGGAACTACTGTATTTTGGGTAACAAGCAAGCAACAAGAGGAGGAAATGCTGCAATGTTATGCAATTTCCTTGTGTTACATATTCAGAAATCCTGAAAACCCCTATAAGCAAGGTCCCTAGCTTTCAACTGAAGATTAGAATCTCAGCCAATGTAAACAAAAACTGGATACAAAAAAGGAAAAAAGATTTCTAAGTAATGTACAAATCAAAAAAATACTCCAGGAAAAATTTCGAGGCAGCAGAAAGGACACAAGCTCGCTCTCTATCAAATGCACACCAGTTAAGCAGATGGCACGTGAGCTGATGTGCGTGGAGGATGTGGCTGGGTCACGATGAGAGAAGTCTTCTGGCTCTAACGTTTCCTGGCTTCATGCTGATGCAACATTAAAAAGTGGGTGTGAACCCACTATTCCATCAGCACGCTGTTTCCACCAGGGAGACCAGGGACCACCTCCTGGCCCCCAGGAAAAAAATCTTAAACAGAGAATGACTTTATCTTTCCCTCTCTCTCCCACCGTGTCCTTGGAATTAGCTACACAGCTCCATTAACAAAAGAGAGAACCTTGTTCTTTTATGCTTTAAAAACTGCAAACGAGAAATTCCTCAGTGCAGAATCCAGGGTCCTAAAGTAGGAGCTTGTGAGGCTCATCAGCTGTCAGAGCGCGGCCCTGCCTAGGAGAAACCACAGCCAGAGTGTGACTCATACCTGACCCTGCTCCTCCCCGCTCCAGTCCCTCTTTCCTCCAGAGACTTAAGGCAAGTGGCATTTATACCCTCTCAACTATCCAGACTGAATGAAGTCAAAGGAACGCCAAGCACCTTCATGATTTCATTACCCCCGGGATGCCCATCAAGAGGCAGAGACACTAGGAAAGGGAACTTCTTGCCACAGACACATGCAAGTGCAGAGACTGCCTTTTCAATATGGGACTCAAAGCTGAGTTTCCTACCCCAAACCTAGAAATAATCCTGATGTCAACCCACATGTACGCAGCATGAGGTTCTGAGAAGGTCACTCTTTCATTCTGTTACTCTGAGCTGGTGGGGAAGGGGATTTCTTGCTCTGACCACACCAGGAATCATGGATGTTTTCCTACAACCCCCAAAGGGCACAATGGGGTTTCTAAAATGGAACTGTAGAGTCTAAAATTCTTTGATTCTGTAGTAAAGTTTGTAGACTAGACTCTTCCTCATCTCCACTCAGTGTGAAAGGGAGGGGCAGAGAGAATCCCAGGACTTCCATTTCCCCACTGGGGGAACAGGTGAGGTTGGGACCATCCAGCCCTTGGAAAGGGAAAGCTGTCCTTTGGCCACCCAGCATTCATTCACTCTTCCTTAGGCAACTGTCCTCTGCTCTCCCTCCACAGGCCCACCCTACTCCATCACAGGCAGAAGTCACTCTACCTCCGAGTGTGGACAGAGTGAACTACTTAGGTCAGGCCAACCAGAAGAGCATATTCAGTCCCAATCCCCAACAACTGATTACAAAAATCCTCCAACATATGGAAAAGACAAAGGAACTAACAGGGAGTACTCATATACTCAATACTCTATAATCAACTTTATTTTATTTTGCTGTATTTGTCTTATGTCACACAGCCATCCTGTCATCATCATCAATTCATCTTATTTTTCATTAAATTTAAAAACGAGTTGCAGACATCAGCTCTTATCTAAATACCCATGTGTGCATATCATCTACGAAGAAAGCTCAATATTTTCCAATCTTTTTTTAAATTGTAGATGGACACAATACCTTTATTTGATTTATTTTTATGTGGTGCTGGGAATCAAACCCAGTGCCTCACACATGCCAGGCAAGCCCTCTACCACTGAGCCACAACCGCAGACCTTTTGCTAATCTTTTACAGTAAAATTTACAAACAATGAGATGCACAATTCTCAAGTGTACTAATCATGAACTGTGAGAATTTCATCTACCCATGTAAGCTAAACCCCATTTCAAGACAGAAATGTCTCCTCAACTAGCTCTTCCCAGGCCTCTTCCTATCTTGCCCCAACTATCCCCATCAGCCCCCTCCCAGACAACCACTCTTCTGTTTTGTTTTGGTCCCACCCTCAGCATGGTATATTCTAGATCAATACAAAAATGCAATCATACAGTACATATTCTTTTATGGCTACCTTGTTTCGCTCACCATAAAATTTTTGTGACTTATCTATGTTGTGGTGTGAATCAGTGCTTTTGGTCCTGTTCCACTTCTGAATAGTACTTTATTATTTGAATATATCATAGGTCTATCAATTCTCCTCTTCACGGACACTTACGCTGTCCTGTCTTTGGCTATCATAAATAAAGCTGCTCCAAATGTTTTTGTACAAGTCTTTCTGAGGACATATGCTTTCATTTCTCTTGGGGAAACAGAAACGATGAATCATAGGGTAGGTTGTTTATTTGTTTGTTATTAAATAAGAAACTACCCAGCCTTTTTCCAAGGTGACTGTGCCATTTTACCCTCCCACCAACAATGAATAGGAATTCAGGCTGCTCCACGTTCTTGCTGGCACTTAGTGTTGCCAATCTTAACTACAGCTTTGCTGGGGGGAGGCAGTAATGTCTCATTATGGTTTTAGTTTGCATTTCTCTGACGATGAATGAGGGCTTTTACATGCACTTTTAAGGCATTCTTAATCTTCTTTCATGAGATGCCTCCTCAAGTCTTTCATTCATCTTTTAATTAGGTTGTTCTATTTATTACTAAGTTTTATGAGCTCTCTATGCAAATCTGGATTATTTGCTTTGTCAAATATATGTTTTGCAATACTTTCTGCCATTCTGTGGTTTGCTCAGTGACTTTTTTTAATGGTGTTTTTGCTGTTTTTGTTTTGGTACTGGGGACTGAACTCAAGGGCACTCTTCCACTGAGTTATATCCCCAGTCCTTTTTATTTTTTATTTTGAAACAGGTTCTCACTAAGTTGCTGAGGAGAGCCTCAAACTTGCAATTCTCCTGCCTTGGGCTGCCAAATTGCTGGGATTGCAGGTGTGCAACACACTGTGCCCAGCTTAATGGTATCTTTTGATAGGCACAGGTTTTAATTTTAATAAAACCGAAATTTTTTTTGTAGTCCTACTGTTTCCAGTGTCCTGTGAATAAACCTCAGATTGCAAAGATTTTGTCTTATTTTCTTTTCTGGAGACTATGCTTATGATTCGCCTTAAGTTAATTCTCTTTGTTCCCCTAGTTTGTAAACATAAATTTATAGGTATTTTTGAGTTGTAGCCCAGATCTGAAATTTACAGGTTTAAAACACAAATTTAGGAATAAGTAGCACTAACTCATCTGACTCCCCTTTTCCTTTCTCTCCCACTCCCAGAAAGTTGTCTTATTATTGAATTGATACATATAACCTTCAGAAGCCCTCATATTAACAAAACTGACATCTGCTTCCTATCTCTCAGTTTGCTGGACAAGTGTGTAGGTGTGCTGAGCATCAAAAAGATCTATACAGAAACACTTCAGGATCCTCAGCTGACTACATGGCCATCTAGAAGCTGTATCTGAGTGGGCAGGGAGTCCAAGAAGCTGACAAGCACAGGGACCTTGGCCAATGAGTCACTGACTCCTTGTGTGACCCTGATCAAGCCCTTCCTCTCTCTGGGTCTTAACTTCCTACTGCATCAAAAGAGAGAACGAAGGAAAAATACTGGGGAATGATACTGGTCAAATTATGTTATTATATTGTGTGCATGTACAAATACATAGTTATGTACAATTATAATGTACCAATAAAAACTATGGAGAATGAAAAAGAAAATGAAAAATGAAAAAGAAAGAAGAAAAATGAAAAAGAGAGAAGCTTTGAAACTTCAAACTCTATCAGAGCCTATCCCTTTTACTATCCCACCATCAAAAATGGACTCCTGTTCGATCCCCAGCACCGAAAAAAAAAAAAAAAAAGGACTCCTTTAGGGCTTTCCATGGCTTTGGTCTGTTAGGAGTTTTATATAACACTGCGACTGTACAACTACAATCTCATCAGCAGACAGCCAAATTAGGATTTGCTGACAATTGATTAGGAAAGAAGTCCTGTAACCTATTTGAGAGGAACAGGGAAGAAGGACTGAAAAGGAAGGGAGGCTGGGCTGGAGAGTTGCTGATGCAAGACCTTGCAGCTTGCTGAGCATGGGGTTTAAACTTGACCTGATGCTCAGATTCAAAGCAACAAGTGCCTAAAGCCTCCGCTGCTTCTCTAGAGAGCCACAGCAGGCTGCACTCAGAGCCCCAAGCTCCAGTTATCAGCACAGCCAACAGCCGAAGCCCGTGGGAACAGGAAGCCGGAGGGAGGATGGGAGAGATGACATGTCTTTCTTCCAACCTGAATTTGATAAACACATAAATTTGATAAAGATGGCTTCTGGGTCCTTTTCCATCATGTTCAATGTGGTTGGTCACCTGTGTCCTTTAAGGGTCCACCTTCTGAACCTTACTACCCAGCCTTGTCCCATAGGCTTCTCTGCCCCAGGAAATCTTTTTTAAAACTAACACACTCTCTCTCTCTCTCTCTCTCTCTCTCTCTCTCTCTCTCTCTCTCTCTCTCTCTCTCTTTCTCTCTCTCTCTCTCTCTTTCCCATGCACACACAAAAATACATATATATGTAATGTAAATATAAAATGTGTGTGTATTTGTTCCATAAAGCATTATAAACACTATATTAGCAAATACTAAACCACTACTCCTAAGGGAAACAGGTTCCTGGGAGCCTCTGTTACAATACTGTCATCAACTGATCCTCACACAACCTTGTTTTATGTGTGGCTCTGTTTAAAGCCACCTGTCAAATACAGGTTGTTGACTGATTAACGCTGCCCTCACAGCCAACAGCATCCTCAAGTCTGAATGAAGCTCATCTAATGAGTTTTCATATGATGTCAGGGGCACTTCGAAGCTTCTTCTACTTGAGAACACCAGAAAGCACTTTAGCACTATACTAGGAGATTGTTTTAAACAAAAAAAGTCACCAACAGAACATGCAAAATGCAAAAAATGCGGCACTATGTAGATCATGAAAAGGACATTTAATTACAGTAGGAGAGCTGAAACAAGAAAGCAAAGCACCGTCTTGTGCAGTATCAGTTGGGAACGTGCATGTTGGGTGACCCACATTTTTCTCCACTATACCGTGTGTCCACATGACCATGGAAGGGCTTCAAGAGCTGACTATAGGGTTACAAAGAAAGTTTAGTGAGCAGAGAAGTTCACAAGTATGGAATCATGAGTCATGAGGATCAGCTGTTAAACCTGTGTGTATACATATATAACATACATTTATTTTATACATGCATAGATATACATAACACAAACATGTATTTATGAAGCTCTTTGGAAAACAGCTGTGTTCATGCACTTACACATTGCCCACAGCTGTTTCTGTGCTACAACAGCAGAGTCAAGAGGTTCCCACGGAGTCTATGTTAGGACAGTGAGCATGCTCAACCTCTCCAGGCGCTGGGAGTTGTACCAGTGTACGCTGCCACCGGCACATCAGGAGAGCCCCCCAACCTACTCTCTAACGCTCCCAGAGTTCCTTCCTTGGACCTCTTATTCCTCCCTGTCTCTCCCAAACATAGCAGTTGGAAGTCTCACCCATCACCATGACTTCAACAGGGGCCTCTATGTATATGGTGCCCCAACTTGAAACCAGAACCCCAACCTCCCTCCCGTTGCCTCAGGAGCAGACTTCCATTTCTAACCGCTCATGGTCATCTTCCTCTGGGAACTTCCCTGCAGCTCAAACCCAGCACCTATTTCTCAGAGCACCACCAAGAAGAGCTTCTTGAGACAACAAAGGGGTAACACCGCCCAGCTGGTGAACAAGCAGCCAAATTCGCCCTTGTTTTCAGTTGGCTCACAGCAAAGCCATTGAAAAGAAAAAGGAGGCGGTGGGGGAACCTAAAGTCACACAGCAACTGCTACTTTCTCCTTGTGACACTTCTCTACACCTCACTGCCCCATCTACAAAATGGAGAGTGTGCCAATTAGGAGAGTAAAGCAGCAGCAGAGAACTGGCATCATGGGCAGCACATAGTAAATGCTCAGTTAATAATCACCATCTCAGCTAATCGCATCACCTTTATCTCAGAAAGAAGGACCTAAAATTTGAAGAATCCCATGGTTTCAATCTGATACCCAGTCAAATGACAGCAACTGGATTCTGCTTTCAATATGCTGATCATATGTGTCCCTTCCTCTGTGGTCCCAATAACCCATGTGGAATGCAGCCCCTCTTGTTTAGAATACGTTCACACTGTTCTTTAAAAAAAGTTTAAAACCTCCTTATAGCATAATGTTCAAATTTCCCCCAACATGTTCTATCTTACTCCCACCATGCCCCCACGAGGCAACTACTGGCTACACCATGGTTTCCTAAGAGTCCCTATTTCTATTTTCTTGCCAAGAAAGCCCTTCCATCCCTTTCTGTTTATGCATATATAACCCTCTCGTGTCCTACTTTTATGTGCCTCCTCTAGAAAGCTGCCTTCCACTCCCTCAGTCTAAAATCATCTCTTCTATTTCAAGAGCACTGTGTTCACACCTCACATTGATCTCTTCTACTCTGAAATCATAGCAAAGCAACAGATTTATCACTATAGACTCCAGAGTGCCTTAAACAGAGTAGGCATTTAATAAACATTAACTGAACAACAGGATGAACTTAAGACACTGAAAGTACTATAAATGCACATCCCAGAATCAGTTTACATTAACTTTACTAGGTGCCAATCCAATCACCCAAAATGGTTATGTAATTAAAAATGAACTTAGGACTGAAAGAGCTCTTCAAGTCTGGAAAGAGCAAATTGCCATCTGCCTACCAGCTTTTTAAGTATTAAATTGCTCACTTATCGTCGCGCTCACACCAAGAAAGTTAAGCAGTCAGCATCACGCAGAACCCAGATTTTCCCTCTCCCAGCAGTGTGTCAGCCTGGAAAAAGCAAGGCATCTTTACATCATGGCAGCTCATAAGGTTTCTGCAAGGGCAGCTGACCTTTACCTCCTCCACGTGCTTGAAGAAAAGTCACTATTGCACATCCTAAATCATCTGCAGGACTTCAAGTCAGCTGTGAAATAATGAGTATGTCATAGTGTTAAGATAACAATAACCATTTGAGGGTAAAATCAAGGTAGATCTCTATATTATGTTTTGATGCTGAAATAAATCTCAGGTAAATATCTTAGAATGGGATGCGTTCAAGCAAGAATAGAATACAGAAAGTAGGGAACAGCCTTCATAGAAAGTGCTCTGACAATCAGGAAGAGAAAGGCGAACACAAGAGAAAAAACATGGACAAAGGACAAACTACTTGCGAAAGGACAAGTACTCAAAAAACATGAAGAATACTCAAATTCATAGAAAATAAAGAAATCTGAATTATAAGAATGAGGATACGTTTTGAAAAAATTAAGGTTTGAGGTGTTTTGTTGTACCAGGGATTAAACCTGGGAGCACTTAGCCACTGAGCCACAACCCCAACCCTTTTTAATTTTTTTTTTTTTTTTAATTTTGAGACAGGGTCTTTCTAAGTTTCTGAGGCTGGCTTTGAACTTGGGATCCTCCTGTCTCACCTCTCAAGCTGCTGGGAAAGTATTTTTTAAAAACTGATAATACCAAGTACATATGCGGGCTCAGGGAATAAACATTCCCATGTGAGGTTCATCAAAGTATAAACTGGAACAATCTTTATGTGAGGCAAGCTTCAAAAGTGGATAGACTATTCACCAAGCAAATCCACCTCCATGAACTCATGCTAAGGAAAGAATCATGGGTAGCAGAGGTTTCAGTGCCTGCAGAAGCTTCCTGCTCATTAAATGTAAAATGTTAGGTATTTATAAATTTCTCTGAGGAGAGTTCCCACAATTAATATTATCAAAGGAACTTCTAAGTCACTCAAGAACTTCTGGTTCACTGGGCACCTGTAATCCCAGCAACGCAGGAGGCTGAGGCAGGAGAACTGCATGTTCAAGGCCAGCCTTGGCAACTTAGGGAGACCCTGACTCAAAATAAAAAGGATTTGGGAATGTGGCTCAGTGCTAAAGCACCCCTGGGTTCAATCCCCAGGAAAAGAAAAATGAAGGAAAAAAAAAAGAATTTCTGGTTGTAGAATAAAACTTAGAAATAAGGAGTGTCAGGTATTGCTATTTTCTATACAATGTCCATTTTCCCCTTCTTCCTTAATAACAGCCCCCTGCTAACGCTGGAGCAAAAGGTACTCAGCCAAAAACGTGACACTCCTGGTAGGTAGGAATGTGATCCCGGGCCGGCACGGAGGCATAAGTGGATGCAAACTGGGGGTTCCTGTGAAACCTTGGCTTCCTCACAACCTTCTCTTCTTCCTGCTGGAACCACAGCAGTCATCTTGCAAACATGTGCTGAGGAAGATCAAAGCCTACATGCTAGGGATTCGGGAACAGAAAGGTGACAAGACCCTAGGTCCCTGAGGTCCACAGCCTCTGTCCACAGAACCTCTCTCACATCTTAAAACCTAAACACCATAATTTCTCTTAAGTCATTGCTGGATTTTTCCATTGTTTACAGCAAAACTCATGGATCAGACAAAAAATAATAAAGTAAGTGAAAATTCCATCTATAGAACAGTATGTAGAAAGTAAACTGGTTTTTGTCTATATACTATGTTTCTAGATACATGAACATACACACGAGTGAAAGCTAAAAATACAAACATCAAAAATGAACCACTATTCTCTGTGAGAAAAATGACACTCATTTTTCTCTTTGTGCTTTTAATTATTTTCCACATTTTCTACATGTTACTCTTTCAATCAGAGGAAAGTATTTTTTTCAACATAAAAATGTATAAAAATCTGCATTTCCTCTTCCCTGAACCTCTCTACTTCCTGCAGACATCAGATGTTCCCCTTTCTACTTTACATGATAATTTTTAAGATGCTAGAAACAAAGGATTCACATATTAGAGTCTAATTCACTATGGGGTGGGCACGAGATGGTCAGTCTCTGATCTTGAACATACACAGTGACCTTCACTTCAGATGCCCTACAGTGGCAGACAGTTCAAGTAACCCATCCTCACTTTGCCCCACCAGTCATGGAGATGTAACCTCGTGGCGCAGGCTAGGTAAGCTCTTGGGGCTCCTCGGGGAGGCCCAGCAACAAAGACTCGCAGACGACCTGGTCAAACCATCACCAATCCTTGATGCAGGGTTGCATGTGAGTATACCACAGGTGAGTGGCATAAGTGCTTTCTGGTCACATCCAGACAACACACAGGGAGGGAGGAAACACAGATGACCATCCTGTGAGCCATATCCCTGGCCTCCCACCAAATTCCCAGGGCCTCACCAGTCTCAGGTCCATCTTCCCCCTACTCCAGAAATGGCAGGTTCAGAAACCAAGCTTGTGTTTGGAGCTAGTCTGGTTAACTGTAGCCAAAGCGGAGGGAAAAATGTCACTTTCAAAATCTCTCAAAAATGGCCTACAGTAAAAGGGTTAGACTGGGTGCTGGGCAGGTCAGATAGCGAGGCACACACCCTGGCATGCTGGGCTCAGATCCTTTCCTTACTCTTTGGAAACCTGCCCTCCTCTCTCGTACCAATTCCACACGGATGCCAGGCTGGACAATGGTGTCACTCTTGTTGTGCAGCTCTGTCCATGTTTCCCTGTTCAGTGAAGTTCAACAAGATGCCCCAGTCCTGCCCAGAGTGAAGCCAGCAGCCATGTTGAGGGGATCACAGCCCTGATCTCCCTCCACTGCTCTGACCCACACAGGCTCAGAATCATTCTGAACAAAATGCTTATTCTCATTAAAAATGAGTCCATGCCTCATTGCCAGTGCAGGCTTTCCCAAGTGCTCCAAAGCTGAGTTTGCTTGGGCCAGCAGCCAGCCATCTGGATGGCTTGGGCAACTTATATAACTTGCTGGGTTTTCCACCTTCACCTTGGGGGATGGGGAAGTGTGGTAAGGCAGGAAATAGATCAAGCCATCATCCACCATGTCTGAACAGCCTGCTAAACATTTGGTCATGGGGTTTTTTGTTGTTCTGTTTTGTTTTGTTTTTCCAGCTTGAAAAAGTAGCATGAGGTGAAGGAGATCAGGCTGGCTTACATGCAACAGCAGGAAAGAAGCAGCCTAAGGTCAAAGGGATTGGAGAAAAGGCTTGTGAGTGGGCTAATGCAATGAGAGCCTGCAAGAGCTCCTTCTCTGTGTCAACGAGCTACAGATAAAATGCAGGCAGATGCATAACTGCAACACTGAGGGAAGTGGGAACCTTCTGTTGGGTCAGGAACTTCTGAGGTTAAAAAGGGATGGGCGGGAGGGCTGCTTAATGTTTTCTGAGCCACTCAGGGGAAAACTCCAGTTTAGTTTTGGCCTGTAGTAGTGAAGGAGGGGCAAAAAGGAAAAAGAAATTAGTCCTTTTAAGTAGAAAGCATACAGAAAGAACACATGATTGAAGATAATTCTGTCCTTTAGGAAAGCAGCTTACCTGATGCTTGTAATAATAACAAGGATCAGGTACACACTCAGGTCTTCAAAGAACATTCCAAACACTAACTTACACCCTGGCTAATACAGCAGACTTTACAGGCTTAGGAGCCCTAATCTCAATGACAGCTCATGTCTCCATCACTCTGGAAAGCAGGGAGGCAGAGGAAAGTGAGTGCATGAGCAGACAAAGACCTGGAGGACTCTGACTCTTCTCTTATGTGTTGTTAAACTTTGTTCATGTGGATCTAGTTGCTTTAGGAGAGATGTTTTAGAAGAGGCAGAATAACAACAAGAGAATGGGTTTGGATCTAAGTTCAAATGATGACTCTGGCACTTATTGCGACCCTGAGCAATATTTCCCAAAATTGATAACAGAGATAATAATAGTATACAGCCTAAAGAACAGCGTGATAATTAGATACACTAATACAAGAACACACATAGAACAGTGTCTGGCATACAGTAAACACTCAAAGGATGGATATGCTACTTATTAGTACTTGACTGAAGTCAAGCTTCCTAAGAGCTGGAATCAGGACTCTAGGGTTCTAGAAATATTCCCTATAAATATCCTAACACAGAGCACTATAAGAGGTAGATGCCTAATAAATACACATTAAGAGAGAAAGAAAAACCTTGGGTCAGAACTGAACTGAAAACTTCAGAAGTGAAGCCACCCATTGAGTCAAGGTGATGTCCAGGCCCCACCGGATGGCCTTTGGTATTGGGCCAGTCCTGGATGATCAGGTCTTGGACAGGCAGATGAGGTGGGAGAAAGGAGCTGCCCTACCACCTGGTGCTAAAAATGACTAAATGATCACACGTTCCTAACACCCCACACTCCAAAGAGTCTTCCCTTCCTCCTCCTCAGCATCACCACCACCAATGTGGTCAACAGCTACTGATCACCTACTATGTGTTACTGAGCTATAAGTGGTACCTATCTTGTTTAACCCTCTCCCATTTTATAGTTGAGGAAACGAGATAAGAAAGTGAAACAACACTAAACGAGTGGGTAGCAAGGCTGCGACTTGGGTCCATGCAGTATGACACCAAGGCCTGTGCTTTCATCACTAACCAGGTGGTGGTAGTGCCACATGCAGCCTCTCCATCCGCACTTTCATCTTCACAATGACTTTTGATGCTCATATTTGCCTTTATAAAAAGAGTAAGTTTGCAATGAAATGATGGCCAGAAGATGGTATAGGCATTTCACAAAAGAAAATAACCAAAGGGTCGCCCCATTATTACAAAGGAAATTCAAATGCATGCCCAGTGAGATACTTCTACCCACACCAGAATGGCTACAGTTAAAAAGACAGACAAATCTAAGTACTGGTGAGGATGTGGAACAACTGGAAGCCTCACACACTGCTGGTGGGAATGGAAATAGGCAAAATCCCTTTGCAAAATTATCAGGCAAAATCTACCAAGGTACACATGTTTGCCCTGTAATCTAATAATCCCTCTTGTAAGAATACAGGCCAGAGAGATGAGCACTTATAGCAGAATAATGTTGCTAGAGTTACTGTGTTCATAATAGCTCAAATTAAGAAAAAATGCAACATTCACCAATAAAAGAATGAATAATTAAATAATATGTTACTAACAATGAAATGCTTTTTATCAGGAGCACAGAAAGAAATAAACTATCACTACATGGAAGCATGAACGAACCTCATGGACCCTATATTGAGGGAAAGAAAAGAGTATGTGCAACATGATCCCATTTACATAGAGCTCAAGAACAGGGATGGGGTGACCAAAGTCAGAACAGTGGTTACCAGGAGTGGGCAGGGGAGACAGGGACAGAGAGAGGACTGGGTGTGCTAGGGAGCCTTCTGGGATGTTCAGCAAGTTCCGTACATCTTGATCTGGGTGGAGGGTATGTGTTTATAAATTTGGCTTGAAAGTGGGAACAGAGCACGATCCATCCCAGGTGACAGTCCTCTCCAGAGTTCTCACTCTGGAGCCTCTAGCTGAGCTGCCAGTCAGGGATTCACAACAGGCAGGCAAGGCTGTCCGTTGCCCTCTTCAGCTCTCCTGCCTAGCCACAGCAGTGACCACAGAGAGTTTATTTCATTTGCAATTATCTCCTGGGATTGGGGCAGGTTCCCTTTATTCTCACAAATACTCTCCTTACTTTGGGGAGAAACAAAGCAGTCAAAATCTGAAGTTGGAAACTCTGCCTTTAGATTTTCCTTTTCTCTTAACTATACACAGAAGAAGTTTTAAAATATTTCAAAAGCTGTCCGTCTTTCCCTACTGATTTCTTCTTTAGGGACTGATAATATGGCCCCATCAATGACATTCCTAACCCTCAAGCAATACATTTGTATTTTACAAATCCTAAATGAAAACACTGTGTTAAGAGAAGCATGCCCAGGGGCTGGGGAGATAGCTCAGTCAGTAGAGTGCTTGCCTCGCAAGCATAAGGCCCTGGGTTCGACCCCCAGCACCCAAAAAAAAAGAGAAAAAAAAAAAAAAAAAAAAAAAAAAGAGAAGCATGCCCAGTACCTTCTAGATGCACCAGGGCTCACAGCAACAAAGGGTTCACTTTCTGAGCAGACTCATTCCGGCCGATACACAGGCCTGGCCTGGGGAGAGGCAAACTGGTACTAGCTGGGACCACAGAATTTAGTAGACTTGTGTGGTCAGGTGGAAAGAAGGAAGAAACCATACCAGGGTTGCAAGTATTGAGGTACCACTGTTGTTATTAAAGTAGAAGAGAAAACATGAAAAACGACTTTCTTACAAATCCCAATCTTCTTTAAACCAATGATGTTTTAGTATTTTTTTCCATAAATAACCACCATACTTTACTGCATTCAACAAAATTAATGATGATTTCTAAATATCATCTGATAGAGTTTTCACACTGAGATCTCCACAATTGCCTTACAAGGATCTGTCTGTAATTGGTTTGTTCAAGTCCAGGCCAATGTAGGACCACGCACTGCATTTGCTTCAGTGTCTTAAGTCACTTTTGTCCTTTACACAGTATTGCTTTATCAGGAGAGATGAATCTACAAAGCTTTCATCCCTTTAAAAAATCCCAAACAAGTGCTGGGGGTGTAGGTCAGGGGCGAGCACTGGCTGGTATGCACAAGGCCCTGGGCCTCTGTTCTCAGCACTGAGAAACAAAAAGAATCCAAATAAAGTGTGGTAAGGGCTGAGACCTGATAAAGCTGACTGGTGAGATGTGGTCAGTCATTTTATCATTCATTAGGTTTCTTTGAATTTTCACCCCCAATTTTTACTTTACAAATTTGCAACCTTTACAAAAAAGGCAAACTCCCTTCCTGACATAAGGCTCCAGAATAAGGTAAGCAAGGTAACATCCACTGGCTGTTCACCAAGTCGCAAGTACTAAGTCAAGTGATTTTGAGGCATGATCTCATTTAATAGTACTGAGAACTCCATGAAGTCAGGATCAAAATCATTCCCACTTGACAGACATGAATCTGGGATGTAAGATGATTTCAGCAATCAGGGATGAGGCCTGAATTCAACCAGGTTGTCCAAAATCAGACGACACTCTTGACCATCAGTGTATACTAGTGTTTTCATTTCTAGTTTTGAATGGCTTAGTTCATTGATGGGAGAGGCCACTTGCTAACCCTGACTACATATTTTCTGGATGGGGACACAGGAGGTAAATGGACAGTATACTTTTCTCAAAGGAACTTCTCAGTCATGATCTCACACATCTTCATCACTAGAGAAAAAGAAAGGTACAACAGAGGAAAAACAAATTTGGGGAGGCAATGCTACTGAGGAAAGAAGACATCCTTTGACCAGGATGTACCACTGAAGGTCTCTGGGTGGGCCCTGAAGTCCCCTCTGAATACATTGAGATCCAAGGAGACAAAAGCTGACACCACCCCACTTAATGCAGAGAGAAAAAAGAAGAAAGACTGAATGTGCTCGTTTACAGGAGAGTTTGTAAGAACTCAGGAATGGAATGGAAAATATTTTCAAGATGTCAGGATCATTGAAAATAGGTCAGAGTGGTCAAGAGGAATGAGGCCACCTTCCTGTGGCTCCGTGGGTGATCTATGAACCACCCTGGCCACAGACTGACAAAACTTTTAAGGGACTGCCCCTGCTTCTTCACGCTGGTGAACGCAGCCTGGAAAGACAGCTGCTGCAGTCAGAACAGAAAAACACGAGACACCAGAGGCTGACCTGCGCTGGCTGCTGACACCCTGGCGCATCACTGACTCACCGACTTCCTCAGTGAATTTTTGTGGTCAAGGGAGGATAACAGATCTGTCTTTGGGGAGGCAAAGTGTGAAATGCTTTGGCTTCCTCTCCCTACCATCTTCCCTTTTCTGTTCAGACCAGAAGGTGGCTGGGGACCTCTGAGGATAGCTGCTCTGGAGCAAGCCAAGCTCTGGAAGGGTGACGCCTCATCCAGGTAACTGCTGGGGTCAATGCAAAAGCAGAGGCAAAGCATTAAGAGGCAAAGCATGAGGATCCACAGCCCACCAGGGGAATGCCACCTGGGCTGGCTGTCACAGTCCCGGGACCTCCAGTCAGTTCAATCCAACAAAAACTTGCAGAACTTCTACCTGCTTTTAAGGCAAATCAAGAAATCGAGAGAGGACATTTTCTCTGTGTTCTTTGAAGAGTAAAGTTAAACCAGGATGCTTGGTATACCCATAAAACAAAGTGCTATCTGTTTGACATTCTCTTGATCGGCCCAGCAATACCATATAATGAAAGACACTAAAATGAGAAAACAAAATCTCAAGGAAGAACCACGCTTGAGCTATTTTACATAATTTTCCTTACCAGAGCTCTCAAGAGCCCTCGCTGGAACTTGTCTATATGATTCCCTAAGATTGCTCATTAGGAAGCACATCAGTTGTTTCTGCTTGACCAGAAGCTAGTTCCCTTTCTGCTGGTAACAATTTTTCAATTTGGATTTGGGGGATTACTCCCCGTCCCCCATCTCTGCCTGTGTGGTCAGGTGCACCTAACCTCAAGGCTAATATGACTCGGATCTAGCTTCAGTCACAACGATGGCTGTAGGATGAACACAGGACCCAGCCTAGGCCAATGAAAAAGGCAGCCCCAGGAGTCTTGCTAGAACTGTTAGCAAAGAATCGTACCCTTCTATATCAAATGGGTGAAGTACCATTCCATGCTGTGGGCTGCTGGTTTCCAAGGGTCTGTCTTTGACACAATGAGAAGAACTCACCTGAGAGCAATGCCAAGCAAAGAAAAGCTTAAACCATCACATTCAGAATCTAAATCCTCTCTAATTCACACACTATTTCAGCTGATAGGCTTGCTTTTAAGAGTTGAAATTCCACCTACAGGAAACCAGATGTATCTACATAACTATCTTTCCAATCTAGTAAGGTCTCAATTTGTATTTTTGGCAAGTAAAACATACCTTTTTCCCTGCAGGATATGTTATAAAACTTGTATTTTTCAATACACAGCTTTAGTTAGACATACTTTTATTCCCTGAATTTATATTGAACACATACATTTATTGTGTATGGGTGTTAAAAGATGAAGACTACATAAAAATATTGTAATAATGACTGAGTCAAGTGTCCTGGTGTTACAGAACCCTTGTCTTGGACTACTTTTGGGGTCAGCAAAAGGACAAATGGAGACCAAAGGGACACCCTTCCTCTGTTGACAGTCCCTGCCCCACAGAGGCACAGCTGCCCTGTACACACTGCTAGCATGACATCAGCATACTCATTTACTTTACAAACTTACCACTTCCTTAAAGGAGGTGCTTTGAAAACAGTTTCATATTCCTCTTTCAAAAGGACTTTTTATGTGCTTTTGAAGGAATAAAACAGCATCACGGAATTATCATTATGTAATAAAATTCTGCAAAATCCTTCACTGGAAAGGACTTCCAAGGAAGTGAAACAGAATACGGCAATACTGCATCTTACTTGCATGGTAGCTTCTAAAACTAACATTTAAGGGAAAATCCAGATAGAGTGAGATCGTCTTTGGGGAAGCTCACATGCCACGCATACAGCGTTATATCCTTTGCTGTGTTGAAACTGTCCTGCCCATTGTTCTGTGCAGCCTGACAGTGAGGTTCACGGTCAGCTTTCCCTCCTTGTGTCATTTCCTCAGCTGAACAGCTCATGGGCCATGTTACAAGCCAATTTTTGTTATTTCCATAATGTTTATGGTTGAACTCATTTAAATCAAGTGCATATATGATGTACTGTGACCAATTTTATTATGTTTTCTTAATGCTATCCAGGTGACCCTGAAACAAAGACTGCAGTTGCATTTATCCTAAATCATCCTTTATGGAGCAATGTTGGGCAATGAGGACAATGAAGTTCATATAGCACAGATTGGGAGAC
Organism: Sciurus carolinensis; assembly: GCF_902686445.1. NCBI lineage: Eukaryota > Metazoa > Chordata > Mammalia > Rodentia > Sciuridae > Sciurus > Sciurus carolinensis. The sequence goes on along the minus strand of NC_062218.1, from coordinate 101,225,522 downwards.
CATGCTCATAAGAAAAATCTAAAGCACAAAGCCAAGTGGAATTAAAACAATAATGGTTACTAATTGTGTGTGAGAGACAGTGACCATATTAGGGTCATCTAATCTGATGGGTTTAAAATAATTAGTAGAGAACCCCTTTTATCAAAAATACACAGATCAAAAAGAAAAAGGTTACATAGACTGAGAGGGAAGGAGGAAAGAAGGATGAAATGTGAGGCCACAGAACATCAAAAGACAAAAGAGGGGCAACCTTGGGAAAAGCTAGGAAAAAGTCTTCCTTTCATCTCAGCAACCAGAAAATCCCAGAGATTCCTGAAACAATCTGAAAACCACCAACCTAGAGGCCAATCCCTAGTCCCACCCCACTGCTCTCCAGCTGCAGAATCACAGGCCCAGAGAGAGTGAGCGACTTTTCCAAGGCCATGAAGCTTGCTGCATCGCTGCAGACCACTCCGAATTTCCTGATTTAGGTTGAAACCGTTTCCACTACAAAACTGCCTCTCCTCCGCCCAGCAGCAGCACCTAAGATGTGATCATTCAAAACTGGGTGCAAAGAACTAGTGGAAGATTTGAAATGATTGAAGTCGGACGACCATCCCAGGTCAGGCAAGAACTCTGGGAAGAAGGGAGGGCCGTGCTGCATCTTGTAACAGCGAGTCGGGAATGATTAGTGGGTTATTTTTCCACACTTCAGGTGAACTGAAGAGCATGAGAAAGCAGACTGGCAGGGAGAAGGTGGCAAGCAGAACACAGTGGAAGCCTGCTGAGGTGACAGGGTGGGAGAAATGGGGAAAGGAACAAAAGGAGAAATGCTAGAGGAAGAGCCGAGGGAACGCGACCTCCAACAAGACGTATCACAGTCCTGAACAGAAGCTCGACAAGCACTCTCAGCAGTGTGCCTGAAGATGGAGTGCAGACGGACAGAAGACACAGGGCCAGAGCCCTGCATGACAAGGCCTGAATCTGCAGGAGGTTCAGCTTCCTCTCTCACAAATAGCGAGGGCAGTCATGACTCACACACTATGAGCTGATGTTTAGGGAAAAGAAAAAAAACTTGGTAAATATTTAGTCAGTACATAAAGTTACTGCCTTTCAAAAATAAAACATGAAGTAAAAGCTGTATTCAGACTCATCTATTCCCATCAAAAGTCCATGTAAAAAGGGCTCTTGCTGGTGAGTTTCAAATATTAGCAAGAAACTCGTAGGAACCTTCCTGCCAAGAGTTAGATGTCGAGAGAACAGACGACACTGAGAACCACAGCCCTTTGTGCTTGATGGTTGTATAATTTCAGATACTGTAACTCAGAAGGTCAAGAAAAGTTCCACTTGCTTTGTGGGTCACCAAATTATCCAGGTAGTCAAAAAACAACCATTCAAGTACAAAGATAAGAGGTTTGAAAGGAACTGGATAGGAAGGGAATGATCACAATCAGACACCCACACTGAACCACACCAGAAGAAATCATGATGAGATGCAATAAAATACCAGATGTGAAAATTAATAGAACAGAGCAAATTAAAAATAAATGGACTCTAAAACCATGCTGTAAAAGTCAGAAGGTAAAGCTAAAAAAGTTGGGGCATTGCCTGGTCTAAAATAATCTCTTCAAAATGAATGTGGGAAAGGGGAGGAAATGATTAGAAACCAGCCAGAATACAAAAAGACAGAGGAAGATCAAGGAAGCAAAGTTGACATCCTCTGCTAGCACCCTCCCTCCCACGGCTCCCCCCAAAACCAACAGAGAGTCTTTTTTTGGTTGTGTTGCTGACCTACTTTTGAACATCCATGGAATAAATAACTACAGTCTCATAAAGCCTGGGAAGAAGGAGAGAAAAAGTCCTGTGTCTTAGGGTTCATCATAGACTTAGCTTCTTAGAACTTCAGTCATGGTTTATCTTAATTAAGGACTTTAAAGGGGCTTCTTTTATTATTTAAATTTTACTTTTATGATCGGTTTACCCATCAGCATATTTTTCCTACCAGTATGCTTTAAACAAAAAGAATACATGTGCATTGGGGAAAACACAAACTACACAGGAATTAAAATTTCAAGTCCTCTATCCTCTCCTCCCCGCAAAGGTTTCAACTTGTAAATTTTTGAGTATCACCCCTGGAAATTATTTATATACTAGGAAGAGCATGTACACAGACCTCATAAACATCCTTTTATTTACTCAAATGAGATCACATAACTCAAAAGTTTTGGATGTCACTACTGTCCCCATGCTTTTCCTATCAGTACACAAAGTCCTATATCATGTAAAAGAGAGCTGCCCGGCATGCCCCCATGTGAATGCACGGGAACAGGACGAGGCAGTCCCGTACTAGGAAGGCCTTCTGAGCAACGCCTTTTCATCCATCCCTCTACTAAGCTTCTCCACCAGTGCTGCTGCGAACATCCATATCTGAATTCCTTCTGGACCCCTCGGAGTGCCAGGGTCTGTTTTCACTTAAAAGTTCACTCTTGGTTAACTGAGCAAAAGAGGCTAGGAAAAGACTATGCTACTACAACCTCAAATCAATCCTTAGCAACAGTTAAACTTACTAAAACACGATACCAAATGAAATGAAAATTTACTTGGCTAACGTTCTATCCAATAAATAGAATAGTTACCATTTTAATAATATCAAAGAAAACTAAGCTTACTAAACAGCACAAAGATTTATTTAAAAATGATAATAACAACAACAAAAAAGGCTCAAAGTGGTCACAGCCTTTTAGGTAATGTCTTGTTGCTGCCTCTCTAAGTCCTCCACTCAGATGAGCTTTCCTGCCTCATGTATCAGAAGAGACAGGCCGTGGGACTTCTGAGTATTTACCATGTCCCACTCTTTCTGCCAAAATGTCAGATGTGTAATCTCATGGCTCAGTGAGGTAGGTACAAGTATCCTGAATCCAGGTATCACTCAGTCAGGAAAGGAAATTAGCCTCCTCCTTGGCCTTAGCTAAGCTTGTCTCTCTCTCAGATCAAGGAAGAGGACCTCACGCTCTCCCAGGTTCTTACAGTTTCTCCTTAGTACGTACTATTTGCAAGGGACCATGCTGGGTACAGTAATCCCGTAAACTCAGGATTAGTTGGATGAGGCAGATTAACCATGGTGCTAAACTGAAAGCAAGTTATATCATCAGCCCCAGCCTTAAAAAAAATGAGCAGGCATGGTGAAGAGTGTGCTACCTCTGACCACCAGAAGAAACAGATTTTTGCTTAGAGAGACGATTAAGCTGCTCCAGCTTCCCACAGTAGAGCTAATCATTACACCCCGGGGCCTCTCCCCAGCCAAGGAGGTAGCAGCTAGTCCAGGGCTGCAAGGAGGTAAGAACACACCTAACTCGAAAGGGGACTGGGGGTTCTCCTCCTGGCTAGTGTCAAGTTCCAGAAAACTGTAACCTCCTAAAATATAGATGCTTTCCTCCTTCTGCAATTCGCGTTCTTCAGATGCATGCTATTTTTATTTATTTTTAACCATGGTTATTCTGTCTCATCCAACTAATCCTGAGTATACAGGATTACTGTATCCAGCATAGTCCTTTGCAAACAGTAGGTACTAAGGAGAAACTGTAAGAACTTTGGCTATTGTTCTCCTAGTTACAATATGGATCGAGTACAGAGTCACCACACCAGGTATCATTATAATGGACACTGCAAGAGAGAGAGAGAGGAAAGAATATTTTAAATCTCTATGAAGTCCTAAAATTTAAACCTGAACATCCAAGACTGCCTAAGGAATTTATAGAATCTTGAATTTCAACAAAATGGGATTGAAACCAGAATTTAAACTAACAGAATCATACTTTAAAGGCTTCATGTGAAAGAATTCTATGTCCTGAAAGATGGCTAATTTAGACTTTGGTTCATCCATTTGTACTTGGTTTAAGCACCACTTTCTCTAGAACACCCTTCTTGGGTGAAGGGTGCATCTCTCCCTGCCTTCCTGTATCTTACAGAAACTTCGATTGGTAGGTTATCCTGGTGGTTCTTGTTTTGACTTGGCCCACATCCACTTTCACTTCTCCTGGTAACACACCTAAATTCTCCTTTGGGGAACCACTCCAACCCAGTGTCACTCCCACAGGCTCCTCCTTCTTCCTCCCCCTGTGACCCAGATCTGACCAATCAGCATGCTTGATTCTCTTTCATCCTGACATGTGATTGGCTCAAGGATGGGCGCTGGCCCGACTCCAAGGTTTTATCCAAACAGTAGGGGAAAAGTAACCCTCCTCACTGGGACTGCTGGCTGCCAGCAGTTTGGAGCCACCAGAGGTGGAGGTCACCAACCTGAGGATGAAGTCAACACATGAGGAAAACAGAGAAACATAGCTACCTCTGGGATTTTCAGATACATGAGCCAAAAGTTCTTTTTTTCCTTGAGCCAGTTTCCAGCATTTGGAAGTAAATCATACTCACTAGTAAACTCTGCTTCATTCACTCATCACAAGTCTTGCCTCCTTCTACTAGATCATAAGCCCTTCAAGAGCAGAAACTTGGTTTTATTATCTTTCCATCCCCACAATCTAGCAGAAGGCCTGGTTCAAGAGTGTTTCAGCACATATGCAGGACTGGCTCAGAGGGAATTTCCCTACAACCACTTCTCCTGTCCAGCAACTGCTTTTTCTGTACCCTCTCCATCAACTTTATGTTACTAACTGTAGCTTCAAAAAGAACCTGACTTCGGACCTTTAACACATACCTGAGGAAAAGAAATGCTGTGTTCTCCCTTTCTGCCTTCCAAAGAGCACTCACTTATTATTCCTCATATACACCCGACCTCACACACTTCAAGAAAAAGCCATGAAAGCTTCCGGAGCTGTGTTCACAAAAAGAGCATCACAAGACAAGAGCAAAGTGACCGTGGCAGAAGGGTGGCCTGGCAAAGGTGATGGCTGCCCAGGTGCGGAGGCTCTCAGCCTGTTGCCCCCACTTTGTGGAAGGCTCAAATCCATTTTTCTAAGTGGGGGAATCCAGGCTTAGTCACGTTCTCAAAGGGACCTGAGATTCCAGAAAGGTGGAGAAGCACAATGCTATGGGGTACAATAAGCATTTCTGGCATTTAATCTCTTCCCCCACTCATTTAGTTAAATGAACATTATTGGGGGGGGGACAAGAAATAATCCACCTGGAGCTCTTTTACCATTAAAGATAAGGAATCTCAAAGAAATAGCCAGCATAAAATCAATGCTCTGTTTATTTGTTTAAATCTGGCCTCTGATGGAGGAGGGAATTATCACTACTGGGGAGGAACAGTGGCAGTCAGCAAATACCCAGCTGGATGGAGGGAAAACACGCTCCATCTTCACCCTGCCAAAAGCCCACCTACAGCGTTTCATCATGAAATGGCCAGCCCAACTGGAATGGGGAGTGGGGTTTTTATAACTGGAAAACAGGAAAAAAACTAAATGTCTGTTTAAAAGAAGACTACTTAAAGATTATGGTATCAGATGACAGGATCAACATGATCCATTATATATTATTGAGCATCTATTATGTGCCAGCAGTCTGATAGAAAATGGAGACACAATGGCAAATCGGAGAGCTCTAGGGATAAATACATAAGCTCATTAATGTGGTAAAATATGTGACAGTGATACAGAATACAAAAGGCAGAGTACATGAGGTGCAATTTCATCAGGATATATTTGCACACATGCATGTAGGTAGTGTAAAATAACACACAACATAATGTACAAAACAATAAATAAGGAAGTGCAATCCTATTAATGCAAATAAATATGCATTCAAAGAATACTGAAAGCCTCATCTCTGTAATCATCTCTAGAAGGTGAAAATTTGGATAATTTTTGGTTCTTCTTCATACTACTTCCATACCATGGGATTTGGGGGAGTTGGCAAATATATATTTATGTTAAATACTTTTTTAATATATCACACAAAAAACAACCTGGGGATCCTAATGTGATTTTTTGAAAGAGGAGAGGTTAAGGAAAAGTTCCAGGTCTTTATTTTTAATAATGGAATTATAATTGCTCATCCAGGGGCTATTGCAGCATAATGATGCAATATAACAATGGGCAGAGCAATGGCTCTCATTCCAGATAGTGTGGGTTCAAATTTTACCTCTGCTTATTAGCTGTGTGACTCTAGGTAAATTACTTAGTCTCTCTGGGCCTCAGTTCCCAAAACTATAAGCTGAGGAAAATAAGATGTACCTTATAGAACTGTTATGAGACTAAATGAGCTAATACTAAGGCAGGTGATGATTGATGGTGATGATGATATTGAAGAAAAAGAAAAAGGAGGAGGAGAAAGGACAGCAGTAGGAGGTAAAGCTACTACAGATTACAATATGCTATCCACAAAAAGGAGCCTCATCTGAAAACAGTTCTGAATATACGCTTGAACCAAACCCCACTTTGCACTCATTCTTCTAATAAACTGCAAGGTCTGCCTCTCCAGTGGGGTCAGGAGAGTTTAGCCAACTCCTGTTCATTGCTGATCCCAGCAGCGTACCCATCCCCGGTATGATGCATATTCACGCTCATGCCCGCAGGGCGCCTTCCCCAGCGCCACAGGCCCTTGGTGCCCCAGCGCACTGAATTCTTCCCTTCCCTCTGTGCTGCTCTTAGCCAAGCAGACCCTTCTGGTTCCACTCAGTCTGTTTTATTTGATTCACCTCTGTGCCTAGGTGGGTGTGGGGATATGTTGATTTGGAGTTTATTCTTCCTCCCTGCAAGTTCTACCTTAAATTCTGGTTTGGACTGTGCTCTCAGGAAGCCATCCATCCACCCACCCACCTGTCTACTCATCATCTGTTCACCAGTGAGTGACAATACCAAGCCACACACTGTGCCAGGAGGCAGGCCAGGGTGGGTGTCTGAGACCAAGAGGACCCCCAGGCTGTCAAAAGCTCAAAGGACACTACATACATCTGCTGCTACCTTCAAGTTAGTGGCTCTATTAAGATTCATATTTGTCTGACTTCTCTAAATAACTGGAGTTCACTCTGTCTTATTAGCACTTATTTTACATGTGTATGGTCAATTTTAATCTTTCTTTCCTTCTATATTTTATTTCTGAATAGCAACTAAGGGAAGATTAAGGAATTTTTTTAATTTACCAGACTAATAACAGTTGGTCTAGTTTTCCTCTCTAGTTTTTTGTACATGCATGTGTTGTAATATACAATACATGCAATATACTGTGCGTAGATATAGAGTTGTAATCATAATATCTCATATATTTCTATTATCAATAAGCATTTTTCTGGATTAATTATTAATGCTATTGTAGCAGAACAAACATTCAGAGAATTTCATTTCATAATTTTTTATTATCTATTGGTAAAACACAGATCATTTCCATTTAAAAATATAACACATTAATGAATGATCTTCCTACATAGATTCCTTTTCTTCTTTTCAAATTGAGACTTGGAATATATTTTTTCAACAATGAGATGAGGCGATCCAAGATGGCGGCCTAGAGGGAGACTGCACCCCATGTCGCTCCAGAACCCAGGAGTTAAGAAGGGGAGGCATTGAGAGACTCGGACTGAAATAGAGCCACGGGTGAGTCTGCCCACTGGGTAAAGCTCGGCCCGGGGGGCAGGCCCAGATAGAGGTGGCTTATCGGAGCCGGGCAGGGCAGCTAGAGTCATCCACAGCAGCCCTGTGCACTCCGGCGGTGGGCCCCGCCCACACAGCCAGCTTCTCCAGGTTCTCGGAACGGAACTGGCCCGCTAGTGAGAGCCTTTCTGACCAGAGCAGGCTCCGAGTCCCGGAGCCAGTGCAGCTCAGCGTACTCTGGCACGCAAGCAGATTCAGGGTCCAGACAGGGCAGCCAGAGACTTCCCCAAGTAGTCTGGACCCCTGCGGTGGGAGGTGCCGTTCAAGGCTAGCCTCTCGGAGCTGACCGCCCAGTGAGAGACTTTCTACATAGAACCAGCCACAAGCCCCCGAACCAACGGAGAGCCTCGATCCGCAAACAGCCTCTGGGATCAGGGCAGGGCAGCCAGACACCACTTCAGGCGGCTCTGTCCACTCCGGCTGCAGGCTCTCTTCTCGGGGCGATCCAAGATGGCGCCTAGAGGGAGACTGCACCCCCTGTCGCTCCAGAACCCAGGAGTTAAGAAGGGGAGGCATTGAGAGACTCGGACTGAAATAGAGCCACGGGTGAGTCTGCCCACTGGGTAAAGCTCAGCCCGGGGGCAGGCCCAGATAGAGGTGGCTTATTGGAGCCGGCAGGGCAGCTAGAGTCTTCCCAAGGTAGCCTTCCACACTCCGGCAGTGAGCTCCTCCCACACGGCCAGCTGCACGGTGCAGGCCCACAGTGAGAGCATTTCAGCACAGAGCCAGTTCCAAATCATGGAACCAGTAGGGGGCTAGGGGCAGTTTTCTTCGGATACGCTGCTTTATCAGATTCCTCCAAGACATCAGGCTACTGAAGGCTGGGAGGTGATACACTGGAAATCTACCGGGACACTATAAGCCAATAGCGGAAAACTGCAATATCTCAGGGTCCCACTGACAACTGACCAATATGAGAAAACAAGGGAAGAAAATGTCCCAAACAAACCTAGATACTACATCAATAAAACCCAATGACAGCACAGCAGAAGAAATGTCAGAAAGGGAGTTCAGAATGTATGTAATTAAACGATCAGGGAAGCAAATGAGGAGATGAAATAGCAAATGCAGGCAATGAAGGAGGAGATGAAAGAGCAATGCAGGCATTAAATGATCGCACCAATCAACAGTTAAAAGACCAAATACGGGAAGCAAGAGATCATTTCAATAAAGAGTTAGAGATACTGAAAAAAACCCAAACTGAATACTTGAAATGAAGGAAACAATAAACCAAGTTAAAACTCCATAGAAAGCATAACCAATAAAATGGAAGCACCTGGAAGACAGAACCTCAGACATTGAAGACAAATTATTTAATCTTGAAAGCAAAGTTGGCCAAACAGAAAAGATGGTAAGAAATCATGAACAGAATCTACAAGAATTATGGGATATCATGAAAAGGCCAAATTTAAGAATTATTGGGATTGAGGAAGGCTTAGAGAAACAAACCAAAGGACATGAACAATCTATTCAATGAAATAATATCAGAAAATTTCCCAAATCTGAAGAATGAAATGGAAAACCAAATACAAGAGGCATATAGAACTCCAAACATACAAAATTACAACAGACCCACACCAAGGCACATTATTATGAAAATACCTAACATACAAAATAAAGACAGAATTTTAAAGGCCGCGAGAGAAAAGAATCAAATTACATTCAGAGGGAAACCAATAAGAATATCAGCAGATTTTTCAATCCAGACCCTAAAAGCCAGAAGGGCCTGGAACAACATTTACCAAGCCCTGAAAGAAAACGGATGCCAACCAAGAATCTTATACCCAGCAAAACTTACCTTCAAATTTGACGATGAAATAAGATCCTTCCATGATAAACAAAGCTAAAGGAATTTACAAAAAGAAAGCCAGCATTACAGAACATTCTCAGCAAAATATTCCATGAGGAAGAGATGAAAAACAACGATGCAAATCAGCAACAGGAGGCGCTAGCCTAAAGGAATAGCCAAATAAAGGAGAAACCAAATCATGCCAAAAACAAATATGAGTCAATGACTGGGAATACAAATCATATCACAATAATAACCCTGAATGTTAATGGCCTGAATTCATCAATCAAAAGACACAGACTGGCAGATTGGATTAAAAAGAAAAATCCAACAATATGCTGCCTGCAAGAGACTCACCTCATAGAAAGAGACACCCATAGACTAAAGGTGAAAGGATGGGGAAAAACATACCATGCACACGGACACAGCAAAAAAGCTGGAGTATCCATCCTCATCTCAGATAATGTGGACTTCAAACCAAAACTAGTCAGAAGGGATAAAGAAGGACATTACATGCTGCTTAAGGGAAGCATAAATCAGCAAGACATAACAATCATAAATATCTATGCCCCGAACATTGGCTCATCCACGTACGTCAAACAAATCCTTCTCAATTACAGAATTCAAATAGACCACAACACAATCATACTAGGCGATTTTAACACACCTCTCTCACCACTGGATAGATCGTCCAAACAAAAATTGAAATAAAGAAACTATAGATCTCAACAACACAATCAGCAATTTAGACTTAACAGACATATAGAATATACCATCCAACAAAGAACGAATACACTTTCTTCTCAACAGCACATGGATCCTTCTCTAAATAGACCATATTTTATGCCACAAAGCTACTATTAGCAAATACAAGAAGATAGAGATACTACCTTGTACTCTATCAGATCATAATGGATTGAAATTAGAAATAAATGACAGAATAAAAAACAGAAACTTCTCCAATACTGGAGACTAAATAATACACTATTATACGATGAATGGATAACAGAAGACATCAGGAGGGAAATAAAAAATTCTTAGAAGTAAACGAGAACAAAGACACATCATATCAAAATCTCTGGGACACTATGAAAGCAGTACTTAGAGGAAGATTTATTTCATGGGGTGCATTCAAAAAAAGAAGTAGAAATCAACAAATAAACGACTTAACACTACAGCTCAAAGCGCTAGAAAAAGAAGAGCAGACCAATACCAAAGGTAGTAGAAGACAGGAAGTAGTTAAAATCAGAGCTGAAATCAACGAAATCGAAACAAAAGAAACAATTGGAAAAATTAACAAATAAATAGTTGGTTCTTCAAAAAAATAAATAAAATTGATAAACCCTTAGCCACACTAACAAAGAGAAAGAGGGAGAAAACTCAAATTACTAAAATTCGGAATGAACAAGGAAACATCACAACAGACACGAGTGAAATACAAAACATAATTAGAAGCTATTTCGAAAATCTATACTCCAACAAAACAGAAAACCTCGAAGACATCAACAAATTTCTAGAGACATATGAATTACCTAAACTGAACGAGGAGGACATACACAACTAAATAAACCAATTTCAAGCAATGAAATAGAAGAGGTCATCAAAAGCCTACCAACAAAGAAAAGTCCAGGACCAGATGGGTTCTCAGCCGAGTTCTACAAAACCTTTAAAGAAGAGCTCATTCCAATACTCCTCAAACTATTCCATGAAATAGAAGAGGAGGGAACCCTCCCAAACTCGTTCTATGAAGCCAATATCACCCTGATACCTAACCAGACAGAGGACACATCGAGGAAGGAAATTTCAGACCAATATCCTTAATGAACATCGATGCAAAAATTCTCAACAAAATTTTAGCAAATCGCATACAAATATATATTAAAAGATAGTGCACCACGATCAAGTGGGTTTTATCCCAGGGATGCAAGGTTGGTTCAACATTCGGAAATCAATAAATGTCATTCACCATATCAACAGACTTAAAGTTAAGAATCACATGATTATTTCAATAGATGCAGAAAAAGCATTCGATAAAATACAGCATCCCTTCATGCTCAAACACTAGAAAAAATTGGGGTAGTGGGAACATTCCTAAACATTATAAAGGCAATCTACGCTAGCCCATGGCTAATATCATTCTAAATGGTGAAAAACTGAAAGCGTTCCCCCTAAAAACTGGAACAAGGGAGGGATGCCCTCTTCACCACTTCTATTCAACATCGTCCTTGAGACTCTAGCCAGAGCAATCAGACAAACCAATATTTCATACTGTCATCTTTTTTATGTCCTGATCTCCTGGATTTAACTGTCCATATCCTTCAGGGTACAAGGCTATATTTTAATACCATGCTTTATTTCAGTTACCAGGTATCCTATAGAGAAGCAAGCATCTAACCTTTAAGATTGTATCCACTAAACAAACATTTAGATGTACTAAATCCATCAAACCATTATAATTTCAATTTTGCTTTATCTTGATTTCTCACTGGTCCCTATGTCCATTTAAAAAATCAATTATAATTTAACTTTTGCTTTATCTTTACTTCTCGTGGCTTTAAATCATTCATGACTTGGAAACACTTCGGCTTTCAGTTTTCCCCTCTGTTAGTATCTGATGATCGTAAAGAATATGGCAGATATTTAATAAAACAGGCACAAAGATCCCTTTGTAATAGGGGAACGAACGTGTGCAGTCATTATGGCCTGTAGGTGACGTCACCCTTGCCATCTTCTGCGGGACGTTCAGGTACGTAGAGCAAGCTTCTCTGCCCTAACGCAATGGGTTACTGCCACCCTGGCCCACCCTGGCCCACCCTGTGTGCCTGGCTTGCCGGTTGGGGCTCAGGTCACTTCTCTCACCACTGATGTAGAAGCAGTGCTTTGCACATACATAGCTTCATCAACCAGAGATTAAAAGCAAACAATAAAAACTGTCACCATTCAGGCTTAGTCAGACAAGGAAAACTGGTGGAAAAGGATTAAGACTATGAAGATGCCCAATGTCGGTCAGCATATCCAACCCCACGATGTGGACAACTTGGAAAAATGGGTCTTGGCGTTTTGTATTCTTTGGTGGTTGTTCCTGCCTGTTTCTTTTTCTGGTGCTGAGGACTGAATCCCAAGCCCCGCACACACCAGGCAGGCGCTCCATCACTGCCTCTGTGCCCCGCCCTATTCTTCACATTAGTGAAAAGTCAAAGCAGCCCCACCTGCAGGACGGCTCATGCCTCCCTGGGCCCTCAGGACACGCTGAGCAGAGGCCAAGGCATGCACAAAAGAGAACAAGCAAAACCTGAAACGCAAGGTCTCCAATTCCATCATGGCAAAATTCACACGGAGTTGCTCGAATGAAACAAACCTCACTTAAATTTCAGTGGAGAATTAAATATCTGAGTAATCAGTAGAAGGCAAATCTGGACAAAGTTTTATTTTTTTGAAATAATTTTCATATATTTTCCCCACTTACCTTTTATTTATTTACTTATGTATTTATTGATAGTAGACACTGAACCCAGAAGAGCTTAACTGAACTACATTCCCAGTCCTTTTTATTTTATATTTTGAGACAGGGTCTCACTAAGTTGCTTATGGGTTCACTAAGTTGCTGAGGCTGGCTTTGACATTGCAATCCTCCTGTCTCAGCCTCCTAAACTGCTGGGATTATAGGCATGCACCACCATGCCTGATTATACTCTCATTCTCCTGTTTTGTTTGAACCTTTGACTTTTCTCGTTCATGCAGTCTCCATACCAACTATGCTGGGATCTCAAAGGGTCAATGAATTTTTTTTTTTTTTTAACAAATCTGGAAATGCCAAGGGTGAGGAACAAGGACCCAGAGTCAAAAGATGTGTAGCTTCCACCAGGAGATGAATCTATCAATCATTGTTTTTGTTTAATAGATATTGAAAATGAAAACAAGGATTTGGAAGAGAATTATAAACAAAAGTAATATGGAGAGAGTGAAGAGTCTGAACTGAAAACACTTCAAATGGGACATTGAAGATTAACATTTATTTTTTAATAATTTTATTATTTATTTTTATGTGGTGCTGAGGATAGAACCCAGTGCCTCACATGTGCTAGGCAAGCATTCCACCTCTTAGCCACAACCCCGGCCCCCATTTATTTAGTTTTAAAAGGCAATAACTCTAAAAGTTGAATATTTTCAACACAGACCAATTCCTTATGGGAGAAAGGTTGAAAATGTCAAGTGCCTGGGAAGATAATATCTCTTAATATGATCGACTACATGACCTCTGGCTAGTCACTAAGCCACTCTTAACCCAATGCCAAACTGTTCATCAGGAGTACCAAAGGTTCAAGTGACAGGTTTGAAGGTTCCTAAAACTGACAGTGCTCTCTCCTGTCATGGCATGCCTGCCCTCTGTGGCAACAGAATATTCAACCTCTCTGGGTCTCTATTTATAACATCCAACACATAGTGACCAAAGTGTCTGGTGTGTGCCAGACACTGACCTAGACACTGGAACCACAAAGTGAGTTAGAGAAGGTCTAATCAAGCAGTGCCATTCTAAAGGAGGGAAGCAAATCACAAGAAAAGTAGGCTGCACAGATCAGCAGGGGATCTGACAGAAGGTACCACAGGTTGGGAAAAGGTAAGGTGGTAACACTATAAATAGGAGAACCAGCAAAGGCCTGAGAATGTGATATTTAGGCTGAGGTCTAATGCAAGAGTGAACCATGTGAAAAACTGAAGAAAGGACACTGGAGATTAGCAGAATGGCATGTGCAGAGGTCCTGAGATGGGAAAGACATTAGCATGTTGGGAAATAAAAAGATGGCCAATGAGGCTTTCCAACTACACCAGGGGTTTTGGCTTCATTCTGAGTGATAGGAAGACACTGGGGATCCACTAAAAGGACTGCTTTTCTATGTTAAGCTCAGTCTTTTTAAAGGTGTCAAAACTCCAATCCAGTTTTTTATTGGAAATTCTTTCACGTTTTATCATAGATTTCCACTTCTTAAACGGAATATACAGAACTTCACCTTTTGACTGACTTGGGCTCACGAGTACTATGTTGGTACTCTGCCATGAGGAGGGCAGAGGTGTTTCAAAGCAACATCAATGTCCTTGTATAATATACTTATTTCTTCTCCTGTTACCAGCAATCACTTCTTGCTGTCTCACTTTGTCCCATCTGCTTTATTTGGAAATTACTTCAGCTACAACCAACAGACCATGACTCTGCCTTTTCTGGGTAACCAAGTGCATGGGTTTTGTGATGGATACTGCTGCTGAGAGGCCATTTCCTTCACTGGGCCCTTGGACACCTATATTCTTGCCTACCCCCCCCCCAGCGCGCCCCCCTTTATTTTCCAGGTTCACAACAGTGTCACACACGATAGGTTCTGCTCAAAGTTTGGCCACCAGATAAGGTGGGTATGACAGCAGGGAATTCTAAAGATGGCTCCCCAAAGATTTCCATCTCGGGATCAACACCAGTCTAGGGTTGGGGTTGTGGCTCAGTGGTAGAGGGCTTGCCTGGCACGTGTGAGGCACTGGGTTCAATCCTCAGCACCACAAAAAAACAAATAAATAAATAAATAAATAGAATAAAGATATTGTATCCATCTTCAACTAAAATATGTTAAAAAATTTTTTTTAAAACACCAATCTAGCTACAACTGAGAAGGGGTTCTGCAGATATAATTAAAGTTCCAGGTCAGCTGACCATAAAATGCAGAGATGATCTAGATGGCTCAAATCTCATCACATGACCTCTTTAAAAGCAGAACATGTTCTCTGGGTGGTAGCAAAAGAAGCCAGAGAGATCTGAAGCATAGGAACTGAACATGAAGTCACAGGATAAGGAACTTGGACTACCTCTAGGAACTGAGAACAGGTCCTGGCTGGCAGCCAGCAAGGACTTGTGGACTCATATTCTACTACCACAATGAACAGAATTCTGAAAATCACAGAAAGGAGCTTGGAAAAGAACTGGAGTTCTGAGGAGGGCAGCCAGCCAAGAAACACCTTGACTTCTAGGCTGAGCAGACAGCCTGGGCACAAGCAAGGGACCTCTAGGCTTCAGAACTAGGAGCTCATAAATGGAGGCTGCTTTAAGTGTCTCAGCTTGTGATTTGCTACACAGATAGAAAACTAAGTGGACATCTAGTAAGTCTGCAAAGAACAGTAAACACAGAAATGAGTTTTATACATCATTCTTAACAGGGTCCATACAATCGCAAGGCACAACGAAAAGAGCTCAAAATTAGGAACCAACACTAGATTCTAGTTCTGACTCTGCCACTAGCTTCCTGTGTGAGTCAGGAAAATCATTTTCCTTCTCTGGCACTTTTTTCTATAAATCAAAGAAATGGAGACATGTTCATGATTGCTAATGACTTTTTCAGCTCTCACAGTCTGTGAATTTAATCATTCCTATGACATGACAAAAATGAACTAAAAACAAACCTGCACAATTTTCTCTACATATTTGTATTTCCAATGACTCTCATTTCCCCCCTACATATAAGTATACTGCAGAAAAAGGTCACAATATTTAGGAAAGTTTACTAAAAAAAGAATTTGCTTATGTGACTTACTTTAAATGTATCCACTGGTTTACGTACTTTTAGCTCTGGTTAATACAGCACCTCGGAGTGCTTTTAATCTCGCAGTTAACTATTAAGGCATTTTACAGAGTTTGTTTTTGCATAAAAGCCTAGTCAACACTATCCTAAAACTTGTCTAAAACATAATCTGGGTGCCAAAAGCAGGGAGGAGAAGAAATGTATCTACATGTGACTTGAAGCCCCCCAAATGTTCCCTGACTAAAAAATAACCATAAATATTTGGGGGTCCTCCACAGTTTCATATTTGTCTTTTGAACTTTTCACTACTGATTTTTATTTTAAAATAAAGGGAGAGAAGGGCCCTCACACCGACTCCCATCTGTTATTTCAATGTGTTCAAATTCTGCTAGAGCTGAAAGTCATTCTTAACTGAAGTACTGTGGAATAAAAGTCCCTCTAGAAAAGTGATCTGATGCATATCTCACAGGCTTGTGCCACAGTTAAGGCTCTGCAGACTGAGAGCGTGAGTCTGTGCAGAAGGCTGCGTGTGAAGGAGGAGGAGCTGGGTTGGGGGCTGGCCTGCCGTGATTTGATAGGCACAAGTCCCCTCTGTAGCTCTCTGCTCGATTCCCTCGTACTTGGTCATGGCACAGGCTGCCAGAGCACTTCCATAAAGAGCACTGTGCCTGCAGTGCAAGCAGAAGCTTCCCGACACCGGGTGGCAGGAAATAACAGTGTGGCACAGAGGTCTAGATCAAACTAGACCAGAGACTCTGCAGGGAGGAAGCTCTAGAATCTGTGTCAAAACCCACTGCCTAGCCGGATGCAGTGGTGCACACCTGTAATCCCAGAGGCTTGGGGGGCTGAGGCAGAAGGATCGAGAGTTCAAAGCCAGCCTCAGCAATGCAAGGCTAAGCAACTCAGTGAGACCCTGTCTCTAAATAAAATACAAAACAGGGCTGGGGGGGGGATGTGGCTCAGTGGCCAAGTACCCTGAGTTCAATCCCAAAAAGAATTAAAAAAAAACTCACTGCCTGTTTTGCATCATTCAGTGTAAAGGTAAGAGGGCCTGTTACCATAGGAAAACTGGTACAGAGGTGGAGCCTCACAAAGAATCCCTTTACCATGAGGACCACTGTTTTATGGTCAAATGGTTCTCTTGAGGTAGGTTGTGGGGAGGGGGTTGTTTTGAAAAATAATAAAAGTGAATAATCAAAATAAGGTCACATAATATAGTTTTTTAAATTACTGTTTTTATTTGTTCTTTTTTAGGTATACATGACAGTAGAGTATATTTTGACATATTATACATACATGGGGTATAATTATTCCAATCAGAACCCCATTCTTGCAGTTGTACATGATGTGAATCAGACCCAACTTTCCTATGGTCACTTATAGTTAAGATTTGAAATTCTTTTTACAACTGTGTACAAAATCTGAAAAGACTAAATAAATATTCATGAGAGATAATTTTTCCTACAAGATTTTATCATAATTCTATAAGGTATTTAAGTTTTGACTTTAACAACATCATTAAAAAGATGGTTATTTTTGAAAGAAAAAAAAAAATTGGTTGGCTTCCTCCATTTCCCCAAAGTCCATTCATAAACCTTTAATCCAACTTTGCTGCTCCTTTCCAGTGCCTGTGAAGTTGCTGTCCCAGTCTCTCCTGGGCAATGGGGAACTGTTTGGATACTGCCGGGTCCTCCTTGTTGTTTGTCCATGACTATGAACGTGAGGTCAAGGTCTCCGATACCACTTATATGGATTTCACAAAACCCTGTGTCTTTGCCTTTCTTTCTTTTCTTTTCTTTTTCTTTCTCTCTTCCATTTCTTCCTTCCTTCCTTCCTTCTCTCCCTTCCCTTCCTTCCCTCCCTCCCTCCCTTCCTTCCTTCCTTCCTCCCTTTCTCTTTCTTTTTCTTTTGACCTAGGGATTGAACTTAGGGAAGCTTTACTACTGAGCTACATCCCCACCCTTCTTTTAATTATTTATGCCAAGGTCTTGCTAATTGCTAAGGCTGGCTTTGAACTCATGATCCTCCTTCCTCAGCTCCCACACGAGCCTCTGGGATTACAGGTGTGCACCACACCCAGCCCCTACATCTTTGTTAAGATTTAAATTTAAAATTTAAAATCACCTGCCCGCGTTTGACTGTTCATCTGACATTCAGTGACAGATCAGGACACAGGTAAGAAATCCTAAAATAAAGGAAAGTACTAAGCAGGGAGAAATGTTTGAGCTGTGATTAATTTTCTCGTGGTCAGTCGTCAGTTAGTTTTCAATTAATCATAATTTCTGCTTCCCTAGGTAAACTCACAACTTCAGGGACCCAGATAATGAAATCACAGATAAACAAAGATTCCTACCCATAATTATGCTTAATTCCATGAATGGCTTCATTGTATAGCATGCATTTAAGCCTTCTCAACTAATCCCGTTGGTTCCTTCAAAAGTCATAAGTAAAGAAGTCCTCAGAGACTGTTCTAAAGAAGGACCCAGGTTGGCTGACTCCACTCACTCTGCAGCCAAGATTCTAACTTCCAGCGAGTGTAGCCAGCAAGCAGCAAGCTTTGCAAAGATTCACTGAACCTGTGCAGCATGAGACAGGTCCTGGGCAGAGATGGGCTACAAGAAAGCTAGTGTCTGGAACTGGTCATTGTCTACTTCCATTTTCCCTATTAAAGGCTTAAAGGACTCTTTTGGTGTTAATAATCTAAACAAGATCCCTGGCATGAAACATTACAAAATATCTTCCTCAGTCATTCCTTGGAGAGCTTCCCTAGCAGGGTCAAACAAGGATATGCTATTCTACAATGTCAATGTCAGAGATTTAAAACCTGGGTAGATTTAGAAGATCCATAAATCCATGCAAAGTTACTCAAGATTTATTTTATGGGCGCATTCAATTATTAAAGAATCCATAGAACTCACTGAAATTTAAAGGAGTCTCTGATCCTACCCTCATGGGGGCTACATACCTTTCCTATTCGGTCCTCCAGACCAATCATAGCACATCACCAGGAATTTACTGGTACCATGTTTCCTTGATTCTAAAACACCTTTATTTTTTTTCCTGAACCTGGAATGCATCTTATAATGCTTATTTATATTTAATAAAATGTGTCATTCTTGCTTCCCAAATATAATTATTAAATTGACAGTGTACTTTTGAATTGATGACATTTAAGCAATATAGGAGTTGTCCCTCTACCAGATAACTTAGTATACAGATATACTACATGCTCCTGAACAAAAACCTAAGACAAAAAACTTCAATGTCTCCATGAGAATGTAGGGCTAGGTATAGTCAGGTGGGCATGAAAATACCTAGAAGACATTTGAGTAGATGTCACATCACCACTGGACACTAATCAAGTTCCATACACTTATTGAACATGTACAAGTGCAACTTACAGTGTAACCAGATAATGTACTATCCACAAAAGCTACTGAGCTAGGCGGGGGACCTGGCAAGTTCCCAAGAGGGGAAAGTGCAGCTGATCCAGGTGGGAAGCTGGAGGGTCAGGATTATCAGTGAAGTTGAGCACTTTTAGAGAGAAGGAAAAAAGACAGCTGAAGAGGCAGACAGGACCAATTAAATGACTCCAGAAGGCTTGGGGGTGGCGTGGGCAGGGTAATTCATTACAAACCATATTTATAACACAGAGAAGAGGTAACCTTGGGAATTTCCAATTACAGAGGCAAATGGGCTCTTACAGTAGCAGCAGGTAGACAGACCCAAGCCAATACTCTGACCACAGGGACAGAAAAGGAAAGCGCAGGTTGCTGTGGGCTCTGTAGTAGGTGCGTGCTGTGATAAACCTGCAGAAAAACTTATATATGGGACTATCTTTTTTCCACTTCACATTAAAAGTGGGATAAGAAGATCTTGATGACTGTCCAGTGGTCTTTAAAAACAGATCCCAAAGTCTGGATGCCCCATTCCAGAGGAGGGCTGTAGAATCAGAACAGGTAGTATTTTCAATTCCCTTGCTAAAAAAAAAAAACTTTTGCTCAGATAACATACTTACTTGCCTCATTCATCTATAAAAGAAAGGGGAATTGGTCCCTAGTGGTCCAAAGGCACCAAGATAGTTATGATCAGGTACCAATTAGAAACTGGGGTCTGAAGATGAGATTGTAGCATTGGTATACCCACTCCAAATGAGCCAGGTCAACAGATGTTCTGAGGAAGGCAGCTCTGGAGTCCAACTGAGTCAGTTCTTCATTCCCAGGTAGGTGGGTGAAGAAGCCTACCTTCAAGCAGAAGTAATACCTAGTCACCGTATTCTGGAGAAAAATAGCCATGTAATACTCTTTTGGTAGTCTCTCCCTCAAGTCCACTAGCACCCTGAAAGTTCTGCCTCACTATAATCGGAAGAATAAAAGCACAATCTTGTCAATATAGAAAGGCTGCTTTAATTTTGGCGAGTGTCCAAGCAGTGACGTAGCATGGCACTGACAGTGTTCTCCGGGTCAGGACACGAAGAGAACCAATGAGAAAGGATGGAAACGGTCAAACAAGCAGGTGCCTTTGAAACAGACTGCTAAAAGCCCCAGACCTAGGAGAAATGACTCCACAAGTTATAATGGGCCACATCTGTATACATCTGCATACATTTAATGCACAAAGATTTTCTTGCATGGAAGTTTTGAAAACTGAAAAGGTGTTCAGTTTGAGATAACTACACAATGCAGTGCACAGAGCCAGAAAAAGGTTCAAAGAGAGACAGTATGTATTTCCCTCATATCCTTGTCAGCCCTGGGTGTTGCTAATCTTTCTGATATTATTCAAAAATATTCTTCCCCAAAGAGAGAAGGAAAAGGAAACTACTTATGGCACAATGCAGGTGCCTAACCTGTTTGCTCCTAAACCCTCTTAGCACCTACGGAGTGGCTGCTACATAGTTGACACTCATAAATATTCACTGAATTGAATTCCAGAAGCTCCAAATTTTGAAAACCAGCTCACATCTCTTGCATGTCAAACAAATGAAAGTGGCAGGAGAAATCAATGGGGAAATCCTGGTTGGTACGGGCTTGTCCCTGTAGTCAAGTCAGGCAAGCACAGCTTAAACGTGCTAGCTGGGGCAGGGTGTTACAGGTTGTATCTTCTCCATAACACTGTGGCTACTGGTCATCTTAATAAAGACAAAAACATACAGTAAGAAGTTTAAAAATATGGTCATAGCTAATTGCCAGTGGTAATGGTGATCCAGCAAAGACTAAGCCTCCTGGGAGCAAATATCTGCTTCTGCTTTTGAGGAATAGCAGAATGGTCAGGATCATTTTTCACTTTTGCTTTTTTTTTTAAAAATAATTTTCCACTTAAAAAAAATAATAATTTTGCACTTTTCTATCAGCAGTCACTCCCCCTCTTCTGCTCTGCCACCTCCACCAAGCCATCTAGGCTTCCTCTGCTTGTAGCCATTCTCCAGCGTCCATGTGGAATGCTGATGAGGAATGGCAAAGCCGCCTAATTGCCCAAACAGACTGAGCAGGTCCGATTCAGGAAACAGGAGAGAAACAAGACAGAAACCTCCCCATCAGACGCATCGCGCACAGCTAAATGTTGGGCAGCAAAATGGTGCCTGCCACCTCTAAAAGGCAGAGACCAAGAAACTCACAGATGGTGGTTCACATAGACACATCATGTCCTAACCTCCAGAAACGATTGTGAATGTGACCTTATTGGGAAAGATACAATTCCAAGTGAAGGATCTCAAAATAAAACCATTTGGGACTAGCTGGGCGGACCCTAAATCCAGAAACCAAGCGTCCTTATTAGAGACAAAAAAGGAGAAGACCAAAGAGAAGACAGGCAGAGACTGGAATGATGCAAACCACAAGCCAAGGAATGCCAGGAGGCAGCGGAAGCTGGAAGAGGCAGGTCTTTCCTGGAGTCTTCAGGGAGTGTGGCCCTGCCCACCACCTTCACTTAGGACTTCTGGCCTCCAGAGAGCACATTGCTATTATTGTAAGTGAACCAGTTTGTATTATGTCATTAAGGACAGTTCTAAGAAACAAATGTAAGCCACATCGCATGCATGTGTATTTCTCTCATGTCTGTTCATCTCTGTTGAATTTGGATCTGGGAGGTCCCCTAAAGGCTCATGTGTTAAAGGTTCAGTCCCCAGCTGATGGGAGATGAGAATTAAGGATGGTAGGGCCTAGTTGGAAGAGGTGGGTCCCTGGGGGCATGTCTCTTAAGGTATTATTTTATCTCAGGCCTGGTACATGTGTGTGTCTGTCTGTCTGTCTCTCCCTGCCCCTGCTCTTCGGCGTACCATGAGGTGAGCAGCCTTCCTCCACCATGCCCTTCTGTCATAATGTTCCTGCCTCACCCACAAGCCAAAAAGCAGGGAGCAGTGACAATGACTGAAGCCTCTGAAATCCTAAGCCAAAATAAACATGTCCTTCCTTAAGTAGATTTTCTCAGATATTTTGTCACAAAGACAAAAAGTTGACTAACACAATCTCCAATCAAGCAGACAGATATAGAAAAACTTCCTAAATGAACAGCCAGAGCAACAAGGGGACTCCCTGAGGAAGGACCCTCAACTGCCTGGCCAGATCTTGACTGGTTGCTTCGTTGGGGCTTTTGGCTGCATGTCTCAGAGCAGGACTCTTTTAAAGACTGACAAGCTTAGCCCTGGCAGTAATCAGGCCCTGCAAAGTAGCTAACTTGAGCACTGTCCACAGCTGGCTGATGAGATTAGATCCCAAGCTGAATCCCATCTGGTCCTCCTGCTACCCTAAGTAATGCCAAGAAGTGCTAGGACCCAAATAAGCGGCAGAGACTGGGGCCCCTCTCCTCATTCTACATTTCCCAGCTCCCTTGGCTGTCTCTCAAAGACAATGGCTGTTTTAGGAAAAAGTCTTGTTCCACTTTCCAAACATCTACATCCCAGAAACTACTGCACAAAAAAATGTGCCAAAAGAGCAGCCCAGTCTGGGTGAAAGACAGGTTCTCCCAACAGACACTGTCCTTCACAGGACCGAGGCCACACTCCTGAATGTCTCCTTTTGTCGTGTAACTCAGCTAGCCATCTCTGTGGCCCACATGTATTTGAGAGAGGACCCTCTGTAATTTAAATAGGTCTCTGTCCTGACTCAGCCTGAAGTAAGTCTAACTAAAACAAGCACAGATCCACAAACCTTCCTGGAACCATGAGGTTGACTTTCTCGGTCCGTGACCCGGGGGTAAAGAGGATGGTTCAAAGACAACACCACTACCTGCTTCCCTGTATCTGCCTGCAGACACAGTGAGGAGCCCCGGGTCTCCAAATCGCGGAATTCCTTCAAGCTGAAGCTACCCGCTTCCCCTCCACCTCCCAGACTTGCCCTTTATGCCTGCTCCTCTGCTTATGCTAAATCTGCTTTGATTCTGATGACGTCAGACAAAACCAACTCCATGGCAATTAGAGTCTAACAAACTTTAATGAACAGACTTTAACCCAAAATACGAATACTGACTGTACACCTACGCAAAGAAATAGCTCACATTCTGGGTATAATTGATCTTAACCTCCTAAAAGTGATTCTGATGGGGAAATACTAGCCCAAACCACAGAAGAGCAAAAGGGCATAAACACATAAACACACACACACACACACACACACACACACCCACATTCTTTTAGAGTATCTATTTTAACATTTTAATTAAAGGACTAAAGTAAAGAAATCACCTCAAGAAATGCAAGGTTAAGATTGATCTCTTTGTTTGTTTGTTTTAGTACCACGAATTGAATCCAATGGTGTTACCCACTGAGTCACATCCCCAGTTTTTTATTTTTTTATTTTGAGATAATCTCACTAAGTTGCTGAGGCTGGCCTCAAACTTGTGATCCTCCTCTCTCAGCCTCCCAAGTCATTGGGATTACAAGTGTGTACCACCTTGCCCAGCTAAGATCAACCTTTACTTATTAACTATTAGGTTCTTCAGCAAGGCTACAAGGATATTGGTGGTCATACTTTCTTCTATAACATGCTAATCTGACTTCTAGGAACCAATCTCTGAGCACAATTATCTATTTTTCATGAATTAAAGGAAGATCAAAAAGTCAGAAAAAAATATATATATATCAATCATATATCCCAATAAAACATACATATTATAGAAACACACACACACGGACACACCCTACTTGCACCATAGGCACTGCAGATAGTAATACAAACTCTGGGAACAATCCTTGATCCTTGGCTCTAATAAGTCTCCTGATCTGAGACTCTTCTGGTGCCGCACCCTATACCAGCAATCACTGTGAAATGAAGACAGAATCCTAGGCAGCATGAAAGTAAATGCCCTAAGTTCCAAGTCTGTAGCTAAAAAGAGAAATATCCTTACCTTTTCATCCCTGTGCATATCTATTTACTCATTCTTGCAAAATAATTTTTTTTTTTTCTGGAGCATAAGCTCTCAATCAATATACTCAATGATCTTGCCCAGAGGCCATTCCAGGTGCTTGAGATACAGAAAGATTAAGAAAGTCAAGATCCCTCCCTTCACAGATTTTTGTTCACAGTGACTCAATAATGACCAGAACCCAAGACATTCAACAAATGAACTCAACTAGAGACCCAGTAACAGAACCCCACTTATTGTCTCCAAGTTAATTCAATGAGCAATGAGTGCTTATTACATTTTGCAGCACTCTGCTAAGCTCCATTTGTAGATAAATCAACGACACCAAGGACACGGCCAACAGCCGACCCTCATCAAGTCATCATCCACACAGAAGTATGGACTAGGGGGAGAAACAGCCAACGCAGAGTGTTGTCATCCATCCAAATGTCTGGCACAGCCAACGACAACTGAAGAGAGCTGACGTGCATCTCAGCACAGTCGTCCAAGAGGGGAAGTTAAAAAGCACGCCAATATTTTCAATACTCAGCACTGCCACACCACCACCCCCAAAAATCCACATCAATTTATCCCAAGAACGTTGGTGATTTTCCTAGTCCGATTGAGTTAAAGCTCATTTCAGATTTATGGTAAGAACAAAACTAGCAATAATTGCAAAGGGCCTATTTCTAACCTGAGGAGTCTCTATAGTCAGCCTCCGGATTTCCCGCCCCATACCGTCTTTTTTCTTTTAAAAATAAAGTGGTAAGAATGGGGGAACCTCGATTTTCCGGGCACTGGGTCAAGACCACACAGATGTGGGAGCACTGGCAGCAGGCCGGGCACACAAGGGCCACGCAGCTCCCGCTCCGCCTCTGGCTCTAACCACTAGACCGCACGTCTGCACTGTTTTCGGCACAACTAACAGGGAAGACTTTTCAAACCATACCAGAAAGTGACTCTGCTTTAGGATGTGTTTACTTGTACTTGTGTTTCTTCCAGGGTCATGGGGCAGGATTTTTTGGAACACAACTAAAAAGAATGTGGTAACACTGGCATCGCGAACCCTTCTGGCCTGACCACACTTGAGCCCGATTCAGCAAACCCAAACACAATTTTTCAAAAATGCTTATCTTGCTCCACACCTCGCCACAAAGCAAACAACCTAATTCACAGACTTCCTAATACTCAAAATGCCTCCAGGTCCCTTTGTCAACAGATTTTTTTTAAAGATCTTTTTTATTTGATCACTAACAAATATTCCCACTTTTTGTCTTTTAGAGCACAAGAGAAAACTGCAGCAATGGACCTAAGAAAGAGCTCAATCATTCTTCAAATGAACAAAGCCACTTTTAAAAGATCTTTCTTTTATCAACTGCCTTTCCCACAGAGAAGAAAAAAATTGAAACTAATCCAACCATAATCTCCACTCCCATGAATCAGTGCCATAACATTCGAAAGAGCGCCAGCAGTAACTGGTGCTTCTGCTGGAGGTGAGAGGGTGAACTAAGGAATGCCCATTAAGATTGTATTATGACCGCGAATGTCTTTAAATCAACAAATACAACATAGATAATAAGCACAGTGAATTACACAAGAAAGAACACACAACGCAAGAAGGCAATATATCCAAAAGAAATAGATGTATTCAGGGTTGCAACTGCATAGAAGGAATAACTCCTGATGTTCTATATCACAGCAGGATGGCTATGGTAGACAATAATTAATTGAATATTTCAAAATAGCTAATAGAGAAGACTTTGAATGTTCCCAACACAAAGAAGTGGTAACTGTCTGAAGGTGACAGATTTGCCAATTATTCTGATGTCATCATTCAGCATTATATATATGTAATGAAATGTCATACCACAGCCCATAACTATGTACAATTGCTACATGTGTATTAAAAACAAAAATATATTTTAAAACAAAGAAATAGATGTATCATAAGGAAGTCCACCCACCTGAGATTAATACATATCAAAGAACCACGGGAAGAACATAATGGGAGACAGACATGTAAGTCGTTTGAGAACAGGTATGAATTATTACCTAGAAAGAGGGAGGGTAATGATAACAGTCCCGGAATACACTCTAAGACTGGAACAGATGGGATGCTGTCCTGATGTTCAACTTTATGAACATCGGCTAATGGTGATGTTCCTTAAAAGGCCCAGCTTCTAACTGCTCCAGGTGAAGTTAAAACTAAGGCCAATGTGACAACTAAAGAATCTGTGCTCCTGGATTGGACCCTGGACCAGGAAAAATCTAAATTAATGGGATAAGTGACATATATGAAATATGTAAAATATATAATAATATTGTATCGACATTGATTTTCTGGTTTTATAATTTATACCAGTAAGACCTTAACATTTAGGGTATCTGGGGTAAAGGGTGTTCTGGAATTCTTTGCTGTATATTTTAAATATTTTGGTTAAGTCTGAAATGCTTTCAAAGTGAAAAGTAAAAAAGTTTCCAGTGAACTATTACAAACACACACACACACACCCAGAGCGTCTGACAATATCTTGACTTGCCAAAATATCATCTTCCAAGTGGACATACTATCAGTTTGGCCCTAAGCCCTGACTCAAATGAGCAGAGGACTGGCAGTAGAACCTTTCAGAGTTACAGCCTTTGCTCATGCCAACCTCCTGGGAGTAGGCTAGGCAGTAGTTAAGAGAGAAATTTCCAAAAATACAAGGTGGATGCAGTGCTAACAAAACAGGGAAGAGCTAGAACAATGTCTTCTAGAACAGGTACAGAAAGTGACAGGCACCTTTCACCTCTTCTCTGAGACAGAATCACAGAGAAGGGCTGAGGGAGCACACACATTGGCCAGCTCTGGAGGGCCGTGTCCATGTCAGAGGGTGTTTGGGGCTCTTTCCGTGGGTAGATGCTATGGTTCCTGTGGCTCCCAGAGAAGGGACAGGGTATTTTCTTTTGGGGATGGGGGTATTTCTATAGGAAATTAGAAGGAACTTGGCAGCCCTAGGGAAGTATAACAGGTTGCTGTCTACTGTCAGAATAGAGACATACGATGATCCACAGGCTCACTTTTGGATCTACAGCCTGGTGACTGGGAAGCAGCTCAAGGGAGACACAAAGCCTGCATTTGACTGGAACACCCTCCATGATTCATCACTCAAAACCTGAGTCATGGGGGGTAGGCTGCTAGAAAATAAGTTAAGAAAAGACCACTACAAAAGGACTTGAACTATGGATTTTTGAAAGCAGAGGGAGGAAAACTGGGAGTATAATTTCAAGAAATTTGAAAAAAAATTGAAAAGGAATCATAATAATAATCCTTACAGAGGCTGGGGTTGTAGCTCAGTGGTAGAGCACCTGCCTAGCATGTGCACGGCACTGGGTTCGATCCTTAGCACCACACATAAATAAAAAATAAAGATATAGTATCCGTCTAACTAAAAAAAAAAATTAAATAATAATAATAGTACCTTACATAGCATGAATCACATGCCTCTGTTCCAAGTACTTCAACAGACATTTTTAATAAGAAAAAAAGAAACACAAACAGCTGATATACATGAGAACAATTTTCAATCTCATTATTAAATTGGACAAATACAAATGAAACAAAATACTATTCCCATTATCAAACTGACATGCACACATTCACAGAGACTGACAGCACACAGTAGTGGCAGGGTGTACAGAAAATGGCAACCTCATAAGTGACTGGACGTTTTGGTAGGGAGAATAATTTGGCAATATCTTTTAAAATATTAAATGTATATATCACCCAACCTAGCTATTGCACTTGAAATTTGTCCTAGAAAAAAATCTTCAAACAGGTAAACAATGAAGGATAGAGAAGGATTTCCATTATATCATTGTAATGATGTAATAAAAAGCTGAAAAGCAACTGAACATCAAAGAATGACTAAAGGTTTAATGATAAGGTTGTGTCAAAAATTCTAAAACATAGGAATTCATTTCTGGATGCATATGTATAAGAATAATGCACAGAAATGGCTCTGGGGGATAATACTATATTTTTAACTCTAGGGAGGAACTTCTCCCTTACATTACAGCTAGGGATGGGATGCTCCCCAAATCTAAGCTTGACAATATAACTCCAATCAATGCCGGTCACAAAGAAAAGCCAGAAACATCTAAAAGAACACATATGCCTCACAGGGGCCCCTCCTCTTGCTTGTTACTAAATAACAAAATTAACACATGGTGACTGAAAAACTCAACTCAGAAAAGAAAGCTCAAAGTCCCTCTCACAATCAATCCTACTCCCCAAAGGGTAAGTTAAATAAAAATGACAAAAGATTAAAAGAGGGCATGTAATCCTGTGTTTAGACCCCCACCCCAAAATAAATGAAGTAGTGAAAATATCAAACAATGGATTTATCAACATCCAAAAGTTATATGGTCTGAGGTGTGTTCCCCCCAAATTCCTATGTAAAAATGTAATTACCAGGGTGATGGAATTAGGAGGTAGAGCCATGGAGTGGTGACTGGTCACTCGTGTGTATGTAGAACTGTGCAGAAGGAAATGATAAACTTTGATGTAGTCTCACAGAATTTTCTATACTATTTGTGACATTCTCTTTGAAGCATACAGTATATATCCATTTCGGATTGCCTTTTTTTTCCACTTGGTATAATGTCCTTAAGATGCATCCTGTCAGCCTACCAATAGCCCATTTCTTTCTATTGGTATTCCACTGAGTGGATGGATATACCATTCAGCTTAACTATTTACCCACAGGAGGACATCTGAGTTGTTTCCAGTTTGGGGCTATTATGAATAAAGCTGCTACAAAAATATGTGTATGGGTTTTTGTGTGAACAAACACTTTCATTTTTCTAGGTTAAATGCCACACACAATTGCTGGGTTGTATGACAAGTGCACATTTAGTTTTACTAGAATCTGCCAAGTGACTTTCCAGAATGGCTGTGTCATTTTACATTCCCACCAGCAATGTATAAGTGGATCCAGTTTTCTGCATACTCACCATCACTTTATAATTCCACTATCGTTAATTTCAGTCATTCTGATAGGTGTCTAGTAATAGCTCTGTGTGGATTTAGTTTGCCATTTCCCAAATGGCTTAATGATATTAAATATCTTTTTCACATGCTTTTCTTTTTGTCATTTGTATATCCTCACTGTAAAATGTCTCTTTATGTCCTTTGTCCATTTCATAACTAGATGTTTATCTTTAACTGTTTTGAGAGTTCTTTCTAGATTTTTAGATGTTAAGCCCCTTATCGGATATGTGCTTTGCAAATACCTCCTTCCACTCCGTAGATTATTTTCTTATGCTCTTAACACGGTCTTTCATATGCAGAGCAAAAGGTTTTAATTTTGATAAAGAAGTGTCCATTTTTATATGGGTCATGCTTTTGGTGTCAGGCCTAAAAATTCTTCATATTAGCCCTATGTCCCAATAATTTCTCTTACATGCTCTTCTAGAAGCTTTGTAATTTTACATTTTATACTCAAATCTATGATCCATTTTGAATTCTTTTGTGTAGATATGAGATTTAAGTCAAGGTTCATGTTTTTGTTTTGTTTTGTTTTGTTTTGATTTGGAGGCGGGTAGAAGTTGCCTATGGGATGTCCGTTATTTTTAAAAGCATCATTTGTTTTAAAAAGATCTTTCCTACATTGGATTGCTTTTGCACCTCTGTCTAAAATCAATTGGGTATATTCATGTGAGTCTATTTCTGGGTTCTTTATCTCTTCTATTGATCTATGTGTCTATCCTTTTGTCGATACTCTAGTCTTGATTACTGTAACTATAAAGGAAGCCTTATAATGGGATAGAATGATTACTCCTACTTCATTATTGTTGTAACTATTCCAGTTCCTGGATGTATTTATATAAAAACTTTAGAATAAACCTTGTCTGTGTCTATTAAAAATCTTGATAGAAATTCCATTAAACCTAGAGATACATTTCAGGAGAATGACATCTTACAATGTTGGGTCCTCCAATCCATGAACACAGTATGTCTTCTCCATTTATTAGATCTTCTTTCATTAACATTTGTAATTTTCAGCATACAGATCCTCTACAGTTTAGTTAGATTGCATACTTAAGCATTTCATTCTTGAAGTTAGTGACTATAAATAGTGCTGTCCCAATCTTTGGTACCATGTGTTTATGGCTAGGTACAGAAATATGACCAATTGTTGGAGATGTGTTTATCTTATATTGTTTCATTGCTGAACTCACCTACTACTTCTAGGAAGTTTTTTTGGGACTTCTTGGGATGTTCTCACAATTGTGTTATCTGAAAATCAGGCAGTTTCAATCTGTATGTTATTTTTTTTTTTTTTTTTTTTTTTTTTTTTTTGTCCTATTCTAGCAACTAGGTCGTCCAGGACTATATTGGTGAAAGCAAACACCCTTGTCTATTCCCCAGTCTCAGGGGGAAGTATTCAGTCTTTCACCATAAGTACGATGCTAGGCATAAACATGGCTTTTGCCCTTGGCCAGTATCAAAGAGCAACCTCTCTGAATATAAACTATATGAATATAGGTCTCAGAGTAAGGAAAAACTATTATTTTGGCCTACTTAGTGTCCACCCACCTCCTCATATAGCAATGCTTTTTTCCTCTCAATGAAAGCCACAGTGGACAAGTGTGTCAGGACTGGTCACCTTATCTACCCCATTCTCTGGACCAAGTATATCATTCAATAAAATTCAAACAGGGGACGTCTTTAGAATTATTTTATAAAAGCTCTCTTTCCACTACACTTACAGATCAGGAATCAATAAACAATGGCCTGTAATACACTCCAGTCTGCTATCTGCTATCTGTTTTTACAAATAAAGTTTTATTGAACATAATCATACCATTCATTTATATATTGTGGTTGCTTCCGAACTACTACAGCAAAGTTAAGTAACTGCAATAGCCACTAAAAGGCCCACAAAGCTGAAAATACTTCCTATCTGGCCTGCTACAGAAAAATTTTATTTGACCCCACTTCTTAAAATAGCATGGAAGCCTGGAATAGTGAGGAAACATCTCACCACTACATGGAAAAAATATTTTGGAATGTGAAGCCAGTACAAAATAAGAAACCAACTCCAAATATTATGTAAGTTACCAGACTGAGATGGGCCGGCAACTATTATACACCAATTTTTTCTGTTATGTAATCCAATAAACCCAGATTTTTCTCAAGCAAGTTTGAACTGGGTTTCCTTCACTTGAACTAAAAGGATTCCAAATTCACTACACAGGTAAAACCCATAATGCTCAGCATAGGCCCACCATTCTAGTTCCTTGCTCTGGTACGTGTCCATCAATATAAACATAAGATATTCAGCATTTCTTTAGAATGTGACTGGGTGCTAAAACTGTGATTTATGTAACAATTAAATAAATGTTGCAAAATCAACTGATTCAGGGTTCATTTAGGGTTTTCTTTTCCAAGTAGCCATTCTAAAGTGTTGCTGAACAATGAAAGAATAAAAAAGAATGATGAAAACCAAAATTACTCCCACCTCCAAAGAAAAGAAAAAGCCTCTCAACACTGAATAATCTGTCACAGAACAAATGAGATAGAAGCATAAAAACAGAAGACAGGTGCCCCCATTAACTATCCCTGAAATAAGGGAACTGCTCTAAGACCAGCAAGAAAAAGCTCAAACTAGAGAAACTCAAAACTCCTAGGGCACAGGTTTAACTAATTTGGGAAATAGTGATTAAAACTGGAGCTGCTAATTGTGTAGTGGGCATATATCTCCAGTAATGTTCACTAGAGGTGCTCAGCCCTGGGAGGCAAAATCACGCCTCGTGTTTATCATGCAGTCAATCGTGTGTGTATGTATTCATCTCTCTCTTTAGGAAATTAAAAAGCACACAGAGGTATAGTTTTCAATGCAAGCTATATGTTCCTGGGAGGAAATAATTTTATATCATGTTTAGACACAGAATTATTCTGTGTTCAAACTTGTTTTAATGTGTCCATCATCCTGGAGCAAGGAGATGTTTCTTTCAACAATACCCTTTCCACCTGCAGAGGCCAGATGTCAATCTACAGGAAAACTGAAGTGGTTAGTAAGAGCCAGTTAGACACAGACCAAGAACAAATGTCAAGGACAGGGAGGGCTGGGGAATGATACTGAGATTTTTTTTATTTATGGCCACCAAAATAGTATGGCAGGATTGTTCATCCTGGGTAGTTCCTTTACTATGAGTTTGAAGAATCATTCAAGAGAGTCAAACACAGTATCATAAAATTAGCTGAGTAAGCATCCTTAGAAGGCAATTTGACAGTTTATTACAGATGAAAACCAAACGCATCTAGAGACAGACATGGGTCTGAATTCCAGCTGTGCCACGATGGTGGAGACTGCGGTACCCATAGCATCTTCCTTCCTTCTTCCTTGAAGTGTGCTGGGTACTGCAGGGTTTGTGGCTGCCTATGTGCAGCCTGGATTTCTCATTCCCCTCTGCAGACAGATGTGGCCAAATCATTGTGTGAATAAACGGAAATGAGATGTAAGCTTCTGGGTCCTTCAAAATACCTGCCCTGGACATTTGTTTGATTTGGGGTTTGTTTATGTATCTGTGTTTGGGTATTGATATTTGTTTTGTTTTTAATCTGGGGTCTCAGTTTGGTGCCCAGGCTGGTCTTGAATTCATGGGCTTAAGCAATTCTCTGCTCAGCCTCCCAAGTAGTTGGAACTACAGGCATGGGCCACCATGTCCAGTTGCCCTGGATACTTTCATCTACATTTTCTGGCTGGAAAATGGCACTGACTATATCACCTGGGAAGCCATAGGTTGGCAGAATGATCCTGCAAGGGATGGACTGCCTACCTCAGAACTCAGAAACAATACACTTCTATCTTACTTACACTACTACACTTTGGAGAGAGTCTCTATCATAGAGCAAGCTAGCATATATCTTACTAACACAGTCATTTGCTATCTGTGCAACTTGGGGCAAGTTATTTAACTCTCTAAACCTTGGTTTCTTCATCTATTAAATAGAATCATAATACTTCTTTCTTAAAGTACGTAAGATAAATAAATGGATTAAGAGATATAATATACCAATCCCGTGCCTAACACATTAAAAAAAGGTACTCAAAAGATGCTAGCAAAGATGAGGGCTTTCAGAGAACCTGCTTTCAAAAGCCTCTGACATCAAGCAGTGATTGTGCCCACAAAGCCCTAATGGCAGAAATGTGTATCTGCTTTGGAGAGCATCTTATGGGGAAAAACATCCTAGAGAAGACCAGGCTTATTTTATATTTAGCCCAGGAAAGGATTAAAATTAAACGATGTTTCGTTACGGTTTAGACAACTGTGTCTAGATCTTCAAACAGTCTTTCAATCTTGCTCTATATTGTTAAAGGTTATGCAGACACTACTTATTTATTTGGGCTTAGTGATCAAATTGAGACCAAGGTTTATAAAGAACATAGCTGTGTAGGAAGGTAACTGCATCTATATTACCAGAGACCCTCACCAGGGCAGACTGAGATGAGGACACACAAATGAACTAAGATGGTCTGCACTGGTCACCCAGCACGGCACAGAGTTCTACAGTCAGTAGAGTCACAGCCAGCTTTTTTCTTGCGTATGTTTTCTCCCTCGAATAGTGCTTTGCTAGTGTTAATTACTGGCCCCTCTGGCCCTGTGGAGTCTTTCTGCCTTTTATTGGTGAGACATGGCCAGACCTATACTCAGTAGGATTTTATAACCTTGAAATCTGCTGAACACTGGAGTTGAGAACCTTAGCACCAAGATAAGAGGACTGTTCTGGGACTTGCCCTGGGGCTTTCATGTGGGTTTTATATGTCACAAGATGTGTAACAACCACAAGATGAAATCACCCAGCTGAGGCCAGCATCCTCTGAAATGGGGAGCACAGACCACATTACCAGGCTTAACCCCTTCCACCTACCCAGATAATGTCCACTGCCTTATGATGGGATATGAGTTGCTATGGCAAAGGGAGACTGAACGGGAAAGCAATGATGAAAGATGCTGTATAATCTGTTTACACTTTCATGATCATTAATCCCATTAAAATGGGTTTGAGATAATGCTTTGCACCCCTACTTCATTAAGGCAATAAACATTTAGTGAGACAGGACAGGGCCGCCTCCTTTAAGAGGACCTGGGTTCATAATATGCGCCTCTGCAAAGGGAAGCGCTGGGGTAGCATCACACAGAATTTCTACCTTGGGACCCAGAGGCCAAACTCAGGAACTAATACACACAGAGGCAACAGCAAAATCACAAACGGCACCCTAGGAATAAAAACTACCTCTGCTACCTTGGCTTCAAACACTCACAGCTTTAGAGCACACAGCAAAATCACAGAACGAGGGAAAGCAACAACCAACTCAGGATCTTTATTCTTGCTCTGCTTCCCTGAATTGTTACTTACAGGTTCCCGGCCATCCATGGCTTCCATCCAGAGCCTCCGGTCCTCTTCCGACAAAGCCTGCATGGTGATAACCCTGGCCTGTGGAGAAAGGAGGGACACGGATATGAACCCAGGGCCACATGCAGAGATGGCAAAGGTGAACCTTAAAAAATACTCACTTGCCAGAGTTAGAGGTACTGAGGCCAACAAAACAAAGAGAGGCACAGCACTCAGATTTTCTCAGATACCTTCCAGTCACAAAGCAAAGCCACCCCCTCAAATCCCTCTCAATAAGCCCTCCTCCCTCAGAAAGGCAGAAGAAACAAGAGATATCAATAAGGGACACGGGAGTAACATGATTCCTTTGGACTTCCTTCATCCTCGGAACCCTACTCATTTCTCTTCTCTGGAACGTTCAACAGAGTGAGTACTTTACTCACAGGGACAATGCAATAAGTATTTATTGAAGTGAATGGGGTTACTAGACTTGGGAAAAAGGGAGGAACGTCCAAACTTGGAGGCCTCTTGATCTCCTAATATCTAGTCCATTGCTCTAAGTTGCTTTTTGACATGGAGACGTTTAATAAAGTCAATCAGCTTTGTATGATCATATTAAGTGTACACAGATTTTAACGAATAGTTACCATATCTGAGGCTAAGTGCTTTATGGACAATAGCTTTTTTCTACTCTCTCACTGAAATCTGCTTGCTCTTTACAACTGAGCACGAACCTCCAGAAAACACACACACACACAATACCAAACAGCATTTGTTGTGTTCCCACTACAAGTGGTACTCCACAAGAAAGACGTGCAGAAAGACGACCTCAGGGGAGCGCCACTGCTGAGTGAAGTAGGAGCCATTATTAGGGTCACAGATGGATCCAAGATTGTCCATAACCACTTCCCTCCAAATGCTTGTGTATTTTTTCTGTAGGAGCAATTTAAACTCTCCATCAGATTCTCAGAGAGGAACCAGGCAGAGTGGCTCACGTCTATAATCCCAGTGACTTGGGAGGCTGAAACAGGAGGATGACAAATTTGAGGCCAGCCTCAGCAACTTAGCAAGACTCAGTCTCAAAATTAAAAGAAAAAAAGGGGTAAAGGTGTAGCTCAGTGGTTAAGCACCCCTGGGTTCACCCCCTAGTAGAAAAAGAAAATTCTCAAAGAGGACTGCAACCATTAAAAAAATTAAGAGTTGCTGATTTTAACCCTCATCTGAAAAGTCTGAGGAAAGCATGAAAGGCAGAAAGATCTACCGAACAAAGATTTAAGTCAAATTACCATCTGAGTCCCTCAAATTCTGCTAAGAACCCTGATTCAGTACTAAAAACCCACAAGGCTGGGGCACCAAGCATATGAGACTGTTCACTCCAACCTTCCTAGAACCTCTGCTCTTGGTGATGAATAAGACAGACCTGTTTTGTTTAGTATACTTTAAATAACATGTCTGTATCTTTTCAGTGATCATCCCTCAACTTCCCCCTGAGAAAAAACTTTTCAAAGATGTGAGCAGTTAAGTACAGAGGTTTTGGGCTGTGGTGAGCATGGGGAGGGGGTGAGTGCATGTGCCTGGGCGCATGAGCATATGGGGCGGGGGCAAGGCGCTGGGAGTGCACGTGGTGCGAGAGGCTGGGTGGACGGCTGGTGTGTGGAGGACGGGAGGGGCAGTGATTCCCAAGAGAATCACTGGTCGTTCCTCTGAAGGCCACACCCGGCACTGGCACATCTAACACAAGATGACTCCAAAGGTAGAACAACTCCTCACCACGAGCACCTGCCAGGATTCTTCCTTATCTTCTTGGAAATTCTCATTCTCAGATCCAAATGCCCATGTCCCACTACCAGTCAATTGAAGTGTGCCAGACTCCCTGGGTGTGTGCAGACTGAGCTGGCAGCCATGGCTCCACAGAACAGACCCGTGTCACGGGGACACAGTGAACTGATTCCCCCTTTCACCTTATAAAAAATCAAGCACAAATACTTGGAAACTGATGGCTTTGAAGTTATGGTCTACTGCAGAACTCTCAGGTCCCTGAACCTGGATCTGAGTGTTACTCAAGGTCTTGTCCCTATACTGCCTGCTTCTGAGCTGGGCAATCCATTAAATGGAGATTCCCGGCCCAACCCACCCTACTGAATGTGGACTTCTGGGCTGGGCCTGGGAACCTGGATTTTAGCCAACTCCCCAGGTGATCCTGAGGCACGGTGAAGTTTTGAGGTCCAAGCTTGGGCTGCCCACTCCACCCTGACTCGTTTCCTTCCTGGTCACCCCGCACTGGAGAGCAAAGACACCCTCCTCTCTATGCTGAGGTCAAGGAGTCAACACATCTCCAGTTCATTTCCTGTTAGGAACAGTTTAAGTACAAGAGTTGCCTAAATACCAAGATCTCAGGGGCCTCACAGATGTCACATCAACTTCATGGCACACAGTGAGAAATTTCACCAGAGCCACAAAGAGGAAGTTCAAACAAACTCTGAGGCTGTGAAGGTGGGCCACTTGGCCTAGGTAACTAGGAAAGTCAACAGGATTTGTTTTCATCTCAAGAAGATATATCAAATACAAGTTCTTTTCCACATGTGATCTTGTTCCCTCTGGAGGGTGGAAGGAGAGTATGGCATGAACGGATGGTAGATGGTGAATAAAGTGAATTTAACACAGTTTTAATCCTATCACTCCAAGTTCAGATAATTTTTTCTCAGTGTCTGGGATATATATTTGGAAACGGTACTATCCTTTCTAGGCACCTATAAAACACTCACTTGTTTCCTTTCCTTCATTACAATTGAAACCCCCATTGCATGAAACTCTTATGTGTGCATTTCCTAGAACCAAGGTTAAAAAATCAACACTCTTTATTTGGGAATCAAGCAATGATTCCTTTCCACATTTATGTCTCCTATGCCTCTGTGACCCCACCAGCCCTCAAAACAAAACACAACCCTCCATGGCCCCGCGCTTCCAAGTCAGTGCCTTCAGGATAGCACATTTGCAACCTTTTCTTACAGATTTCCAACTTAGTTCATGTTTAAAATCCATATGGGCCAGGTGTGGTGGCACAGGCCTGTAATCCCAGTGACTCGAGAGGCGGAGACAGGAGTAACACAGTTAAAGATCAGTCTCAATAACTTAGTGAGACCCTCAGCACCTTAGCAGGATGCTGACTCAAATTTAACAAAATAAAGAGGACTAGGGATGTGTTTCACTGGTAAAGCAACCTTAGGTTAAATCCCCAGACCCAACAAATAAATAAAATGCATGTGAGTTCTCAAGCAAAACTGAGGTGGTAGGGGTGGGGGTGGGAGAGGGGGAAAATGTGCGATGAGAAAGGGAAATAAAATCAATGGAACTGTAATGATCAGAGCTCCTTCTAGCTCTATGAACAAATGTGATCCTACTAGACATTACCAAAAAAAAAAAACCAGTAACAGTCCAGTACTACGTGCGGCTGCTGTGTGAGAACTCCACATAAATCATTTATTCAGAGGTCAAGTTGTCATACAGTAAATGTATTTTCATTACTCCCATTTATCAGATGAGAAAGCCAAGGCTCAGAAAGGCTCAGTGCCTTGTCCATGAGCTAGCAAGTTATAGATCCAAAGCGTGAACACAAGCAATCTCACCCTGAAGCCTTGTGCATGATGCTATGGCAAATGCTAAGGTATCAGAGCCCCAGAACACTTCCGTTGACCACCCAAGCCCTGTGGGGTCAAAATTAAAAGCACTCCTGCACACACCTCAGTGAGCTCCTGCCTGGGAACCAATGAGATTCAATGATAAAGGGCTGTGTGAACCTAAAGTTCTTCTTAAAGAGGAGGCATCTGAGTATCACCTAAGGCCACCGTCAACTCCAAAACAAGCATCCAAGAGCCTCAGTATTGCTGGGGCTTACTTTCTACAGCAGCAGTTCTCCACATGTTTTTCTACCTTAAAACATTCAAGGAATGAACAAGAAATAAGTTGTTTTTTAAGAACACGAAAAGCAATAATCATAAAGAAAAAAACTGGTAGTTGAACTTCACCAAAATGAAGAGCTTGTATTCATCAAAAACTATTAGAACAAAAGACAAAACCAGAGAAAGAAAAATATTTGTAATATACACATACCTCCAATTAAACTCTCATCCCAAACAAATACCTACAAATAAATGGGGGGGGGGGGGCGGGGCAGGGTGTAAATAAACAACCAATCCAATAAAAGACTTAAGAGGCACTTTGTAAAGGAGAACATCCAAATTGCAAACAAGAATAAGAAAAAAGGCCCTGAAATGCTTACTCATTAGGGGAATGTAATTAAAATCACAATGAGATATAACAAACACCCTCCTGAATTGACAGCACTCACAGAACCACTGATAGGAAATAGTAGCAAGGATGTAGAACAACTGAGACTCTCATATACACGGCTCATGCAGAAAGTAAATTGATAAAACTACTTGGGCAATATCTACGAGAACTAAACATACACCTGTCATGTGACATAGCAATTCTACCTCTACATGTATCACCAAGAAAAATGAGAACACACAACCATTCAAGAATGCTTGCAGTTTCATTCATAGCAGCTCCCAAACTGTATCAGCAACAAAAGTACCAATCAATAAGAAAACAGATAAATGGTTGTGAATTAAAGCAATGGAACACTACAGAACAACAACAAAGGACCACTACTGCTATGTGTGACATGAATGAATCTCAGGACATGATGAGGGAAAGTAGATCCAAAGACAAAAAACTATATGATTCTAGTTATGTGATGTTCAAACTCTTGCAAAATATCTCATGCAACAGTAGTCAGAAGAGTGATTCTGACGCTAGGGTTGTGGCTCAGTAGCAGAGTGCTTGCCTAGCATGGATGAGGCACTGGGTTCGATCCTAAGCGCCACATAAAAATAAATAAATAATAAGGGCATTCTTTCCATCTACGACTCCAAAAAAAGAAGAAGAAGAAGAAGAAGAAGAAGAGCGATTCTGTTTTGGGGAAGGGGTATATAGTATGGGAAATGTCTGGGAAAGGGAACACAGGAAGCTTTTGGGGTGATGTAAATGTTCTATATCTTGATCTGGAGGTTACATCAATGTGTGTGCATGTGGATGTGTGCACATAGTCATTAAAGTACAGACTTAAGATCTGTTCACTTTACTGTGACTACACCTCAATTTAATAATTGCTTTAAACACCTAAGAGATATGACTTCTCACCCATAACTTATTAGCCTCACTAGTAATCCTGACTCAGTGGCTTCCTAGCTGAGTGGCCCAGGCAGACAAGCTAAGGCTCAGCTCTCTGCTACTCAGACAACCTGCATTTTTAAGAAAAGCAGCATAGAGAAGTTCAACTCCTTGTCTGCCAGGGTTACCAGGGTTACACCTCAGGGCATGCTGAGAAAGTTAAATGAGAAGTGTATCAGGCATTCTGAAGTGTCAGACCCAAAGAAAATACTCCAAAAATGAGTGGTTCTCACAGGGGAAAATGGGGGAGGATGGCAACTATGGAGTAGCATCAAAATTAAAGCTAGAGAAGGGCAAATGTGTATTATCTAAGAAGGGGATAAAATATCCCACCGGTGCTGCTGATAAACAGGACTCCACCATCAGCACACTCACACCCAGTACCAAAAATCACACCTCTACCACAAAGCACCCAGCGGAGGGTTGAAGGAACACACCAGCTGACATATGACCATTTCCCCTTTCCTCCTGAGTAAAGCATCAAAGTGGTCCTTTAAAAACTAAAGTCTGGTAGCTGATGAAGACAGAGAAGGGATCCCCAGAAAATTCTAGAAAACCTGCCAAGAAGCTCCCTCCCTTCTTTTCATTCTGAATCCACTCTTGTTTAGTGCTGTAGCTGGATCAGCATGAGAAGCAGGAACCAGGAGCCGCAGTTTGCTCTAGACTGCCACGCTCACACTCCAAGGAAAATGCAGAAAATGGTTTTCCATCTATCACAGAGCAACTTGCTGCCCACCAGCATATTTCCTCCAAGGCTGATCCCCAAAAAGAATTCATGGAAAGCAATACATCATTTAGCAACTTGTCCAGGATCCTGGGACCACTGATGTCAGCTCATGTTCTTCTCCACAGTGCTGATTCCAGGGTTCCTTGACAGCTTTCCTGCTCTAATCTTATTCCTGAATCTGAGTCAACAATGGTGATCTCAGTGGTTTGGTAATTTACCCACTTCCTATTGGACAAGGAAATAATAGAACTAACTCCACCCTACTGAAACAAACATGCTCAGAATCTAACAGTACTTTCTAAATCAATCTCCAAAGATCTAAGGTTCTCTCATTCATAAGACTAAATCTTCAGTTGACCAGAGTTTGTTCCCTTATTTCCATCCACACTACTATCCACTTTCAAGGTCAAGTCCAGAGGATAAGAAGGACCATGGCACTCAAAGAAATACACACCTCACAGCCTGTGGGGGCAGCCGGTCCCACGGTGCTCATATAGGAAGACAGGGAAATGAGGGCTTGGGGCAAGGGTTTGCCATCTCCTGTGGAAAGAGCCTTACGAGTACCAGGGAGAGGAAATAGTCCTTTGTTTCCAATACACTAACTTCCAAAGCAGGAAAACTCATGCCTAGCAGTTCCTGGACAATTTCAAGGGTTTGAGGTTCAGCAGCTCTTCATTTATACAGATATGACCTAAGCCGTGCAGAATAATCTTGGAGTATGACAACCTGTACGTTCTGTTGATGAAATTACAGACTCAAATGTCTATAAAGAGCAGACAAATAAGCAAAATGAGGGAAAATGGGTAGGAAATTCTTGACCAACCCAAGGAAAATAGGCTGTCTCATTTTCCTTAAAACCTGTAGGCTGCTTTTGGACAGAGACATAGGAACAATGCCTTCATGGGGAAAACAGGAGTACAAGTGCAGGGACCAGCGGGAGCTGTCACCCGTCATCATACGCCAGGTAAACTGGGTGGGGTACAGGTCAGAGAGACAGAGAAGTGAGAGAAAAACCAGAAGTTGCAACTGGTACCCCCCACACCACAGCTAAGATTTATCTACTGCTTTTTACATACCAAGCAACAAGGCTAGGGACTTCATTTAAATTATCACTTATTTATCACAATAATTACATGAAGTACTATCATTGTGCCTCTTTTTAAAAGTGGAAAAAAAAATGGCTTTCAGAGAAATTACTTGCACAATGTCAAACCGCCATTAAGCACCAATGCCTGAACTTGAACCCAGGTGTGTCTGACTCTGAAGCAAAAGGCATAGCTTAACCACAATGCGTACTGCTACCACACGCATGCTGCATATGTGCCCTGTGAGCCAAGAGGACCAGCTCTTCAAGGGGAGGAACCCCCTCCCACATACCCTGAGAAATTGTTAGAAACAGTGTCTAACCCACTACTCAGCAATGGTTTGATCCTGATAAATGAATAAATCATAACCTATTAAATTCAACAGTACTGACTTGGGGAAGAAAGTTCCTACAGTAATTAGGATCATTTTAATAATAACAGTGAAAAGCGTAAACACTGCCAATCACATCAG
This sequence comes from Sciurus carolinensis, assembly GCF_902686445.1. Classification (NCBI taxonomy): domain Eukaryota; kingdom Metazoa; phylum Chordata; class Mammalia; order Rodentia; family Sciuridae; genus Sciurus; species Sciurus carolinensis. The sequence continues at coordinate 101,183,353 of NC_062218.1, read as the reverse complement.
ATAAGTTCTTATATTTTACTCTTATATTTTTAAGAGACTGGAGTCACAAAACACCAGGAAGCACAGGCAAAGAAATCTTTGGTGTAACTAACTTCATGGTCCTTAAATGTAACAGATGTTGACTGAAGGTCTACTATGTGCCAGTTAAGATACAGGCACCAGGGACAGAGAAGTAAACAAAGTTTAACACACTGCACCAGGGGAAAGCATTATTAATTGATGGAATGAAGTGAAACTGACAGAGAAAGCAAATATCCCTTCCCTATTTATTAATAACAAAATAAGAAAATATATCTTCTGGTTTATCTCCTGCCCCCAATTTTTATTATTCTATTTCACAATGAGCAGAAATGTACATAAGTGGAATTTACTGGTAGAATACTTCCCTCTTTGAATTTATGCAATAACAAAATTTTAGTGTAGATTTTTAAAAACAAACTCAGTCTATATTTAAAAACTGGTAAATAAATGGGCATACTCAATCATTAAAACTCCAAACTTCACTATGCAGATTAAAAAGGAGAAATATGGTTACCTCAATCACTTTCCCTTCAAATCCATTAACCACCACATTCCATTCTTACTTAAAACCAGAATCAAAAAGCAAACACTCTCTCATTTAATGAGAAGCAAAAAACAATGACAAGTTCAAACTTAAATACATGAATTCTAAAGATTTGGAAAGCTTGCTTATTTTATAAAAGAGCCAAGGGCAATTCAGAAAGTACAATATCTCCCCCACTCAAATCGTGGAAGTCAGAGCAGTATAACACCCTCTGAGGAAGGAAAAGCCATTTCCTGCCTGAAATGTCAATGGCATTGAGACCAGCACTCCAATCCAACCAGCAGGAAGGCAAAATCAAATATTATTTCAAACAAGGGGTGAGAAGGGGAGGGAGGTAGTTTGAAACCAGGAAAAATGGATTCGTCTGTTGCACAAGATAAAGGTACACTGCACCAGGAGAGAAAAGTCAGACCGCCCAGCTCTCAGCACACACAGGACAGCGGAATCACACATGTGTTGTCTTCACCATCCTCAGATAAGCCATCCCTGAAGCAAAGCGCCTGGTACTTCAGTTCACAAAGTCAGCTAAAAGGCAACGTTTAAACAGAAGCCTAACAGGCGGGCTGGCTTGTTTTTTGCAGGAAAGTGGGTATGAACGATCCTTGAGAATGGGTGGGAGGAAGGAATTTCTAGACAAAGAATGAATCATTTAGAACACCTTTCCCTTAAGGAGTAACAGTCACGTGATGATCACTTCTTCAGAAAACACACACATAGACTCCACCGACTCCTAACTGTCAATGTATAAAGGACAGCTCATTTCCAACTGAACTCTCTTTGCCAATACATATACAAAACTGCCATCTAGAGGCTGAACACACTCATACAGCTGTTACGTAACAACTCTTTCTGAAAAACATACAATCTCACAATTTCAAAAAGACACAAACCAGTGTGTGCACACGTATCACATACCAACCTAGAAGTCAGAAGTACTTTAATTTGAGTATGGTTTCCTTTTGAGATGATAAATTGGAGGGGGCATAAAACTTTATCTCTTTATATGAAATGTGTATAAATAGAAAGTTATTGCATATACAGTTTGAAAATAGAATCTTCCTCTAGCAATCTCTTTCCATGTATACCCTTAAGGCACCTGTATTTACTCTCAGCTTCTAGATGAACCAAGGAATCGTGATACTATAGGACAAACAGCAGGCTTACTTTGGATTAAGCAGAGGGGAGTAAAGGGAGGGGAGGGGTATGGAGGTAGGAAGGATAGTAGAATAAATGGGACATTATTACCCTACATGCATATATGATTACATGACCAGTGTGAATCCACATCATGTACAATCAGAAGAAAGGGAAGTTATACTCCACTTATGTACGATGTGTCAATATGCATTCTACTGTCATGAATAACTAATTAGAACAGATTAAAAAAAAAAAAGGCTCATCAAAACACATTCCAAAGCTAAGGTTCACCAAAAGAACAATCAAGTGCCAGGTGCAGTGGCACACGCATGTAATCCCAGCAGCTCAGGAGGCTGAGGCAGGAGGATCACTTGTTCAAAGCCAGCCTCAGCAAAAGCAAGGTGCTAAGCAACTCATTGAGACCCTCTCTCTAAATAAAATATAAAATAGGGCAGGGGATGTGGCTCAGTGGTCAAGTGCCCCCAAGTTCAATCCCCAGTACCAAAAATAAAAATAAAAGTATAAAAAATAAAGTACCAGAATTTACAGAATAGGAGAAAAAAAATTAAAGGCACAACCTTTTCAGGTACTGGACTTCTACAGAACAGTCCTGGAAGACAGGTGAAATTAACTCCATCGTACAGTTGCAGTTCAACCACTCACCAGGAGACATACATCCAGTAAGGGACAGATGCTCAATTCTAACTTGGGGCTGCTTGGACCTTTCATCTATATTATGCAACCTGGGATAAAACTTACTTGAAATGAGGGTGCTGACTGACTGAAGAGATCCAGTCAATTTTTCAGTTTTTTAATAAAACTCTCGTCTCCACTGTTCCACTTTAATCAATCCTCCATTCTCCTGTTTTCCCTCCTACACATACACAAATTAAAATTATGCATATACTTGTTGAAGTTTTAGTTTGATGAGCAATTAACTTAAGTTCCTCTAGTTGTTTCATCAAAGTTTTAAAGGAAAAAACAAAATAGTATATCTCAAAATTGCATCACCATAAGACAAAACTGAACAACCACAGGCACACAGTACTGTATTAAAAGCTTCCCCTGAGACAACATTTAGAACTGAGCACAGGTATATGAAAACATCTAATGTAACACCCAGTCAACCGGTACAAAGAAAAGGCTATTGCCATGCACATACAGGGGACATACTGGACAGAAAGATAGAGCTGACAAAGGACATGCTCAATTGAGCCTGGCTCAGAGGAATACTGACTCCCCTTTCCTACACATGGAAAGCTTGCAAAGGAAGGACTTCAAAATGGTATGAAAGAAAAAACCAGATGAGGCTTTTAAGACAGACAGACCAATAGATTCATTGTGGTTCAGAAAATGTAATATCTTGTCAGTAGAGTCTCTGGCATGCAGTTATGCTTAATAAATGAGACAGGGATGGTGGGAATGGATTCAGGATACCCAATCATGCTATTATTCTCTGCAAGAGTACAACAGTTAAGGCCCCTGGTTTGTTGCATTTTCCCAGAGCATTCCAGCCCTCCAGGTTTGCTGTAACACTCCAATGCTGGTATTTATGCCTGGGTTGCTTAAACACGTACATGTGTAGGTGCGTGTGAATGTGCATTCTACACTCAAAGGTAAGCTCCATGAAGACAATTATTCTTGTCTTGGCCCCTATTCCATCCCTCACCCCTGGCCACCTCTACCAAGCCATCCTTCCTGTCCACCTATAGAGCAAGTCAATGCTAGGGAAGAAGCATTTAACACACGTAAGATTTTCAAATGGATGGACTTCTATTGGAGCCAGCTAGTCCTGGAAAAAAATAAAGCATTCTAATTGTTTCCTTTCCCCAAGTATAAACACTGCCCCCCAAGAGACTACACTGATTCAGTGAATCAAAAGAAGCCTTTTGTTTCTATGATTTTCCATATGGTTTAGCGGCCCCTCCTGGAAAACATTTGGGAGAAAATATCCATGTGTTACTTACATCTGTGAGAAATTTCTTTAAAATAAACAAATCCAGGGATGCTGGCAAATGACTACCACCATGATCCTTTAGCTTAAACAAATATTTTCCCTACATCTGCTCATTAATTTCCATGAGATACTGCATGGAGAAGTTAATTATTCAAAGTACCTGAACATGAATATCGGCAACTATTACCAATTCACATACCAACAGGACAGGCTGCTTCTACATGTCCCATTCTTCACCCAGGGACTGTACACCAAACTCGTTCAAGAAAAGTTGCCATACTTCAAGGGAAAAATGATAAATCTAGTCAGTTAACCAATATAAAACACAAACCTTCAAAGGTTGGGTCTTTTAATACCTTATTCGGGTATAAAAGGGTGATTTTTTTAAAAAGTTTAGACTACTATTAAAGAGAGAGAGAGAGTATCCAGAATAAGGAAGGCAATCTATGTAAATGGGCAATTTTATGAAGTGGAACTGTTGGAGAGGGCACTGAGCCACTCACTGAAAAGGCTGTCAGGGGCATGGGTGCTGCTTCACAGACAGAAACCCTCCCTAGTCAATACCGTGCAAGTTTTTTGGTGCTACTATAACAAAGTGCCACAAACTTAGGTGGCTTAAACACCAGAAATGTACTGTCTCCTAGGCCCAGAGGCTGAAAGTTCAAGATCAAGGTATTGGCAAGACTGGTTGTTTTTGAGGTCTGTAAAGGAGAATCTGCTTCATGCCTTTCTCCAGGCTACAGGCAACCTGGCAGTTACTGGTTTGGAGACCACCGTCCTGATCTCTGCTTTCATGTTCACAGGGCATTTTCCTGTGTGCATGTCTGTCTCTATGTCTACATTTCGCCTTTTGACAGGGACACCAGTCATGGTGAGCTGGGGCCCACCCTAATTACCTCATTTTAACTTGATTACCTCTATAAGGAAGCTATCTCCAAATAAGGTCACATTTTCAGAAACAGGATTAGGACTTCAGCATATGAATTTGGTAGTGACATGATTTAATCCATGACAGATACCTTTTAAGAAAATAAGAAGAGATTCTCCTTTGGAGCTTATTATAACACCTTATAAACACTATAAATCACAGACATCTACTGAAAGCTATACCATACTTCAAATGCTGGAGTCCTGAAGCTGAATTTCAAAATACATATGAAGGGAAATTCAAAGAACCATCAAGTTCATTTGATGGACATGATATCTGAATTTAAACAAGTTTTTGCTTTAGGTTTAAATAAATAAATAGATTTTCTACTAATTTAACTTTTCAGTGTCGGGAATAATAAAACCCTTTGGAAGGAAAGACATGAAAAGCTATTTGCGTGTGAAACATTAGCTCAAAATAGTCCAGGAAACTTCAGTAGTTCAGGTCTGAACCTTTCCTGGAATTAGTTCAGAAAGGGCTATGGCAACAGAGAAAAGGGGCTGAATGAGATGTGGCCTCAGAAGTTACGTGGAAGTCAATACGGAAGGGAATAGGATCCAGGGGAAGAGGACAGACCTAGTTTTGAGAAACCACTCTAAAAGAACTTGGAAGAATTAAAAGGAGATTTCTGAGAATGTATTCAGTAAATTTTTTTTTTTTTTGGTATCAGGGGTTGAACCTAGGAGCACTTCACCAGTAAGCCACATCCCCACATTCCTGGTCCTTTTGTATCTTTATTTAGAGACAAGGCCTCACTAAGTTGTTGAGGCTAGCTTTGAAATCGCCATCCTCCCGCCTCAGTCTGCTGAGTTGCTGGGATTACCAGAACACGTGGATATATTGTGTATTTTAAAAGGATCTGTGACACACAAAGTTCAAGAACCACAGAGCTAAATCCAAAGTGCTGGATTAACACTTCATTTGATTTTTAGTTAATTCATGGGTCAAAGAGTCACAGTAGTTCTTTATGTAGGACCTACATTATGTAGGACCTACATTATGTAGGACCTACGAGTCAGTGACTAACCCCTTGTCACCCTGACTTGAGGATTAACACATTGACAGCAATGCATTGGGATTTAATGAAAACAATCAACTGATAAAATGGCACTAACACTTTGATTTCTCTGACTGACACTAGTCTCCCTGGATAAAAAGTGCTACCTTAAAGATAAAAGGTACAAGAAGAGGTGTACAGAAAAAATAAAATACACACACACACACACAAACACACACACACATACAGCATTCATGGAACACCAACTAAGTGCCACCTGCCTGGCACTATGCTCTATCTGTATTGCCTCTTTTAATTTAGTTATGTGCGGTCTTTCCGAAGGTCACAGAATAGCAGGTGAAGACAGAAGTTTGTAGCTCCAGTTTTATTGCAACATTAGTTTATGATGCCAAATGCAAATAATTAGAAGGAGAACGGCACTTTGCAGATTCCACAGCCTACAAGTTGAATGCTCTGTGGTGTCTCTAAAATTCACCCACTGGTGGCGACAAGCTCATCACTGGGAATGTTCTAAAACATTCTAAGGTTTGAGGCAGCAATGTGCCCTGGAATGAGCTTCTATGAACCTCCCACCTCAGCCTAGGGCAGGTGACCTCACCCTTCTAAATGGCAGACTCCTCAACAGCAGCACAGGGATGGGGAAGGGGTAGCCTCCTTGCTGGGTTATAATGAGGATTACATGAGGTCACGTATGAAGGTGTCCAGTTTTCAGAAAGCATTCAGATACTACCGCTTCCTTGCCCTCTTCCCTTTAACATTCTTTAACTTAAAAAAAATGGACTGGAAATGACCCTCTGTATATGTACTACGAGCCTATATAAAAAGGTCTGAGTTTTGGTCTTTTTCGTTCATTTGTTTGGTTTTGCTGTGGTTGCTTGTTTCTAGTAAGGAAAATGTTTTCTTGTGCTTTGATAAAACTGTGCTATGGAATACATGATGTACAGTGCACCAATTATTAGTAAGAACAGAGAATAACTGGAAAGCTAGAAAATGTGGATTTCAGTGTGTCAGTCCCAGAAAGTTGGACCATGTAAGTCCTGGGCAGGAAGTGGAATCTTTGGTTCTAGCAAGGATTCAATGGATTGTCGCTACCCGTGGCAACAATTGTGCAGGTATTTATCGGAGGGGCCTGGAAATAAATTATTTTTCCTATATTCACTAATTCATGGAGGAAGAGAGACCCTGAGAGAAAGATAGGCTTTGCTTACAGGAAGAGAAACTTTGCTTATCAGGAAGAGAGACTTTGCTTAGAGGAAGAGAGACTTTGCTTAGAGGAAGAGAAACTTTGCTTAGAGAGAAAGTTTTAGAGAAAGAGAGACTTCTACGCTTATCAGAGATCTATTTCTTCTTAGTTCTGCTGCTTCTTCTGAAAGGTGCGTCCTGCATCCTGTGAACTAAGGGTGCATCTATCTGAGGTGCTTCTTTTCAGAGGTGCTTTCTATCTGCTTGCCACTTCTTCTTCTTCCTTTCTGCTAATGGCTTCTACTCCGCTTCTTTCTGCTAGCTGCTGCTCTGCTTGCTGCTGCTCCTTACTCTCGCGCCCCCGCCCACTGCCCACTTATATTCCCTCCAGGAGGCAGAGGGCGGGGCCACGCCAGTTGCAATCAGGCGAGGAGCCAGCTGCCCCATCACGGCAAGGGTTAAAATGAGCAGGCCCAAGCAGGCGTGCTTGGGAACACCTGTGCACACGTTGTGCATGTGGACTTAACTGAATACGGCCAGTAATAAATCACCTGAGTGCACTTATGTTAATTAACCTCCTCACTGCCGATGTGATCAGGCGCCGTTCTGGCTGGCACAGCCCCCAACAATGGATGTGGTTGAAGTGGTTCCCACCACACAGTAAGGAATACTGATGTTATCAACTTCCAATATTGACCTCTGGAATATCACTTCCTAAAGGCTACAGCTTCTGTTACAAAATAACATAATGTATCAGCAATGAGTCTAAAGGCTCAAAGTATTTAAACTTAAAAACCATGACATCTCATACTCTTAAGTCATACATCACACTTTAACATGAGTATGAAGCACAACATGAACAGTCACTATGTAAATGTCTATATATTCCATACTTATAACAGTTATCATATTCTGGGAGCATTTCAAACCTTTAAATATAACCATCCCATCTTTTGTGTCCACTTCCCCGGTGCTACACTTGCATTCTGAGCCCTGCCCACGGTAGGGCAGGTGGAGTGAGGAACCTACAGGAGGCCCCAGCTGAAAGATGGCAGGTGTCCAGAGGCCCCTCCGTGCTGAGGGAGAGGGTAGGAGTCACCAAGAGAACAGGACTCCAGGCACAGCCCCCAGGCTGCTGCCACCTGACACAGGGAAATGCCTTTTCCTTGTCACCTAATTCCCTTCTAGGTATGTGAAGAAATACAGAAAGATCTGATTTATAGAGCAAGTTCAAAATAAGAGACAGAAAGGGAAAGGGATGGAGGGTTCCATCAAAATAGAAGAAAGATGGGTGGACTTGAGGAAGACAGGAGGACTGAGGGGGCACTAAAAGGGACGGCAGAGGGAAGAACAGAGGAATGAATCTGACTTTCCTTCCGCGTACAGATGTGAATGCATCACAGTGAATCTCATTATCATGTACATCCACAAGACACTAACTATAAAAAATTTTTTAAAAACTAAAAGTAAACAGCAGAAAGATCAGTAGAGTAGGGGGGAGGAAACAGGGAAAGGGAGGAGGCGAGAGGGAAAGGGGAAATACTGGGGACTGAATTAGAGCACATTATAGTCTGTACTTTTATAATTATGCTAAAATGAATCCTAAATGTTATGTATAACTAAAAAGAAGAAAGAAGAGGGAAGGAGAAGAAGAAAGAAGAAGAGGGAAGGAGGAAGAGGAGGAGGGGAAGGAGAAAAAAAAAAAAAGGAGAAAGAGAATTAAAACACTGCTAACCTGTAACCTAACCCTTGGGACCTATTAGAGAAAACTGAAGGAAGGGTTTTCATAGAACTGTCCACTTATGTCCTGCTTTGCAGGATATTCAGCAGCCTGGTTCTGAACCTGCCCAAGATGCCTCCACCTCACACCAAGGGACCCAGAGACACTGGGGAGAAGCTTACTTCCCAAGCCCTCTTTGTGTGTAGAGTGTGACACTTCCGCTCCTGGCTTGTGGCTAGGGCCTGAAAAGGTTTTGTAGGCATGATAAAGGAGGGAAGGTGCTTGGAAGTGTTGGCAAGGTGGAAACAAGATGGAGATGCCACAGGGAGGTTTAAATGCCTCCAAAGCAACTCTCCACGACTTCTCAGGAATCATGGAAAATAATGCAGCTTCAGAAGCATCTCTGAGCTTGTTTTCAACCTATAAGAGAACTGCCAATCAAGGCGTGCCCTCTCCTGAACAGCCATGCTCAAGATCAGCTCTAGGAAATAAACGTTTCACATACATCCGAATGTCCACCCAAACACACCTTCTGAACCTCCTCAAGGATGCCAGTAATATGGATTCCCTTAATTCCATGATCAGAATGGAGAAGAGATATGTCTATGGAAGCTTGAAGCACTCAGATTGTAGATTTGCTTAAAACCAAGAACCAGTTTTGGTTTGAGGATGGCTTTTTGCAACTCCCCTTTTTTATCCCAATTGAATTTATGCCCCAGGCTGCCTTCTCTTTACCTTCCTCTCTCACAGCACTGCACACAGTGAAGAGGTAAGGCATTTCTTTTCTTTACAAAATATATTTCTCTGTGTTTAAAAGTGAAAGGATATATCAAGTCTAATGCAGGACAAGTTAACCAGCAACAAAAAATAACAACTGATACTAGTTGAGCACTTTATTCTTTGCCACCTTGTCCCACATTTGACATGTATTATCTCCCAGAATCCCTACAACAATCCTAGGAACTAGATATTATTACCATCTTCATTTTCCAGATGAGGAAATCATGGCTCTGTAAGATTAAGTAACTTGGTCAAAGTTACATGGCTACCAAGCAACAAAGTCAAATTCTGGACCCAAGTTGTCTAGCTTGAGAGCCAAAGGCAGAACGATTAAATTACTTAAGAGATGTAATTAGTTTCCATGAATTGCTGACGTAGGTTAAAAGGGTATGTAGCCTTCAGCAGCCACAGTGCAGAGTAGACACTTGACACAGAAGTCATTCTAGTGCAAGAGGCAGTCTCAGAACCTTCCAGATCTCAGGAGTGATGGTTACTGGTAAATCTCCCAGAGAGGGCAGAAGTACTGGCTTTACAGAATGGTGTGGTCTTTTTTTTTTTTTTTTTTAACTAAAGAAAAGAGATGAAATGGTATTTTGTAAGTATCAGGCTGAGATTTAAGGATCTTGGAGCTAGCAGTGCTGATCTTGATCAGGCAGCTCGTACAAGCTTACCACGTGAGTTTCATTGAAAGAATAAACCTGTTGCCAAGTAAAGTGTCTCAAAGAATTGGAATCTTGTCAAACCAGATTAACACCATGAAATGGTACAACTTAATGAGACACACTATAAATCTTGAGGAATACAACACACAGCTCTCTCTCCAAAGACTGATTTCACAAGTGATTGGTGTCTTTCCTGCATGAGCACAGCGGTAGGTGAAATGCTGTCTTTAAAAGTTTTTTATTAAATTTGAATAAAATTTCTTCCACCTCAGGTCCCTTTTGTTTGTTTGCTTTGTTTTATTTTATTTTTTGGTACTGGGAATTGTACCAGACATGCTTCACTACTGAGTTACAGTCACAGTCCTCTTTAAGACAGGGACTTGCTAAGTTGCTGAGACTAGCCTCAAACTTGCGATTCTCCTGCCTCAGCCTCCCAAGTTGCTAGGCTCAATTCCTTTTGAATCATTGTATTATTTAAGTAAACACACACACACAATCTCATACAGAAACAATCATGCTCAACAATTTTCTTTAAGCATCTACCCAATCTCCTGGAGATGTAACACACACCCAAAGCACAGAAGTGCTAAAATCAAAGTAAAAAAAAAACAAATCCTCAATTCATTGCTGAAACTAAAAGACAGGGAGGCAGCATTGATTCTCACAATCATCAAAGACCTACAGTCTAATCCAAACTGAATACAGGTGGGGGATGAAGAAGGGAGAATAGAAGAAAAAAGTAGAAAAGTTTTGATTGGAAGGAAAAGGAAAAAAATCCAAATTCAGCAATATTTTTTCCTAAGAAAGACACAGCTACTCACCTGTCTACTGCTTCTACGTCAAAACAAAATCTCTTCTCGATAGAGTCTGTTTTCCTCCGTGTACAGGATTTGAGGGTGACGGATTCATCTTCCCCCTGATGGGAACAGACAGACCATCAAGCTGAAGCAGAATGTGGGCTGCTCCTCTCCACGACAAAGGTGGTTCCTAACAGACAACCTGACCCTCTCCAACCTGAGAGTCCACAACGTAAGATCATAAAATCTCAGGTCAAAGCCTACCGCAACTAAGTGTGAGACCCTGTTGTACTCAGAACCGAGCATCTTTAATACTGGAGGACTGGGATGGTACAGCATCAACCCATGGTGGATGAGCTCCTGCTGATACTGCCTTAAACATGTGTGATTTATGGATTGATAAGAATCGAAGAAAATGGTCTCCTAACTGGGAGCTTCTGTGTCTTTTGTATCAGTCACCACTTTTTCAAGAACACCTTTCTGGACCAGATCAAAGATCCCCAAACATGTTCACATAGCACCATGTGCCTTTCCCTCCCTCACTGTGCTGATCACAGCTAAAGCTGTCCAATGATGCAGGTGATGATTAAAACAATGTCTCTCTCTTATTAGACTGTAAACTCCCGGAAGGCAGAGACTATTTATGCCTACTCTTGTGTCTCCTAAGCCAAAATGGGTCCTGGACAGAGCAGGTGTTCAATAAATGTTTTAAGAGCTTTACTGACCCATAGTATATGTTCAAACTACATGTTTAGATGTAGAATTTATAAATTCTGACATCTGCGTACACCCAAGAAATGATCACTATATTTGAGCTAACAAACATTTCCATCACCCCCAAAACTTTCCTCATGTCTTTGTAATCTATCCCTCATTCCATTTCACCCCCAAGCAACCCCTGAATCTGACTTCTGTCACTACAGGTCAATTTGCATTGTCTATAATTTTGAATAAATGAAACCACATAGCACGTGCCCCGTTTTTGTCTGGCTTCAGCCTAATTGCTTGATGATTCGCCCATGCTGTGTACAAGAAGAGTTTGTTTCTTTTCATTGTTGAGTAGTAGAAGTGGAACACAACCATTTAGTTCATACCACTAATTTATTGCCTGGGAACATTGAAGTTATACCCTGATTTCTTTTTTTTTTTTTTCCTGCAACTTAGGAATTTGGTAGGGTTTCTGTTTCTCCTGCCAATCCATCATTTTTTTTTAAATATGACAGAAATCAGCAAACCTACCTAGTGGGTTAAAATAATAGGCAATGTGACTATCTAAGGTAACTTTAGCCACCCACTAATATCAGAGTAGCACATGAAACACTGAAGACCTGGAAAGAGAAGTTTACATTCACAAGCCTTACATCTGCTGTCTTTTACTGAATAGCAAAGGTTAGTTTCTCAGATTGAGAACTGTTCTTTAGTTTGTAAGTCATATGAGTGTTTTGGACTAGGCTCCTTTGCTACACTGGGCCCCAACAAACCAGACTAAAAGTCAACATGCAGTGACTGATGCTAATGTTCCTTGTCACTAAATCAAAACCAAGCTGTTTATCTGACCTTCCAAGAAACCAGGAGAAATAAGAGATCAAAGTCAAAATTCCCAAACAAGCTAGTTTCCATTGGCATGATAATAAAGTTCCCTCTGCCTGAAAGGTAACCTTAAGTAGCCCAATGTTATTTTCCTATTGTCTGTCTCCCTGTCCAGTCTTTATAAGAAAAGTAACTCTGAAATGACCAATCCACTCCGTGTCCTCTGTTACTGCTTTCTTCAGCCTTTTTCTGTCTTAAAACCTGCTTAGCTCATCAGTGCATTTATTCTATTTTACGGAAGGAAGTGTTGCCTAATTCTAGACTTAAAAATAAAGCCAAGTAAATCTTTAAACCAAATTGTTCTAATTTTTGTTCTTTGAAAGTGTAAACACCCAATAGGATCAGCAGATCCTGACCTTGTTAATGTCAGATTTACTAGCTTAAGACCAGCTTCGACTTTGAAAGCTTAGATGAAGTATCATAGAGCAATGGGAGGAAACAGGAATCTATAAAGAATCATTAAACTTCAGCAGGCAAAGGAGGACAATGAGGTTCTTATTCAAGGATATTGGTGCCATATCAGGGGAAAATCTGTAAAAATGATCTGCTTAACTATTGGGGGTTTAAAAAGTGGTAGATGCAGATTATCACATAAACAAAAAGTTAACAACTGTGACAAACACTGCAGAGAGAGAGAGAGAGAAAGAGAGGGGGGGGGGGGGGGGACCGTGTTACAGAAAGTGCAAAGAAAAGGATCTGATCTGGTCAGGAAGGTTAGGGAAGGCTGCCCTGAGCTGGGGTTTGGAGGATGCACCAGACACAGAATGGAGAGAACAGGAGCCATGGCCTCAGCAGGGCGTCTTGGAGAACAGAGAGAAGCTGGTGTGCAACAAGCCCCAAGTGAGAGCCAGAGTGGGATGGGTTTGAGGGAGGGCAGGATTCTGGTCTGTATCCTGAGAAGAGCAGGAAAATAATGAAGGTTTTTGAGCATGGGAAAGGACAGCATCAGCCTTGGGTTGCTCCGGACCTGCACAGAGGGTGCTCTCTCGCAGAAGGTGGGGTGCTGGAAGGTTCCTTCACCACACATGGGCTCCGCTCTCCAAGAGGATGGAGCAAATCTGCTCACCATGCCAGGCCTGAGGGTGGGAGCAAAGTCAGCACTTCTCAAGGAAAATAATTCAAATGAAAGGGACAGTGGGGCAGGGGGAAGAAAAAGTAGAGAAAAATCATGTCTATGATCTATGTCAAGTCTGCTGCCAGTGCTTAGGACAGCTTTGCACAACCATGAATGCAGTATCACACGATTCCTCAGCACCAAATGAGAGGACATCACCTCTAGAATGGCTAGTCCCTCTACCTCTCTTCTGAAAGCTGAGAAAGTGTAACATCATGGCTTCAGAAGCAGGAAACTCAGACTCCGGAATGAGGGGTTCAGGACTAGCTCTGGAACTCATGAGCTGTGTGACCTTAGAAATCTATTGCTCTCTTGGACTCTCAATTTCTCCCTTTGTAAAAGGGGGAAAATAGGACAACATAGGATAATAAAAGGATGTAGAAAACTATAAAATGTAATATGAATGTAAGGAATTATCATTAGGAAAACGAATTACTATAATACCACGGTCCTAAGATCATACTCATCAGCGTCCCAAGAAGCTGATCTGTGCTGACTCATAAAAACAACCAAGGGGGCATTTACCAGGATCTTGTTGGTGTCTTTGGAGTCCCACTACCCACTGCCATTGGTTTCCACTCTTGACTTTCAAGAAAGATAGGTATAGAGAAACTATAAGAGCATTTCATTAAATATTTGGTAAAGTACAAGATAAAAAGACCCAAAATACAGATGGTGGAAGGGAATAATTCAGTGAAGGTGATTTCTAGGACTAAGAGTCACAAAAGTTCTCTGACCCCAACAAGAAAACAGGCCTGCTCCAGGTTCATCTCATGGAAACAAGGGGACTCCTCCTGACACAGGTTTATAATGTTCCTTCTAACACTGTCATTGCTCCATGTATGATATTTTAACATGTCTGCTTTCTTGAGATTATTTACAAGTCAACCCCTCCTCTGCCAAGAAACATTAAAAGGACTTTGTTATTGCTTGGACATCAGGAAGGAACAGAGTTGCTGATAAACTTCTCTATTGTGGCTGAAGTAAGAGAAAGCCCGGAAGAGAAATCGGAAGTAGAAGGGAGCAAAGGGCACGGCATGGCTGAGCAACTGCAGGGACAATGACAGTACCTAACACCACCAACCCAAGGCCTGGGGTCAGGCAGCACCGTCCACCTCTACACGGTGATCCCACACGCACCTCACACCTCCAAACATGCTACACAAAGAGGGCCAAGGAGCAAGGACTGCAGAGTACTCACTTGTCAACAGAGGAAACATGACTGAGAAATACTTAAACTACAGAGAGAACCAGGGCTGGGGTGCAGTTCAGCGGTACAGTGCTTGCCTAGTATGCATGAGGCTCTGGGTTTAATTCCCAGAGAGACGAAAAACATAAATACCTATTAAAAACATTTAAACCTCTCCAGAAGGAAATAACAGTAAGAATTAGAAACAAAATTCAAAGTGATAATTGGCAAGAATTTTCTAGTTATTGAAAGAAATTTTAAAACCCCTCAAATTCAAAGACCAAAAATTCCAAGCAATGGATTTTTTTTTTTAATTGAAACCTAGGATGATCATAATGCAGTGTAGAACACTAGAGGAAGAAAGGAAGGGAGTAAGAATAGCAGGAGAGAGAAGACAGAGCATTCCACAGGAAATGTTTTTGCACACTGAGAGTTCCCAGCAGAGACCGACTGGCAGGAGGTGAGGGGTACCTGTGTGCGAGGGAAGGATGTCGGAGACTTCGAGGAGCTGCGGGACAGGGACTCCAGGGAACCTGGTGTGGCATTAATCTCTCTTCCAAAGATGACCATGGAATATCTTCCTTCCCACATGTTCTTCACACAATAAGCCACTGGAACTCCTGCCACCAAGAGGTGAGGTCTACACCCTCTCCTATTGGAACTGCGTGGGCTCTTGTGACCATTCCAACTAACGGGTAAGGTGCACATAAGGGTAATGACTTCTGGGGTTAGGCTATGTAAAAGCAACACAGTGGATATGTTAACTGCTAGAATATCCACTCCTGAAGTCTGTAGTTGCTCTGAGACCATCTGCATCGTGATGCTGTGAGGAAGCCCAAAGTTTCCTACATAGGGAAACAGATGGGTAGGTCCTAAGACCATACAGTCAGCTGGCAAGAGGGGGCAAGCGGAGGGGACAGAAAGAAACCAGGCAAGAGGGAGAGAGCTCTGTGTGGCCAGCTTTGAGCTGCTCCAGACCCGCACGGTTTCCACTTGACTACCATCTGGTTGGAACCTCATGAGAAATGAGCCTGAACCGCCCACCCACATGCTCCCCGAATTCCTGACCCACAGAAAGAGTGAGACATACTAAAATAGCTGGTATGGTTGCAAAGTTGCTAAGTTTAAGGGTGACTTGTTACACAGCAATAGATAACTGGAACATCTAAACTGACAAATGGCAGCTCTCTAGGGATCGCATGAGACTAACATGAATCAGTTTCCCAAGATGAGGTCATTCAAGATTTTGTAGCATCTAAAAACATCTGACACATTTAATATCCTGTATGTGTGAAATGTAAGCATCTTTTTTAATTGCAGTTCCTAATATAACTTGGAGCTAAGAATATTCATCTTATTTTAGGGATCTTCAGGATACCAGGCCTTCTGGAACTACTGTACAAAAACTAAGAGAATGACAGTGAAACACTGGAAGTGTTACTTTCTGCACACGTTATAATCATTATCTGTTAGCCAAGCAAAACAAGCATGAAATTTAAAAAATGAACTCACCCCCTTTCCTCCTGACTTTTGGTCAAATGGTACCATAGTGATTTGTTTGGAATCCCGTTGATATGTACAGTAATGCTTCACCCAAGAAGTTCCAAAGTGACCTGCAAGATAACATTGTCCATTAAACATCTGTACTCGTCCACTGTGTGCTGCCCATCACTAACTGCAGAAACATACAGCCCGCAGCCCATAACACTCACCTACCCTGTTTTAGGGCAATGTACTCTCCACACAGCTAGACTAAAACAGAGAGAAATCTGATCCCACAGGCTGGAAATGGAACCAACCCAAGGCTTTCCCCCAGAGGCCCAAGAGCACTATTTCCCACTAAAGCTATCTCCACTGGGTCTTAAAATATATAAGGGAAATAGAGGTTCCCTGGGGAAATTAATTCACATTCCCACCATCAATCTCCATTTGGAGTTTCCGCTCTTTCCTGACAGGAGTGAGATGCTGAGGAAAGAACACAGAAAGGCTCCTCCAAGTGCTTGTCACCATCCCAACTGAGACAATGACATCAGGCTTCCCACACAGCTGCTTGGTGACTCAATGCACAGACACTGGGGGTTCTGACCTACTTCCAAACCTCTCATATTTACTTTAGCATAAGGAAAAACGATTGGAAAAGCAGACAAGAATACCTTGGAAACACCAGCGGTGCAGAAGGGAAGTGACTGAAAGTGCTCAGATGTAACCTAAGGAGTCTGCCTCCAGAAGTCATCCCTCAGGGAAAGGGAGCGGTCACAGAGTGGAGGTCTAACCAGGCTCTGACTTCACTCACTACTCAGCCTATATTTTGAACCACAGAGCAGTACAAGATGAGGAAGACATCACCAGCCTGCAACAGCTTCACTCGATATTAGCTCTAGACGTTTACAGAGATGGAACAGCAGAAATGGTTATAATTTTTTGAAGTATGAAAAGAGAATCAGTAGACATTTAATAATTATCAGTGGTATGACATGACTGCCAACTCCAACTGTTGGAAACCACTTGGTAAATTTAAAAGGTAAGACGTGAGTGTTCACAATGAGACCTGAAGCACAAATGAAACACCAACCATCCAAATACGTTCTGTGGCTTGTGGTGAAGGTCCTGTGACTGCACAACAGAAAGTTCCAGAAAAGCTTGATATTGGCCAATTTGAACATCAAGATAAAAACAGTAATGGATTATAGCCTACTGAATGAAATATGGATTTGTAAGTTCATATTGACAATGCAAAGAGAGAAGTGCAGAAAGAAGGGTGAACAGGAAGAGAGGGAGGGAGGGAGAAAGGAAGGGAAGGGAGGACACTGAATGGCAACCACCAAACGCGGAGGGAGAGGTGGAGCTGGGAAAGCACCATTTGTCCAGCATCCCAAAGTCAGGTCAGGCACGGGTCATTAACAGACACCAAGTCTATGAAGGGCAAAGTGTGGAAAGGAAAAGCGTAGTGACAAAATCTCAGGGTGTCTCCCCACAGATTGCCAGTTAGTTACAAGGGGGAAAAAGTGACTATACAGTGGAGAAACCAGACCACACTTTGCCTGGGTGATCAAATCAAGAGCACCATCAAGGAGACAGAGGGACGTGTCCCTGGGGAAGAACACAGCACTACTCGTGCAGGACTGAGCCAGAGATGAATGACCCAAGTCTAATCATGGCAAACGTCAGGCAGACCTACGCAGAATCAAGTTCGATAAAGGAACTGGATTATGTTCTTCAAAAACTTCGGGGTCATGAAAGACAAAGAAAGCTGAGGAACAGTTCTGGATTGGCAGGAACTACAGTCATGGCAACTACAAGCAGCACACGAGTATGTACCGGAGTAAACAGAACACTTTGTAAGGGCATTACGGGGACAATTCAACTACTGAAACATGAGCTGTAGTTTAAATGTTGTATCAATATTCAATTTCCTGGATGTGGTTACACAGATGAATATCCCGATTCTTAAAAATTCTGAAGCGAAGGAGCATGGATTACGCAGCCTACTCTTGAATGGTTCACCAAAGGTGTGTGTGTGTGCAAGCGCACACGTGTGTAAGCACAGAAAGAAGAAAAAAAAGATATGATTGTGGCATTCAGAGAAAAAAAAATGATAAAACTGTGGCAAAATGCTAAATATTGGTGAATCTGAGTCAATTCCCATGTTGCCCCTTAAACCATTCTTACTTTTTTCTATGGTTGCAATTGTTTCAAAATAAGTTATCAAAAGTTTAATACAAAAAATGCTGTACCCAATGAAATACTCTAGACTACTGTGTTAGAGAACCAAAACCAGTGCTTCTAAGGATAATGAGCACCGTGATGTCAAAAGAGCACGTGAAGGGTGTGGAACAAACCGTAACTCATGTGAGAATGCAAGACAGCAAAACTGATGTTAAGTAACTTGTAAAGTAAGTATTGTAATGGACACCGAGAGACATTTTTAAAGTCCTAAAAATGTGTATTTTCAAGTTGACCCTAAAACCCTTCTGAGGGGGAAGGACTTTCTAATAGGGCAAAAAGGTGATCACCTTTGATTCAAGGAGTGGAACAAACTACTGAAGTGACCTCCGCCCTTATAAACCTCCACCAGCTCATCTCTGCAAGAATAAGAAATGTGACCCCCTCATCACAGCCGGTCACTCCAGGTCCAATGCTGCCCCATTCAGGCCAGGGAAAAATTTTAAGCCCAGGCAAATTTTAAAGAGAACAATCACTAAAGCCAAGGGTTTCTAATTCATTCCATCAGGAAGCTCGTACAAGTGATATTTGCCTAAGAGGAAGGCATAGAAGAATGCAAACCAGCACAAATCTGGGAAGACTCGGCCTCCTAGGAAAGCAAGGAGGGAGAGCAGGAGAAGCACCATGAAAGGAAACAACTCAATCTTTCTCACTCCTGGAATCGCATCACGCAGTCAGCCTGCAAGTGCCACCTAAGTAGCACAGTCCCACCACAGAGCCCTTCCTAGACCTCCAGCATGAATCTGTGTCACCGCTAAACACTCCCTGCTAGCAGCACCTGGCATCTTTCCTTGACATCATTATCAGCAGGAGAGCAGGTCTCCTTCCTGGCTCTCAAAGGGAGCTTTTATTTTTACTTTTCATAAAATTCAAGTATTGGGATGAAAGGAGAAGAGAAAAAGGGCCTAAGTCATGACTGGTCCCACTTGAAATGAGAATCACCAAGTATTAGGTCTCCCAAAGGATCTGACCACTGAGAGACGAGAAGGCCTAGCACGTGAGACCTTTCCAAGACCCCTACACTAAGGGTACAGGATGCTGTACAGCACACCAGAGAAGAGAAGAGCAACCACAGAGCCTCAGGGAATCCCAGGTTCCCAGGGGAATTCCCAGTACAACAAATCCCCAATACACCACTAGGAGGCGGACAAGATTTTGCAGACATCACCTTTCCCCTTGGAAGCTGCACCATACCATTACTGTCTCTCCCCCAGCATGTACTCAGCGGGCCAGGCACTACTGGACACACTCCCACCTTCTGGACAGAGGGTGCCCTGGCTGCTGGCAGGCAGTGCACTCACGTTTCTCCTGAACATAGAGGTACCCCTCCATGGTGTAGGGGCTGATGGTCTTGTGCTCCAGGGGGTTCTCCTTCATCTTCTTCATCAGGGATTCCACCTCTGACCTGGTGCCTTCAAAGCGGTTTCTTGTCTAGGATAAAAGGAATTTGACTCAAATCAAAGACTTGAAATCTCTAACAATGCACAAGATCAATCCAAGAGAATTCTAAGATCTAAAACTAGATAAGAATCATTCAACCCTGTAAGAACTGAATAAATATTCATTTACAAGAAGTATCATATTCACATACACATTGGCCTTAAAGTCCCACAGCTGAATGACTCACAAACTAGATCAAAATCACCCAGGTGACTTGAAAAAAGGCAAACGCCCAAATCTAATTGACCTAATAGCTCTCTCTCACCTAGAAATCAATTCAGAGCCTTTGCGCCTGGACACAAGAATCTTAGACGGCAACCCAGGCAATTCTGACCCAGGATCCAGGGGACTGCACGCCTTCAGGAACAAGGGCCTCATTTCTCTAGCTGCGGGAAGGCTGCATGCTGACAGCTCACAGACAGGCCCTCCTCAAAGGAGAGCTGCTGTGCTCAAGGTGACCCCTACCCAGGGCAGCCTGCAGCCCTGACGTCTATTCAGGCCCCTCTTAAGGTCAGCTCGGCCCCAGGCCCATGGCACAGACCGAGGCCTCTGTGGCATCTGCATCACAGCTCCTCCTGACCTGCCGTCCTCCGGGCTCGCTCTCACAGGGGCTTGCTGGCGTGACACTCTAGAGAACCCCTGGATATAGACCTGCATTCTGGAGCAGCCTTTGGAAGAACCCAGCCTAAGGTAAAGCCACACTCTGTGAAATCTTTTCCGAACTCTGCAACTTCCTGTTCTCTACAGTGACACGGAGAACCATGTAAGCTCCAGATTTCTAAAGGCTGTGCGACACAGCACACTCAGAAACACTTGGGTCTGCTTCCTATACAAGCCAACAGGTCCAATCACACAGTGAAGGCAGCTGGGGCCCAGTAACTGCTCTGTGCACCAAAATGTCCTGTGTGTAAAACCTGGAAGGAGACTAGGAGTGGCCACACTGACCTGGACTTGCAGCCAGCCTTCCTAAGAGTTGGAAAAGAGCACAGCCTTTGAGCATAGGTCCCCAGCCCCATTCCCTAAGGTCTCGTGGGGTCAGGCAGCTAGATGCATAGAAGTGAGGCTGGGCTGGGCTTTCCATGGCCAAAGGAAATCCTGGCTTTGGTGCTGCTGATTTAAGACATAATCAGCAGCAGCACTTCCGAGAACATAACTAGTGCTTTGAAATAATGGAGAAGAGGATGATGGTCTGACGCAAGGCCATCCAGCAAGCCAGAAGTGCCTGCTCCCAGCTGCCCTCTGGACCCGGGAGGACGCCCCCTCCTCACCTATGTTCCAGCCCACACAGGTGGGCCCCCCTAGCAACCAGACCCACACTTTGTGTTTTCCTTTCCACCAGAGAAAGGAAGTCTGTCCCTAGGGCCACTCACATTCTGTATGCTAATGGTCAATTGTGTCTTGAAGTCACCAAAATCCTTGGCCAGTTCATAACCATGGTGATAGAAAGTGAAGAGTCCTTGTAGGAAGGCCAGCAGCTGTAAGGAAGGAAGGCAGAGGTCACATGAGTACTGGAAATAAGGATGCTGTAGCTCAGAGGTCTCAACACTGCTTTCAAAGTATAGAATAATACTAACATTTACTGAGTACCACTTGTGTGCTAGGCACTGTGCCCTTCCATACCTTGTCTCACTGAATACTCACAACAACCTATGGCCTAAGCACTACTGTTACCCCATTTCCATAACAAGGAAGCGTATTCAGAGAGGTTAAATAACTTGTCCCAAAACACACAGTAAGTGGTAGCCAGGAATGAAGCCAGGTCTCCTTGGAACCAACACCCACGGGCTCAGCCTGTAAGTCTCATCATCTCCTAAGAACATTATTTCTTCAAAGAGGTCAGGGCTCCAACTCAAGTTTTCTTCAAGTATATTTGTAATATCAGGTTATGATGCAGAAGAAGAAGGGAAGGAGGGTAGCTGGTGTGTTCTGAGTCTGTAGTCAAATGGGCAAAGTCAACATGTGTTTCTGTGCTTTCCCTAAAAAAACCCAAAGTAAATGCTATAAATGACTTTATTAAAATAGTGTCACATTTTCAGGTATGGTGGCTTCCCTCGATTCTCATTTAAAGCCCCTCAAGCTAAAAAGTTAGTTCATTCATTGTTCGGTCTTGTGTGTAGTGGATGGTGAAAACAGCTGTCCACCACAACCTCACTGCACACCTCCATGTACTCAAAAACCATCCCTACCCTGAGCCCCCGCCAGCCTCCACTGCTCCAAAACAAACAACGTTCCTCTGGTCTTTCCTTAAGAGCCTAAATCCAAACCTCACTGTTGTGCTTTCCTGGCCCCTAACCAAGTCCTCCACATCTTGCCTCAGTTCCAAATTTTGACCCAAAGAAACAATTACAGTAAAAGGCTGGAAAAGTCTGAGAAGCACGGTGCCTCACCTGTCAGTTCAGCTCTCCACAGGCAGAGATCATCCCTGTCCTGCAGGGACTGAACCCAGGCCCTGGCACACAGCAGGCGAGTGCTCGGCCACCGAGCTACATGCGCATCCCTTGATGCATTTTCTTAGGGGCCCACTCAGACCTTCCTGAGCCCCCACCACATGGCACCAAGACACACTGGCTTTGGTTTATATTGCTGTATTTGACTTCTCTGTCCCTAAATGAACATACCTTTATTTATTAAACATATTCCCAATCCCATTTATTTTCACCAGACTGCTTTCCGAGAGGCAGTTCTGATAATGACAACAAAGGGCTCTCTCGCACCCTGGGGGGTAAGCACCAAGGGAGACATCCACTCCACCTGAACCCAGAGGGGCCTCCTTCAGGGTAAGCCACATGCCCCGCCGATTTATCAGAGCTCTGTAGTGGGAAGTCAAACAGCACCCAGGTTATAACAATATGGTACCTTGAGTTCCTACTGCCAGTGTCCCCAGCAGATCTGTGCCTTGGATTCTCATGGAAACACGCACAGCTGGAACCTCTGGCTATGAAAACATCTAGTGCACCGCAGACGTCCCTGACATAAATCCATGGATGAGAGAGTCACCAGGTACTAAAAACGAACTCTTTTCTTCAAAGATGACAAAAGCCTCTGGACTCACTCCATGTATTTTTCTGAGAGGAGGGCCCGTGTCTTTCCTTCTAGATGGCTCCAGTAACAGGTGAGAAAGGGCTCTTCTGCCAAACCTAGTTCCGTTATTCACGATGAAATCTGTTCTTTACCTCTTCTTATCTTTATACTGGACCCTGTCACTTTTCCAAAGCACTAAGCCACCCCCTAAACGCACACGATAAGACCCTAAATTCTAAGGTCATTCTTCCTATTAACTCTGATTTTCCTTCACTTAAAGTAAACAAGGCCTCTCTTGCTCCGGGTAATTACACATTCTCAGACAACTCACTAAAATGTCACCTGGGCATATGCACAAATGCTCCAAAGGCAGAGTTACTAATATTTATTTTGGTATCACTTCCTTTGGTCACATGCCTGACTGTCCATTTTTCTACAGGAAATGATTCCTTAGATACTGTAATGTTTGGCCTGCTTTCTCTTTCTTCTTTCTGCACAGCACCTTCTCTCCCCTGCCCCATCTCCTTCTGTCCCTTCCCACACACTGCAAGAACCTTTGAACCTGTTACCAGTGGGAAATGGACATCCACTCCTCAGGGGGCAGGGTGAGGCCCACAGGAGGACTCCAGAGATGCGAGAATCTGCCTGCATCAAAGAAAGGCCATCAAACACAGGCAGGAAGAGCTTGCTGCAGTCACACTGCTTACCAGGTAAGAGTGGTCAGTGCATCCACTGAGCAACCACCAGATCACAGTCCAACAGAGGAAAGACTTCTGCTGCCTCCCTTAGCCTTCTTCCCACTGCCATCCTCGGACAAGAACTGTAAGCAAAACCTATTCCTACTTCCTGACTAGCAGTGACCATATTTTTTAAAGCAAAAATGGAATTGCTTGAGTTAGTGCAGGCTACGTCATGTTGAACTAATAAATCCAGGTCGCTGCCATTTGCAGAAGAGAATTACTGTTAAATGCTGAATTGTACCCCCTAAAACATGGATACCCACAGGACCTCAGAACATGGTCTTACTTGGAAACAGGACTTTACAGAGATGATCAAGTTCATGGAAGGTCATCAGGTTGGGCACTAATAGTTTTATAAGCATAACATGACTGATGTCCTATAAAGGAGGAAATTGGGACACAGAGACAGACATGCACAGCAGGAAGATGTCCCTGTGAAGGTGGAGGACTGCCAAAAATCACAGGCAAATCACCAGAAGCCAGAAGAGGAAAGATCCTTTCCCTGTAGGTTTCGGAGGAAGCATGGCCCTGCCAACACCTCAATCTCAGACTTCCAGCTTCTAGAACTGTAGACAACAGACTTCTGTTGTGTTAAGCCTCCCTGTTTGTGATCCTTTGTTACAGCAGCCCCAACAACTCATACAGCTACCAAGAATCACTACTCATTCAACAAAGACCACAGCCAGTAGCCAAGTCACACGACCCCCTTTAACTCATCTTCAACAGGAGGACAGCAATGGTATGGATTAGTGCCAAGGTGAGGTGAAGGTCAATTCTGATCATCTACCGAGTGGGCTTAGCACAGGTGTGCTGCCAGGAGCTGTTCTGCAAGAGAAGCACATAGTCAGACTATGTTAGAAGATGCAGTGTGGTCCAGGCAGGTGAGGAAAGAGGAAGCCCAAGACAGAACACCAGAGACAACAGGGGAAGAATGAAGACCTGCAACAGGACAGAAGAGTGGGAAGGACAGGAAGACACAGCACCAAGAAATACTGAGGAGGAGAAGAAACTCAAGACACAGTACTTGATGAGCATGCAGAATGAGTTCTCGATGGCACTAATTAATCTTCAATTATGAAAACTCAGGGAATGGAGGGAGCATGGCTTCAGCTTCCTGCACTCCATGCGTCATATCTGCAATCCACATCTCCAGAACATCTGGTGACTCGATAAGAATATAAAGGCTTCCTGCACATACACACAGGGGTGTGTGTGTGTGTGTGTGTGTGTGTGTATGAGTACATGCACAAGCAACAAGCACGTATGCATGTTTTGAGCCTGAAAGTCTGATTTTCTTCCAGGGAACACTAAAAATTTTATTTTTATATTTGTGAAGGTCAGTAATATCCTGGCACTTGAATACACTTTCTAAGAAACAAATGAACACACAGAGGTCCCTTGAAAGGCTGGAAGAGTCCTTTGGCTGCAACCAACACTGAAGCACCCTAGCAATTTGGTTCAATAGATGTCTTGGTTTCCTTTTCACATGTAAGCTATCAAAGGCTTTTTCATAGAGGTCACATCTGTATGTGTTTCCATTTCCTCATCTGAAAATAGAAATAAAAACAGTACTTGCCCCCAGAGATGCTGTAAAGATTGAACGACAAAGTGTAGGTAAAGTGCTTAGCACAGCACATGACAAGGTTTCAACTAAAATCATCAATGGCTATTTCATGTTCTCCCTTTGTACAACCTAAACCAGTGGCTCAAACTGCCATATGCAGCAGAATCACCTGGAAGGCTTACTAAAACAAACACTGCTAGGCCTGGCCCTTAAATTCCAGGGCTAGGACAGAGTCTGGGAATTCGCCATTTCTAACACTTTGAGAACTGCTCACCTCATCTCTAGCCCCATTTGAATACAGTAGTCCACACTTATCCACAGAGAATACCTTCTAAGACCCCCAGTGGATACCAGAAATTAAAGGTACCAAATTCTTCCTATATGATCTTTTTTCCCATGCGTATGTACCTTTGATAAAGTTTGATTTATGAACTATGGTAAGAGTAAGAATAACTCAAAGAATGAAAACAACACTGTAATGCATACTGCTAGGTACTGAATAAGTTATGTGGTTGTGCTTTCTTTTTCCCTCTCAGAATGTCTGTACCACACCCCCTCTTGTGATGACGTGAGATGATGCGATGCCCGCAGGAGATGAAGCAAGGTGAACGACGCAGCACTGTGACGCAGCGTTAGGCTGCTAGAAGGGCTGCTCCAACACAAGCCCTGTGATACCACTGAACAGTGACTGTCAATCTGATGCCCGAGAGGCCTACTAAGTGACTAACAGGCGGGCAGCACATACAGCATGATTCACATCCTTGTTGCCAGGCAGGATGGAGAGGGACAGTGTGAGTGATGCTCCAAAAACATAGGAGTTGTTTCAGGGAAATTTTCGCTTGATATTTTTGGACACAGATGACAATGGGTAATGAAACCACAAATAAGAGGGCTACTGTATCTTCCCCCATCCCCAGCTCCTTAAGTCACTGAACTGCTAGACCCTGGGATGTTCAGAGACAAGAACGTCCACAGAAAAGTGAAGGCTAAACATCCGAATCTTACCTCTAACCTCTTCACCAACTCATTTTTTTTATTTATTTATTTTTTATTTAATTAAACTTTGGGTAAATCCTCATCACTTTTTCTTTGCCCTAATGTGAGACTGGAAAATTCCATTAGCTCTCCAGGTGCCTCACTGTGCGCCCTGAAAAGCATCTGCAAGGACTGGGACCGTGGCTCAGTAGCAGAAGCCTGGCACATATGAGGCACTGGGTTTGATTCTCGGCACCACATAAAAATAAAATAAGGTATTGTGTCCATCTATAATTTAAAAAAAATATTTTAAGAAAAAAGCATCTGCAAACTGCAATACTTTTCTACTCTTTAAATCCCTCTGGCAATCCACATCATCCAGGCCATCTACCCTGTCACTAACCTGCTTGCTGCTGTGCCTGGCTCCCCACTCTCCATAGCTTATTTTCCCAGTAAGGCTGTGAGCTCCTCAGACACAGTTGCTGAGATGTCAGCATGTTCCATGGCAGTCAGTATATATATGCTTTCAGATTATGCCAAGACTAGTTATATTAAAACATGTAGGCCCATAAATTTAAAAAATTTTCCTAACTTTTCTCTGGGGGCTAATCAGTTTCTGTTCTAAGACTTTACTTGGATCAACTCATTCAATTCTCACAGCATCTTTATAAGGTAGGTGGTACTGTTATCCCCATTTTGTACGTGAGGAAAGTGAGGCTCAGAGAAATAACTTGCCCAAGAACTCACAGCTACTACTTGACAAAGCACAGATTTAAATTCAGACCATCCTTAACATGATTCTACTCCCTAAGACATTAACACGATACAAGAGAAAGCCAGGAAATGGAATGGTAAATCTCTGGAGATTTCTTTAAAAAAAAAAAAAAAAAGGAAGAGGAGGGACATGGGAAGGAAAAAGAAGGGAGTGGGGGAAGGAGGAAGAAAACCAGGCCAGATGAGCAAAGCCATCCAGCTACACCCAGCCTAGATTAACTGAACCTCACAGATGTGCCCTACTAATTGCGAGGCTTCGTGGTTGTCGCTTGGTCAAAGTGAACAGATATAATACCTGATTCACTAGATATACCTACTGGCAGATTAAAATGGATAACAAAAAAATTCACCCCAAAAAACCAGATGGACCAATTAGAATAAAAGTTATCAAAAGCAATTACAGAATAATATTGATCAATGCAAACATAAAGATTATTAGCACTACACCCACTGTTCTTCTTGTCCAGAAATTCTAGTAAAAGCAAATAAAAATAATGCTAAAGGCAAATTCTATTTGACAGCATTGGAATTCCTGCCCTGATCTCAGTAAACAAGTCTTCAGCAAACCTGACTGAAAGGCTAGCTTTACCATCTGGGTCCTAAATATGGAAATCAATGAACCTACCCCACTAAACATACCTGCTCACTCCTAACAGGCCCTGCAGAACAACAGAGTTTTCACCTGAGGCCTTGACCAACACCACTGATGGACAGGAAATTGGCTCTAAGGTTTCCAAAATTCAGATGGGGGTAATTAAGGAATTTAAAGTATCACATTCCTGTGATCCCAAGATCACAGTCCCAGCACAGTGAAAGATACAAAGATTCCAAAGGTAACTGAAGTCGTAAGAAACAACTAGCAAGTCTACATGACTAAAAAGCGTACTACTTCTATAAAGTAGAAATGGCATACAGAAAACACTTTACTAAAAAAAAGGGGTCATTTTATTTCAGTCTCTTACAGTTTTATTCTTTTTTGCTTAGGAAAATTGCCCTTTCTTAAAACCGAGGTAGACCAGAATCATATTTGTACGGAGCCCCCAGGCTGGTGTCTAACTCAGAGGCTACCTTTTGGCTGAAAAATCCAAGGTCTGCAAGAGTTCTCAACTGAGGCCCATGTGTTATTTTGATGTCTCCAGGAAGTCTTCCATCTGTGGATTCTGCACATCAGTGCCACAGCCAGCAAAGAGGCACCACATCTGAGCGAAGCCACAACCACAGCCTAAAGTCAGACTTTTTCCTCACTGCAATCTTTCACGTCCACTAGACAGTCTGCCCAAGTCCAGATTTCATCACGGTCCACTGTACAATCTCTATGCTGCTCTGGTCATCAAAAAAAACCCACTGTGAGAAAGGCCTGAATGGGGTAAGGAGGGGCTCTGAAACCCAGGGTTTAAAAGAAAAAGGTACATGGTATAATAAATTCTGCTATTTCCAGGGTTAGGTTATGATTTTGATATACCTCCCAAAAGTACATGTGTGAGATGAAGCAAGAAGGTTTAGGGGTGACATGAGTGGGTCAACTAGGATTAACTAGGTGGTAACCGTAGGCAAGGAGGATGTGGCTGCAGGAGGTGGGTCACTGGAGGCGTGCCTTTGGGGTATATATTTTGTCCCTGTTGAGGGGAGCTCTCTCTTTCACTCTCTCCGATTCCAAGTGCAATGTCTTGGACCCCTTTCCTCCACCACACTCTTCCACCATTATGTCCTGCCTTACCTCAGGCTCTGAGGAATGGAGCCAGTCATCTATTGACTGAGACCTTTGAAACCATAAGTGCTACATAAAATTTTCCTCCTCTAAAATTGTTCACGTCAGGTCATAGCAGTGAACGAGCTGACTAAAAGTTACCATTGCATTTGGATTATTTGAGGGAAAGGGGATGGGTAGGAGAAGAGAGGAAAGCTAAGTTGTGATCACTATTTCAGAGTAAAATGAGAACACCTCCTCTCTGAACTGCCACATGGAACTTCTTCCACCAGGAGTCCAAACAGCACAGGTCCGGATGGCTAGAGGAAGGAACTCCTGCGGAGCGCTCTACCTCCATCCCTGAGTTATACAGGAACACATGCAGGAGATTCCAGGGTAGCTGAGAAAGCCAAGTCTTAGCCAAAGGCACAGCCCAGAGCTGGCCAACTGCAGAATCAACAACCAAGAGTGTTCTGCAACCTACCAGGCAGCTGGAACGAAAGGCAGGGATCAAAGTGTGGGTACATCATCAAGCCCAGAACGTCTACTTACAGGCTCCACAAACTCAAACATCTTTCTCTCTTGGACTTCCTGCACCTTGAAGACATACTCCAGGGATACTTCATAGAAATGCTGCCGGACCAAGTCCACTTGGCTGTCGGCCTACAAACAAGATGGAATTAAGAAAGAAATCGAGTCATTTACCCAAGGAGAGTAATGAGCGAGCAGAACAAAATCTCTGGAGATAATTTTAAAGTAAATCAAATAGCATGACACAGAAATAAGAATAATGACAATGGCTGAGGGAACGCTCACTTTGTGCCAGGTGCCATATCCAAAGTTATATATACACTATTTAATCATCATTAATTTTAATTAAATCATCCTTATTAAATTCCTATAAAGGATATATGATCTTCATCTCTAATTTGCAGGAGGAAAATCAAGTCCAATGAAGGTCACAGATCCAGTACAGGACAGAGCTGGGACTCCCATCTTGGTGCATCTGCCCCAAAGAACTTCAAACACTGGCCACAACGCTCTACCACCTCCTGAGGGGAACCTGGGCTCCACAGCAAGCAGGTTTTTAGAGTGAAAAAGAAAATCTGTAGTGCCGGCCTCACCCTGTCCCTCCTCATGAACAAAACAAGCTGTTAGAGGGAAGGGAACACCAAAGGGGGCATTTTCACAACGCCCCAATTACTGCGACGAAGAAACTGTCACTTTACCCCAAAGACAGTAATGGCATTGCTCCCTCTGGTTCTCCCTTCTCCCTCTGTGCAGATGGTGTCCAGGACAGGCCCACGGGTGGGTACAATTAAATCAAGAACCCAGGAGAGGAAACGAGTTTGGGCAGAGCAGCAAGAAGCTATGCTGAAGGATGTCCTCAACCACAACACAGCCATGTCAACTCTTCATGGAAAGCAAATTTCATTGATGAAACACTAAAGTTATTACATTTTTTAAAAATATTTTTTAGTTGTAGATGGACACAATACCTGTATTTTATTTATTTAGGTGGTGCTGAGGATCGAACCCAGTGCCCCACACGTGCCAGGCAAGCCCTCTACCCTGAGCCACAATCCCAGTCCTAAAGTGATTACATTTTTAATACAAATGAATATACTATGAGTAGGAAACAAAACACTATTTTCCTTAGAAACAAGTCAGGAACAATTCTATAACACACTACTAAGACAAACAAAGCTCCCCAAAGAACACTTCTTTCTTGTTCTTTTGTCAAGCTTCCTGCAGAAGAAATGTGGGACAAACCCTTACCTCCATTATTCCAAAGATATGCTACCCTAACACCTTAAGAACTTGGCAATTCATTCATTCATTCATTCATTCATTCATTCATTCATTCATTCAACTATCATGAGTCAAAAGAAACGTTCTTCATAGAGCTCACAGCATAGGAAGGAAAAAAGCAGAGTGCAAACTCAGTCAAATAATCATGTAAATAAAGAGAAAATTATAGGTGCTAGTAACATATAAGAACTGTGAAACAGCCCTAAAGTGGACATTCAAGTCTCACGCTACCAACTAGCTCCCACGGCAACTTACATACTAATACTGAGAGGCTGGTCTGCTGAGCATCTACTGAATGAAACAGAGGGTCAAGATAGGGGGCACTGTAAGCCTCCAAGCAGGGGAAGGAGGAAGAAGGTCTTTATCTGGAGGCAATGTTTCAGAAGGCCCCACACCCCACCTCCCCTAGGGGTGGCTACTTAGGTGACTAGGCTGACACTTTCCACCTGGGCTCTTCCAGTCATGCCCTCTATGATCCAACAGGGTTTAATGTTCTTGGAGATTTAAAAAAATAAAATTAAATAAATCCCAATGCATTTACACTGAGGGTTTCATCTTCTTCCTCGACCTCCCCATACACCCCTCACATTCTCCCTGGGCTTGCCAACTCAGGCTGTAGGCAGGGGTGGGGGTGGGACTCATCCTGAGAATCTGCAAAGGACCTCATGCAGTTTAGGCAGGGATGAAGGAACCAAAAGGAAGTCCCTGTGAGGGACAAGGAACTAACTCAAGCATCAGACAGCTGACCTAAGTCAATGTTCTAGTTCTAGGACTTTCCTGCTTGCAGTCACTGATCGTGCCTGGAAGATGGAGATAATAATGTCCATCCGTGTCTCCAAGTAGAGCTGGTTTATAGAGAAAATGGACTAAAGGATGTGAACAATGTGGAAACAGGAAAGTGTCCTGTGCTTGTTGGTTGTTACCACCACCAGGAATCTCAGCACAGATGGGCTGCAATCCCTGCTCCCACCTGGAACCAGCCACACTGTCCCCAAGCCACTGTGCTTCTCTCCTAACTGGTCTCTCCACCTGTGCTCTCTCACCTGCCCCACCTCTGTCCAGCAGCCAGCGTACCTTTCTTGGAATCCCAAGCAGATGGTCTCTCAGCCCCTTTGAGGCCTTCCCCATGTTGCCCATGGTGTGCAAGACCCTGGGAGTTCTGCCCACCCCTCTGGCCTCCCTCCGCCCATCATAACGCACCCTCACTGTGCCCCAGCGTTTGGAATCCCTGTGCCCACTAACACCCCAAGTCCCTTTCCTGCCCACTACCTCACTTGGTGTCCCTTCTGCCTGAAAACCTCTTCCCCCTCTTTAATGCACAGCAAGAAATACTTTTTATGTGCTGGGGTTGTGGCTCAGTCGTAGAGTGCTCACCTTACACATGGGAGACACTGGGTTTGATCCTCAGCACCACATAAAAATAAGTAAGTAAAATAAAGGTATTGGGTCCATCTACAACTAAAAATTTTTTATTTAAAAAAAGAAAGACTTTTGTACATTGTGACCCAATCAACACACATTTTTTAAAAATTTTTTTAGTTGTCAATGGACCTTTATTTTATTTATTTATTTATATGTGGCGCTGAGGATCAAACCCAGTGCCTCACACATGCTAGGCAAGTGCTATACCTCTAAGCCACAACCCCAGGCCGAATACACATTTTAAATTAAGTACAATGCACATATTTTTATTCTTGCCTACTGGACTCTATTTTATGACCCAGTAATTCTGATTTTTATTACACCCACAGCTTGAAGAAGACTGCCCCAGCCTTTCACTCAGCTTACTCCCTCTCGACCTTCCGGGCTCAGTTCTGGGCTCTTCAGAGAAGCATTCATTAACCTTGTCATCCTAAAGAAGTCACCCCAGGGAGTCTCTAGCTTACCTCCCAATTTATTTCCTTATTACTGTGTGAAATTATTTATTCCTTCTCTTCTTGTGTGACATAAAGTCTATGAGAACAAACACCTTATCTATTTTTTCCATTTTTCTATCCCATAATAGTGCCTGGCCCAGAGTAAGTGTTCAACAGATGCCCGCGGAATGAGGAACTCAGTAGCTCAGTCTCCCTGTGGCCATCAGTAGCACTGAAGCACATGGCTGCAGCACTAAAAGGAAATGCATACCTCAGTGTATTCCCAAAGGAAGAGAAAGGAGATCCCTGAGGATGGCACAGTTCTCTTGTCAGTGCCCTGCTTACTCGAGGGCATAGACTCGACCACAGCCTTACACTTTACAGTAGAATCACAGCCAGGATTCCAACCTGCTCAGCACAGCACTTGCTATGTAGTTTGAGTGAGTCCCCCAAGTTGGTGTGCTCAGAGCTTGGTCCTCAGTGTGACAGTGTTGGGGTACTGGTTTGGGAGGTATTAAGTCCTTTTCATGGAATCCTACTAATTCTTTCATTAACACTGGCCCCTCCTGCTCTCTCTAGTGGCCTTCAAGTGCTCTCCCCTCTCACAGGGGTCCTGCCGTTATGATGCTATTACCCTAATGTGATATGAAAGGTTGGGGGTGGGAGGTCAGCAGAACTGATGCAGTGCTGTTTGAACTTTCAAAAGTGTAGCTAAATGAATCTCTTTTCTTTACAAAGTACTCAGTCTCGGGGTTTTGTAATAGAAAGCTGACTAATACGTCACTCCAGACAGTTTCACTATCTGTTACTTAAACATAAATCTTCCAGCTTGACCCAACCCATCAACAATTCTGTGCTTTATGAAAGAGACATTCTCTAAGACTATAAGTTACATGAAAGCAAATCCTTCATTTCACTTACCACAAAACACCCACAGCCTGCACAGACTTTCACAGAAGTGTCCAGTGAATACTATTGAATGAACAAATGCTGATTTTGATGTAAACTTAGCCATTAAAGAATAGGTTGGTGCTTTTAGAATCATCCACTAGATGGCAGTGTCGTTCCACATTGCTGCCCTGCAATTTCTACTTTGATGGTTTTAGGAATGGGCTCAAACTGAAAAGCATTCAATTCAAAGAATGGGGGGTGGGACCGGCTAGCATTAGGTTTAGGGTTAGGTTTAGAGTTAGGCTAAGGAGAGCAGTAAGAATGAAGGAAAGAAGGACTGTGTAGAGGGAAAAGAGGGGTGGGAGGGGTGGGAGGGGTGGGAGGGGTGGGGGGGAGGGGAAAAATATAATAAAAAAAAAAAAAAAAAAAAAACAAAGTCCTGCAATCAAGGCTAATCAAAAGTAGCAGATTTCATCAAAGATGTATCAGGTATTTAATGATGTTCCTAAAAGTTGATTTTTAATAAATGTAGAGAAAATCATCCCTAACTAGCTGGAACACCTTGAGCAAATCACTTGACCTCTACAAAGAGCCCGATCCTTCAAATGTAATTCAAGGTTGTACTGGATGATCACCCAGGTCCCGCCCTCTCTCTGGTTCTGTTTTCATGACAATGGTGCTGGATAAGAATGACTGGTAAGGATCAGAGTCTTCCTGAGAAGAGCAAACGGGGTGAGAAGGGGCTCCCCATTCAGGTGCCAGGGTTAACTAGCTACCTGGCAGGCTATTTACCAGTGACAAGCCTCAAGTTTCCACATCTGTAAAATGAAGCTGATACATCCATTCCCCATAGGGTGTTTGTGAAGAGGATTCAGAAAGATTCCACGTGAAGTACCTGGGGCAGAAATACACACTCAATAAATGTTCCTGCTACTGCTGGTGGTGGTGGTGGTGGTAGTGTGTTGCTGCAGCTGTTAAACTTTTATCACCCGTACATTCAGTTCAGGTATAACTAAAAAGAAATGCTTGAGAGCTGACCTGAACAGACCAGGACTTGCAAGAAAGACCAGTAGCCCAATCCTTTCCTTCAAAGTACTTAGAAAGCATGAATGGGTAAAAGGCAGAAATATAAAGCACTAGAACAAAAGAGGGTAAGGTAAAATGTGCACTGAGGTATAAAAGTGGCAAAGTTAGGAATCTCCATACTGCTTTCCATAATGGTTGCACCAATTTGCATTCCCACCAGCAATGTATGAGTGTACCTTTTCTCCACAGCCTCACCATTTACTGTTGCGTGTATTCTTGATAATTGCCATCCTAACTGGAGTGAGATGAAATCTTAGAGTGGTTTTGATTTACATTTCTCTAATTGCTAGAGATGTTGAACATTTTCTCATGTATTTGTTGATCAACTGTATTTCTTCTTCTGTGAAGTCTGTTAGTTCCTTAGCCCATTTATTGATTAGGTTATTTGGGTTTTTTGGTGTTTTTTGAGTTCTTTATACATCCCAGAGATTAATGCTCTATCTGAGGTGCACGTGGTAAAGATTTTCTCCCATTCTGTAGGGTCTTTCTTCACATCTTTGATTGTTTCCTTTGCTGAGAAGCAGCAGTTTGAATCTATCCCATTTACTGCTTCTTGATTTTACTTCTTGTGCTTTTAGGGGTCTTGTTAAGGAAGTCAGATCATAGACTGACATAGTGAAGATTTGGGCCTACTTTTTCTTCTATTAGGCCCAAGGGTCTTTGTTCAAGTGCATGTAAGTCTTTGATCCACTTTGAGTTTCATGTGGGGTGAGAGAGATAGGTTTAATTTTATTTTGTTACATGTTGACTTCCAATTTTCCTAGCAATATTTGTTGAATAGGCTATCTTTTCTCCAGTGAATGTTTTTGGTACCTTTGTCTAGTATGAGACAACTGTATTTATGTGGGTTGTTTTAGTGTCTTCTATTCTGTACCATTGGTCTATGGAATGGAACCACCATTTGACCCAGCTATCCCACTCTTCATTTTATACCCAAAGGACTTAAAATCAGCATATTACAGTGATGCAACCACATCAATGTTTATAGAAGCTCAACTCACAATAGCCAAACTATGGAACCAAACCACATGCCCTTAGAAATATGAATGGATAAAGAAAAGTGGTAACATATACACAACGGAATATTACTCAGCCTTAAAAAAGAATGAAATTATGGCATTTGCTGGCAAATGGATGGAGCTAGAGAATACCAAGCTAAGTAAAATACACCAATCCCAAAAAAGCAAAGGCTGAATGTTTTCTCTGAAATGCAGACGCTAACTCACAATTAAGGGTGGGGGTCCTTTAGATTAGGTAGAAGGCAGTGAAGGGAAGGGAGGGGATGTGGAGGTAGGAAGGATAGTAGAATGAATCAGATGTTATTACCCTGTGTGCATATATGACTACACGACTGGTAGGATTCTACATCATGTACAACCAGAAGGATGAGAAATCATACTTCATTCATGTACAATGTATCATAATGCATTCCACTATCATGCATAACTAATTAAAACAATTTTTTTTTAAAAAGTGGCAAAGTTAGGAACAGTGCCATCCATTGTAGGTAGAAAGGGTGGAGAGAACCAGGCCAGTCTGAATAATAATACGTTATATTTGTGCAGTTCCTACAGTTTGCCTTCTCATTCGTGAAGTAGCCAGGAGGGACATTCTATGAGTGTTTTACAAATAAAGGAACTACAGCTTAGAGAGTCTAAGTGATTTGTCCTAGGTCACAGAGTGAATGCATGGCAGGGTAGTCTTTGCATGCCCAGTGTTCTGGTCCCTACACTGTGACACCTCAGAGGGAAATGGCATTGGAATGGCTTTTAAAGAAAACACTGGATTCGGCCCAGGCCAAGTCAACAGTATAGACCGAGCCTTGAGGAACACCATGCCAGCGGGGCAGCTGCGCCCCACACCGCAGGCGCCACAGCGTCCATACTCCTGCTCAGCCCTCGAGGCCTGTGTTAACAGTTTATGGTCATCCTGAACATGGAGAAACTGCAGAGCTGGACAGATCTGGTCATTGTCAACTATAGCCAAAAGGCTTTTCTGAAATAGAAATTAGCTTCCAAACCCTAAATGTCAACTAAAACTAGGAGAATGAGAACCAAAAAGGGAGGGTGGCAGGACAGATCCTAAGTGGCATTTATTAGGAACGATCCACATGTCCTTGGCCATCTTCTAATGGCCAGGTCCCCAATCCGAGCTGGAGTTCTCAACTTGTTATTGTTGCTTGTGCAGTAATGGGGACTGAACCCAGGGCTTGCACATGGTAGACAAGAGCTCTACCACTGAGCTGCAGGCTAAGCCCCGGAGATTGGGTTTAAATACCCATTTCAAAGCAAAGATCCCTGAGAACACCACACTGCTACATAAGGTGCCTAAGAAATCATGACTGGGAAGGGACTGGACTCCGCCATCTCCTAAGTTACCTTCAGCTCTCACCACCTGACCCCACCTTCTCCATATGCAGGTTCACCTGACACAAGTACTGGCCCGGTATCTGCTCTAATGCGGGCCTGAGAGCCAAACCCGTACAGCCCTATCCCGAGAAAGGCAGGCAAACTGTTGGGATTTAAATGACATTTGTGAAGCCAAATTCTGGGTTCCACTAGGAAACTGCCCTGCCTTCCAGAAACACAAACTCACTTACCCTGCCAATCTCCACAAACTAAGTGAGGGGTGACAGCATGGTGACAGCACAGCTGCCTTTTCTTTCCAGGTGAGCTACTTTTAAAAAGACCTCATGCAAATCCAGAAAAACCAGGAGTAGATCAAAGAATATTTTCTCAAAACAAGTTTAACACAGCTCAAAATCTATGTATGACAACATGACACTGTTAAAACAAAAAAGGAAGGAAAAGACTAAATTCAAGCACTGGATTGAAACAAGTTTAAAAATCAATTATTAAAGGGCTGGGGATATGGTTCAGTGGTGGAGCATTTGCCTAGCATGCATGAAGCCCTGGGTGCAATACTCAGTACTTAAAAAAAAAAGTACACACACACAATGTAAATTTGATTATTTGCATATATAAATATTTATATGTAAATATAGTTAATATAGTATATGATATATAAACACATATATATTTATATATTATGCATAAGAAATTGTGATTGGGATAGGACTGAACTCCACCATCTCCTAAGTTAAAAGTTACCTTAAACTCTCACCATCTTGGCCCTACCATCTTCATACATACACACACACACACACACACACACACACACACACACACACGTATATACATGCAAATCTCAATATTAGGAAGAATGCTCCAAGTGTTTCAAATGGTAACATCGTGAATTGTGACCCAAGGTAGGAAATCAAGAGGTTTCATTAAGGCGAAGGGTGAGAGAAACAGAAAGGTCTCAGCCTGAAATGAAGAGGCGCAGTCTAGCTGTCAGGGTGCCCACACAGGAGGTGGTGGCCTTGGGTGGCAATATGCTCCCCAGTCACAGCAGGACGCTGAGCCACAAGTGTGGGTGGGACAGGGGTTACAAAGGTAAAGCAGACCTCCGCAGTGGATGGGTCTTCCAACCCCAAGATTTTCTGGCAAAGAATAAACAGCACGAGTCTGCAATAATGTGTAAAAACTGAACATTGTTCAGGGATTCATCACGTTTCTTACCTCCTGAAGCTGGGATTCTTTCTTTTTAGAAGACAAATTCAAGTGTTTTTCTAAGATGCCACAGTACTTCTCTGTCTCTTTGTCATACTTCTTTTTGGCTTCCTGGCAAAAAAGAGAGAGGAAAAGAAGCCAAAGTTGCAGGAGTAAAGCAGCTCAGTCTCTCCAGCCCTTCCTGCTCCCCTTCACAGCCTCGTCACCCCCAGCGCAGGCCAGGAGACAACTCCACATGGCTGCTACTCTTAATGACACCTGTTAGGCCACATGGCCATCCCACTGCAGCCCCACAGGCTTAAGCACCGATGACAGAGTCACCAGCATAGTCCCAGAAACATGGTAAATGCCAGCACTCAGTAAAGGCAGAGCCAGAACTTCTAAGAACTTCAATCGTGGGGGCTTGGTGGGAGTAGGTAGGGAGTTTAGTGTCTGCTTAGCATGCATGAGGCCCTGGGTTCCTGTCCCAGCACAGGGGGTAGGGGACACTCACCTTCAATTGAAGACCCAAATTTCTACTTTCTAATTAACACATTCAAAGCCAGAGACAATGGAGAGGTCACCTATGAAGATAATGCTAGGGAACAAAGACCTGCCTTCACCCTAAGTGGGACTACTGTAGACTAAAGCTAGACGGGGCCTTAATACTCCTTACGACAGACAGCGAGCTAGCCCTGATGCCTGGACACCACTTATGGGTTCTGTGCCGAGGAAGAACTCAAAACAAAGATGGTCTCTTCACAACTGCGTCACTGAGAACAGCAAAACAAAAGCAAGAGGCAGAGGCAATGTTGCTGCCCCAGGCTGGGGCTGGTGATGATTAAAGCACGTCCTAAAAAGTGCTTGATGGATCATGATATCAGGGAAAGCATGAAAGCATAGTACAAACTGGGTACAGCCCATGCAGGTACCTACCTGTGGACAAGGACGAAAGACTGTACACTTAATGAAAATACAAGTTAAGGAAATGGGATAATGGAAATTATTTTCCTCCCTTTGGGAAATTTTTATTAATCTAAATTACTGCCTTCGAAATGAAAAATAATTATAGTAGTCTACATAGTAATCCCTGTTCCCCCAGCAAGGCCTTGAGTCACCGAAGTTCTCTTCTTATCCCCCATTTTGCGGATAAGAAAAGCTGGACCCAGGGAGGTAACTGGGAAAATATCACCAGGAGGTCTCTCAGTCCACACCAGTGGGGTGGCAGGCAAGGGGGCTGGAGGGAAGCTGGTGCTGGTCCAGTAAATAGGCTCACCAAGTTCACCAAGTTCATCGCTCCTGCCAGGAGCCCACAGGAGCCCACGCAGATACTGCTGTGCAACTCTAAGAGCCTGGCAATTTCCAGTCAGATAAGTAGGCTCAGAGACTCTTTATTCATCTAACAAATTTATAATGAGCAACCACTGTGGCTCTCCTTCAGACAATGGAAATGCAAGACAGAAGTGGCCCCTACCCTCATAATGGGAACGTTCTAGGAGTAGGAGAAAAACAATTAACCAGTAAACAAGTGAGCTTAGCATAACTGCAAGTGCCACAGAGGAAATAAACAGTGTGGTCACAGAAATTCTTTAGATAGGGTGCTCAGGAGAACCTCGCTGGGGTGGGAGGATGTGAGCTAAGACCTGCTGAACACAGGAAGGGACAGAGTAGAGGTTTCTGGAGCAAGAGAAGAGTAAATGCAGAATACTGAACAAAGAAGAGATCATCTGAAGCCCTGACAAGCTCCTGCACTTATCTGGTCAACAACAGATTCTAAGCCACACAGAGTGGGTTGGGTGATCAGTTACTCATTCAGTTGACAGGCATCTGTTTCTACACACCTGAATTTTGCTTAAATAACTCCTCACATATAAGAACTATGAAAGCCACAGAAGCACATGAAGACAAAGCCTGAGGGAACATGGCTCCTTCATATGTGAGCAGAGTGCAGGCACGCAACTCTTCTCCCTTAGAGAAACCAGAAACTTTGAGCCAAGCTCCAACTCCAGTGGATGCTCACATGTATCTACTCCCACTAGCCTTGTCAGCAACCCCCAAAAGAACTGAAGGGCCAGCACAGTTCAGCTGGCCAGAGGTGAGAAAAGGCCAGGGAACATGAGTCACTGGCATTCTGTGACTTTCTGGCCACTCAAGCCTCCACATTCCTTATTCAAGAGGATAGCCAAAGTTAGAGAAAGGGGTAACAAGAAAGGAAAGAAAAAAGAGAGACAGAAGCAGTTTCTGTCCTGAAAAAACAGTAAGAGACCTCTGCAGGAATAACTCTGAACTGGGTAATGGTCTTAGATGGGAGGGTGTCATTACTCAGTAACTCAGGACACAAAGTGGCTTTCACCCTCCAGAGAAGCTGCCGTGGGGTGGCTAACTGGATAGAGGACCAAGCCAGGACCCTGGCATTTATTCCCACCTCTGCAAGGACTGACTCTCAACAAATCACCCTCCCTCTCCAGGACTCAATTTCCTCATCTATAAATTGAGGGTAATTAGATGAGATAATTGCTCAGGTTTTGTCTTTCCGTACAAAGACTATATAACAAATAAGGAGAAGAACACCCCCTCCTTGTAGGATTGTTAGGACTAAATGAGATAAACCACATACAGCGAAGGGCCTGGCGCATGACAAACACTCAGTGAACTTCAATGCTGGTGATGAGCTCATCGTTTAGACGCACCTCCTCCTCATCAAGACCACCACTTGCCCCGCATGTCCCATGTTCCACAAAGACAACTGATCCCAGTACCTATCACAGCCTGAAGTGGTATCTTTTTGTCCAACTTCTTTTTCTCCAGTCACACCACGAGCCCACCACCACATCTGCCTTGTTGTCCACCAAACATTAACACAAAGTGCAGTGCCGGGCACAGAGCAGGGTCTCACAAATTTCCTTAAGAAATGAACTGTATCTACCTAATTTAACAGCCAACATCAAATGACTAAATACAGGCACTGTTCTCATGTTCAAATATTACAAGACAGAAACCATTGTAAGCACATTATATGAGTTCACTTGTTTCTTCCTCATAATAACTATGAGGTACGTTCTATTATTATCCCCATTTTACTGACTGGGAAATACACATGGGAGATCCAGGAAATCTCCCCCAAGTTCACATGCAAGTGGCAGAGGTGAGATTTGGACTCATGCAGCCTAGTGCTAGACCCACTTTTCTTTTTTTTTTTTTTGTACTAGGGATTGAACCCAGGGGTGCTCAACCCCTG
The DNA here is from genome assembly GCF_902686445.1 of Sciurus carolinensis. Classification (NCBI taxonomy): domain Eukaryota; kingdom Metazoa; phylum Chordata; class Mammalia; order Rodentia; family Sciuridae; genus Sciurus; species Sciurus carolinensis. Next base: position 101,142,356 of record NC_062218.1, on the reverse strand, counting down.
GAGCCACATCCCCAGCCCTTTTTATTTTTTATTTTGAGACAGAGTCTTGCTAAGTTGCTTAGGACCTCACTAAGTTGCTGAAGCTGACCTTGAACCTGCAATTCTCCTACCTCAACCTCCTGAGTCACAGGGATTACAGGTGTGCACCACCATGCCCAGCGCTAGACATACTCTCAACCACTATGCTCTACTTTCTATTCTATTTTCCTTATAGAGTTCCACCTCTGGGACAGGGAAAATCAACTTCTCCAACTCAGAAATATAAACTTAGGGCCATGGTTGTATGAGAAGCTTCAGGGTCATGACCTAATCCTGAGCAACCACACTAGCACAAGAATGCCCAAGAATCCCCCATTTTCTGGCAGCCTTCACACTGAGCAAGCTGCAACAGGTTGTTATAGCAACCAAAGCAGCACTAGAGAGGAGAGGAGGAGGGAAAAGTAATTTTAGCACCACAGGCAGGGCTCAGGAACCTCTCTCCTTTGGCCACTACAAAAAACAGCTAAAGAACACTTACTGGCCCTTAAGTATTCTTGACAAGGCACTGAGGATCGCCTCCAAGTGGATTTGTTGTTGATTTTTTATTAAATTTACATAGCATTATGATATAAATGTATGGGTGTAGGGAGTGATAGTGATGGAGAAGACAAGCCGGGAGACAGTGGAGAAACAATGAGAAATCACCCAAATGCCACTAAGACCACTTTATCGACTGATGATTATTCATGATTTAATGAAGGAGAGAACAGAGTACGATGCTTGGGTGAATGACTATTTTATTTAAATTCTTTTATTCTTAAAACAGGTCCTGCCATCTACTCCCCCCAGGAGAAAAGTACATGCTGCTGTCATAAGGATCACTGGTCTTAAACCCCAAGGGAGCCCACTCTGGCTTCAGCTTCGCCTCCCTGGTGACAGTGGTAACCCCCAAAAACAATATGAGGCAAGAGGCCAGAGTTGAAAGGCATCTGGGCCTGGAAGAAGTAACTCCAGGAAAAAAATGACTCAATACGAAGGTCCCCCTGCCTCTGCCTCAAGTCTGCCCCAGGACCTCCAGAAGCCAGCGCTGTACATGCACAGGGAGGCACCAACCCCACAGCCCAGAGAGTCCACTCACCAACCTAGTCAGCCCTCACTGGGTCAGTTCAAAGACCTGAACAAAATCTTAGTAGAACCAGATTGCCTTCAAAGTGTCTTTGATACAAAACTAATGAGCTTCCATTGCTTTGTTAATATAAAATGAAATTGGTACAAGCATGCTATAAAAGTGGGAGAAAATATTGCCATGGTCTTTCCATCAAACCATAGCCAACCATGCCTCTGACAGACCCTGACTAAACATCATCTTTTTCAAAGATGGCATCTATTTCTAGAAAGTACATGGGAAAGCAGGGAGGGAGCGGGGAGAGAGAGGGCTCTCTGTAACATTTCCACTACTGTTTTCTCATCTACAATCACTTCTCAAGAACATTTCACAACTGAGTAAAGTCCACACATAGTAAGAGGGTGGTGCAGCCCCAAAACCCCTGCAGGTGGCGTGAGGGACCGTGGCTGAACTGACCCAGTTCCAGAAAAACAGAAAAATGTGAAAAAACCTTTTGCTTTCATTGATTCCAACAAAAACATCTTCCCTGCAGGTGGCCTCTAACACTCTACCGAAGGTCAAAGCTGCTAGGATTTCCAATGATTTATCACAGGCGGGGAACCCCAGAGAATCCACTTCTTAAAAATGAACTGGTTTCCCTTTGCAGTCCTTTCTGTAATACATTAAAACTAGCTGAGCTTTGGCTACAGTCCCTCCAGGTCAGTGATAACCCACAGACACCTCTGGACTGAAGCAGGCCTGCAGATGCGTCTTTGACCTATACAATGAGTAATGCATATTTTCTTAAATTATTTCACATAAGTCTCTGGCTTTTCACTTTCTCTTGAAACATTTCAAGATCTGGCAAATAAGGGCCCATGTCCACACACCACAAAGATGGGCAAAAGCTAAATACCAGTTGCCTCCTTTTAAACAAGTCCCTGGGCCCAGAGTCTGCAGTGCAGCTCTGCTTAGGCTGTGAGTCCCGGACTCCCGGATCAACACCATTCCACAAAAACAAAGGTACTGCCCAGGACAGTCAGCTGTGCAAGCACACAGCCATCCGAGAACACAGAGGAGGCACAGTGTCTTCCTGTGGGAGTTTATAAACGGGCACAAAACAATCAGGTAAGGAGAGACTAGAATGGCGCTGGGGACAATCACTCAGACAGTCAGACTTCAGGGGCCTGCAAAGGAGCAGATGAGCTGGGCTCTCGGCATATCTGCCAAAGAAGATCTTCTGAAAGTGGTTTATGTTTTCTGAAGGCATCCTTAGATTTTCTAAAGCAGGTTCTGTGCTTTCCAGACTTTTACTCTAAAATCCGAGAACAACATGTGTAAAATGCTCACCTTGGCGGCTCCAATTTGCTCCTTGCGAAACTTCTCCAAAGGAGTGATCAGCACCTCGCTGGCATTCTCGATCTAGTGAGGAAAAGCAGAGGGAGATGGGAGAGACAAAAGCAGTATAAGGAAAGAATTACAGATGCGATGGCAGCTCTGTCACAAAAGGTACTCCCTGACTCACGTAGTTAGAGTAAGCAATACTGTCCACATGTCACTGTTTACAAACCTTGAACCGATGGCACATCAAACCAAAACTTAGTCACCGGTTCAAAACGTGTCCTCCTGTGCATGATTAAAACTGATCCTTTAAAAGGGAAAATGGAGATGTCTAAAAATGTCAGCAATCTTCTGAAGGCAGAGGGGAATGGTGACAGTATAGTCTAAGTTTCAAGCTGAGGTGACATCTTACGGATGCTCATGCATCCAAGTTACAGGTACAGTAGATCAACAGTGAGTCCAAGTTAAAAAAAAAAAAACCTCTGCTGCCACAAGAACCTTTCAATCCTGATGCTGTGTCACCCGGGTACTAGACTGAGACCAGGACCACTGTCTACTTCTTGATCCCATCTCCAGGGCTCAGCCTCAGTCCTGCACCTCCAACATGCCAAACTTAACCCACCTCAGGCCCTTCTGCCCCTGGCTATTCCCTCAGATGTTCTGTCCCTAAACCCTTGCATGAATGACTCCTTATTATAATTAAGGTTTTAGCTTAAAGTCACCTTTTTAAAGGGAAGCCTTCCCTGACACCAATGTCACCCAAAGAAGCTATCTGCCATCCTACCATGTGTTTTCTTTAGACTCATATGCCAGGTGAAGTTTCCTGGCTCCACACTGTACACATTCACATACACACACACACACACACACACACACACACACACACTCTCTCTCTCTCTCTCTCTCTCTCACACACACACACACACACACACACATGCCATCTTGTAAATACTCACTTGTCAACCACTCTCCCCAAAACCCAGAGAAGTGCTGAAACAAAGGAGCACTCAAACACTTTTGAATGATTGAATGAATGACATCTTGACTAGTTGCCAACTGTGTGACCATGGGCAAAACATTTAACCTCTCTGGGCTCTAATTTCCTCTTCTGCTCAATGAGTGGGTTGAATTGTTCCAGCTCTGAGACTCCATGATCTTTTCTAAGGCAGTGCAATATTTTACAATCTTTCCTTTTAAGTCACTCATTGCTCACTCTGTGTTCAACTAGTTATTTCAGGAATCTCATTACAACAAAGTATTATTTTTTTCTAAATCGTATGCAAGTCCTTCGCAATGACAGCAACTCAAATAAATGCCAGAAGCCTTAGATGAACACTGTAGAGAACTGCCTGGACAGTATTGAGGAACAGAAAAAGGCGGATCTCCAAAATTTATTCCTATTTGCCTTTTTCTCAATTTCGAAAGCACTTTTTTCAGAAGAGTGCATTTTAACAATGGAGTGTCACAGCAGCATTGAACTTTTTTGATTTTTATTGTTATCTTGTGTTGCTTAATTGGTTCACTTGTTCAAGTCTTTTCCATAAATCAACTGCAAGTAGCTGAATATTACAATGGCACACCAAGCCCCTGAGGTCAGTGATTCTCAACCTTAGCTGCATATTAGAGCTATCACGGGACCTTACAATTCCCAATGCCCAAGTCACACTCCAAGTCAAATAAGAATCCCTGGATTAGTCCCAGACATCGGTATGTTATAAGCTCTAAGTTACTCCAATGGGCATGGGCTGAGGATCCAGTTTCGCGCAGCTCATTCTATGAAGGCACTCAACTGCTCACATGGGAAGCAAGACACCCAAGTCCTCGTCCCAGTCCAACTCCAACCTGCAATCAGCCTTGATATGACCTGTTTTCTCATCTGTCAAATGACAGATTGCAGAGGGTGAGGAATTCAGTCCCTCTGGGTCTGAGAGTCTATGGCTGTAACTTCCATCAGTTCCAAGCACTGAGCCTGACGCAGAGGACACAGAAGCCCATTCTCTGCCCTTGAGAAAAAAAACTCCTATTTACTATGGGCACAGACATGTACAGTGATTATCAGGACACAACGTGGCAAGTGTGGAATCAGAGGCATGAAACGGATGTTCAGAAAATACAAAGGATAGCCAAATATCACAGGGAGTCAGGAAAGGCTTCCCAGAGAGGGTGCAGCTTTGCTGAGCTGAGCTGAACTGATGATGAAGCTGTCCCAGGGCGAGGAGGGGTGAGAAATGGCTGGTGATGGCCAGATACTCAGATGCAGACAGCAGAAACTCAATTCACTGACATTAATAATAAAATTGCAGAGGCAAGCTGAAAAGTATAATCCAGGCATTGTTCCCTTACCACGGGCCATACCAATCTGCAGGGTGTTCATGTTGATTTGCTCACCACGCCCTCCACCCCCAAATACTGACTTGGCCAAGAAGCAGGCTCAGAAGAATCACTGCCCTTTCTCAGGCACTAGCACGTGCACAAACACAGCTTTCCCCTCCCTCCCCCACCACCAAGCCTGCTGCCACCACCATCGCCACCACTTCTACCCTGACACTGGTGTGAGTACCCAGCAGTGGGCAATCAGGAGAAACGGGATCACCCTGAAGTGCAGAAAGTGGGAGGCTTCTGCTCTGTTTGGAATTTTAAGAAATCCCCGCCACACACGTTTATTGGGGAGTATAATGCCGACTTGGGTTTGAATTCAGACAGTATCGCTCACTAACCACATGATCCTGCCTAGTCATTTAATCCCTATAAACCTCAATATCTTCACCTGAAAAATGGGGATAAAACAGACACCATGTCACAGAGTCACCGTGGGAGGTAAATAAAACAGGCGTGTGAAGAGCTTGGCTGAACAATGCCTTGGTAATCTTAATACTCACACTGACAGCTGTTGCTAAGGGAGGTGACGAAAAATGCTCAAATTTTGGCATCTTCATTCGGCCTCTGGAGCTCTGCTGCCTGGAGACAATCCCCCTAGGGACAAAGCAGTGGGCAGCCTGCAGGGATTTCTAATCGGGCTTCATTCCCAAAACTGAGGTATGTGGGAGACAATGCATAGGCACCACCTGTGGGTGTGGAATCTCTTCTCCATTACTGCTGAATCCCAACAGAATAAGTGTAGTTTAAGAGAACTTAAGAACCTGGAGATCAGCATTTGATTCTGGAATTTGAGCAGTACCTCTCTTTGAAAAGTTAATTATAGCTAACATTATTTACTAAGTGTCAATTTATTTTATTTTTTTTAATTGTCAATGGATTTTTTTTTTTTTTTTTTTTTTTTTTTAAATACGTGTGCTGAGTATCAAACCCTGGGCCTCACACATGCCAAGCAAGTGCTCTACCACTGAAACACAACTCTAGCCCCTGCTAAGTGTCATTTATTGGGTGACAGCTACATGGCAGGTGCTATTTGTTAGGTCCTTTGGAATTAAGTGAAGCATTGGCCCCTGTCCTTGAAGGATGCTAGAATAGATTCAATAAAGTGTGGGGAGAAGGGAGCAGAGTAAGACATTGTCTTTCTTATTCTCCTGGTGATGAATCTGAGGCCCTCAAGAGTTAAATTATTCAATAGTTCTACCCTTAAGACCTAGGTGTGAACCTCACAGCCAGTCTTTAAGGGGACATGATGCTGTTCAGAAGTTATGAACCAGTGATCCTTTAACACTTACAAAAGGCTTCATCCTCTCAAAATGAGGCATGCTCCAGAGTGCAAAGTATTCCAGGGACAAAACCCAAGTCTTCTGACAATAAATCCCTCGCTCCCTCAATGTGCACATACTGGGACCAAGAGCAAGCCAGCCATACTCACCATCCGTATTCGCTCATCTTCAAGATTCCTGAGGACAGTGGCGAACTCCTGCAAAGACCTTGCTGGAAGACAGAAAGGGGCCGTGAAGTGGAAGAAGAGTAAAAGGTCCTCAGGAGCCTTTCCAGCTCCACTATTAAGCTATGGGTGTCAATTTAATGTACACGCAGATGCCTAAAGTCAATTGCTTCCTCAGACTTCACTTATCTTTTAATCATTAACCATTAAGGATAAGATGACCCAGAAATGCAGGTTAATTGCACCTGGCACTCTAGCTAGGGAAGGATTTCTTCAAGGAAAAGACCCGCCTGTTCCTGAGAGTCCCAGGACTGGTGAGACGCTGGCAGGCTCCCAGTCCCCAGGCTGGAAGGGGCGGAGTTCCGCTCAGATTTCCTGTCCAGAATTCAACCTCCTCAACCTTTGTCATGGGGTTGCGTCAGAGCCCAACCTTTTCTTTGGCACCAGAACTAAATAAATAGTGCTGCTGGCATCAGATGCCTCATCACTGGCATCTCCTTGGGTTCCTGCTGATTCCTCAAGCCACTCACTAACAGAATGTAGCACACAACACAACAATAAGTAGGCACCGAGTATACTAGCCCTGAGGGTCCTCAGGTCACTTGTGCAATTTTGGGAAAAGCAGCCACCCATTCATGATCTACAACGATGCATTTTAATTGGTCTCAGCTTCTCCCAACTGTCTTGTGCTTATTCCCAGATCCTGGTGCTCCACATGGCAACAGGACTCAATAAACATTTGATGAATTATGTAATTCACTATAACTTTCTCAATTCTGTGTGTGTGTGTGTGTGTGTGTGTGTGTGTGCACGCGTGCGTGCTAGGGATTGAACCCAGAGCCTCAAGCATGTTGAGCACATGCTCCCCCGACAAAACTACATTCCCAGCCCCAACTTTCTAAATTCTTGTTCCCTTAACAGAGTCAACCAACAAACCCAGCATGAAAAGGATAAAGTCTAATAATGAGACCCTGGCAGAGAAAGGTGTCTTGACCTTGCCAACCCTCCATGCTCAGGGCTGCCTACAGAAGAAGGCAGGTGGCAGTGAAGGGTGGAGCACCCAGTGCGGTGAGAAACAGGAGAGCACCATGCCCTGCAGCCTTTTGGTAAGGAGCAAAAGAAGCAGGGACCATGATAAGCTGGACGCTGAGCTCCTCTCCCAGTTGAAGGTAGTGGCAGCCACACAGAGCTCCAGCCAGCTGTGACAAGGCCAGAATGCAGGGCCAGGAGATGGATTCTCAAGCTTTGCAAAGAAGCTGGGAAACTGGAATTTTAGATAAATTCTACTTATACATCAATTCAATTTTAAAAAGAGAGGAAAAAAAACAGCATTATGATCTCACCCTGTGAACTACCATTTTACAATCTCTGGTATAATTCTCCCTTCATCTACCTGCATGTACTTTTGCACTACAGTTCTTAGCACTACTGTTTGGGGGCGGGGAGAACGACACAGAACCAACAGGAAGGAAAACACTAAAGGACAGTGGAGAGGACAGTCCACTGCAAAACCTCAAGCTTCCTCAGCACACTGGAAGTGAGTGAGGCAATCCCAAAACTCAAAGAAGCTCAGGGTAGCCCAAGGTCCAACCCTCACCAACTCTGCCCCTCCACTCCCTCTGGGGATTTCCGTTTTGGCTAACCTTCAGGCATCCTCTCCCAGGAAAAGGCTCTGCTGGGACACCAAAAGCCGTGACCAAAGCAAACGTTTTTATCTTCCACAAAGTTATGACTTACCTATACACATCTCATCATCTGTTTCTGCATCTCCTATGCATTGAAATTTAAATTCATTTAAGGAATCTGCAAACTTGCGCTTTGCTGAAGACAAATCTAGCAAGAAAAAGAGGGGAAAAGAACGAATTAGTGAAATTAAACTGGCCTTCCCAGTCACTATCCTTTTTAGTCCGCCTATGAAAACAGCAGCAAGCAGATTTGTTCCTAAGACCATTTCGAGGCACAAATGAATGTAAACTCAAAGTACTAAATCCTTGTGTATAGCATGAAACATTGATTTGCTGTAAAAGTTCCTGCTTTTGTTACATGTGCTTTCATGGTTCTAATCCTAACTCTACTTCCTCCTGCTACACGGTGAGTTGTGTCATCTCCGTTTGACACATGTGGGAATCTATTTGGCCCAGGTCAGGGAGGAAGGCTGGGTCAGAGCCAACAGCCAGTCTCTACAGTCTGCGGTTCCACCCTGCCAAACCCACCATGTGGTCAGCACAGCTGCCCCATGTCTGTCTTAACAATACCCTCTCCTAAGACCAACCCAAGCCACACCAGGGAGAGAGCCGGGGGAAAGCTGGAAGCACGGGCCTGGAGCTGCAGGGCCCCATGGCACAGGTAGCACTTTGCCTTCCTCTTCCAACCCAGGTACCCACAAAGCTCAAGTTCTCAGGCCTCTCCACTCTCATGAGCCCAGTGCTGGGCCAGCTTGACAAACTCCCACCTGAGCCATTTCCCTAGTGGCCACATCCATCACCACCAGAACAAAGTCCTGGCAAAGTTTTGTAAAGGGGTAAAAACACACCCCACACATGGTATCTATAACGAAAACTCTCAGAGGCCCTTGTCAAATTTCAAAAATAAGCTTTCATTTAAGACAGTAATAAAAGCCAATGATCCTTCCTGAGCCCTCAGCTTCTGTTAAGGGTATAAAACCACCAAGGTACCTTTAAGTGGCCTAACAGACAAGGCTGCTCAGTGCAAATGTGCTTAACTTAATTCCACACGCAGCCTTCCTGCAGATTAGGCTAATCATTCAAATTACCCTTCTCCATGCTTCCCTCACTGAAGGGGAAATGGCATTATGTTCAAATTCCCAGAGGAGGGAAACATGAGGCAAAACTGGTAACAAGGCCTGGCTTTAATAAGACATGGGCCGGGAGGAAGGCGGTATTCTAGCTTCACAGATCAACACAGCCTATGAAATAAAGGCACCCGTGATCCTCAGCGCTTCTCTTTCTTTGCTCCCTTGAAGTCAAGGGGTCATGTTTTTCATCTTCTGGTTTTGTTTGGTTTGTTCCTTCCCCTTGCACCTGGCAGTGCATCCTGCTCAGTCTGCACTCAATAAATGTGGGTGGGAGTCATAGTACCCAAACTCAACCCCCAGTGTTCCTTCCAAGCAATGGCTGCTCAGGACAAGCCAGGCTCAGGCCCTGCTGCTCTCCTCGGGTCTAGAGTTAAGCTAGTGCATGGAACCTGGACCCCCACTCCCACAGGGTCAAATGACCCAGGTCCTGGGCTAATAGGGCTTATGTAAAGCACTTTGTTCTACATTGCAAGAGCAAGGCCCTTGACGCAGAAAGGAGAACACAGCAGCCAACTCCCAGTCCCTCTCGGTTCAGTCACTTTCATGGAATGGTGCTTGACAAAAAGTCAAAAGATGCTGGCAGGGGAAGCAGGCTTCCCTCACAACCAGCTGTCCCTGGCAGAGGACAGCCCTCAGAACACAAGCTGCATCCCAGCAAGTCAAGAAGAAACAGAAGCCAGGTGCGGTGGCGCACGCCTGTAATCCCGGCAACTTGGGAGACTGAGGCAGCTGAATCACAAGTTCAAAGTCATCCTCAGCAACTTAGTGAGGTCCTGAGCAACTCAGCAAAACCCTGTCTCTAAATAAAATATTAAAAAGAGTTGTGGATGTGACTCAGTGGTTAAGCTCACCTTGGTTCAATCCCTGGTACCAAAAAAAGAAAAGAAGAAGAAAGAAGGAGGAGGAGGAGAAGAAAAAGAGGAGGAGGAGGAGGAGGAGGAGAAGAAAAAGAGGAAGGAGGAGGAGGAGGAGGAGGAGGAGGAGGAGGAGGAGGAGGAGGAGGAGGAGGAGAGAAGGAGGAAGAGGAGGAGAAAGAAACAGAGCATCTGGAAGTCAGAACTGTAGAAAGGAAGGAAAGAGGAAGCCGCAAGCAGGCAGAAGAAAACAGGAGAGAGTGACATTTTGGAGTGCAACAGGCCCTCCAAGAGGGCATCAAATGTGCACTGAATTCTTCTTTGAGCCCGAATGTTCCTCAATCAGAACTCACCAAAAAAAGGCTGAGTGAGGAGTAAAAACAGCTCTGCCCCTGTATCCACCTGCCAATCCTCCTGGGCCTCCCCAAGAAGGCGAGACAGACTCAAGCTGGACCATCATCCCAACAACATGAAAAAGGGTGAGACGTAAGCCAGGCTTGGGAAAGATTCCAGGAGGCACCTGAAAAGCTGTGCTGCCAGGCCAGCTGCCATTGAGAACTGAGGAGCAGCTAATAAGGTGCGCAACAGAGCTTTGTGGGGCCCTTTCACAGGAAGATCCATTTCACCTGGGAGCTCGTGACCAGGTTTCCTGACTTCACTGTCCAGTGGCCCACAGCACATCCTGCCACAGCAGAAGCCTGAGAAGCACTTCAGACAGGAGAGGCGAACAGGCCTTGTCCCTTAATAGAAGACCGGGGGATGAGTGTGGTATGGAGTCAATGCCTGGCTCTGAGCCAAGGAGCACAGCGGGAGTGAGTAAGAGCCCCAATCACTGGAACCCAAAAAGGAACCCACCTCAGACATAAGGGAAACTTTCAGGGAAGCTACAATAGACACCTGTTGTTCTGCTTGTTCAGAATCCACATCCCAGACATTGGGACAGCATCTCAAGCCTGTTTGGGAGAACCTCCCTTCTCTATTTGCAATCTATGGGGTACTGGTTACAGGTAGATCAACTCCAACCTCTTGCTCCAACCCCAGCCTCCACTGGCTCCCAGGTTCAAGTTCCAGCTCCACCACTTATCAGATATAAAATCCTGGGTCAAGTCTCAGTTATGTCACCTGAAAGAAGCCTCAGGTGGGCTGGACACTCTGGATAGGCACTCTATACACCCCAAGACTCCACTCTAGGCAAGGCTGTGCTACTCTTTCAGGATATAGGAATCCTCCAAAAATAGGCCCCAGGGAAGAGAAGCATGACTACCCATGTGTAGAGCTCAGAGAAGCTAAAGGACTGGCATAAGAACACACAGTCAGACAGAGGGCACCTGTGACTCCAGAGTCCTCAGAACTGGAGACCCTTGTGGCATTTGGCAACAAGAAGCTAGCTTGCCCCATTAACCCATTTTTCCCCCGTCCCAGATGTAATATACAATATATAATTACATTATAATGTAATTATAATATAATGATTTTTATAATTATAAAAATTATAATATAGTGATATTAGTTAATTATAAAACCTCTACATTATGATTTCCAAAATAATGTACCCATGTGACTGTTGTTCACAGAACTGAAGAAAGCTTGAGACTTCATGGGTTAAGATAACCCCTCTGTTACTTGAGACAATGGGGAAGACATAAAAATGAGAATACTCAAAAACCAGTGCTTCTCACCTACTTCAACCAAAAAGGACTGGAAGGTCTTAGGTAGATTATCACCCTGGAGGCACAACTCCCCAAAGACTCCTTTGTGGAGCTTTTGCTCTGATGGGCACAGACTCTAACATGCACAGTCCAGTAAGGAGAAGGACAGGAGAGGCTGACACTGAGGCCGGTGCATGCTGAGCATCATGTCCCCACTCCGTAACCTCACTGTTTCATGTTCAGGCAGTGCAAGAACAGTAAGGAGCCCCAGAGAGTCAACAATGCTGTTTGCAGAACATCTGTTGCTAGAAAAGCAGTGTTGACCAGAGCAGAGCAAAGTGGTCACTGCCCTCATTCAGGGAAGAAGGCTCTGCTTCTCTGAGTGAGGAGACCAGAAAGGCAAGGATGCTAGAAGTCTGGCCTTGAGAGACTGTTCCCAAAGTCATCTGCTCACTCAGGGCCCAGAGGAAAGTGCCCTTCCCTTCCTGGAGATGTCATGCTCTGCCACAGAAAATACTAATTTGCACAGAATTTAAGAGAATTTAACCCACGTGATCCTTCTTTCACTAACCGGAAAATTTATTGCAATTATTTTAAAAACTGAGAATCCACCTTAAGTTCACGCAAGTTTACTAGTAATACTGGAAATCAAGCCATTTCCTTTTTCTGCTTGGGTAAAACTTGACATAATTGTGCACACGTACAAAGAGGCACATAAAGCGTATGCCCACATAATAAAGAACTCAAGATAATCTTACAATTATATTTCTTTTCAGTGGATCTACTGCCTTTCTGGGCCAAAGTTACCCAAATTGCCAATAACTATTCTAAAAATTTTCTGTTCCTCAGTCACATCTTTCTCTCTAGATTTAGAAAGTGATTGCAGTTAAAAAAGACCAACTGCAAGGTAAGAACTTGAAAAAGGACTGGCTTCTTGGCTGCTTTAAGAATAAGAATACCACAGTCCCTAGCCCTTGCTAATCGGTCCCTTCTCTCAATGCCATTCACATTCACTCTCTGTGCTTCATGTCATAGAATACAAAATGTGCCTAGCACAGGGCTGGACAGTGACCCTCCAAATCTGCTGTTTGGAAATGACCAGGCACAGCAATACAAGTTGGCTTACAGGTGGAGTGCCTGAAGTCAGTGTAGAGGGCCTGTGACTCAGAACAGAGAGATAGACACAAGTTCTCCAAAGACTTCAGTTTACTATACATCCCCATTTCCAGGAAAGCTCTAAGTACTGAAAACCACAATTTCTCCTCACCTATCCTCCTCCCAAAAGAGCCAGCCAACAGTGATGAAGGGCACCACCCCACCATCTGTCTTGTCACACAATTTGACACCTGCCTATCATCTTTGATAGGTGATCTACTTCATGCACAATGCCCACTCCCAAGCCTGTCCACTTTGCCTCAAGCATCTCTCAGTTCTGCCCACTCCTCCCATGGCGATCACCAGTCCCTTACCATCTGCCTAAGTAACTGTAACTGATTCCTCTCACCTGTGTCCCCACATCACCTTTGTTCCTCTGGTCAGGTCTTTGCCCAGTAGTTTCAGCCCTAGAATGGCTTTCTGGAGCTCTAAGAATAAAGACCAAAGCCCTTCTCCCTGAGAGGCCCTGCAGAGTGTGACCCCACCACCTCCTTCTCTGGGCTCTGTGTGCTCTGGCCTCTGAGGCTCTTGGAATGAGGCCAACAGCTCTCAGCTCAAAAATTCCTTTCTCCAGGAAGCCTTCTCTGACTTTTCTAAGTGGGCCACAACTGACTCTGTTTCTCACTCCCTGAGTACTATACACCTTTTCTTTATAGTAATTTTATATTTGTTCAAGTAATTCTTTTCATTAATATCTCCCCCACTAAAGTTCCACACAGGGTCCTGTCCCTTCATGCACACCACCATATCCCCAAACCCAGCACTCTGCAGGGCCCAGAGGAGGTGAAAGAAAAATGAGAGAGGGGAAGTTGGGCACTCCACAGGTCCATCAGCATTCAACAAAAGGACACGTGAAAAAAGATTAGGCAAGCCATGGAACGTTCTCCTTATGTCTGGTTAAAGCTTGACATATGTGAAATGAGCTTATGGTGAACATGGAACTACCATTTACTTAATGTCCCTGCTGATGGTGGTTGGAGGGAGAGCCACCATCAGCAGGAGCATTACGTAAAACCTCTATTCCAAGGACCTGGAGAAATGAACCGCAAATAAGTCAAACTATGTCTCCTTTTCAGCCCAACCCATTCCCAAGCCTGGAGTCAAACCACAATAAGGAAGTGTCTCCAGAGCACTGCCCCCCCACTTTCTTTCTCCACATCAAAGCAAACAGAACACATCCGATCAGAAACTGTGCTTGGAGGGAGACATTTCCCCCTACTCCCCATTTCCCCAATTCGGCAGGTGGCATTTTAAACTTAGTTCAGTGTGCTTGGCTTTACGAAATGCAAGAGGTACTCTCTTGTTAAAAGCTATTCTACAGCAGGAATTCTTGCACTATCCCAACAAAAAGAAGCAGACCATGTTCAAATCTCAAAACCAAAGTCACCATAGCATTTGACTAGTTTCTGCGACATGTGGTGTTACCTGTGGCCACTAGGTGGCAATCAACCATATCAGAGAAGGTATGTTTCTCAAGAAGAAATGACAGATCTGGACAGATACTGCCCAGGTAGGTGGAGAGGAGCTCACCTGAGGAGAACAGCCCAGGGTGCTCAGTCGGCAGGGGAGAAAGGTTTTGGCCTGCATGTGAGAAGAACTGCTCTAACACTCTCAGAAAGTCTGTGTCCATCTAATGCAGTCAAACCAGAGACATGGAGGGGAGGGGTACAGGGATGAAGTCACTGCCAGCCTGGCTCAGATTCTTTCAAATCTAGCTGGGGCCGACTTGGAAAACCTCATATCTCACACAGGCGGATGATACGCCCACCAACCCTATCGGTCACACACATTATATGATGTGTACTCTGATTATACATCTGCATGCTTTTCCTGGAGCCATTTCCCTAAAACTATCTCCTAAATGAGGCCATGGCTGGCGCTGACTCTGGAGAATTTGTTTTTCCAGGCAGAGCATGAAGGATAATGAAATTTTCAGAGTTGATTCTAAAAATGAAATTAAGTAGAACATGGAAGGGTGCTGCCCTTTCCAAGATAAGGCGTTGAATTCTACTTACATGGAAATACCCTTCAGGAAAAATAAGGGAGTCCCAAACCCATCTACACATACATCAAGATCCCTATGGTGGGGCTGGGGTTGTGGCTCAGAGAGGCATTGGGTTTGATTCTCAGCACCACATATAAATCAATGAATAAAATAAAGGTCCATCAACATCTTAAAAAAAAAAAAAGATCCCTCTGGTTATGCATTAATTTACCCATTACTTTACCATGTTACATCACCTATTAAAAATATCCAAATATCCAATCATTCCATCCTCACCACCATCCTATAGAATAGGTATTATCATCTCCACTTTGTAGATGGGGAAATAGAAGCTCAGAAAGGTTAAATGACCTGCCCAAAGTTACACAGCAAATGAGCGGTAGAACAAGAAACATGGTCCTTCTGATTTCAAATGTCTTTATACTCTATCACCTAATTTACTCAAATATTTTTAAATCTGGTATCAGGGCACTCAAAGAAATAAAACAATGGTATGTATATATCCCATATCCTTACAGGGAATTCAATGCAAGGGGTCTAATGTGTATATAGAAAACTATAAATGAAGGAAGAATCAGAGTAGAAAAACAAAAACTACCAACGAGAAAGTGGGATATTATTCCAGCTGGGGCCACTGGAGACTACACAGAGAGAAAAAAGAAGAATAGGGAGTGGCACTTGCCCTGAGCCTTATTTGGATAGACACAAATGGGAGGAGGGACAGGGCTAGGAGGCAGCCCTGGGAAGGTATTCAAGAAGAAATGGAGCAAAGAGATGCAGTACAGAGGACCACCCAGAAACAACAGGAAGTTCAGCTAGCTGGACAGGAGGTGAAGCTGTGTAGGGAGGTTAGAATCAAACCCTGGAAGGACTTGAATGCCACAGGAAGGAATGTAAACTCTGTCCCTTAACAAAATAGGAACCAGATTTTTAGAGTGGAGGGACAAGGTCAACGTAAATATGGATTCTTTCACTAAGAAGCTGGACAGAACTTTGTTTTAGGGCACCTACTTTAGCTCATTCATCAAGCTTCACTGTGAGACAGGGCAACTATGTCAAGGGGCTCCCTCCCCATGGGATAACTGGATGGCAGGGAACACTGCTCAAACTGGCCCACGCAGGCCAGTGTGTAGCCAAGAGAAAGGAAGGAGCATGCAGGATTCAAAGCTCTGCTCCCTACTGAAAGCTCCAAGTACAACTTACCAGTCATCAGCAGCACTGTCATGAGACGCACTAAATGAATCATATACAGTACACCTGCATTTGCAAAGTATAATCATACCTTTTATATTTAGCTATTATATATTATTACATTTATATAGATATGCATATATCTATATTTTAGATTTGTATATTATTTAAGTACTTTTCATATATCATAAATATTAATTTACTCTCATAAGAACACTGAGGATTCGAGGGAGGAAACTGAGGAATATGCTGTGTGTGTGTGTGTGTGTGTGTGTGTGTGTGTGTTGCTGGGAATCAATCCCCCAGCCTCATGCATGCCAGGCTAGCACTCTACCACTAAGTTACATTCCCAGACCAAAACATGTTCAATGTCAGTGCATGGCACATAGTAGGCACTTTCTAAACATTTGCTGAATCCATGACCACTGCATCAAGTGATTAAATCAGTATCAACTGTACGATGAAAACTCAAGCCCTAAGGAGCCCCCCACCCATAGCAGGGCGCAATGTCACATGCCTATAATTCTGGCAACTCCAGATGCTGAGGTAGGAAGATTTCAAGTTCAAAGTCAGTGTCAGCAACTTAGCCAGGCCCTAAGCAACTTAGAGAGACTCTGCCTGAAAATTTAAAAAATAAAAAGGAGTGGAAATTTAGCTCAGTGGTTAAGCTCCCCCGGGGTTCAATCTCCATTACCCAAATAAAAGAGCCTAGCCCGCAACTGAATTGTTCATACCAGACATAAAGAAGTTGGACACAGGGAATTGAGGTACCATGTTTAGACCAGTTATATTCACATGCTGCCCCAAGATGTGATAAGGCAGCAGAAGGTCAGTGTAGGAAAAAGTCCCTCAAGGAAAACTGCAATATTTACTTAGTTACAACAAAGAAACCCATTTTGTGAAGGACTGATCAACTGAGGGTGCAAAAAAAGAGGGTATTTCCAGGCTGCTGAAATACAAATCAATCAAACCAATCTCAGAGAGAGAGAGAGCACACATAATCAAGGGCAGTTCAAGAGTATGACATGCTTGGGATCCACAAACCCCCAGTCCCACACCTCCTAGCTGCACGACTTCAGGCACATCACTCAACTTTTCCAAGTGTCTATGTTACTATGAGGATAATAGGAACTTCACAGGGTTGTCATGGGAATCAAAGATGTGAAGAAAGGAAAAAAGAATGGAGGAGCAGAGTACAGGGCAGCACTCAGACGCTGGCTTGTCTTCCTTCCCATAAGCAGAGGCTGAGTGGAAGTTTCCAGCAGGTCAGAGAATCAACAAAAGGAGAGTCTTCATTAGCATAAGAATTAAACCATTTTTGCCTCATTGAGTCACTAAACTAATCAAATAACTCTATTCTAGTGAACTACTAAAAACACTTTGAGTACTTAAAGGTTTTCCTCAGATGCTTAGAAAACCCTAAAGCATCTAGAAATCTACAATTTCCTTTCACCCTTGACAAAGAAAAACAAGGCACAAACCTTGGATTAAATAACACTACTTTGGAACAGCAGAAGTAGCTCAGTGGAAGATCAATTTGCCTAACATACCCAAGGCCAGGGGGTGGGTTCAACAGCACCACAAAGACACACCAACTTTAACTGAACTAACTCAAAGCATCAAGGATTTCTTCCTCAGAAGTTGATCAAACTCAAGTGGGGACTTCGAAATGCACTAAGAAAAGCATGGTATCATCAGATCCCTTTAGTCAACTGCCTGGGAGGATGAAAGAATTAGTGTGCCAAAGTGATATCCCAGATGCTTGGAACTTATGTGAGGTTCCCAGGCCCCAGGTGCTGGGCTTCCTGAGGAAGAGGTACCCTACGTGGAAAGGAGCGTGGAGCATGAAGAGGAGACCACGCAGGTGAGACCGCGGCCGGGGGAGCACTGGAGGCCACAGCAGTACTGTGTTGCTCAATGCCAAGGGCAGGAGCAAGGAGCCGGCAAGGGGGCCTCAAGGCTTGACTTTTGCTTCTGGAATTTCCTTCCCCCTAGAGCAAGGTTTCTCAAGCTTTAACATGCCCCCAGCCACCAGGGCATCTGTCAAAACACATATTCTGATTCAGTAGGCCTGGGAGCCCCAAAGTCTGCATGTCGAAACAAAGTCCCAGGTGATGACATCATGCTGGCCCTGTACCACATTCTTTGGGACAAGGGTTGGACTCCCACCCAAGACCCTGAGAGCAAAAACCAGTTGCTTTGTGCTTCCAGCACCGTGCTGGTAACATACAAGACCTCAGTAGATACTAGAGGAATCAATGATGAATTCCTTGAGAAAACTTAACCAGCTGCAAAAAGAATGGAGTCTCCAGTAAGAACCAAAAACGAGCTGTACCTTGCACAGCCACCAACATATGAACCTAGGGACAGCTACTCAACACACCTCAGCCGTAGAGAGCCCATCTGAACCTTAGGAGTAGGATTCCACCCAAGGTATCTTTTCTGTGCTTTTTTTTTTTTTTTTTCCTTTTTTAAATTTTTAAATGGTGCAAGCATTTACTACATATTCTTACAACAAGGAGCACCTTTATGTCATTCTCAGAGAGCAGTTTCCAAAAGCCCAATTGAGGAAACACAGACTCTGTTAGTCTCAGCAAATAACCATGGTAACTAATACCCCCCAAATAAAATGATGTCTTCACAAGGATGTGCCGGCTCAATTAGATTAAAAGGGTGACGTGTACCATCTGAAAATTTATGGTCGTAAACTTACAGCAAAAGCCAGACCTTCTTGGAAGAGGTTTATAAGAAAGGCCTTTGCCAATAAATCGAAGACTTGGATAAAGAGTCAGAAAAATTGAGATGAGGAACTGGAACAGCAGAGTTCTGCTGTCTCAAGTTCAGAGGGAGCGCCCTCCTATCCACGTACAAATCTGGAACTTGATTGAATAGTTACACATCTGAGTGCCACCACTTCAAGTCACTGACCTTTTGTCCTTTTTCTGTGCCTCCTTTTATTCATAGTAAAAAGGAAAACAAGTACTGCTACCTCAGAAAAGCGTCTGGAGATATTGACCAAAATAATTACAAAGCTTTTAAATGCCAAAAAGAAAATTGCAAAACAGTAAATTAGGGTTGATGATGGATTTCAGCCACATTCATTTCTCAACAGGTCATTGCAGGAGGCAGACATTTCTGTTCCGAGGTCTTTACACTGGAGTTAGACTGTGAATGAAAGGGGCTGGAGACATAGCTCAGTTGGTAGAGTGCTTGCTTACGCATGCACAAGGCCGTGGGTTCAAGCCCCAGCACCACAAAAAAGAAAAAAAAAAAAAAAAAGGACTTTGAAGGAGCCAGCATCCATAAAATCTATAGTAAGATCTATACTGTCTACACCCTCAGGACTGCCTCCTCCAAGATCTTTGCGATCCATTTGCACTAAACAAATCCAGGCAAGCAAGAACCTCACTTGAAAAGCAGGAATAGAGATGCCAAAACCTGTCACCTCCCTGTCACCCCTGAACTTTTTCCAGCCAAGGACAAAAAGAAAAGAAACCACCAACCCAGCCCAAAGAATCAGGGCTTAATTGGCATTCAACAGTTGTTAACTCAGAAACTCACAGACAGCATAATGAGACACACCTCTGGAGGTTCTCATCAACAGCTGAGACCAGGAGTCAGGTAAACTGAGGTCTTCAAAAGCCAAATACGCCTAGAACACTGGTAAAGTGCTGGGGCTTTGGAATAGGCTCCTGGGATACAAAACCCCATCTCAGTCACTTGCAAGGCCTCTGTTTCCACCTGTGTGAAATGGAACTAATGAGAAACCTGCCTCCTGAGGTTCCTGTGAGAAAACAATGCATGGAAGTATTTAGCACAGGGCCTGGCCTGCTGCAAGGACTCAATAAACCACAGGTGTTAGTGTGAAACACTTTTATGTAATAATCTAGTAAATAAAACGCCAGATATATGATATATGTCTGCAAATAGGAGAAGATGATCCAGCCACCCAGCCACCTCCCACCCTCCCTTACGCCCCCACCCCGTTGCCTCCTCTGGTCTGCCCTCCACACCTCCTCATACAGCATTATTGGATCTACTGAATCAGCCTAATCCCTGGGCACAGCTCAGACACTCCTCCACACTAATACTACAGGAAGCAAGGCAGCAGCTCCTCAGCACCAGAACAAATTCAATTAAAAAAGGAAAATCCGTTTGTCTCCCCCTGGATTAAATGAATGTTTCCCAAAGAAAACAAAAAAGTACCTAGCAATTCTGAACAGAGCCACGCCTAATAACATTCTCAGAAAATAGTTTCACTTTCTTTTATTCCCTGTTTAATAAGCCACTTCCCTGGTGTACCTCAGGGAGGCCCCAGACAGGGAGGTCCTGGTAGGCAAACATTCACCCTCCTCAGATGTTCCCAAAAATCGAGACTCCCACCTCCCTGCCTCCTTACCCAACACCAATACCAACACAGTCTCCTCCCAGGCCCAGTAGGAAGTGGTGCTCCAGCTAGTTCTCAGGTACTCCTTGCTCCAGACCACCATGATATCTGAGAAGCCAAAGATCAGTAGTTTCAACAGACTCTCCTAGGAAGCCCACAGAAGCCGTGTCCAGCAAAGCGTCTGAGGCTGGGGCACAGGATTTGGCATCCCCAGCAATTTTTATGCATGTTTAAGTTTGAGAAGGGATATTACCTAAACCTTCAGAACATCTAATGCCAAGCACCAACAATGGAATCACTGCAGACTGCAAAGTGGGCGCTCCACAGAGCAAACTGAACTTCTAACCCCTGGCAGTGAGCTGACGAACACTGGCAAGGCAGGCAATCAGTGCTCAAGGTAGAAGAAATCCAGGTGGCAAAAGGGGCAGGAGGCGGGCACATCACGATTTGAAAATCACAAAATCCAAAGCTGGAATTTTTTTTTTTTTTCCAAAAAATGTGTTCTAAATCTTGTTTCTTATTCTGAAAGCAACACAATCCAGAAGAAATGCAACTCTGTTTGGGGCCCGATTTGTAGAGAACCAGTTATGGCACCTGGAGCTGATGAATGGCCCTAATGCCGATTGCCAGAAACCCATGCAGAAACCAGGCTCCCCACTGGAGGGACAGCTGCCTTCAGTGCCTTGGAAGTCAAGCACTCCTGGACCACAGGCCTGGGCTAGGGTTGCCAACACAAGCTCTGCCCCAGTTAATGTTCTGTCTCACACAGACTCAAGTGAATCCAGGATTCAGGCTCACAGGGCAGCTGCAAAATGGCAGTGCGTGAGGTACTGCCCAGCTGCGCAGGGACCCATGCTTCAGAGGACCTGCTTGGTTTTATGCCCTGCTGTAGCTCCCTCGAAATTTTAAATAATTTTATCTTTGAACTCAGGGTTGTAAGTGGAATCAGGTGGGAGAGTGGAATACATGCATGAGCAGAAATATGTACAGCCAGGGTGTCAGTGCCCACTAAGGTTCCTTGTGGCCCCAGATATACATAAGTCTTGATGCCAAGAAGCATAGAACAGCAAAGTGTGGGAGTTCAGAGAGTTTCAAAGCGGGTATGAGGTAAGTATGCTGGGTCTACAACTGCTTCTACCTGAGAGGTCACACCTTCCTTACAACCAGAACTTGCCAAGGGCTCTGAGAAACTTGTGACCCAGGGAATCAACTGGAGCTTTTCTTATTTGAATTATTTCCCTGGATAAACCAACCACTGTGTGGATGATACAGAACAGGAAAGATGGGGCAATCATTAGTTCCTTTCCCTTGCAGTGCCTCCTTACTCAGTAAGCAGAGGGTAGAGCGTGCAGGAGACATGGGCACATCGGGAAGGGAAAGAACATCCCTGAGTTACTTTGTGCAGTTTCCACTGTTCTTGGAAGAACAAAATGAATGCATATAAGGTATGAAATATGAAATGCACAACTTTGGTGATTCTACACACAAGTCAGATGATCTTAAACATTCAAAATTGCCACTGTACAGTACAAAGATGAACAGATAATTTCATAATAATAATTTAATTTTTTCTTTTTTTTAGAACAACACTAAATAGCAAATTTAAAGCACCATGAGTCAACAGAGAGACCAGGAAAGAAAGAACCTATTTTAGATCTTTAACAGCACTTATGGCTGCTTTTTAAACAAGGAGCCCCACAAATTACATAGCCACCCAGGTGCAGGAACACCCGGGGACTGCTGTTCTATCTCCATTAACTCTTTTTCTCTCCATTGGTACCTTGGCGAAGATCTCTGTCCCTGTGGCAGCACCACCATCTCTAGCCTGGACTCTAACTGGCTTCCCTACTTTCTCCCTGTTCCTCTCCAGACCATTCGTCACTCAGTTGCCCAGAATGACCTATTTAAAAGGCAAGATCCGGCCCTGTCACTGTCCCTTTCATCTCTTTCCCAATTGTAACGCTTCCCATTTCCCTGAAGATAAATCTGAGCAAAGCCTGCAAACCTGCCTCATCTGCACCACCTGTCAGCCTTGCCCTGTTCTGTGGCCTACCCCACTGGCCAACTTTCAGACCCTCAAAGGGACCAGGATCAAAGCAGGGCCTGTCTGCCTGGACTTTCCCCCAGGTACTGCCGCTCTGGCCATCAGACTCTGCTTGAAGGGTCAGCTGCTCAGGGAAGCCACCTCCCTCACTCCCCACCCACCCCAGGGGATAGGCTCTCTTAGCTCCCTATAATTTCCCTTCCCATTCCTTCATAGGATTGGTAATTTCCTTTGATTTGGGTGTGTTTAATGTGTACTTTCCTGGTGACTATAACTCCAGGCAGGCAGTAGCCATGACTTTTGCTCATAAAAGGATAGTTGTCACAATCCGAGTATAGCATAAGCCCCCAATCATGTTTCTAATACATAGACAAATATCCAAATAAGAATGTGACTCTTTTTTTTTTTTAAGAGTTCAGCCAAAAAAAAAAAAAAAAAATGACACGCCCTGCAATTCCCTTTTACAAAAGGAGAAGCTGGTTACAGGAATAAAGACAAAAAGTCACCATCCCATTATTCGCACCTTCATCACACACATAAAACGATCAGAACCCATTTCCTAGGCTTAATCTTGAAGCCACCAAACACACATTCCCCACTTACTTTCTTCCTCATTCAACAAAATGCCACTGATGTTTCCAATGTACCACTCATGCTATTTTCAAAGCACTTTGCCTACAGGCAAAAAATAGGAGAAGATTTTGCATTTGTGTATCCAGATAGTATATCTAGGCCAGAATTTTAAATATATAATCTGGTGACAAATCGTGCCAACTATCATCAGGTCATTGCAGAAGCTATCCTTTCTAATACATCAGGTATCACCCACACCCTCAAACGTGCCCTCTGGGGAAGTGTTTCTTGATTTTGCTTTTGGAGTTCACCTGCATCAGAACATCCCAGACTTACGAAGAAATTCTGAGAATTAAATCTGGGAATCTGCCCTCTTAATAAGTTCTCCAGGTGACTGTAATGCACAGTAAGTTTAAGAAGCATGGTTATAGGAAGACATGCATTCAAGGTTTAATATGAGGGAACTGGAAGAAGCTAGTAACACTGAACCTGAGAAAGCAGGCAAACAAGAAAGAAAAAAGGAAAGCGATGTCCTGCAGACCTGGAAAGTCCCTGGCAATAGGCCTCCAAGAAAGTAGCAGGAAACTGTTCCCAGAGAGAAGAACCATGGAAAAACCCTAGGACATTGTTCTCTGGGGTCATTAATTAATTTGACCATTTTACTCTCATGGACATTTCCTCCTATCTCAAGGTGCTCCTGGGTTAGTAAGAAATTCTGACATGTTCCCCTGATGCAGGAAGGATGGGGTGAACATGACTCAGGGACCTGCTGCAGCAAGGCTACCCCTCACAGTCTCACAGCTTCTTTGGGATATCTGGAAGGAATCCTGTTCCCTGAAGCCTGCCCCAGAGACAGGAATTACGGCTGCCGCTGGCCCTCCTGCTCCCAGCGCAGCCTCACTGCCTCTACCAGCCAGAAACCTTGAGGAATGAGGAGACTCACAGGAAGCCTCCAGCCGGCCTCCACCAACTTCAATACCCTCTCCTACATGGGGAGGAGTAGCATCCCCAAAGTGCTGGTCTACCCAGAAACTGCCGGGTGACCTTATTTGTAAACAGAATCTTTGCAGTTGTAATCAATTAAAATGAGGTCACACTGAATGAGGATGGGCCCCAGATCCAATGACTGGCATCCTTACAACAGGATCAGTCACACAGGGAAGGTGGCCATGTGAAGATGGAGGCAGGAACTGGAACAACATGGCTTGTTACAAGCCAAGGAACATTGATGCCAGAGGCCACCCAAAGCTAGGAAGGAGAAGGCAAGGATTCTTCCCTAGAGACTTCAGAGGGAACATGGTCTGGCTGACACCCGGATTTTGAATTTCAAGCCTCCAGAACCATGAACCATGAGAAAATAAATTTGTGATAATTTGTGATGGCAGCCCTAGGAAGCTAACACACCTACTTTCTTAAGACTGGTCCTGTAACAAAGAAAGGAACCTATGCTCTTCCAGTACTGTAGGGGGTATGCTTCGGGCTCACCAGAGCCACCAGGTCTCCACATGCAGGCCACAGTGGCTCCCCTCCCTGGGCAGGGTCCTCTCATGCCCTCCTCAGCCTCAAAGGCCTCTTCCACCCTAACCAGCACTGCCAACAGCGGCTCCCTCCAGGAAACCCTTTGAGGTGCCATCCCCTATTGGCCCAGGCAGCCTCCGGCTGTGTCCACAGCACCCAGACTTCTCTCCCTTAGCACTTTCCAGACCTCCTCAGTGCGGGCAGTGCTACAAGAAAGTCAAATAAGGGCAGAGCTGTGCCCAGAGCTGAGGGCAGCGCTCACCCCAGCTAGGCCCAGGGGAGTAAAGGACAGTTAACCACACACACATATATATCTGGACACCCCTCATTCTTCACTACTTGACCAAGAAATGATCTGTCTTCTATGTGACTTCTCCCAGCTGTGACTAAACTGCTGTTTAAGGAATAAACTGAACTATGCATATCACTCATTTATTCTGTTATTCATTCAAAACATTATGAATTGTGCAAACATATATATATATATATATATATATATATTTTTTTTTTTTTTTAAATAATTCAGTGTAAAACTATCACTGCAGAGACAAGGGTGGGCCAGAAGCAGATACAAGCCATGACTTCATGGCATTACAAAGGGAAGTGTAAGTCACATGTCATAACCTCACGTCCAAGTCAAAAAACGATAAAACAATCTTGTTCATGAGCCTGTCTCCCCTGCCAAGACACATCCTCCTTAGGGTTCCCAGGGCCTAGACAGTGCCTGGCACACAATGGACAATCGATAATGTGGACAAATAGAGGATGAACAGACTGAGGATGGGTGGGTGGATGGACAGATGGAGGAAAGGAAGGAACAGTGCCTGGGACATGACAGGCAATTGACAATGACAGAGCAGACAGAGGATGCATGGATACGTAAGTATCAGCACACCTGGCAATAAATGTGCACAAAGCATAACTTCAAAGTGCAAAAGATACCAGAGTCCTCGCAAGTGGCACCTCCAGAATCATCCCTCATTTTATCCCAGAATGACCTACTGCCTCCCAGGCCCTGCAAGAAACTATAACTCCAAATGAATCTCTAATCATTAGGTGAAAAACAGCTCACCAACACAAATATGCTCTCTTATGTTTCCCACCCCTCCCCTTTCTTCCTGAAATGGGGTTTTAACAGCCTGTTTTGCCAGTCCTCCACCACTGAGAGTGTTCACTGGTTTACAATGTTGACTTCACTCCTGCCAAAATGCACACCACACACCACCAAGGGGTTGTGTCATTTTTAATTATTATTTTTGTGGCTTTTCCTTTATCTACTACCTTAAGAGAGGCTCTTCTCTGAGGAAACTAGAGCTGACTCTGGAAATTTCGTTGTCATACGTGATGGGGAGAAAACCATGAGCTGGAGAAAGAAGTAATCAGAGGGTCCTTCTACTAGCACCCAGTAAAAGTCCCCTTCCAAAGCAGCACAATTGAACAACAGTCTGTAATAAAACAAGCTCAAACCAAAAGCAAAGCCCCAACATAAACCTTTAACCTTCCACAAAACAGCCAGGTCTCAGAAAGACAGAGGAGGTCCTCATGTGCCTCAGCTTTGGGTCTAGCCTGTGTCATGTTAGAGTCCCTTTATTTCCAGTCCCTTTATTTCGCATTAGTAACAAACAATGGAATTCAGATCCGAGGAGGTCTTTGGTCTTAGCCTCTTTGGGGTCGCTATATCTGAACACCACTGACTATTAATTTTTGAAGAATAAGCTCATACAGCTCATGGTTCTGGAGAATAGGAAGTTTAAGAATATGACACCTTCATCTGGTAGAGGCCTTCCTGCTGTGTCCTACCATGGCCTAGGGCATCACATGGCAAGACAAGCAAATATGCAAGCTCAGTCTCTCTTTTCTTATACAGCCAACAGCACCATCATGGCGGTCTTAACCCTGTGTCCACATTAAATCCTAGCTACCTCCCAGAGGCCCCTCCTCCAACCAGTAACAACGGAATTCAGAGATTAAGTTTCCAACACATGAACTTTTCAGGAACATATGCAAATCATAACACCTTTCTCCCCTTTGATTTCCCTCTGCTTGAAGGTAAGAATAATTTATAACCCCTTATAAACAATTCAGTTTCCTGTGCTTCCAGTTGGGGCCCAGCATGGCCATAAGTACATTCGGGTCGTAGGTTTATTCACTCACCTGTAACTTCACTAAGCACCTCCTACGTATTGGAACTGTGCCAGACAGTAAGAAGCACCCTAATTAAAACTGACATAGCCCTTGGGCTCCCCAAACCTGAAACCTACTAGGGACAGATACTCAACAAATTCACACTGTAAATACTGAAAATTCCAGGGGCAAGATGTAAAGATAACTTGTAGAAGAAGGCTGGAAGGAAGTGGTGTGAGGAGGAACCACCAGATTCCCACTACTTCCCCCATCCAAGGCCAAGGTGCAAGTGACTAAAGAAGTTCAACATCAAGAACTGCCCCACTACTGTGGTGGTAGCTTCACAACTTCACAGCTGCATACAGATACCAACCTTTATCAAAATACACATTTTAAATAAAGATTTTGTGGGATGATTAAGTTAAAGAATAATAATAATAATTTGCCTAATAGCCTGCTACCTACCGTCATGCTATCTTGGGTGATGAAGGCTCCCATGGTCATAAACTAATATAAATGAGCTAGCTACACCAAACACGCCACCCTGCTGTGCTGTTCTTAGCTGTCTCACAGCTTCATTCATTCATTCCATAAGAATTTATTAAACATCTTCCAAGGGTCAGGTACTGACCATCTGGGTTCTCTATTATGCCACAAACAAAAACATGCATAACTCAGCTCTTTTGGGGCTTGTAGCAAATGTGGACCAAGTAGAAAAGATAAGCTCTGTCTACATACCAAGAACCACTTGCGGCATTCTCAGAATATAAAGCTAAAGCTACTCTAAAGGGCTTTCAACATCATGATGGACAAGAATTTACAGAAAACTTACCATGGGCCCAGCCCCTAAATGCTTTGAAGATAAAATTCACTTAACTTGCCCAAAACCCCTTAGAGATAGGTGCTATTGTTTAAATCCATTTTACAAATGGGAAAATTGACAATGATGACACCAAGGCAAATCCAGGAGCCTGACTGTAGAAGGTGTGAGTTTAAAACTCCCCCATAGCACTGTGAGGGTAAGCAGTATATCAGCTGCTCCAGAAAGCAACTCCATAGTCTAAGTGATTCTTCTGGACAAACTATGAGACTCAACAATGCTATTCTTTGCAGAGTGGATTCTCTGACTCTTCCCCACTAGTACTTCCACCACCTCTGAAGTTTGACAAAGCAAGCTTAAGAAGGGAGAGGTCAAAGGTTTCAAAACAGCAGTCTTCTTCAAGAGACTGACTCTGACATCAATGTATGGCAAAGGAAGGGCTCAATGTCACAATGCTCAATGGAACAAGGAGAGATAACAGCTGGAATCCCTGACATTCCTGGCTGCGGGCAAAGAGGCAAAGGGCTCTGACTGGTAAACTTTTGTGTTGTTGGTCTTTTGAAACACAAGTGAGACACAAACTTTCTGAGTAAGATCATGGTCGGAATGAAGACAGAGGTCCAGGGAACCACAGACCTCCTCTGGATCAGAGAAGGTACTCACTGCTCCATCCAGTACAGCCAACCAAATCGTGTACAGTCAGTCCACCTGCTGGTAGTCCACAGGCGGCAAGCAGCCAGAAGGCATCAACAGGTGACAAGAGATTGCATGTGAGATGTGGACAAAAATTCCTGTGGCTACAAGCCACAGGTGTCTGTATTAATAGCACCACTGCATTTATGATTAGTCATTCACAGAAAAATAAAGAAAATCTGCCCCAAGATAGCCTCCTGAAGAAACCAAACTCTCTGAATTTTGTAAGAGCTATAAAGGACAGTTTAAAGAATCCAGATCATGGGCTGGGGTTGTAGTTCAGTGATGGAGCACTTGCCTAGCATGTGTGAGGCACTGGGTTCAATTCTCAGCACCGCATATCAGTAATTACCTAAAAGGTTCATCAACAACTAATAAAAATACTTAAAAAGAATCCAGATCATGCCAGCTGACTGACTTTCCCAAGAATGCCTTTGAATAAAGGCCTTGGCCAGCAGCTGCACTTGGTAAAGAGAGGTGTGGCAATACTCATAAGGTCAGTTCTAGGTCCCCAGAGGACAACAGGGTCCCCTCCACAATACCCTCTCACATGTGTGAATGTACCACAACACATGGAAGGTTCAATGATTCCCACCTGACACCTGCCACTTTGTCCCTCACGTTCTTTTCTCATTAACATTTCTCTCACAGCATTACCTGACTCTTCACAGAAGAACCATAGAACCCCCCCAGCACAAATATTAATCATTATTTTATCAAGCTCTGGCAGGAAGAAGCAACTAGCAAGTCCAAACTATTGCTAGAGTATATTTTAATTTCTATCTTCTAGCCAAAATCATCTTTCCAAGATGGGGGAAGGAGCTGTGTGCCTATGTAGAATGGACCCCAGAAATAAACAAATACTATGGACAAACTGCTAAGACCTCAGGCAGGTCTCCTGTCCTCTCTGGACCTCAGCATGATCAACTGTGGAATTAATAAGCAGAAACAAGGTGAACCTGGTAAAGAGGACATAGAAGAGTGTCCTGTGCTGAAGAAACAACAAGAGGTCCAGGGAAGCATGGCAATTAAGAAGGCCAGGACACCAGAGGACAGGCTTGGGTGAGGAGCCAGAAGATGACCAGAGGGCGGGGCCACCACTTGGAGCCTGCTGGCTTAGAACCAATTCCACACAGCTGCCATGAAGCACCAGTTCCATCAGTGACACAGTCACCTCATCAGGGAGGCTGGAACTCATACTAAGAGTATAAGCCTATGAGGAGCAAGAGGCCAAACTGCTCATCATAAAACAACTGAACGATGACAGATGCAGTCTCAAACCTGGATGTGAATGAATGATGTTTAGTCACAACCTAGTGACTGATGTTCTCTTCACCAAAGTCAAAAACCGCATTTCTATGTGAACAAAAATACAAAATCCACCACCTGTAAAACAGTTACATTATTTCATCATCAAATCTGCCCTGATTAATCTGTGGTTTAAACTGTCCATGTCTCAGGGGCGATGCAGGTATCTTGTTGTGGCCTGGTTTATGCTGTGCACTGAGCTTTTCCACTGCTCTAATGCTAGACAATTTGCACAGTAGGAACATTAGCTCTAATATGTGCTCTTTAACGTTCTTTCAAATCCATTCAACAGTTAATAGCTACTCCTTATTTTCTCCACGTGAGGCACAGGGCTCTGCACAATAAGAAAAATATTACATGCAGCCCCAAGAAGTTAGCAGCCTAATGAGAGATGAAGATAGAAAGGGGACAACAGAGGACCTACTACGTGTCTGACATTGACTTGTACCATCTCCAATCCTCCCAACAGCCCAATCAGGCAGGCATCATTATCCCAATTTGATGGGAAGATAAACTGTCCCAGTTATATACCTAACAATTTCAAAAGGGTGCATTCAAATGCAGATTGGATTCCCAAATTTGTACTCTTAATGTTATAACATGCCTCAAAAATATAAACTTTGAATTGGGCAGAAGGGAGTGAGGGGAGGGGACAGTGGAATGAGACATTATTACCCTATATACATGTATGACCACACTACTGGTGTGACTCTGCACCAAGTACAGTCGAGGAAGGAGAAGTTGTGCTCCATTTGTGTACAATGTGTCAAAATGCATTCTACTGTCATGTATAACTAATTAGAACAAATTAAAAAATATAAAAATAAATAAAAACAAAACAAAATACAGCTTTTTAAAAGCTGGTTGCAGCGGGAGGGGAGCATCAAGGGGAGACTTGGGGGAGGGAGAGAGGGAGGGAGGTGGAAAAGGAAGGATGGGGAGAGGGAGAGGAGGGTTTTTAATGAGAGTTCAAGAGGAGAAACCTCCCCAGGAGGACATGTTCCTCCACAGAAGGTCCACTGGAGCTATTCCAAGAAGGCATGGTCAAGGAGAGATGGTGCAAATAAGGCTAGAGGAAGATGGGACAACCGAAACCAAAGCACAGAAGTAGGACATTGGGCTGCACACACAGGAACAGCAGAGCCAAAAGAACCCTTTCCAAAGGGAAGCCAAAGGTGAAGCTGAAGAAGCAGGCTACTTTGCATGGGAGGCCTGGGGAAGCAGTGAGGGGAGGGGACTGAGGAGATGGCAGGGCACAGCATGGTCTCCACAGCAATGGGAAGTACAACTGAAGCCAGGGAGCACTGAATCTGCTCCAGCTGCAGGGGCCTGACGAGAAGGGCTTAGGGTGGAGGAACACCAATGGGTTTGAAGAGACATTAAATAGGGGAAACACATCACCACAGGTAGTTTTTGAGATGGAGCCTGGGTAAAAAAGATGGAGAGAGCATCTTTAACAGAAATAAGGACCACAGAGGGGAAGCAGACTTGAGGAAAGAAACTCGTCAGGACTGAGGCACCAGCAAGACACATGGAGATGCCTGTGGACATCAGGAAATGGAAGAACTGGCGGGTGGAGGCAGCTGCAGGACAGAAATACGAAAATCACCTCAACATGATGGCAGAAGCCAGGGACTGGACAGGTTAGTGACACAGAGACACAAGGGACAAAACCTTGAAAAGACTCACAGGACAAAGAAGATAAGTCAGGATGAGATGTTCAGAAGGGAACAAAAGAAGCCTGCGGGGCATGATATCAATGAGGAAGAGGGTTTTTAAAAAGACAAGGGAAGCTGAGGAAAATTCCTAGTTTCATTACCCATGTGGTCCCTTGGACCTCCGAGACAGCAAGTTCAGAAAAGCATTCAGGGGCAGCAGCCAGACACCAGGAATTTCAGTGGTGAAGCAGGAGAGACAGTATCAAATGTTCTTTCAAGCAGTTGATCTGTCAAAGAAGCAGGAGGGTGGTGTGACGCATCAGAAGTACAGAGGGAAGTTTTGTTGGATTTGGCTTTTTTCTTTTTTCTGTTTTAAAGATAATGTATACTTCAGGATGCCTGGGGACAGGAGTTTGTTGCTGAAAAGGGAGGGAGGGTGAGGCTCAGTGACATTAAGTTAATGGAGCAAGTGTCCAGAGAGGTAGGAAGCATTGCGACAAGAAGGACTAGCACTGAGAGTGCCAGGTAGTGCCAGGTAGTGCCAGGTCAGTCTACTGATCAGTGTGCCAGAGGATAGCTCCTTTTTCTCTCCAACCATATAGCACCTGATATTCAAAACCCACATGGCAGGTGATAAGGGGGGCAGGAACACCTATCGAGTAGCATTCACCCTTTGGGAAGACAAGATGAATCCGCATGGGAGGGGAGAGACAAAGGTGTGGCCACAGTTACTTCACTTGCTCTGAAATCCTGGGTTGTTTACTTGTTTTGTTTTGCTTTGTTCAGTGAGAACCTGTCTCACCCAAGGGTGAGGAAACGAGAGTCCACACCTACCTCACAATGACATCCTTCTTGAATTGCTTTAGCTAAGATGAAAATTTATCCCACCTTCATGGTTTCGATCCTTCAAATCATTTTTCAAAACCACAGGTCTTCATACCCATCCCTAGGCTTGGCGGGAGGGGTGCTGGGGATGGAAATCCAGAACCTTCCATTTGCTAAGGTACACACAGGCCCCACCACTGAGTTATATCCTCAGACTCCCTTTTTGCCTTTTGGGGCTCAGAGAAGATGTTGACAAAAATATTTTTGTGAAAATCAAATTGGGAATGGAAACACCATGGAACCAAAAACATGGCACAGACTTCAGGTAAATTTTGGATGGTGACCACCAGTTCAAAACCAATTTAGTCCAAAGATAACTAGTTGCTCCTGGGCTAACACACCCACACTTGGCCTCTGATAGTCTTTACTTAGTAAGGGCTAAGAAACCAAGTAGGAAGGAAGGAAGCTGTTGCCTGGCCACTAATGGAGAGCCTACTAGTTAATTCCCACAAGCTGCAGCTGGGCTGTGTGAGGCAAGGATACAGGTTCCTGTCTTAAGGTGCTTCCACCTTGTTGCCTGCTCTAGGAAAACCCAATGTCTAGAAATCACATGAAGAATCATGTATTAGGGAACTGATGTCCTAAACAAAGCAGTTCTTGGCCTCGCTCATGACTCACGGCAGGCAGGACTCTTTCTCACGGTGCTTACCACAGCAGCATCCCCGCCACCTACGCAGCTGAGATTTGCACACCATTCTTCTTCAACACGTATTGGATGAAGCAAAGAGCATCCACCCTGAGCTGATGAACAAAGCCTTGAAAACCAACCATGGTGAGAATCAGACCATGGAAAATAAGGATAAACCAGAAGAAAGTCAAAAAGGGAAAAGGAACTGAGAAACCACAGGGTCACAGGCAATACTTACTTCAAACAAGCATTTGCTCAGTTCAAGGTTCTGTGGTCTCGAGTTTAACTGCCCCTAGTGAGAGGACCCTAGCTCCACAACCTCCTATCCCCATCAGCAGTGCTGCCAAACAGCTCAGCGAGTGTCTGACTCACATCCAGGTAAAACCCAAACTAGTGTCGAGAGTAACTTAAGAGCTCAGTACCAGGGGGCCTTGAGTGCTGGCACTTTATAGTAGAAGTACACAATCCCAGGACTCCCTGTGAGCAGAAACCAGCTTCTCCAAGCAAAGTTCAAAATCCCTTTCTCCCAGGACATTCATTCCCCTTCACCAACTAAAGCTTTAGCACCTCCAACCAATGCCATTCAAGTGGACTCAACAACTCTGACAGCCATCTCTCTCCCAGGTGCAGGCTCTATCCTAGGTCAGAAGCAAACCAGCCCTATCCCTCTGAGGAGTACAGGCCCTGCTTCTGTCCTGGATCAGAGGCTTCCTGAGTTCACACAGGACCCAGCGCTCATCCACCAGTGTTGCTCTTGCTGTTCTTCCACCAACAGTGCTGAGCATCCCCATTGGCCAGATGGGGCCAATTCTTCAAATGCATCTCCTCCAGGAAGCCCCCTTACCCAGTCCCAGGCCAGCCTGCCTGCAGCATCTCCTCCTGCACATAGAAAATGGCACTCTCTTGTGTCACCTGATGGAAACTAATATGTCGTCACTGTTTGCCATATTAGCTGTGTGGCCTGGGCTGGGACAGAGTCTCCAAGGCTTGCTTTGTTTATCTTTAAAGCAAAGAGATGATAATACCTAGTAAGAACAAACAAAAATAAATAACTACCTTTTATTGAGAGCTCACTATGTAACACAGAAATGCTGTGAAGTTTATAATCATTCTCTCATTTAACCCTGGAAACCCTAGGAGGTAGGCACTATTTCATAGATGAGGAAACAGAGGCTCAGAGAGGCTGAGTAGTTTGTCCAAGGTCCACAGAGAGTAAGCACCAGGACTGAGATTCTCACTCTGGAAGCCCTACCCGACTCCAGGGCCCTCTCTTAATCAAGAGTCTCTGCTGGCCTCATCTCTCCCTTCGGTTTCCTCCCTATCTCAAGGTTGCTCTGATATAATGTAAGAAAAGTCCTTAGCACATTGCTGTTCTTGGTCTTACTGCCCCCCTGGTAACCTCCTTTAAGAAGCTAATCACATATATGTGTGTGTTTTAAAATAGTACTCAACAGATAATGAATGAAGAAATTAAAAACAAAGAATGAAGGACATCTGCTGAACTACCAAAGTAAAATAAGGAAGCATCTTTCAACATACTACAAATAGAACCTCACAGGACAGCATAAAATTAAGGTCTGTTTGTCTTCCAAATGTCCTGGAGATGCAATCTTTATTCTGGGGTTCAAAGAACTCAAGGAGTTGGGGACAGCCACAGCTGAGGAGTGAGTAGGAATGACACAGCACAATCAGAGGCAGTAGGCCCAGTTCTGCAGCCCTCGCTAAGACAAAATCCCCATTGGAGGGAAATCCCATCCAAATCCTCTTTGCCAGAGAGGAGAAGGAGGTCAGAGACTAATCCTCAAGAGGACCCGGAATTCAGGCTCACCCATGCTGCTCCAAAGGACATTCTCCTGGGAGCAAAGACAGGCCCCAAAGATGGCACGCCCCACCCTCCCTCCTAGGTGTGACTCTCTCGCTGAAAGTGTGTGCCTCGGCTCATAGCAGAGCAAGAGCACTACTCCAGCCATGTGACCTTGAACAGGTCACAGGTCCAATAGATAACACCAGAGTCATGCTCACAGTGCTGCTGAAAGGGCTCAATGGGTAATGTGCATAGCCAGTGACTGGCACACAAGTACTTGATGTGAGTCAGCTAGAAATGTGGGCAGGCAATAGTAATCCCGAGATGCCGTGCAGCCCCACAGAGACCTCAGCACTGCAGTACTGGGTCCTTCCACAGGCAGCAGTTTGACCCTATGAATTCCAAGCAACCAGCACACGGATACTGCAGGTGGACAGTTTCAGCATGCACAAAATATTCCTCTTTGATCATAACAAGAACTCAGCATGTCACTGGTCTTAGAGGCAGGCAAAGGGCATGTAGGTGAGGTGGGGGTGGGGAGATATACAAGAGGAAAATGCAAGCAGGGAAATGTTGAAAAATTAAAGGACATAGCCCGACCAGCTGCCACAAGCCAGGGGCTGTGCTGGTGGCAAGTCCAGACTTGGGGGAAAGGACAAGCAGATCCCAATGCTGTCTCAGAGCTTAGTCTGTCGTATAAAGAG
This sequence comes from Sciurus carolinensis, assembly GCF_902686445.1. Lineage (NCBI taxonomy): Eukaryota > Metazoa > Chordata > Mammalia > Rodentia > Sciuridae > Sciurus > Sciurus carolinensis. The sequence goes on along the minus strand of NC_062218.1, from coordinate 101,107,293 downwards.
ACCTGAGCATCAGTTCTGCCACTGAAGCCATCTGGTAAGGATCAGCCAGAGGAAGACAGGGCCACCAGCTTATGGGTATCAACAAGGGTTGCTGGGTTTGGCTGCTTTTCATTTTCAGAAACGGATAAGTTTCTGTGCACATACAGTATACACAGAAGTTTCTTCCTTTTCTAAAAATACACAAGTCTGCAGTTTGGCACTGAAAAGGCCCTCCAGAGCACATAAAAAAGACAGTAACTGCGGATGTCTGGCCACCAGGAGGAAAAGCATTTCCTTTATGAACAGCAAAGGGTGTGAAGCTGTCCTTTACCCGAGATCTGACTCCACCTTGGCAAACTGCAGGGCACAGAAGGGTCTGACCCAACTCCCACCTCTGACACCTGACATCCTCACCTAACTTCTCTGAGTCTCAGTTTCCTCATTTCCTGTAAAGCAAGGATCACAGTCCTCATATGTTGAGATGAGGAAGAATGAATGCAAAGCACCTAGGGCAGTTCTCACTTGTTCCTGAAATTCCAGAGTCTCTGCTTCTCCCCTGGGGATCCCTATCTCATCCCTGAAACAGCCCAGTGAGGAAGAGAAAGCCTGATTACCCTCTGCTCTCCTGGCAGCCTCCATGAAGCTATGCCTGGGCAGCCAAGGACCACCAGGAGGCAGAAGAGGGAAAGGAAGCACATCCCTCCAGCCCTCACGGAGGGCTCCTCTGCTGCCCTGGCCTCAGTGAAGGGTCAGCACGCATCAGAAGGAAGATAAGAACAGTCCCTGGGGGAAAGGGGTTACAGTCTACTGAACTGATACGCACTTTCTTGGGAAATAGTCCAGAACACTCATCAGATTTTCAACAAAGTCTGACATTCCCCTTAAGGAGCAGGAAGGGGGTGGGGGTGCACTTTAAAACAACTGAGTCATTCAGGGGAAAACAAGCATGTCCAAGAAAGAAAGAATAATATAAAATAACTTCTAATTTTCTGTTCACATGTCATGACACTTGCTAGATGTTTTATCACATATTATCTCACCTAGTTCTCACAACACTGAGAGGAAAGAGCATCCTCAGAAAAGAAAACTAAGGCTCAGCATCCTACAGTAACAAAGGGCAGAACCAAAACTGAATCCTGAGAATGTCCAAAGACAAAGCTTTTCCACTACATCTATCCTGCTGTGTCTTTACACAACTGAGAGAAACAGTGAGAAATGTTTAAGTCTTCAGAAGAAAGTATCAGCCATAAGAAAATATATAAGTACCATAAGCTTCAATTTCCTCACTACTCCACAGGTATGTTACCGAGAGTAAATGAGACAAAATGTGTTAAGCGCTTGGGTTTGTCAGGCACATCTGCATGTAGTAAGCACTCAGTGAGTAGTAGGCATCATTGTTATTATTACAATTTAGTGAAACAGCATGACCCAGCAATCAAAAGCATCATCTTTACATCCATGAACTCCACACTAATTCAAAGACCCCATCTCCCTGCATCCCTGAATGCCACTCAAAGGTGGGGGAGAGAGAGGCCTCAGCTTGGCTCCCAGGAGTGATCACACGATTGCCCCAGTTGCATGCTTGGGAAGCCACAGCAGCAGCAGCCAGCAAGACTTGGGTGCAAGCCTGGGTTCCAGATCCAACTCTCCAACATCACCCGAGGTGCCGCGAGGTCTTGGAAACCTCCAGGGTGATTACAGGGGTAGGGAATATTCATGACTGGCTTCTCCAAGCACAGAGAGAAACCTAGAAAATAAGTAAAAAAGTTGTAAAGGGGAGACAGGTTTAACTCTAGGCCCAATGAGCCAAGAGATGAAGAATTTGGGTTAGTAGAACAGGGTTTAGGGAAACAAGGCTTGGGTGAGGGGGACTTGATTTGATTCATAGTCCCTCATCCCCACAAAAAATCCATCTAATTGCATGGTAATTTTTGTGAGGTTGTCCCACTCTTCACAGATAGAATTACACAGCTCTAGTATAATCTATGAAGTCTCCACATATAAAACAATTAACAACTGTCATCTTTTTATTAAACAATTATACTATGCGCTAAGCTGTATATGTGTGAGTGTATGTGTGTGTGAGTGTGTGTGTGTGTGTGTGTGTGTGTGTAATCTCATACAGTCCTCAAAATAAAACTTTAAGGGAATTCCCATACCCATTTTGCAGATGAGAAATTGGCCTGGGAAAGCTAGGCTGTGGGGCTAGGAGGAGATAAAGATAGACTTTGAAATCTCATGCTCTAGCACTACACATTTTTAGATCAACTGGGCTCCATCCGTGCAACTTCTTGTTTTTCTTCCAATCTTCGAGAAATATAAAACTAACTTATTTCAGTCTATCTTAATCCAAAAGGTTTTTTTGTACTGGTTGTGGAACCCAAGACAAACTGCACCCACCCAGGGGCCAGTTATGCTTAAAAGCACCAAGACAGAGGCATAAATGACACAAAATACGTGCAAGGTGAATATTAATAGGAAAGGGAACAGGAGATACGACCTTCGGCCCACACACCAACATTCCTGGAACACTTCACATCCACCCTTTTTTAAGAACAATTTCAAGAGAAAATGCCTCTCAGAAGACAATAAAATTCTTGAAATGTTAATGGAATATCTATATAATAAGGAAAGGTGACCACAGAAGAATGTAGGGAAATATCACTTGGAATAAAACAAACACACAACATCCTGCAAATGTTCTCCATTAGATTTCCCAAAGCAAGTCATGACTTTGGAACCAACCCATTAACACAAATCAAAATAATCTGAACCAAATGTTCCAATTTAAAGGCCCTTTCCCCCCTGAAGAGCTGTACAAGGGAAAATGCACTCTCATGCACCAGGCCACCTTGCTCCAGTAATTACCACCAGACCTGAAGCATGCATGGCTCTTACCAAACCAGGAAAAGCCTACAAACCCCCACATCAAGGGCAGACATCACAAGAGAGATGGAGAGGAGGTGAATGCGGGAGATTTTGCAGTCAGACCTCCTGAAAATGAAAGTCTCTCTGTGGATTTTTGTTCCTAGAAGTCATCCCTCAACGTGACTCGAGCACTACTCTAATTGCCTCCACCTTCTTTGCAAGGCCATCTCTTCTGCTCCAACTGAGGGATCGGTTGCTTAGCAACTACCATCCAACAAAAATAGGAGCTACGATGAAGTCAGTCTTCTGATAGCTCTTGCTTCCTAGCACTCACAGGACAAGCTTCAAGTTGAGCCAAAAAAAAGGTCTATAGTTTCCATCAGACCTGGGGCAAGGAGGTTGGGGAGCCTTGCAGAGTTTCCTGCACTCAATGTCACTACAGAGTCCACCTGGACCTCCCCAGCCAGCACAAAGTGTCCCTGTTAAACTTTAAGGCTGCAAGTCCCCACTACACTGCAGGAACCAACACATCCCCAGCTCCCATCCAATCATTCCTCAGTCACAGTGTAAACATGATGGCAATGATGTCTTGATTTGCCCTCATACATCTTCCAGCCTGGGTGTCTGGCTTAGCACCATAATCTCTGGCACCTGTGGTCCTCTCATCAGAAGCCATCCTTGCCACCTCATTTGAAGTCAGTTCTACCCTATCACCCAGGATTTGTTTCCTTCCTGGCCTTTTTTTTTTTTTTAAGGCTTAAGGTTACCAAGCTACATTCCTTTCTTTATTGTCTGCCTATGTGAAAGTTGGCACCCTGAAAGTTGGGACCCTGATTACTATTTTATCTTTATTCCCCAGAGGCTAATACAAAGAAGGTCCACAATATTTATGGTATGGATGGGATCAGATAATGAAAGGAAAATCATGTGGTATTGCCTTACTTGAAACCTCTTACATGAGAGACCTATCTTAATACTACTAACTCCCTAAATAACCTGTTGAAAATTCAGTTTTTCATTTATAAAATTTCTTATATCAGCCAGACATGGTGGAGCACACCTACAATCCCAGTTCTTAGGAGGTTGAGGCAGGAGGAACTCAAGTTCAAAGTCAGACTCAGCAATTTAGCAAGGCCCTAAGCAACTCAGCAAGACCCTGTCTCAAAATTTAAAAAAAAAAAAAAATTTTAAGTGCTGAGGATGTGACTCAGTGATTAAGTGCCCCTGGGTTCAATCCCTCGTATTAAAAAAATATATATATATATATATATGTATGTGTGTGTGTGTGTGTGTGTGTGTGTGCACGCGTGTATACACACACATATATATTATATCTTTCACACCTTTAGTCAAGAAAAATAAATGCTATGTATTTACCATCCACTATGTAAACACAGTAATTACAACTTTCCTGAATTCCCTCCATTGAAGCTTTCTTTAGAGTCAGAAGGGAGAAAAAAACTGGTAGTCGATATTGAAGGGGTGGTTAATCCAACTCTAGGATTTTGTGTACAAGTCCATGTTCATCTCAGTTTATGAATGGAGTACATCAGCTCATGAATGAAGGATATAAAAGAGCCTAGTAAAACTCCCATGTCTTTTCTGATGAATCTGTGAGGATCCAAATAGGTTCACCGGTCATCATGGTAACCACCACCTGCCATGGGCTCTCCCTGTCCATCTACCTAAGAACCTTCTGACTCTGAAATTCTTACCCACTTCTTGTCCACATGAATCTATGATTCATAAGAATAGGCTCTAGTTAGTCTTAGTCATAAACCTAGGACAGGTTAGGCCCTATTAAACAACTGTCAAAAAAAAGAAAAAGAAAAAAGAAATTTGCAATGACTTTGTGCTTTGCAACATTGTTTAAACTTCTAGAAAAAGACTAGGGACATATTTCCTCCTCAAGAAAAAAAATCATGGATGCATTATTCCTCCATGATGAGGTAAAGCTTTGCCAGCCACTCCCCATCACATATTTACACAGCTCTGAGTAAACACAGTTCAAGTTCCACCCAAAAACTGTAAGTTTGCCCTTTTTAACATCTGCAAATTCATAAATCACACCATGAGGATAAAGGGACTCAATAAACTCCACAGGCCCTGAATGAGCTTATTTAGCAAAAAGAGTCAACACATGCAGCAGATTACATTTTCCAAAGAGTCACAGCAATACATCCCATCCCACATGTTCTTCTTACAGTGAATGAGAAATAGGAATTCCTCCATCAAGCATGGCCATCTGTTCCCTATCCTTGAACCCCAGTAAACCACTGCAATTGCCACAATCAAGAGGACACAGCAGAAGTGATACTGCATGACTTCAGAAGCTAGGTCATAAGAAGGAACATGGCAACTCCCCCACCACCACCTTTCTCTGTAACTTTGGATCTGGAGTCACCTTGTAGAGTGAAGAGAACATGCCAGAGAGACTATGCAGAAAGACCAGATAAAGAAGCAGTTGTTCAGTCCTCCCAGATCAGATGCCCACCAAGAGTGAGCAAAGATGCTTCCAGACCTCCAGCCAGCCCAGCCAAGGCCAAGTGGAGCAGAAATGAGCTCTCCCTGTGAATGCTGCCCAGACCATAGATTAATGAGCAAAACAAACATTGTTGTTTTAAAACTATCAAGTGTGTTTTCTGGACTTGAAGAAGCTGAGTCTGGCTCTTCAGCCAGCTGCCACTGAGTCCTTTCACTATCCATTTCATTTGCACAAATACAGACTAAAGGTGAGAACAGTTCCCTTTTGAATGAATTCTTTTTACCAACTTCTTCACTCTGAGGAAGTCTTCTGGATTGTGAATAAATCAGAAGAGGGATCATTTACCTGTGTGAGGTTTCTCCTAGATCTGTCTCAATAGGCTTATCAATCAAACCTGGACAGGTATTCTTTTAATGAGAACCCCCCCCCCTAATTTTCAAATTTTTTGAAAAAATATTTTGCATGCAATGTCTACTATTTCACGTGAGTTTCAGCATCAGACCACATGAGTTCAAGTATCACCTCTGCCACTTGCTAGCTGGGTAACCTTGGGCAAGTTATCTGATTTCTCTGTACATTAGTTTACTGTCTCTATAAAAGAGACAAAAACACCTTCAAAGGATTGTTGTGACAACTGAATGGGGTTATTACAGCTAGCATTTATAAAGTGCTGTTAAATGCCAGGTACTCTTCAAGTGCCTGGAGGTCCTCAGAGCATACCTGGTACACAATGGGCAATCAATAGGCCATAACTGCTACTGACATCTACTACTAACATCATTACATTAGGATTTGTTTCTATGACTGAGGCCATGATGCTGGATAACTCTGTGAAGATAACTCTTCATAATAGCAAAAGGGCAAAGAGGCTCAGATTCATAGTCAACTCAAACAACTCATCTCAAACTCATACAAATGTACTCATGAGATATATAACAATTATCTCAGGTATTTGTTAAGATGCAAACCCCCAGATATACCTCCAGAGATCTGATTCATTAGATAGAATCCACGAATGCGCTTTTCTAGCCATACTCCGACTACCCCTTCTCCCCAGTTCTGGTATACCAATCAGGACCAAATAAATCAGTTAGAGAGCCATAGAAAGAACATAAGCAAAGAGTCAGAGATACTGGGTCCTAGTCTCAGCTTCACCCTAACTTACTCTACAGTTTTGACATAGTTAATTCTCTAGGTCTCTGTTTCCTTATCTGTATAATTATTAGATTAGCTAATTCCAAAGATACCTTTTTTCCAAAGTTGATCCCACAGCATGACTACTGGACACAGGTCCTTCAGATCAACTTGTTTTGTGCATTTGCAGCAAATAAAATAGGAATTATTATTTACTATGCCCCCATTATTTGTAGGACATTGCTCTTAGATGATTAATGCAGTCAATCACTTCTAAAGTTCACAACACTTTGAAGTATGTTACCATAAGAGATGGTCAAACCCATTCAGCAGTTCAACAACCTGCCTGAGTGACAGCCAGAGGGGGCAGAACCTAGATTCTACCCCAGGTCCACCTGGCCCAGCACCTGTGTTCTTAACATCACTTTGACTTTGGCCATCACTATATAATCCATTTCCTTTGTATTTGTTTTTGTTCAGTTAAAAGTTAGGGACAATAAAAACTCGGCTGTGAGTAATTTCCATTTAATAGGAGGCAAACAGGAAAAAAATGCGAAACTTATTTCCTTGTTAAGGCACCACACAAACTTTGCTACAGAAATGATGAATATTTTACCCTCTGCATTTCAAACCTACAGATTGCTGATATCTTCTTGAGGAAAAAAAATGAAAGCTCTTAACTGCAGTATGAAATTATCCCCAGAAAGAATTATACTTTAATTCTGACTTTATCTGAAACAACTTTAGACATAAAACTTTTTTTAATATTTCAGTTAGTTCAAAGAAAAGAAAATGAATTGGAATTGGAATATAAATAAAGACCTTACCAAGGCTTCTAAGCCAGAACTTCTCATAAACCACGGTACCCAGAAAGGAATGACAGGAAACAGGAATCTGATAAAATACGTGATACTGGTTTCACATTCAAAATTACCTTCTACTGCAGAGAAAAGACAAGATCAGTTCAGCCCTAAGTTACTCAGTTCCAGCAAGTACCCAAGGTCAAGAATAGGGCACAGCAGAAAGAAATGGGCCCTGGCAGGAACTACTAACCTAAAAAGTAGGCCCTCCTATCACCTCAAATATAAGCTCAAGTGAGAACTGAGCACAAGATACCACGTCAGAAGGATGTATTTAGTACAAGGAATTGTGAGGTAGGTGATGAAAAAGGAAAGCAGAAAAATGAACACAGGACTGTGGGTCAGTGGGAGAAGGTGAAAAAACAGAATTTTTCCAAGATCCTTCTTTCTTTTCTTAATTCCTCTCAGGGGAAGGAGAGAACTTTCCGACAGCTCATCCTCCACTGAGCTCTGAGACACCCAGGGAGAATTTCTCATGACGTCTACACTTTTGTTTTCTCTTGCCAAGGAACTCAAAGAGAACCTAATCCCAGGCCTTCTTGCCTCCAAATTTCATTACTTCATCTTGGGAACTCAGAGGAAAAATAAAAGGGGACGAGGAGGAGAAAAAACATTTACTCCAGCAAAGTCCAGAAAATGGATTTTAGGCAAAAACTGTTTTGGTCTCTAAATTTGTTCTAGAAGAGATTTAGGTGTTTAAAGATCAAGTTCAATGCGGTAAGTCACACCAGAAAAAGAAGCCTAGGACTTGAAACCAGAAACATCCAATCCCTGATCACAGTCCCACCTGAACTGTTTCCTAACTACTGAACCTGAAGTGAGTGACAGTTCCCACATCTGTAAACCAAGAGCAAAAATGCCAACCACACAAGATAAATGAAATGTGTGTAAAATGCCTAGCGTGGTATCTCCACAAGTTTTCCTAAATTAGGGAGGTAAAGTATGCAAAAAACGAGCCCTAAAGACTCGTTTAGATTTGTACAGTTTCAAACTCCTTTGAACGGCTCTGTGGGGAGACTGAAACTGGGGCATCCTGCAGTACTAGTACCATCTCCATTCTTCCCAGTAACCCAGAGCCAACTCCTGTGAAAATGAAGGCCTTTGAGATGTGTAAAAATACCCACTGATGCCAAGGAAAACCATGGAGACTGCTTCAGACAAGCTGCAGAGGAGACTCGGGATCCTCCAAATAGAGAAAAGAGAATAGGTAAAAGTTGTACTGCATCTTAGTTTACTGGATAAATTTAAAACACAGTATTGTAGAAAGCTAATAGAAAGCTATCCTAGACCTTCAAATAGTATAGAAAATGGAAAATATACAAGTAAATTCTGTTGAATCACCTGTGTAGTCTCTCTAGTAGTTAAAACAGCTATTTCAGTAACACCAAAGTTTTTTGCCATGTCCATACCAGCCTCCTAGAAATAACCAACAGCGTCTTCTCTATTGGAAGACTGGGTTACAGGATGGCAATATCTGTAGTCTCTGTTCATTAAGCAAAGTTTAACATTGGAACGGATAAGTGCTGATGTTTCCCTTTAAAAGTTATTGGCAAATTTGGAGATAAGTGTATGGTCTTAGAGAACTTTGGTACAAATGGGAATTCACTCACTGGAATCATGGCCAAAAACAAAAGATACTTTATGAAAAGGTACTCTATGGTCTTACTAATTGTGTTGATGCTTCTGTAGTTCAGCTGTAAATCAAATTATAGACCTTTACTCCAGTGATTCCCAGATTAAATAAGCAGAAGCAAAAAGAAAAAGAGAGAGAGAGAACAGGTGGTCTAATAACCCCCCCAAGCAAGAGCACCAAGCTTCTGTCTTCCAGAGTACACAGAATTCCAACCCGAGAAGAAAGGAGCATTTCCTTAAAGAGTAAGCCATGAATGATTTATATGACCTGTTCATCACAGGAGGATGCCAGGTTTTAAGGGCCAGTTCCTCTCCTCAGAGTGGAAGAAAGACCCGTAGATTAAGTGAGAAGACAAAATCCCAGAGAGATCATTAACCAAGAGAAGCAGCAACTTGGCACAGCCAATATAGAGCTGCTGCCGGGGTGCCTGGCTCTGGAATTAAACAAAAAAGGCGGGCGGGGCACTGTGGTTCAGGGTCAGGTAGCCTGACTTTGGACTCCAACAATCCAGACATCTCATCGACATCCACAAAGATGCCATTCCCAAGACGTGAGAAAGGGTACAAAGGCTCTGGATTCAGACAGTCCTGCCTGGCCTGAAATCCTGGCTCAGCCATTTATGAGCTCTGAGTTTTGCAACTCTTTGTGCCTGGATTTCCCCATCTGTAAGATGGGTACAGCGCTGGGGGTTGTGGCTCAGTGGTAGAGCACTTGCCTGGTATGTGTGAGGCACTGGGTTCAATCCTCAGCACCACACAAAAATAAATAAATTTTTAAAAAAGGTATCGTGTCCATCTACAACTTAAAAAAAAAAAAAAAAGGATGGGTTCAATACCAGAACAAGTTTATAAGATTTTGTGAGCACTGTATAATACAAAAAAAGAGTTTCACCCCAGGAAGTGATCAATTCAATGAAAGCCATTATTATCTACCTCTTGGTGTTGATGGGTAACTGTTACTGAGCTTTTATTATGCAGCATGTGCTAACCATGGGTCACCTTACTCCTCAAACCCTTCAAGACAATGTATGGAAAGCCCTGGGCCTAATACCTTCCTTATACTTAGAAAATGCTCAATACAAGGGACTCACTCCTCAATTATCATTATCAAATTCAAAGTACCCCTTTGCTCAGTTTTGAAGAGTCACAGGAGTAAAAGAAAAGTGAGAGAAAAAGTTAGACTTAACCACTCTTTAGGCACTTATGTGGATAATATATCAGTCAGGTATTTCTGATGACTCAGAGACTCTTCTATCCAATGACCTTGATATTACCTTGAGTATTTTGATGGAGATTCCAGGACCCAGGAGTCAAATGAATAAGGCCTCCCTCTTACACTGGGAGTCCAAAGTCAAAGAAACAAGCCGAGGCATCCACACCGTAAGCCCTACCTCCAACGATTCAAGGCACACCGTATTTTGAGGAGACCGTTTCAACTCCAAAAAAGTTCTCATGTTGATAAAGCATGAACTTTATGAGATAAGCAGAGGCTATTTCAAACAAATGAGAGAAATATCAAGAAAAAGAAAACCATTTAGTAAAGATCAAACTTGATAAAAATAAATAAAGTGATTCCTAAAAGCACTTCTATTTCTGATACAATCCTCTTATATCAGACAGATACGTCCCCTGCCTATCTATCCCAGGCTACTTGACTCTTTCAACTGACGGTGTTCAACAGGAACTGGGTGGAACAGAGCTCAACATTATCAAGTTCTGTGCTAACAACAATCTTGATCTTGATTGACACCGGAGTAATAGTGCTGGTTGGGTGGTAAGGTAGGTTCTTTCATGGCCAAGATCTTTAATTCATACTCCTTAGACTTGGGCCATTCTTGTGACTCATTCGGCCCATGTACACAGAAGTGACCTTGTGCAATTCCAAAGCCCTCAGCAACAGATGATTTTCGGCACTGTCTTTTAAAATGCTGCCTGGAAATGAGCATATCATGGAGAGGCTCAGGATGAAAGATCACATGGGGAGAGACCTACCATCTCAGTCCCTAATACAAAGCTGCATGGGTAAGCCCAGAAGAGGCCAAAGTGCCCAGTTCACCCTAGAAACAGACAAAGAAAATAAACACTGTCATCTTCAGTCTCAGAGGCTTGGGGCGATAGGTTACCCCACAAGAAATAAGGGATACAGGTGGAATGCCTAGGGTTTAATCCTAAAACTGAGTTTCTCAAAGATGAAAAACTTCTCTTAAACTCAACAGCAGCAAAATCAAGGTTGCTAGAACTCAGGGGCAGTAGTTCATCTCAGGAGAAGAGGGATAGGGTAAAGAGGAAAAAGGAGTTTACTGAGACACTAATATTTTTATTTCATGGCCTGGGAAGCAATTACATGGGTGTGTTCACTTTCCGATAATTTATCAGGCTATACACTTCTAAACTGTACACTTTTCTAGATATATGCTAAACTCACATTTTAAAAAGTTTTAAATAAGCCTCTCTTGGCAAAATCTCTTTGAGAAACAGGGGTATGTAACTAAAGGAAATAAATTATCATGCTCATAATTTTTTGTCCATTAACCAAAACATGCTCAGAAGCATACTCATATGACACACAAATCTAGTTTGTAAAACTGAGCATGACTCATGAAATATGAGCGTCTGTCTCCCCTTCCAAAAGTACAACAGTCTCACTTAGGAGTCTAAAGATGGTCCCAGAACTCCAGAAAACTTCTAACCTCTGGGTCATGGTATTTCTAAGTGTTGGTTTGAAATTTTCATGTTGTTTCAGAAAAACTATATAAATCACTCACAAGGCAAAAGGTCCTCAGAGGGGCTGTGGTTGTGGCTCAGTGGTAGAGCGCTTGCCTAGCACATGTGAGGCACTGGGTTCAATTCTCAGTATAATAAATAAATAAAATGAAAATCCATCAACAACTAAAAAATTGAAAAAAAAAAATGTCCCTCAGAGCGTCCATGCTCATGGGATGTACTATTGGTAGACTATACAAACTCTGTAACATAGCAGCCATATCTCACCCTGAAGTCACTGTCCTGCCTCTGCCCCAGTACCAAAGCCAAGAACAACCCTTGTTCATGTAAAAAGAACTCAATAAATGTCTGTGGTTGGTAGACATCCATATATAAAAATGCCCATCAAGTTATATAAAACAGCAAAAAAAAAAAAAAAAAAAAAAACAGGAAACACTCTAAATAAGTTAAAAAGAAATTTTTATAACCCATAAAGTGGAAATAATACATAGACATTTCAAATGACATCTCAAAAAACTTAGAACCAAAAATACAAATAACCCAATCAACAAATGGGCTAAAGAACGGAGCAGACACTTCACAGAAGATATACAATCGATCAACAAATATATGAAAAAAAATGTCCAACATCTCTAGTAATTAGAAAAATGCAAATCAAAACTAGTCTAAGGTTTCATCTCACTCCAATTAGAATGGCAATTATCAAAAATACAAGCAACAACAGGTGTTGGTGAGGATGTAGGGAAAAAGGTACACTCATACCTTGTTGGTGGAACTGCAAATTGGTGCAGCCACTCTGGAAAGCAGTATGGAGACTCCTCAGAAAACTTGGAATGGAACCACCATTTGACCCAGCTATCCCTCTCCTTGGTTTATACCCAAAGGACATAAAATCAGCATCCTACAATGAGACAGCCACATCAATGTTTATAGCTGCTCAATTCACAATAGCTAGATTGTGGAACCAACCTAGATGCCCTTCAACAGATAAATGGATGAAGAAATGTGGTATATATGCACAATGGAATATTACTTGGTCATAAAGAATAATAATAAAATTATGGCATCTGCAGGTAAATGAATGGACCTGGAGAATATCATACTAAGTGAAATAAGCCAAGTCCAAAAATCCAAGGGCTGAATGTTTTCTCTGCTAAGTGGATGCTGCTATATAACTGGGAGGCAGCGGGGTAACAGTAAGAATGAAGGAATGTTGGATTGTGTGGAGGGAAATGAGAGGAGGGGAAAGTGTGCGGGGAAGGAAAGAAGGTGGAATGAGACAAACATCAATACCCTATGTATAAGTATGATTACACAAATGATGTGACTCTACATCATGTACAACCAGAGAAGTGAAAATTGTACTCCATTTGTGTACAATGAATCAAAATGCATTTTCTGTCATGTATAACTAAATAGAACAAACAATAAAAAATAAAATAAAATGACATCAATACATTTTGCTACTTGTTTGTTTTGTAATTCTTGGGATTAAACTCAGGGCCCTGAACATGCTAGGCAAACACTTTAACGCTGAGCTACACTCCCAACACAATGTTGTTGTTGTTTTCAACTTTTTTTTTTTTTTAAGAAAATAGAAGTTCTCTCTTTGTGATAGGGTCTTGAGTATCTGCTTTTCTTTTTTTCTTTTTCTTTTGTGGTACGAAAGATTGAACCTAAGTCACAACCCCAGTCCCCAGTCATTTTCTGTACTTCTCAAATTTTCTATAAAGTACAAGGATTTTTCACTTTTTATATTTATAATCAGAAAGGGAAAAACCTGTGAAAAATGTGTTGAACTGAGAATCATTAACATAATCTATTTCTCTTTTAGCGTCCTTTTATCATTTTACTCATTATTTACATTCCCTGCCAAAAATCATTTTACCATGAACAGGCTGAATAACATTCCTAATATGAAAATCCAAAATCTGAGATACTCCAAAATCTAAAACTTTTTGAGTGCTGTCATGATGCCAATATGAAAAAATTCTGTACCACTGAACTTTATTTCATGCAAAAAGTTATTTAAAATATTCTATTAAATTACCTTCAGACATAAGGTATAAGGTATAAATGGATCACAGATGAATTTCACATTTAGACCTGGCTCCCATTCCCAAGCTATCTCATTTTTGTGTATATCTAAAAATCCCAAAATCTGAAGCACTTATTCCAGGCATTTCAGATGAAAGATACTCAATCTCGCCCCCAATTCTATCTATCTATCTATTTATCTATTTATTTATTTATTTTTGAGGTGCTAGGGATCCAACCCAGGGCCTCATGGGAGCCAGGCAAGCATTGAGTCACATACCACTGAGCCACATCCCCAGTCCTCTCTATCTGCACATATTTTAAATCAACCAAATTCACTGATTCTCAATGATATATTTCTTTTTTTTAATTTTTATTTTTACAGACTGCATTTTGATTCACTGAAACACAAATGGGGTACAACTTTTCATTTCTCTGCTTGTACATGATGTAGATTCACACCATTCATGTCATCATACATATATATACATAGGGGAATACTATCTGTCTCAGTCTACGATCTTTCCTTCCCCCATCCCCTCCTGTCCCATTTTCCTCGACACCATCCAAAGTTTCTCCATTCTTCTCTTGCCCTCACTGCTACCCATCCCATTATGTATCATCATCCACTTAGCAGAGAAAACATTTGGTCTTTGGTTTTTTGGGACTGGCTTATGATATTCTCTAACTCCATCCATTTACCTGCAAATGCCATAATTTTATTCTTCTTTGTGGCTGAGTAATATTCCATTGTGTATATATACCACAGTTTCTTTATCCATTCATCTGTTGAAGGGCATCTAGTTTGGTTCCACAATATAGCTATTATGAATTGAGCAGCTATGAACATTGATGTGGCTGCATCGCTGTAGTATGCCGATTTTAAGTTCTTTGAGAATAAACCAAGGAGTTGGATAGCTAGGTCAAATGGTGGTTCCATTCCAAGTTTTTTGAGGAATCTCCATACTGCTTTCCAGAGTGGCTACACCAACTTGCAACTCCACCAGCAATGTATGAGTGTGCCTTTTTCCCCACATCTACGCCAACACTTCTTATTGCTTATGTTCTTAATAATAGTCATTCTAAATGGAGTTAGATGAAATCTTAAGAGTGGTTTTATTTGATTTCTCTAATTATTAAAGATGATGAGCACTTTTTCATATATTTGTTGGTCACCTGTATATCTTATTCTGTGAAGTGTCTGCCCAGTTCCTTAGCCCATTTATTGATCAGGTTCTTTGTATTTTTGGTGGAAAGTTTTTTAAATTTTAAAGATTAGTACCCCATCTGAAGTATGTGTGTGGAAGATTTTCTCCCACTCTTTGGCTCTCTTTTCATGTTATTGATTGTTTCCTTGCTAATAAAAAGCTTTTCAGTTTGAATCCATCCCATTTATTGATTCTTGCTTTGATTTTTTGCACTCTGGTTTCTTGCACTTGTTAAGGAAGTGATATATTTTTTTTCTTTCCTTCTATGCCTTAAGTTTTTCACTACCTTTGTAAATACAGTGCCCAACACAATGTCCTGGTCATATAGTTTGCCTGAAGTTGTTGGGGTCAGGAGAAGAACAAGTAGACATACCTGCAGGGCTGCACAGGCCATGTCTCCCTCCCCTAGATGTCCCAAGCCTGGCATACAAAAGATCCAGAATAAGTATTTCTTATCTGTGAGAGTCAGCTCAGGCTGCCATAACAAAATACCATAGACTGGGTGGTTTAAACAGCAGATCGCTATTCCTTACAGTTCTGAAGGCTGGAAGTCTGAGGTCAGGCTGACAGCAGGGCCTGGTTCTGGTGAGAGCTCTCTTCCTGGCTTCCAGGGCGCCACCTCCTATCATGTGCTCCCATGACCTCTTTGTACACACATGGAGAGAAAGAAGTGGCTCTTCTTATCAAGACAATAATCCCATCATTCAGAGTCTCACCCTTAGAACCTCACTAATCTTTACTACCTCTCTACAGGTTCTATATCCAAATACAGTCATATTGAGGTTTAGGGTTTCAACATATGAATGGGGGAGGAACACAATTCAAAATATAGCATTTATTAAATGAAAACTGACAACACTTTACCTCACCAGTGGACTTCTGAGTTACCACAACAAATAGATTATGATCTGTGACCATGTGTCCAATGGCTTGAAAAACTCACCTCCTAGGTCAACCAAAAAGGGAAACCAAAGGACAGGTGTAAAGTTCTGATATGTCTTCATAATTTAATGGACAACAGGGAGTTGAGGAAGGATTTGGACATGAAAGGGATTTACCAAAACCTGTGTTTTAAGAGGATTAATGAACAAGCTCTAAGTCTGGATCAGAATTGCCACCAGAAGGCACTGCAACAGTTAGTTGCATGGTTATGTGGGTGCTGGGAGTAGAACAGCCATGTGAAACAAATAGGGAGAGAGGAAAGTATAGGTCCAAGGGGCAGCATCAAAGTCTGATCCAGAGACAGTGCTGAGGTAAAGAGGTGGTAAGAGAAGGACTGTACTATCCAAAGACCCAGGAATGTGACACGGAGGAGAATATGCTTTGCAGGAGGAAGGAGAAGGTGGCCCACCTTTGAGATGGGCATCTCAACATCCAGGTTGAGATGCTAGGCAGACAGTTGAAATGGATGCATTTAATCCCAGGAAGGAAGTCAGGCCACTGTGGATATGTGTCTGTCTTCCACAGAAATAAATAAGATAGCTTAGAAAATTTACATGAACTGAGCACAGACACTCAGAGACGGTCTTCTTTGGACAGCAGGGAAAGAAAAGAGAGGTCAAAGTGCAAAGGAAAAACAATGCAGAAAGGTCAGAAAAGTAGAAAGAAAATCAAGATAATGCAGTGCCATGAAAGCTGGATACAGAATCCTTCCAGGATAGATGTTTTTTAGTACCAGCCCGAGGTACAGAGACATCAGACAGCTCAGCACGCAGCACCTGGATCTGGCTCCTCCATGATCATTGGGACCCTCAAGAGAACTATTTCAACAGCGTGAGGACAGCAAAGCAGGGAATCACAGAAAGCACAAATGAAACACACTAAACAGGCTGATCACCTATGTGCACCAAGCATCGTGACAGGAATTTATATGGATCATCATCTTCAAGCCTAACCAACTTCCCCACAAGTTAGGTGCAATTATAATTTGTATTCAGAGCATTTTGTTTAAAACTTAGGAATGAAAGGAAGGAGCACATCTACAAGGTCATATTTGCTCGTCTGAAAAAACAAACCTTTCATGCATATTTTGATGTAGCTATGGAGATTTGAGAGCAGGCATGTAGGTGGAATCAGATATCAAGGAAAATAATACAAACCGAGAGGGGTGGAGTATGGAACCGCCTGGCTGGGTGAATAATCACAATGGCCAAAGAATTTATGGCAAATAGACAGATTTGACTCCCAGAGGCTACACATTCATACTCTCTCTCCCTCTCCACCCCCTCTCTCTGCCACAGGAACCGACTGGGGGCGGGGTCATAAAACCATGCTACTCTGGTTAGTGAGCCCCAGTACAAACTGGTACTATCAATATCATTTTTTGAAGGTTGACATTTATTAGCCACCTGCACAGTTATAGTAATTAAAGAGTGTGAGTTCGTAGATCATTCATTTTTAAAAGTTAAGCCTTCACTCAGAGATCATCACAATTACAGAAAAACAGAATGACTGCTGTCACATTCTCAGAACACTCCAAACCTGTGGACATCTAACATGAGTGGGGAGCATTTGGGTTTTAGAAAGACTTCACTCCTCTTCCTAACCTCTACTGCATCTCATTACTACTACAAAATAATTTTTAAATATTGCCATAGTCACTCAAGATTGCATAAATTACGATACAAAAATCACCTTACGTGTCTCAGTCAGATATTTAACCATATTTGACAGTAACAAGTTATTTTATTAGAACTGTTCAGGAAAAAAATGTTAGCAATTCTGGGCTTGCAAAAAACTCCAATAATAGCAGTTTATTTGGATTTACAAACCCATAAATCTGTGAATGCTATTTGACATTTATTGAACATGAAAACATCCCCACGTGCTGCGTTCCTGAGGCTTGGCCAACATTCTAGGGAAATGACTCAACTCACAGAGGCTTGGAAAGGTTCACACTGGACCAATAATTCCTCCTGCCAATTTAACCTTCCTACTATTCTCATCGGGTCAAAAACATCCACCTTTCATCCTTCCTCAAGGTAACAATGGTTTAAACCCCAACTGGAATCTTGCCTCTGCCACTTCCCTTGCTGAATATAGTGGGAATACCAGATCTCATGCTCTGAATTGTTCCATCCCCAGGGGGTGGGAATAAACCATATCAGAGGCATGAACTGAAACCACTAGGCTTATTAGTGGTTTGCTATCATAAATAGCAAGCAGCAGTGCAGACAGACAGATAGACACACCTGGGCACCCACTTGGGACTCACTATTACCCTCTTGGCAAGGTGACACTAGGAAGAGAAGTTCATTATTGATTTGCTTCAGGTTTTATACTCCTCCTAATTATCACATCCGATGTCTGCCTTGAAGAGTTGAAGGGTTGTGTATGTGTGTGTTTTAATCCAGTGTGGCAAGCCACCAGAGATAGATACCACTCAGGTCACCTGGCACCTCTCTCTCCACAATGGTGAACAATCTGAAGTGCCCTCTGCTCTGCAGATCTCCAGCTCTTTGAAGTTAACAAGGATGGGAATTGTAATAACGACACCCAGAACCATTCTTTCCTTCTGATTTGGGTAGAGGATCTACTGGGGCAGAGGGTGGGGAACACCACCGGAAGTTGAAGTTCATCCCTACTGACAAAGGTTTCAAAGAAACTTGTGTGATCCCTACCTAGGGTGACCAAAATAGACAGCTTTGAGAAAGAGGCATTACCAGTCATGCCAATCATGTTGAAACAGAAAGGCGTGACCTATAGTCATCCTGGCCAAGCCCTTTGCAGGGAGCAAGATGGAATATGACCTTCTCTTTCTCTTTGACCAAGTTCCAATCTGAGAAATCTAGAGGACAGAAAGGTTACAGGAACTCAAAGCCTCCTCTGCTTCTTATCATCACCAGCCTTTCCCTGACTCAACTCAAGCACATGCCTAACCAGCACTTACTAACCTATATAGTCAAACTGGACCTTGCTTCTGAGACACAGCAGCCAAGTTCCAATAACACACCAACAGCAGGGATCAGGAGCACAAAGAAACACTTCAGTAGGTAAAACTCACACTTTCCAGCTGCTCTGGACTGAGGACAAGGTCAGGCTGGTGGCGAGATGAGAGGGGTCTGCTCTTTGTCAAGGCCACCTAGCATACTGCTCCATGTCTTACTGGAGGAGGCAAAGATCAGAGTTGGGCAACTCCAGTCATGCCCAGGTGGCAGGTCTCCCTGAGAGGATCAGGAAGGTTGCCCACCCCACAAATCACAAAGATAATTCCCCACATCTCAAGTTCTTGCAAAACCAGACTATCCCCAGCCTCCCAGCAACAAGACAATCACCAGCCCCCTGCACATGGCTCTTATCTCATAAGGGCAAAACCTTTCTTCTGACATTCTCCCAAAGACAGACAGTCTTTTAGTTACAACTAATTATCAGGAAAAAGAAAGCAAATCCATGTGAACAAAAAAGCCTTTGGAAAAAGGAATACTATGCTTATTAATTTCCTTCTCCATCCTTTTCATTTTTATTTCATGTTCCTAAGCATTTGAGAATTGATGGGAAAGAATTCTAGTTCATCACCTATATACAGGCTTGGAAGAAACAAAGAGTAAAATAATCTTAATTTATAGCGACTCATTTTATGATACATATGCTATAAACACATCAAACCAAGATTGTGATAAGAAAAATTAGATGTATAAAAGTAGAATAGTACAGAGGGCAGGAATAATGTTCAATTTTTTTTTCTTTTGAGACAAGGTCTTTATTCGAACTCGCTTCCAGAGTAGCTGAGAATTCTCAATTTTTTTTTTCCATAAGAAAGGACAGACAAGGTTGGGGTTGTGGCTCAGTGGCAGAGCGCTCACCTAGCATATGTGAGGCACTGGGTTCGATTCCCAGCACCACATATAAATAAATTAATTAATTAAATAAAGATCCATCAACAACTAAAAAAAAAATGAATAAAAAAAGAAAGGACAGACATGTGAAAGAGGACAACACATTCAATTTTTAAAAGATACTTCATCTCCTGAGTATTTCTGGCATTTTATACAATCTGCCAGGGATCTCAGGGAGATCCAGTCTGAGTACCAGAAAAGGAGACAATTCCAATCCATAGAAAAACTTAATACAGGGAATCTCACAAAGCAAAGGATCTCAGAACAGGGGGTATAACTATTCCAAGAATAGACCATGTACTGATCATATTTCAGTCTTTGATAGAACAAGAAAAGCCAAGGAACAAAGACCAGGAAGATTGATCAGGAAATCAAGATGGTGCTGAGGAGAAGGGTCACAGCATAAACTGCAACATTTAAAGAATACAAGCTGTATCAATACTTCCTGATGCCAAGGAAGTCATTAGCTAGTGACAGCTGATGTTTATTGAGCACTTTCATGTGATAGGTACTGTTTGAGACACTATTTTTATGCATTAGGCTAATCCCCCCACCAATCCTGAGACAATGGTCTTATTACCATCCTCATTTTGGATAATAAACTTGAAGCAGCTTCTAAAGTTGGGTCACCCAGAGAGTAAGTGGGAATGCTGAGAATAGAGCACTACATGCACTTAAGTGCCCATGCGATTCACCTCTACACGTAGCTACCATTCTATTATTAGTCACTCAGCTGGTGAATGAGGTGGTAAGTAAATAACCCCAAAAAAGCCCATGCTGTTAACCCGTACTGAACACAGTTACCCTAACACTGTCACTGGTCACGCATCTGAATCTCTAGCACCAACACCACAGAAAACTACCACCAACATTAATAATAAAGGACATCATTTACAGAAGGTTTACTGCACCAGGATAAGAAAATTCTGGCTTAGAGGCTTCAGGTTCACTCAGATCCCAAACTAATAAGAGGCAGCGCCAGGATTTGAGCCCACAGGCACTGAACTCGAGCACCTGTGTCTTCAATCCCTCCAGTAGAGGCCAGGGCTGCAGCAAGACCATGACACAGGTGAAGGCCCACGCCATAACCAACCACGGAGGCCAACTGCACGGAGGCTGGTACAGAGCCAACCGACTCTCATTCCTCAGGTCTCACCAGCAACTCCCGACTTTTCATATGACAGAAAATCAAATTTAAAACCCCAGAAGTTCCATTTTCCTTCACAACAGATTAGAAACGGCCTACCCAAAGACAGTAAAAGGCACTTGGTCACAATTCCAGTGACCACAGGTGAGGTGACAACAGACACACAGAAGAAAATGAAAATCTGAAACAAGCAGACGCAAAATTACATGGTACATCAATGAAGCGTATAATGACAGGCCTGAGTCATCGAGGGAAGAGTCAGCTTTGGTTTACACATCCTCTGTTTTCAAAAGCAGGGACATGCCTAACGTTTACGCCAGCTTTTTATCAAGTATTTGACATTTTTCAAGTCTTGGCATTTGAAATAACAAGAGGCAGAGGGGCTTGGTGGAAACAGGAAGCAAAGACTATGACTGTCCTGGCTTTCATGCTCAGAACTACGCCACACCCAGTGTGGTGACCAGGGACCACACCTCTGGGGTCTTGAGAAAGCCCTGTCCCTTCCACCACGAAAACTCTGTGAGGAAGAACATGGTGTGTGACAAGCCATGGTGTGGAGCCAGACAATCCTAGGGGAATCCAGACTACCGGCTGTGTCTGGTTTGCTCACCACAAAGCTGGTGCAAGCACACAGGGGAAATGTGTACCATAAATGGCTATGCAACGAAGGAACAGCAACACTTTAATTTCCTGCTCTGCAAAATGGGTACGACAGTTCTTACAATGTGGAACTGTGTGAGGATTAAATTGAAGTGTCTCATGCAGGGCCTGAATGCTAACCTTACTGGACGGTGACAACTGTACCCCCAGCCTTCAATTACCTGGAAATCTGATCTAGAAAACAGCACCCATTCCCCACCAACAACACAGGAAGTAACAGTTCATTGATCTATTAAATATATTAAATGTAATCTGAGCAAATATCACACTCTCTTCCTCTAAAAGAATACCCAAATTCAACACTGTCTTGCTGGTCACTTATATCCTTAGAAGCTAGAATGGTGGAGTAATTTTTATAGATGAAGCACAGAGGTAACTTTCCTTGAGTCAAGTAGCAAATCCATTACAAAATCTAGGTTTTCTGATGCTTCTTCATCATCTCTCCTTGGCCAAGGGAAACCCACACAGGCAGCATGAGCAGAAGCAGAAGGAAAAGCAACATTGTCACCAGCAGATTTTAAAACTATTCCCAGGACTGATTTCCTCAAGGACACCTCTAAATGATACTTTCTGGTTCAGGAAAAGTTTCCTCACCTCTCACTGGGAATCTTTACGGGACAGAAAGGCCTTTTCAGAACATCTCACAGACTACGGCTCCTCACTACTTCTTACCTTATCTTTTGGTCAGTGTTGCCAACATAGCTTTAAAAAAAATAAGTCCTGAATGTCCTGGGAGGAATTAATCATCTTGCTAAGAAGTACAGCAGAAAAATAATGACCCTTTGAACTTTAGGTGGCCTGTGGACAGGGAAAAAGAAATCAAAAGAGCTGGTTCTGCTTTTGTGACGTCCTAGGAGTCTCCAGGGAGAGGCCTTCCTAGACGAAGCCATGGGGAGGTGACTAGCCTTTGAGCACCTCTCTCTCATTTTCCACATATCCAGCCCCTTCAGCAGTAGATGGAAGTGGACCTCCCTGTCCCGTGGAGCCTCCACCTAAGAGGGCTCCCCACTGCCCTCTTCCTCGCAATGACCCCTCTTTCTTTAATAAGGATAGTAGCTGTAGCTATAACAGTATTACTAATATAGAGTATGTAAATCCTGCATGACAGAAAATATTAGAAGCACTTTAAATATATTAGCTGATTTAAATCCTTATAAGTATCCCATGAAGAAGGCATGGTCATTGTCCCCAAGACTACTTCTGCACCCCTCTCTTTACTACACAGCCACGCCCACTTCCCACTCGCACCTACTTCCCAAGACTGAAGGAGAGGGGAAGGGGCTTCCTGTTGTGGGGTATTTAGAACACAAATCTCACAAATAGGAAACACTGAACAATTATAAATGAGTGAAAAGAGTTGCTGGCCCATTTTCACTAGTTACCAGTAATGGGTACCAGTCACTCCTTTGCTGCAGTAGCAGAGGGCAGACAACCCTCAATAAATATTTAATATACACTAGGTCCTCCCTGACTCTTACAAAGCAGTTCCTGCACATTGTGCTGACAGCCTAGGCCCTCCTGTGACATTAATAGAGCCAAGGAAATCCTGTTATGGTCACTGCATTGTGCCTGGTTCTTTCATTCCCTATAGGCTCTGAAGTCCCACAGAGATGCAGCTGCAGGGACCACTTTCGTGGGTGTCTGGACACTGAGGCCCAGTGGCAGCCTGCAGCCTCACCTCCCACCTTTGCTGGCTGTGTAATCAGCCTCCTTCTAATCGTGCCCAGCTCCATGCTGCCTGGCACCAGAGGCCAGGAACCACACATGGGTAATAATTTAACAAATCACCTGTCTGGCTCTCTTGCCAGGACAACCACTCTGCAGCTTTTACAGCTGCTAATGCTAGGGTTGCAGCTCTGTGGGATGTCAGTTAGAAAGGCAGGTACCAGGGCCATGGGGCCCACACTATGCCAGCTCTACTCTGCCACAGAGAATTCAGTGAGATGAATGACAGAGCTGATGCCTCTTCTGCCAGGCTTAGCTCCCTGGGGGTTTCCAGATACTCCCATTTTGCCAAATGCAAGGATTAATTAACAGAGTTCTGCTCAACAAGCAACAGCACTAACTCTCAGGAATTGAATGGCAGGAACATCCCAGGATAGAGCTGTAAGACAGCGGGAAGGCAAACTACTGTAAATGTATACCCAAATATACTTGGAAACTTACAGTGTTCCACAAACACAAAATTGTGATGTGAAACTAATGGCACTTTGTGCCAAAATGTGCATGAGTCATACCCAGCCCAGGACCAAAGA
Source organism: Sciurus carolinensis (assembly GCF_902686445.1). Classification (NCBI taxonomy): domain Eukaryota; kingdom Metazoa; phylum Chordata; class Mammalia; order Rodentia; family Sciuridae; genus Sciurus; species Sciurus carolinensis. Next base: position 101,083,469 of record NC_062218.1, on the reverse strand, counting down.
AAATAAGTGAAATGGTCCCCAAACTACTTAATAATACCCACCCATTACTTTGTTCTTTATCTGTAAACCATGAAAAGATCTTTTCAGGGTTACAAATAAGATGCCCACTTCTAAACAGTGAAAACTCTGCAGAGATAGGTCTTATGAAAGAACAAATCATTTTGCCCAAAGCAGTGACAGAGAGAAAAACCTAAGGAAAGACTGCCTTTAAATAACCACCAACAAGCTACAAGCTGTCACAAGCAATTACTGCTGTCAAGTACATGTTAACATGTACAGTGTGACATTCCTATTACAGTAAGACAGCAGAGCACTGATTTTTAGGATAATCTAAAAAAAATGTTCCAAATGAGTCTCATAGCTCTCTGACTTGGGGAGGGAACAAGTTTTTTTTTTTGTTGTTGTTGTTGTTTTTTTAATGATACTTACTTATGAGCAGTGCTTTGAGATCAGTTTGCTACTAACATTAGATTATGGCAGGATGACTTGGTTTGTTCTAAAATCAGAGAGTGGTGCCTAAGGTCACAGACTTTAGGATGGACAAAGGGAGAACCCGTAACTTGCTCAACCATCTAACCCTTTACTTCTGCAGGGAGGAAGAGAAACACCCAGAAGGGAGCAGCTGACTCTCATTAGGCACTAGGTTAACCAACATTTTGTATCTGACAATGTTAATCATTTTAACAGAGCCCCACAAAAGCCCTGGCCCCAGGTATCCCATGGTTTTCTGCAGGTCAAGATGCTTATCTAAAGAGAATTAAATGCTCATGAGTTTAGAACAAGCTTCAAAGTCAGCAGGTCAGGGGTCCAATCCCTGGCTCCACCCCCACCAGCTGAAAGATGGTAGCCAAGTGACTTCATAAGTTTGCTCAGCTGCAAAATGGGAAGAGTGATCCTACCTGCTTCATTAAGGTTTTTCAGAGAATTAAACAACAGAAAGTATTTAAAGTGTTAATAAGTACAGAGCCTGTGTCGCAGAGAGCACGGAGGAAATGATAGCTGCTTGGTTGCGGGGTATGGCTCAGTGGCTCATCCTTGCCTGGCAAGAAGAAGAAGCGGGGAGGGGAGGAGGAGGAGAAGAGGAAGAAGGAGAGGAGGAAGAGGAAGGAGGAGGAGAAGGAAGAGGAAGTGGCAGTGGTGGAGACATAACTGTCATCATCATTTCAATAAACATCATCAACATCATCATTTCAATAATCGAGGGCACACTGGTGAGCCAGTACAGTTATTGATTCCTAGATGATTCACCCACTCCGTCATTCAGCAAATATTCACTGACTGCTCCCCCACATTAGGGGCACCATGCTAGAGATTAGGAATGCAACAGGGACTAATATGGGGTTCAGCCTACAATAACTCCAGTCTGGTGGGGGCATGCTCATGTGACCAATATGGCATCCAAGACTCCAGATGAGGATCACAAATAAGCACACACAAGATGGTCAAAATACCGTATGGTAATTTAGAATGGATTTTAATTGCAATGTGAGTCCAAAAAATATGGATTAGGTACCATGTTATATTTGTTCCCTACATAAGTCTTACACTGAGATTCAATGCTGCAGTTTCCACCCACACACCCACAGGGAGTTAATGTTCAACAGCAGATTAAAGTTCAGCACTAACTGGAGGAACTGTCAGAACGGTATACACCAAAATGAAGTCAGACTTCCCCTTCAGAGATGAACAGAGTCCAGCATATATGTAGCCAGAACATATACAATCGCAAAACTAAAGACATGGAAATCCAGCTGGCTGCATTTATTAACTGTGTGAGTCATCAGGCGACTCTAAGCAAATATAAGACTAAACTTCCCTATTGTTAACAATTCATCCAAAAGTTAGTGCAATAGAAAAATGAAGAATGAGCCACCTCTGGGCAAAAGGCAAGAAGAGGAAGAAAAAAGGACCTGCAACGCCCTCTCCAAGATAACCGTGACAAGACGAGAAGCTAAAGCTATTATTTCCATAAAACCCATAATGATTCTCTAAAAGAAATGCTTTCTGGTTGTTAGAGTTTACCATATCAGTATTTCATCACCTCCAACTTTTTATTTCCCTCAAAGGATTGATCAGATGGCACTTTATGGCCAACCTAACAGCTAATGTCAATTAACCGATGTAAGTCAAAAAATTTCTTTATCTATATCTGACTCAATCTATGGTCAGCTGAGCCAATAACTAAAGGACAAAGATGAGAAGCATTACACTTAGAAGCACACTGTTTTCTAAATGAGACTGTAAGGAAATATGACTTTTCTTTAAAATTTCTGCTAGCACAGAAATGCATTGGAAAGTGGCTCTCCAGATGTGGAAAGTTAATCAGACCAAGTGTTTCTCAAATTTTATTGTTCAGACAAAACACTTGAGAATCATGACAAAGTACCAATTCTGTAGGGACCAGGTGGGGACCTTGATTTTGCATTTCTAACAAATCCCCAGATGAAGCTGATGCTGCTGGTCCGTGAACTACAGTTTGAGAAGCAAGGACCTAGAACACCCAGTTGTAGTCTTGCAATGGACCATTCCCCTTTCAGTGAGACATCTCTTCATGGTTACAGATGGTTCTGAGAGCGCAGTGGAAGTCAAGGATCTCCTCCCCAGGAAATCACACAAGTGCACTTGCAAGCATGAGCACATGCACGTGAACATTTCACAGGTCCACTATGGGCCACTGAAGGAACCTTCAAAGGAATATGGACCCCATGATAAGAAACTCTGCCTTAGGAAGGATACCAGTCACTGCTGCTTACACCAGACTAGCTATGGGTGGGGTGGGTTGAACAGCTGCACACCCTGGACTACTCTGTCCATGTGTGAAATTCACCCTCTTTCCATGGTTCACAATAATATAGTTAAGAGGCTTTAAAGAAGGGGAAGGAATGAGTAAGTGGTAAATAAAAACAGAATCTCAGGAAGCTCTGGCTCCAAGGTTCAGTTTATTCATCTTTGGCATAAGCTCCACTTTAGGAAGCCCTCCTTCCAGGCATCATATCTGCCCTGAGTCCTAAGTAGAGCAGAGGCTGCTTGATCTTGCCACTACCTGGCATGGCCTTTCCAGGTAACATGAGGTCCAGCCTAGACCCAGGGGTGAAAGGTTAGCCATGTAGGCTCTCCTCCCTAGTTATGCTTAAAGTTCAGTTTCCTCATCTGTAAAATACAATTAAGAACAGACTCCGCTTCACAGTGTTCTGGGGAAGGATAAGAAAATGTACATGTGATGTGCCTGGTGCACTGTGACTACCTTGAAAATGTTTCATTATTATTATGTTTTTATTATTATGAACATGCAGAGGTCAAACTCCATGCAAAAGAAAGGCTTTCTTTCCTGTCTAAATGGAAAGGCAAAGCCCAGGTCTGCCTGCCCTACTGCTGCATAGATCCACACCTGAGGTCTAAGAACCATGCTGGTGGCTACCTCTGCTGCTCACGAACACTTGTAATTGTCTTTTAACAACCACTGTGGCCTGGCATGTCTCTCTCTAACTCCAGATTTTAGATGGTCCAAAGCTTTAAGCTCCAGAACTTCAGACGCTTCTTTTTTAATGTCTTGAACCAAGAAGGCCAAATCCAAACACAATATGGCTCTTCTGAGAAAAGAGAGCCACCTTACTAAGAAACCCTTAATAATGTATGATATAAATCTAGAAACATTTTGTCCAGAGACCTCAGGAATCCTTGACAAGAGAGTGTTACTAGTTTGCACAGTGATCCTAAGATGCTGGAAGGGATCCAAATTGGCTTCTCCATGTTGAGGTTTCTGGAACCTCTTTAAGCAGTGTTCCTCAACAAAGGGTCCAAGGATGAAATGCACATTCGTAGATATCACTCCAAATACTACATCAGAATTACTGAGGAAGAACCACAATTTTTAATACATAAACCCCAGAAAGTTCCAATGCACACAAAATTTCTAAACTGAAGCAAAGACCCACCCACCCCCATGGAAAAAGACAGACAAGTAAATACACAGATGTTGCCTACAATGTCACGGGCTTTGCAGACCTCACCAAGTCTGCACGGGCTCACAGCTAAGCCCTGGGTCTATGCCAGCGTTTCCCAACCTCTATCCCTCTAGTGCCACTTTTGTATATTTTTTAAATCAAATCTATACTATTTAAATTTTTTAAACTTGATTTTACTTACATGTATTACGAAAGGAAAAGTCTATAGGTAGTAGCTAGGAAATTCTGGGTTTGATTCTTAGTTATATGTTTTTTTTTTGGTTTTTGTTTTTTTTTTTTGCGGTGCTGGGGATCAAACCCAGGGCCTTGTGCTTGCAAGGCAAGCACTCTACCGACCGAGCTATCTCCCCAGTCCCTTAGTTATATGTTTTCCAAATAAAACATGATTATCAATAAAAAATATTTTGTCTCCATCCACCAAAAATCTTCTCCCATGTCACCTGTATGAGTATTACCCCTCTTCAGGAAATACTGTTTGTGTGTTCCAGGAATCTAGAATCACTTGGGATTTTATGAGGCACTCGTGACCTGTGATGCAGGGGGCTGGCTGTTCTGGAAGACCTTGCCTAAAACCTCAGTCTGCAAGTGCCTTGTTATGAAAGGAGAGAGCTTTACCTCCAGCCAGACGGACAAGAGCCATGCCTGCAGTGGTCACTGGCCTGTCCTGCCTGCACCTGTCTATCTGCCCCTGTCAAAGAGGTGAGAATGGCCACCCACCCCCAGCCCAGTCTCCTCAGTATATAGACCAGGGTGGACAGCTAACCCAGCTGAGCCAGTCTGTTTCTCTTCAGAAATTCTGCAATTAGGGTACAGAGGAGCTTGTTAACTGATGCTGGACACACAAACTGAGGAATGTTTTAGAACTGGGCTGCAAAAACCTTACCTCTTTCTGCCTTGTACGCATGCTGGGGCAGAAAGCTGGTCCTTTAGAGGCAGGTGAGAGGAGAGCCCAGCAGTCTCAGGAAGAAAGTACTTCCAACCTGGGTTCCTGACTTCCCAGTCTCTGGTTCCAGGTCAGTCAACTTCCTGTCCTCAAGGTGCAAGGGACATCCCAGCAGTAAATTTCTCATCTTGGCTTCAGCTGGCTTGAGCAGGCAGCTGTTCCTGGCAACCAAATCACCCTGGACTACGACTCACTGTGCTGCTCAGTCCTGGCTGCCACGTGCAGGTGGAGTTGAAGGACACCTAGGAGCCAGAGCAGGGGCCCTTTCCACTCATGTCCCAAGAGAGGGTGGGACCACAGGGGCAGGAAAGAGGGATTCTACTGAGAGTCCCCTACACATGACTCCAAGTAGAATTACCACAGGAGGTATCAGGTGACAGAAAGGTACCTGGAGCTCTTCTCTCCTCCTGATGGTAGAGAAAGAAAAACGATGACAACAGTTAACAGTCACCGAGTATGTTAACCCATGCCAGATGCTACGATTTTTACCTCATTTATTCTTCATGAGAACCCAATGAAGGTAGTCATATCATTTTCTTCATTTTATACATGAGAAAACTGGGACTCAGAAAAATCAGGTAATTGCTAATAAACAGAGGGTTCAAACTCCAGGATCTGAGCTCTTAAATATCACTTCACCTTGTTTTATTAGATGATACTAAAGGAAAGCACAGAGACCCCAAGTAAACCTGGTATCTGAGGAGCAGCCACCAAAGGATCCTCCCTCTAACAGCAAGGAGCAGCCCAGCCCCCTGTGCCAGTCCCTGAGCCCAGCCAGCAATGCCACACCTATGGGCACAGCACCAAGAAAAAAGGGTGTGCAGAGGTAAAAAGCTGAGAGACCCTGTGCCAGCTCACCAAGGCTGGTCAGGACAAGAATCATGGGACCCAGCTCGGGCCCAGCTCACAGTCAGAGGGCTGAGCTAGAGTAGCTTTTATTATTTTATTTTATTTTACAGTAATTGGAACATGGCATTCTCCTCTGTGGCCCCACACAGGGTGGAAGAGAAGATAGACTCCCAGGCCAGTCAGAACTAAGCAAGTCTGCCAAGAGCGGGCTGTCAGGACGCCTCGCAAATGCTGGGACAGAAACCACATTCTTGGGCTTGGGACTGGATGACATGCTAAGGGAGAGAAAACAGAGCCTTAGTTACAACTCCAGAGCCCATCCTGATACCTCTATTATTCATATCTCATTTCTAAAACCTGAAGCCCAGGGAAGGCATTGAACCTGTCAAGGTTTGCAGATCAATGACAACCAAAACTGAAAGCCTGAACCCTAAACAAGGCACCTGAACCTTCCAATGTCAGCGTGGCTGATCTTCCTCTAAAACCGATGCTGATGCAACCACATCCAGCCAGCCCTGCAATGGAAGTCACAGCAGGCAAGTCACGGAGGTGAGCACTGAGGGGGTCAATCTGTCCACACAGCTTCATGACACTGGGAACTTACTAGTGGACTGCTCAGGGCTGGGGACAGGTCTGCGTACGGGGAACAAGAGTGGGGGGCTGAAGTGGCAGTGCCACTCAAGACCCAGTCCCATCCACAGGCCACACAGGCCCTCTTGGCTTTCGTCACCTCTGCAGCAGGCACCAAGGATCCCGAGGCACTGAGCTCTGGTGTCTCCCGACCACTGCTGACTGGCCTTCACTTGGTTCCCCTTTTCCTCCTCTTACCCTTGAAGGGAAATGGTCCCCGAGTTCTACCCACGCCTGTTCCCTCTCTTGCTTTCAACACTGACTCTGCGAAGGTGGCATTTGCTGCTTCCCGCTGGCCACTCCTCGTCTGCTCCTCCAGCCACCTGCTGAGCCTCCTCACCTGCGGAGCCGGCACCTCCCTCCTGCTCGCTCCCCTCCCACCTGAGTTCCTTATTTCCAGCACAGGGAAGAGAACACTGACTGAGCTTCCCACACTCTCATGGCTCCATGCCGGTGCCTCCACGGTCCTTCATTCAAAAGATCCTTGAAGTCTCTGGAGCCCAAGATACAAAATCCCCTCATCCACTCTGTCTCCTTCCTCTGCAGCAGCTCCTGCATCTAGCCAGTGGCCAAGCCCATCAGCCTTCTCCCGCTTCTCACTCTGCGGCCCGCCTTTGGGTTTTGCTTAACCCCTCTTCTTCCTGCTCCATAAGAACTGCACTGAGCACCAGCTTCTTGAAGCTCAGCGTGATCCCCTCCCTCGGCTACTCCAGACCTTCCACAGCCTGAGGGCCTCCAAGCCGACCCAAGCGCCCGGCCTGCACTGGAGGCCTGCGGCAGCCTGGCTCCGATGAGCATCCCGATTCACTACACAGCTTCGCGGCAGGCCAGCTGGGCCCCAGCCAAACCAAGTGACTCCCTGAACTTCCCAGGCCACCGTGAACTTCCCAAGCCTCTGCCCACATGGTTCCTTCCATCTCACTTGCCTTTCCCTCCCATTTCTTCAAGACTTTAGTTCCTTCTCCAAAGTGCAGACATGGCATCTCCTAGAAGATGCCTTTGCGTCTCCCCAAGCGGAGCGTGACCTCATTCCTCATGTCCTACTCTCAACTCCAGCTCCACTCATTCACCCTCCTATGGCATATGTAGAGGTGTTCTCTAAGAGACCAGATGCTTCTGAGGGGCAGGGACTGAACAGCCTTTACCCACGTAGCCTTCACTGCATTCTGTGCTCTCTCTCACCAAAACAGTACATTTACTCATCCAACACATACCTGTGCCCATGCACCAAAATGCGACCAGACACTTAGAATATGAGTGAGCAAAAACAGATAAAGTTCCTACCTTCATGGGCTTCTTGTGATAAAACAAACTCTAATCAAAACATACACAAAAAGAGTATACATTTTGCAACATTCAGTACTATAGAAGAAAAGATTCAGGATCCTATAGAAGCACAGAGGGACCAGGAAGACGAGCTAGGGGAAATGAGATTACGATGAGCCTGAAAGATGAACGGTGAGAAGGCAAAAGTGCTCCAGGTTAAGGGGACAGCCAGTGCAAAGGCCCTGTGGTGGGTAAAAGCAGAGGACCAGTTGTGGCTGGGGTCTGTGAAGAAAGTGGAGGGAAAGGTGCAAAATGTTGACAGGGACATTGTAGCATGAGTATGAATATATGAACCTCACCAATTAGTATACTTCTCCTTACCCATAAAACTAACGAAGCTTAAATCTAAAACAAAACACAAAATATTAGTTTTAAAACGTACTTCTTTCCCATTTGAAAGAAGGGATTGCTATTCTCTTTAAAAAAATGAAGACTAAAGTGAGTTCCAGCTTGAAACAGAGAAGCAAACGTTAGAATCTGATAAAAACCAGGTAATTCCATAAGTAATACAATGTTGTTTTACCCTTGAGTTAGAAACTGGCCAGCTGACTGGGGAAAGAGCCTGTCAATCATCCTACGTAGGTGGCAAGAGCACAGGGGCTACTGATGAAGGGTATTCCAGCCATTATCGCCTTGGTGTTCGAAACACCCCGTGAGGTGGGTACCAAAATCACTCCCATTTCACACGTAAGGAAACTGAAGCTCTGAAATTAAATAACTGGTCCAACATCACCCCGGTGAGGATCAGTAGTCGGGCCACCCAGGTCAGTGGGACCTCAGCCTATGCCTTTCAGCACCACCTATGGTACCTCACAAGCGAGTCGTCATTTCAGTGCTTCTGGACCCGCACTTGCTGATTCACCGTACCTTTTTGCATTAAGTCTCTAAATCCTGAATACTGACCATGCAAAAGGGGGAGATTATCTCTGAAGGAATGCAGTGGAACTTCTGGTGTCAACCCCCTTCCCGCTCCAGGCCTCCCTCAAAACACTCCAACTCTTCCTCCAATTTTAATAAAGAAAAAAGTTTTCCAGTCCATTGCAATACTTAATATCCTGAGAGAACAGGAATTGGAAACCGATGAATCTCCTTAAGCGATGTCCCAGCCAAAGTCAACAGACTCCAAACCCCTCTTGCAGGCAGTCACTGTTTACAGTACATGGAACCGGAAGGAGAGAGAGATGCAGATTACTGGCAAGCTCTAGGCATGGTTTCCCCAGTTCTTGACAAATTTCTGAGTCTTTTCTGAGGGTCGGAGCCATGCTTCCCCCATCAACAAGTCCTTCCCCAAACTATCCCTACTCCTCTCTCTCACATCCTGTCTGGAAGTAGCCAGGACAGAAAGCTAAGTGAGCAGAGTCTACCTACTGGTTGTGGATAAAACTGTCCACCTACTTCAGGCCGGGCCAACCCTCCTGCGGATCAGCCAACTGGCCGACATCGCCAGCAAGATCTCATTAAACCAATAATGACAGCCACATGTCCACACCCAGCCTAAAGCTGGCTGGCCTTCCAGTCCTCCCTTTCGCCCTCAAAGATCACCTGAGCAACTCAAAGCCACTGTAAGAGAGCCTAGAGAGTGGGAGAGAATCTTTTCCACACACACTTCAGACAGAGCACTAATCTCCAAAGTTTATAAAGAACTTAAAAAAACTTTATACCAAAAATACAAAGAACCCAACCAATAAAAGGGCTAAGGAAATGGGCAGACATTTCACAGAAGAAGATCTACAAGTGACCAACAAATACATGAAAAAGTACTCATCGTCCCTAGTAGTTAGAGAAATGCAGATTAAAACCACCCTAAGATTTCATCTAACTCCAATTAGAATGGCTATTATCAAGAACACAAGCAATAAGAAGTGTTGGCAGGGTTGTGGGGAAAAAGGCACACTCATACATTGCTGGTAGAGTTGCAAATTGGTGCAGCCACTCTGGAAAGCAGTATGAAGACGCCTCAGAAAACTTGAAATGGACCCACCATTTGACCCAGCTATCCCACTCCTTGGCCTATACCCAAAGGACTTAAAATCAGCACACTACAGAGATACAGCCACATCAATGTTCATAGCTGCTCAATTCACAATAGCCAGATTGTGGAACCAACCTAGATGCCCTTCAATTGATGAATGGATAAAGAAACTGTGGTGTATATACACAGTGGAATATTACTCAGCCATAAAAAATAGTAAAATTATGGCATTTGTTGGTAAATGGATGAAGTTGGAAAATATGCTAAGTGAAATAGGCCAAGCACAAAAAAGCAAAGGTCAAATGTTTTCTCTGATAAGTGCATGACAATACATAACGATGGGGAGGTGGGGAGAGGGAGAAGAATGAAGGAACTTTGGATGGTGTAGAGGAAAATGGGGTGGGAGGAGGTGGGGGACAGATAGTAGAATGAAACAGACAGTATTACCCTATGTATACGTATGATTACATGAATAGTGTGAATCTACACTGCGTACAACCATAGAAATGAAAAGTCGCACCCTCCCCAAAAAAGCCGCTGTAATATGAGTGTATTTTAAAACTGCATTTCTGAACCACATCGTTATGAGTTGAATTGTGCCCACTTACATTTATATGTCAAAGTCCTAATTCCCAGTATCTCAGAATGGGATTTTAGAGATTGGAACTTTAAACAGGCAAATAAGGTAGAATGATATTATACAGGTGGGTATTCATCCGACACCATGGTGACCTTACAAGAAGAAAATCCGCACAGATCCGCACAGAGGGAAGACCACATAAAGCCAGAGGCAGAAGGCGACCATCTGCAATTCAAGGAGAAAGGCCTGAGAAGAAATGACCCTGCCAACACCTTGCTCTTACTTCCGGTCTCCAGAATTGTTAGAAAATAAATTTCTGCTGTGGTATTTGTCACAGCATCCCCAGGAGACTACTGACAGTGTCCAAGGCGCTCCTGTCCTTCTTGCGGGCACAAGCAGGCTTGTCCTTCTGAAGCAGTCAGCCCATGCCGCACAGACCAAACCTTACACCTGTGTTGCCGATCACACAGGAGCGATAAATGGAGCACTCCTTCTAGAAATGAAACGCAGTCAAAGCCCTGCACGGGCGAGTGCTTAGGTCTTACAGGAATACGTCTGACCGACCGCGTAACAGCAGGCTTTTAGGGTAAAGAACCGTGTTAAACAAATGTTGCAGCAACTGTGATGGCAGGGTCCCCAAGCTACGGGAAGGGAGGAGGGAGCAGGCGGGGTGGGGCAGGAGACAAGGGGTCCTCTCACAACAGATTCAGAGGGTGAGAACGCCAACTGACCACAGCAGGTAAGTGATGAGCACGCTGACTTCAGCGGGTGAGCAGGATGGTTTAGAATCCCATGAGTGGATGAGGAGGCAGCAATCCATGCCCAGGTCCTGGAGGCTGAGGGATTTCAAGAATGACTTAAAGGCTAAGAAATAAGGACAGAACATTTCAGTTGGACACTTGGAAGCTAAAGCAGGAGTGCAATGATCTGAACGGCTCCAAACCTGAAGCAATATTGGGCCCACGAGTGCCCAGAGAGCAGTCATTAAGCAATGGCAGCGAGCCAGGCGCCGTGCAAAGCACGCTTCCCATGCCCGAGCTCACGGACACCCCACAAGAGCCTCAGGAGGTACGCCTATTACAACTTCCACCTAAAAGATGAAGCAAGACCACACTATTGCTCTACAACGGCATGGTTCCTCACCGCCCGCTTTTTTCGCTCTAGCCTCAAACAGCAGCTGGCTCCCAGTGGGCACACAGTGTGACTCGTTGAGTAGATGAAGAAATAGGTCCCCTGTCACTGTCTGACAAGGAACAGGCCCAGGTTTGGAACCTATACTGTCCGCCTGCAGAACCCACGCTCTCGGCCTGTACTCTCTGACACACAGGGTGGAGAAAGCTTGCTAACGAGATGGGGAAGGAAGCACCTGGCACAAGGACAGCCGCACCCACAGCACCCTGCACAGTGCCTGCATGTCCTGCTCTCAGCACTGGCAAGATCACTCTGCACCCAGAGCACCCAGCAGTCATTCAAGGGCCCAGAGCCTGCACATGATGGCAAAGTCGGCAGCCCAGGGAAGGGCAGAGCACAGAACAGTCACCAATACTCCCTGCCCCACTCCTGCGACACGCCCTGGAGCCTCAAGCAACCAGCTCAGATGGTAGCCGGTAAGTCACCTCACTGCAGGGCGGAGACCGGCAAAGCCCTTAGCGGGGCAGAGGATGCATCTGACTCTCCAAAACATCCAGAACAGAGCCGGCACCGTGTGCAGCAGAACCTGGGCGGGAGGTAAGCACCCAGCATCGTGGTGTGCGGAATCATCTCAGGGAACGCACCAACACTAGAGTTTACATAGTGAATTTTAGGTTCTTTCTATTGGGGCAAATCATTGGGTCTTTTATTCAACCACCCGTGTCCTTTCAAAAAGGTACTTCCAAAAAGTACTCCCACTTAAGGAAAACAATAGACAACAGAATTGGTGTAACATCGATGTGGCAGAAGACCATGATGGAAGTGACAAAAATATTGGTTTCCTGGAACTGTCTCAGTTTTCAATGTCAAATGCCCCCATCCTTGAAACTTATTCATCCACCCAGGTAGGTCATAGTTCATAAGAGTAAGTTTTAAATTTCCCATCAAAATTCCTTAATAAGTGACTCTATGTGAGGAGGGCTGTTGGGAGGGAACAGGGGACAGACCCACAGACACAAAAGGCATGTTCATTAAGACATTATGAAATTAACAACAGGGCTTGACCTAGGGCTGAAGTCCTGTCTCAGTCTGGAGAGGCCTGTAACACAGAGCTCCCTTTGATAAGATCCTAAATTCCACTCTATTCTTTCAGCTATTATTTTATGGCATGGTAGCTTAGCTCAGCCCTGTCCAAAGAACTGCACTGAGGTCTCTGGGACCTGTTCCAACAACAACACACAATGAAGCCTCTCTCTGATAAAGCCAGAAGCCCCTCCCTCTGTGATCTGCTGGCCTGCCCTTCCCAGATAAAAGTAAAATCCCATTATGAAAAGAATCCAGTGGGCCCCACGCTGCCTTCTCCTCACCTTCCCTACTGGAAACCATCGGGGTGCAGGATGGGTGTGAGCTAAGCTTGAGGACAGACGCAGGGGTTCAGTCTGCTCCAGATGAACACCTTCACTCGCCAATTCATGGCCTCTTATCTACAGATACAGAGGGAAAGGCCGAAAGGGAAACAATGATAGCACAACCTACGCTGAGCCAGTGGTAAGCTCCAGGAGAGCAGAGCCTTGTCTGGTTCATGCTGCATTTCTAGAGTCAAATGCAATCAATGTCTGGTGCTCGGTGGGCACACAGTAAACTGGTAATGAATGAACGAGTGAACAAGTGAAGTGAGTTGGTGAATTGATGGATGGACAGATGGATGGATGAATAGATGGCTGGCTTGCTTTAGACAGGCTAGAGAGAGTAAGTGAAAACAAAAATGACTGAAAGATAAATGTTTCCCTTTCTACTTGAAAACTCGCAACTGTATAAAGAGTTCCCAAAGGCCGCTCTCTCCCTTTCACAGCCGCTTCCTGCAGGCAGTAGAACACCTCAGGGCTTTTGCACCCTGGGCTACAGGAGCTCATAGCATGGGGCAGCACATTGATCGTCACCTTGACTTTCTCCAGGACATGCTCAGACACCCCAACTTCTGTCCTGATTTCTAGTGTCTGGAGCAAGGAAGAGCAGAGTGATCATGGGAATGATAATGACTTGTATCAACTGACCAGACACTACCTCTTTTATGGGAATGATAATGACTTGTATCAACTGACCGGACACCACCTCCTGGGAAGTTCAAAGTCCTTTGCATCCTGGCTTCTCTCTCAGGAAACTTTTATTTAGAGAATTTTTTTTCTTTTCTTTTCCTTTTTCTCTTTGTTGATTTTAATTTTCTGATGCTTCTATAATGACATAGATAACTTGAGTAATAAAATGTCTAACAGACTGATAAAACACAAATAAGACCATCCAACAGAGACTAAAAACATATATTTTATAGAGTTCCATCTTAACATTTCTACATTACAACATTTAACACTGCCATTTCATGCAATGATACTCAACCAAGTCCTTTGAAAAGCAAGCTGCACATGTCTGATAAGCTCAAAGCTCATGACTTAAAATCAGAACACCCAGTCATCCAGGCACTGATCTTATAAAAGGGGCAGCTATCTGATGGGTGAGATGCCAGAGTATTAGAAAAGTACAAGCAAACAAGCTTACTAAGTCATGTACCAAATGTGGATGAAACATATGTTCTGAGTTCATCCATGGTAAGAGAAGCTGCTCTGTATCTCTGCTCCACTGGCAGAAACTTCCAGATGGGGCTACAGTGGTACCCTCCACCATGAGAGAAGAGGTTTCTTCATGGGCCTGGCTGGTCTACCTCAGAGCTCAACCCTGGTCCCAATGGACGGACCAGCTTGCCCACCAGCTGAGTGGGCCCCCAGAGCTTGTCCAGCCTTGGATTTCACTGTCACTATCTAGCCTGCTTCACACAGTGATAACAAGAAAAGCAGCTGGACTAGCAGTCAAGACACCTCCTCTCTAGATCCTGCACACCTCACGCCTTCGTGACTTCACTTTACCAAACGTGAGTAACACCAGCTATGTCTCACAGGTGGTGAAAGATAAACTAAAGCAAATGTTAAGCTGCAGAGGAAATAAAAAAAGAGGGAGGAGGAAGGGAAAGGAAGAAATTAGAGTCATGCACCACAGTACAACATTCTGGTTGTACAACAGGAGGTGACACACAGTCTAGCTGTGTAGCAGGCTATGCCATTGAGGCTTGTGAAGGACATGCCACATTCACTCTGACAAAATATCCGCATGATGCATTTCTAAGAATGCATCCCCACCCATTCTTAAATGACTTTATCTAAACACAACTAAGCAAACTTTAGTACCAGTTAGATGAGTGGGATTTCACCACCTCAAATACGGTCGAGTTTAACAAGCAGAAAATAGATCCAAAGCATTGCTCAGCCCAACATTCTCCTACAACAAAACGTTCTTCAGCTTAAAAGAGAAATGAAGAGAATCTTCCAGTTTCCCCTTTTCTATGCATCTTCCTCATCAGGAGATGACGCAGCATTTCAAACACGGCCTGTGAGAACTGCATGAAGACTGCAGGAAAAGGTCCCCAGTTCCCAAGGGCAGACAAGGGGGACGCCACTAGTATGTAGACCAACACAATCCTCTGTCCCACAGACGCCCGTGAACACCAGGGCAGGCGCTCACAACAGGCTCAGGAGCCAGGGTTGCAACGCGGGTGTGAACTTGAACATTCTGGGGATGGATCAACAAAAGGGGTGTGGAGGGCAGCCAGGGCAATGACTTCCCAGGGCTGAATCAATAGAGCCGTCTGTAGACAGAGGGGCAGCAAATAAAGTGCGCTAGACACAGCAGAGCCCTGCAGGCTGCCTCCGGGTAGCTTTGCTCAGCGTGACCCACAAAAGGGTCCCCAGCTCCCTTCTCACACACAAGACCTCTGCTGCTAAATTGAACTGAAGCACTGGGCCTCTGGGAATGAGATCTGGGGTAGAAACTGCTGCTCTGAGTGGTTCAAGTTTTCTAGAGAACTGACGAGATTTGAGGCTCAGTCCCTTACTTGGCAGTGAGTTCTGTGTCTCTCACCCAATGGCAAATTCAGGGAGCAAGTCACTGCACATTGCTGACCCTAATCTGCTTCACACAAGAACGGAATAACCAAACCTATCTAACACAACTGCTGCTAGAGTTAAATTACATCATGCCTGAAAGCACTCAGCACAGCGTTGGTCCAAAGCATTTCTCTTAGTAATTTCATGCATACCACCACCAGTATTGTAATTATTAACTTGGAGAAAATAGCTATGCAGCCTTCTAGATCATGTTACAGAACAATCCCACTCCTAGAGAATAGGCCATCTATGGCAAGACCAGGCGCTCCATTCTACTTAGGATCCCATGTTGCTCTTCCAGCCCAAGACTCTCAGCACAAGACTGTCAAAGAAAACCACCACTTACCTGGACAGAACCTACTGTTGGGTAGTCCCAAACACGCATAAGAAATCCAACCTGATCTTGTTCTGGCTGCCTGACACTATCAAAGGGACCAAAGATGACATGTGCCCATCAATGGCATATATTTACACAGAGTCAGATGTCTAAGTAAAGGGGGTACATGCTTGGGATTGTGCTGCCTTGGTTCTACTAATTTTATTTGGTTCTCATCCAAGCATCACCCTAAATGCCCACACACACAACAAAAGAAATTTAAAGAGGATGCTAGCTGAGGACTCCCCTTTCCCCAACCCTTCCCTAGAGTAGTGGTCCCCAGCATTGGGAATTTCAATAAACAACTTTAAATACAAACACAAACATATTTGGTTATCAATAATTTAACATCATGCATAACCACAGAAATGTATATCACCATCATTTAATTTAAAGAGAAGTCTTAACTATTTCAAAATAATAAGATACACTCAGAATAAGACAGACCTACACATCACATAAATTTAGACTTATGAAAAACTCATTTTATTACACTGTCCATATTTTTCTCAAAGAAAAGTGGGGAACTGGGCTGGGGAAATAGCTCAGTTGGTAGAGTGCTTGCCTTGTAAGTACAAAGCCCTGGGTTCAATCCCCAGCACCGCAAAAAAAAAAAAAAAAAAAAAAAAAAAGAAAAGTGGGGAACTAGTTCCCAAATGCTAAACTGGGGACTACTGTTCTAGAAGTGGGTGCTGCTACTTTTCTTTAAGGACTATCACCAATGGGCAGTTATAAAATGGCATTTCAATTCCTGTGTGCAGAGACAGCAAATGGAAAGAGGAACCTTTCGCCCACTCTGCAAAATATTCAAAGACAAACATTATTGTCTTCATAGAAGGGGAGGGACATCAGGATCTCGCTGGCCAAGTCCAGAAGCCCTTTTAGAAGGCTTAGGATTCCCAGATTAAAATTGCTCTGGCTCATCTTTCTAGATGTGGCACTTTAATCCTGGTCAGAGCTGCCTTGCTGGCTGGTGCAAATGCAAATCTCAGTCCCACCTTGCATTTTTACTTCTTCTTTTGTTTTTCTGGGTTTCTGGGTATAGAACCCAAGGCCTCAAGTATGCTAGGAAAGCACTCTATTACGAAGCCATGTCCTAGCCCAAAAGCAGAAGTTCTTTATTTGATTGATTGATTTTTTGCTGAGGATTAAACCCAGGGTTTCTTGCATACTAGGCAAAAATACTTTACCACTGAGTTCTCTCCCCCAACCTAAGTCTCACTTTTGAGCCTTCAAATAAATCCATTTTTCACTCTTTTTCCTCAAAAATCAACTGAAGTTAAACAAACTTATCACACAATTAAACAATTCCATTTCTAGTTACCTACCCAAAAGAAATGAAAACATATATCCACACAAAAACTTGGACAAAATGATAATAGTAGCAATATACATAATGCCAAAAAGCAGAAATGATGCAAATGTCTAGAACGGAAAATAGAAAAATCTTATGTGGTTTAACAATGGAATATTACTCAGCAATAAAAAGGAATCAACCAGTGATCTATCTATATTACAACCTGAAGGAACCTGGGAAATATTGTTAAGTGAAAGAAACCAGACACAAAAGACCACATAGTATGATCCCATTTATACGAAATTTTCAGAAAATGGTCAGCATACAAAACACAGATTACTGGTTGCCTATGAATGAGAACAGGATTGACTATAAAAGGGCAGGAGGGAAATTTTTCGTAGTAAAAAAAAAAACATTTTAATGGGTGTGGTGGCACACACCTGTAATCCCAGCTACAAGGGAGGTTAAGGCAAAAGGATTGCAAGTTTGAGGATAGTTTGGGCAACTTGACCAAACCCTGTCTCAAAGTAAAAAATAAAAAGGGTTGGGGACGCAGTTCAGTGGTAGAGCACTTTGCCTAGCATGCATGAGGCCCTGAGTTTGAACCCCAGTACTGAAAAATAAATAAATAAATCTGTTCAAAACCCACTTAATAAGATGCCTGGCAGAATATAGTAAGTTTCTTTTCAGTGAGCCAGCCAATGAGTGAGTGGGTGAGTGAATGAGTGAATGAATGAAAACTGACTTCCCAGAAGCCTCTCTGGTAAGTCTTAAGTAGGTCCACGTATTTCAATCACTCAGCAAGTTATGGGAAACAGTTACATAATAGCTACTTATGCACTGTATACACACTGGGCCTAGTTCTTTGTGTTAGGTTGAACTATATGAAATTGTCATTTTTACACAAAGCAAAATGGTTAAATGATAGCAATTTCCTATGCTTCAGTCTATCATGCAATGTTTGATAAGGAGACAAGACAGAACAGATGTTTTCAAGTCAGACTGGCTTTATGTGGTACTAGGCTTCCTCACATCCAAGTTTCAGGTTCCTCAGATGGAAAATGGGGTAATTATAGGATTGCGCTTACAGGGTTGCTGTAGGATCACTGTGACAATGCTTTATGGAAAGCGCCTACTGGTGCTGATGCTCAGTCACAAAGGGAGTGTTCTGTAAACCACAGCAATTTCTGACACATGCTGGTCCTATCTTTTCTATGAAACTATATGAAATTCCTCAGTTATCAAGGACCAGGTCTTTCATTTCTTTTGTGTCTGTTGTTCCCTATTCAGATGTGTCCTTGGCACGCAGACAGGGAGTGTTCACGGCTGGACTCCTCCACAGGTTAGGCTTCCTCCTGGCTCCCGAAGACTAGGAATGCTTCCCGGGATGCCACCCAAGAGTCCCTGCCTGTAGGCCACACCCTCCTCCACGTGAACTGCTGACAGTGCTACAGGAGGCTTCTCACAACTCCACTCTCAACATCCTCCTCGCCACAAGTTCAGCAATACCATGAAGTGAAAGGAAGTGCCATCTGAGAGATTTCCTTCTTGCTTATTTCTCAGCAGAAATGCTTGGCTGCTAAGCAACCAGTGTTTGAAAGCTATTTCTGAAAGGCCGGATTTCTCAGAGAAAGGACAAAGGACAGGAGCCATGGGGCAGATGCAAATAAATTTATATCTCTACCTTCTATCTGAAAAGACTGCAAACGGGGGAAAGAATGGGATTAAGTTAGGGTTACCAGACTACACAAATAAGAACACACAAAAACCAGCTAAATTAAAGGTAAACAGCAAATGTTTTGGGACATACTAATACTAAAAAATGTTCATTGTTTATCTGAAGTTTAAATTTAACCAGGTGTCCTATGCTTTATGTGGCAACCCTAGATTTAATCTGTACCACATCGCTATTTTATTTCCCCAACAGAAGACAATACATTTTCACTTTCATTCATTATTCTTTAACCATAAAATATTACAACCAATGAGAGAAGGTTTTCAAATTTCTTGAGAGTCTGTGTGAAGATAGATTTTAAAGAGTCTCCACCAGTCACTATATCCTGAGGCTCATGGTGGGCCAGCACTGCACAAAAGAACTTTATACAGAAAAGCAACTGACTACATCCTCAAATTAGCCCTATGCAGTAGGCTTGGGTAACTCTGATTCCTATTTTACAAGTGAGGAAACTGAGGCTTAGAGGGAGCGGACCTAAGGTCTTCCAATTCAAATTAAAAAATAAAGTCTAGACTCCTCTCACCAGACCTCAGTCTACTGCCTACTCCAATGTCCCTGAGTTAATCCCAAATTTCCATTGCCTTGGTATGTGCACCGTATCTCAATAGAGTTGCTATGATTTTTCTTTGCAATGCCTACTTCTCCATCAATAAAATGGAGACATGGCAATCCACAAAACACTATGGAATCACTTCAGCTGATGATTATAATTACTTTTTCTCTTCTGTTTCTGCCTGATTTCATCAAACCCGCATCTCATAGACCTTTCCACTAGAATTAAGGACAAGAAGAACAAAAGACCAAATCTTGAACAATTCAAATCTGCTGCCTAGGTACAGCCTTTTTAGAAGATGCCCAAAAGATAAGACTAGAATCAAAATGAAACCTGAAATTGTCAACTTCAGCACATCTGCTCACAAGCCTTCATGGCCAGTCGCTACAGGGCTCAGCTGTAATCGACAAAATTGTAGCCATGAGTGTAAAAACAAAATTCTCTGTATATTTGTTATAAACAAATAGCTCCTTCCTATAGAGATCCCACAAAACAGCTTGTCTCCTCTCAATTCTCACAGAATTTAGAGTAGCCAGGGATTTAAAAGGCAATAGATCTTCTTTGATGCTCCTGTTGGTGTAAGTTTTACCCTCTCTCCATGAGGTTACTAAATCTGACCCATATCCATTCTGGTCTCACCAGATGGGGTAGAGGGGACAGAGTAGGGCAGGGGTTGCTGCATATAGGGTCCATAAACCAATGACTAGCACTGGAGATGAGCAGGAACCACCTGGATTTAAATTCATGCTTTGAATACACAGTTTCCATAAGGGGAGTGGGCTTCTCCAGCCACCAGAGCTCAGGACCAGAGATTTCCATTCTTATACCCTGCAGGGAGAACAGCTGGGTACAGCAACATTCTTCAAACACAAGAGTGGCCAAAGGCAGGGGAATTCTTCCTGTTTGCCTTTGGAAGACAATCCATCTCCTTGGTAACAGTTCTAAAAAAAAGAAAAAGAAACACACAGACACACACACAAATGCACACACAAGTACACACATACACACACACACACACACACACACACACACACTTCTACTAAATCTTATACCTCAGCAGGTGACCTAGAAAATATGCCTGTTATTCAGGCAAAGTACCCATTCCTTGTTCTCATTTGATATTTTGGGAGTTTTTATTTTTACCAAAAAGGAGCATATAGTATCTCTCCAATGAATCTCATGACTTACCTCATCTTAAAAATGAAGGTGGGCCAGGTGCAGCCCTCACCTGTAATCCAGAGGCTTGGGAGGCTGAGGCAGGAGGATCACAAGTTAGAGGTCAGCCTCAGCAACTTAGCTAGAATCTGTCTAAAAATAAATAAAATAAAAAGGGTTGGGGATATAGCTCAGAGGTAGAGTGCTCCTAGTATGTAAAAAAAAGAGAGGGGGGTGGAGAGAGAGAGAGAGAGAGAGAGAGAGAGATGGGGCGATAGTGATAGTATCACTCTCTTAGAGGTTGTTTTGAGGACTGAATAAGAACACCCGCAGGATTTACAGAAGGCCTGGCACACAGGGTGCCATCAACAGTTATTAACTATGACTGCAACTCTTATTATTCCCCAGGGCACAGTTGTCAACTCGGAGATGACAGAAGGTAGAACTGGATGATATATAAACCACAATGCAAAAGGCTCCTACAGAAATTCTACAGTTTAAACCCAAAGAAAGGAGTCAAAGCTATGCCCAGGGGGAAAAAATGTATAAAGAAACAAAAAGCAATCGGCCCAGTGCCCCAATCGACTAAACCACACATCCACCACCAGGCAATTAAAGATGCCTCAAGAACAGGAAACGGCACCGCAGTGATCTGGTGACTGCCTGTACAAACACACACTCCCAGTGCTGTCCAGAGCCCCCTGTGACTCGATGTTCCTCATCAGGGACGAGCAGGAGCCATACGATGTGGAGGTTTGGTTACTTTCTTAGACTGGAACAAGAAATGAAGATGGAATCATTTCCATCTCTCTGTGCCACAGCCCCCGCTTTCCTCCCACCCTGACGCTCAGACCATCCAGCTTGCAGACAGACACTCACAGCTAGGGAGCTCAAGTCTCACGTGGGCACGTGTGCCAGGTTCACAGGAAGTGAGATTACTGAACTGACCCAAAGAGGAGGACTGTTAACAAAGCACAAATAATGGAATAGGACCAGAAAAAGAGTGTGGCCTTCTTTCTGATGGTAGTTTCATGTAATAGAAGCAAAAAGGAGGGAGGGAGAGAGGGGGACTCTGATTCCAATGAGTCACTAAAGGGAGGGTAATAAGCATCTCTATAGTCCTTCCTAGCTCCACATCCAAACCTTTGCACTAAGACAAATGTGTTCATCATTCAGTCACTTAGTCTGGATAGTTCATAGTTACTTATTTCACAATCAGTGCTTTCTGGATCATGCCAGACAATGAAAAGATAAGTAAGATCCCTCTCAGAGCCTGCATTCAAGAATAACAGGATA
This sequence comes from Sciurus carolinensis, assembly GCF_902686445.1. Classification (NCBI taxonomy): domain Eukaryota; kingdom Metazoa; phylum Chordata; class Mammalia; order Rodentia; family Sciuridae; genus Sciurus; species Sciurus carolinensis. The sequence goes on along the minus strand of NC_062218.1, from coordinate 101,061,669 downwards.
GAAGGTATCACCTTTAGATTTGCCCCAGCAGATCAAGTCTTTTCAATAACACTGTGCATCCCACTGATCAGGCCTGTGACTCAAGCAAATGAATGTGTAGCTTGAACATGTAGCCATGAAGCTAATTACATGTCATTCCCTGTGGCCTGCAGAATAAATCCTGCTGAGGAATTCTTTATAGGTTCAAACACCCTAGGCCTCAAAGCATTTACTAGCATCTACCATATTACAAATTAAGACATTTCTCCTGGCAAGCAATTGTGGAGTGGCTATTAAGGGCCAGTCACCAGGCAGACCACTGAGGCTACAGCCATGGACCCTGCTCTCATGGATCTTAGCACTTAAGGAGATTTTATCATTAAAGCTATACTAAGTTATAAGGACCGAAGTGCAAAGAACAAGTCTCTCTAGAAAAAAAGTAAAGACACAACTGTAATTGTTCTGACAGTATTCACTGCCGTAAAGCAAATACTTAACAGCACTGCTTCACTAGAGTAGCAGTGAAGAATGGGACAGGTGACTAAGTTCATGGGGTTTGTTAGGTTTGATGCAGGATGTATTCAATGTATCCCTTCCAGGCTGGAAAGGAATAGTGTTACCTAACAGAGCTGTCCACATGCCCAAGAAACTGACAGCCAGCTGGCAGGCTTGAAGGATACCACTCAAATGCCAGACCAGCAAAGCCCGGTGCAGGAAGAGGCTCCAGGTTACAATCAGACCTGGCTTCTTTTTTGCTCAACCATATATCCTACAGCCCCAAACAAGGCAATAAGAACTGCCTTTGGGGAATAGTTTTAACATTATAAAATTACAATAGAAAAAGGTTACAGGAGGGACACATAGACTGTTCACCAAGTGCATGCATTTCCACCAACAGCAGCTTCAGAACCCCATTTCAATGACAGAATCTGGTCCCTGGCGGAAACCCTGCTCTTCCTCCTACACACTTTCACCATTGCCACCCTTCCAGGCAGAGTGGCTTTTGAAAGGCAGCTCTTAGGCAATCTACAACTTCCTAAAATTTTGCATCATGTACACTGGAGAGCAGAGTCAGAGCATTATCCACCAATGCCCCACCAAGCCCGATTCCCTGCTGCTGAGTTCAGACATACACCTCAGAGGCCTAGCCAACACAGAAGGGTACCAGACTGGGAAGTCAAGTGGCCTCCAGAGGCAGTGGCACTTAAGCTGAGATTTAAAGGAGGAGTTAGGGGAAGGGAGGTCAAAGGATCTGTTCCAGAGGGAACTGCAGGTACCAGGGATCAAACTTTCACTTTTAAAAGACCATTCTGGCTATAATGGTAGCCACACACTAATCAATGAGTCCTACTGGTGAATACCAGCAGCCACTAAGTGGGGACCACTGTCTAAGACACCAAGAACAAGAAAGGCTGGGGCACAGAGGAAAGGAAGAAAGATCAGAAAGGAAAAGAAGAAGGAAACCCCTTGTCTAGCAAATGCAACTCAGCAGTATCTGCATCACTGAGGGCTTAGAGGAAATGCAGACTCTCAAGTCCCACCTCAGAATATGCATTTTGTTTTCGGTTCTGGGAGGGGAACCCAGGGCCTTGCTCATGCTAGGCTAGCACTCCACCACTAGCACCCCAATCCCCAGAGCCTGCACTGTAACAAGGTCCTCCAAGAGATTTGGAAGCACACTCGTGTTTGAGAAGCACTGCTCCAATGGAGTGGGAAGGTCTCTTTGGAGAGATCAATCACACCCAAAGTTCTGCGTTTTCAATTGAGTTTTTAAAAATGGATTCTATAACAGAGCTGCAAAAACAAAGTCCCTTCTTTAAAGTTTAAGTACAATGGAATCACGGATGAGGCTTGCTAGCACTCTCTGCCTACACCAGCCAGGAAGGAAAATGGCATCTACCTGCTCCTTGATCCTGCTAAGCCTCACAATATAAGCAATCACAGAGAGCGAGCAGAGACAGCCATGATACAAAAAAGCATCCTTTGTCCATTCCCCAGAGGATCCTCTTGTCTCCTTAGCAGAAACCAAGTATGCTAAATCTTGCAGAAGCATCCATGAGTCAGTCAACTTTAAAGGACAGTCTGTCAACACGATTATTCACCTTGCTACTCACTTGAGAAGTGAACAAAGACATTTGCAACATTCATCAATCTTACAGATCACAATTCTATCTAATTATAAAAAGTGTTGACTCAAAGCACTACTCTTCTATGACGCCCAGAATAAGTCCTTTAATCATTAGGTGTTCCAGCTTTTCTCCATCTACAAACAGGAACGCTAGCATTTATTCTGCCAAGGATGTTTTAGGGATTAGGGAAATGATGCTTTCAATGCTGAGGTAGCTGAGCTACCAGTACATAAAGCTTTGTTCATGTCACTATACTACTCAAAAAGCTTCTGGTAGCTTCCCAGTATACCCTGAATGAAGACAAATTCTTCACTGTGGTCTCCAAATCTTCCATGATCTAATCTCAACAACTTTACATTTGTATGGATAGATGCTCTTGCCAAATCCATACTAGTCACTTTAGCTAGTGAGCTTCCCAGTGGAAATGGAACCTGGTGCCAATCCCTCCCTCACTGCACACTTGCTGTGTGCTGAAACCTAATCAGTCAGTAGGCACTGGTGGAACAAAGGCGAGTGGAGAAGGTAAGGTAAGTGGAGAAGGTACCAGTCCTCGTGGTAGAAGGAACAGAAATATCCAGGGGGTGGGGGTGGGAAGAATGGGAGCACCGCTCAATGGGAGACACTTGCCCAGCATGCTCAAGGTCCTGGGTTCAGTAAGCACTGAAGTAAGGAAGAAATGTTCAATGGACTGAAGCTGGGAAGTGTCCATGATCCATTGGAGAAACTAAAACAGATTCCAGTGGACTGGAACACACATTATAGCCACATAGGCAAAGAGACTGCAGGAGTCCACAGAGGCCAGGGTCCACGGGGCTCAGGAAGACTGATCAAGATGTCTGGACTTCATCCTAAAAGGACTAATGGAAAAGTTCTTGAAAACAACCTTACTAAGAACTGTTTTAGTAAATGCATAAGGTGTCGCCAAAGACTTTTTTCTGAAACTCTCTTTCAATTCACTTTGCCCACCAATGAAATTCAAACTCTTTTTAGGAAATATCTGTGGGAATTGTAATAGCAGTACATCGTCTCTTTTAACCAGAGATTATAATCACAGAACTACAGACCTAGTAGAAACTTCAGCAATCATGTACTCTAACCCCTTATTTTAAAGATAAGAGAACTACGGTCCTGAGAGATTAAATGATTTGCTCAAAGACAGAGGCAATTTGTGGCAGAGTCAATATGCAAACCCAAGTCTTATGACTCGTAGGCCAGAGAGAATAAAATGTAGTAAACATTCTGATATAAGAATTAAAGCATTCATTCATTCATTCAACAAATATTTATGTGTGTCCCAGATGCCATTCTAAGTACTGGTGATACAGAAATAAACAACAATGATAAATATCTTTGCCCTTGTCTTTTCATTCTAATAGGGAGAGACAGAACAACAACAAAAAAAAAAACATAATAAATTATACAGTATGTTGGAATAAGGTGTGCACTACAGCAAAGAGTAAAGCAGAAAAGTGGGCCAGGGAAGGCTGGCAGGGTAGATCTTCTTGAGAAAGGTCTTACTGGGAAAGTGACATGAGAAAGGCTTAAAGAAGGCAAGTTTGTAAAGGGTCCTGAGCACAAGAGAGGACACACAATGTCTATCCATTCCATGGTAATTTACCTGTCCAAAGTGGTAGATAACAGAGATGGGATTCAGAGGAGAAATTCAGCCCTTTTCCAAACCTACTGATATCCATCCACCAAGTTCAACAAACAAAAATCCACAACTCTAATATTTTCTCTGATAAAAGAGGAAAAGATAATTCTGGTTTCAATAAGAGTCCCTGACAGGCTGATAAATTGGCATGCAATTAGGAAAAAAAAAGGGGGGGGGGTGAGGAGGGAATTTTCAGGCTTGAAGCAAAACAAGTACGTATTCTGCATTTTTATAATGAATCTAGCCAATTTATTTCAGTTACTGCCAAATATGGATTAAAATGTGGGTCACTTCCTGAATACACCAGAAATGAAACTGAGATTGGCACCAAGTTCCCAAAACCTGGTGAAGTGTTGTTCAGAAGTGAGAAAAAGAGGGCGCCCAAAGAGGAAGAACAATAAAAATTACAAAGACCATTAGAGCTTGGCCCATCTTCCCTTCAGAGCATGCAGTAGAGGCATAAAGGGTCACTCCAAAGAGCTGAGGCTTTCTGAGCCATTCTCACAATAACCTTCTGAGATGGGTACTCTCATCAGACTCAGTGTGCAAATGAGAAAACTAAGGGCGCTGAGTCTTTGAAAGGTTAAACTGTCTGGGCCATTACCAACCACACAGAGAGGACTGAAACCTGGGAAGACTCGACTCCAAAACCCATGCTAGGGCTAAGCAAACTTCAGCCCCACTCCAGCTTTTGAATGAGCTGTGAATTAAATATGGTTTTTACATTATTAAAGGACTGTGAATACAAACAAGAACAGAAATATCTAGAACATGTGATTAGCCTGTATAAGGCCCTGGTGCAATCCCCAGCACCAAAAAATTAAAAATAAAGAGATATAAGAGAGACTCTCTACGGCCCACAAATCTAAAATACTTGTTATCTGAACCTTTACAGGAAAAGTTTGCTGACTCTTCTAGACTAATCTACACTAGCCACCGGCAAATCCAAAATGAGTTCTCAGGAGGGCTAGGGATGTAGCTGGATGATAGAATGTCTGCTTAGCATGTGCAAGGCCCTGGGTTCAATCCTCAGTATCACAGAAAGAAAAAGCATAACAAAATAAGTTTTTCCTGGGTGAATTTTGTTTCCCAAATTGCAGACTGATAAAGAACCTACTCTGATGCTGTCTATGATAATCACTGCCTGGGGTTCATGAAACTCAGCTTCATTACTTTATAGTTCTCCTATAGCATTCTGTTTTCATTTTTTTTGTAATTCGTCCCAGCAGGGGTGGCCCCCTCTCTCCCTCTTATCTGCCTGACATCCCTTTCCTTGACTCTCTAGGCATTCTGGCTTCTAAACACAGTTCCTAGACTGCTCACAGTCTGCCCAGACCTGGTAGCGCCCAATACTTTCAGAACTCTCTCTTGTTTATCTCTCTCTCCAAATCTGAATTATCAGAATTATTTTATTAAATTACAGGCTGATAGCTCAAATTGACTTATCCAAATGTAAAAGAGAACCAAGATCTATCTGGAGGTAGAGCCCTTACTCTTCCCTGGATGATCCTGTTCAATTTCTCCAGGTCAGCACCAGGGGGATGTGGGTGCTGAGGCTATATCCCATCTTTTCCTGTATTGAGTACCCTAATATTCCTCCAGGAAAACATCCCTTCCCAACTTTCAGAATATATTCCATTTAATGTTGACTTCACTCTGGGCTCAGGCCAGGTCAGCTCAGGGATTATCTCAAGGACAAGCACATGATTCAACAAAGAGTCAAGGAGATCCAAGCTTTGGGTCTGGACTCCTGGCCACAAGACACCTTGCCAACATGAGGGAAGAGGCTGCCTGTGAATGGCACCAGCCTAGAAGACAGCAGAGGTGAGTGATGCAGAGACGGGCCTAAAACATCCTTTGGAGTCATGGGATCCAGGCAAGTTCAAAGTCAGAACAGCCCTGGGCTTTGCAGTTATACACCACAACAAATTCTCTTCTTGCTTAAGCTTCTTGCTTAAGCTTGGTTCCTCTCTCCCTCACAATAGAAAGGACCCTGGCTGATACAACGAGAATGGAAGCACCACACCTACAAATGTGCCTCATTAAAACTGACTGAGGTGGAGCAGACAAAGGGGGATGAAGGGAAGGGAGGAGAGACAGGATCAGGAAAGTCAATGGAGTGAACCTGACCTCACTTTCCTATGTACATATATGAATATACCACAGTGAATCTCGCCATCATGTACATCCACAACATACTACTTAAAAAAACAAAAAAAAACTATAAGAGCAGAAGGATCAGTAGAGTAGAGGGAAGGGAAAGGGGAGGAAAAAGAGCACTGGGGACTGATAGAACAAATTATATTCCATGCTTTAATTATGTCAAAATGAATCCTAATGTTATACACAACTAAAAAGAACCAATAAAAGAATTTTAAAGAATAAAAACAAAAAATAAAAAGAAAAGAATACATAATCAAAATTTTCAAATGATTTTCTGGCATCAACCAAGCTATTTTTTGGTTTGGGGTTTTTGGGTTTTGGGGGTTTTTGGTACCAGTGATTGAACACAGGGATACTTTGCCACGGAACCAAACCCCAGCTCTTTTTTTTTTTTTCTTTGTAAACAAATGGGATACATGTTGTTTCTCTGTTTGTACATGGAGTCAAGGCATACCATTTGTGTAATCATAAATTTACATAGGGTAATGTTGTTTGATTCATTCTGTTATTTTTTTTCCTTCCCACCCCTCTTTTCCCTCTATACAGTTCTTCCCTCCTCCATTCTTGCCCCCCTTCTTAACCCTAACCCTAAACCTAACCCTAACCCTAACGCTAACCCCTCCCACCCCCCATTATATTCATCATCTGCTTATCAGTGAGATCATTCGTCCTTTGGTTTTTTGAGATTGGCTTATCTCACTTAGCATGATATTCTCCAATTTCATCCATTTACCTGAAAATGCCATAATTTTATAATTCTTTATGGCAGAGTAATATTCCATTGTATATATATATATATGCCACAGTTTCTTTATCCATTCATCAATTGAAGGGCATCTAGGTTAGTTCCACAATCTGGCTATGGTGAATTGAGCAGCAATGAACATTGATGTGGCTGTATCTCTGTAGTATGCTGATTTTAAGTCCTTTGGGTATAGGCCAAGGAGTGGGATACCTAGCTCTTTTTATTTTTTACTTTTGAGATAGGATCTTACTAAGTTGCTAAGGCTGACTTTGAACTTGCGATCCTCCTGCCTCAACCTCAACCACTCGAGTCGCTGGGATTACAGGTGTGCACCAACACACCTAGTCAACCAAACTGTTTTTATTCTCTGAAACTGCTGAAACTAAATATGTGGAAACAGCAGAGTATAAAATCTCAAAAAAAAAAAAAATGATTGATAGGGAGTGATATTGACCAAATTATATTGTTATATTGTGTGCATGTACAAATATGTAACAACAAATCCCATCATTATATACAACTATAATGCACCAATAATGTGGAAAGAGGAAAAAACCTGATCAAGAAGACGAGGACAACAAGAGCTGCCTTCACTGTCACCAATACTCCACTTCCTGCTGAACCCAAAAAGAATTCACCTCTCTTCTCGCCATCTATTCCAGGAACACAGGATCTGAGAGAGATGTCAGGACCTTCTGATTTAATACCAAGTTACTGATTAGAGCTGGAACCAGCAAGACAATCTATATTTCAAATCAGTGAACTTTATGTCCTATCCAAAACTGTTACCCCTCAAGCCTCTAAGGGAAGAGAAAACAAAGACAAAAGGCAAAGGGATCAGAGCACGCAGTGGGGAGTTCTCCTGCTTCTATTATGTCCAGGGTTGCATGGCAACTGGCCTTGGCCTAGTCAACCTGGTAGACAAGCAGAGGGACACATACCAGACCTTCAGGTCATGCAGCATGTCCTGTTTGTGCCCTATCCAAGTGCAGGGGTGGGTCCACACTGTTCTACAAAGCTGGCAGAATGAAGCAGAAAGAGCGCCTGATGTCTCAAGAGCTCTCCCATAGATTGGTTCTCCTACACTGGCCAAAGTTTCCCTAACCTTTATGCCTCTCATAAGCATTACCTATGGATGCTCCCCAAAAGACAGGATAAAGTTTCTCAAAAGGAGCTTGAAGGCTGGTGATATAGCTGAGTAGTAGAGCACTTTCCCAACCTGAACAAGACCCTGCCGGCTTCCATCCCCAGTACCAGATAAAAGAAGAAAGAAAGAAAGAAAGAAAGAAAAAAAAAAAAAAAAAAAAAAAAAAACCCTTGATAGGAAAACAGGTGAAAGAACTTCAACTTTGTTATTTACCAAGATATTAGAAATCAGTAGAGGAAAAGATACAGTAAGATACAGCGCATGTCTGGAAAACAGGTCAACTTGTGTTTCAGGTCCAGGATTTTTTCAAATCCTCCAACGCTGTTCATTCCTTGGCTACCTCCATGGATTCTGGCTCTAGAAGTACAGTCACAGTGCTGCCTGCAGGTCATGAGCTCATTTCTAACAACTGAGAAGTCAGCAGGGACAGGCAACACATTTTAGGAGTAACGGAGGTACTAGATCCCTGCACAGTCACTACCCTGAAGGAAAAGGAGAAAAAGAATGGGTCAATAAGTCTCCAGTACTAAGATGTCACCAAACAGGTACCTTGTGTGCAAAGACAGAGGGAGGTGATGCTGTCCTGTCTTTATCCCTACCCACCCCTAGATTAAAGGCCTAAGAAGAATGGTGTTCTGCAAAAACACAGAGCAAGAGACAAAAAGAGAGAGAGAGAGAGAGAGAGAGAGAGAGAGAGAGAGAGAGAGAGAAAGAGTCTCAGAGAGTCTCTTAGGCTTACATTCTACTTAGCAAAGCTGGAGTACTAAAACTTAGAGACAGTTGTGAAACACTGTCTTCTGTTTGCTAAGTTCCTGTTAAGACCCTTTCAGGCACAGGGAACTCTCTAAATGAACTAATATAAAATCTTACAGAAAGTCTCCAGAGGGTTTCAAAATATTTTGTGAAGAAATTGTGCCTTGTGGGTATCCACTAGAAGAACAAGAGATGTGGCTCCCCTTCAGACACATTGTCAGTAAAAGGTTTATGGAGGACTAAAAGTGGAAGAAATATTTATTTTAATATTTTAATAGACAATAAAAATGCATCTTATACAAATGATTATGAGGCTTATAAAGCATACCTTCCCATTTGTGCTACTATAACTAATATGATTTGTTAAAACGCAACACCTTTAAATGAGAGTGGGAAGTAGTATATATACCCTAATATTCAACTCTTTTTAAAGCAGTTTCATACACATGAGCAAACATATATATGAGCCTCATCAACTTAAGAGTCAGCTATGAGTCCATTTCTCTAGGTGTGACATTTATAAAAGGAATCAGTTCACAGAAAGTTAACTGGCTCAGCCCAACAGACCCAGGCCTCCTACATGGTGCTACTTATGACACAGATGTGAAAATACGAGATTTCCCTTTCCTTTCCCCTCCATGATAAAAGTAAAGAAATAGAGGAAGAGAACTAAAAGAAAAAAAGGAGTGAGCACCTCATCATTTTTTGGGTTACCTCCAAATAAAGTGGGCTATCACCCAATCAGAGCAGTCACCCTGATCTACCCCAGGTAGAAGAATCTTTAATGCAAAATTAGATCTAAAGAGAATCAAGGGATGCTTGAGGGATTCTTCTAGAACACAGGCAAGTTAAATGATTGAGAAGGGTTCTTTGAAGGCAGAGCTGACGTTCATTCAATGTGCACTTAGAAGGACCACAAAGACTATAAGTCAGTGTAATGGAAAAGGGAAAGAAGGGACAGTGGTAAGACTTCAGGTCAGACGGTCAGGAGAGGCAGCTTCAAAGAGATCTCTGGCCTAGACCTGAAGAATGAGAGATTGCTCGCAGGAGATCTGCAGCAAAGGTGTCCCAAAACAGCAATGGATAGGCCCTATGACTCAGTACGTTAGAGGAATCTGAGATCAGCAAAACTCAAGCTGAGGGAGAAGAATACTCAGAGAGTATGATCAACAAGGTAGGCAGCAGCCTGATCAACTGAGGCACATAAGCCACAGTGAGGGCTGGGGTTAGGGCTCAGTGGCAGAGCACTTGCCTAGCACATGTGAGGCGCTGGGTTCAATCCTCCGCATCACATAAAAATAAATAAAGCATTGTGTCCATCTGCTACTAAAAAATATATTTTAAAAAATAAGCCATAGTAAGAAGTTAAAACTATATTGTGAATGCCACAGAAAGCCACTAAGAAATTCCAGATAAGAAAGACTTAATAAGGTTTATGTTTTTTAAATTATCAGTCTGCCTGTCACATGGGAAATGGATTCTCTTACCAAAATCACTAAGGTTCCAGGTGGCCATAGTTCCAATGAGCAAGAATGGCCCTGCCCATGAAAACAGAAGGAAAAAGACAATGGAAAAAAATATGATCAACCAGAGCCCTTCCTTCAGGTGACAGCTCATAACAACTGTGGTGAACCAGCGCAGATACGGAATATAAGGTCACAGCCCTTCACAAACATGTTCTCTGACAACTAATCTAAAGTGGCCTCCCCCCTCTACCACTTGTCACTCTCCTTCTGATTTTATTTCCAGACTGGTAGTCCTCACTATCTGAAAGTATCCAGCTTATTTGTTTACTGCCTCAATGTGTCTGCCCAACAAAATATAAGCTCCACAGACTGGAACTTTGTCTGGTTCAGAGCTCTCCTCCCAAAATCTACACAATGCCTAGGACATAGCTGGAATCCCATAATACTTATTAACTGGGTTCATGAAGACCCTACCTTTACTTCTACTCAAAACAAACATGATAATCTATCAGTCCTCAATTATGGATTCCTTCCTAGGACAACTGGCTTCCCACAGGGGGTGTTCTAACTAAAATGACTTAGGAACCTCAACAGACGTAAGGGGAGAGAGGAGTTCCGTGTTCTGGATCCCATAACAACCCAGCTGGGTATGTATCACCACATGTGTGCTGCTGTGATCCTCAGAACTGCCCAAGTGTGCAAGTCTGCTGAGAGGCAGGAGTGAGTATGTGTGGAGATCCAGTAAAGGTGGGAATGGGGATTATTCATAATCAAAGGACTGGGAACTCTGTTCTCCACAACCCCCAGGATTACATGAAGGACACCCTTGCATGAAGTGTCACAACAGATACCCACGCTGAACTCAAGGAGACAATCCTAGTTGGTGCCCGCCCAAGAAGCCACATCTGGGCTGTGAGACACAGAGGGGTAGGACAAGAGGGCACTCATGTGACATGCAGCTTTTGTAACAATCTTTGAGAAGTCAGCATTCCAAACCATCTTAAAGAGGTGGGATCTTGTGACCAGAAATGATTAAAACCAACAAATATGCATAAGTTCAATATAATATTGGCCAAAGTACAAGGCCCAGTTCAATTCCAAATATAAGGACTCTTCACCAATGATGAGGCCAGAGCCTCAGATGAAGAAACAGCATAAAGACAAGATATAATGTCTATTTTATTATCATCTTATAAAAGGTGAAAGTAATTAGTCATCAGAGCAGCAACAGTTTCTGGGATTCAGTGCCTGGTGTTCTGCACACACTGTTAACCCTTACAGTGCTCTTAAGAAGCACTATCGCCCCCATTTTATAAAGGAGGAAATAGAAGATTTTAAGAGGCTGGGTTGAGACTTTAGCATCGGCAGCATAACACTAGTTAAGAGCAAAAGGGCTGGCATCAAACCAGAGTTCTAATCCTGCCTCCAACACCTCTTAGTGTAGGATTTCCTTAATCTTCTGCTTCAGCCTTCTAGACTCTTAACTAGGGGGGTTAGACACACCTCCAGAGATAGTTGTGAAGGTTCGGTGAAATAAAGTTTGGGCTGGGGCATGGCTCAGTGGCAGAGAGAAAGTTTGCCTACCACACATGGTCGACCCCTGGGTTTGATTCTCAGCACCACCAAGTTAAAAAAAAAAAAAGAAAGAAAGAAAGAAAGAAAGAAGAAAGGAAGGAAGGAAGGAAGGAAGGAAGGAGGGAGGGAGGGAGGGAAGGAAGGAAAGAGGGAAGGAAGGAGAAAAGAAAAGAAAGTTTGTAAAACACTTAACAAGCATCTGTTCAAATGGTGGTAGATAGTCTGATACTATCATGCTATCATTTTGGTTTCAATAAACTTAACAGCATGTTTCCATTATATGGGACTCTTCAACCTGTGGCACTCTGCAAAGGTATCTTTCTTCTCTATGTCCCCAACCTTCTGTTCAACCAGCAGCAAAAACGGGGGTGGAGAGAGAACGGGGAGAGGAGGAGACAGATGAGAATCGGATCTTAAAAACAGGACAAGTAACTTAAGAGTAGTGAATTTATCTTAAGGAAATATGATAACACGTTTTTAAGGACATGCATTATGGATTTGTTAATAATCATGAAAAAGAGAGAGATACCCTAATTGCCCTAAAATAGGTCATTAGTTCAAAAAGTTTTGACACAGCATACCTGGAATATTACATCACCACTAAAAACCATCTTAGCAGTTAATGACATGGGAAGATGATCATGAGTTATTAAGTAGAAAAGGTTATAAAACCAAAATGACCATCTGTAATCAGTACTATTGGCATAATTGGCATTTTCTCTTTTGTTTCATCTGTAATTTCTAAATTTTCTCTAATGAACATGTATTACCTGTATAATCAGAAAAAAATGCAAGTTTTTGGATTGTTTGTTTTTTTTTTTTTTTAAATGACTTATATAAAGAGAAAGACAGAGGCTGGGAATGTGGCTCAGTGGTTAAGTACCCCTGAGTTCAATCCCCAGTACCAAAAAAAGAGAGAGAGAAAAAGACAGGGCAACACATGCCCCCAAGGAAGGCAGAAGGGGCACCCTGCTATTTTGGTTCTGATAGTTTTCTGAACTGTGGGGCCTGAACTGTGGGGCTGTAGCTCATTTGCTTAGCTTTCATGAGGCCTTGGGTTCAATTCCCAGCACCACACAAAAAAAGTTCCTCTCTTGCTCAAAACAAGGCATCTATCTACCTCTTGAATCTTAGGCTCTTCCTTCTCACTCTTAGCCAGGAAATTACTCTTTCCAAAGCAAGCTCAGCACCAGAGGAGGGACAGGAGGAAAGAAGGGGAGGGAGATGTAATCCACAGGTCTTATCCAGGATTCACATGCACATGTCCAAAGTGTGCTGCTACTGGAGATTCCAGATGGAGTGCCTGCAAAGACTCAGATCTCACACCCAGTGTCCTGACCTATTCCAAATAGGTTTCTAGGTCCCTAGGTGGGATTATAAATACATAATTATATCTGGAGCTGTTCAACTAACCCAAATAACATGCTCTCATTCCATGTCCCCAAATTTTCTTCTTGAAATATAAATCATTAACCTACTTTATTAAAGATGATTTTAATAGCACTGCCCCAGCCCAATGATAAAAAAGGAAAACTTGAAGTTTGTATCAGGTCCCTTTAGAGAAGCAGAAATAAGCACCTAAATGCTTCCGTCAGCACGGCTAGCCAGGGAGCTGTACATTCTGTACCCGTCCTGGATCTCAGCAGGTCCTTTCACCTCTGGAACACAACACAGGAACTACAACAGGAAAGGCGCCCTAGGCAGTGTTGTTTACCATGACATGACCAGTTGCTGCCTAGACTTCTTAGTTCTAAGGCCTGGTCATGAATTCAGGAATCCTTCAAGCTGCAACAAGAAATCTGGTTCAGGTCATTCCCATTGACAAAAGACTTTGTTTTCCTCCTAATCAAGATATCAAGGAATCCACCCATTGGCAAGACCAGAAGTGATGGAGGAAGGGCAGTCACAGTGAAAGAATGAGGGGTAGAAGAGGAAGAAAAAGAAGGGAGAGAAGCAAATGGGGAAAGAGCCAACATATAGATGGTGGAGAAGCTGTGGGCTGGAATTTCCTAGAACAATAAAAGATTCTTAAAGGGAAAGGGTTTTCATGTAAAGACCTCAGACACCCTCCAAGCCATCGCTGTGTCAGCACATAAGAAATCTACTCCTTTATCAGCAGTTTTGAAAATGGTTAAAGCTGAAACCTTCCATATTCAAATCAGAATATTTCCACAATTTTTTTCCTCTGTAAAGACAAAAGTTCCTCTGGCTGGGGGCATAGTTCATTTGCTTAGCATTCATGAGGCCTTGGGTTCAATTCCCAGCACCACACAAAAAAAGTTCCTCTCTTGCTCAAAACAACGCATCTACCTCTTGAATCTTAGGCTCTTCCTTCTCACTCTTAGCCAGGAAATTACTCTCTCCAAAGCAAGCTCAGCACCAGGGGAGGGACAAGAGGAAAGAAGGGCTAACCCAGAGGCCTAGAGGCACGCTTTCAAATGCATGTGAATTAGGCCTGTGACACTACTAGCAATATCTGTCACAGGGTGAAGCAAGAATGGCGCCAGGTCCAAGCATCCTAGCAGTGAAACTGCAACATTCTGATGAGCTGCAAATGGTTTAGATGCACCAAAGGAAAATGATATGTGGCTTAACAGGATCAAGGGACAAAGCAGAAAACAGAGTACCACCCTTGGAGTCATGGGTTAAAAATTCTAAGGAATGGTTGCCTGGGACTGCAGGAATGGGAGGGATGGGAAATCACAGCTGAGAAGTACAGGATTTCTTTGGGGGATGATGAAAATGTTCTAAAATTAATCACAGAGATGAATGCAAAATTCTGTGAATATACTAAAAAGTCATTGACTTATATGCTGTAAATGGGTGAAACTTGTGATATGTGAATGATAGCTCAATAAATCTATTTTCTTAATCCTAAGGAAGAACCTGCAAAGTCTCTGCCCATCATTGCCTGCTCTCCCCCACCAGTACCCCACATGGGGAGCTCAGTTATTGAGATGGTACATAAGGAGATATGAGTCATCCTTCTCCAGCATGACATTTGATAAGTTTCTCCTATAAGATAAGCATCAAAAAACACTTCGATCTTCTTTCTTAAAGAGACTCAGTTTTGAGGGGCAAGGAATAGACCCCAACATTCAGAATCCAGACTTGTGGGAAAAAAGTGAAATTTTAGTTATCCTCAGCTGGTGATCTTCTTCATGCACAAATTCAGTGCTGTTTTAAGCACAGTACCCCAAGCCCTGTGGTGCTATGATGGTATTTAGTTATGCTGGCCAAAAGAGGTGGGGGAGTTAAAAAGCAAGCCAAAGTTGGATCCCAAATGACACCAAGGCCAAAAGCTATCAGTTCCACTCTAATTTCCTATGCAACGGAGCACAGCTACCCTGCTGGGGAACTTATTACAAGCATGCTGGCTACATAAAGAGGAAACAGGATTTCTTTCCAGGGAGAGACCATCTTGCTGCTCTAAACGGAGCTTGACAACATGGGAGTTTACAGACCTCGCACACAGAGCTCAGAGAGACCTTGATCAGAGGCCCAGAGGCAGCAGCAAGGCCTGGTCAGCAGACACATATGCAGTGGGAGCAGCAGGGAGACAAGCCTATAGATATTGAGGTAGTGGTCCCCAGGCCCACCCTGGACTCTAGTTCCCACAAAGCCATATTGTCCCCAGCCAGAGTTGTGCAGCTGATGAGCAGCTAGATAAGCCACCCAGGGCAGGGTTTGTGTCAAACATCTCTGCACTACCCACATACAAAAGCAAGAACTCCTGTCTTTGGAGGAGCAGCCCACAGAAATTCTTAAGAAGTAAGAGGCACTCAGCAACTTAGCGAGGCCCTAAGCAACACAGCAATACCTTGTTTCTAAATAAAATACAAAAAAGGGCTGGGGATGTGGCTTATTGGTTAAGTAACATTGAGTTAATCCCTGGTACCAAAAAAAAAAAAAAAAAAAAAGGCAAGGCAAAAGCACACTGGTCTCCTCATGGTGACACCCTGGGGTCTCACCAGCAGTTGCTGTGGTCTGATCAGTCACCCAGCCCTCCCCAGAGAGCTGAGAACCTACAGAGATCAGAATAGAGATAGGCACCTGGGGAGGAAGAAGCAGAAGCTGTTGCCAGAAATAAGTGGCCCAAAGTCATCTCCAGGGCAGGAAGAGGAGAGAGGCACTCTCCCAGTTTGGGGCACTTCATGCTCCTGAGCCATCAGCCAGGCTGTCCCCAGACTGTGCGACTAGCTGTTCAACTGCTCAGCCAGCTTATTATGCTTCCTGAATGTTTTTAAAGAAAAAATGTGCAAGATAATGACAGGCTTTGACCCCAAATGACTTTTATCCTGACAAGAGCCCAGGACTCACTGTGGGAAAAACGTTTTGCCCTGATTGTTCAGGAGCACAAAGTTCCCTTCAGGAACTTCCCCAATCCAACCCCAGTACTACAGAGAGTCCTAGCTCACAGGTTGAGCTCATGGAACAACTGAATCCCAGGTTGGAAGCCACAGTGGCTAAAATGTTCTGAAGTCGCTGGAACTTTCTCACTTCAGAAACACTCACCTTATCATTCCTTGACCTGCAGTAATGCAGACACCTTCCGAATACCTGAGATGTCCCAACAAGAGGGTGGACAACTCTACTGTGCACATTAAAGGGAGCAAAGGATTTGAGGACCAGGTTTACATAAAATCTTCTGGCCTACTCAGACAATGTGTGGTTGGTCCAAGGACCTCCTCCATACTAATCACCCTAGTGGGTGGAGGGGAAGTGGGGCTACAGAAATGCTGATTGCCAGGCCTGCCCAGAGCTCATGCATCAGAATGCCCTTGAAGATCCCAGAATCTGCAATTGAGGGCATTTTCCCACACAGTCACTTTTAAGAACCACTGCAGGAAAAAGCAACGAGGGTTATTCTGGGGCAATCCTGGCAGTTACAACTCAAGATGGCTATAGTCATGTCAAGTTAAATCCATACAACCACCAGCTTACAACAAGGACAATCTGGTAGTAATGGCAGGTTCCAATTATAGGACACTTACCATGTGCCTTCTCACATAGCTCACCCTAACATCTACAGTTCTCATCTATTCCTCACAATATTATTAGGTAGGTATCAATGATTTCCCCTTGTACTTAGGCTGCTTCTTCAGTTTCACCTCCAAAGCAAAGGTCAAATCCAGGTCATCACCCAAAATGGCCAGGAAAAAAAAACCCTGCTCATCAGTTCAAACTGTCTCCAACCCTCTTCTGCCCACCTTCTCCGTGTTGCTGCTCCATGGTTTTGGCCTCCTCCTCTTCTCTCAC
The DNA here is from genome assembly GCF_902686445.1 of Sciurus carolinensis. Lineage (NCBI taxonomy): Eukaryota > Metazoa > Chordata > Mammalia > Rodentia > Sciuridae > Sciurus > Sciurus carolinensis. Next base: position 101,044,799 of record NC_062218.1, on the reverse strand, counting down.
TCCACACTGGTGGTTTTTACCATCCTTGCTGTCCATTAGAATCACCTGGGGAATTTTTTAAACTTCCCATGCCCACACCGTAACCCAGACAAACTCTATCAGAATGTCCAAGAGTAAATTTCTGGCGGAGGTGTGCCAGGCTCCTCAGGTGATTCTAAATGGCAGCTAAAGCTGAGAACCGTAGCCTATGTCTCACCTTTATGAATTCATTTATTCTCAGGGCCTCAAATACCATCTGGACAGAACCAGACTTATTCCATACCCTGCATCTCTCTGCAGAGCTCCCGACCTATGCTTCCTACCACCTAGCAGCTAGCCCCACTGGCAAGCCCCTCAGAACTCAGCAGGAACAAACTCTACCTAACGGTACCCCCCATCACACGCCATGAGTCTTCCATGGTAGGCAGTAGCCAGCCCCCCAAAACCTAGCAGAGAAACTCCACAGATACTCCTCCGTCTTCTCTGTCCTCACCCCCTCCTCAGTCACCAAATGCTATTGATTTCTCTTTCTCCTCTTCATTCACCCAGCACATCTCCTCTGAAAAATGCCAAGGAACCCTGTAATTTATCAGCGTCTGTCTGAATATTCAAACGGTGACTCCATTGAGTAAAGCAGATTTTCAGGAAAGAGCACTCCCTGCCACATGCTCTGTACTCCCCAGCACAGAGCCGCCTACCCAGGACACCTGTGCCCTAGACTGTGAAGCACATCCCTCTCCTCCTCTTCCCCCAGGTACCAGGGCAAGATGTGTGTCCAACCTCTTCAATACTTCTTTCTACCTTGGGACAATGTTAAGCAGAGAGCGACTCTCATATCACTAGTGAAATACAGGATTATTTTAGGTAGTGTAATAAGTAACAAGTACTATACGATTTGATGATTATGATTCAATGATTATTTGAAGACATTTTAGAGAAAAATTGCTAAACACATCAAACTATGATTTCTCAAGGATACAACCTTCTCTCTTGAAATAAATGCATTTTCTACTAAGTAGGCTTTTACGATGTAAATAAACAATAATAAAGGTGAGGCGAAAATAACAGAGGTGACATTTAAATAAGTGACCCTAAGGAACACTGTCTCCTTGGGCTTGGTAAGTCTTCACCGGCCTTACCCAAAGGTCTCTGCTCCTTCTCCCAACACCTTTCCACACCACCAGCAATCATCACCTGGGTCACACACAGCCTGTGCTTCCCCTGCATCCTCTCAAGATGTTGAGCAACCAGCAGGAGACTGTGCCTGCTCCATCCCAGAAACCCACCCCCCCACAACAGTCGCCTTCTATACCAACAGGAGCTGCCACAGGCGAGGACATGTGGCAGGATTCTGTTCTGCATCAGGGAGAAGTGCTAAGTTCTGCAGCAGCCACAGAGAGATATCAGACAAAACACCCCGCTTCCTTACCCATCCCCAGGAATTCCAGGGCCCACAGGGAAGTTTCTACCATAGATAAGGTCAGGATCTCCGACTACCAAAGACAGGAGATTGCCCTCCTTTAACACCTGCCAAGCCTCCTGCATAATGCATACACTGCACAAGAATGAAAATTCAAAAGCACCATCACTAAGAAACCGAACAAGTTCTCTGGGTTCCTACACTAGGTGATTCCTTGGTCACATTTTAGTGATTTTTGCTGTAGTTTTTAATTCCAGAATTAACGATACACACAAACTGAGGAGAAGGAAATGGAGAAAATTTTAAGTATTGTTTTATTAAAGATGCTACTCTGTAATAAACTCTAAACAGTGGGTTTTCTTCCTACTCTATCATAGAGTAGGAAGATAAATTTTATCTTAGAGTAGGATAAATTTTATCATAATTTATAAAATTTGGTCCACTTAGAATTTTTTAAAAACACTTCTATGAAATATCTATCAAACTGAAAAATACAAATACATCTTTTAGCTGAGTAGTTCCATTTCTTAGAATTTTCCTACAGATCTAGTTATATGTCCCATGCCAGAAGCGCTCACAGGGTAAAAGGCTGGAAATAATTTAAATGTCGACCATTACAGGAATGGTTTCCTAAATTATGTTATATTCACATAAAACAATACTAACAGTGAGTTAGTTCTGTATGTACGATATCTAAACTATATTACAATGGGGTATAAAACAGTAAATATGGCATACTTCCAAAGTTACATTTATTTTAAAATGCATATATGTATATGTATTGATATGCATACAGATATGCACATTTATATATACATTTGCTGACACATGCATAAGTTCCACCTGAAAAATTCTCAAAAAACTGGTAAAATGTTACCTCTAGTAGAACTAGAGATCAAGAGGCAGAAGCTGGGGCTAGGGTTGTGGCTCAGTGGCAGAACGCTTGCCTAGTACCTGTGAAGCACTGGGTTCAATTCTCAGCACCACATATAAATAAATAAACATCCACTGACAACTAAAAAAATTTTTTTAAAAAAGAGGCAGAAGTTGCAGCAATTCCTTTGTCTCTTTTGAATTAGGTATCCATTTATAGGTATTACCTATTTAGGTCAGCTTATTAAAAATGAAACACATGAATTCGACTAAATATGTCTTTTTAACTTTATTTGCTCAAATGATATTCTTTGTCCTGACCTGCAAGTGTAATAACGAGACACGAAGTCAGCAATGTGTTACAGTTTTGGTCCCATGGCTTGACAGTGCCTTTGACACAGAGACATCCAAAGTTCAACTCAGCACTTAAAAATCTATCTAGTCTCATGGGAGGAGCCAGTTCATGTTTTCAAAATGCTCCAATTAGCCTGGGGAAAACTTAAAAGATCTGACAGCAAGATCAGATGAGCTTTGAAACCTACCTGGGATGTCTTTACAAACCACACAAAACGGGGTTTATTTTGGCTTTTCCTGTGTGACACAACAGGAGTCAAATATAGCTACTATGTGGCCCCAAGAAGCCCGCTAGTTAACAAGGTTTGGTCCAGAATTCTCAAACCCCAAACCTTTGTCCATCTGGCAAAGAAAAACATACACACACATGCACACACACCACCCAACCCCAGGAATCTCCTCTTTCTAAATATAGTAGGACACTGCCCAGTCTCCAGCTCACCCTCTGCGGCACTGTGCCTTCCAACCAAGGTGAAATGAGCCAGACGTAAACATGCCGTGACAGCTCCTGGCCCACACTGCCAAGCTGTTTCCCTTACTATTTCCTCTCTTCCTCCCTCTAGGTTACTACAGAAATATGTAAAACCCAGTGACTCTCATTTGTAAAAATTCCTTTAGCCACTAATGCTGTTGTTTTCACTCTAATAGACGTGATTCCCTGCTAGGTCCCTGAAATTTGAGTAGACTGTTAAATGTGGGCCAAGTCCTGTCCCTCTCCTATTTTACCTGTAAGAACCTGCAGCTCAGTAAGGATATTAGACAGGTCCGAGGTTAATAAGGGCAAATTTAATTAATTGTAATCTCTCTCTCTCTCTCTCTCTCACACACACACACACACACTCCAGATTTTGTTCTAATCTCTAGTCATTTTAGAATCAGATCAATGTCTAAAAGACGGGCCTATTTAGAAAGTTTCCAATTTGAGCAAAAGGTTAAGCTCCTGAAACATAATCTAACACACCTGAAGAGGCACCAAGTATCAACTAGCTACAGGAATGTAAAGGGCCTAAACAATGGACGTCAAAAGACTTGTAAAGACTGGAGGTCAGAAACAATTCCACTTGGAGGAATCTACCCCGTAGAAAAGCTGCGACCCACATAGAAAGGCAGGTTGTACAAATGATCACTGTGGTACTTTCCTTGAAAAATTGGGACAATCCAAAACACCTCCAAAAGGAGCCTGGGTAAATAAACTAAGGTATATCTATATCGTAGAAACCCTCTGAGGTGATCAAAAAGAATACAGTACTGTATTTCACCACACAATCATCACAGATTTAATACCTAATTTTTTTGTGTGAAAAAGTGGGGTGAGACCATTATGTGAAGCTTTTTTTAATTGTGCCGTTATTACTTAAAAATCACTTATTAATAAACTGTCTTTGATGCAACATTGGGATGCATGGAATACTCATGAATATATGTTAAAATTAAATACTCCAAATCCATCCATGCACATCATTTCTTCTTGAGAGATTAGCAAGCACTTTTCTGGTCTGAAAAAAAAAAAAAGTTAACACATCAGTTGTTATTGATTGTGCATTATAATCAAAATATTATACTTGAGGAAACATACTACAGCATTGGGAAGTATGGACTTAAAAATTCAACCTTCTCTGTTCAAAGATTCTGCTCTGCTGTCATGGGTTTCCTTATCTGCCTCACCGTCCTCCACCATTCCTCTAAGATGTGGTGCTCTTGGTACTGCAGCACTCTAAACAAACCAGGGGAGTGGGTTTTGGGAAACAGACTGATAGTGGGTGAGTGCTGAGAATTCTAGGTTCCCGGCTGGGGTAGCAGTGTGTGAGAAGATAAATGGGTATCCATTTGCCAATGGTGAGTACACTGCTGTTGTTTACCTTTTAAGCAGCAGGAGGTACGAATGATACCAGGTGACAATTATGCAATGTAAGGATATAAACCAATTCTTAAACTGAAAAAAAAAAAATGGGTTCAACATTTATGTGGTGGTGAGAATTATGCAGAGAAATATGCCATGTGCATGAACTGACACAGAAGAACTCTAAGACACAGTATTAGCTGGAACAGTAAAATAGGATAATCTGTATAGTATAATCCCATTTATGAAAGAATTTTCACAGAAAAAGGGTAAGGGAAAAAAGCATACAAAAGTTCTGGTCCTGGTGTGCGGCTCAGCAGTAGAGCACCTGCCTAGCATTGAGAGGCCCTGGGTTCCATCCCAGCCCTGCAGAAAAGAAAAAAGGAAAGGGACAGAAAGTGCTGAATACTCCTGTATACTTTTTGACTCTTGTGTGAGAATATATTCATGAACTGTGTCGTTTAACAATAATGTTAAATTTCTCCCTAAACCTAATTCTCCCCTAACTTCTATTTCGGGAAACAGTAGAATCATTCACCCAATTGCTCAAGTCAGAGACATTTGACTCATTCTTGACTTCCCTCTTTTTTGTCACAGTTCACATACAATCATGTGGGCTCTACTTCCAAAAGCAACAGCATGTGACCACGTCTGAAACAGCCAACCTGGCCCAAGGTGCCCTTGTCTCTTACCTCACCTATTATGGCAGTCTCCAAACTGGTCTCCTTGCCCCCATTCTGGCTTCACTACATTTTCCACTCAGCTGCCTGTGTGATCTTTCTAAACCACAAGCATGTCACAAGCTCGTATGGCTGTCTATCACACTTAGAATGAAACCCGAAGTTCTTTCCAGAGCCAAGACCTGGCCACTGGGCTTTCTCCCCATTCATTTGCCATTGCTCTGCTCCAGCCATAATGGCCTCACTGCTGGCCCATAAACAGCCCATGCACTCTTTCCTCTCTGACTTTTGCACCTGTTACCGCCACCCAAAAGCCCTTACTCTAATCTAGGGCTTTAGAGGGCATTGTAAGAGCAGAGCAGGGGTTCCTTATATGTTGAATGAAATACATAAACAATTTGAAACATACTGGGTTATAATTTTAAAAAATAAAAACTAAGGTCAATCAAAAATTTAAATCTAGAAAAACCACTTTGGTTGTTAGCTTCATATTGGCATCCTTCTCTTGGCTAATTTTTAGAAATGCAATGGCCTTGACAGGATAACAAAATCCCCTTCATGAGGTACTTTTGATGATATGTCCATGGTAATTACAATCCTCCCCTGGGGGAGTCTTATTTTGTCAACTCAGGGGGATTGAGATCAGTAGCCTACATTGGCCAGAGTTAGAAAGCCCTGCCTATATGGAAACTTCCCAAAGAGATGCTAAATGGCCCAACTACAGTAGAAACCTGAATCACACAGTCTTCTAAGAACCACTGTCCTAAGTCCTGAGATCCCGAGATCAATCGGTCAAATATATCTGAGACCACAGCACTGGAAACAAAAAGTCCCCAAAAGAGGACAAATGGAGAAAATATACTAAGTGTTCTTAACTTAATCATTAAACCTTCTATGGGACAAAGCGAAGGGTAATAAATATTTGAATACATATTTCATCAAAGAAGTTGTACCAATGGCCAATAAATGCATGTCAAGATGCTCAACATTATTTGTCATCTAGGAAATGCAAATTAAAACCATGAGACACCAGCACTTTACTCCCACTATGGTGGTTTCAATCAAAAAGAGAGATAATAACAAGTGTTGGTGAGGATGTGGAGAAATTAGAACTCTCATACTTTGCCAGTGGGTATATAAAATGGTGCTTCTGCTGTGGAAAACAGTTTGGCAGGTTTTTAAAGTTAAATATAAGTTTGACTTAAACCTAAGTTTCAGTCAAAATTAAACATATGTTTGCCATAAACTCAGCAATTCTATTCCTAGGTAAGAAACAAAATTAGAAGTGAAAACATATACCCACATAAAGATATGTATGCAAATTTTCATAGCAGCATTATTTTTAACAGTCAAAAACTGAAAGAAAAAAAAAATCCAAGGGTCCATCAGTTGGTGAATGGACCACTTGTCCATTGTGCTTGTAAAATGGAATAGTCTTCAGTAGCACAAAGGAACCAACCTCTGATACATGCTACAACACAGACAAACCTCAAAACCGTGATACTAAGTGAAAAGAGCCAGATGCAACAGATCATATATATTTCATGATTTAGCTTAAAATTTCAGAAAGGATAAATTTATAAAGACAGAAAAGAGTGAATTAGTGGTTGTCTGAGCCACAAAATGAGAACAGAAAGAGCCTGCAGACAGATATGAGGAAGCTTTTGGGACAATAAAAATGCTCATAAATGGACTGGGGTGACAGTTACATAACTCTACAACTACAAAGCACTGTACACTTAAACCAGGTGAATTCCATGACATGTAAATTATAACCAATAAAGCTCTTTTTAAAAACTATTTGCCTAAAACATGTGTGCCTGAAACAAATGGCTACTTGGAAAGAAAGAAATGTAAACATAATGTTCTTGTAAGAGACACTCATGATAAACTGATGTCAATTCCAAGTGCTACTTACCATTCTGAGGGGGGAGAAAAGAGATGGAAAGTGGGGAAAAAAAATTCTTTACATGATTTTAAAGGAGAAAGAACTATTCTTTCCTAATGATAGTTGTTGGTAATTAAAATTTAATAGTTAGATATTCAGCCACAAAAAGAAATTTAATTCTACTACATGCTATAACATAAATGAACTCCAAAAATATTAAACTAAATTAAGCCAGATACAAAATGATAACTATTTATGATTCCCCTTATATGAGATGTCTTAAACAGACAAATTCATAAAGACAGAACAGAATAGAGGTTACAGGGACAGGGGCAATGGAAATGGGGAGTTACTGCTATATGGGTACATATAACAACAGCTTCAGTTTGGGATGATGAAGAAGTTCCAGAAATAGACATGCATTATGTGTGAAATGCCACTTGAAAGTGGCAAAAATGGTAAATTTTGTAATATGTATATTTTACCATAATAATAAAAAAAAACCTCAACAATAAGGAAAAAAAAAAAAAAACACTAAAAAAATGGGCAAAAGATCTGAACTTCTCTCCAGAGAAGATAAATTTTCAGATGGCAAGTAAGCATATGAGATGCCATGAGGGACCTGCGGATTTTAAAAACCACGAGATACCACTCCACACCTAATAGAAGGTGAAGATCCAAAACACCCACACAAGCAAATGGAAGCAACCGGAGCCGTCATTCTTCTGCTGGAAGGAATACAAAAAGGTAGAGCCACTTGGGAAGACAGTTTGGCAGTTTCTTACTGAAGCAGACACTCTCTTAACCATATGACCCAACAATCATACTCCTTGTTTACCCAAGTGAACTGAAAACTTTCGGCCACACATAAATCTGCGCACAAATGTTTATATCTGCTTTATTCATAAGTTACCAAATTTGAAAGCAAGCAAATTGTACAATCATAGGTGAAAGGATAAACAAACTGTGGTTCATCTAGACAAGGGAATATTGTTCAGTCACAAAAAGAAGTGAGTTACCAGGCCATGAAAAGACATGGAGGAAACTTAAGTGCACACTGCTGAGCAAAAAAAGCCAATCTGAAAAGGCTACAAACTGATCCCAACTAAGAAGAAATTTGAAAAAGATGGGTGGCAGTAAAAAGGCCAGAAAGACAGTAAAAAAGATCGGAGGTTGCCAGATGTCAGGGGAAGAAAAGGATATAGACAGAACCCAGGCTGTTTGGACAGTGAAACTATTCTGTATGATACCATCAGGGTGGGTTCATTTCATTCTACATTTGTCAAAATTGCTACTGAGAGGTTCAGATGAGAAGATCGCAAGTTCGAAGCCAGCCATGGGCAACACAGAAAGAACCCCCCCACCTCAAAAAACAATTAGTCAAAAAACCACTTGTCAAAATCCATAGCATGTATGACAGCAAGAGTGAACCCAAAAGTAAACTACAGACTTTTGTTACTAATATTTTATCAGGTGGTTGGGAGTGTAATTCAGTTGTAGAGCACATGCTTCAAATTAGAAGGAAAAGATAGGAGGGACTACAGGGAACTTTTCCGTAAACTTAAAACTGTTCTCTCTAAAAATCAAAGTCTATAGATTATTTTAAATGGGGGAGAGGTTCTAAGCTGCAGTCAGTCAGCAGGTTGAAAAACAAACTGGATGCAATTTATTCAACGCAACTGAGAATGAAGAAAAGTAGAGGGATTTTTTTTTTTTTTAAAGCCAATGTTATATAAAAACTACAAAAATCTTGTTTGGATTTAATTTGCTGTTTATATTTGTATGAGTAATGCTCCAAATGTCAGTACTGCAAATTACCACAAATTACAAATAATTAGGAAAAGGCTTTTTATCCCTTTTATTCACAAGGTGCTAAAGCAAACCAAAAGAACTGGGAGAAATTAGTTGCATCCAACTCCATGCGCATTTGTTTCATTAGGATTCTGTGAGTAATATAATTACTCCTAAACAAAGCAAGCTGGCACAGAACATCCTTTGACAGTTTATGCCATTCAAAAAGGGCTCATCTTACTGCTGAAAAAAAAAAAAAAAAGCCTATTATTAAATTTTAAAGAAGCACAAAAAGGTGACAAGCTTTAAAGCACACAACACTTGATGCTGGGTGTTTGTTTGCTTGTTTCTTACTCCTTTTAATGGGCAAAGAGAATGAACCATTAACCTTACTGAATCAGACCAGAATCAGGTTTGGGCCTCCCTGATTAATGTTCTATTTCCTACTTAAAAGGGAATCATTGATAATCATTCAGTACTAGCTACCCCAAAAAGTATTTGCTTTACAATGCCAAGACACAGTCTGCCCCTCCAGCCTATAAGGTTCTATAAGCCTTATAAGCTTGTAAGTCTGAGGGAGAGAAAACTATAAAACTTAACAGCACAATACAAAATATTTACTAGTCTTTGCAGCTCAGAGTCTGAAAATTGCCAGGACTCACCTAATCTAGCACCTGCTACACATACCTTTCCAGAATTTAGATCTATGAAAAATTTGCAACTTCACCACCAGCATTTTGCTAAGGCGCTGAAGGGTAATCTTCAAGAAGAGGCCCTTCAGGCTATTTGCAGGCTCAAAACGTAGTTGTACACCTTTCTACCGGTGTGACTTTGGTCAGGTTACCCAACAATCAAATGCAGAAAGGGAAGAATATAGTTAGTTGACCCTTCAAATCTGTGGATCTGCTTCCTATGAGTCAAACAACCAGGATTAAAAATACTGGGGGGAAAACTGCATCTGTCCTAAACATGTACAGACTTTTTTCCTTGTTATTATTCCTAAATAATATAATAGATAATAACTATGTACATAGCATTCACATTGTATTAGGTATTATAAGATCATTTAAAGTATTCAGAGGGATAAATACTTTATGCTATTATCATATTTGTAATGAACTTGAGGATTTTGGTATCTGAGTGGGTCCTAGAACCAATCCCCCATAGATACTAAGGAACATCCATACTCATCTCACAGGATGGTGGTACAGAATAACAGGACAATATGTGGCATTTAGTATAGGCCCAAGCACTTGGTAAATAATAAAATGAAAGATGCTGGTATTCCTACTGACTGTTTCTATTAAAATTACCTTGGGAATATATACAAGAGAAAGGACAGAGATCTCAGAATTTCTAACATCTGAGAATATAATGAAAAAGGTACATCATCCCCAAAGTCTCCCAAAAAGTATAGTCTCAACAAGAAACTAAATACATTCATTTCCTTTAGTAAAAAAGTATCACCCAGCAGGATAGCAACCACAAAATTATGGCTTTATTCAGTATCATATGCCCTGCCCCAACTTGGCTGAAAACTCAGAGGGAAGAGGCTGGATTCTTGGTCTTGTTTTGGTTATTCCCTCTGCATCCATCCAAGTACCATGAACTAGAATGAATCCATTACCCTTTCATGGGCTGAAATCACAAAAGTGCACCCAGGTTTCTCCAGGCCCTAGGACACCATGCTATCTGGTTCCTCACCTCAGCTTAACTCCCTCCCTTCCTATAAAGGAGAACAGCTTCTTAATTCAAAGTTTTCCAATGTGAAATTCAAATCAAGAACTCTGTGCCTAAAGTTGATTAACTACCATGTAGGGGGAAAAATGTTTAAAATTATACTTCTAATGTCTAGAAGGCAAATCTATAGAGACAGAAAATACATTAGTGGCTGATAAGGGCTGCAAGGTTAGGAGGAATTAGGAAATGACTGCTAATGGGAAAAGCTTTCATTTGGGGGTGATAAAAATGTTCTAAAATTGATTATGATGATTATACAACTCCATGAATGTACTAAAAACTACTGAATTGGGTGCTTTAAATGGGTAAGCTGCATGGTAATAAAATACAACTGATATTTTAACAATTGCATTTGTCACCCCCCCCACCCACTTAGACTATCAGAATAAGGGCACTCAATCTCAATAAATTTAAAGGAGTATATCCCCAGCATAGACAGAGTATAACCCCCAATTCAGAAATTAACTGTCTAGAAGGGAAGAATCAGCTCCTAAAACCCCATACCACCCCTCAAAACCAATAGCTTAATTCACTTTGTTCCTATGAAACCACATTTGGTTTGCCACTAAGTTCATGCAATAGTTAGGCATGAGGTTCCATGCAGTCTGCAAGCTTTTCCTGCAACGCAGAGAGCAGTGGCCAGCCCAGCCACTGAGGGGAGAAAGTGAGTTTAGCAAAAAGGTTGAAAATTTAAGGTTCCAGAATGTTAACAGGAAACAAAGAGATGTTACAAGGTTTGCTTGCTTTGTGTTCAGCTCTTGGAGTTTTTTTGGCATAACTGCGACTTGATACAAACACCATTACCAGGATCCTGCCCACCAGTGGCTAACAAACACACAATCACATGAGTTACCACCAACTGGCATGAGGAATGTGTGGGCCTAACTCCTCACACCCAAGGTAAAAACTGTACCTCTGCTTCAAATGACTTCTGCCCTGAGAAACAAGTCTTGACAACCTTGAGTGCTGGAGGATGATGATTCTAACTATCAACAACTGACAAGTGTCAGGTGCCAGGCTCCAAGTTTAGAGCTTCCTACACTTGCCCTAATTCATGCGGTCCTCACAGCAACCCTGTGGGTCAGTGTGGCTGTTCCAATTTTATAAAGGAGGAACTAAGGCTTAGTAACAGGTCCAGAGTCAAGTAACTAGTAAATGATGGGGTCAAACACAAACCCAGGAAATCCTACCACTCATCCATCTCTACACAATGAAAAGAAAAACAAAAGTCTTAAACACACAGACTCTTCCTGAATGAGATAATGATTAATCAGGTTGGAGGAAAGGGTCCTGGGTGAATGAGTCCCCACAAAAAAGGCAAGAACAAATCATTACCAGAAGCAACTGACTGAGAGTTGCCAAGACTCAACTCCATGTCAAACAGAAACCTTTGGGCTAGGGGGATAGCTTGGTTGGTAGAGTGCTCGCCTTGCAAGCACAAGACCCTGGGTTCGATCCCCAGCACCACAAAACACACACACATACACACAGAGAAACTTTCTCCAAAGGCAGAATTTTTTTTAAAAATGTGTGTCCCAAATTATATTACTACTTATACTCTCTGTGTACTACCAGGGATTAGCACTCCAGAGAAAGAACCACGGGATTCATTTTTATTAAATCCATCACTTACATCAGATGTTCAAGGGGACTCAAGAGACAAATGTGCAAAAAACACTGACCCAGGCTGACCTAGAGGACAGTGTTGCATCATGGTTAACTGCAATGCCTTCGGAATCTCACAACTTGTTTTTAAATGTTGTTAATTGCTGTGTCACCTTGTCCAGGTTACTGACCTCTCCACCCCTTAGGTTCCTCATTCATAAAGTAGAAGTTAACATAATAGACGTCTAACTGAACTCTGGCAATCCCTGGAGGCCAGTTTTACTGCCTATGATTCACATACAAAGGGAATCTAAACCCAAAGATCTGCAAATACTAGTTATAAATTAACTATAAAATAAAATAAATATAGTTATAAAATAAAATCATAAGACCAGGGTTACTCATGTAATTGAGTATAATTACATATGTATTTTTTAGCTATACTGGAAAACCACCAGTATTTCCACTTACAGCAGTGATAAAGACAATCCAAAGAAAAATAATACACAAATACTAATCTAGTTGTGTACAATGTAGCAAGCACCTCGAGATAACAGAAATCGAGGAAATAGTAATTGACTCCACCTTCTTTGAGAAATCACTGCCCTATTCAATTACCAGTTAGTAGTGTTAGAGGAACACAGTAGCAGAGATGGATGTAAAGAGACCAGAACACCCACCAGCCTTTCTCCAAAGTTATAAGTATGGTTCATTGCGTTGGGCAACTTAACCCTTGAACTCCATCAATGCAATGTTTCTTTCTACCTAAAGAAATTCTTGCTCCCAATGCCCCCCAAAATAGTATCAGGCAAATATCCAGTCAACCAATGCAGCCTTCTCAAAGTCAATGCAGAAACACAAAATACAAGTACAAAGCTCAGCAGCCTTGGTCCAAAGTGTTCCCTTCAGGGCACAAAGAATGGGGCAGGATCAAAAGCTCTGCTTGCTTGGCAGGAACTTTGTTTAGGGCTCAGATGAGGTAGATTTCTACCCACCCCCCACCTTAGGGCCTTGCTAAATTGCTGAAGCTGGCCTCAAATTGAGATCCTCCTGCCTCAGCCTCCCAAGTAACTAGGATTACAGACATGTGCCACTGCACCCTGCAGACCAGGTGGATTCAAAAGCTCTAGCCCAGCAGCTAACACCGTGTGACTCTGGACCAGTGCTTACCCAAGCTTCAGTTTTCTAATTTGCAAAATAAATAAAGGCACATAAGATAATTCATGTACCTCTGGATGAAGCAGTGCCTGGCATGGAGTAGCCTCTGTAGCCACAGGGGCAACTGAATGTTGCTACTACATCCTTAGTGTCCAGTGTAGTACCCAGCACACAGCACACACTCCATATGTTTACTGAGTGAAGCAGAGGACCAATTAAAGCTAGGCAGAGGATCAATCAAAATCGCTAGGTCCAACTTATAACTGGACCCCTAACTTACTTCAAACCAGGCATCACGTGTTCCCTGAATCAAGGATGGCCCTGGTCTTCAGGTAAGGCACAGCTTCCTGTGGGGACCCGTGCCCCTCGGAAGCCTTCCCACATCAGTCCTACAGCTCATTTCACCCCAAAAGATTGGCACCTGCTGCTCCAGCATTGTCTCATTCTTCATTTTTAGAAGCAACAGGCTCACAAAATGATATCTTAGGCACTTAGTTTCCATTGTCTCCTTTAAAGATGCCTGGGGACAATTCTCACAGCTAGGATCCTGCCCTGCTAAGGCAAGGGTATCTTTCCTTAGCTGAAAGATACCACCTTTTAGGAAATCCATCACAGAGACAGGAAAAGTAAAGAGTCAAAGACAATTCCACTATCTACCTTCTGTTGTTTCTGATTCTGAAAATGAAAAGATGAACTAAACTATTTTTTAATGGGTAGACTGAAAAGACACCAAAAAACATTCTCACAGTGCAAGGTGCTTATCCCTAGAGCACTCTAATTTGTCCAGAAGGATAAACTTTGTGGTTCTGCAGAAATCAGGGAGAATGTAAATTTCATTCCTTCCCTTACATTGAGAAGAAAAAGGCAAAAACCGTTTTACAAAAGGTACCAGAACCACTGAGATAACTTTAAACTTGCCCTTTCTGAAGGAGGACTAGGACATTCTTTCTCAGACCTTTCAGTTTTCAAGGATAATAGACGAAGTAAAAAGTAGAGCGAAAGGAGAGAGAGGAAAGAGAGAGAGAGGGACGGGATGTGTTCATTCTATTTTTAAACCCACGCCCACAGTTGGAGTAAAGGAACACTCTGATTCTGTACTCCCACCCCTATCACCTTCTGCTAAACCCAAGACTCAGAACCTGTACACGTATACGTCACTGATTCTAGATCTGGAGGTTACTGCCAATGCTCCAAGGAATCGGAGCTAACCAAACGCTCCACCCTAAGAACCCGGCAGCCCTTAACTGGGCTGAAGCTGCATACAGGGAGTGAAGCAGTCACAGCCCGCCTTTTCCCCGGGGGAGGCAGCGCCCCCTTGGTACGCTCCATTCCCACCGCAGGGCACCCAGAGTTGAACGACTGTTCCGCTAAGGAAGCTGCAATAGTGGACGTGATGTGTTTCCCATTGGGCTTCAGCAGGCTGGACACTGGTACCACTCTGGGACACCTGTATGCCGCGCACACCTACCCTGTCCCAGAGTACCACCCGCGCTCCTTCACCACCTGGCCTTCGCCGAACACAAACGGCAGGGCGATGCGTCTCCTTCCTCATCTGATGGTGGCTACTAGCCCATTTTACATATCCTTCCTGCCTCAGAAGCATCGACACCCATCACTCTGTGCCCCGGGGCGAAACCCGGCAGCGCGCGGGCGACCAGGGCTGAGCGCCGCCCCTCTGACCCGCCCGCCCCGGACCGGGTCCCCGCCGAGCTCCGGGCACTCACTCTTGAGCGCGATGATGAGTGACTTCCCGTCTTTGATGAGCTCCTTGATGAATTTGTTGGTCTTATCCAGCTCCGCTTCATGCGACTTCAGCGTCTCTCGGAAGTGTGGGCTGTCGAGGCAGCAGTCGCTGAACTCGAGCGCGGGGAGCCCCATGCTGCCCACGGCGCCCTGCCAGGGGTCGCGCCTCCCCCGGGGCTCGGGCGGCCGGCTCCCTGAGCACGCTCGCCGCGGGACCTCCGCCGGCACCCTAGACGGCCGCCGGCTCCACAGGTGTGGCGCCGGCTCAACCCGCGCTCTGGGTCCACCGGTGCGCACGACTCCAAAACACAGCCGGGACCGGGTCGATGGGCTGTTGCCCCCACGGCGTGCAACGGAGCAGTAGGAGAGCAGGAAACGCAGCGACGGACCTGCAGCGACGCCGGGAAGCAAGCTAGCAAGCGGCCGAGCGAGCGCGGCCGCCGCCTCCCCGCCTCCTTCGCTAGCTGGCTTTCCAGCAGCCCCGAGCGCCCTCTCACAGCAGCCTGGGCCGCCCCAGCGGCGTCCGGGCCGTTCGAACCTGCTAGCGATGACCTAATCCTGTCCAGACCAATCAATGCGCCCTCCTCAGCCCGTCCCCCAGGGCCGCCCGGAGCCGCCCCGCCCTTCCGCGGGTTTTATCCAATAAGAGAGTCACGGAGGCGGAGCCTTGGGTGGGGGTGGAGCCCACGCCACCGCCCAGGTCCGCAGAGCAAGCTCCGCCCACTCCCGCCCGCCGGTGTTGCAGACTCAGTGCCCTGGGTGTGGAGTGCTGAGGTCCTTGGGTCCCCGCCACTCGGGACTTTGCCGGCTTGTGGCTGTCCTAATCCGAACCGGGGATGATGCGTCTGCTGGTCTGAGGAACCGAGGACCCTAGATGTGCCAAGCATGAGAAATCTGGGAATTTGTGCTGCCGTTCACCGCAGCCCGCCCTGCTGTGCTGGGCAACCGAGCTTGCACTCAAAATACAACCCCTTGCTCCGAGAAAACCCCGAGCGCACGGAGCATCACACATTCCTAATCCAGTCAATCAGAAAATGTTTGCATCTTTAAATTACCAACTCTTCTTGCCTGCAGTCTTCCCGCCCCCTACTGTCCGTCCCCCTCAGAGCCACTACTGCTCCAAACCCACCCATGGCTGCACGCCTCCTGTACCCCACACCGCCCGCCCCTAGCCAAAGGACCGTACGTAATTACAACGATTTCAACCGCCTGTTATTTTCCTGCTGGGCACCTAGCACCATTTTACACTGTTACGTCCAGTATCTGTTCTTCGCTGCTACACGGTTAGCTCCACGAGGGCACGTGCCACCGCAGTTTCTTGTCGGTTATGGCATCCCAACACCTAGAACAGCAGCTGTCATTTAATGACAGACATTGAGGGTTTACCATGTGCTAAGTGTGTTGCTGTGCTTGATAAACGTTTTCTGTATAAGTGAATGAATGTTTCCCTGTCACTCTCCACCTCCCACCCCCAATGCGTTGAACGATCCCCCCCCAACACCCCCGTTCTATCACAGGACTCAATTCTGGCAGCTCACTCACTACACACTTGCCAGGCTGGTTTCTGGAGGATAGGGAATGTCTTCCAATAAAGTATTTCTACGCCCAGGAACTAGTAGCAGGCTTCCTTCTGTTAATTATTTGTCTGTTTGGGTTTCTTTGTTCTGGGTTTTTTTGTTTATTTTTTGTTTTGTTTTGTTTTGTTTTAAATAGGTCTGCTATGTGCAGACATTAACCTAGACTCTAGGGATACAAAGATGAAGACAGGTGAACTTGATTGCTTCTGTTCTTGGGGAGATGGAGGAAACAAGCAATAACAATGCTGCCTGATAAGTTAGGATGGAAGACTTGGGGGTGGTGTCTATGTTGAGAAATTAATTGATCTATCTATTAAATGCATAAATGAATGAATCTAATCTATTTGCTAATTGTATATATAAATTTAGGCTTCATAGCAGGTCCAAACAGCTATCTGATAGACAATTAAAACCCTGCAGATAGTCATTCTTTACTTGCTATAGATGAGAAATGTCTGGAATGGGAACTCAAAGAAAGTAAATCTATTTAACATTTATTTTGAGTACCTAAAGGTAGGTGTTCTAGTTATCTATTGATACATAACAAGTCATATGAAAACTTAATGGTTTAAGACAACAATAATCTAGCTAATTCAAAAGCAAAAACAACAACTTCTGCTATGATTTTTCTTTCTTCACAAGAACGATAAATCAAACATAATGGCTTCTGTAAAAAAATAAATAAAAGACAACAACAATCAAATGAATTTCTCTTATCTCCATATGTCAGGAATTTGGGGAGGGCTTGACTGTGTTGGGGCTTGGGGCCTCTCCTGTTATTGCAGTTAGATGGCAAGATAGAGCAGTGAATGATGAGCTGGGCCTCTACCTCTCTTCAGGAAGACTCAGGGGTTCCCCACATGGTCTTTCTATGTAGTCTAGTTTAGGCTTCATCAGAACATGGGAGCCTTAGGGCTCCAGTGTGACATTGCAGCCCCGAGGGAAAGCTGCCTCACCCTTGATGACCTGCCTAGTGAGTTACACATTCAACCACCTTCACTGGCTGCAAATAAGTCAGACTCTCACAGACCGAAGCAGGGGATTAGGCCGTACTTCTAGATGAGGGAGTGACAAGATCAGGAGATGTTGTTGTAGCCGTTTCTGAAAAACACAATCTGTTACAGTAGACCTGGCACATGGTGCAGGACTCAATAAATGTTAAATGAATGAAAAAAAATTAGATCCACAATTATTTGTTTTATCACATGGAGGAATACTGGGCAAATGTGTATACAAAAATACTACATATAATAATATCAGTAACACATATTAGCTATCATTTGTTAAATTTAGTTTATGCCAGGCATAATTTTAAAGTTTTTAAATGTACTTAATCCCTACAAGGTGAGACTAGGATTATGATAATCATCATTTTTCAAATGAGAATTGAGGCCCAAAATTGTAACTTGAACTACATTACATAGTAAGACTGTGTGGCATAAACATATCACTTAAAATGCCCATTCACAGACATTTTAAGTATGTAGATAATGTGTAAATGTCCTATACACTTAAGCCAGAATTTCCACAAGACTTTGCTTTCGACAGCATTATCAGAAAAAGAGAATCAGAACCCAGCAGTGCTGAGTATATACATTAGCACACAGAGGGTACAGTTAGGTATAGTTATCTCTCTGCTAGGAAAAAACTTCCATGAGGATAGGGATTTTGTGGTGTTTAGTGCTGCAACCCCAATTTAAACAGCAGTTGGTACCTCTAAGGTGCTCAACATCAACAGAAGGAACACATGTTTAATAAGGAAGAAACAGCGACAACAGGAATAGCTATGCCATGCAAGTAGAAGAGAAGTTAAGGCTAAAAACCATCTTCAGGTGAAATAAGGAAAAAGATTAGACAAGATTATTTGACCTAAATTCTTTGCATAAATGTCTGAATTCCTTCAAATTAGCCATACAATTAGTCCAAATAGTTCTGCTTTCAATATCAATGTATTTTAAATCCATATTTTTTTCCAACATAAGTTGTCCAATTAACTTTACATCTATCAATCAACTCTCATTTGTAGAAACGTCACTATTGGCAAAGCTCTCCCATAGATGTCGTGTCTCAGCCCACGTAATTGGAGATGAACCTGGGCCACCCACTCGCTGATTCCTGCACAAAAGCCTGAGGACAGGGCTGGTCTGTGATGATGTGTTCCTGTACTCTCATATCACTAAGTCTAGGGTCAGCTCTAGCTTCAAGACACCTCTGGGGAATTCGGTGATGAAACCAGCACAAAGCCTCTCCATCCCTCCAGCTGAACTTCCTTTGTTTATGTGTGCGTTTGTTTTGATTTTGGGGGGCAGAGAGATGGGGTTCTTTTAGTGCTAAGGATGAACCCAGGGCCTTATGCATGCTGGGCAAGCACCCTGCCCCATCCCTGATTACCCTCTTTGGTGGCTATATTCTTAGGTGCCCTCTCAGTTTCTCCAAATTCACAATCAGCAATAGGAGCCCTAAGAAAGTTTTCTTTCTAAGAATTCCAGCAGAAATGACAAGACCAGAGCCAAGAATAAAATAGACCCTCTCCAAACACATAAAGCACTGGGGAATTGTGATTCCCCCAAAGGACAAGCAAAGTGCTGTTAACAGGGAAAGAGGGAATTGCTGCTGAACAGGCAGAAGCAATAATGTGCAGCACATAGGACCTGTCCCCCAGGCCCCTCCAAACAAATGCTCCTTCCGTTGCATTCCCATGGTTTTTTTTTTTTTTTAATTTACTTTTATTGTAAACAAATGGGATACATCTTGTTTCTCTGTTTGTACATGAAGTAGAGGCATACCATTTGTGTAATCATACATTTACCTAGGGTAATAGTTTTTGATACATTCCCATGGTTTATGATTCTAGTTAGCACTTATTCATTCTTTTTTGTGGTTGGTACCATATGTTGTTTTACACAGTGACTTCTCCTTTGTCTTATTACTAGATTCCAGTATTCCTATCTTAAAATAATGATTTTGGGTCGATGCAAATGTTCTATATCTTAATTATGGTGACAGTTACACAGTTGCCTGTGTAAACTCACAGGGGCATATTATTGTAAATAAACTATACCTCCATAAAGTTAGATTTTTAAAAATAGGATGGTAATGGTGATGCCGATGAGATTTATTAAGCATTTTCTGTGTGATAGGATCTGTGCTGAACACTTTATTGTATTTCCTCATTTCACATGTACTACAATTCTGGGAAGTGGGTACTACTACTGTTCCCATTTTACAGATAGGGAAGTGGAGGTCTAGAGAAGTAAGGGGCCTAAAGTCAGAGTTTACTGGCAGAGCGAGGCTCAGAATTCAAATCTGTCTTAAAAGACTGTCTCTCGTCATATAACATATCTATAAGAAATACATACATTTCATATATTTCAAAACATTAATAACAGACAAATGCCTAAAAATGGAATGAAGTCACACACGATGAGAAAGTAGGTATCTCACCATGAAGTGTGTGTTTGTTTCCAGGAATTTTTTGGCTGCTATGTGCCAAATAC
Source organism: Sciurus carolinensis (assembly GCF_902686445.1). Taxonomy (NCBI): domain Eukaryota; kingdom Metazoa; phylum Chordata; class Mammalia; order Rodentia; family Sciuridae; genus Sciurus; species Sciurus carolinensis. The sequence goes on along the minus strand of NC_062218.1, from coordinate 101,024,654 downwards.
ATCAATAATTATACAGGTCTCTAATTTGTTTTGGCTTTAAATCCAAGGCCCTACTATTTGCATAGAAGCAATTGATTAACGCAATTATGAATCTTCATTTTCCTGGAAAGAAAAATAATTATCTATCCTTATAAAGCCATAGGCTCATAAAGGAAATGACAACGTTTATGTTATATTATTTGGATCAAGAGATAAATGAAAATCATATTTCTTGAACTATACAAGTCTGTTTTATATGTTAGCAATAGTTTTACTTTCAATATATACTACTTTTCTACCCAATATCCATTCTCCCTTCCTTACTCACTTGAGAAAGTACTTATATAACATTTATTATGTACGAGACATAAGTCTAAATACTTTATAAATATTAACCCTCTTGATCTCTTAACAATATTATTTTCCATTTTATAGGAAAGGAAACTGAAACATATCACTTAAAATCACATAACCACTGAGTGCCAGAGCTGAGAATCTCGTTGGTCGTCTGGTCCCAGACTTGGGCTGTTACTAGCAGAACCCCAATGTGCTTGGCAGCTAAAGAAGCCATTTCCTCAGGCTTTCACATAGCTAGTGGTGCCATGTGCCACTTTTCTGGCCACTGAGATATAATTGACAAACCACTAGGTAGGGCTTTGAAGAAGGTTTGTGGTTTCTTGATAACAGGGCAACTGACACACACCTTCTGTGTATTTCCCTCTCCCATTCTTTTTGTCTTGAATGTGGTTGCAACACTTGGAGTATCAGCAACCATTTTGCAATCATGAGAATGAATGCCACATACTAAGGATGGTTGAACAGAAAAATAGAGGGAATGAGTTTCCTTGGTGATATCTATAAGCCACAACACTCAGCCCCAGAGTACACACCTCCCAACTACTCAAAACATGAAGGGGCAACATAGTCTATTTGTTTAAGCCACATTAATGAGATTTTCCATTACCCCAAGTCAAACCTAGCTATAAGTGATAAAATGCACTGACTATAAACTATATTCATTTCCTCTTGAATTTTTATCATCCTCCTTAGCACAGTGTTCTTAGGTAAGTTTTCAAATTAGAAAACCATTAATTTTTAGGATATTATTTAAACATTTAGAATAAAGATATATCTGCATTTATAGGGCAAAAATATGTATTAAATGAGGAGAGGTATTTAGGAAAAAGGTAATCTATCAATAAAAATCAAAATGTTCAAAGACTGAGTTGAATCCAGAAAACTATCAAAGACAATTTCAGTAGAGACACAGGATTATCTGAGTCAATGAAAATAATCGGTCTATTCTTTCATAACTTTTGCTGCTGAAATGACCAAATTAGCTTACTTTGGTAATGCAACCTAAAGTAAAACAATCCTATGAACCGTTTCCTTTCTTGCTTCCCAATCTTATATGTGTATGCTCTAAATGCACAGTAGTATGTTATATGTCTTGAGAAACTTGCAGGAGATAATCCTGTGAGATTGTGTTTAATCCAGTATTTCTCACATTTCTTTGAACACAGAGTCCTATTCCTCCCCACCCTCCAACATTAGGTATAGAACATCAGCTCCTCCTACACTTTCTATTCTACGAAACACACAGGAAATAAACAAAATTGTAAAATAGGGACATACAAGAGAAAGGGGCAATTTCTAGCCTTTCAGTTGCCATTTCAATTGTTGCAAAGAAGAAAGTTTGTCATGAGGAATTAGGGAGTTTTCTAAAGCAACTGGAAAATGACCTCTATCCAACATCAAACCCTTCTCAACGGCCAGGCTAGGAATTCATATTCTTTCGATGGCTCTGGTTTTGAGGCACTGCTGGGTCTTTAGGGGGCATCAGGATGGAAGGTGGCATGCTGGGAACAAAGGAGACAATATTTCAATGGACAAGTATTCCTCTATGTTCTTCTATGAAGAAGCCAGCATGAAAAACATCGGTACTAAAATGGTTTTCCTGCATCTAACCACAGGGCAAACCAGTTATAATGTCTGCTGGGGGAATGAATGTCTGTGGATTTCTTTTACTTATGTCCCCACTTCCTTTTGTATTTCTTTTCTAGAATTTCCTATCACTACATTTCAATAACCCAATATTTATTTTTAGAAAAATTCAACTTAACAAAACTAGTGGTTGTTGTATGCATTCCCACACGGAAGCATTCTCTCACCAAAATGCTAAAATTTTCCAATTGAAAAACTAAGCATTTTTAAAGGCATTTTGTTTATTTGTTTTGCCTGAAAAGTAACCATGCGAACTACCCTTATGCTTCCCAAAGCTGGCCCAGAAAGTTTTTCTTCCTTTTCTTTTTTTCTCTTTCTTTCTTTTTATAGTGATGGAATGAGAAAAACAATGACGATATAATGATTTTTCATGAAGTTGAATATATTTCATTTGAAGGAGTGCTTTTTAATTGAGATTATTTCCTGCCTACATATTTGGCATTGATAACTTTCTTTCTTTCTTTCTTTCTTTCTTTCTTTTCTTTCTTTCTTTCTTTCTTTCTTTCTTTCTTTTTTTCTTCCTTTCTTTCTTTTTTTCTTTTTTTCTTCCTTTCTTTCTTCCTACCTTTCTTTCAGGACAAACACTTCTCTTTTTTTTTTTTACAAGATGATGAATGAAGTGAGTAGCTAAAATTTTTAAAAATATTCTTTGGCAAAATTAATGTTTGGAAGTCCCACCTCCCCCAACCTTGTGTGCTGTCTGTTTTATGCTTTTATTCAAAAGTTTAGAAACAGCTCCTTGAGCCAGAGCCCCAATGTCTTGCTTGTTGTGTCCACAGGGTACATGGCAGTAGTAAGCAACCAAAGTGGTCTGACAGACGAGGCTAGTGCCAGCAAACCTTTTCCATCAAGATTTGTTGTATTTTGCAGGCCCAAATTGTCTGTTATGCCTCCTCAACTCTAATACAGATGCAGGAAACCAGTCACTGACAATATACAACTTAACCTGTGTGGTGGCTACGTGCCAATCAAAGTTTTGGTGCTGAAAGTTGAATCTCATGAGATTTTTATGTCACTAAATATTCTTCTTTTTATTTTTTTACAGCCATTTTAAAATGTAATAAAAATTCTTAGTGAACCAAACAAAACCAGGTAACAGAGCCAGGAGCCATGGCCCATGCCTATAATCCCAATGACTCAGGAGGCTGAGGTAGGTGGATCACAGTTCAAGGCCAGCCTCAGCAGGTTACCAAGACCCTAAGCAACTTAATGAGACTCTGTCTCAAAATTTAAAAATAAATAAATAAATAAATAAAAGGGCTGGGGATGTGACTCAGTGGTAGAGCACACTTGGGTTCAATCCCTAGTACCATAAAACAAATAAACAAACAAACCAAAAAATAAAAATAAAAACAGACAGCAGGCCCACAGACTTCTGGGTTAGCCAGACAAAAGAAGAGGAAGACTAGAAATTTCAAGGGTATTAAGTTCCAATCTTTCTTGCCAGTGAGTGTCTGGGACCTCAGGAAAGCCTATTTAAGACACCAGCATAGCCTGGTTTCCTCACTGTAAATTAGGGAAAGCTGTTCAAATTTATTTCTTGAAGTTATTATTAAGTGAGTAGCATTTTAAATGACAGCAAGGAAACATTTTGGAACTAAGAAGGCCTAAATAATATATAAATGAGTATAAAAGAAAAATAGTAGATGTATCTACTACATCAACTTAAAGATTCCCTTTCCTACTGCTTTTCCAAAAAGTCAGTGATGAGAAGAGCAAGAGTCACATTCAACACCAACAAATTATCTTTGAACTGGTCTATTCACAGAATCACAGAGCCATGGAGCTGCCCAGTTAAGAGACCGGGAGAGCACCTAGCTCAGTCACATCGTTTTAAAGGTAAGGGCACTGAATACCAGGGAAGAAAGACAATCCTCAGAGTCACTTGTTTAGAGAATGCAAATGGTCTAAGAAGAAAAGTTACCTTCTGACCCCAGAAAAAGGAAGTAAGGTAGTGCCATGCGAAGAGCACAGGATTTCTGAACACTAAGTTCAGATATCGCCCTTGACAATTATTGGTTTTGAATCTCAGGTAAGATAGTTAACTCTTTAAGTCTCACTGTCCTGATCTTTAAATCCAGGGAAATAACTGACATTATTAGGCACAGTGAAGAACAAGTGAAATAACATACAGTGCACACGGTCAGGCACCTAATGGATGCTTAATGAATGATAACCTGTGTTACTGTTATAAGAACTTTAAAAATTTCAAAATTTACCACAGCTGCTAAAAACCATCTTGAAATTACATTTATTAAACTGAAGAAATGGAACTCAAGTTTTTACTTACAAAAGTACTTTTATTTTTACTAGTAGAAATATGTCTTTGAATTTCTATTTATAGCATCTTAGAAGTTGCTGTAGCGCTGTTTTAAACCTGAAGCCACAAACACATCCATTTTCTCTTTGGGATGGAATTTGACACCATGGAAGCAGGTTTGTCATTGAAATAGTCTGAAGATTATTGATCCATATAGACATCCTAGTACCTGTAAACTTTTATTTGAGTTTCTTTTCTGACAATAATTTGGTGATGATAAGGAATGTAGTCCTTTAAAGACGTAGTTAGAATGTCCTCACTTTGTCTTTTCAAGTAAGACTAAGAGCAAAGTCCTAAGCAGAGACTCATGCTTGAACCACAGCACTGCCACTTCATGGCTGTGTGACCTTGGACAACTGACTTAATCTCACTAAGCCTTTAGTTTTATAAGAGGTAAATGTGGATAATTATAGTAACTATCTCACAGGGCTGGGAGAAGTTTAAGTGATAAGGTAGTGCCTACTTAGACCAGTGTAGTAAGTTTGAATAAAATGTTAGCAAAATTAAATGGTAATTAACCCACTGTTGGAAGATGAACTTTGACAAACTCCATTGCTTCCTCTAGTGGATATTCAATAAGATTCTGAAAGAACTGAATTTCAAAGTAGTACTGTCCATTATAAAGATTGGTGCTCAGGTGAAAAGAGAACTGGAGGTAGATTTCTTCTATTGTTTTGGTAAGCTGGGAGGAACCCAAGAACTGGGGAGTTTTTAGGAACTGGGAACACAGGTTCAATTCAGGACTCTAAAAAGATTTGCCGGTTACCTTGGAAACATCAGAATCTGACTCTTCAGAGACACTTTTCAGCCTTCCCAATTGAAAGCAGCCCCTCCCTCCTGGTCCACTAAAGAGCAAGTTCCCCATTGGCAGGAACACGATGGACCTGCGTGTTTCACGGCTGAACCATTGTCCCCCAGAACACTGGAAATTCCCTGTAACTCCCTGGTGAATGAATGAGTGATTTCATGGATGGACAGCCCTCGCTTATACTCAGTGCAAACTCTCCTTAGATATAGACAGAAGACGTATTGAACTTACAGCTGCCGTAAGAGGAAAAAGAGAAAGAGTGAGATTCATGACCGTGCAGGCCCAGTGCGAAGTCTTGGACCACATGGACTAGAGTTTCTAGGAAACAACAAAGGAAATATGTGGCAAACTGATAGAGTAAAGAGAAAAAGTAAGTTTTTACACCCACATGCATACCCATGCGTGCGCACATGCACACACACACACACACACACACACACACACACACACACATTCCACAGGCCCCCTACATATATGTAAGAAATGCACTATCCACTGAGATTTAGAGCAAATTAGAATTTGGTAGGTTGCTTCTTACTAGGATGATGCCTAGCATGTAGCAAGTACTTAAGAAAATTTGTTGAATGAATGAATGAGTGAATAGTATTGTTTTGGTGACATCTTCTGTACATTTCAATAAGAAAATATAAAGCAAATAACCATTTGCTGAATCCTATCCTTAAGTAAATACTGTTCTTGTCAATATGTTCAGAATGCAGACCAAGACTAGTTGACATTCTGTATAGATTTAAAATTAATTTAGAAAATGTTAGTCTGAAAATTCAAGATAAGGCTTAGTAACTGACAGTAAGTAAATAAGCTATGGTTAAGCTAGAGAAATATTACCTTTACTTTTTTATTAGTCCCTCTTCTGATCCATGGTATCATATCAGTATGTATTTTAGGGTCTGTAGCATTTGCCTTTGGTCTCTAGAGTTCATCCTTTCAGCCAGAAATGCAAATTAGATTGCCTCCAGGTTTCTGCTGATAACCCTCTGTTTCAATCTTGAACAACAATTCCTGTTAGCTTCTAATATTTTTTGGGGGGTGTTGTGGTTCTCACACTGAAAGCTACTACAGCCAAGAAGAAACATAGGCTTGCAATCATAAGAAGAAGTGTAAGCACTTAGGAAGAAATACAGACCTACAATTAGGACTGTTCATTCTTTAATATTCAGATATTAACTGAAATCTTACTGTTTCAGGTGCTGGACTAGGGCACTAGGAAATGTAGATGAACATGCCCGCATCTTTAAGGAACTCACAAGGGAGTTTTTTTGACAGCTGGAGAACGTGATCATTAGAGTGCGATGATAGAGGGACGTTCAGTGGGCTGCAAGAGTCAACTGGAGGGCACCCAGCTCATCCTGAAGAGTCCGCAAAACCTGTTGCAGGACCTGGTACCTCCTCTGAAGCTCATATCGTGTATAGAAATGGGGCCTCAGAGTGGGCCACATTCTAGACAGGACAGAGCATTAGCAAAGCCACAGTGGTGAGTCACGTGGAGAGCTCTGGAAACCAAGAAAGAGTCAAGACATGTTGCTCTACAGGTGAGCCTGGAAGAGGGCAGAAGGCAGGATGAAGAAATTTGATTTAGCATAGTGAGGAGTGTGACCTTGTTCCAATAGGCAGTAGAGAGTCAATGAAGCAGGCAAATGTGACATGCTTGGAGGCAGGAGGACCAATAGGGAGGCCTTGGCAGTGACCAAATAAAGGGTCACGTAGTTCTGAAATAGCAAGAGGAGTGGAGATGGGGATAAGGAGACAGATATAAGAAATGCTGAGTCAAAATTAAGGAGACTTGATGAAAGGGAGACTAGAGAGAGGAAGCAAGGAAACTAGGATTTCTCTTTCTTTCTCTTTCTTCCTTCCTTCCTTCCTTCCTTCCTTCCTTCCTTCCTTCCTTCTTTTTTTCTTTTCTTTTCTTTTCTTTTCTTTTTTCTTTTCTTTCTCTTTTTCCCCCAGTTCCGGGGACTGAACTCAGGGGCACTTGAACACTGAGCCACATCCCCAACCCTGTTTTGTATTTTATTTAGAGACAGGGTCTCACTGAGTTGCTTAGCACCTCGCCATTGCTGAGGCTGGCTTTGAACTCATGATCCTCCTGTCTCAGCCTCCCGAGCCCACTGTGCCCAGGGAGACAAGGTTTCTGTCCTGAATGGTATTACCAAGTACAAGTAAGAATAGGATCAGGCAGGAAGAGGGTTTCACTTTTAGGTACATTGAACTTGAAACACTAAGGGAAAAGCATTCATTCATTCATTTGCCCACTTATTCAAATACCATCTGTCAAGTACCTCTGTGTGACTTTCGAGTGTGAATTTAAGGGCGAGGTCTAGGCTTCAGAGAGTTGGGAGCCATTGGCACTTGGATAATCAGGAGTTAACCCATGAGGATGGTTGCCATGGTAGGCGGCACAAAGGAGGCTCTCAGCTAGTACCTGTTGAAAATAAATGAAGGAAGAGTTACTCCTCCAGAGTACATAAAGAGAGAAGAGAGAACCGGGATCCAAAGATGGAACTTTGGAAAGCCACAATTGTTTCAGGACTGGAAGAAGGAGGTAGGAATGGAGTCAGAAAGGCAGAGTCATGGAAATAAAGTGAGATAGGCCTAGAAGCCATGTATATCACACATTACCAGCAATTCTAAAGACTTTTAAAATTCCGAACCTTCTCCTATGTTAACATTTCTTCGTGAACTATTCCTAAATTGAAAATTAAGTAGGTCTATAGACAAATCTAGACACACAAAGGACATTTTCTTTTTCTAGAGTTTGTTACCTTACGATCCAAGGGCTATCAAGGCAATAGTTGCATTTCTAGTTATCAAATTTAATTACTGAGTTTATGTTTTCATGTGCTTTTGCATTAAATAATTTTGGATATTTGTTTCTCATTTATGATGATTATTTTCTATTCTTTTTATTAACTCCATGTTATGGTTTGGTTATTAAATGTCCCCCAAAGTCTCATGAATTTAGAAGTAGGGCTTTTGGGAAGTGATTTGATCAAGAGGACTCTGAATTCCTCAGTCGATTAATCCCCTGATGGCTGAATGGACTACTGGGAGATGGAACCTCATTGGAGGAAGAAGGCCCCTGGGGGCAGCCCTAGAAGAGCTTCTTCTCCCCGGCCCCTTCCTTTCTCTCTGCTTCCTGACTGCCATGAGCCCAGCAGCTTTCACCTGTCACATCCTTCCACCATGATGTTCTGTCTCAGCTCAAGCACAGAGCAAGGGAATGGCTGACCATGGACTGAACCTCTGAAACCATGAACCAAAATAAACCTTTCACCCTCCACATTATTTGTGTTAGGTATGTCAGTCGTAGTGACAAAAAACTGACTAATACACTTTCTAAAGATAATTTAAACCAGAGAATGCAACTTTATCAGTATAAAAACAACTGAAAGTCTGAGACCCAATTATAACATTTATTTAGTACCGTACATTTATGTTCTTATGATATTGTAGCTTCTGGTCATTTCTATGTGGGAGTGATGACTATTGGTTGCAAACATTTTTAGTTGTGTTTGTTTTGTTTGGAATTGCTTTTTGCCTACACAGCATCCATATACCTTTCTTATGGTAGCAGTATCTTAAGTTTTTCTTGGGAAAACCATGCATTTCCCATTCTTAGTTGAGGTGATTTGGTTGGGGCTGACTCCAGTGAGCATCAGAAAGAGGTCATGTAGCCCACAGCTAATCCATAAAGTATTGCAATGTCCTGGACCCAGTAAGTGGCTCCAGAATTGATACATGATCCAATCAGAGAAAAAAAGATAGAATTCTTGGCCTTTATAGCAACCAGGCTAAAGGCACTCTGCTGAACTAAAAGTTGAATGATGTACACCTGAAGCTAATGTCAGGGAAAAGCCTGTCTAAGAGTGAAATGAATTCAGAGGACAGACAGATGAGAGAAGAGAGCAAGACCAAGCACTGAAGACATTGCCTGAGACACTATTTGCATCTGACCGTGCCTGAAGCTCGCATATTGTTGCACTTTTCAATTATGCAAGCCAATAAATTCCCCTTTTAAACTTTGGTCAAGTTTTGTTAGCTTTTCCACCACTTACAACTCAAAAGTCCAGATGAGAAACAGAATTTCGTCTGTTTATTCTGCCTCATTCACCAACAGGGAACCAACCGTCCAAAGCCATAGTTATTTGAGCTAGCCTGTCGTGCATTCCACAGCACACTCAGTGTTTTTAGGTCAGCCTCACTCCCTGTTTCTACTCTGTGTCTGTCCCAGGTCTCAGTTCCTAACCTGAGCTCACTAAACTCCCAGCCTAAGCATCGATTTACTGCTTCCCCTGGACACTGCTTATTCTCATCACCTACAGTGACTCTGCCCTACCAATTGGACTGTTGGAATAAGTAGAGGCAGGACTGGATGGGAGTTACTTCTTTGCCTGGGATTGGAAAGTCCAATGCCAAATGGTTGAACTCTGGCCCCTGCTCAGACCCTCCAGTAGGTACACTCTACTTCAAGTTCCCACCTTCTGCTCCCCAGTGTCCCACCTGCGGCTGCTTTGCCCTCTAGGCCTGCTGATGACAGGTTTAGCCTGATGTTATTTCCAAATCTGTCATCTCTACTGTTGCCATGCCATCCAGGACTTTTGGTGTCTCCCCTCCAGAGATCTTGGAAATTTCTGTTAAATCACAGCTTAGTGACTTAGAACAATCTTACTTCCAAACATTATTTCACAATCCCGCGCGGTGACATTCTCCCTTTTCGAATAAGGTTGTTTTCCCTTCTTCTGCCTCCAGACGGGCAAGGTAAGCCACTCTTAGCTGCCAAGGGAGGAAAATAACTATCTTCAGAATTACATAAGAGCAAAAATATTCCTTTAGCTTTTCCTGAAATAAAGGGAAATAGCAAAGGGACAAATGCCTCTCTGAGGGCAGGTAATGACTGAATCTCCTTCCTCTGCCTTTATTATCTTTCAGTCAATAAGTATAAATTGAGTACTTTTTTATGTTCTTGTCAAGCCCTGAAGAACTGAGTTGTAACCATTATGATTCAATAAATCTTTGTCTATTACCTGCCAGGCATTGTGCTAGGTAATGGGCTTACTGAGGTGAATAAGACAGGACAAATTCCTTTTACTTTCAGATTAGACTCTAAGGTCGGGGAGAGAAGAGGCAACAACAAATGTGTAAACAAATAAGTGAGCAAATTTCGGACAGTAAGAAGAGCTACCAAGGAAATACAAGGAGGCAATATACTCAGAAGTAAAGAAACTATTTTAAGATAGAGTGATCTGAGAAGGTTGTTTTCAGGAGATAAAATGTGATCTAAATCCCAATGAAGAGAAAGTACAAAGCATGTGAAGAACTTGGGAGTATTTCAGAAGGCCAGCATGTGCAAAGGTTCTGAGCCTACAGCAAATCTTCTCTGTCACAGGCGAGGTTAGTAAGATATAGCCCAGGGACCAAACCCAGCCTGCCTTCTTTTTTTAAACAGCCCACAAGCTAAGAATTTACATTTTTAAATGGTTTAACAACAAAACAATAATGATATTTCATGATGAACAAAAATTATGAGAAGTTCAAATTTCAGGAACCATAAGTAAAACTTTTATTGACACACAGCCATATTAATTCATTTGTGTATTTCCACGGCTGTATATGTCTCATTGGCAGTTGAACAATTGCAAAAGAGACCATGTGGCCTGTAGAGCCTCAACTATTTACTATCTAGTCCTTTTTGTGGAAAAAGTTTATAGATCCCTATGTTCAAAGAACAGGAAGAGATATCTTTCCAGGCTTGAGAGAACATTGACTTTAATTATTTCATGTCCTTTTGACTGTAAATAACAGAAAATCTGTGTCTAATTGACTTAAGTAATGTGAGGGACAAAGTCATAAACTCTTCAATTGCTTTTCCCATCAAGACATCACTCCATGTTCTCTCCCCTTGAATCTGAATGGGCTTTGTGACGACTTTGACCCATAGATATGGCTGGCCTTGAGTCTGGCAGCTTCTACTTCCTGTCTCTTGAAAAATTCTCTCTGGAACCCTGTAATTGATTAAGAAGTGTGCCTATCTTGAGATGGGCATGGTGAAGAAGTCACACATATGTGCTCCAATTGAGGTTCCTAGCTAGCCTAGGCTTCTAGCCACCACTGCCAAGAGTCAAATAGGTGAGGGAAGTCATCCTGGTCTCTGCCAGTTGAAGATGGACTGAAGACGACAGAGGGACCTATATCAATGCTGCTTGAAACAGAAGGCTCGCCTAACTGAGTTCTGCTTGGCTTCCTGGTCCATGAAATTGTGAAATACAATACAACAGATGCTGTTTTAAGCTACTCCCCTTTGTGACTGTTTCATAGCAATATACAATGAGAACAAACAACATGGGAAATTTTGTTATCTCATATAATAAGAATCTCAAATGTAGAGCAGGGTCCATCCACAGATACTTTTCTGCAATTTCCTTGGCTCTGCTCTCTGTCTGGGGTTGACTGAATTGTCAGGATATTAGCAAGATGACTTGTAGTAGCTCCAGGAATCACATTCAAACCTGACAAATGTCCAGAAAAAGGTTATACTTAGGAGAGAGAAAATGTAGGCTGATCATGATCTAACTTGGAATTGGAAATGGGATCACCTCCCCTGAGTCACTGGGGAAGAGACAGACACCTGCTCATAATTGGGCTTTTATTAGGGAGAAAGTAGGTGAGTAGATATTGGGTCCATAACTCACTGTGTCTAAAGCATCTTTCTTTCTACACTTATTCATTAATTCATTGATCTGGAAAAAATTTTAGGTTGAATCATACCAATTTGCTTTTTTGATAAACCAAAAATAGTTGAATAATTTTAATTTCAAATGGATAGACAATGTTTACCAAGCCTTATTCTAGTGGCAGACATGGGGCTTAACGTCAGGACAACTGCGATTAAATGGTACTAAGTTCAAGGAAGGGAAAGATGGGGGCAGCTATAAGATCTGCAAAAGCCAGTGCAAAATGAAAAGTGGAGGGTCTCTGGTTCAAGAACTTAAAACTTTCGAAATGGTGAGAGTAGAGCCTTAGACCAAGCATGGTGTCCTCCTAAGTGCCCTGCATGACTGCACAGGTTACATGCCCATGAAACTGGTCCTGCGAAAGAACAGAGAGCAGCAGAGTCCTAGTTCAGTTCGTGGGGTCAGGAAGACCTCTTTGAGGAGAAATTTAATCCAGGACCTGACATGTGGACGGAAATGTGGAGGTTAAGTATGGTAGCATTTACCTCCTAGAAGAAGAATGGCATTTTCCCTTTTCTTCCATCCTCCAAGTTGGTTAAGAAGCTTAGGTTAGGGCTGGGGATATAGCTCAGTTGCAAGCACAAGGCCCGGGGTTCAATCCCCAGCACTGCAAAAAAAAAAAAAAAAAAAAGAAGCTTAGGTTAGCCTGTCTTATCAGTTGTGATGAGACAAAAAGATAACAGGTAACAGATCCCTGTCCTGTTTGTGCCAGCTCCGTCCTGTTTCCCAGCCTTTTTGTATGTTGCAGAGCCTGGCACTGAGGAAATTCACTCATATAATCTGATCTTTCCCCTTCAGTACTTCAGATGATCAGGACCACCTAAGGGAGGCCCCAGTCCCACTCCTTACAGGATCCAATGGCATATGCATCCTAGGAAAACAGCCTCACCCTCCTGATCCACTTGGCCCAGGCTTGCCATAAACAGGAAAAGCATTCTTCTGCCCTCTCATTTTCTCAAGTCCCAAACCATGAAGACAGCTAACACAAATTGGACCTCAAAGCATTTTATCACCAAACTCAAACTCCCTAAAATAATTTTATCCCAGTTTTAGTCCTACAGTGTTCTTCTTCTGTGGAAGATCCTATGGAATCATGGTGTAGTGGGTTTCTGATTTGGTTGCAAACAGAATCAGATGAGAAGGGTATTAAAAATACAGATGCCCTAGTCCCATGCCAAACCTAGCTCTAGTTTTAACAAGTTCTGTAGGTGATTCTAATGTACTGCCAGATCTCTGAACCATTGCCTTTAGCAAGCTGGACCTAAGAAGGAAACATACTCATTTGGCTGGTATGTTTTCTGGGCTGGTGGTGTAGCTCAGAAATAGAGCATTTGCCCAGCATGCCCAAGGCTGGGGGTTCAATCCCTAGCCCCGGAAGGAAGGAAAAAATGATGGTTTCATTCCTGGCACTGTGATTCCTGGGGCAAACCACTTTCATTCAGTTTCCCAGTGATTCTTCCATTAACTCTCTGTAGTATAAAACTCTGGGTACCTTCCCATGACCTAGTCCCCTTTCTGGTGGGAGCACCTCAGTTTCCCGGCGAACTGTCTCCCACTTTAGGTAGGTACAGGAAGGCTTGATAGGATGTCAGTCAAGGTGCTTCATGGCCCCCTAGCTGATTGGTGGTCTGAGGCCCAAGTGTGGCCAATCAGATTCTGTCTCCCAGGAAATCAAATTTGAGAGAAGTGAGCAGAGACTGAAAATAAATGAAGTTGATTCAACTGGTTTGGGTGACCCCCAAAAAAATCTTAGTTTCTACTCTGAGCTGTCCTGATTCCTAGGCTCTCTGAAAACTGTTTTTTTTTCCAGATTTCCCTGGGGATCTATAAACAACGCCATACGCTCCTAATAAATTCTTTCTATTGCTTAAATGAGCCAGAGTTTGTTCAATTCCTTGCCACCAAAGAATTCTGATTCTTGAAATGAAGATCTTTGATAGAGTGTTCCATATGCTAATGATGTCATAGCTTTCATTCTTGTAAAGCCATTGTGAATGATGCTTTTCTAACTATAGCCACTATTCTATGGGAGGTCAAAAGCTTATTTTAATAATGACATCTTTGTTCCAGTAATTCTACAAAGTGAAAAATCCTCAATAGAATAAAAGATTATTCACTGTCCTCCTGAAATATCTTAAATGGAAACAGGCTTTGGGCAAATACTCTTTTTCTAAGCAAGGTTTATTGTTCTAGACCTCAGGAAAGGAAAGGACAAGAGAAAAAAGAAAATAAGAAAAATTTGGGCTCAGTTTAAACCAACTTCCTTTTGGCTACACCCACACTTCACACACAAATTTAAGGAAAGTTCAACTCTTCAAGTATTTTTAAGAGGGCTAGAAATTGCATTTGAATGTGCCTTTTAAGAGCTGACTATCACAGAGTAATTAACTTTATTGATTGAAGTCTCTTCTCTTAGCATCCTATATTTTATTCCTATCCCATCTCATTGTGATATTTTTATTATCATTATTGACATCCCCATTATTATGATTCCAGTTAACAGTTACAGATCAACTCCTGTGAACCAGATATGATGCTGGATTTTTTTATATGCATGACCTCAATATTTACAAAGGTCCTTTAATGCCCATTTTATAGAGGGGAAAATAGAAGCTCATGAAGTCCAGCAATAGGGCTAATGCACCATGGGATTACTTAATGACTTATTAGCTGTGTGTCTCCATCTACCCCCAAGTCTTCCTTACATAATGCTCCATTGCCTTAAATTACAAGTGTTTGCTGGTCCAAGGCATCACTGAAAAGAGTACTAAACGTGGTATTGAATCTCAAATAAATTGGCAACTGAACTCACTGTCCATGTCATGTTATATACTCTTGACTAGACTATAAGCTCCTTGAAGGAAGGAGTTACATTTTGTCCACCGTAATATTGCCAGCACATGTCCAGCACAGAGGAGGCACTCAAAAAATGTTCATAAAAGCAGCGAATATCCCATAATGACTTCAGACTGAGGGATCATCATAGAGTTAGGAGAAAGTGTCAGGAAATCTATTTCTGGGGCTGAGGATATAGCTCAGTAGTTAAGCACTTGCCGAGCATGTACAAAGCTCTGAGTTCTATCCCCAGCACCTAGAAAGAGAGGGAGGGAGGGAAAGAGGAAAAAAAAAGAAAGAAAAATAGAAAAGAGAACGAAATACTTTCCTAGAAATGGAAAGTTCAGGTTACCCCAAGTGAATCCAGCCAACTTCGAAGGTTGGCCAAGTCTTTAAACAGCACCAGATGATCCTGCACTTGGGATCCTGGGTTACTGCTTCCCTTCCTGAAGAACTGTTCCATCTTTGAGGCACCACCATGCTTTGGCTTGAGTTTAAAAGGAACAGAAGTTTCCAAAAACCTGACAGGGCAAGTCTAAGCTAAAAGGCTGAAGTGCCAGCCATGGGTAAGTTAGCTCTCCAAGAGCTCAGGTCCAGATAGCAGGTCCAGATAGCTCCCTGAGGACAGGAGCATAATATTATTCTATCACTTTCAGAACTGGAACTAGGCTTTGGACAATATAAGACCCACTCTATACGCGTGGGTGAATTCTTTTTGTGTCTCAACTCTTCATATGGAAAACAAACAAGCACATGTACAACCAATCAGAATTTTCTATAAATCTATGGTGTCCCTCCGTGGAGTCTAGCTCATTCATTCTTGACTGTTTAGACTTTGACCTTTGGATTCAAGTAAACCTGAGATTAGACTTTGACTGTGCTGTATACCAGCTGTGTGACCTTGGGCAGAAGGCTTGCTCCCAAAGCCCTCGTGGCCTTGCCTGTTGTTCTGGGGAGGGTGAAATGAGGTGATAGGCATGACATGCTTAGTGCAGTGCCAGGCACATGCGGGTGGGCAGAGCCCAGTACTTAGTTATAAAGACATCCCTGCTGGCTGCATTTACAAGTTTCATGCACAACCGTTGAGAAGTCTTATGTATTCTGGGTGTTTTAGCTGGCAGGTATGATCTAAAGTCATCTTCAACTAAAATATAGTACTTTCTCCACTTCTAAACTATAAGCAGAATTAATCTGGAATAAGGCAGTAAAGTCATATACTAATGACACTTTCATTCTGATATTTCATTTGGGAAAAGCTCAGTACACACTAAATCTATTATTCTTACAAAGATTACTCCAGCCACCTACTTATCGAAGAAAATCAGCATTCCTATTTCACTTACCTTGCTGTTTTACTGCCCAAATTTTCTCTATTTTAAGACTCAGTATAAGGCATAGAGTAGGTTTGATTTTGAACACAGTGAACAGATGAGATACTTCTCCTTTCCTTTTTTCTTTCTTTCTTCTTTCTTTTTTAATTTTATTATTGTTAAAAATTTTGTGGTCAAACCCAGGGTCTCACATATGCTAGGCAAGTGCTCTGCCACTGAGCTACACCCCTCACCTTATTCCTTACTTAAAAGTTACTCTTAGAAGGTATTTTATAATTCCTTTCCTGTTTCTTTCAATTAGATTAGTGGTCAGTTCTTTATAATTTCAAGTCAGACATTTTGAAGGTTCAAGATACCCATTTGTTCACACTGACTACAAGTAGATCCATTTGAATTGGAAAATTTTTCTTTCCTTCCTTCCTTCCTTCCTTCCTTCCTTCTTTCCTTCCTTCCTTCCTTCCTTCTTTCCTTCCTTCCTTCCTTCCTTCCTTCTTTCCTTCCTTCCTTCCTTCCTTCCTTCTTTCCTTCCTTCCTTCTCTCTTTCTTTCTCTCTCTCTCTCTCTTTCTCTTTCTTTCTTTCTTTCTTTCTTTCTTTCTTTCTTTCTTTCTTTCTTTCTTTCTTTCTTTCTTTCTTTCTTTCTTTCTTTCTTTCTTTCTTTCTTTCTTTCTTTCTTTCTTTCTTTCTTTCTTTCTTTCTTTCTTTCTTTCTTTCTTTCTTTCTTTCTTTCTTTCTTTCTTTCTTTCTTTCTTTCTTTCTTTCTTTCGTTATTTGTTTGTTTTTAGACAGGACCTCACTAAGTTGCCCAGGCTGACCTCAAACTCATGATCTTCTTGTCTCAAATTTCCCAATAGCTGGGATTATAGGCATGTATCACTGTGCCTGGCTGAATTGGAAAAATTCTAACATGAATATTCTAACTGATTTTTGTCACTATAACAAAATACCTGAGTTTAGACTTTTAGTTACTTATATTATACTAGACTTTTAATTACTTGTAAAAGAAAAGGTTTATTTTGGCTCACAGTTTTGGATGTTCCAGTCTATGACCCAGTGGACCCACTACTTTTAGGTCTCTGGTGGAGATGTGGATGGCAACGTCAGGGAGCACACTGCAGAGCAAAGCGCTCCTTCCATAGCTAGGAATCAAATGAGGAAGAGGAACCATCTGGGGACTCATAACGCCTTTGGAGGCACACCCCAAGGACCTAAGGATTTTCTAATAGACCCCACCTCTTCAAGACTCGACCACCTCCCATAGCGCCATGTTAGGAACCAAACTTTAATACCTGGACCTTTGGGGAACATTCAACAGCCCAACTATAGCAAGTAATAAGAGAACTTTCCAAAATTAGTCAGCTACAGGATCTGCTTGAGCTACTGGAAGGTGGTTAGTATAAGAATCAGAATATGATTTTCTGTGTCTCCCTTCTCCAAGTTGACATTGATCTGAATATGCAGTGAGAAAAAAAATAGCTTTCTATTATTTTAAGCCACTGACACCTGAGGGATGTTGGTTTCTGCAGCACATTCTATCCTATCTTGACTGGTATAGCTAAGATATAAACGCAGTCTGCACGTATAATAAACATACTCACCTATGTCCTCTCATCTTGGTCTACAATTAACTTCCAGAAGCTAGTGATTTAGTGGTATAATGAAATAAAGCTTTGTATTACTGTCAACATCAGAATAGCTTTAACTCACTAGCAGCAAGAGTCAAAGAAGTATTGCTTCTATGCCATCGCGAGAGTGAGAAACATGGTTCCTAAATTTGTATTCCCAGCTAGAACTCTCCTCATCTTTCAATAGACTAATTCATTAATATCCTGTGGAGAATCCATAACAAACTGTCTCTCCTTCGTCCTCAGACCTAGAGAGCTAGGGCTGAACTCAAACTGAAAATACCTTGGGTAATACCATCTTGTGTTAGTCAGTTTTCCATTGGTGTGACAAAATACCTGAGAAAATCAACTTAAGGAAGAAAGATTTATCTTGGCTCATGGTTTCAATCTATGGTCATCTGACTCCACTGCTGTGGACCTGAGGCAAGTCAGAACATCATGGTGAGGAGTACAGATTCACCTCAAGATGGCCAGGAAGCAGAGAGAGAGAGAGAGAGGAAGAGGCAAGGGTCCCAATATACCTTCCTAGAGTATATACCTGCAAGTGACCTACTTCCTCCAATATAGGCCCCACTTCTTCCCAATAATAAAATAAATAAATAATTTAAAATAAGTTTAAAAAGAGTTTCCACCCTTCCCAGTCGGGCCACCAGCTAGGGACCAAGAATTTAACACACGAGTCATTGAGGGTCATTCCAGATCCAAGCAACAGCATTAGTCATCCCAAGTAGTCCTCACTCCAGGGAATTTATTATGTGTACCTCAAGTCTGCATAGAGGAAGGGTTCAAGACAGATGCCAATCTTTTCAGCATCAGCCTCTCCAAAAAGAAATCAGTGGTTTTCCAAATATTTTCTTCTCATAGCTGAAATGGAAAGTATTATTCATTATTTTAATAAAAATCACAATCTAAATCCCATTAGTAACAACATTAATGGTTGTTTATTGAGAGCTTATTATTTGGCATGATGACCAGCACTTCACATACATCATTTCATTTAATCCTCACAGCAACTCAATCAGGTTAGGGTTCTCCAGAGAAACAGATCAAATAGATACATGAGAAGAGATTTATTTAGAATTGGCCCATGTGATTATGGGAGCCAAGAAGTTCCATGATATGAAACGTATGGGCTGCATATACAGGAAAGCCAGTGGTGTAATTTAGTCTGAGTTCAAGGGTCTGAGGAGCAGAGGAGCTAAAGTAACTCCCAGCCTGAGGCCAAAGACCTGGGAACCAGGAGGGTCAATCTCTGAGGGCAGGAGAAGATGGAGATCCTAGCTCCAGCAGAGAGCAAATTCACCTTTCTTCTACCGTTTTGTTCTGCTCAGACCCTCAGTGGATTGGATGATGCCTGCCCACATTGGTGGGGGCAGATTGTCTGCTGATTTAAAACGCTTCAACTGATATAAATGCTAATCTCTTCTGCAAATATCTTCATAGACACACCCAGAAATAATGTTCTACCAGCTGTCTGGGCATCGCTTACCCCTGTCAAGATGACACATAAAATTAACTATCATAAGTAGGAACTATTATCTCCCTTTTACAGATAAAAACCCCAAATTTAATGTGATCAAGAAACTTGTCTAGGGCTGGGGAGATAGCTCAGTCGGTAGAGTGCTTGCCTTACATGCACATGGCCCTGGGTTCGATCCCCAGCACTGCAAAAAAAAAAAAAAAAAAAAAAAAAAAAAAAAAAAAAGAAACTTGTCTAAGATCAACCAGCTCAGAAGTAGGAGAAATTATACTAACTCAGAATCCATTCCCTTAGAGGGGACACACTTTACTCCCCCTCCTGGCCACAGCATCATATCTTAATCCCCACACCCAAGATCTAAACCCTGGGGTTTTCCTTGTCTTCATCTTGTTGCCAGGGACTTGATGACATCATTTCTGGTCTGACTCCAATGCTGCTCCAGTATGTTCCCCCAGAGAACCAGACCCCCAACACCTGCTAATTTCTTCCTGTCTTTGCAGAAAAGAAGCCTAGGAAATGAACCTCAGGAAAAAAAAATAAAATAAAGTGATCCAAGGAAAAAAAACCCTGGGAGGGAGAGAAGTTACTTTCCTCTTTGATAATCCTGTGTGATTGTGGAATAGAAAAGTGATCTATGGGTTTGTTAAGAGACCCTGGGGCCTAAGGCGGAAATAGACACTGTGAGACCAAGAAAGGGGTGGAACCAGAGGCTACAGCCAGGAAACAAAGAACAGGAAACAGGATTTCTTTTTTCCAATGTCCAGAACAAAGCTGACGAGAAGTTTGGCAGGAAGAAGGACCACCATTTCATACTTCCAGTGGAAAAAGCACTAAGTGCTCAAAATTGAAGATACGTGGGAAGGGATGATTCACGGAGGAAGGGTGATGTATGACATTCTCTTTCTGAGAACAGTCATTTAATATTCCTGCTCAGCATCTTTATTATTTGACTCTAGTCCTCATGTCACTCAAAGGAAGCCAGAAAGGGGCCAGAGTCATCTCGTGTTTCTTATGACAGGAGGGTAACGCCAGGAAGCCACACTTTTCCTCTCCCCTACTTCTCCTCTTTTCTACATTGCTTTCCCTCTTCTGGAATGCCTCTCTCACGGCTCTTGGCATAGATAATTCTTCACTGTTTAGGTCTTAGCTTAGATAGCACTTCCTCAAAAGTCCTTTCCTTGACCCTTATCCTGTGGCAAAGTTGCTTGCCCAGGATCCATTTTCCTCTCTTTCTTACTAACATTATTCTGATTTTATTGGAGATGGAAACATTTCTAGAAAATACTACATATTCCAACCTCTCTTGCAGCTGGAGGTAGCCACATAACATAGATCCAGACAATAAATAGAAATTGTTAGAGTGTACTTCTGGAAATCTTCCCTAAGAGGGAGATCAGTTCAATAGGCAAGCTAGTTCTGTTTGAACTTGGCCCTTTTTCCTTGCCTCTGCCTGAATGGATGGAACTCTATCAGCCTTCTTGTAGGCATAGGACCAAGGGTCATATTCTAACAGTGACAGGTTAGAAAGTTAGCAGCACAGTAGGGTCCTGAAGACACTGAAGAGCTTTCATAACAACTCTGCTCTACTTAACCTCTAGACTTCTCATCCCACAAAGAAACGAACTCTGATTATTTAAACTACAATTTATCAGGTTTCTGAACTTGCAGCTGAACACAATATTAAACTGATAATTCCACCCAAATAAATGCTTCCTTGATTTCTCTCTCAAAACACAATGTCCTCTTCCTTCCTAGCACATGTACTTTATAATGATTTATCTGGTAAATAACCTAAACTTCTCACTAGTCTATAAGTTGCATGAAGTCTGGGACTTGGTTTCCTTTGCTCACTGCTCCATTCCCACCACCTAGAAAGCTGAACAACTAGATTTGGGTGGTGACCAGTGAATTCTATCAGCAAGCAGTCCGTCAATGGCTGGAAAACACACACACACAGAGTCTTCAGATCAAATAAGCAGGTAGCAGTCCTTTAAAGGAACCATATTAACATTGGAGCCTCTAGTTCAGCAAAGCAAACAATAAACCTAGCCTTCCCACTTAAGTTGCTTTGCTGTTCCTTCTCTCCTAGCTGAGGGAGCTCCCCCAGCCTTCACAGAACACAGGAGGTGGTGGAAGACTGTCCATGCAGGGAATGAGGGTCAGACCTCTCTAAAGGGTGGTTCCGTGAAGGTTTCAAAGACGGGGAATGAAGTCCCATGGCAGATGAGCAAAGACAGAAGGAACGTGAGAAGTGTAAAGCCTGTCCCCAGCCACAGTCAGGGGACAAGGAAGGCATGGTGGCAGATTCTCCATCCACTCACCCATCTCCTGCTGCACCTAAGCATCAGAGCTGAACTCAGCATCTGCAACGGGAAGGATGGAGAGGAAGCAAGCCGCTGACAGACACTGCCAAGCTGCCCAACAATGGACTGTCTTTAGAGGCTGTCTCATTGTATAAGAAGTCATGAAATCCAGATGGCAATTTTTTGGATTTTCAACTTCCTATATAGAAGTCACATTTTCCAGTACATCCTAATCCTATTTAGTGTGTGCGTGTGATGCCCAAATGTCATTAACAAAGGCCAGGCATGAAAATAAAGAAAGTCATTAGGCTTGGACTGGCTTAGCAACTGCATCAGCTCTGTGGGCAGCAGTATTGCTGAGCTGCTGTCACGAGTCCTGCAGCCTCCGGGGACCATCCACATATGTAAGCACAAATCTAGACTGACAGCAACGTCACATTCAATCAAGGTCCATTCTTACTCAAGGAGCCACGCGTTACAGAAAATGCCCAAATGGTTGACTCAGAAAACAAATAGATGCTTGTGCATTTGACTTGAGTTTGCATGTTATTTACTTCCCTTAGGTGCAGAGAATGCACATAGCTCACATAGCTCCACATCTTTCTGTTTTCAAATTGGCTTAGTCAAGCCTAAAAAGTTAAGGGGCCGTAAAAGGTGAGGTGGTTCGTCTGGGCATACCTTGGAATCAGACAGCGTGGGCTCAGTGCTGGGTCCTGCCACTCACTTAAGCAGGAGACCTTGAGAAATTTGCTTAGTTTCCCAGACCTCTTCTGTAAAATGGGACAATAGAAGTACTCATTTCATTAAATAAGACAAACTTTTAACATGGTACCTACACATAGTAAGTGCTTAAACAATGCACCATTATGATTAAATACTCCTAATTTTTATGGGAGCAATCCTTATTTAGCCTTTGATGCCCTTCCTCACTGCAGAGGGTATGAAGCATTGGCATAAAAATGGAGTCAGGGCAGGATCTGACCAAATTCAACTCTTACAAGAAGAAAAGGAGAGAAATGAGGGTTGTGTTAGGATTCTCCAGAGAAACACACCTAGCGGGATATGTGTAGATCCATAAAGGAGATTTATTATGAGACTTGGCTCATGTGATCAAGGAGGACACGAAGTCACAGGATGTGCAGTCTGCAAAGTGGAGGACATTAGGAAGCTGATGGTATAGTTCAGTTTCAGTCCAAAGGCCCAAGAACCAGGGAGCCAACCATCCTTGTTCATGGCTAATGATCTGAATTGGTGGTTAGGGAGGGAGTGGGGGAGG
The DNA here is from genome assembly GCF_902686445.1 of Sciurus carolinensis. Lineage (NCBI taxonomy): Eukaryota > Metazoa > Chordata > Mammalia > Rodentia > Sciuridae > Sciurus > Sciurus carolinensis. Next base: position 101,001,946 of record NC_062218.1, on the reverse strand, counting down.
TGTGGCTAGTTTAAGTCCTGGATTTTGAAGGCCAAGAGCCAGAGGCTCTGCTGTCTGTTGGCAGAAGATGATGGACACCCCACCCCAACAGAAAATCCACCCTTCCTCCACCTTCAGGTTCTAGCTGGACCCTGGACAGACTGGATGATGCCTACCACAGTGTGGAGGGCAACCTGTTTTACTCAGTCACTGATTCAAATGCTCTTCTCCTCTGCAAACCCCCTCACGCACGGCCCCCCAGGAACAATGTTTTGCCGCTATCTCTGCATCTCTTAGAACAGTCAAGTTGACACACAAAATTCACCGTCATCAAGGGAAGAATGAGCCAGCTAACGATATGGTTCTGAAACATCAAATAGGAATGGAAGATAGGAAAAGACAAAGAACCCATCGTAAGAATGTACTTCTACTCATAAGCACTAATTTGACAATGACAGAGCATAACATTTGGAATAACTTAGTAGGAAACTGCCTATATTTATTCCTAAATAAAACAGGAAATAACAAGGAGTATAATTAAAATGCCTACCAGAAGGGAGAAAGGAGGCTATACTGCTTTTGCTGGAATCTAGCAGCACAAGTATTGAAACAGTAACACCAAGGGCAGTGGACTGTGGTGGGACAATGACATCGTTCACACTGCAGGCTGGCAATGTGCCTCCCCTGTATGATGTGACAGCATCTCTGTATTCTCCTGCTACCACTTTTTAAATTTTTAAACCAGGGATTGAACTCAGAGGTGATTAACCCTTGAGCCACATCCCTAGCCCTTTTCATTTTTTAAATTTTGCTAAGTTGCTTGAGGACTCACTTAAGTTGCTGAGGTTGGCTTTGAACTTGTGATCCTCCTGCCTCAGCCTCCCGAGATGCTGGGATCATGGGTGTGCACCACCTTGTCCGACTCCTGCTTCCACTTTGGCCCCTAAAGAAACCATTACCTTGCTCCTGGTTCTGGAACAGGCCAGCTCAATCCCACAGCCAGGCTGCTCCCTCCACCGTTTGCTTCTACTGGGACATTTGTGCAGCTGGCTTCCCAGCATCCTAGTGCAGTTCAGGCAGCACAGCCTAGAAGAGGCCTTCCTCAACCACTAAGCCCATGTTAACTCCCCAGCCCATGCTCTGCCTGTTCCTTTCTTTATTCTCTTGAAAGCACTTTAACACTGGGCAGAATCACCTTACTGTGTTTGTGTATGTACTTCTTGTCCTATTCCCCGACCAGCAATTGGACCTTTGGAGGGAAAGCACTTGTTTGTTAATGAAGCTCAGGGACAACGGTGGTGCTGGCATGGAGAAGAGACTTCTGAATAAATAAGCAAAGTAATAAGTATCTCCCTCTCTTACTTCCCCTGCTGCCACCCTGCCTCGGGGGAGTTTGAGATTCAGAGCTAAAGCAGAAGTTGTCTGAAGCTAACCTGATCTTCTGTCTTTCACGAAGACCTTACAAGGTCAAGGGGCAGATGCTGGGGACCCAGGGGGCCCACAGGGTAAGGGCTTGGCTCTGGGGAGAGGAGGGGCAAGATTTCTTCCGGCAGAGGGTGTTCTGCAGGTTGGTGAGTGACAGGACCTTGGAGATCTCTGAGGACATGGAGAATCGGAATTTCAAGATAAATGAAGGGGAGAGAGTCTCATGGTGGGTTCAGGGAGGCAGAGAGTGTGTGAGAGTCCTGTGGAGGCATAGAAGTGCAGAGTTACGGCTGCCAGCACTCACCTGCACCTGGGCAAGGCCCTTGCATCAGCCCCCCAAGTCAATTACAGGTCTCCCCAATGTCTGGACATCCTGGGAAGCCTAGAGGTAGGGGAGCTGGAGTAATAACTGAGATCAAGTTTCCTGGAAGCCTGATAGAATAGGGCTTACAGTTGAACTTCACTTGATTTTCTTTTTTCTTTTTGGTACTTGGGATTGAACTCAGGGGCACTTCACTGAGCCACATGCCCAGTCCTTTTTTATATTTTATTTAGAGATAGGATTTTACTGAGTTGCTTAGCACCTCGCTGTTGCTGAAGCTGGCTTCTTTATTTTTTTATTTTTTTACCAATGAACCAAATATGAATTTTTATTTTTTTATTTTTATTTTTTAGTAAATATTAGAATATTTATTTATTTATTTATTTTTTATTATTATTGTATACAAATGGGATACATGTTGTTTCTCTATTTGTACATGGAGTCAAGGCATACCATTTGTGTAATCATACGTTTACATAGGGCAATGATGTTTGATTCATTATATTTTTTCCCTTTCCCCCACCCCTCCCACCCCTCTTTTCCCTCTATACAGTCCTTCTTTCGTTCATTCTTACCACACTCCTTATCCCTAACCCTAACCCTAAACCTAATGCTAACCCTTCCCACCCCCCAATATATGTCCTCATCCGCTTATCAGCGAGATCATTCGTCCTTTAGTTTTTTGAGATTGGCTTATCTCACTTAGCATGATATTCTCCAATTTCATCCATTTGCCTGCAAATGCCATAATTTTATCATTCTTCATTGTGGAGTAATATTCCATTGTATATATATATATATGCCACAGTTTCTTTATCCATTCATCAACTGATGGGCATCTAGGTTGGTTCCACAATCTGGCTATGGTGAATTGAGCAGCAATGAACATTGATGTGGCTGTATCTCTATAGTATGCTGATTTTAAGTCCTTTGGGTATAGGCCAAGGAGTGGGATAGCTGGGTCAAATGGCGTTTCCATTCCGAGCTTTCTGAGGAATCTCCATACTGCTTTCCAGAGTGGCTGCACTAATTTGCAACCCCACCAGCAATGTATGAGTGTTCCTTTTTCCCCACATCCTCTCCAACACCTATTGTTGCTTGTGTTCTTGATAATCGCCATTCTAATTGGGGTGAGATGGAATCTTAGGGTAGTTTTGATTTGCATTTCCCTTATTACTAGGGATGTTGAACATTTTTTCATATATCTGTTGATTGCTTGTACATCTTCTTCTGTGAAGTGTCTGTTCATTTCCTTAGCCCATTTGTTGATTGGATTATTTGTATTCTTCATGTAGAATTTTTTGAGTTCTTTATAGATTCTGGAAATTAGCGCTCTATCTGAAGTATGGTTAGCAAAGATATTCTCCCCTCTGTAGGCTCTCTCTTCACATTGCTGATAGTTTCCTTTGCTGAGAGAAAGTTTTTTAGTTTGAATCTATCCCAGTTGTTGATTCTTGCTTTTATTTCTTGTGCTATGGGAGTCCTGTTAAGGAAGTCTGATCCTAAGCCAACAAGTTGAAGATTTGGACCTACTTTTTCTTCTATAAGATGCAGGGTCTCTGGTCTGATTTCGAGGTCCTTGATCCATTTTGAGTTGAGTTTTGTGTAGGGTGAGAGATAGGGGTTTGAAGCTGGCTTTTTTAAATTTTATTTTTATTTTTGCTGTTGTTGTTATTGTTGTAGATGGACAGAATACCTTTACGTTCTTTGTTTATTTTTATGTGGCACCAAGGATGGAACCCAGTGCCTCACACATGCTAGGCAAGTATGCTGCAACTGAGCTGCAACCCCAGCCCTCTGAGGCTGGCTTTGAACTCGAGATCCTCCTGCCTCAGTATAAGGAGTCACTGGGATTTCCAGCGAGTGCCACGGGACTGGCTTGACTTTTTTTTTTTTTTTTTTTTTTTTAAGTAATGAAATGATGGGACATTTCAGACACATCTGAGTTTAGAAAGCTGTATGAATCAACTGCTCCAATACCCACCTTGGAAACCACTACACTTTGAGCAGTTTTCTTTTAGATCTTAGGATGTCAGACCTGACCTGAGTGCTTTTTTTTTTTTTTTTTAATTTATTATTATTTTAAAAAATACTTTATGTCCCTGGAATCTGGATGAGGGAAGTGCTATTTTTTAATCTATCTATTATCAGATTTAGAAGGTAAAGCCCAAAGCTGCTTGGCAGCTAGCTCCAGGTCCATCCAGGGTGGATGGCAAAGCTTGGCACCTGCCAGTTCTGCACCACCCAGAAAAGGCTCCACTTTAAAGTTGATCCCCTTGAGAACTGCATATCTATCCTTACCCACTCTGCTTGTGAGGTTTATGACGAACACCTGACTAAAGGTCATTCCCAGACCAGCTCTTTTGGCACCCATCTTGTCCTGCAACTGGACACATGCCAGGGTGACCTGCGATGGACAAGAACAACCAGAGAGGTTCGCTCTCTGGGAGGAACCAGGTGTGTAGGCCCTCCTCACAGCTGTGGGCTGGGATATTTTTCACCTGAAGAGGTTACAACTCATTCTCCCCTCTCATCTCAGCCTCCAACACATGCTGGAGGTTCCTGAAGGGACAGAGACACAGCCTAATCCTTCCTTCCTTTCTTCCTTCCTTCCTTCCTTCCTTCCTTCCTTCCTTCCTTCCTTCCTTCCTTTCTTTCTTTCTTTCTTTCTTTCTTTCTTTCTTTCTTTCTTTCTTTCTTTCTTGTTTCATTTGTTCTTCTTAGTTATCTATATATGACAATAGAATGTCTTGTCCCCTACTGCATGACAGGAAGGATTGTTCTCTTGCCTCAAAGACACCAAAATCTCTCCCTAGAATACCTACAACAGGTAAAGTGGCCAAATACCACAGAGAAAAAGAGATCGTAATCGGGGGCGGGAACAAGAGTCTATTTTGCAGTAGCTCGTTTGCCTTCAGGGTCTTCCCATCTGCCCGCCTCCTTCTCTGAGGCCCTCCTGCATTCCTATTACTGGAGTTATTCCTCCGGCTGAGGAAGGGACGGGGAAATGAGTTCATCCGGGAGGATCTGTGGTTTGATCTTTCCATCCTTGGCAAAGAGAGTGAGGGATAGTTTACAAAGAAGAGTCTGGGGGAAGATCGTGTTCTAAGCAAAGCAATGACTCCAGGGTGGAGGGCGAGGCCACCAAGGCAGGGCAGAAACACAGCTGCAAGCCCCTCAATCCGCCAGGTACTCTCTGGATGGGGACTTAGCCCTGAGGATGCCGTGGCTGTTGAGGGACTTTCCATGTTTCCCAAGCCTGACCAGAGGATCCTAGATGAGACTCCAAGGATGCTGTCTGCGCCCACCCTCTCTGTGCCCACGTCTCCACTGTTGGTTCTGTGCCCTCCCTGTTTGTATTCCTGAGAGCAGAGCTGATGTGTGGAGCGGAAGGCGAGGCCCCGGAAGGGTATTTGACTGAGCTTCCAGGACAGAGGAAGCCTCAAACTCAGACACTTGGGGATTTGCAGGTTCTCCCCAGGTTCCTCAGATCTCCTCTTCCTCTGAGGGAGTATAGTTGACTGGAAGCCCCTCTAAACTCTTGGTGGTGTTTGTGCCCAGGTCTTGCTTTCCAGAGCCAATAACTGAGCATGCGGGGCCCTCCTGCAGGACCCCTCTAGCTATGGCTTGAGGACTCTCCCTTGGTCTGGCTTGACCCTTCTCAGAACTGCACTGCAGTCTGAGTCATTTCCAAGTCAATCCTCTTCTCAGTTTCCTTACACAGGTGTCGGTTCTGCAGAACAGTCTGAGGACTCCCTGAGCAATCCTGCTCCCTCCCTTACGTGCAGGAGAGTCTCTTGCACCCTCACATCTGCTTCTCAGAGCACCCAAACCAGCAGGGCATAGGGACAACTGGAGAAAACAGCAGAAGGATGGGGTTTGGGGACTGCCTCACTCTCTACCAGGGAAACAAAAGGGACACCTTGGTAGACTGTGGGACACAGAGTCCCTGGCAGAAGGTGCCAGCCTAATTGCTGAAGTGTCCCTGGCACTGGCAACAGAGGCATTCTGGTGCAAAGGAACAGCCTTGCGGGTGAGACAGTTCAGGCATTTGAAAGCTACTGGGGGCGGCTGTGTCTACAAAGGCAACAGAGTCTGCAGGTCCTTGCTATATTATCGCCTTGAAGCCTTCTGGAGAGAGGAAAAACTGAGGGTCTAACAAACAGCTAAAACCAAACCAAACCAAAACAAAACAGACAAACAACAACAACAACAGCAAAACAGCTAAGGTTAAGAGTGAAAGCCAGAGGGCTTATTTGGTAGTTTACCAAGAGGCCCTTACCTCTTGTGGTGAAGAGCTTGCTTGACTGAGGAGCAGATTCATGATTTGACTGCTAGCGCCACAGAGTCTCAGAGAAATTCAACTGCTCAGCCAAGACTAGTCTGATACACTAAGACCAAAACCTGGTTGGAAAACCCAGGCTCTGAAGTATGGGATGGGGACTTCTGGATGGATGATCAGGGCTCTCTAATATCTGAGGGGATGATACCCACCCCCCGCCCCCATGAAGTGGCTCTGCCCATCAGAGTTGGCAGAGAGATAGCTTCCTTCTTCCTTCGGAAGAACACTTCCCTACACTGGATGCTGCTGCAGAGGCCTCTCCCCACCACAGTGACATTTTTCCTGGCTCCCCAGTAGTTGCCATTACCTAGGTATCTAAAGTCCTAGATATCCTAGGCCTGATAAGGAAGAAGAGAGACCTGTAAGAATTAGCTGGCAGGTGTTAGCAAGAGCCAGGGAAGGTCCTATTAGATTAGATTAGATTTGAGAGTTCTTGATCAAGGGACATGCATGTAAGACTGAATAAGCAAGAATCCATTGCCTCAGAGCACTCCTTAGGGCATGGGATTTAACACTCTGTCAAGGGCCTCAGGAGCTGAGGCAGACCTGCTACTCAGGGAGCCATGGTAGACCGCCTCCAAGATGGCCCCAATGATCCTTGGAGTCTGATATTCAAGCCCTAGTGTAGCCTTCTCCCAGTGAGTGTGGGCTTCTCTACTCACTTGTAATAACTAGAATACTGCAGAAGTGGTGCAATGCCACTTCTGTGATTAGATTGGTTTAAATTTTAGTGTTGCCCCCAGCCACCAAGAAGTCCAGGCTGTCTTACTAGATGAACTATATGGACAAGGAAATCCTGGAGGCTGGGAGGCCACCTCAAGGGGAGCTGAGACATCCCAGCTGACAGCCAGTATAACTCCCAGCCATGTATGTGACCCTTCTTTCAAGGGGCACTCCAACCCCGGTCAAAACGCCTCATGGTCCCCAAGCCAGAAATATTCAGCTAAACAGCTCCTGACCCGACCCACAGAAACTGTGGGATGAACTGCTTGTCATTTTAAACCACCACACATTTTAGGGAATGTGTTCCACAGCAATAGATAGCAAATCCAGTAGTTTCAAGAAGCCCAAAGAAATGGATGGTCCTTGCTGAAAAAAAAAGGAAAAATACCTGATTTGCCCTGAAAGATAGTAGAGAAAGGAATAAAGAAGCTGGAGGGAGTGAGGATGCTGGAAAGGACTATATGAGGACAGAGGGCACGGTCCATGAGCGGCCCAGACACGGCACTGATCAAGTCATCAGGTACTAGGGGTACCAGAGGTTCACAGTGGCTCTCCTCTGCAGGTCAGAGGTCGTCTCAGACTAGTTGTGTTGATATCCATGGGTTTGACCCTCCATTCTGAAGTAATAGAGGCCAGGTGCATTAATCATCAGAAGCCAGCTCTCGTGGCTTTTACCATACTAACTGACAAGTTTGGAGGGATAACTAAGAGAGCTTCACCTTGAGGGCATTGTAATGATTTTTTTTTCTTACTGGGTATAGAACCAGGGGTGGTGTTTTACCACTGAGCTATATCCCTAGCCCTTTTTATTTATTTATTTATTTTTATTTTGAGATAGGGTCATGATAGGTTGTTTAGGGTCTTACTAAGTTGATGAGGCTGACCTTGAACTTGCAATCCTCTTGCCTTAGCCTCCTGAATCTACTGGGATTATAGGCATGTGCCATTGCGCCTAGCTGTGATGATTGTGAAAGCACAGCTTTTTAGGATCAAGCAGATAGGCAGCCAAAGGAGATTCTTAATGTTCAAAACTTCCCTCTTTCCCCCTAACAAAAAGCAAGAGTGAACAAGCAGGATACTGAGAGCAATCACCCCAATAAGAAGTCATAGTCCTTCACTCATATTCTGAACCAGTCAATTTCAGATCCTGAACCTACTGACTGAAGAGGTGGATGGGTCCTTGACAGAAAGAACATAGCAACATAATGGCAAGTGTTTACTAGAACATTCTCTCAGGTTATCATACTCTAAGAAAGCAGGAATACCCAGATATGTAAAATACAGCTGGTAACCATTTCCCTAGTAACCATTTCCCCATTCCATGAGTGGAAGATTGGGATTGACAAATTGAGCAGTTGGTGTAGCCCCGCATTGTATCCTGGGCCTGTGGGGTAAGAGCTATGGCAGAAACCTCTAAAGCTATCTCCTCCTTCTGGCCAAGATGGTAAATAAAAAATATTACATCAGGTAGGATAGAGACAATATCACCATTAAAAGCCTGAGGGACACAAGTCTGATGGTCACCCTCATTGAACTTGCCAGGCAGGTCCCTACAGAGAGCGGATAGATTCTGGAGAGGACCCTCATGAAGTTGCTTTCTGCCTACCAGAAAACATCCACCTTGAAAGAGGCACTGAATAACCAAGAAGACAAAGTGGCTCAGCTGGCTGATGTCATGTGCATGATAGGCACATGCAACAAGTAGCCTTGGTAGCAGAGAAGGAGGCCCCTAGACTTGTGGGCCAAACATGGATCACCACTGAGCATGGCTGGTCTAGCTACTGCTACCTTTGAATGTTCAACAGGGAAGCAACAAAGATCAGCCCCACAGAATTAATATTGTCAAAATGGCCATACTACTATACAGATTCAATGCAATTCCAATTAAAATCCCAATGATGTACCTTACAGAAATAGAGTAAGCAATTATGAAATTTATCTGGAAGAATAAGAAACCCAGAATAGCTAAAGCAATCCTTAGCAGGAAGAGTGAAACGGGGTATTGCAATACCAGAACTTCAACTATACTACAAAGCAATAGTAACAAAAATGTCATGGTATTGGTACCAAAATAGACAGGCAGATCAATGGTACAGAATAGAGGACATGGACACAACCCAAATAAATACAATTTTCTCATACTAGACAAAGGTGACAAAAATATGCAATGGAGAAAAGATAACCTCTTCAACAAATGTTGCTGGGAAAACTGGAAATCCATATGCAGCAGAATGAAACTAAACCCCTATCTCTCACCTTGCACAAAACTCAACTCAAAATGGATCAAGGACCTCGAAATCAGACCAGAGACTCTTCATCTTATAGAAGAAAAAGTAGGTCCAAATCTTCAACATGTCGGCTTAGGATCAGACTTCCTTAACAGGACTCCCATAGCACAAGAAATAAAAGCAAGAATCAATAACTGGGATAGATTCAAGCTAAAAAGCTTTCTCTCAGCAAAGGAAACTATCAGCAATGTGAAGAGAGAGCCTACAGAGTGGGAGAAAATCTTTGCCACTCATACTTCAGATAGAGCGCTAATTTCCAGAATCTATAAAGAACTCAAAAAAACTTTACACCAAGAATACAAATAATCCAATCAACAAATGGGCTAAGGAAATGAACAGACACTTCACAGAAGAAGATCTACAAGCAATCAACAGACATATGAAAAAATGTTCAACACCTCTAGTAATAAGAGAAATGCAAATCAAAACTACCCTAAGATTCCATCTCACCCCAATTAGAATGGCGATTATCAAGAACACAAGCAACAATAGGTGTTGGTGAGGATGTGGGGAAAAAGGTACACTCATACATTGCTGGTGGGGCTGCAAATTAGTGCAGCCACTCTAGAAAGCAGTATGGAGATTCATCAGAAAGCTTGGAATGGAAACACCATTTGACCCAGCTATCCCACTCCTTGATCTATACCCAAAGGACTTAAAATCAGCATACTACAGAGATACAGCCACATCAATGTTCATAGCTGCTCAATTCCCAATAGCCAGATTGTGGAACCAACCTAGATGCCCTTCAATTGATGAATGGATAAAGAAACTGTGGCATATATATATAATATATATATATATATTATATATATAATATATATATAATATTCCATTGTGTATATATATACACAATGGAATATTACTCAGCTATAAAGAAGAATAAAATTATGGCATTTGCAGGCAAATGGATGAAATTGGAGAATATCATGCTAAGTGAGATAAGCCAATCTCAAAAAACCAAAGGACAAATGATATTGCTGATAAGCAGACGATGACATATAATGCGGGGTTGGAGGGGGGCAAGAATGGAGGAAGGAGGGACTATATAGAGGGAAAAGAGGGGTGGGAGGGCTGGGGGGAAAGGAAAAAATAACAGAATGAATCAAACACCATTACCCTGTGTAGATGTATGATTACACAAATGGTATGCCTCTACTTCATGTACAAACAGAGAAACAAGATGTATCCCATTTGGTTACAATAAAAATAAATTAAAAAAAAAAAAAAAAAGATCAGCCCCAAGCCCATTTAATGGGCTGTCTTGTGTTCCATCGCCACCTCAGTCCTCCCCTCCACAAGCTCAACCAAGGAGGAGCCCTGATGGCAGCCCTGGTGCTGGATGTGGAGCGTCTGCGAGAGTAGATTGATAACGCCTTGTCTGTAAAGAAAGTGTGTGGCCACTGGTCTGGTGAATGTGCTCGCTTTCACTCTAATCAGAAAAGAGGATCTGAAAGTTCCCTTTGTTATAATACTGAAAATATTTATTTTCAGTTTTGCCTGTGTGCTAGTTTAACTCTCCTGTTCTCTGTCATAATGCAGTTCAAAGAGATCTGCACTCCCTGGAAGTCCCAGAGGACATCGCACTGATGCATTTAATCGGTGGCATCACTCTGGTTGGACAGAAAGAGCAAGAGGTGGCTAACAGGGAAAGTTAGCAGGGGGGACATGAAGGTTATAAAGGTTCAGGGATTGCCACTGGTCAGGAGCAGGGGTGACAGAATACCCCTCTAAGGAAAAAGACACTTGCTGAAAGCCCTAGTGGAAGAATCAACACAGCTGGGAATTCTAGAGCAAGACCATTCCACCCACAGCAGATGATATGTGCTGTTAGAGAGACCACTCCTCATGGGGAACTGGGCCATGGTAGAGAGCAAGCTCATTTGATCATGGGGTACAAACTGGTCATATGTCTGAAACAGTCTTGTATGAGCTGGGTTCTATTGAATCCAAGTTACAAAGTTGGACGTGCCCAGCAGCACTACATTCTAAGTTGGAAATGATACTTTTGGGATTAAGTTGCATGAACAGGTAGTCTAGATCCCCAGGACACCTGTCACAGTGGACAAGTGGCCTTCCCTGAATTTGTATCTGTACCATGGTGGAGCTCCTCAAGTCCAGCTAAGGAGGAGGAAGAAGCCCCAGCTTGGTTCATGAATGGACTAGCTTGGTAGCAGGGTGCAAGACAATGTGGCATAGCAGTTGCTTTACAGCTGCATTCAGGACTGCTTTAAAAGGTGGATGGAGACGGATAATCTACCCAATGAACAGAGCTGAAAGTAATGCACGTGTTCATCTATTTTGTGTGAAAGGAAAAGTAGTTTAAGGTAAGAACATATAGACTTTTATGGGCAGAGATCCAAGGAGCGTTCATCTGATTGGAGGTCTGGGAGATCAGAGACAAGGAGGTCTGAGGCAGAGACACATGGGTGAATAGATGGGAGTGGGCACAAAGTGAAAATGTTTATATCACATTTCAATGTCCACGAAAAAGCATCCACCATGAAAGAGGCACCGAATAACCAAGAAGACAAAGTGACTCAGCTGCCTGATGTCATGTGCATGGTGGGCACATGCAACAAGTAGCCTTGGTAGCAGAGAAGGAGGCCCCTAGATCTGTGGGCCAAACGTGGATCACCACTGAGCATGGCTGGTCTAGCTACTGCTACCTTTGAATGTTCAACAGGGAAGCAACAAAGAATCAGCCCCAAGCCTATATTACAGGCTGCCCTGTGTCCCCATCACCACCAAATTTATATGTTGAAGTCTATTACCCCAGACTCTCAGACTGTAACCACATTTGGAGATAGGGTCTTTAAAGAGGGCAACTAAATTTAAATGACACCATTAGGATGAGCTCTAACCCAATGTGAGTGGCACCCTTATAAGGAGATTTGGACACTGACATGTATAGAGGAAAGACAATGTGAAGACACAGAGAGAAAAGAACCAACTACAAGTCCAGGTGAGAGGCCTTCCATGATTCCTTCATGGCTCTCAGCAGGAACCAACCCTGTTGATGTCTTTGCTCTTGGACTTCTAACTGTAAGAACCATGAGACAATAAATTTCTATTGTTAAAGTCACCTGCTCTGTGATACAGCCACATCAATGTTCATAGCTGCTCAATTCACAATAGCCAGATTGTGGAACCAACCTAGATGTCCTTCAATTGATGAATGGATAAAGAAACTGTGGTATATATATATACAATGGAATATTACTCAGCCCAAAGAATGATAAAATTATGGCATTTGCAGGCAAATGGATGAAATTGGAGAATATCATGCTAAGTGAGATAAGCCAATCTCAAAAAACTAAAGGACGAATGATCTCGCTGATAAGCGGATGAGGACATATAATGGGGAGTGGGAGGGGTTAGCGTTAGGGTTAGGGTTAGGTTTAGGTTTAGGGTTAAGGAGGGTGGTAAGAATGGAGGAAGGAAGGACTGTATAGAGGGAAAAGAGGGGTGGGAGGGGTGAGGGAGAGGGAAAAATAACAGAATGAATCAAGCAACATTATCCTATGTAAATGTATGATGACACAAATGGTATGCCTTTACTCCATGTACAAACAGAAACAACATGTATCCCATTTGTTTACAATAAAAGAAAAAAGTCACCTGTTCTGTGGTGTTTTCCAAATACTGCAGTCCTAAGAAGCTAATTTAGCCCCTGGCATGGCATTATTCCTCAAGGAGACTGACTACTTGGTGACAAGTTGACTACATTGAGCTCTTTCTTTCTGGGAGGGGCCATAGGTTCATCCTTAGAAATAGAGTTATTTAGGGTATGGATTTGTCTTTCCTGCTGACAGAGTCTTAGTCAACACCATAATCCAGGGTCTTTTAGAACAACTAGTGCACAGTTGTTATTCTATTCAATATAGCATCTGGTCTGGGAACACTTCATAGCAAAGGAGGTACAGGTGTGAGCCCTGTAATATAGAATCTGTGGTGCACAACATATAAAAGCACCCCCTCCAAATGCAGTGAGCCTTACAGAGCACAGCTGAAGGATGGGCGTCATGCATCAGGATCAATTATAGGCATTAAATCAGAGATTTCAAGGTGAAACTGTCCTCAGTAAGATGAATATATTGAACAGAGAACCAAGGTATAGAAGCAGGAGTGACCCCATTTACCATTATACATGACCCATGGAGGAACTTTATATTTCCTGTCCCCAAACTCTGGGATCTGTGGGATTGGAGGTCAATGACTCTCAGAGAGATACATTTTGCCAAATGACATTGCAAGGGCCCCATTGAACTACAATTGTGAATGCTGTCAGAGAACTTTGGATTCTTTGTCTAAGGGCAAGTAGGAAAGAAGTTACCATCTTTGCAGAGTTAGTGACTCTGTTAGAAAGAGAAGGTAGTAGGGCTGGGTATATGTTTGTATATGAGGTGTCCCCCAAAAGCTCCTGTGTTGATGCAGAAAATGTTCAGAGGTGAAATGACTAGGTGGTGAGAAGCATGACCTAAGCAGTTCGTCCTAGTTTGAACAGACTGACTGGTAACTAGGCAGGTGGGATGTGGCTGGAGAAGGTGGGTCATTGGGGATGTGCATTTGCCCAGCAGCCCCTTCTCTTTCTCTCTCTGCTTCCTGTTTGCCATAAAAGGAGCAATGCTCTTCTACCACGTCCTCTGCCAAGATGTTCTGCCTCGCCTTGGGCCCAGAGCAATCAGTTTAGAGGACCATGGACTAAATCTCTGGAACAGTGAGCCAAAATAAACTTTTCTTTCTCTAAGTTGTTCTTGTCAGGCATTTTGAACACAGTGATAAAAAGCTGACTAATATTGGCTGCTTATACACAATAAAGATGTGAAGTCATGCATGTGGGACCCAGGTGGCATGTATTTAGGTATAATAACCCCAGCTGAGAAGGCTGAGGCTCAGCCCTCTTAAGAATGAGGGTTTGTGGGGCTGGGAATATAGCTCAGTTGGTAGAGTGCTTGCCTTGCAAGCAGAAGGAGCTGGGTTCAATCCCTAGCACCGCAAAAAAAAAAAAAAAAAAAAAGAATGAGGGTTTGAGTCACATCACCAGGTAAGCCACAGAGATCTGCAGAGGTGAAAAGGGAAGGTGAGGAGAATTTTGGATGCATAGTGAGGAGGGAGAAGAAGAGAAACTCATGGAAACCATGGAGGAGCTGCTGCCTGAGCATGTGTGGAGGGGGACAGCAGACCTGTGGGCATGAGGGATGGATTGCTGAAGCCTTATGGATGCACCACTCAGGTGTCTCTTCAAGAAAGAACCTGCTGGGAAATGGGCAGTTAGCTCAGTCTCCAGCTGCTCCAGCTGCAGCACTTTCAATTTTATTGACTTTTGCAGTGCTGGGAATCAAACCCAGGGACTTGCACATGCTAGGCAAGTGCCCTACCATTGGACTATGTCCCTCACTCTTTTTTTGTATTGGGGCACAGTCTTGCCAAGTTACCCATGCTGGCCTCAAACCTGGCAATCCTCCTGCCTTGGCTTCCTGATCAGCTGGAATTACAGGTGTGTGCCCCAATACCTGGCCGATCACTGCATCTTCACAATCCACTCAGCGTTCATGCTGAGGCCACACTCTCCCCACGCTGCTCCCATCAAAGACTGGGAATGGCAGAAGTATCAGAAACCGGCCATTGCTTGCCAGCATGGACCTCCTTATGGGCAATCTTAATGCTAGAGCTCCCTGGCGGTCTAGCCGATAGGTTCTTGGAACAGCACAGCAGTCTGGAGCTCTTGCCCTTTCTCTCTCTCCCTTCACATAACTTCCCTGCATTCTGAAGACCCTCCCTGACTTCTTCTGCTTCCTTTCTCCTCTATTTTTCATGGAGGTTATATTTAAAGAGTCCCCAGTGCTTCTAACGCCACCTTGGCATCTGCTTCCTGAAGGACCTGAACGACATGGAGCTGTCTTCATTAAAATGGGCAAGGCCCCTGGAATATGCATGACCTTGAAGGAGAGAATTGAGACATTGGGTCAGAATTTCACTGCCTGAAAAACAAATGAGAACTTTGAATTTACTGCTGCTACTCTCGAAAGGACTGAGCACTCCAAAACCAGAAAGAAGAGGAGTGTGCAGACCTTCTCAATCTCTTTTGTTACTGTCATCCCACATTCTGGACCTCTAAATGAGGAGCATTCTTGGGTTCAGTCCTTGGACACTTCCAATCCTTCTTTAACTAACTTCTCGATGGATCACATGGAGTCTTGTAACTTAAAATAACATCAATATACTGATGGCTCACAAATTTATATGGTAGGTCATCAAAATGAAAGACTTTCCTGCTTCAAAGAACACAATCAAGAGCGGGAAAAGAATCCACAGAATAGGAGAAAATCTTTGTGACTCATATGTCAGATATGAACTCTACAACTCAACAATACGAAGATAAATAATCCAAATAAAAAGTGGCTAGAGAAACCAAAAAGCTATTTTCCAGGGCTAGAGTTGTGGCTCAGTGGTAGAGCGCTTGCCTAGCATGTGTGAGGCCCTGGGTTTGATCCTTAGCACCACACAAAGATACATAAATAAAATATAGACATTGTGTCCATCTACAACTAAAAAAAGAAATTAAAAAAGGTATTTTTCAGAGTGGATACACAAATGGTCAATAAACACATGAGAAGTGTTCAACATTATTAGTCATCAGGGAAATACACATCAAAACCACAATGAGACACCACCACACTCTCACTTAGGAAGGCTGGAATAAAATGGACAATAATAAGATTTTTTACTATCTGGAGAAATTGGAACTCATGCAATGCTGGTGAGAAGATAAAATGGTGCAGCTGTTTAAGAAAACAGTTTGGCAGTTCCTGAAAATGTTAAACATAGAGTTACCCTATGACCCAGCATTCCACTCCTAAGTGGACCCAAGAGAACTGAAAACACACACTCACATAAAAACTTACACATGAATATCATGCAGCATCGTTCATAACAGCCTAAAGTGGAAACAACTCAAAAGTCTATTAACCAATGAGTAGATTAAAAAAAAATGGTGCATAGGAATATTATTCAGCCATAGAAAGAAAGGAAGCACTGATTCTCATGGGTGAAACTTGAGAACATTATACTCAGTGAAAAAAGTCAGAAACAAAAGGCTATATGTAGTAGATTTCATTTTTATGAAATTTCCATAAAGGTCCATCAACAGAGAGAAAGTAGGTTAATGGTTTCTAGGGGCTTAGGGGTAAGAGGACTTTGCAGGGACTGCTAGTGGATATGGAATTTCTTTTAGGGTGATGAAAGTGTCCTCATATTAGACAGTGGTGACATTGCACAATCCTGTGAACATACAAAAATCTCCAGAGTTATATACTTGAGAAGGGTAAAATCTGTGGTATGTGAATTTTGTCTCAATAAAACTTTTATTAAAAAGAAAGAAATCATAGGAATGAGAAAAAATATTTATATGTTAGTAAACCCTGCCCTCTCTCCTAAACTCCAGATGGGCACATCCAACTGGCTACTTGAAATTTTCACTTGGATGCTTAATAGGCATTTAAAACTTAACATGTCCCAAACTGAACTCCTTGATCTCAGCATCCTCCACCCAAATTTGTTCTTCCTGTAGTTTTCCCATCTCAATAAATGTCAACTTTATGTTTCCAGTTGTTCAGGCCAAAAAAAAAAAAAAAAAAAATTGGAGCCGTCCTTGACTCCTCTTTCTTTACACCCTACACCCGAACACAGTGAGACCTACTTTTCCTGTAAGATATTTGTAGAATCTTTCTACTTCTCAGCCTTTCACATCTAACACTCTGGTCCAGGCCTCCATTATTATCTCTTGCCTGGATCATGACATTCGCCTCCTAACTGGTCTCCCTGCTTTTACCATTGTCTTGCTATTGTGTTCCCTAATTCATGTGTTGGAGCTCTATTCCACAGAACCTCAGAATATGACTGTATTTGGAGATAGGATCTTTAAAGAGGTAATTAAGCTAAAATGAGTCCATTAGGGCAGACCCTAAAGCAATCTGATTGGTGTCCTTAGAAGAACAGGAACTTTGTACACAAAGAGAGGCACAGAGGAAAGACCACTTGAGGACACAGAGAGAAGGTGGCCATCAAAACCAAGGAGAGGGGCTGGGGTGTTGCTCAGGGCTAGAGCTCTTGCCTAGCATGCCCAAGGTCCCAGGTTTGAGCCCCAGCATGGCAGAAACAGAAACCAAAAACAAACAACAAAAACCAAGGAGAAACCAAACCAGTCAACACCTTGATCTTGGAATTCCAGCCTCCAGAACTGTGAAAATATAAATTTCCGTTTAAGCCACCCAGTGTGTGGTATTTTATTGTGGAAGCCTGACAAACTAACACCCGCCCTGGGCCTATTTTAAACGAAGCAGCCCGAGTGGTCTTTGAAATCACGTGTCTGTGCTCAGCCGCCCTGGCTCCTGCCTCCTGACCCCACCTCCTCCCATATTGCCTCTGCACGACTCTGGAGGATGTCATGAGCTGCTTACCCGCTTCTTTTCCTCCTTCCCTGTGCTTAAGCCATCCTGACCTTTTAAAAGTTCCAGAGAAGCCAGTTTCACCGTGCTTTCTGGCCTTGGCACACACTGTCTTCCACGCTGAAAGTGCGTTTTTCCCAAACACCCAAAGGCTCACTCCTCTCTCTGCAGCTTGCTTCTCAAGTGTCACTAGTCCCTACAGGGACAAATGGTTCTACCTCTCCCCTCATCACTTTCCATGCCAGGGGATACTGTTCCGTTTTTCTTTTAACATTTATCCTCCCCTGACATATCATCGTATATTTCATCATTACTTGTATATTATTTATCTTCCCCATCTGGAGAGTCAGCTCTAGGTGGACAGAGAGTTAACTTTGTTCACAGCTGTATCCTTGTGTCTAGGGTAACGACTGGCCTATGATAGAAGCTCGATACTGCTCATTTTTTAAATGAAGTAAAAGAAAAAGTCATTGCAGGTATTTGAGACCACCTTTAAGACTGAGTACTTATTTTCTTGCTAAAAAGTTTAGAACCAAATTTATATATTATCTTGGAATGTCAGGGATTGAACGCATAATCCTCCACCTGGTTTATTGTTTTCTCTTCCTTTATTTTTCCTTTGTTTCTATACCTTTTCTTCAGGTATATTGTAGGCATTTTTGTTAGCTACATGAATGCTTAAAATGATAGGAAATACAACAAAAAAGATTTGAAAACAAATATTAAAGTGTGTGATCCCAGTGACTCAGGAGGCTGAGGCGGGAGGATCACAGATTCAAAGCCAGCCTGGGAAACTTAACAAGACTCTGTCTCAAAATAAAAAGGGCTGGAGATGTAGCTCAGTGATAGAGCATCCCCGGGTTCAATCACCAGCACTGCAAAATAATAAATTAAAAATAAATAAGTAAGTAAATAAATAAGAGTTTTTAAAGTGTGTCCAGTTTCCAGCCTTTTGGATGACTGTTTGATCCCTGGCTGCCATGGGGATGGGAGAAAGACACTATGCATGTTCCCAGCCCATCTTACTGGGGGGACATAGGTTTTTCTTGTCTCAGGAGTTCCTGGGAGAATTCTTTTGCAGGTCTACAAATTCTCCCAGGGATCATCAGCAGCAGAGGAAGAAAGGATTCCCTCTAGAAAACATCATTGTCCAAGAATATGGAAAAACAGTGCTTTGCGGGCAGTCAATGCATCTTCTCAGCCTATAATATACTGGGCCAAAGTTGAAGGGAGTACTTTAAAATTTGCCTGCCCCGAAGGGCACAAGGGCGGTTTCTGGGTTAACTGCCTGGGTGCCAGCAAACACTGGAACAGAGTGGCCATTGTCTGGCTGGCTGGGTCCCTAGAGAATGGCTCTGCTCCTGCACTCCTGGGGGGAGGAAGGCTCCGTGGGGCTGGCAGGAAAGCCTGCTCTGAACCACTTCACACACAAGCAGGCGGTGCCTCCCTGCTCCCTCAGAGGTCAGACCCTGCAGGCTGAGGCTGGGACCTAGCACCTGACCTTTGGGATCCAAGTTTCTGGTCTCTTAGCTCACAGGGTCACTGCCCCAGGACATCCAGGAGAATGCAAAAAGTCGCGCAAGCCCAGAAGCAGCTGCAGAAGCATCTTCTCTGGGAGGAGGTTGCTAACTCTAACCAGTCCCTTTGCCAAAGAACTGTGTCATTTGTTCACACACTCCATTTCAACCCCCAAGGCTGGGTCAGAGTCAAGGTGAGGAGCCCTGTGTTTTTCCATCAGTCTTGGCCTCAGACTCAATGTGGACTCAGATTACATCACTTTTCTACTTTCTTTGTTTCTTTGTGTTTTGTTGGATGATACTTCCCTCATTTGCTGAGAGAAGTCTAGTTGAGTCAGGAAAAAAAGATCAAGGGTCTACGAGTCAGAAATTCGGGCTGGATGGTTCTAGCGTAATGGCTTTCCAAGGGTCACGATACGTCAGAGTCATAAATGCAGCTGTTCTCAAGCTGGACCTATGGGGAAGGTCACCTGTTAAACCCACACCCTAGAGCTGTCAATTTCATGGGCCTGGAGTGGGCCCAGGAACCTACATCTTCACAATCGCCAAAGGTGATCAGGTGCAGCCAGTCTGCAGACCACACGGTGCGAAGTAAGTCCTTTGGGGCTGGTTAACAATACAGACGGTCCCTGACTTATGGTCTTATGATTTTTTGACTTTAGGATGGTACAAAAGCAAGGTTCATTCAGTAGAAACTACTTCAAATTCTGATCTTTTCCAAGACCATTGGTAAGGGCTACAATCCTCTTATGACTCTGGGCAGCGGCCCTGAGCCCCAGCTCCCAGTCAGCCCTGCAGTTGAGAAGGGAAACACCTGACTCTCCAGGGGACAGTGTTTCTTGGTAGTTACATTTGGTCCACGAGGTGTATTCAATTCATTTTGGCTTAGGATATTTTCTACTTGTGCTGGGTTTATGGACATAACCCCCTCGAGGTAAAGGAGCATCTGGACAGGTGTTGGGTCTGGCTACACACCCACTAATTCAGGATTTGCAGTCCCGTGCAGGCTGCAGTCCACAGAGGAATCTGGCACACGGCTAAGTTTGGGAATCACTGCGGCAGAAATTATTTCATCCAGAAAAAATAAACCAAAATGTCTGTTTTTGAGTTCTTCTGCATGAGCTCTCATCACTGCCTGAAAATCAAAGACACACAGTGCTGGCACAGAGACCTTGGGAAAAACTTGCGTGTGTCCCAGCAGCCAAGATTCTTAAATAGGACTACAGAGATGGAAAGCATGATTATCATGATTTTACACAGCTTTCCCCTTGTTTCCTGGGTCTGGTAGGAATCCCCAAGGTGAAAGTGGTCGTCTGGAGCTTCCCACATGGCTGGAAGACCGTCCGCTCTGAGTTATTGGATGTCAGTGAGGCAATGGCAACAGATGCATTTGCCACTCACCCAGAGCCAGCGTGACTGGTGTGCATCCTGAAAGGCTGCACGTTGCCACCAGATGGGCTCCTCTGTGCCAGGTACCGGGTTGCTGCAGCTGCCCAGGAGAGGGTGTGTTCTGTCTGCACCTGGACGCAATGGTGTAACCCACAGGAATCCTAGACTCACTAGAGCGCCGTCAAGTCCTCTGTGGAATCAGCAGCTTTGATACTAAGATATGGCTGATTCCACCACAGGATCCGTGGTCAGACTTGCTTGTTGGAACAGGCTGCTTCTCAGGGGGGCCAGATGGCTTCGTTTCTGAGTTTATGTCACAGCTGAAGTTTCATTCAAACTAATGTAACCCTTATTTCCCAGGTCTCAAAAGACAAGGGGAAATCATGGACCAGGATCAAGCTTAAACTACTGACCCGATCACCAACTCCATGGGGCAAACTGGGTGCATATGCCACTGCTCCCTTTGACTCTTTTGGCAAACATTAACCAAATGCCAGAAGTGATCATAATAAATACTGTTATTAGTTCATAATATAGATCATAATGACTAATGTTATTGATGACGTTATTGATTTGTTGTGGCAGTTAGGTGCCGTGCTAAACTTGGCACCGGCAACTTTTTCTTTAATATTCACCAAATGGTACAGGTTAGAAAGTCCACTTTACAGACAAGGAAAGGATCCATGAGGCAAAACAGCCTGCCTGAGGTCCCACAGCCAAGAGGCAGAGCAGCCTGCCAGCTGACCACCCATTTTGGTGCTGGGCGGATCCACTGAGTGACACCCTCCACTCCCTGTCACTCACTCAGTGGATTCACCTCAGGCATCGCTGTGTGAACACTGAATCTTGCTCTTGCTACAAGGGTTTCCCCTCAGCATGTCAGCTGGTTCAAGTGACTCCCCCGCCTGGCGTTGTGCCTCCTTCCTCCTCTCTGTAAGCCATCTCAGACTGATTCAATCCTACTTTCTCCCAGCTCCTGTCCTTCCTACCCTCCCTGCACCCCTCCGTCATCATGGGTGCCTTGGAAGCCCAGGAACATGACATCTCACTTGGTGCTCTTTTATCTCACTCAGAGCCCCTGGGCCCAGGACTGAGCCCAGAGACTGCAGGGGTTCCTGCAGAATGACGGACCTCAGTGTTCCTGGGCGTTCTGAAGGACCTGAAGAAGACAATGGGCATCAAAATGAGGGCTCTTCCATTTCACCTCCTGGCATAAGTGTGAAGAGATCAGATACCAACATGGGTTTGCAGCCAGCGACTCATCGGGAAGGTGCTCTAGGCTTCAGAGCAGCGGTTCTGGACCTTGAGCCTGCTTGGTATTCAGCAGGGGTAGGGGTGGGAGGTCATTAAGTGGAGATTACAGGGCCCTACCTGGAGTTCCAACCCAGTGCATAGTGTGGTATGTGAGAATTCACTTTTCTAAAAACTTCCCCTGGTAATGCTACTGGTTGGGGGACCTCATTTTAATAAACCTAGAGTTCATGGCTGAGGACAAACCCCAAAGTCATCACTTTCCCACTTTACAGAAGAAAAATGGCAGCCCCTCCCACCCTTTTCACTATGCAGCGAGTCTCAACTCTACCCCTCAGTCTTTGCAAGGGTCCATGGCTGAGTGGAGGGTGCCCCCTTGTGGCCTAAATGAAAAATTACCGGAACTGTAAAGCACTGTCCTTGATCCTTAACCTGCTTTGCCAAATATTCAATTTTACCTACCTGACAAAAGATCCAGGAAAGCTTGAGACCTTCATCACTCACCAGATCTGGTCCAAGTGTAGAGGAGGAACCAAAATGGCATTCAGTATGTGATGGGTCAAAAACTTGGCTGGCAGATGTTCAAGTATGGCAGAAATGATTTATTCTCATTCATGGCTTGGGATTTGACCAGGTAAGAAAGCGTCTACAATAGTCCAAGCCAGAGGCTCACTGAATTCTGCTGGAGAATATGCACTTGTAACATATGTTAGAAGTAAATGATTGCAGAGTCTTTGAAACACTATGTAACTAAGAAGGGACTTCAGAATAACTGAATGCCCCCCAACCCCACTGTCCTGAAATTAGAAAGCTGCATTAACTGTGAGTCTAGTGCAAAATTACTCTAGAGCAACTGTCACCGATTGATATGGTGCAAACAATCAGGTTCTCAGCTTTTGGCAATTTTTATGCTATTGGAGGATTTGCTGCCACCCACCACTCAGGCCAGGAGTTGGTAACTAGGAAACAGGATCAGCTGAGCAGCCTTCTCAGATTGCAGAAAGCACTAGAGTCACCTGGAAGCCTTGTTAAAATACAGATTTCTGAGCTCTACCCCCAGAGATTCTGACTCAGCAGGACTGGGTGGGGCTTGAAGATTTGTCTTTCTGTTACTTCCTGGCTGTTGCTGGATAGGGATGTCTCTTGTACGGTACATGTACAGGGCTTGATTATTAATCAGTCAGTCTGTAAGCTCTCAAAGAGCCTTTAATTCAGGCTGTCTCAACTTGGTCACTATCAATATTTTGACCTGGTAATTTTTTGTCGTGTGCGGTGGTGGTGGGGCTTGTTTGGCAGCATTCCTGACCTACTAGAAGCCGGTAACAGCCTCCTCTCCCAAGTTTTGATCATCAAACATATCTCAGATAACATCTGATGTCCTGGGAGGCAAAACTGCCCCCAGTTGAGAACCACTGTTCCACAAGTAGGAATGGTTCCCTCTCCCATTTGGTAGACCGTGAAGGCATCTCCAAGTATTTTCTTACCTAATGATACAGACTGTCTTAGTCTATGTTGTGTTGCTATAACAACATACCTGAGGATGGGTACGTTACAAAGGAAAAGAGATTTGTTTAGCTCACAGTTTCAGAGGTCAGAAATTGAAGATTGGGTGACCTCATCTGTTCTGCCACTGGTGAGGGCCTTCTGATTGCTTCATAGCATGGGGGTTGGCCTGATGGTGGGAGCACATGCAAAGAGATCACCTGACAAAAGAGGAAGCAGAGCAAGTTGAGAAAGTCAAATTTACTTTGTAACAACTCAATCTTGTGGTAACCAACCTGGTCCTGCAAGAAAAGCATGAAAATCTTCTAAGAGTGGCATTCCTGTGACGTAATCACCTTTGAAAAGGCCCCACTTCTTAAAGGCTTACCTCCCAACACCACCACTTTGGAGATCTAGTCTTAACATGAGTTTTGATGAAAACAAATCATATACAAGTCATAGCCCTGACATATAATAAATTGTCAGCTCTTTTGAATTTCAATAGCAACAGAAAAAGTAGGTTACATTTCCTGAGTCGTACCTACTATGTACAAATTATTTATTTATTTATTTATTTTGGAGAGAGGAACTTACAATTTTGTCCTAGTTGTACTTGAACCCCTGGGTTCAAGTGAACCTCCCGCCTCAGCCTCCTGAGTAGCTAGAACTACAGGCATGTACCACCATGTCTGGTTTTTGCTAACATATTTAAATATGTAATTTTTTTTGTACTGGTGATTGGACCCATTGAGTTACATTCCCAATCCTTTTTATTTTTTATTTTGAGGTAGAGTCTTGTTAAATGCTGAGGCTGGCCTTAAACTTGTAATCCTCCTACCTTAGCCTCCTGAATTGCTGGGATAACAGGTGTATGCCACTGTTTGAAAAATCATTGATGTGTTTTTCATTCCTATTTTTGTGCTTGGCGTGTGTTTTACTTTTGTAGTGATCTTAGTTCTCAGTAGACACATTTCAAGTGCTCCAGAGTCCCACGTGCTCCTGGCTTCCACAGTGAGTAGCACAGGTCGAGACTCTGACTGGAGGCTCAGCTGTGCCCAGGCGCCTTCTTGCCTTCACATGTCAAACCACATGGGCCCATTTTACTTCAACGTCCTTCAGTATTTGGATCCATTTCAACTCTTTTATCAACACACATACCTATTCATGTGCCCTGCTGTGGCGAGCCGCCTCGCCACCATGATAAGATGGCGCTGGTTTCCTGAAGTGCTTTCTAGGTAAACAAGCCCATATTTGGTTGAGCCAACTGTTGCAAATGGGAGCACCTATGAACATAGGCCAAGTGGCAGGAGTAGATTGGCTATTGCAAGAGTATAAAAGTGTATGAATTCGGCTCAAGAAGGAGGAAGAAGAAAAACCATGGTTTTATAATAATAAGGTCCTTATTAAATTGCTGAAGGAAAATTCCTGTATCGTGCTTTCTTGCGGGCGAGGGACACGACACCCTGCAATCTGTCCTTGGAACATTACAACTTATTTTAAAGTGAGGTCTATAGCTTTATAGAATTTGTCGAACAGTAGAACACCTCATCTGGTGGCCAGACTGTGTTGACTGCTATCTTTTAGTGCCGATAGCTTTTCCAGAGGCTGTTTTCCAACACAGCCTGTGTTTGTACATGCACAACAGAGATCTTCCATCCTCTCCGATGCTAATGGCTGATGCATGCGTCAGTCCCACTGTTGGGCTCTGTGATTTATCTCACAACATCAGCAGTGTTCACTGCCATTTGGGATTCTGCCTTTCCATCAACCCCTGTTAATATTTCTCTCTGCAGTTCCTAATACCTGTCCTCAGTGAATGTCTTTGGTCACTTAGGATCCACGTTTCTCCATTCAAATTTTATAATTATAAAAAAAATCAAGATACACTGAAATACTAATAAGGTCACCTTATACTAGGAAAAAGTAGTAATGAGAACTAACCCTTATGAAATGCTTCCTATGAGCTACACACTATGCTCAGCACTGGACATGGATTATCTTATTTCTTTCTCCTAATAGGCCTGTTAAGTAGGTGCTGTGATGGTGGCCAAGTTAGAGTGGAGCTAAGGAGGCACAGAGTTTAAGTAACTTGCCCAAGGCTACCCCACTAGCAATTGACAGAGCTGGGAGTCCTCTGGAGATGTTTGATGACTGAGTTGATCTCCTAACTTCTACACTTGATTTTTAGGAAAGATGATTTGTTCTTGTTTCTCGACTTGTAAGGACATGGTTCCACAGTTCACATAACCACAGCCCTGATCTTGATGGGAAAGAAAAGAAAACACATGCTCATATATTCTTAGTATCCTAGGAACTGCCTCTGAAGCATAGTGCCAGGGCTCTTGCCTTGAACAGGAGGCTGAACCCCCATCAGGAGCTCAAACCAAGGGGTCACTTCAGAACCCATCAGAACCCAGGGCTGGCAGAGCGAGGGGCTGAAGTGGGAGCAGGGACGTGGAAACTGGAGGTCATTCCTTCAGGGAGACAGGCCTCAGAGCAGGAGAGAGTGGAGGCAGGGCTCTAAGGAGGGGTTGTTCTTTCACCTGGTAATTTTGTCTTGATAAAGACTTGAGCATGGCGGTAATGCTGATGTGGAGAAAATTAGGAGCTGATGATAGGGAAGAGTATGGGGAGAGGGCAGATGCTGAACCAGCTGGGGCCTGAGGGATCGGGACGGGGGATATTTGAAGCCGTGTTGGATTATAAAGCCCCAGAGTCAAGGGGGTAGGGAAATTGTTTATGGTCAGAAACATTTCTCTACCACCAGGTGTAACTTTCTATGGTTTTTAGTGAAGAAATATAAAATACATGAAATCAGAACATATGTCCTAAGGCAGCACCACATGTAGGTGACATGGTTTGATGCAAGGGACACTAAGTCTACCTCCATCTAAAACTTCGTGCCTCTGATATTCCACCACTTGGTATACCTTCCTAAAGAGTGCCATTAAAATACAAAAAGGTCAGAACTGTCTTGGCCGAAAGGTAGAAACAGCCCAAGTGGCCGCCAGCAGATGAATGGGCAAGCACAGGTGGTATATCCAGGCGACTTATTTTGGGGATTATAAAGGAAGGACATTCTGACCCATGCTACGAGATGGATGAACCTTGAAGACACTAAGATAAGTGAAATAAGCCAGGCACAGAAGGACAGATAGTGCATGATCCCATTATCAGAGGTCCTTAGAGGAATCAAATTCATGACGACAGAAGCAGGCTGGTGCTTGCCAGACACAGAGGGCACTGGGGACTGAGGAGTGAGCTTCAGTTTGGGTTGATCAAAGAGTCCCAGGGACCAGGGTAGGGGTGGTTGCACAACCATGTGGATGTACTTTCTGCCACTGAGCTGTACATTTTTAAGTGCTGAAAACTATAACTTTTGTATTATGTATATGTCACCATAATTAAACCAACCAACCACCAAAAAATTGAGTGATTTAAAGGGGCCCCTTGATCACTCCTCCCCCATTTCTACTCTGCCCAGTTCTGCTTTTCTGTCAAGGGTGCTCCACTCAGAGCAGGACCTCAAGGAGCTGGGACCCGCAGGGCTGGAGACCAGAGGATCCGCAGGTTAGTACCTCACAGAGCTCTGGGTGAGCCTTAGGGAAGGCTGGGTCCTGGGCTCCGTCCATGAACCGAGGTGGGTATCCAGCTGCAGAAGGAGACCCTGAAAACCCAGACACCTGGGCGAGCTGGCCCCTGTCGGTCAACCCCTGGGCCTGCTGGGAAGCCTCCTCCAGGACGTCCCAGCTCCTCTGTTGTGCAGGGCGGGTGTGAGGGGCCAAGGCCGCCTGTGCTTTCCTTAGTTCTGCCGGAACCTCCTCCTCGTCCAGCCCTTAGGGAAGGAAGCCATTTTGGTTGCGGCAAGCAGCGTTTCAACCAGGTCTCACTAACGGGAGGGATGGAATTGTTATACTAGGATGGGAAAACGCAGGAAGGAATAAATTACATTTTCATGCTTCTCCAGCTTGAGTCCCAAGCTGAACAGATGCTATTTTTATCAAATACATTCTATTCCGTGACATGCTTTGCCAACTTTCTATTATTAGACAAATCAGGGAAAGTCTGAGTTTGGTTTCTCTCCCTCCCAGTTTTGCAGGAAGGGTGGTGGTTTGGGAGAAGACCCTCTCCTATCAATAGAAGGTAAGAACGACAGGAAAACGACAGCCACCTGAAAACTCACCTTGTTGCCAAAGCCTCCTGGAAAGGAGTTCTGCCTCTGAAATGACATCCAGTCCTGGCCTCACCCACCCAGATGGCATAGCTGTGGGACAGGAAAGAATATGTATTTTGGAGTGTTTACAGCATCGTCTCCCCACCCCATTTCCTGTGAAGGAGGATTTCGTCTTGGCCAGCCAAGTGCTGGAGTATTTCTTGTGCAGAATATGGGAACACGTGGGAAGGACTTCTGAATCCTGCAGTTCTGTGGGTGGGAGGGCTTGAGGGAGCCCACCTAAGAAAAGGCAGGGAGTTACCTCCTAAAGTAAGCAGAATAGATCAGAAGGTGAGAGGGTGGGGAGAGAGGCCAGAGCCAGGGACGAATTGACTTGGGGAGAATTCAAGAGCTACACTGAGGGAAGTTGGAGTAGCTGTGGGGCTGTCAAGGGAAGGATTTGGGAAAGAGACAAGAGAGGACTTTCCAGAAATGTGTTGGTGTTGTGAATGGAATACACCCCTTTCCCTTTGGCATTTTTAAGAGATTTCAGTAAAGACGTGAATTGGCTTTAAAACTATATTTTATATGCGGAGCTGCTGTTTATTCAAGGCAGTGCAAGCTGCCAGGAGGCTAGAATTTGATAGAAGGGAGTTCTACCTTCACCCACTTCTATCAGCAGACTGTGGTCTAGATATTTTAAACTGGTGTCCTGGGCTAAGTATGAACCCCTGGGTGTGGGTGTATTGTTTGTCTAGGTGAGAGTTAATTTTTTTTTTTAACACTTATTGAAAATCAGGATTTCACGTTTCAAAAGTCCAAGTCTGCATTTCCTTTCCTACTGCTCTTGGAAAACCCGGCAATACGAGGCCCTCATTTCCACAAGGCAAGTGCTGGCTCATGCTCTCTAGTTTAACTCCCCACACCTACCATTCCTATAAGGTGTGCATTTCCATGTACACCTGGCTCATGTTCAGCATTTATATTTCTGACCATCTGGTAATGGCAGACTAGATCATCTGGTCCTGCTCTCCAGGTGAGGACGATTAGAAAAACAGGGGGAAAAAAAATCTGTTGGAAACCATCAAAGTTAAAAAGATAATGAAGAATCACAAAACCAGGTTCTGGGGAAAGTTTGGTATTTACCCAGGCAAGTCCTCGTTTCCCCTGGACATTTGCTGCTTGAAGAAGCAGAGAGGTTAAGCAGCACTAGGGCGGTGTGACCAGCCGATGGGGAAAAAGTTAGAGTCCAGTGCCCACCAAACGAGGGGGAGGATCTGTAACCCCCCGTTTTAGGCAAGGATGATGAGAGATTGTGTCTCAGGACTGATAAATTGGAAGTAGATGGAATTTTGCAGAGAACTTCAGTCAAGCTGCAATGAATTGAATTCTTCAAATTAGAGGAAGGTGATCCCATATCTTTAGTATCCCTGGGTACCTCACAGAATCAAATTTAAATACTCTCTGGAGGAATATGATAACATCCTATAACATCATAATAAGTCTCACATTACTTCTACCAACAATTTTTCACATATAATTTTAGCACACGTGAAAATAACCAGGCCCATATGGAAATAAGACATGAAAGAGATTCAGTAGCAGTAATTACAATAGAAACAATCCCAGAAACAACTTTAAAATAACTATGTTTGCTCAGGGTAATGAGATAAAAGGCAATATTTAAACAATTGGCAGATAGCTATTAACTTAAAGAGGATGAAAATTTGAAAAATAACTGAACAGAAATTTAGAACTGAAAAATACACTGACAAAAGTAAAAAGCTCAGTGGATGGGTTTAACAGAAGACCAGAGAGCACTGAAGAGAAACTATCAGCTGGGAAGTAGGTTAGATGAACATGGGGCTGAAACATGGAGAGGTAATGGGATGGAAGATGCTGCAGAGAGAATAAGAGCTATGGAAGATAAAGAGAAAGCAAGTTCTAGAAGGAGATGAGAGGCAATGGGGGTATGGCAATATCTGAAGAGAAATTGGTTGAGAAATTGTCAATATAAATTCAAGACATTAAACCAGATTCCAGAAGTCATAGGAGTTGCAAGTGGGATAGATTTTTAAGAAGCCACATCTAGGTGTATATGACAGTAAAATAGATGAAACCAGAGATAAGGAGGAAAATGTTACAGGCAGCCACCACTACTTGAAGAAATGTAATAGACTGTTGTCTTCTTGTCAGAAACAATGGAAGTAGAAATTAGTGAAATTTTAAATATTTTTCATACGCCAAAAGAGAATTCCTATCTACCTAGAATTCTGTGCCCAGTGAAAGTAGCTTCTAATAATAAAAGGGAAATTAACATATTTTCAGGATTTTTTTTTTTTTTTTACCAGTAGCAAATGCTAAAGATGTTCTTTAAAAAAAAAAGGAAAGTGATTTAAGATGATAGGTTATGGATGTAGGAAGAAGTAAAATGAGGGTTAATTTGAGGAGACCCCAAACAACATAACCACGTCTGCTTGGGGTTAAAAAAAATTAAAACACATAAAAGGTACATTTGAATCAGGAGCCAGGGCAAATAGAATGAAAATGCTCTAAGGTTCTTTTATTATTATTATTGTTGTTGTTGTTGTTATTTGTGGTGCTGGGGATCAAACCCAGGTCCTTGTACCTGCTTGGGCAAGAGCTTCATCTCTGAGCTGCATTCCCAGACCCCTTGTATTATTATAGAAGGTAAAAGTACAAATAAACATTAGACATTGATAATCAACGACAACTATTGTGATCTCTAGTATTCTAAAAGAATACTAGAAAGTTATATCAATTCCCACACAATAGAGGTAAAAATAAGATATTCAACTACTACCCTCCAAAAGCAGATTTAAAAAAAAAAAAAAAAGGCGGATAAAAAGAGCATCCAACATGTGGGACAAATGAAAATGATAAGATAGTAGATTTAAATCCAAGTAGATATATTAAATGTAAGTAAACTAAATACTTTGATTCAAAGTCAAAGATTATCAAACTGTATAAAAATCTAGATACTGTTTGTAAGTTACACATCTAGCCGGGCAGAGTGGCACCTACTGTAGTCCTAGCTACTCAGGAGACTGAGGCAGGAGGATAGTAAGTTTGAGATCAGCTAGCCTGGGCAACTTAGCGGGACTCTGTCTCAAAATAAAATTTTAAATAGGGACTGGGATGTAGCTCAGAGGCAAAACACCCTTGTGTTCAATCCCCAGTACCACCAAAAAAAAAAAAAAAAAAAAGAGGAGGCAGAAAGTATAAGAAAAAACATATCTAAAATATTAGTATTAAAAGGTTGAACTGAGTGTAAAATGTAAATATTAAAAGTTATATTAATATTAATAATATCTATGTTGATATCAGACAAAGCAGATTGAGGCAAGAAGCATTACTATAGCTGAAAAATGCATGAAGATAAAAAGTTTTATTCACGAGGAAAATACA
Organism: Sciurus carolinensis; assembly: GCF_902686445.1. Classification (NCBI taxonomy): domain Eukaryota; kingdom Metazoa; phylum Chordata; class Mammalia; order Rodentia; family Sciuridae; genus Sciurus; species Sciurus carolinensis. The sequence goes on along the minus strand of NC_062218.1, from coordinate 100,971,196 downwards.
GCAACTATAAAACTTGTACACATCTTCTAATGTGGTTTCAAAAATATAAAACTAACATTGCCAAAAATCTTAAGGAGGCAGTAGATAAATGAGTAAGGATATTGATTATTTGAACAAGATTAACAAACTTGACTTAGTGGACACACTGTTGTACCTATATAATTCATGTTCCCCAAATATTTATGATACCATACTTTCCAAGAAAATAGTAGCATTAAAATTCCTCACCTCGTTTTATGTTAGGTATAGCCACGTTACTTTGGTCAACGAAATGTGAGTAGTGTAACTTCCAGTGTGTTCATAAACAGGTCTCTCATTTTCCATCTTGAAAGCAGAGATCTGGAATTCCTTGGATCCAGGTCCTTGGGTGAGGAGCCTGGTTTCCCAACCAATCAGCAAATGGACATGTCAATGTTGGTTAGAGAGACATAAATCTTTGTTATTTTAAGTCACTCAGATTTGGGAATTACTTATAGCTACAGGATGACCTCTTCTATCTTGACTAATACAGGTAGACAAAAAGAAGAACTGTTTCCCAGGCAGAGAGGTAAACTTGTTTTAAAAGAGTGTGACATGCTGAAATTCTGGTGAGTTCACTATGACTTAAGTTCCAGGGAGGCAAGAATAGGAATAGGGACTAAAACTGAGGGCATACCCAGGAAGAGCTCATGAAGACTGGCTATGGGTATGTTTTGAAAAGCCTTGGACTTAATAATGAGCAATGGATGTTATAGAAGAAGTTGAAAACTCAAGAAGGTGGTGACTGTTTGGTGGTAGTAATGGAGAGGATAAATTGGGGTAGAATCTAATCAGCATGGAGGAAGGAATTAGGTAAAGAGCTGCTACCAATAGCATGCCATTGTATCATAAATGTATAATTATTCATTTGTTGATTTGTTTCCACAATTCCAAACATGCTTTGGTGCCATCCTGGTGAGTAATCTCTATACGTTTTAGTATCTTCCTTCCTGAGACAAGAAGACCAGTTTTGCCATCATTCCAAGGAGGAGAACTTTAGGCAAGGGAACAGAGGAACACAACCAAGAGTGCTAGTTGAGGACACAATTTTGGTTAGAGGCTGCTTGGTGTGTCTCAGTTACACTCCAAATGGTGCCTTGAACATAGAAGACTCCCAATTAGTGTCTGTCCGATGACTGAACAAACCGGCGAATGAATTCTCCACCCCTCTACAAACTCGCCCTCATCTCTAACAGGATTTCTCATCCCCAGCATTATTGATTTTTAGTGCCAAATAATTCTTTGAGCGGGGACAGGGGAGGCAGGCGTCCTGTGCATTGTAGAATGTTAAGTAACCTCTCTGGCTTCACTTACTAAATGCTACTGGCACAATTCCAGTTACTACAAGTAAAAATGTCTCCAGAAATTGTCAAAGATCTCCTGGGGGAAAATCACTTCGGTTGAGGACTGATTTAGTCAACTTTTTCTAACTATGACCAAAATACCCAGCAAGAACAACTTAGAGGAGGGGAAGTTTATTTGGGGCTCAAGGCTTCAGAGGTTTCAGTCCACAGATGGTCAACTCCATTGCTCTGGACCCAAGGTGAGGCAGCATACCATGGGGGGAGGGCCCAGCAGGGAACACTGCTCAGCTTGTGACAGGGTCAGGAAGCAGCTGGGTGTAGGGAATGGATCACAGGGAAGACCAACCCTGCAGGGGCATGCCTCCAACCAGGCCCCACCTGCCTACAGTTACCACCCGGTTAACCATTCAAACTAAGATGGACTGATTAGGTTACAGTCCTTGTGATCTAATCTTTTCACCTCTGACTATTCTTGCATTGACAGGAGATTTGGGGTCACCTCCTATCCAAACCATAACGAGGACCACTGATTTATAAAATGGAATGACTTTGGAGAAGGTCAATTTCCTTTCTGAAAGCAACTAATTCTAGAAAGATGGATCCTTCTTCCCTCCAACCTCCCCATGATAAAATGGTTTTTCTTCCCGGGTTTCTGTCTTTTTGTAAAGACTCTTGGATACCTTACTTTTGGTCTAGATTTCATTTCTCTAGGGCCACCTTCCCTGACTTCACCCTGCATCAGAAAGGTCCCCATTGTACATTGTCGATGCCCATTATGTATTTCCCAATCATCAAATATGCTTCCTTGGTGGTGTTAATCGAAGACCAATTTTTGGCCAGGTGTGGAGGCACACACCTGTAATCCCAGCTGCATGAGATGCTGAGGTAGGAAGATCACAGAATTGATACTGGTCTGGTCAACTTAGAGAGACCCTGTCTCAAAATAGAAAAAAAAAGGTTGTGGGGACTGGAGATGTAGCTCAGTGGTACAATGCTTCTGGGTTCAATTCCCAGTACTTAAAAAAAAAAAAAATGTATTCTTATGTTTATTTGAGTGATTACTAAATCAATCTATTTCTAACTCTCAAAGAATTTGGCATGTAACTTGTTAGTTTTTTTTTTTTTTTTTTTCTCGTGTGGGGTGGGGGACTGGGGATTGAACTCAGAGGCACTCAACCACTGAGTCACATCCCCAGCCCTGTTTTGTATTTTATGTAGAGACAGGGACTCACTGAGTTGCTTAGGCCTCACCATTGCTGAGGCTGGCTTTGAGTTCGTGATCCTCCTGCCTCAGCCTCCCAAGCTGGTGGGATTCAGGTGTGCGCTACCATGCTCGGTGTAATTTGTTAGTTTTTGCTCATAATTATTATATCTGGTGTCCCAAACAAGGCTCAATACGTAGTAGGAACTTAGTGGGTGTTGACTAGATGAATTGGATGACAACCAATGTGAGTCAGCAGTAATCAACCCTAGGAAAGAGCAACCTTCATGATTTTTTTTCCCCCTTTGGCACTGGGGATTGAACCCAGGGAGTACTTAGCCACTGAACCACAACCCCAGTCCTTTTTTTATTTTGAGAGGATCTCTCTAATTTGCTCAGGGTTTCCATAAGTTGCTGAGGCTGGCTCTGAACTCGCCATCCTTCCTCAGCCTCCCAGGCTGCTGGGATTACAGTTGTGCGCTACCGCACCTGGCCAACCTCTTGTGCCTTCTAAACCAGTTTTGAAAAGCAATGTATACACCTTTCAAACTTGATACGTTAATTTTCACATTAAGTTTATGTACTTTGAAGGTTATTACTTCCAGCATATTTTAACTATTAGAATTTTAAAATTAAACTATGACATCATTCTTGAGGTGCACCTATTATTCTGTTATTATTATTCTAATATTCTCTTTGATTAGCTCCATGATTATATCCTCTGACATTCAAAGTATGGAAGACAAAGTTGTCAAATGCCTAATGAATCATTAAAGGAAGTTGAATTAAACCACCAAAGGAAGCTTCTAGTTTGGGAACCTGGAGAATTTTACCTGGGGAAAAGTCACCTTATTAATATTTGCAGAACAACCAGGATGCCTTCCTTTTATACACTAGGGGAAGAATTATTATGAACACAGACATGTTCCAAGGCAAACCAGTTTTAGGAAGGAGTATTTATAGAAATGACAACTTGAAAATTGATCCTCTAAAAAATCATTCTTGTTAAGGCTCCAAGACCACTATCCTATTGTAATGCAACATATCAGCCTGCAGAGGGCAGTGTTGGACAAGCTATTGGGCTCCATGGCTGGCTGTCCCTCAGGACTGCAAAAATGGCAATTCTGCTTGTATTCAGTGGGGGCCCAGTCCAGGCCTCTCTAGTGTGCATGTTTGCACAGTGAATTATTCATAGGCAATGCCTCCAACAAGAATGGAGGCTTGAGATCCTCCATTCTATACCTAAAATCCAGGCTGGAGACTGTAAAAACCTTAATCTCTTTTTCCCTGTTAGAATTGAATTTGGTAAAGAAATCAAGAATGATAATTAGGGGTCTGAGTCAAGCATAAGGTTTTTGTTTTTGATCTTATAAAATGAAAGTAGCAGTGAAATTCAACATTTATAAGAAACAGCAGAGCAAAGTGATGAAGAGGTCCCAACCGTAGTCAGACAGCCTAGAGCTTGGGCCTCACTATAGGCTTTCCAAAGGTTAAGTTCAGGACCATTCCAGACCTCAGCTGCCCTGGCTGTCAGATAGGAACAATGCCACCTTCCTAGTAGGTTGTTATGAGAATTAGAGACCAGACAGGAAAGGTGCTCAGCATGTGAACGGCATTTCGCACGAGCTCAGTAACTACAGTGATGGTAATAAAGGTGATGATATGGAATTGGCACTTGGTCAGGCATGCCTGTTTCAGTTCTCCTTTTGGGTCCAAAGAGGAAGAATCAGAGGTGGAAAATCACGCTATTTCAATGTGGTAAGTTTTACAAGCCTAGAAGTTAGAAGCAGAAACAACCAGGCGAGGAAAGCAGAACTGTACATTCCATGCAAAGCCCAGCACCTCCTGCAACATGGCTTACACGTGCCCTCCAGGGTTGGGGGGGTCTTGCCCCGTTATTGATGAGAAGGTCTCTGTGACTCAAATAGTGTGTATGATTGCATGACATGATCATCAGCCCAGAAACACCCACCTGCCTCAGGCATAGAAGTAATGATTTTTTCCATTACGTTTATCCTCTCTGAAACCTCCAAGGGTAGCAATCAACTAGTTGGAAAAAGAATTGGTTAAGTTGCACAAATTGCTTGCAGCAAGACCCTCACTCCCCTGCTGCACATGGGGAAAAGGAACAGGGACTGGTTCAGAGAGGGGCATAGAGACGACTTGGATGAGATACTGTCCTTGCACCTGGCAGCTGTCCAGCCCCCAAATAGCTTGTGTGTCCAGTCCAAAAAATAAGATCACATGAGAGGGAGAGAAAGAAGTTCTCCAGTGCTTGTCCCTGGGTTTCCCGTGGGCACACCAGCTTAGCTGAGTGAGGGTGCTGAGGACACACTGCCCCCCTCCCCAGGCCCGAAAGCCAGGAGGCCAACCTGCTGTCAGGGAGGGTGCCTGGTGTGTGTCACTGAGCCCTTCTTCCTGGAGCTCCAGCTTCAACCAGAAAGGGAGCAAAGAGAGTTAGGACCAGCGAATCCAATAGCCTCCAGGGGGATAAGGGCATCGCCTCCTTTCTTGAAAGACACTCCCTTCTGATGGCGATGGGAACTCCCTTCCTCCTGCAGCGGCCTGCCTGCTGTACAGTGTGAATGTTGCAGCAGCCAGGGCTCCAGAAAGACAGCGCCCCAGAGCCCAGGCAAAGAGGTGAGTGCATGTGTTTCTGCAGGGCTGGGATTGCTACAGACTGTCACCTGGCTTCAGGCTCTCGCTCAGCATGGACGCTCTTCCCCACCCCCCACGCCTCCCTCCTCCCTTCCTGGGTCTGGGTCTGTGGCAGGCTTGAGACTATGTGATGAGGCTGCTGTAAAAGATTCCTGTACTCCCTTCTCTCCTTCAGAGGCCAATTGACTCCCAGACAGAACTAGGCAGGTCTAGTTATTAGCGGGAGAGCAGGAAGTGATTCCTACCAAGCGAATTATCTTTGCTGAGATCCAAGAAGATGTGTACCAGGAAATCATTAGACAAACCCCATTACAGTAGAGTTAATGCTTCATTTTTAAAAGCACTGCATGAAATAGGAAATAAGAGGATGCCAGCTGATTCTTTGTTATTAGGCAAAAAGGAAAAATCAAAAATGGGATCTGCAGCGCTTCCCCTCCCATCTCCTCCTGCCTTCTTAGAGCCCTGCAAAACACTTAACAGATCCAAGAACTCGTTACTCTGGTTGAGAACAAGTGGAATAAAATCAAAGATCTGGGGAGAATGGCTCTGTAACCAGAGTCAAGGGACAAAGACGTGGAACCAATGTGGAGTTTGGTCTCCCCTCGTAATGTTTCTGCACACCCAAGAGCATCAAATGCCTATTTAGGGATGTGTACGGAGGCCACTATCCTGTGCACACGTGGACAGGACGCAGACTGTGCCTGGGCTGTGGACTACAAATATCCATGCTGAGAAGTCTGAGGGGAATAAGGTAATTACTAGTGTAAGTCTGGATTCTTGAAGTGACCATACACTGAAATTCAGTTGGAAGGGTCTTGGGCAGAAAGAGAAAGATTTTTTTTTTTTTTCTCTTACGTAATTGAAAAGCCAGGGTTGGAAATAGAAGGTCTAGGTGTGCAGACAGTAGCATCCTGAATCTGCTTCTCTCATCTCTGGGCCTTGCAACCACCATGTCATTCTGCTTCCAGGAAGCCTTGCTTTGTGGTGGCAACATGACTGCCTTGGCTCAGGCGGACACCCTCCTTGAAGGGCCACTCTGCAAGAAAAAATGCTCCTCATTCCCACGGGTCCTACCTAAAGTCCCAGGTTGTTTCTCATGAAGCCAGTGTGGGGACTGTACTCTGGGGACTGTGGTCATCCCCATCCAAAACCGCAGGCAGTCCCAGGAGGAGGGGTGGGGGTAGAGCAGGTGGTCCAAGTCAGTGGTGGTCACTGTGTTGCTCTTTTTGCAATGGTCTAGATTGAGTCAAGTTTCCTCCTCCCTCTTACATTCCACAAAAATGCATTTTTAACAGGTTTCATAGGAAGGATCATTATTAGTGGGACAGGTGATGAAAAGACCCCCTCAGACTGGGAAAGCCACTGACACCAGGCTCGCCTAGCTCAGTCTCTAGCCACCCAGCATCCCCCAACCTGCCTGGCCGCCAGGCTGCCTGTGCGCTCCTGGGTCTCCTTCCCCCTCACCCGTCCTTGCTCAGGCCTGTCTCCCCTGTGCTGTGAACTCCTCTTGCCTTGCAAGGACCAGCCTCAGTGCTGCTTCCCTCTGGGCCCTTGTCCGGCTCTTCCTCAATCTTCTGCTCTCTCCCCTCTTTGAACCTGAATTGGGTGTCAGGGCTCTTGTTTACTGTGTACATGTTCTTCAAGAACTTCTTGTTCTGTTTCTTTCCCAACTTGAATTTCACATTCATGGGGGGAAATTAAGTTTTGTCTCTAGTCCTGTCTGGTAGTCAACAAAGAGAAGGTACCCAATTAAGAGAGTCCAGTTAATTGACCAATAGAGAATGAGCCTCCCTAAATAGTTAGGAAGGATGGCTCTTAATTCTGACTTTAAAAGTAGTACCATGATCGCGGACATTGATTGAGTTCAGAATGTATGTGGGAGCCCTAGAGGCAGCATCTCAGGTACTCCTTCCAGCAGCCGTACCAGGCCTGTCCTGTTATTAACCCGTTTAGCAGATAGGGAAACTGAGTCTCAATTAAGTCACTGTCCTGGATCATATAGCTGGGAAGTGGTGATACTGGGAGTAGAACGCAGGGACGTCTGCCATCTCCTTTCCATTCCATTCATCATTGACATGCTTATCAGCCAAATTTTGTGCTGCTTGATTTTAAAGAGAAGTGGGCTGCGGTGATTAGTCAGATGGCCTGAGGAAGCTCAGGCATTTCAGACCCTTCTTCTGCCACCTGCCCTTCCAGTGCCTCTATGGGGGGAGGTTTTATTAGATTCTGCCCAGGTGAGTGTGCACACCCCTTCCCCAGAGCCAACGAAGGGTCAAGGGGTCAGGGACTTCAAAAAGGAGGTGCCTCTGGAGCTCTGTAGAGAGCGAGGTGCTTTTTAATTAAAGAGTGGAGAACGCTGACTGGAGCAGGCTTTAGAATGGAAACTTGCGACTCTGGCCAACAGTTACCAGGCAAGGATTGACCTTTCTCCTGCCCCTGACAAGGGTGACCAAGCTGAGGGCTCTTCCTCAGGGTCGGCTGACAGGATTTGGAAGACAACCAAATTTTGATCTCAAAATCTTGAGAAAAAGTGAATGTGTCTTATACCCTCTGTGCCCTTATATCACAAGCCCCAGGCCCCTGGGCTGTGCCCGCAGAACCCTGGTCTGAGCGCGTGCTGTTCATTTGCACAAGCCTGTTCACGTGAGTTAGTGTCTTCGAAGGAGCAGATCCTATTTGACTTACGTCATTTCACATGAATCCTGTGAGAGGGCCAAAGAACTGGTGTTCTCACCTGCCTTCTATTGATGGACCAGCTGAGGCACAGTGAGGCTAAGCTTGTCCTGAGGCTATACCCAAGGTCCCAGACTGGGAATGGACATTTTCTAAGATCTTTAGGACCCAGGCCTGCTGGCTTCTCCATGAGGTTAAGATAGGGGATAAGTAAATAAATAAACACATATGCACATATGTGTATTTGTATTACATGATATATTATATATGTCATAAATGCCATACATCATATAGTATGTACAATATACACACTTGTACGTTATGTATTACATACTAGTACATCATGTATATATGTATATCTATTATGCCTACATATATGTATGTGAATGATATATATATTAAGTACATACATATATATATGTATGTATATATAATCCTTAAGAGAACACTTCCAGACCTAACAGAAATGAGAACATGTTCACATGAAGACTTACACGTGAACATTCGCAGGAGATTTTGTGTGTGTATGGTACTGGGATTGAACCCAGAGACACTCTACCACTGAACTACATTCCCAGTCTTTTTTCTTATTTTTTATTTTGAGACAGCATCTCTCCATGTTTCCCAGGCTAACCTTGAACTTGGATCCTCCTGTCTCAGCTTCCAGAATGGCTAGAATTACAGGTGTGGACCAGTGTGCCCAGGGATAGCAGCATTATTGAAAATAGCCAGACAGGGAACAATGCAAGTGTACACCAGCTGATGAGTGGGCCAATAAAATGTAGTGCACCCATACAACAAGATATTAGCAATGAAGAGGAAAGAAATTTTGACACATGCTACAACACAGATGAAACTTGAAGACATTATGCTAAGGGAAAAAGTCAATATTGTATGGTTCTATTTATATGAAATAGTTAGAACAGGAAAATCTATAAAAAGTAGTTTAGTAGTTTGCCTGGATCTGACAGGAAGGAGGAATGGGGAGTGACTGTTCATGGGTTTGGGGGTTCTTTTTGGGCAACAAAAATGTTCTGAAATGATAGTGGTGATGGTTACCTAGCTTTATGAAAATACCCAAACCACTTAATCGTCCACTTTAAATGGGTGAAAAAGATATATTATAACTCAATATAGGTGTTACGAAAAATTGCAAACCAAGCTGGGCACGGTAGCACATGCCTGCAATCTCAGCGATTTGGAAGGCTGAGTTAGGAGGATCCCAATTTGAGGCCAGCCTCTGCAATTTAGGAAGGGATAGGGATGGAGCTCAGTGGTAAGCACCTCTGGGTTCAATCCCCAGTAACAACAACAACGACAATCCCAAACCACTGCTAGTGGAATCCTTCATCCTTCGCTGAAGGATGTCATCCTACCCTGTCTGCTCTGATAAGCTCGTCTCGCTCCATAGAGCGTGGCCACAGACCATTCACAAAATTCCAGTGGAAAGATGACAGATGGAACAGGCCGGATCCATAGATGTCTCCCTGGCGTCTGAATCAGGAAGACTCCCACTCCCTTTCTGTACAGGTCATTATAAATTTTATGGAATCAATCTCATTCTATTTTCACTTCTGGATTTCAAATCATGCTTCAGAAAGTACTCCCCATTCTAAGGTGATAAATCTCGTAAATGTTTTCTTCTAAGCTTAGTCTTTTCTTATATTTAATCCTCTGATTAAATTAGGGATTTAAATAACAAACGGGATATGGACTGGTTTTGTTGGTTTTGCCAAAGAGCAAGCCAGTTATTAAGTCAGGAGTTGGGGCATCTTGCAACTTCCTGAAATTAAATATGAAAACGTGTGAGAGAGTATGTGGATGTGTGTACACGGGCGTGTGCAGCATGTGGACACACATTTATTTTCTTGGGGAATAGGGTTGTAGATCTTGTCAGATTTTCAAGGGTTTTTGTGACTTAGAAAAACCACTGAGTTTTGTCCATTTCATAACCCGCGCAGGGTCCAGGATAGAATGTTCCAGTGCGTCGAGGCTGGATCTGAAACCAGATTTGTAGTGCTGAGCCACTGCAGGGGAGGCCTGTGTGGCCCCTCCTGGGGAGGTCCTCTGTCACATCCCACATGAGCAGCACCACCTTTTGGGTTGACCACCTGCGGAGGCAGGGGACAAAAAGTGGCTCTTGCTGGCTCCCCTAGGGCCCATAAAACTTTAGAGTTTTAATCTCCAGCTGACAAATCCATGCAGCTGATAAACCATTTTATCTGCAAAACTCAGGGCCTTCCTGTCACAGAAAATGTTGCTACAAAGAAGGTGGCCCAGCCTTGTGGGCTGGCCTTGCATTTATGTAACAGATGCATAGGCAACACCCACCCTGTGCGGTGCATTGTCCAGATTGGTGCCTCTGCAAAGGCTGTTGCTGCACCAGCAGCTGGAGAACCTGTTAGAAAGGCAAATTCTAACACGGTGGATCCACCCCAGACCTACTGAATTAGAAACCTGGCAATCTCTATTTTAACAAACCTTCGAGGTGAGTCTAGTGCACATTCAAGTTTGTGAAACACTTGGTGTATGACAGCAAGGAGACAAAGTCCCACTCTCATGGAGTTTCAGTGTGCGTAGCAGGGGTGACTGAAGACAAACATTTTATTGAATGTGACAACTTTCAGATATTAGTAAATTCTGTGAAGAAATAGAAAGCAGGGGGATGTGGAGAACAGTCAGGAGGGGCACATTTAGAACAGCTGTTCAAGCAGGAGGTGGTCTGAGCTGAGACCAGAAGGATAAGAAAAAGTCAGTCATGCAAAGAATCTAGCAGCAGAAAATAAAAGTGTACATTTCAGGCAGAGGAAACAGAGAGCAAGTGCAAAGGCCCTGAGGTAGGACCAAGCTTGGCTTATGGGAAGAACAATGTAACGAGAGTACAGTGAGCAAAGGGTAATGCATAGGGGGCGAATTTGGAGAGGCAGGTGGTGTTAGCAAGCTTAGTTCTTGCACTCAGTGCAAGGAAAAGGCACTGAACAGATTTAAACGAAGAAGAATGTAATCTAATTTACTTTTTAGCAATGAATTTCTAGAATGAACTGTAGGATCTAAGGGCAGAAGCAGGCGACCAGTTAAGAGGCTGTTGCAGTAATTCAGGCAAAAAATATGGGTGCTTGAATGGACTGATTTGCAACGACCTATTATTAAGTGGAAAAAAAAAAAAAAAACAATGATGCAGGATACTGTGCACAGTAACCTGTTTTTAAGTACACGCACGTCCATTTCCCCTGAAAAGACCCCCCGCCACGCACAAAATTAATAGTGTTTATCTCTGGGGGAGAAAAGGGTTACCGAGGATCATTTTATACTTCTCCGTACATTAAACATTTTTATCATGTGCATGAAGTTTTCCTTTTACTTGAAGATAAAATATTTTAAAATAAAAATTATTCTAAAGCTAGGATGGAGGAAAACGGAAAATAGAACAGGCAATAAGTGATCAGCCTCAGAGGAGAAGCAGCCCACAGCTCCAAGCATCGTGCCTGGACATTGGTGGAGATCTGGCTGACAAACTGGGGCAAGTCACATTCTTGGGTTACAGTAGGACTGGAACGGGCGCCTCCGTTCCTGAGAGCCGCTGGACCCAGTTTCTGTCCTGCGGCTCTGGTGTTGTGTCAGGTCTCCTTGGACAAGGAATGCAATTTCCCGTCAGCGTCTGCTGCATTTCCCAGGGCCCTCCATCCTCTTGGCAGCTGGTTCACCAGGATGCCAGGATGCCCTTCACTTAACTGCCTGATTGGACATAAACAGAAGGAAGTGCTCTGTTGGGGGAAGAGAGTGGCGTGCAGCATTGATTTCTCCTGTCAGCTGATTAGGATTTGTTGTGCCTGAACAAGGTTGAATGAGATTAGGGAGAAAACAGTGGGTCTGGTGTGCGTTTCGCAGAACTGCCTCGTTTGTGTAAACAGAATGAATGAAGGGGGAAATCATAAAGCAAATACCCAATGTCAGTCTCAAGATTCAAGGACAACTCTGCTGTCATGTAGAACTGAAAAGAACAACAACAACAAAAAGAATCAAGGACGAGATGCCGGGGCTATGCGATGCTAGGAGAGGAAGAAAACACCATGTTTGGGGGCATTCTGAACCCTGCTAAGTCTACCCATCATGCTCTGCTCCTTTGTTCATGTTGGTGAAATGAAATAGTGAGAGCTTTAGGTCTGATTTTCAGAGGCTCCGCAATGCCACTTTCTTCCTTTGTTGCCCTTCTAAAGCTCTCACGAGAGGTTTGGAGCTGCTTTCTGTACTAGCTACTGCCCAAGTGCTCCATGTCCAGTCTGCCTCTTTGGATGAGGAAGGGAAACCTTACCTCCAGGATCAGCCCCCTAGTTTAGATGGGAATGACCTTGGTAAGCACCCATCTCTGTGGATAAACATCCTGGAATTTTTGTTGGTTCTTGGAGTTCATCATTTTCTTCCTTTCTCTGCAGTGGTAGTGTGGTTCTCAAATTTGGTGTTATCATGACAGAAATAGCTTTTAACGTGGGATGAGAGCTTGGGGGGAAGATATACTCTCTGTAACATATACTGTATAGGATCTAGTATATTGTGGTTACTTAATTAGTGGTTTTGACAGCTATTATTTCCACAGAGTGTTTCCTGGCTCAGAGATGGAGGCCAGACTTTTCCACTAGGTAATCTCAGAGTCCCTCCCCCTGCTAAATAACAGTGGGGCCAGAAAGCGTTCACATTATCATGTCTTAGGACTTAAAAAAAAAAAAAAACCTCAATGTATATTATTTAAGAGATAAATCTAGATCCTTGACATAGAAGTTGAAATAAATACAAATTGAGGGTTGTTAAAATGAAATTTCAAGAAATTTCAACATTGGGAGAAATTATATTACAGGAAATATGTTAAAGAACTGAGGAGTCTTTATTTACCAGTATTTGGACCATAACATTACTGAACACTCAACAAGTCGTAGAGACTGACATGTAGGTCAGTAATTAGGGATTGCATTTGCCTAAAAGCTCTGTGTGTGTGTGTGTGTGTGTGTATGTGTGTGTGTGTGTGTGTTAAACGGTGTTTCACAACTGCATATAAGAGAGAAATAAACTAAAATAATAATTTTGCTTTGCAGCCTCAGACACCTGTAATTGTCAAGAAGATCCTGTAAGTTTGCAGAGGTGATATGAGTAGTCAAGTATTATTATTATTATTTTTTTAGTTGTAGGTGGACAAAATACTTTTATTTTATTTTCATGTGGTGCTAAGGATCGAACTTAGGGCGTCACACGTTCTAGGTGAGCACTTCACCACTGAGCCACAGCCCAGCCTTGAATACACACCCTTACTGATCTCCTTTAGGAAAGGGTGAATCTGGAGCCCTGAGCTGAGTAGCCTAGGAAGGACCAATGACACCTGAAGTGGGGAGACCTGGTTTTAGTCACAGTGGAGACTTTAATTAGGGTTGTAACCAGGCGAGGCTCTGGGTCTGCATCTTTTTTCCATTTTGTGGTGTTGGGGGTTGGACCCAAGGCCTCACACATGCTAGGCAAGCACTTTACCACTAAGCTGCATCCCTAGCTCTTTTTAAAATTTTGAGAGAGGGTCTCACTAAGTTGCTGAGGCTGGCCTTGAGCTTGGACTCCTCTTGCCTCAGCCTCCCGAGTGGTTGGGATTAGAGGCGTGGCCCCCAGCTCAACGGAAGTCTTTTATGGCCTCATCGAAATATCACAGATTGGTGTTATAACCTGGGATCATTTTCTTATTCTGGACAACACTTGCATCTTATTCTCAGTCTGCTGAACTGTTCCTTTCTCAGAGACATAGATGCCACCCTAACATCTTCTGGTATCCTTGTCTTACCTTGTGGCTTGCTGAATCAGAGCAGCTGAATTCGATACAAGTTCACTGTTACTTCCTTCAGGGATTCTCCATTATCTGGCTTTAGATAATGAAGAAGCAGCACCTGGGCTTCATCTGAACCTACGAGGTATCTTTCACCCAAGAAATTTTGGATTTCAACAACAGATCCATGGTCTGGAGGGAGGACATTGATGGGGAAGTGCAGACCTTGTCTTGTAGGAAGTGGTGTGAACCTGGGTCAGGTCTTGAGGATAACTGCAGGTGGTGGCAATGGGAGCCAGGCTCTATTTCCCCACCACCGGTGAGCGCGGGGCCTCTTCTTTGCAAGGAGACTGGTTTCTATGCCGATGTGGTGAAGTCCCTCTGCAGGGTTCCTGAAGATTCCTTTAGGGTGATGTTGACATTTTTTGGAATATCCACAGTCTGATTGTTAGAATGGTCTTCATTCTCCCAGCAGATGTGGCAAAAAAAGAATGCCTCTCTGAACTCCACCTCGTTAGGGCATTCTCTAGCTTCCAACGCCGCCATTTCATAGTTAAAGAGTGAACACATACTCTATGTAGCATAATAATTCTTCAAAATTTAAAGACAACGGTCCAAATATTTTTTATCTTCCTATGATTGAGAAGTTTCTTTGGAATCTTGCAGATTCTCAGGAAGTTGATGATGATGATAATGATGATGATGACGATGATGATTTTGGTACTGGGGATTGAACTCAGGGGCATTTGGCCACTGAGCCACATCCCCACTGAGTTGGTTAGTGCCTTTCAGTTGCTGAGGCTGGCTTTGAACTCTGAATCTGCCTGTCTCAGCCTCCTGAGCCACTTGGATTACAGGTGTGCACCACCATACCCCGGCTAGATTATTACGTTTTAAAGTAAATTTTCAGTCTCCTTTGAATATGTGGAAGGGGCAGTTCACAAAGTTTTCAGCTAATAGGGTTTTGAAAAATCAACTTTTTCAGTGATCCATGATTGGAGTCATGCAATGTCTGAGCCTCTGACCCCTGAGCTCCCTGGGGCCCCTCCCTTCTGAAGACACATGAGCAGCCTCCAGGTACCTGCCTCCACTTTCCCTGCACTTGAGCAGCTGTCCTAGGAGGGAGAGACTGGAGAGCCCATTTCCATTTCCAGCAGGTCAGCCTGTCCCTCTCTATCTGAATTATCCATGGGCATGCACACATGCACACCCCACTCAAGCCTTCCAGGCTCAAGCACCTGTGTAGGGAAGAGGGACTCTTCACCGATTATAGGGAACTATTAATTATGTTTCCATTTGGTCTCTTCAAAGACACCTTTCAGTCCACCTTCATTTCCACCTTTATTTGTTCAACTAACTTTCCTTCCTTCCTTCCTTCCTTCCTTCCTTCCTTCCTTCCTTCCTTCCTTCCTTCCTTCCTTCCTTCTCCCACCATGCCATCAAGTGGTGTGAGAACAATGTTCGAGGTCCATTGAAGGAATCCTCAGCCCTGACACTGGGCTCACCTGAGCCTTCACCTGGTCTAACAGGGACAGGCTTGAATGGTGGTGGGGAATGATAGAAATAGTCTCTTTGCAACCCCTCCCCAGTCCTAGCCTGGACAGCCACTGCCTTGACAGGCTTTGCAGAGTGCCTTTCCTAGGGCTAAGCTCTGGGAAGGGCACAGACAGACACTGCCACACACAGACACACCTACACCCTATGCGAGAATGCCAGATGACAGAACAGAAAAGGGCTCCCTTTCATCCAGCAGCGCTCTGATTCCAGAGGAGTGTCTCTGAGCCACGACCTGCTGTTTCCCTGGTGACTGAGGCTTCAAAATAAACAGGATTCTGGTCAGACGGGCCAGTAGTCCATTCAGCTCAGGCATTTGCCCCAAGAGAAACCATGTTAAAATAACAGCTGGGGTAGTTGCTGCCACTGTCTGCCGTCTCTGCCTCTCTCTGCAGGCCAAAGGCTCTGTGTTCCTGGGCCTGCTGCCCAGAGTCGGGGGTGCTTAGAGCTATGTGTGCATTGCTGTGCGTGGTTGGGTCTGGGTGGTGGTCAACAGGCAGGTCCCCTCTGATGATAGACAAGGGCCAGAGACAGACCTAGAAGCTGGCATTCCCAGCCTCCTGCCCCCTGCCCCCTCTCCGCTTCCCACACAGCCCTCCGGGACTGGTGGCCTGCTCTGCGGCATGGCGTCTGGAGGCAGGCCAGCAACCTGATGTGCATGCCATGGCCCGTCCCTCTCCCCACACAGAGCTACAGTAGCCCAGAGGTTCAGAGAGCTGGCTTGGGGCTGCTGGGGAAGCAGCCGCAGCAAGGTGACAGTGACAAACACAGAGCAGAGGACACCAAGTCGATTCTGTTTCCTCAATCCAGGAGGGAGGACAGCCTTCAGCCTACAAGCTCTGCAGGTAAGAATCAGGGGATTTATTCTGGGGAGACTAGGTTCCATCCAGAGCTGAGGTTGTATATGTGGAGTGTGTATATGTAGTGTGTGTGTGTGTGTGTGTGTGTGTGTGTGTGTGTGTCTCCCTTGGTGCAAGTATAAGGGTACTTGGAGAGGAATGTTAAAAAGAGAAAAGTTAGGCAGAAAAATGTTCAGAGCAGATAGCGCTGGAGCCAGCACCCCTGCCAGTGAATCCCAAGAAGCTCCTCTCTGGCTGGGTTGGAACCACGGAGCAGACGGCTCAGAGCGAAGGTCTTGCTGATGCCACAGATATGTAAAAATAGCACCGAGAGTTTAGAGGCTGCGAAAGTGATCATGCACCGTACTGCCCCGTTATCTTCACCCTCCCCGTGCCAGCCCCAGCACCGGCGGAGCCAGGAAGGTTCTCATTTACTAAATGCTGTATGTGGTCCTGCGGTGCAGCGGAAGCTGAGAGCGGTGCCGCGGGGAGTCTGGCTGACATGATCTTGCTGTGTCACACTCCCTCCCCCGGGTAGCCTGGAAATTCAGCTGCGTTGGGCAACCTGTCAACACAGTGGGCAGCTTAGATTTTATCAGCCTCATGTATAAGTGTCAAGCTGAATTCTAGGACTCTCTGAGGGTATGAGCTCTCTATTTTGAAGGGCAGTATTCTGGGTTATTTCTTACCTTCTGGTCATCTTTGACTATCATATCCTTATCTCAGAACCCCTCCCATAGGCACCAGTAGCGAAGGAGCCAGAACGGCTGACCCCTGGGCACATTCTCTGTCACACAGGTGATCTACACCCTCGCTGCATTTACATGACCAGAAGTATGCAGAGCTCCTAGACAGGAGCACTTGAGAAATTTGGACCTCCAGGTGCTAGGATAGGAATTTCAGGCATTTCATCAAGTACCATTTTTCAAGAGACCTCACCTACCATTTCAGGTCCAAGAGCTCACTGTGTCTCAGCAGAACTTAAGCACTCTGTGCTTTGTCTGGCTGTTCTACATCTACCTCCCCATCTCCTCTTTCCATTGGGCTTTGGTGACCAGCACCTTACCTTTCATTCTCTACAGGGGTGTGGTTGTTCATGGTTTAGCTCCCTGGGCCGTAGTGGGAGGACACGAGCATCCAGCAACAGGCAAGCCAAGCTGTCCCCTGTGACTTGACATGAGGAAGAGCCAGCCCCACAGTGGCAAAGGCTTTAAAAGATCTTGCTTTAGTAGTGGTGTCTGGTGAAGGGTTGACCAGCTATTCCCCAGTATCATTTGTGTGAATAAGTGTGGATTTTGGTGGGGCCTCTGATTCATAACCACAAATCCCCCTTTCCTTTGTTTTCTTTGTGTTGGTCACTGAGGACTTCCTAGGAAAGTCCCCTCTGAAGATCATGTCTCTGAGGGCAAGATCACCAGTTCACTGCTGAGGCAGCTGGCTGAAGATGCAGGGAGACTTTCTTTTGTTGCCCTTGTCTTTTTTAGCATGACTAAATGAGTTTGCAAATGAAATACTTAATCAAAAGCAAAGATACTATCAAAAAGTGAAGCAAGAAAACAATGAGTATACCCTTTCCTAATATATGCCTTACCTGGTTCCAAAAATAAGCAAGCAGGATCTGGTTAAGTGGTTTGCCTTAGGGGTGAGTAGCACTGACCAGGATGACGTCACTTTCAGGAGAGAGAGGGGTGGACATCCACAAGCTCCATCTATGTTTGTGAATGGATATCTGATCTGGGAGAGACAGTGTGACAGTCTCTCTGCAGAAATGCATCCTGTGGACCCTGAATGAGCTATCAAGGATCACCAGCTGCCAGCCTCACTGTGCCAGCTGCCAGGAGCTAGGTATTGTGCAGAGTGGAGGCACACCCACTTCCACCTCATTAAACAGGCATTGCTTGCCTGATGCAGTACCATTGGTTTGGGCTGCAGGGAAAATAACTGTAGCCATTTGTGCCACAGACATATTCTGCTTTATGTAAAGCTAACATCTATGCATGGCACATAAACAGTGGGTACTTTTCCTTATGGAAGGATTCACTAAGCAGTGATTGTTCATCAAGCACCCACAGGGTGTTCCATTTCAGATGGGACTGGATTCAGCCCAATCAACCACAGAAAAGGGAGGGAACCTCCTGGCTGGGCAGGTACAGAGATGGGTTGGGCTGATAGTTGTCCAACTCAGCTGGAAGGTAAGTCAAGGAGCCCAAGAGCAGGCTTCTGGGCCAGTGGCCTGCAGGGAGAGAAAGGAGAAAGAGGGATAGCCATTGTTTTAACTCCTGTGGAAGAGAAGTACTATACCATGGTGACTGAGTACATGGATTCTGCAGCCAGGGTCCAAATTCTCACTCTGCCACTTTTGAGTTCTGTAACTGTGTGCCTTTGTTTCCTCATCTGTAAAGTGGAGAGATGAAATACAAGTCTTGTTGTATTTAATTTTTTTGGTGCTGGTAATGGAACCCTGGGCCCTGTATGCGTCAGGCAAGCACTCACCACTGAGCTACCTTCCCAGCCCCAACCTTGTTATGAAAGAATGAAAGGAGTAATAACCTTAGTACCATGCCTGGCTTAGAGTATCATGTGAGTGTTTGTTATTAATATTATTGAACGAGGAGCTCCTAAGAGACTGCTCACAAGTCCATTTGTTCCAAAGTCCCAAGCCATGTCCTACAAGTGACCATGGGTGCCATCTCTTGGCAGCACAGAGGCACTTTTGCTTTGGCATGGGGCTTTGTTTGCCTCTATGAGAATCAGAAACAGAAGAACTTCTGTCCTGGTTGCCAGCATTGCTTGTCCTTCCTATGTCTGGGCACTGGGATTGAGTTTAATTGAACCAACTCACTGGATTCTCAGAACAACCCTGTGGAATAGGAGATATTATAGACACAGGAATTGAGGTTTGGTGGGTGGGTTGTTTACTGACAGTCCCACAGCTACCAGGTGGCAGAGCCGAGCTTCACACCCAGGTTTTCCAGACTGCTGTACTCCTAACGGGGGGGGGGGGGGGGGGGGGGAGGGTTAGGGGGACTATGGGAGGTGTCCTGAGAGACAGTGGAATTTGGTGACAGGAATTCAGCAACAGGGGGATATTTGAAAGCCCTAGAAAGTAAACCAGGATTTAGAATCTGCTAGGAGATGGTAGGATGCTTGCTTGGGCTACAGGCAGAATCAGTCTTGAAGACCTATAGCCTTTGGGAACTAGATGTGAATGCCAGCCCTGAGGGAAGAGGTGGGTCTCTGGTTTTCCTAAAGCAGGTGGGGGATGGTGCCCAAGGACAGAAGAATCGCTTCCTGACATCAGAGACACAGGCTTAGCCAGTAGACTTGGCCAGGACTCCCTCCATCCTCCAAAACTCAAGGTCAGAGGTCATCTTGAGCTAAGCCTGAGGTTAACATTGGGGGACCCCAGTTGTGGGAAGAAGAGAAGTGGGCAATCCAAAACTAAATGTCTGGCCACAGTAAAGTTTATAATTATGTAAGATTTGATCCCTCTAAAGAGTACACTTAAAGTGTAACTTACAGAAATTTGGTTTATGCCTAATTGCTCAAGATGAGCTCTCTGGCTGTGTCCAAGGAATGCTGGTAATGCAAACAGGTGTGAGGGGTGTGTCCACCTTGCACCAGGGTGGTGTGGATGTGCAGGGTTACTCATGGACATGACTCATCCCTGCTCCTCCAGGAACTGTACTCTGGTCCAGGGGTTTTCAAACTTTAATGTGCATAAGAATCACAGAGGAACTTGTTAAAAAATCAGGTTTCTGAGTCCTGGGTGCAGTAGTGATTCAGTGGGTCCATGAGAGACCCAGATTCTGCATTTCCTGGGTGGGGCCCAGGTGATTCTGTGCCACAGGGAGACTGGTGGCATTCTCTTGCTGTGTCTTGTGGTCCATAGATCACAACTGAAGAAGCTAACAGGCTGGGGAGATAGCTCAGTTAGTAGAGTGCTTGTCTTGCAAGCACAAGGCCCTGGGTTCAATCTCCAGTGCTGCAAAAAAAAAAAAAAAAGAAACTCACAATTTAAAAAGTGCTGTTGCTCTGACTCCCTTCTCTTTATTACTGGTAAGAAACACAGGCTTGTGGGGCCAGAATCAGTGGCAGCTTTTTCTCTGTCGTCACTTCTTGAATTACCTGACTGAAACTATACCTGTTATAGAAATAAGAAGCACACACTTTCTGCATATTGAGTTATTCTGTGCTGGGCAAAGGACTAGGTCCTCCACTATGCTAATCTCTCATTAATTCTCCACAGCAATCTCATAAATTAGATACTATTATTAGTCACATTTTGCAAGTGAGGGAAAAGGCCTCATTGCCGGAAGTGGCTGAGCTGGGATTTGAACTCAGGTTACCAGAACCCAGACATGGATCCACTAGGCTATTATATGAGAGTAGTTCTAGCCCAGCAGTTCAGCCCTCCTTTCTCATTATTTGGTGGGGTGACTTTCTCCAGGTCACATTCCCAAACTCACATATGATCCCTTCAGAAAATGCTATGTTCCTTTGTTTTCCTATTTTTATTTCATTCAATGAGTCAAAGTGGTTTGGGGAAATGGGCAGGTCAGGGGTAGATGTTATGGGTTAAATTTATATGCTCAAATGTACCCCTTGACCCTCAGTATCTAAGACTGCGACCTTATTTGGAGATAGGGTCTTTTCATAGAAAATCAAATTTAAAATGAGGTCATTAGAGGGTGCCCTAACTACATTGACTGGTGCCCTTATGAAAAGGGCAACTTATGAAAAGGGAGACATGTATAGAGGGAAGATGAAATGAAGAGACTAGGAAAAAGATGGCCGTCTGTAAACCAAGGAGAGTCCTATAAACACAGTCTTTGGAAGGAACCAAACCAGCAGAAACCTTGACCTCAAGCTTCTAGTGATCTAGTTGAGGGTCAATATGTTATGCAAAGTTACAGCAATTTTTGTTAAAAAAAACAACCTCAGAGTGTCTTTCGGTGACTTACTTGGTGTTCTCTGGAGTTACAAGTAGGCTCAAGGATCAGGAAGGAAGTACTGAATAGAAAGACAGAAGGGGGAGGAAGCAAGGGCAAGTAACACAAAAAGGAGGCAGGAGGAGAAAGAGATGGAGTGGGGACAGGATGGGCATACGAAGATCACTGATGACCACTGCAGGTTCCTCTAGCTCGCTCATGGGGCACCTCCTGTGTGTCAGGGAGGTCTCCTGGGCTGCAACACAGTCCCCACCACCATGAATATTGGAGGCTGAATGGAGGTACAGACATCAGTCAAGCAATGACTCCAAGGTGGTCTGCAAAGCATACGGCAGAGGCGCCTGACCCAGTGGGGGAAAGTAAGGGATCTGGGCAGGTGACGAGGAGGTGGTGCTCGGGTTGAGATCTGAAGACTGGCAGGCATCAGGTGGGGAGGCAGAGTGTTTCTGGCGGGGGAAGAGCATGTGTGAAGGCCACATGGTGTGAGGAAGCCTGGCACTGCCCAGTGGTTGGAGGAAGGTCAGTGTGGGAGAATGGGAGCCCAGGGGCCAAGCAGGGTCAGACCACATGACCCTGTGGAGGATTTAGGTCATTAAATTGTGAGCTATAGAAAGTCTGAGGAGAAAGTGATCATACATAGGGCCAAATTTTCATTTAAAAATATCTTGGGCTAAAGATGCTGATGACCTGGGTTGGCAGTGGGCTGTCCCTGAGGCAAGATGTCAGGCTCCCTTGGTTTTATAGACTGGGGTCAGCAGCCTGGGCATTAGGGAGTGGAGTTCTAGGCTACTTCCTAAATTGTCTTCCAGTCATGGTCCTTCTCAACAGTGTACATTCTAGCTGTTTATATGGCCCTATTGGGAAGACTCTAAATAGGGGCAGTTCTTTCCTGTTGGGGAGGCTAATTATTGAGTGTGGGCAGCTGGACCAGGCTCATTCTGCCACACGCAGCTGGGAGGCCCCTTCTTCAGCATCATTTGCAGGATGTAGAGTTCTGATGAGCTCGGCCTCTGCTCTGCCTGCCTGTGCTTTACCTGCAGGAGGCCATTTGTGCTGCAGGCTATGGGAGAGGGGCCAGGAAGCCCAGGCAGAGCCCCTGAGGACATTGGGGGAGAAGTCGTTCTAGAAAGGGTCTGAAATGGGCAGAGGGTGCTGAAAAGAGAAGTTTAGAAGACCCAAGGTCAAATTGTCTCATTCGTAATCTCACACAAAATACAGCCATCCAGGTCTGTACTGGGAGCAGGGAGATCCCAGCCCATCTAGCTGCCTGCCTCTTTGGTCCCTGACCGCCATTCCCATCCTCAGGAACCCTGTTAAATGCCGCGGACACAGTACATCTATTACAAAAGTTCTGCTATAGAAAACTCAACATCAAGTCTTTACTACACACCTTGCCTGCCTGGAAAAGAATTCCCTTCACTTGGATTTGAGCAGAGGGACTGGATTTGGCTAAGGAAGGATGATTTCCTAGAGCACGCTTCGCTATACACTCAAGAGTGTCCACTCGATCCCGCTGGCTTCCCTTCGTTCTCTGCTGTTCCAGGCCCTTTCCTACCTCTGAGACTTTGCCATTGCTGTTCCATCTGCCTGGAAGGCTCCCAGTCTTGTCCTAGCAGACCTCTTTCCATTCTCAGTCCTCGAAGGGCTTGTCAACCCCTCCAAGATGCTTCCCCGTTATTCCCTTCCTCCCTCTCTTTCCTTCATGGCACTTATCCCAGTTGATAGTTACTCATCACTTCTTCTTCTTTTTCCTATTTTGTTGATTTTTTATGAATGCGTGTTAATCATACAGGTTAATGGGTTTCACTGTGACGCCATTTCCACACACGCATGTATCATGCCTCTTTTTATCTTATCTTCCCCTCTCTCCCCCTCGTCCCAGTCCTTTCCCATTCCCTAATAATAGTCCCTTTTCTACATTCAAGTCATCTTTTTTTTTTTTCTTTCTATTTCCCACATATGAGAGAGAACATGCTATGCTTGCTTTCTGTATCTGGCTTATTTCTCTTGACCTGATGCTCTTTAGTTCCATCCATTTTCCTGCAAACGACAAGCATGATTTTGTTCTAATATATGGCTAAATCATACTCCACTATATAGATCACATTTTCATATCCATAACTTGGCTATTGGGAAAAGAGTTGTGATAAACAAGGGTTTGCAGTTATCTGTATTTTATACTGTCTTTGATTCCTTCAGGCATGTACCCAGGAGTGCTATACCTGGATCATATGGTTGTTATATATTTTTTTTTTTTTTAGGAACCTTCATACTGTCTTCCATAGCAACTGTGCAATTTCACATTCACCAGCAGTGTATAAGGATTTCTTTTTCTCCACATCCTCTGCAGCATTTATTATTATTCCTTGTAATAGCCATTCTGACCAGGGTGAGATAGAATCTCAGTATAGTTTTGATTTGCATTTACTTGATGGCTAAAAATATTGAGCAAGCTTTCATATATATTTATTGTATTTGTATTTCTTCTTTTGAGGAGTGTCTGTTCAGATCATTTGCCTAATTTTTTACTAGATTTCTTACTCTTTTGTTGCTGAGTTTTTTCAAGTTCTTTTTATATTCTGGATATCAATTCTCTGTCAGATGAATGCTGGTGAAGACTTTCTCCATTCTGCAGTTTGTCTGTCTCTTCACTCTATCGATTGTTTCCTTTACTGTGCAGAAGCCTTTTAAGGTAATCTAATTCCATCTGTCAATTCTTATTTTTATTTCCTGAACTATTGAATTTCTTTTCAGGAAACTTTTTTTTTTTTTTTTTTTTTTTTTTAAGTTGCGGTTCCTTTTCTCCCTTAGGTAAGCCTCTGGAGGACTGGAAGTAGATCTTTTCTGTCTTGTTCCTTGCTATATCCCAGTGCATAGCACAGAGCCTACCCATGTAGTAGGGGCTCAATAAATATCTGTCCAGTGAATGAGTGAATCATTACATCTTGAGAATGAGACAACCAAGACCCAGGACAGCAATGGGACCGCTACCCTCTGTTGGTCCTTGCCTCTCTG
This sequence comes from Sciurus carolinensis, assembly GCF_902686445.1. Classification (NCBI taxonomy): domain Eukaryota; kingdom Metazoa; phylum Chordata; class Mammalia; order Rodentia; family Sciuridae; genus Sciurus; species Sciurus carolinensis. Next base: position 100,947,185 of record NC_062218.1, on the reverse strand, counting down.
CAAAGGGGCAGGCCCGTCTGAGAGTGAAACCAGGAATTTTGCATCAGGGGCCCCTCACAGGTCTCCAAGCCCCATTCTCTGTGTTACTGCTCTGGCTTAACTGACTGGGTGTTATCTCTGGAACAATCTACCCTCATGGTATTATTCATGCTCAGAAAAGAAAAACTTCTTTGGCTGATGTGCATCAGAGGCAAGCAAGGGATGCCAGACACCCAGAAGGAAGGCACTGATCCAGCAAGTTCTGGCCTTTGCACCCACAGAGGCAGTGGGAGGGAGTAGCTCACCTCTGCCTTGCCCCCATGGTTAACTAGTGTGTGCAAAGTGCTGCCCAGGACCTTTGATGGCACAAAGGGCTTCTAGCAGGTCCCCTCTTTCTGTTCTTCCTCAGAATCTATGGCAGCATCTGACACGGCCCTGGAGGAAAAGCAGGGAGGGAGTGCTGCAGAGCTGTGCCCTATGGTCGTGCAGCAAGTCCAGGACCTAGAGGAGGCCCTGTCCTCTGTTCAGGGGTGCAGGTGGGTGACCCGGGCTTCTTGGAGGTGGCTGCATCACCTTCATGACAGGTGGTATCCTAGTTATAGAAGCCAAATATCACTCCTTATGTGTGATCTTTTTTCTGTGTTTGAAGTAATAATGGGGACATTTCTAAATGACAGAGATGCAGGTCAGCTTCACAATGGCATCTTTCAAAGGAAATTTTCTTCTTCCCTTTTAATTGTGTGACACTTCCATGCAGTTGGCCACACAAAACTCATTGCCATTATCCAAGACTTGTCCTGGGATGTCTTTGCTGAGAGCTGGCTGAGAAGACCCTAAGTTGCTGGCATAGGAAACCAAGAATTCTTCTGATAGTTCCACTTCTGACCCATCTCTCTCATTGCCTTTCCACTATTTCAGAAATAGACTGGAATTTTGTTAGCACAGTATAGTGGTCAAGAGTAGGGACTCTTGGGTAGCACTTGTATGGGTTCAAATTCTGGATCTGGTACTCAGTAGCAGTGTGACCTTGGAAAAGTTACATTGCTTCTCCGTTTCTATAAAATAGACATAATAATAGTACCTATACCCTAGCACTCATTGACAGAAATATGTGAATCAATACAGGCAAAGTCCATAGTACCTGTCAATACTATGTCAATACTATGTTGGTATAAAAATTTAGAGAATTAACACATTAAGTACCCCAATGTTTTAGTACACAATGCAGAGTGTTGTAGTGTTTGCTCAGTAAAATCTGAATTGTTATTGCTATTGACAAACTTAGCTGTCTGGCTAAGGTCTTTTGGAAGTCTTTGTATAAATGTATTTGAACTCAAAACATGGTCCTGGTTAGGGCATGAAGGTCACCTATTACCCTGCTGTTCCCTGAGAGCCTTTTTTTTTGTCTCTGGGAAGGATTATCAGCCTGTGATTTTTAGCACCTGAAACCCTCATGACAGGAACCTAGAACCCACCAAGAGAGCAATAGTCCCTTGAAGGGTTGGAGCCCACAACACATGTAGGCTGCTTTTCTGGCAACTTCAAGATGGAGATATTTCCAAGAAACATTTAAAGAGAGTCGGCTTTTACCCCTTTTGCTCAGCGCACATGAAGTCTTTGGAATTCCCACCCTCCGTACATGGACTCCTTAAAAATTCTGCTCAGAAGTCCCTAGTGCTGGACTTTGAGTTGAAATCATCTGAAAGTTGACTGCGGGGATTGGAAAGGTGACCTACTACATGTGGGAAATCACACAGCCGTTCTGCATCCAGCTGCGCCTGACGTGTTGTCCTCCCGGCCCAGTGACCTGGGTTAAGGAACTGGTCCTCTTTCAGCTCTCTCCACAAGAGCTCCTCTGGGGGATGGTTGTGGAAGTTAAGTTAGAGGTGATGTGTAAAGCTCACTGCACGGCTGTCTCTCTTGCTAATTCCCTTCCCACCCTTTGTGGCCCTCCTGACTGTCTCATAGCTGTGAACGGAAAAATCCAGTGGTGATCAATGTTGTAGAGGGTTGTGAATATTCCCTCACACCAGGTGACCATGAGCACATCACTTGGCTTATGGAAGCAGCACAGACAGATGGATTCTGGGATGGGGTCCAGGTTGCGGTCTGGAGGAGGGGATACTGGCAGCCCCCACACCCCGCTCAGCCCATCCTTTCACTCCAGCGAGCCAGGCCTGGAATACGGATTTGTAGCCTACTGCTCTTCTGGGACTTGAGATGTCTCCCCAAGGCCTAAAGATTGATATTCTCCTCTAAAGGAAATGGACCCTGCCTCTCCCACTCTGGCCCTTCCTAACACTTCCCCACCTCCCACCAAGGCTTGACACACAGCTGGTTCAGGGTGGATCCAGATGCTCGCTGTGCAAGGGGGGAATGTGTTTCCAAGGCGACGTTGGGTTGTTTCTGGAGACCCTTTGACCCTCCCCTCCCTGCTTTGTGCTGCCCCAGGACTGAGCCAAGCCTTTGGAGGGTGGCTTCACCTTAGGCTAGCTGGCTGGAGCCCTACTATGGTGGGAGGTTCGGATCCCACGCTGGATGGGCCCTGGGGGAGGTCAGCTGGGGGATGAGTCAAAAGGCTTCCTCGCCTCTGGGTTACCTCCAGGCCTCTCCCTCTTCTCACTGCTCACAGTCGGAGGAGGGCTGCAGAGGCCCCTGTTCTAGGAATTGTCTCTTAAAAACTCTAACCACATCTTGCTCAAGGATGGAAGTGTGTCCTGAGTTGGCTACCTTAAAATCTTTTCATACACTGCTGCTCAAGGGAGAGACTTCTGGTGACTAACTGGGAGCTGTACGTTCATCATGCTATGGCAGCCCCAAAGTCAGTATTTTCCTGGAGTCAAGATTCTTTTCTTCCTGGCCAGTCCCACATCCTGCTGGACCTGCGTTGGTCAGCTCATGTTTCTCATTATCTCTCCCCGATCCTCTTTAAAGGCTTCTCATTCCACCGGGGTTTTATTTTTAACTTGCACCATAATGCTAGGGCTGAGCAGGACATACTGCCTACGTCCACAGGAAACAGGACCGCCTAGAATGGTGGCCCTGTTTTGGGGGGCTTCCTCCCTCTCTCCCTGACTCTTTTCCTTTCACATTTATTGAGCAACACCATGAGGGTCCGGCACTGGGGATATGAGAACAAAAGGACAGATTCGGTCCCTACTCTTGAGGAGTCACATTCTGATGGGGCCCGGGAATAGGACACAGAACATCTTCACACAAACCAAGAAGGGCAACAAAGAAATAAATGGAAGAAGTAGAAATCATAGAAATAAAAAAGGTCTATTGACTCAAAAGAACAAGCAAGGCCGGTATAGCAGAGGCTCTTGCGTGTGGGGTGGAAAGGGGAAGCCTCTTTGAGGAGGTGCCATAGAAGCAGAGGCCAGAAGAATGGGGGGCACCAAGCAATCAAGGAGCAGGGTAGAGACTTCCTCAGGGAGGAAAGAACATGTAGTAAGGCCCCAGCATGGGCAAGAACATGGAATGTTCTAGAATGCAATGGAACACTGGGAAGCTGGAAGCCTAGGGGGCAAAGAGGCAGTGGTCAAGATAAGCTGGGGAGGGGATCAGTGGCCAGGTCCTGCCAGGTCCTGGAGTCTCGAGAAGAGTTTGGGGGATTCATTCTGGGTGCAGTGGAAAGCCACTGGGCAAGGTGGTGACAGGTGGTAGTAGACATTTTAAGATCTTCACTTGGTTCCTAAAAGGAGAACTGACTTGGAGAGGGGTGAGAGGAGAGGCAGGGAAGTGACGGCTGCTGAGGCTGGAGTGGAGCAGGACCACTGAACACATGCTGGCTCTTTGGGAATTAGCTCCTTCCAAAGAGCTCAGAGAACTATGTCCCACAGTTGTAACCCAGCCTGAGACATCCAGGCCCCAGTTGCAGGGTTGGCCAGCATGAGCCATGGGGGTTACACAGCCTATTGCCTGTAACTGGCCGTGTTTAGTAGATTTCCAAACACAGTTAAGAAGCTCTTTGTTCAACATCTGCCCCTCCGGTGGTCCTGAAAGGTGCATAACTACTCTTCTTTCTTTACACCATGGTAGCTCTGTCTGTCTTTTACATCTTTGGTTGAGATTTGAGCCCAAATGGGCCAAATCCACTATTTTTGAGGCATTGTTTGATCAACTAGGAAGAAAACATGATTTAAAAACAAGGACGACATGTACAACATTGATAGAACTTGCTTTGACGGAGTGATCTCACTTAGTCTGCAGCTCATGGATGATATGTATACCCAAACGCCATGAGCAGTGGTTCCTGCTCTCTGGGGAACACACACTATGTTATTGCTCTTCAGAAGGAAGCACATGGAATATGGAACCGAAGTACAACATAAAAATTTGGCAGAGAATAATAGCAGTCATTATTTGCTGGGCGTTGCAGGCTTCTATTTCTATTAACTCATTTGATCCTCAAAAAGATCAAGGGCATAGGTACCACGCTTAATCCTTTTTAAGGACGACAGAGCTGAGGCTTAAGTGGAGGCGTCGGGACATCACTTGGTAGAATGTGACAGTCAGGGTCTGGAGGTTGGTCGCCTAACTACAAACCAGGTTCCTTGCTGCCTGGTTGGGTCACTACTATGTTTTTGAAACTGAAAAAGACCTGAAGGAAAGCATCCAAACTGCTGGCAGAGCAGGGATATGAGCAAGTTTGTTGTCTTTTTCATTTTCTCTTTTTTATAGCTTTGAATACACAGTGTCTGGTATAGATCCTCTCAGGATGCTCAGGATCTTCTTGTTTAATGATATTGCTGAGTTAATGAGTACATGTTATTTAAAATTATTTTAGGGTGATTAAAATAAATGTAATTGAAGAAAAGATAAAATAGAACTTTAACAATTTTTAGAAAATAAAAATTTACCCATCATCCAGAGATAATCACTATTTAAAATATCGATAATAATGATTTATACCTTTCCAGTTTTTTCTTTTATTTGTGTTTGTGTCTGTCTGTCTCTCCTTATCTACCTACCTACCTACCTTCCTAGTGATTTATTCATGTATAGTGTGTGTATAATAAAAATAATTCTATATTGTACTTAACGTACTTTTTTACTTAATATATCATGAACATTTCCCATTTCATTTAATATTCTTTGTTTTTTTTTGCTTGTTTGTTTTTTATTTGTTCTAATTAGTCATATATGACAGTAGAATGCACTTTGACACATCATACATAAATGGAGTATAACTTCTCATTCTTCTGGTTGTACATGATCTAGAATCACGCCGGTTGTGTTAGACACATATGCACATAGGGTAATAATGTCAGATTCATTCTACCATCCTTCCTAGCTCCATTTAATATCTTCTATAATGGAATTTTTAATGGTGGCAGTGTATTCCTCTATAATTTATTTAATGAGTCCATATTATTAGATATTCAATTTGTGGTCATAATTATCAATAACACCATATTAAACATTCTTCTACAAAACAGTTATGCATAGCTACCATCTTAGTATGTTTGGGCTGCTATAACAAAATACCATAAACTTATAGTGCTATAAATAACAAATGTATTTCTTTTTTTTAAATTAGAGCATTATACTCATACATAGTAGTTGGGCTCATTTTGACAAAATTATACATGCAAAGAATTTGATTTCAATCCCCATCTCTGCCTTTCCCCCTCTCCTTCTTTCTGCTGTTCTCCTTCCTCTACTGTACTGATCTTCCTTTTGCTCCTTATTTATTTATTTTTGGTTGGTACTTCTACAAATACATAAAGGTGAAGGTCCCCTCGGCACATTTACATAACAAAAAAAAATCATGTCACATGATTTTGTTGAATTCATTGCATATTTCCTCCCCTTTCTCATCCTCCTTCCGTCCCTCCTTCTATGAGGTTCTGGGTTGGGAAGTCTTGATGGTGGAGCCAGCTGACTCAGTGTCCGGTGTGGGAGCTTCCCGGCAGCCATCTTTTCCTTGTGACCTCACACAGCAGAAGCAGGGAGGGATCCCTTTCTGAGGCCTCTTTTATAAGATTAGTAACCCCGCTCAAGTGGGCTTCGCCCTCATGGCCTAGTCACTCCCCAAAGGCCCCCTCCTAATACCATTGTCTTGGGGGTTTGAATTTCAACATATGAATTTTCTGGGCCCCAAACAATCAGATCATAGCAGTTACAGTGCTATTAAAAAGGAAAAAACAAACCAAAAACTACACATTCAAATATAAAAGGGAGCAGATAATTCTTTTTAGGGCCCTTTGGGGTAGACTAACTGGCATGTTTCTTGCCTCTGACCTTCAGAATCACTTCAAGTTGAGATGTCATTAAAACCCTCTGCACTTCCTCAGTGCTGGTCATTACTCACCTCTCAAGTATGCTTTGGTGTAAATTCACCACAATAGGAATAAGTTAGGAAAAAACTCAGTTATGACTAAAATGTGGGTCCTGAAGCTAGACAACTGGGTTTAAATTTCAGTCCTTCCTGGCACATTCATTTTCTTGAGCCTCAGTTTCCCCTCCGTATAAAAGGCAGAGACCTCAGAGGGTTCAATGAGGCAAAACCAGCAAGGCTCTCCTGAGCACCCTGCCCAGCAGGGGGTGGAGGCTCAGGAAATGTCTTTTATGAAGAAGGAAGCACTTTCTACTAGTGCAGTGCTTTGGAAAACTCCCTCCCCTTCTACTCTGAAAGAGCCAAGGAAAATGAATTGTCAAATCACTCAAAATACCGTCTGGCTATATTTTTCTTTTTCCTTCTTTTTTTTTTTTGGAGGGTGGGGGGCTTGCGGGGGATGGGCTGCATGTCAAAGTCTAAAGTATTAAAGACAATTAACTCTTTTTTTTTTCTTCCCCACCAAGAACCAGGTTGATTGCATTAGAGATATCTTTAAATAATTCTTTTGTTCACAGCTGCACAAGGAACGTAGCCTTTCTTTGCACTGGGCCAGCTGCATTTTGTAACTGTCTATCCTCAAATAAAAACAAAGCAGGCGAAGCAACAACACAAAAAAGGACTCTCTAGATCAATCCTAAATTGCTCTCCGTTTTATAAAACAATGCAGGAAATGGCTAATCTCTATAATGCAGACAGCAGGAAGAACTTATCTATTCATATACTATACATTGTTAATGCAGACACACTAGACACCTAGTAGTATTGGGTATTTATCTTGACTATATGTTTCCTTATAAACAGCAGACTGTTGAGGGTTGAAACAGTGTGTTTATTTAATCTAAATACTGCCAGGGCCTCTTGGGAAGATCAGAAGATGATAAATGATTAAATGAGCAGATGCTTTTTCCTCCTAATTCATATTTATTGGAATATGATCATGATCCTGATGGAATTATGTAGGATTTCTCTAAATCGCCATCCTAGGCAGTAGGGTATGTGATAAAGCACTTCTGATGGCCAGGCCAAGTTTTTACGTTTCTGTCTAATCATGGGAAATGTTCAGAAGCCTGGGGTGGGGTAATAGGGTGGTGTGTTCTCAATACCAGAGAGGCTCCAGAGATCACAGTTAACACATTTAACTTTAAGGCAACCCAGGTTTGGGCACATGCCTTGCTGGTGCTGGTTGGGTGCCTTTTGTGTGTAAGAACCACACTGTGGGAGTCAAGGATAAGATGTGTTCTCTGCTCTCATATTGCAGTGTGCAGAGAGAGACAAGCCAACTTGGTTGGCTAAGGAATGAAGTAATTGCTGGGCAAGCGCCACACTGTGGGTCCTTCAGGGAGGCTCTTAATGGCAAGATCAGGGAAAGTTTTGCAAGGGTGATTGCATTCGGCAGACACTTGAAGGATGAGAAGAGTTTTAATTAGCAAAAAAATGGAGAAGGGCCTTCCAGGTGGGGGAACAGCAAGAGACAATGCATGAAGGGGTGGGAGTTCTTGGTGTGTGATAGGGAGAGGGAGATGCCCAAAGGGCTGGAAAGATACAGTGGGAAGTGAGGCCTTTCAGTCTGGATTTGGGTCCACTTAAATGTTTAGGCAAGGATTTGGGGTCTTGAAATTTGGGAAGTAGGGAGCAAGGAAAGATCTCCTAACCTCAAATTTTTGTAGGCAGGTCTTCCTACAGGAAGAAACCTCAGTGACAGTATGCAGAACAGAATGGAACAGCACCACTGGAGGCAGGAGAGCAATCCTGAGGCTCTGGGGCCCACTTTCCACATTTAACCTCTTTGCAGTTTTGAACAGTGTGGCCCAGCCCAACACCCCTCCGATGCTGAATCCTGTGCCCTTTGACTCTCCTCCAGACTCTGCCTCTACTTGCCAGGCCTCTGTGACTTCTCTGAGATAACCGGCTGCACTGGGAGTCTCTGGGAGTGTGGGGTTGTCACAGGCAAATGGGGAACCCAAGATCCAAGCCTCAGTTCTTGTGTCCTAACAAAAGAAAATCTTAAGTCAGACATGAAAAGACAAGCAAGAGAATTTTATTATAAGTGAAAGTAAGGCTCAAGCAAAGAACAGTCTAGAAGGAAAGAAGGTCATCTCCAGAGAATGGCAAAGGAAATAATGCTACTTCCAAATTTATTACTGCTTGATGTTTACCAGAAGACCTGGGGTCCCCCTTCTGCTGTCTTTACCGATCAGATATCTATCTCCTCCTTCATGGCAGGCAGGAAGTTTTTGACCCTAGTTGGTCTTCTCTGGAACTGTCATGGCCACCACCCCCATTCAATGGGAGCTTCATCTATAATGAATTCTATGTTAAAGTGGGTGCTGGGGTCAACAACCAGGCAAACTTCATCTTGGTGTACCTGTGCTACTCGTGAAATTTCCCTTGTGAAATACATTGAGAAACCTCCAACCATAAATTCTAACTTTACAACCATCTTAGTAGATCCTGTCAGGAGTTAGTGCCCTTGATCTTTCCTTCTAGATGTATTTCCTAGTTGGTTCCCTTTGTTTCCACGTGTTTACTCTCAGGGTTAGTACACCTGTTATTATACAAGTTATTTGATTATTCTTTAAAGGCAACTCAAAAAACCCGGTGACCCTGCTACGTTATGGGTTCAGGTTCCACTGCTCATCTAGTGCCTAACCGGGTGACTCCAGGGTCAGTGACCCCAGGGTGGCCACCTCTGTCTACCTGTATCCAGTCTTCAGGCTGTTCTCCCTAAAAAACTCCTCTTTCGGGCTGGGGAGGTAGCTTAGCTGGTAGAGTGCTTGCCTTGCAAGCACAAGGCTCTGAATTCGATCCCCAGTAGCCCAAAACAACAACAACAACAACAAAAACTCCTCTTTCCTCTCTGCTCTGACTTTCCTGCAACTGCCACACATCTGGCTTCTCTCCAGAGGTCCATTCACTGCCTGCCAGGCAGCGGTCAGCAGACGTCTGGCTCTTACTCACCTCACTTGCCGCACACCCCGCAGCCTGGTGTTTGCGCTGCTGAAGGGGCTTCTCCCATCTTTCAGCAAACAGCTCTCCATTCACTCCTCCAGCCCTGCCCCACCCAAGTATGTCTGATTATTTCTTTGCCAAAGCCTCTCCATCCTCCTGTTCGGGTGACTGTAGAACGATCCTCTCCTTCTACTCTCATGGCTCAAGTTTAAGATCTTTTCTCTATTTCAGTTTAACAACTGTTGAGCATCAGGGGCTGTACTGGGGGGAATGAGCACAAGAAGGAAGCGCTTGGCCCTGTCCTAGGCCAGCCTGCAGCCTCGTAAAGAAGACAGACACTATGCGAGGACAGATTCACTTTTCAGAGACTGGAAATTCTGTGCTCCTCGGCCTCTGCTCTGTCCACCCCCACCAGTAACCAAAATTTCCCTATAAAGTGTTTCCAGAAGCATTTTCCAAATTCCCTTCTCAAAAAAAGCTCCACTGTCTCTACTTTTATTTGCTTGCAGATAAGTTTGAATTCTCTGGAATGGCATCCTTTGAGGTCCTTCATGAGTTGACTCCAGACTAACTTACACTAACTTTGCACATCCCTAAAACCCCCGCCCCTGCTCGGTGGCATCAGCCACTCAGGCAGTTCCTTGATTCTGTGCTGTTGTCTGAGATGCCACAGATTCCACAGAATCCTGCTCCCTTCTTCCTCTTTAGCCCTCCATCCCCCCCGCCACTCTGGGCACCTCCCTCAGAGCACTTAGCACAGTCTGATGTGATGTCTATTATTTAGCCTCTCACCCTCTGTCAAGGACAGAGAGCTTATCTTATTCCTCCTGAATCATCATAACAACAAAAATAATAGCTCAAATTATGAGACGCACTAGAATGCAGTTTTTATTTATGTGTCAGGTGTTCAGTGCTTTGTTTGCATTATCTGCGTAACACGCATGCAGGGTGGGTGCTGTCACTGGCCTGCTTTTATAGAGGAAGTCGCTGAGGTTCAGAAAGGTGAACTGACTTTCTGGATTTTAAACCAGGAAGCCTTACTTTAAAGCCCGCAACCTTAACCATGACTCGGCCTTCATTCTGTTGCTCTGGGGTCAGGCTCCTCGTTTGTAGCGTCCTTAACGGGTTGGCTTCATGCAGGGAAAAGAGACAGGGAAGCGTAGGACAGTCTCTCGGAGGTCATGTGAAAGTCACGCTCACTGAGACATGACCGAGGCAGGCTCATCAGAGGTCACACGTTCCTTTACATGTCGACTAGGAAACGGAGGTGACAGTTTCCAAAGGAAAACTAAACATTTTTAACTGCTTTGGTGACAAAGGATCAAATGGCAGTTTGCTGAGTCCATATTGATTGAACCTGATCTGATTTGGGTGGTGATACCCATCACATGGCCCTGATGGACCCAGGCTCCCAAAGCAAAAGACTTGCCCTTCACACAGCTACAGCTGCCTTTGCCCAAGGTGAGAGGGACATTTAACAAGGGATATCCTGTCCCTCCCTCACTGGACTGGACCCATCTGCTTCCTTAGGGCAGGAGAGTTCCCCAGGTCACCACGTGGGCCCTGCTCAGCTCAGACAGGCCTGCCCTCCTGAGCATGGGCATGCTGGGCCTGCAGTAAGGACAGTTGGGACAGGAAGGTCAGGAAAGGGAAAGGGTTGGTCACCCCCAGACCTGTGCACAGGAACCAACAGGCCAGGGCGCTTCCTCCATTCTTCTCTGGGGCATGAACAAGAGCTGGTGAATGAGGTGGGAGGTAGCCCCAGAAAGCCTGTAGGGACACAGCCCAGAGTTTGGACCTCAGTGCTCCCCAGACCTGTGATATCTGACATGCAGGACATTGGTAGTAGGAGGACAGTCTGCTCCTCTTTCCTCTTTTCCTTCCCCATCATCTGAGAGGGTCCAAGAGGTTGGTGGCTCCTATGGTTTGAATATCCCCACTAAAACTCATGTTGAAATTTAATACCCATTGTGAGGTATTCAGAGGTAGGACCAGGTGAAACACTTAATAGGTGACTGGGTCACGAGGGGCCTATGAATTCTCATGGAATTATGGGTTAATGTGTTATCTCCAGAGTGGATCTGCTACAAAACTACTCTGGCTCTGTCTCTGGTACACTTCTCTCTCGCCTTGTTTCGCTCTGCAGTGCCTCTAGACTCTGTAGAAAGCCCCCACCAGAAAGCCTTCACCAGATGTGGCCCCTTGACCTTGGGCCTCCAACCTTCAGAACCCTGAGCTGAATAAACCTTCATTCTTTATAAAGTACCAATTAGGGGTACTCAGTTATAGCAACAGAATATGGACTAAGTCAGTGGCCTTTCCTTGTTTTATTTCTTGATTGGCCTTTAGTTTGACTTGGCTGGTCTACAGCACAGATATCTTTATGTGCTGCTTTGTCCTCCATATCCTGGCTTACATGCTGCGTTTTGGGGGGACATGTCAGAGGATACACAGACAGGCAGAGGGACAGACCCATGAGGGAGTAATGTTGAGAGTCCCCTCTAACACACTGTGCTTGCTACACTCTGATTCAACAATGCCAAGCTTCTGGATCTCAGGGCATCTTACACCCCATCCTAGTCACTACACTGCACTATGGACATAACTACTTTTAAAGGAGCAGAAATAAATTTTGAGGAGTTGGGACTTATTTGACATATTCCTTAGACCATTAGTCCTATTTCTATTCCTCAGCCCCCTCGGGGGCATCCACAGGCCCATGATGCTGCTATAGATCTCATGATAACGGGATTCAAGGTTGAACCTGCAGCTAAATTTCATTCAACAAAGTCTGAGATCTTTATCAAATGTCATACCAGAGTAGCTCGAATTACAACAGAACTCCACGGAGCATCTAAATTGCAGGCCCGAGTCTGGATTCCTAAGTCTGGGTTTGGTGCAGTGAGGCAGGACAGGTTTGAAGGGCCAATTGCAAGGGGGTGGGGAGAGCAGGCAAAGGTCGCCACCTGGGAACCCCTGCAGGTCCCCCAGAGGAGAAGCTCCTTTACTGTGCTGGAGGAGGAAGGCTGTGCCATGCTCCCCAGTCCCTGGAGGACTGAGAGTGGGAGATCTGTGGACATCTGAGGAGCGTGAGTTACCATTGTGGTAAATATACAGCTTTTCTAACAGTGAAGTTTTCTAACAGTGAGCAGTTCCTCAACCAATTTGTCCAGAATGGTCCAAAACCCTAAGGAGGGGCAGCACCGGGATATGGAAGCCTGGCTCAGAGAGGAGGAAGGCAGGCAGGAGGGCAGGTGGGCAGCTGGGCTGAGGGGTGCAGTGTAGATGGGCAGCTGCATCCTAGCTACCATGGCAGACAATGACCCTGGGGTTTTGATCTCCCTTCCAGTGAGAGTCTAAGATGGGTACTTTGCAGTGGAGCCACCCAGGTCTCTTATAGTCCAGGTCTCTTATAGTAACTTTTTATAATGTGTAATAAGGTAATATTATTTAATAATCTGTATCCTCTGCCTCCTTAGTTAATAGTGCAGCATCATGCTAAGCACTTTGCATAAGCTTATCTCATTTTATCCTCACAACAACCCTACAATGTGTTTAGATGATATTGTTATTATCCCTGTTGTAAAGAAGAGGGAACTGAGGTTCAGAGAAGTGACAGGCTCTAGCCTAGTTCTCACAGAAAGCATTAATGGAGTAAAGACTTGTCCTCAGCTGGGCTGCGCCCAGGGCTCCAGCTCCTGCCCAGCCTGGAGAAAACAAGGAAACCCCCAAAAGTAGATCAGTCAAGTTTCAAACACAGGTAGAATGCCACAAAACACCCCAACCGCCACTTACTGTCTGACCACTCCCGTATTTAATCTACAGGACCATAAATTGTAAGACATGCCATCATTTTGGGTAGCACTAAGAGAAAACTGCTGCACAGCCTGATTTTAGAGATGTTAAACTATTAACCAAAGGTGCATCTGAGTTTGATGGAACATTGCAAGGCTGTGCTGGACTAGGGGCTCTGCCTACTGTGACATTTTGTCACAGTGGCCCTTCCCATTGCAAAAGCAGGGCTGGACCCAGGCTAGAAGCAGTGGAGTCTGGCTCGCAGTAGGTTACACAGAGCTAGGGAGCTGCAGAACCCAGATCTGTGTTCAGCAACTTCCTGTGCCCAAACTCCCGGGCCTTGGCCAGGAGTCCACACTGCCTGTGAACAATCTGGGCCATCTTCGTCATTTGTTCTTTCTGGTGGGCTTGGCAAACAAAGAACGAAACGGAGACACTAAGCTGCAGGAGAAGAGAATGCTGCCTGGTCGACCCACACAGGCTCATCTGTGCCTGGGCCCTCATGGCATCTGGGGTTCCCGCTGGACTCTGGGATGCAAGGCATCTGCTTTGTGAAGTCAGGCAAGCCCTTCAGGACATCTGAAGGCCAGTCCTCTCCTGCTTCACAAGCCTCCTCCATCTACGGTCTTTTTCTGACCCATCTCTCCCTTTCCCCAAACTCCACTGGTGATCTGTGCCAGATTTTGTGACCTCTTCCCTGACCTTGACATTATTCTTCCCACATCTTCCTTGCCTCCTCCCACCTCCCCAAGCGTCTTCATCTCAACCTCACCCTGCCTTCTCAGGAGTTTATTCAGGCCTTAATCATTTCCCAGTCCTGTGGACCCCACTCCTCATGAAAGGTTTTCTGGAATCCCTGCATGTTAAGATGAAAATAAAGGGCGAGAGAGAGGCTGCCTGTGTGGAAAAAAGTCCACTGGACAGGTTCCCTTGCTCTCATTTTGACCCCAAGACCTCCACCGTCCACTGTGGGCTAAGCATGGCCAAGTGGGCCTCTGGGTTTCCAACCCGTGTCGTCATCGTGGTCTTCTCGCCCTCTGTCTTGCCCTCTTGGCGCTCCTCCTCACAATTTTCCACAGTGAAGAGGGCAATTATACTTCATTAAATCCTCTCAGCTCTTTGAGACACCCTCGTTCTCTCCCCTCCCAGTCACTGAGTCACCCTTTCCCATCACACCTCTTCTCAAAGCCTTCCCCAACTGGAGATGAAGGATGGGAATTGGCACTCTCCCCTCTTCTGATTTTACACGCCCCGTGTCAACAAGAAATTAAAATCACAATTTGGAAATGCCTCCTAATGGACAAGATCATTCTATTGGGTGATTTTCTTTTTTCCCAAATGACCTTCCTCTTACCCATCCTCGGCCCCTTAGAAACTTCCTTCTTTTTCTTCACATGACTGTCTCAATTCAGCTTAACCTTCCTACAAAGCCCCACCAAGAGGAACTTTATTTATTTTTATTTTTTTAAGAGGAACTTTAAAACAACTTGCAAACTGAGTGCTGTGGCACACTCCTGTAACCCTAGGTCCCCTGGGGCAGGACGATCATGAGTTTGAGGCCAGTCTGAGATAATACAGAGACCCCCCCATCTCAAAAACAAGAACCAAACAATGAAAATCTTGCAATCCCAATATATGCAAACTTGTATTAAATATTAGACATCATTTGCTTTCAGTGTTTGGTTGAACTGTGAAACCTGCTTAGTGTGGGCTTCTTTGTTCTAAGCCCCTCCAGAGCACAGCCATGTCTGCCTCATCCCTGCACTCCATACACCAAGAAGTCTTTCACGTGCTGAATGAATGACGAGCAGTTGTCACTGGGATTGTGTGTGCACTTAAGAGGTGAGCTCTGTGACACAAATACTGAGGGAGGCCCTGCTCTCAGGTCCTGTGTTAAGCATGATGGACAGGACAGAATAAAACAGACACAAGTTCCTGCCCTCTGGAAGCCCACCTTCTAGTGGAAAATGACCACTAAAAATGATTATATTGGGGGCTGGGGTTGTGGCTCAGTGGTAGAGCGCTTGCCTGGCGTATGTAAGGCACTGGGTTTGATTCTTAGCACCACATATAAATAAATAAAGTAATTAATTAATTAAGGTCCATCAACCACTCAAAAAATGTTTTAAAAAATCATTATATTGGTGTTCACATAATATGGGACTCTAATAAATGTGCTAGAAAAAGTCTTGACATGACAGAAAGTTGAATTCATGTTCATTCTAAGGAAAGCTAAGGAATGTAGATAGATAGACCATTAGAGAATAGATGAGGGCATTTTTATCAGCTTTACTGAAATATAATTCATATTCCATTACGACTCACCCTATTATTAAAGTGTACAATCCGATGGCTTTTAGTACATTCACAAAGTTGCACAACTATTGTGCTATTTAATTTCAGGATGTTTTTAGTGTTTGAATAAAGTAAAAAACAGGTCTGGGATGTAGTTCAGTGGTTAAGTGCTTGCCTACTATGTGTGAGGCCTTGGGCTCCATCCCCAGCACCATAAATAATAAAATAAAACAACCATATCTTTTAAGCAGCTATTTTCTATTTGTCTCTTTCCCCATCTCTGTGGATTTGCCTGTTCTGGACATTTCCTACACCTGGAATCATATAAAATATGGTCCTTTGTGACCAGCTTCTTTCATTTCACATGCAGTTTTCAGGATTCATCATGTTATGTTCACTCTTTTTATGGCTAATATTTCACTGTATGAATGTACCACATTTCTTCATCCATTCATATTCAATGGACATTTGGGTTGTTTCTACTTTTTGACTACTATGAGTAATTTAATGAACATGAGTAGACTCACTTTTATATGCTTTCATTTCTCCTGGGTATATACTTAGGTGTGGAATTGTTGGTCATTTGGTTAACTCTGCTTCACCATTTGAAGTGTTTTCCAAAAGTGGTCACCATTTTGCAATCCTGCCAGCAACACATGAAGGTTCCAATTTCTTCATACCCTCCGCAATACTTGTTATTGTCTCTCTTTTCCATTAAACCCATCGTGGTGGGTATAACATGACATTGTGCTTTTGTTTTGCATTTTCTTGGTGGCTAGAAATGTTGAGCATCTTTCCATGTGGAGATGAGAATATCTGTACCATTTGTGAGGCAGCTACAGTGTCCACAGCACAGTGCCTGCACACTGGAGATGCTCAGCAGGAATGAACGTAACTAAGAGTGAGCAAAGAAGTAGGCCTTGGAGGATGTCGGTTCTGATAGCCCCGCCTGTAAGAGGGACGGTTGTATGAGGGAAATGTTTTGGAAAGATGAACCAAGCCACTGTCATTCCTCTCACCTCATCCCAATGCTTGTAATCCGCGTTCCATTTGGGCCTCCCATTCAGAGGCTGGGCCAGGGGGCTGGTCTCCCGTAGCCAGAGAAGGAAGAGGAAACAGAATAAAGAAGACAGCGGAGAGACTCAACTGCCAAGATTTGTGGAGAGACTTGCAAAATGGTTTGTGCTCCCAATTCACATAGCGAGGGCGAGGCTCGGCAGAGAGTCTGTGGAGCGCCCACTACTGTGGGGGTGGGGTGCGAGGGTCAGTCCCAAAGATGGGGTTAAAAAAGAAGGTCTGTGTGGTGTGTGTGGTGGGGGCTGGAGATTTTGGCTTTAGAAACATCCTGACACACTGAGGGGAGAACTGGAGACAAGGCGGTTCTCAACGTGGGGGGCTGCAACGTGAGGGTTGAGAGGGGGACGGGAGTAATGGATGGCAAGTGGGTGTGCTTCGATGCTGTTCCCACATGATGCAGATGCTGAGATATGAGCCAGAGGCTGCTATGGGTGACCCTACAGTGGGGTCTGGGCAAACCTTCTGGGTGGGGAGCCAGAGGCCCATGGCCAGCCAGAGCTGGTCAGTCCAGGAGCCGCCCTGGGCCCAGACAGACCAGTCGTCCCAACTTGAGTCATAAAGGCCAAGGAGTGGGCAGAACACTCATGCCAGAGAGCTTGGGCCCCAAGAGGACCCTTTGCAGGAGCCTCGTTGGTTCTTCTCTTCCAGGAAGAGGTTGAGTTGAGTGACCCCCCCCTCTACTTCTCCTATAGCCAGGGGCAGGGATGCGGGGCACTGAGGTCAGAACATTTCCTAATTGGACCATTTAAATCTCACATGGGATAAGAATGCAGATATTTCCATTTACTTAACAGGTAGGGTCTTGTGAGGAAACCCCCACTACAGAAAAACTAAGGGAAACCATGGCCATGTTGTATGAGGAAGCCTGTGGCATTGCCCAGAGTCTGGTTCCTACTGTATCCCCATAGGGGGCTGGTAAGACAGGGATATGGTCCCATCAGCATTGCTTAGACTCCAGAAGCTTCTCTGGAGTCAAGAAGTATCTGGGTCAGAGAGTCAATAAAAACAGTCCAAAGTTCATGGCCTTTGTCATCTTTGGTTGCAATCCTTTCAGAAGCATCTGGAAGCATTCAGATGGGCCCAGCTAAAGAATGGCACTCCTCTAACAGTGGCACCCCTGGCTTTTGAGCCCTTACTTTGTCCCAGGTGTTGTGCTAACTCTTTACATGTGTCCTTGAATCCTCCAGCAGCCCTCGGAAAGTAGAAACTGGTGTCATTCATGTTTCATAAAGAAACTGGGGACTTTCAGAGGTCTCCCAGGATCTTGCATGCACATGGAAGGGCATGCATACCTGCACCCAGGGGTGCTACCTATAAAGCCCACTAACCCCACTACAGTGTGGTCCCATTAGGGCAAGAATCATGGCTATTCAGTTCACAAAAGTATTTGTGAGGCATGACCCATTGTGGATGTTATTTGTTGCCTGGGTGAACAAAGGTTGCAATCAGATCGTACAGATGTTGTCTGCCAAGCTAAGAAGTTGGGCCTTTGGCATGTAGGCTATGAGAAATAATGGAAGAAATCTGATCAAGGGCAAGGCATGGTCAGATCTGAGGTTTGGAAGGACAAGGCTAAAGATGCCATGGACCAGGTAAGAAGAATAAACTGCGGAGAGAAAAAGTAGAAGCAACTTCCATGGATAAAAATTGAGAATTATTTTATTAGAGCTAAGTCATTGATAGAAGGGAAGGGAAACTTAATAGACATTTAGATCCAAGGATGAGGAGATGCACGTAGGTAGTGAGGGAAAGGGAACATGACTGAGTCTGCAGTTCGGTTACTTCATAACATTGTGCTGTGTTCTCAGGAGTAATGGAAGGAGGAACACACGGATTCTGCCTTGGGATGTATCTACAGAATGTCTAGGAAGGTTTCTTGGAAGTGGTGGGAGCTACGAATTGGCAGATCAGGGCAGAGGTATAGAACGGGATTTGGGAGACATGGTGGATTCTCAAGCAGTCCAGGACACCCAGAGAGAACATATATTAAAAGAGATCATCCAAGACAGGACCCTGAGGGATGCCATACTTCAAAGGGTGGATATTTTTGTTTAGATCTGGAATGTCCTCCAAAGATCCATGCGTCGTCGTCTTGGACTCCAGTGCAGCAACGTTCAGGGGTGTGACTTTGGAGAAGTGACTGGATCATGAGGGCTCAGACCTTATGTGTGGATGAACCCACTGGTAGCTATATGGACTTCTGGGAGATGGTAGAAACTGTAGGTTATTGGGCATGATTGAGGAAGTAGGCCGCTGGGAATGTGCCCTGGAAGGTATTTCTCGTCCCAGTCCCTATCCTCTCTCTCTGCTTCTTGGCTGCCATGAACTGAGCAGTTTTCCTCTGCCACACCCTTCTGCCCTGTCTCATGTCAGGCCCAAAGCAATGGAGCCAGCCAACCTATGAAACTGTGCGCCAAAATAAATCTTTCCTCCTCTAAGTTGTTTTTCCCAGGTATTTGTTACAGTGATGAAAAGCTGACTAAAACAGCAGCTAAAGGAAAAGAAACTAGTGCGGGGCACTAAGCAAGTTCAGGTACAGAGAAAGAAGACCCAGAAACCAGAAAGTGCAGCATTATCTGGAGTGGGATGAAAAGTCCTAATGCCCATTAGGGTCGGAGAGTTCACAAGAAAATGGTAGAGAGCTGGTCTCAGTCTCTGGATTCACTCAGCTCCAGCTGGAGAAGACAGCGGGTATAAGGGGCCAGGTCCTGTGATGGTTAAAGAGAAACCAGAGAGCAGGAGTTTGATGTGAAATCTTCCAATTGGTAAAATCAAGTCAATTAAGGACAATATTCAAGGGCTAGAGGTATAGTATAGTGTTGGTGCTTTCCTAGTGTTCAATCCCCAGCCCTGTGTTCAATCCCTAGCACTGAAGTAAAAGAGAGAGTGAAAAGAAAAGAACAATGTCCACAATATAGCCTCAAGACATTGCAACCCAGGTGCAGGAGGAGATCATGCACCTGCTTTTCCAAGATGGGTTTCCATGGAGGAATAGGCTGGAAGAGGGCCCCAGAGGGCTGCGGATGTCTCCAAGGGACCAGGATGCTGTCTTCCTTTAGTAAGTTCAGCTGTGCAAAGAAGCTGAGAGTGGCAGGGGAGAGAGGGCCTCCAGGTGGATTGGGAGGTGTGTTCATCTGCTCTTCATCGTTCTGACCAAAATACCTGACAAGAACAACTTAGAGTTGTAAAAGCTTATTTGGGGCTCAGAGATGTAGTTCATGGTGGGTTGACTCCATTGCTCTGGGCCCAAGGTAATGGCGAACATCATGGTGGAAAGGCGTGGCAGAGGAAAGTTGCTCAGTTCATGGCAGCCAAAAAGCAGAGAGAGCAGGAAGTCATGGGCAAAATATAAGCCCAAAGTAACCCCAGTGACCTTCTAGCTCCAACCATCCCTGCCTACGCTTTCTAGGTAGTTCTTTCAAATTATTAATACATCAAATGAACTAATCCATGGATTAGGTTACGTTTGCGTAATCTAATTGTTTCATCTCTGAGCATTCTCCTGTGTTGCCTAACAGGAGCTTTTATGGGGCTTCTCATATCCACACCATAATACAGAAGGGTTTTCAGGTGGAAGGGACTGAGGCAGTTTGGGAGCCAAAGGGAAAAGTTCAGTGAACAGTATTCTTGCCCTCTTTTTAGGGAGTTTTAAAAGTTTTTGTTTTCTTTTAAATTACAAAAATTTCTACAGTAACAGAATAGAATGTGACTTCTCATCCACCCCAACTCGTCCCCAGAAGTAATCAAATTTTCAGGTTCCTATCTATGTATACACATACATATGTGATTTTAAAAAGTTATAGGGTAATTCTTTATCTATTATTCTAGGGCTTTCTTTTTCTCTACTCAAAAATTTACATAAATCTCTCTCTCTTTTTTACAGTTGCTTGATGTGACTTGGCTATATGATTTATTTTATTACTCTATTATTGATATGACTTTATTTTCAAATTTTTTGCTACTGCAAACAGCCCTGCAGGGAATCTCACACATAGATCTTTGGGCACTTGTGTGAGTGCTTTTGTAGGATAAATTCTTAGTACTGGACCTGCCCGTTGTAGGGCTGGCACATAATGTGCTGGTTCCTGGAAGGACCTCTTGATTTGTCTGTTCTCTCAGGGCTAGGAATAACAAGCACAGGGAAGAAGACATTTCCAAGGGAGCTTGTAAATTGAAAACAAGTATTCCAACTTGATGAATATACAGATTTCTTTTTAATCAAGATGTTGTAGTAATTGTATTATGCATAAGTAACTCCTATTCACCTGATAAACATAGACCAAATATAAATCACTTTCAAAGAGATAACATTACAGTCTGACCTTCTTGGTTTGATTTTTATGACCTTCTATGTGTAGAGTCAATATTTGAAGAAGATTCTCATTCCTGAGGGCACATTTACACTGTTAAGATTTAACGTGAGGGAAATTTGTCCACGGATTTCAAGGAGATCAAAGGTTTATGTTCATTAACATTTTTAAAGACAGACATCATTTTATTCCTGGGACTTGGCATTTAGTATGTGAAATTATCAGATCATTCTTTGGTGCAGAGTAGGTAAAACCCTATCTCCTTTGGGTAGAAAACACACACACACACACACACACACACACACACACACACAAAAAAACATTTAGGAAAAACAAAGACGAAGCATAAACTGCTTCTTGGTGGAGTTCCTCTGATTTTGCAGCACACTTGACTCAGAGCGCCCTCTTCTGATCTCAGGCGCCACGAACCAGCCTGAGTCCAGCCAGATTTCTACTTTGGAAAGCAATGCTAGCTCTCTAATGCTGACATAAATGAAATCTTTGACTTTCTTTTGCTGTAGCCACTGAAACCCCAAGGTGTTCTCTTTTAGTATTTGTGCTATATTTTCATGTTACTCATGGCTCTGCTTCCTTTTTAGGAATAATTCCTTGGTGATTACAGTAATTTTTTTTAATGCCTTCTTAGATATGAGTTAAGCTACTGGGATACCACTTACATTTATTAACTATTGGAAATAAGATTCGTAATTTTGGATAAGCAAGAACTAGATCTAGAAGCCAAAGCAGAACAGCAAACAATCGTGACTGAGATTGAGGTTTTCTGTCCACTCTGGACAGTTGTCAGAACCACAGGACAGCCTTGTCTTTCCTGTATTCATTTAGCAATATTTGCCAAGTGCCTACTATGTGCCAGGGAGTGTGCTAAGAGCAAGTTTCAGTGGTGGACAAGATGAGAACAGTTACACTTTCATCATTAAGTGTGATAACTAGGTGGTATTTTTATTGCAAAATGCTTGGAAATTTAGGAGCATCATAATGGTTTACTGGAGCCTCAATGATGTTCTTTCAAATTACCTGTTAATATGTCCTGTGCAGCCAGTCTACTAAATTTAACTAGGCTAATCCTCTCGCTCAGAAATGTCTTCTAACATCTTAAAAGGACCATTCAATCCTCCAAGGAACACGCTCATGATCTGTTATGATAGGGGGGAGGAGGCAGCATGAAAGAAAACCATTTTTCCAAATAACTGTTTTCCTTGGAGCTTGGGTGGGCAGAGCTGAGGCCAGGCCCTGTTTGGCTGCGGGAACCTGTGGTTACCTGGCACTGTCTTCATAAACCCTGCTGGGTGAACAGCAGGCTCGTGACCCTCTGCTCATCCTTCCTCTGGGCATAAAAGAAGTCCCCCTTTTCCTTTTCTCTCTCTTATTTGGGGTTCATCTGCCAGTACAGAGGGATCAAACCCTGGAAAGTCCAGTCCCAAAGAGGGTACTTCCTTTCAATGAGGCCACAGTATTCATGGAGTAGAAGACAGCAGGCGAAAGCACTGGCAGATGAGCCAGGCAATGTCATCCAAGAGAGATAAGGAAATGATGCAAGACCAAAGGCTGGAAGGAACCAAATTCTGTGCAGCATCCAGTGAGATTCCACTGGTTATTTATGCCCTAACTACTAAACTTCAGTTGAACTTGGAAGGACGCACATTGTTTCTTCCTTACTTCTAACTGGATTTATAAGCACATATGATGCTTCTTTGGGAAAGTCAAGTATCCTTCTAATTTATTATCCAAAGATCAGTGAATGACCTCTAGTTCATTGTAAGAGAACTTGACTTTTTAAAAGGCTAACATTTTCTCTAAAATCATTCCCGATTTCCAAGAGCTTGGTACCAATGCGTTTATTTTTGTTGTTGTAGTTGGGCTGAGGATTGAGCCCAGGGGTGCTCTATCACTGAGCTACATCCTAAGTCCTTTTTATGGTTTATTTGGAGATGGTGTCTCAGTAAGTTGCTCAGGCTGGACTTGAACTTGTGCTCCTCCTGTCTCAGTCTCCCCAGTCACTGAGGTTATATGAGTGGGCTGTTGTGCCTCATGGGTTGTATTTTATGGGTTTGCTCCACGAAAATTTCCAAAATTTCCGATTCCTTTTCCCAAGTTACACTGTTCAATTAAATCCAGTTCATTTAGTCCAACTCACCAAATATTTGTTGAGCTGAGCACTGTGTTTGTAGAAGACCTGGACACCACCCTAGGGAAATTCACAGACCAAGGGATGAGACGGACGATAAACAGCTCACTCCAGTCCAGCATGGTGAGCACAAATGAGAGAGTTACACACAGGCAGCACTTCCAAGCCTCTGCCCTCCTGGAGTTACGGTTTGGAGGGAGAGCCAGATGCTGATCAGAAAATTGCGCAAATAAAAGTAGAATTTAAACTCCAGCCAGTGCCCTGGAGACGAGGCAGGCGGTTCTGTGAGTTAATGCGGCAGCTGGCCTGGGTGTATGGGGAGGGACAGGGTCAGAAGAGCATCTTCAAAGAATATCTGAAAGATGGGTCAGGGCGAATTAGCTGTAGACTGGTGGAACCAAGGTCCAGGCACAGGGAGGTACGTGCACAGAAACTGGAGCAGGAGGACCATCGTGTATCCAAGAGATCAAAGTGAGGCTGGTGTGGCTAGAGCACAGGCTGGCAAAGGAGAGCGGGTCAGCGGGTCAGACCCCACATGGGAGTCTGGTTGACCTTGGCCTGCATTTCTGTGCACTCATTTCCTCCTCTGTTTAACGGGGTTTTGAACAACACCTGCCTCATAGTCCACGTCTGCAAAGCACACAGAGGAGTTTGCTGCTGTTGTCAGCTGCTACTGTGCTCATTGCAATCGTCATCATTCTCACCTGGGGACAAGGACCTGCCCAGCCAGGTCGGATGTTTCTTTTTAACAATTCATACTGGATCTGTGGGCATAGTCCCATAGAGGTCTCAGAAACCACAGAAATTAGCATAAACTCCTGTCAAGGTAACCACTGGCTTTCTGGAGACATACTGAATGAATGACCGGCGGGGCTGCTGACCACAGGACTCAAAAACAACCGCCAAGAGTTTATCCCAAATACCCAGAGAAAAAAACAAGACGGAGGAAGGAGGACTGAGCCTCCCGAGAGAAGGCCATCTATAAATGGAAAATGACACTGAAGCAAAACAAATCTTATTTGATGTGAACCCATTTTTGACTCTGTCTGGAAATGCAGGGCCGAAGGAAGTGGAGGGGACAGGGAGTGAGCCGAGGTGCCCAGGATGAGGCTCCCGACGGAGCTGGCGCAGACACACGTGTGTCCTGTGACGGGGCCATGACAAAGGGCCGCAGCCGGCTGCCAAGGTGGCCACTCCTCTGACCAGATGCAGGCGGACCTGGGCACTCCTGGGTGTCTGCACTGTGACACATGCCTGGACAGCATGTGCTGGCCCACTGACTGAGGGGGCAGCAGGGCCCTGAGAGGTAGGTGCAGGCAATGCGGGAAGAAGCATGGGGGAGCATCACTGGGACCCTGGGGCACCTCTCTTGCCTCAAATGGGGCCATCAGTGTCATTGTGTCACAGGGCTATCATCCCATAGAATAGGATGACCCAATCAGGTAGTGCTTCATAAACAACCAGTCAGCACTCTCCAGAGCAGCTCGCAGCCGCCATACCCAAGGCTAGTAGTTCTGGTTCTACCTCCCCTTCACTCTGCAGGTCATTTCTGAACATCCTGGTGCCTCATAGTGCTCATGAGAGAAGAACTCTGACCTTACCATCTAAATGGCTCTCCTCCCACTCCCACCCAGCAGGGGGAGGGACAGGGACTGAAGCTGGGAGGCAGGTAGGAAATGGCAGTGGCTGGAGACGTGGTGGTAGTAATGGAGAGGGAAGAACAGGCCAGGTTGAGGATCTGTTTCGAAGGTGAACTAATGAAACTGCTAATGAAATGGATTAGGCTAGGTGAAGGAGACGGCGTAAGCGGGAGAGAACCAGTTTTCTTTTGGGGCTAAGGCGCTGGGAATATTTACTAAGATTTGAAATATTTGGGAAAGAACAGATGGGGAGTTGGGCAAGGGGAATCTATAGCTCTGTTTGGACTGTGTTAACTTTAAGGTGGGCAGTGGACATCCAAATGGAGATGTTCAGCAGGGGTGGAATGTAACATCTGACTACAAATGATTTTCCCAGGTTTCCCCCCTGCCCACAGAAGGAGACATGCTGGATTCCAAGTGACTGTTCCCATTCTCACTCTGCATCTCACCACTCTGTTCCTTGCCTAGTCATGTCTTCTGCCCAGTGCACCCACCAGTCTGAGGCCTTTTGAGACCCTAGACTTGTGACCCCAGTGACCCCTCCTCCCCAAATCTCCATCGTAAGTGATTTGTGCCTTGAGGCCACTTATCTTGTTTGTGATGCTTGTCGTATTTTCCCCCCCATTTATTAACTCCTGTGCTGGCTGCTAAGTTTCTGGAGTGCAAGGCTCGCAACCACCTACCTATTTACTTATTTTATTTTTACAATATCTTGCATGGTATCCAAAAATGTGCTCAGCACCGAGAAATTAAAGAATGCAGTGTGACTCACAGAGTCACTGAGATGACTGACAGGCTAATCTAGTCACGGGTAGTCAAAGGTGGAAGGTTTTCTAAACCCTAGGGGAATTGGTGGTGGCTGCATGTCTGGTTCTTTGGTGTAGAACTACCGGGCACAATGCTCAGTCTCAATTCACCTTCGGTCCCCTGCATGTAACCTGCTTTAGGTTAGGGATTTTCCTCAAAAAAATCCAAATCTAATTTATGCACTCACTACAGAAGCCTATCTTTAGAAAGTCAGCAGTATGTTCTTTCCTGAGGGAAAAAAAATTCATATGCAGTGTTTTCACTGTGGCCTCTGTCACCCCACGTCCAGCTTTATAAGCCTGGACTTTGGGTCCTTTGCTTTCTGCAGATTCAGGCATTTGTGCTACAGCACTGGAAACTGTCAGGCCCCAATTGTTTTATGATCTATGCCCAATCTATACGACTGCATTAAAATCAGATCAATTTATTTCAGCATGTTTTGCTTCATGGGGCGCCAAGTCATGGGTGCCGGCTGGGGTTGTGCTCAGTGTGGTAGAGCACTTGCCTAGCACATGGGAGACATTGGGTTCCATCCTCAGCACCACATAGAAATAAAATAAACAAGATAAAGGCATCATGTCTATCTACAACTAAAAATTTTAAAAAAAGATGACAAGGTCAGATATTGGATAGTGGGATCTTGTTCACCTACAAAGTGAACAGAGACAACTTAGAAATGAGAGTAGTGAACGTGGAGGGGGCTGGGGTGTGAGCTGAGCTCAGGAGCATGTGAAAGGTAAAAGATGATTCCTGGACCAAGTAAGGGTATGGAGGCTAAGCGACATTAACAAAGAAATAAAAACGTAAAGAGTGGGGCTGTCGTGGAAGCTACTGAAGGAAGACAGAAAAGAACATAGTCAATAACTGCAGTGTCGCTTATTGAGTGAGGGTTGATAATGTGCCTGGCCCTGGGAAAGGGGCTTTATTTATTTATCCTGATGACCATGCAATAGCTATTATTTTACTCATTTCACGATGAGGAAGGAACTTGGGGATCAGAGAGATTAAGTAACTTCCTCAACATCACAGAGCTAGTAACTCTTAAGAGTTGGGATTTTGACCCAGTTCTGTTGAATGCCAAAGCCCGTGTTCGGCACCTCCTGGTATTGATTGATTCGGGGTCACTCCTTCCACCAGGCCTGCTGCAGGCTGAAGAATGAAATGTCTCACGACACTTCAAAGATCAAGGATGATGAGCTAATTTGGAAGTGCAGCTCAAAAGCCCAGCTCGGGATGAGCCGTCTGCCAGGGCGGCGAGGGCTCAGAGCAGAGAGGCACTCCTCCATCACCAGGGAATACTCACTCCATTGTGTGGGCCCCACCTAAATGTTTTTATATTGTCTGCCCTTCGCCATGAGTAATGCCACTTTCCATTTTAAGCGGGAGCTCCAGGAGATGACTGCATTATAAGCCAGGATTTAACACTAAGCTGTGCCTGGGGGATCACTCACCCACTTGTGGCCAAGAGCACAGAATGCTGCTGAAAGAGCTTCTCCCCTGCCCAAGCCTAAAGGAAACCTGGTTTCCCCTGGGATCCCGGTAGGAGCTGAGCCAGGATATCAGAAAGCTGGCTAGTTAGCTGGTTTTCCACAGGAAACTACTGTCTTGCTCTGGCCTCCTGGTGTGCACTAGGGTCTTGACTTGTTCATTCATTTGGCCCTTGCTGAGGGCTAACTGTGTGCCAGGCAGTCTGCTCTGTGGTGGAGATCCTGCCCAGGATGACAGCCTAGTTCTTGTCCTCACGGAGCTAATAGTCTAGGGGGAACAAGCAGGCACTAATAATAACACGTCACAACCAGTAAATAAACGACATGAAATGGAAACCCAGGAGTGTTGGGAACCACCAGCCAGGATTTATGCCTTGGTAGGTAGGAAGGCCAAGGAGGAGCTGGCTGGGTTTCTTCACTGTAAGCAACTGAAACAGACTCCTGAAAATTAGAGAATGCAGTGTGGCTCGCAGAGTCACTGGGAAGGTCTGGTGGCCGCAAATCACTCAGCAGGAATGGTCTAGCCAGACCAAGACATGTCTGGTGTGTGTGTGTGTGTGTGTGCGTGTGTGTGTGTCTGTGTAGGGAGTGGGGGGCAGATAGGTGGAGTGGTAACTCTCAAACATGTGGGGTGTGGCTTCAGATGCTGGGCAGTCAAAAAGGATGACAAATGTCCAGAACAGCAGGTAGAAATTGGGAAGGTGGGGAGGAGAAGGCTGTCTCAGGATGACATAAGACATTCTGAGTCAGAGAAGCCAAAAGGAACAGCTTATAGAGAGCTCTGCTTACTGAGGCAGCAGGCCACCACACAGCAGGCTCTTGGGGCTCCTTGGGAGTGAAATTCACTACTCAACCAAAGGCTCTGCCACCTCTGCAGGAGGCCAGCCAGGTAAGCAAGAACTACTTCCTTTTTTTCTTCTCGAAGTGCTTCTGGGGTCATTCTGGAAGGAGAGTCCCACCACACATCTGGAGATTACAGAGCCCAGGTAAATCAGAGAAGCGATCTTCACGTGCTGATTGGAAGGCATGACTGGTTCAGGTCAGTGGGATGGTGATAAGGGCCAGCGTTTTAGGCTGGTGCTCACATGAGCTCATGTGGGGCACTTATCTCATCCTTACCATAAGCCTATCAGCTCACAGAGGAGCAGACTGAGGCACAAAGATGTTATGTGACTTGACCACAGTCCTGCGATTAGCAAACTGGGGCTAGCCAACGTAGATTTGCTTTACTATATAACAAGGAACCTATTGACAGACAAGACAAGGTGAGGGTCAGATGAAGAAAAATGGTTACCTGGAAGGGAGAAAACACTTTTATACACTGAGTACATAGACAGGGATAAGAAGCCTCATCCCTTAGTTATCTCCTTTCATAGGCACCATTGGAATCTTTTTTTTTGGTACCAGGGATTGAACCCGGGGGCACTTAACCACTGAGCCACATTCCCAGCCCTTTTTTATATTTTATTTTAGAGACAGAGTCTCACTGAGTTCTTAGGGTCTCACTAAATTGCTGAGGCTGGCTTTGAACTCACGGTCCTCCTGCCTCAGGCTCCTGAGCCACTGGGATTACAGGTGTGTACTACCATGCTCGGCACCATTGGAATCTTAAGGCCAGTTTTTGTTCTCTACTGAGAAATTCCAAATTTTACCTGAGGGAAAAGCCCTATTTTCCTCTAGGGAGCCTTGAGGAACTTTTAGCAGTAAATCAAAGTATTAACTCCCAGACTACAGCAAGAAGTATATATGGTATTTTTAAATTGATCATTTAAATAAAACTTTTCTGACTATATAAAAATACATGCTCTTTGTAAAACATTAGAAAATAAAAAGAAGAAAGCAAAAAACACCTTTAAGCTTACCATCGAATGATGGTGGTTCTCATATTTTGGTGTATGTACTCCTTGTGGGATGTGTGTGTGTAATTTGTAGCTTCTTTCCCCAATGCATATACATTGATATTGCCTTTTAAAAATCACAGTTCTTAATATCTTAAATTGTTATTGCATCTGTTGAGTTCTTGTCCTTAGGGAGAATTGTACTACAATATTCAAGTTTGCAAATCTACTAAAGGAATCTCAGTTAGTAGAATACAATACGATATGGAAACAAACTGGTTCATTTAAATGAGTGGACAGAAGCCATGGGGGTTTTCTGGGTGCCCTGGATACTGTGAGTGGGAAATTGCATGGTCCTTCAAGAAAGATTTGGGGGTTTTGTTTTCATTTTTTTGTTTGTTTGTTTGGGTTCCAGAGATTGAACCCAGGGTCACTTTCACTGAGCTACATCCCCAGCCCGTTTTATTTTTTTATTTTGAGACAGGGTCTTGCTAAGTTGCACAGGGCCTTGCTAAATTGTTGAGGATGACCTGGAACTTGCAATCCTCCTGCCTCAGCCTCCCAAGTTGCCGGGATTATAGGCACGTTCTACCACACCTGGCAGGATCTGGTTTTTCATTATTTATTAATACTTCTAGCTGGTAAGCATTGCCTGAAAGATGTTTAGCATGATTAACCTAATCAAGCAACCATTTATTTACTAGGAGACATTTATAACATAACCTATGATATGCATCACATTCAATAATGTTAGCAGACAAAAAGCAGAAGAGCGGTGTCTAGAGCTGAGCTCCAGGTGGAATCTTCGTTCTGATCTCTTTTCCCCTTTAGTGGTTTAGGGGACCCCAGCTCTTCCCACAATCCAGTCCGAGGCAGTTCAAAGCCCCGCAGCACAGAGTTCAGAGTCCTGGCTCTCTCAGGCAGGGTGCTGCATGGCCTTCCCAGGCCGCTCCCCGCATCTCCTCTTGGAGCCCACGTGCTCCAGCCAACACAAAGCCAGGTCTGTTCCCTTGCTGCTGTTGTCAATTCTTCACATACCATGTGCCACCTACCTTCTGTCCTTTTTCAAGTCATTAAGTTCCACATCAGGAGCTCTGTGTGTTCCTTTTGTAGCCCAGACATCTGTTTTTTGTTGGAAGTCCGGGCTGGTCCAGCGTTTGCAGGATGCAGCTGGATTTGCTGATGCAAACAAGGCTGCTCGGTTGTGAGTTTTCTGACCTTGAAATGGCCCCACAAACTATCCCTGCAGGCCTCAACAAGGACTTTGCCCCAGTCTAAGGAAACAAGAAAATGAACTTGATTCCAGTTAATAAGTTACAGCCAAGAAGGAACCAAAGCGCATGGATCTTTCTTGCCTTCTCTGCCTCCTGGTAACCTTTCTCTCACCTGACCATTCCTTGTTCTGAAGTGAGATGTCACAGTCAAGGGCATCCACTGGGGAACCCAGGAAGCTGGGGGCCAGCTGGTTCCTCGGACTTTGGTGGGTGCTTGGACCTACTCTTGCTAGAAAAGAATTTCTGCTTTACTCTGGCTTTTGGTTTTGTTTTCCATACTTCACTAGATTTTCTTTGTACTTAAGAAAGTAAACATTTAAACAAGTAGCTATTTTAAAAGTTAATCATCTCCAATGCCATTTTTGTCCTACTTTTTAGCTCCATGAAATTAACCAGGTTCTCTTTACATATTCCATGTGCAAACAAAAGCTGGATAGTAGTTTGTATGTTTAAAATATCTCCCAACTCTGGAAGTTAGTTAATTTCTCAGGATCTCAGTTTTCTACCTGAGAAATGAGAATGGGAATACACCATGTACCTATGGTCACTTTTACAATAGGTTAAGTAAGAGATAACATAAGCGAAGTACTTAAAAGAGTACAAATAAATTAGATTTAATTAGATATATGTGTTTTGTTTTAAAATTACATTTACTTTTACAACAACTCTCAAAAGTGAGAACCAGTTTGATACCTTCAGTAGTATATTCAGTAGTAAATTTCCAGTTTAAATGAATTTCAGTTTAAATGCTAATTCAACTTTCAAACTATTCATTAAATAACAAGAGAAAATACATTCTAGATGCCTATGTCTAGATTATTCAAGACAAAAAATTCTGCATATAGAGCAAATAAACTCCCTCAGAAAGAGAAAAAGAAAGAAGAAAAGGAAGAAGAAAGAAAGAAAGAAAGAAAGGAAGAAAGAAAGAACATAGAAAACATAAGAAGATAAGAAAATTGAAACAAACCCCACATCACCCAACTAACTAACCAAGATGGCAAATATCTCAAGCAGACACGGACATTTGTAGCCTTGAGTAGCAGGGAGCATGCAAGATAAATCAAAATGGTATTTTACCACCACCAAGACCAAATCAGGAATATAGGCAATTAGTCCCCATTGTCCACTCCCCAACCCCCACCATTCTTTGTCCCCTACAACTTCCTTTTTATTATTCTTGGCCAACCCCCAATGGAAAATCTTGAAGCATTCCATGTTTTTGTTGATCAAACCACCTACTGTAGGGTCTCTAATCTTCCCCTTCCTTCACGTCAAAACTCCTCTCTTTTTGTAATAAGTATGTCTCCAAAGTACTAGCCAGATATCCTCGTTCTTCATATCCTCGTTCTTCAAGGATATGAGCATCAATAAATATTCACTGAGCACTTACAGTGTATGGCCAGAGGGCATGTCTACAGGGGAAAGGTGTGTCCAAATCCAATCCCTGCCCTTGAGGACTTGAAGGGTCATCAGGGAGGCCAAGCAGAGGATGCAAATAACTCTAATTGCAGGGTAGAGTGAGTGGCTGCCACAAACAGCTACAGCCGACATGCACAGGATGCCATAGAGGAAATGAATTTTGGCTTGGTAGGAATCAGGACAGATTCAGGATGGAGGCAGCACTGGTCCCTGGGAAGCATTTGTCCTATAAAAAGATTATATTAACTCTTGCAGTCCCCTGCAACCTGTGGGTTATTTTGAATGCCTTGCCCTTTCTAGCTAACAGCTGGGGGAGGATCAGTGTTCTGTTGCTTCTTCCAGCTCCTTCCTCACGAGGGTCACAAAACCTCCTCCACTGAGTGAGACAGGCTTAGATGTGTGAGGCCCTGCACCAGCCCCTGACCTCACCTGGCAAACTCCTGCTCACCCTCAAGGGCCTCAACTCATTGTCATTTCCTTGAAGAGCCCCTACCCCTCTTTCTGACCACCTGCCAGCTACTGCTGCAGTGTCCTCCAGCCACCCCTCATTTCGACAGGGAGATAGGGTCATTTGCATCATTTCAGATTTTCTTTTTCCCTCCCTTCCTTCCTTCCTTCCTTCCTTCCTTCCTTCCTTCCTTCCTTCCTTCCTTCCTTCCTTCCTTCCTTCCTTCCTTCCTTCCTTCTTTCCCTCCTTCCTTCCTTTCTTTTCTGACAGGGTCTCCCTAGGTAGCAAAGACTGATCTCAAACTGGGATCTTCCGCCTCAGCCTCCAAAGAAGCTAGAATTACAGGTATATGGTACCATACCTGGTCATTCCAGATTTTCATATTTAACTGTTCACTTTTTAAAATGCAATATCTCATTGGGTGAAGTGATGCATATCTATAATCCTAGCTACTCTGTTTCAAAGTATTTTTAAAAGAGGGCTGGGGATATAGCTCAGTAGTAGAGCAACATTGAGCTCAATCCCCAGTACTAAAAAAAAAAAAAAAAAGAAAGAAAAAGAAAGAAAGAAAGAGTAATATCTCCTGCTGTAGGAATAAAAAGACAAGGAAAGTGGGAAGTTGGCCTTTCTTATTTGCCCCTGTGCTCTTAGTGCCTATTAAATGATAGCATTTAATAAATGTGTTTTTGAATGAATTAATGAATGATAATAATCTATTTAAATCTTGTCTCTTCCCCAACTTTTCATCTCTCTGGCAGGCCAGTTTATTTTTGTGGGGGCTGGGAAGTTGTCAATGGTTTTAGAAAATAAATAGGATTAATTTCATATTGATTTAATTAATCAAAAATGTTCACACTTTGGCTCAGTATGATAATTGGAAAAGTAGTATATTTGATGGGACCTTGGTTCATGAAGGGGCCTGAGCCAGTGTGTATCTTTCTGGCAAACTGATGCAGTACACAGGATGAAGCAGGGTGTCTTCTTCCCTAACACCCTCTTTTCTTTCAATAAATACGTTTTTTTCTCAGTTTTATTGAGGTGTAATTGACAAAAAAATTATAAGTATTCATGGTATACACCATGAGATGATTTCCTCAATCACCCTAATTAATGTATCTCTAACGTCATATAGTTATTATGTGTGTATGTGGTGTGGACATTGGGGAATCTACTTCATTAGCAATTTTCAAATATACAATGCATGATTATCAACTATGACAACCATATATACACTAGACCTGCAGAATTTATTCTTCCTAAATGAAACTGTCCCCTTTGATCAACATCTTTCCATTTCTACTTCCCTTCCCCAGCCCCTGGCAACTACCATTCTACTCTGCTCCTATAAAGTTTGACGTTTTGGGACTGGGGAGATAGCTCAGTTGGTAGAGTGCTTGCCTTGCAAGCACAAGGCCCTGGGTTCGATCCCCAGCACCCAAAAAAAAAAAAAAGTTTGACGTTTTTAGATTCCACATATAAGTGAGATCATGTGGTATTTGTCTTTCCATCCCTAGCTTTTCCACTTATCATAATATCCTCTAGGTTAATTGGTGTTGTTGCAAATGATAGGATTTCCTTCTTCTTAAGGCTGGGTAATATTCTGCAGTGTAGATATACCATATTTTCTTGACCGATTCCTCCATCAGTGGACACCTAAGTTGATTCCTTATCTGGGCTGTTGTGAATAATTCTGCAATAAACACGGAGCCAGATATCTATTCAAGATACTGATTTCAATTCCCTTGGCTATATATCCAGTAGCAGGATTGCTGGATCTTATTGTTTGCAGAAACTCCATATTATTTTCCAGAATGATTGAACTAGATTACATTCTGAGCAACAGTGACAAGGGCTCCCTTTTCTCCATACCTTCATCAGCACTTGTTACTTTTTGTATTTTTTAAAACATCTATTCTAAGAAGTGGAGGTGGTACTTCATTGTGATTATAATTTGCATTTCCCTGGTGACTAGTGATGTTGAATGTTATTTCATATACCTCTTGGCTCTCTGTATATCTTCTTACGAGAATTATCTGTTCAGGTCCTTTGCCCGTTTTTACTGACTTATTTGTTTTCTTATTATTGATTTGTTTGAGATCCTTATACATTTTGGATATTAATCCCTTAATCGTATATGGTTTGCTAATATTTCCCCCCATTCTGTGAGTTGTGTCTTCACTCTTTGGCTGTTTTTTGTTTTTGTTTTTGTTTTGCTGTACAGAAGATTTTTAGTTTGATACAATCTCATTTGTCTATTTTTGTTTTTGTTGCCTGTACTTTTGGGATTATATTCAAAAAATCATCACCCACACCAATATCAAGAAGCTTTTCTTGTGTGTTTTCTTCTAGTCATTTTACAGCCTCAGGCCTTACATGTAAGATGTCAACCCATTTTGAGTTGCTCTTAGTCTATGGTGTGAGTCGACATATTAAACACATCTCATGTGCCTGGCCTGTGTTAGGCACGGGGATAAGATAGACAGGGGCCCTGCCCTGGAGGAAACAGGCACACAGATGGCATGAGGCCTGCTCTGAGTTGAAGCCTGGGAGAAATGTCCTGTCTTTCTGAGGCAATGGGAGTGGTGGCAGCCTTGGTAGACTCCAGGCCAAGAGAAAACCAAGTTCAAAGGCCCCGAGGTGAGAGCAAACTTGGCACATTTGAGAGCTAGAAGCTCTCCTTTGAGGTCACTGGTCGATTTAATGTCAGGGAACTCCTGGGCCATTTGTCTTTATGCAATACAAAGATGAGGAGAGCTTGGAGGAAGGTTGGGCTACTAGAATGTACGCTGACAGGGGCTGGAACCTCTGTGACTTTGCCGACCATGTGAAAATGAAACCAGAACAAAGGAGTGGTTTTTTTTTTGTTGTTGTTTTTGTTTTTTTTTTTTGGTACCAGTGATTGAACCCAGGGGCATTTAAGTCACATCCCCAGTCCTTTTAATTTTGGGACAGCGTTTCTCTATTTTGCTTAAGACCTCACTAAGTTACTGAGGCTGACTTTGAACTTGCAGTCCTGCTGCCTCAGCCGCCGAGCTGCTGGGATGACAGGTGTGCGCCATGGCACCGTGCACAAGGTAGATTCTTAAAGACCATTTACAAAGTGAATGAATGAAGTCCACCTGGCAGTCTCAGCCATCTCCTCTGGCATCAGCAGGATGCACAGAAGCCTAAGTCCAGACATATCTGGAAAGCCAGCTGTCCTACTTCTCTTCCCCGCCCCACCCCCACCAGGTTAAGTCACTCAGAAATGACACCGTCTTCGAGGTTTTGCAAATTATAGTAGCATGACTAGAAGACTCAGTTCTTGGGGTCATGCTTACGCTGCCAAGGAGAGACAGTTAGTCCAGTCACTGGTGAGTTGAGGTCAAGATGCAGAAGCACAGACAACCATCCTGAGTGCCCAGCCTGGCACGGCAGGCAGTGGGGGAATCCTGGCAACATGTGTCATCTACTGAGTCGTCTTAGGACCTCATTTCCAAATCTGCTACTGAAGACCAATGAGCTCACGGTCCCAAAGCAGCACCACCCCGTGTGGGAATTCTGTGTCCTGGTGTATTCACGGTACACTATTTAAATCCAAGTTTAGCTCATCTCCTGGTACGATGCACTGACTACATGCTGCAGACTCTCGGAGCAGGCTCCTGGGCCAATACTCGCAGGATATCTGAGCAGTCACTCTGAAGAGTGACAGCACCTCTGGCTCATACCCACACATATCATTCTATTGAAGTCCACAGCCTCTGGCTTGGGCCATAGCAAGTACTTTCCCTTTTTCTGCCCTTCCTCCCGTATTACACTCAGCAGCCAGAATGACATTCTTAAGATGCACATCTAGGAATGTCATTCCATAGCCCGCATTGTTCAGTGGTTTCCCACAGTCCTTCAGCTAAATGCCTGTAAGGCTTGAAGTGATCTGGCTTCCCCAGCCACGGTCTTCTCTCCTCATCCACAATGCATTTTTCAGTTCCCCAAGTGAAACATGCTCTGGACTCAGGAATTTTGTGCATACTTTAACTGCTACCTTTCTCTCTCTACTCACTAGCAATATAACCACCCCTTCCTTCACGAAGTCCTTCCATCTCCCAGGCATCTGTAGGTCACTTAGTACCTGCCTTCCACGGTGTCTTGGACTTTACCACTGTAACACCAAGTTCACTCCAAATCCCTTTCATGGGGCTCTTTCTGTTTACCCTCCTTGCTGAGAAGCTGCCTGTGGTTTCATGCCACAGAGCAGCCAGGAACGCAGACTTCTCTATTCCGCCATCTTGAAACTCCTCATAGGGCTCTTTCATTCACACTAGAATTCAAACTCCAAGAGGGCCTCCCTTCTTCTGCTTTCTTCTCTACTCTATTCCTCGTATCTGGCATATACTAAGTTCTTATTAAATACGTGTCAAGTGAATAAAGAGTATTCAGATGGGTAAACAGTTAGGAGCAACTTTATGGATTCGAATAAGAGGCAGAGAGAAAACAAAACTTAATAGAGCCTCACCCCCTTGCAACTCCCAGCTACGTGACCTTCCTCAACCTGGAGTCACCAGTTCATCTTATTGTGGATTTATATGCTGTGATTAGGTCCCAGTTGATTCTTCAGAACCATTTCTGGCTCAGCTCAGAGAAATCTGGGCCTCTCCACCAGGTACTACTACAGTCAGCAAAGCAAAGCCCCAGCAAGCCAAATGCAGCCCAGATGTGTTGGCTGTTGCCGCTGGCCACGCCTACGGCTGCAGAGCAGGCTGAGAAGCAGCCTCTTTCATTTCGCTTCACTCTCTGTTTTTACTTTCTTCCCCCTAGTAGCAACAAACAACAATTCAGTAAAGGAAATATGAGTAATGGAAAGAAAGATAAAAAATAAACATATCAAAATGGGCAGTGTTCCCTGACCATTGCTTTTAAAGGAAACAAGGAGAGAAGATTTGGAGATACTTCAGTGACCTCGCTAAAAGGAGGAAAATAATCAAGCTTGTCCCTCCCTTCTTGGCTGAAAGGCTTTCCTCTATCTTGGGACAGAAAAAGTTCCCCCAGACCCAGGGGGTGGCACACTTAGGTGTGCATCAGAGTTCCCTGTGGAGTCTTGTTGAACACACAGGTGCCCCAGCTCGGCCCAGCGAATCAGAACCCCAGGGACAGGGACTCTGATTCCTGCACACTGGGACACCGTGCAGGGGAAGTGGGCTCAGGGTGTGAGGGCCATAGTGTGTCCTGTGTCCTATGCCAAGTACATGAGAGGCAGCTCAGGAGGAAGCTCCAGTCTACTCCTGGAGACTCCAACCATAGTGCTAAAAACTTTTTCAAAGTAAATCAGACTTCCACTATGCAGAAAAATGAAGGCTGTTGATATCACCTTCTGGTGGAAGCGAAGAGGGACACATCCTGTTTATTTTGCTCACTTCAGTTGACACCGAACTGTACCTGTGCTAAGTACAACAAAAAGGTGATGCAGGCAATGGAATTGGGCAAGATGGTGATGGTAACTCAAGTTTACTGAGACCTTAGTTTGTGCTATGTATTTTACATGCATTGTCTCGTTCAATCCTCCTAATCACCCTGCAAGATATTATTATCATCTTCATCCCATGGACAAGAAAAATGAGACACAGGGAAGTGGAGGAACTTGGCCAAAGTCACTTAGTAACTCAATGCAGAGCCAGACTGTAAGCCAGGTCTCCCTGACTCTGAAATTTCTGGTTTAAACCATTATGGTATGTCTCCCTGCCTTTCTGATGCTTATAATTAAATGGAAAAGGCATAAGAAAATCAAAAGGGAAAGTACAAATTATACAGCTTTATACAGCAATGAGCAATCAGCCTGGGCACATCTGGTGAGTGATACCATGTTCTGGTTCATTATTCAGCAGACTCTGTTGCAGAGTCTTAACAGGAAAGTTTGTAACCAAAGTAGCTATTTGCCCTCCTCCATAGAAGGAGAGAGTCAACCCATTTTTAGAGAAAGCCCAGCAGCCCCATTCCCCAGCATCACATGAAGGAGAGCAGGAGCAGACGGTTCTATAGCACAAACCTGGGAGGGAGGCTTAATGATTTTGTGAAGTCCCAAAATATAAAAGATGTTGATACTATTATGTGTGGTGTGGTGAGTTTATCTCAGGCTGGGTCACTGTTTCCTTTACTTGTTACTATCAGATTTGATCTCTTCCCACTCTGGGAGTAGGTACAAAGTTCAGATGAAGAAATAGAGCAAGGAAGCTATGCATCTCTCTTTAGGAGCACAGAATCTGAATCACAGCCAGGGCTCTCACCTAGTATCTAGGCTATCTTGAATGTTGAGAGTAAGGACAGACACCATTTGGAATGCTAAGTGAGCAAGAATTCTCAACTGTCTGCCATTTTTTACTTGGCTATGCCAAGCTGCCCTTCACTCTGGGAGACTAACTGGATTTTTTCTTTTAGCAAGTATTTACTCACTACCTTCCTACATTATACTCCCTGCTAGGCATGAGAGCCCCACTTTTACTAAGTAGGAGATGCAGTCCCCCCTTCAACAAGTGCCCAGATTTGTAGTGGATCAAAGGGACACACATAAAACATTTAGAGGTGATTTTACGAAAGGTCTAGATTAAACAGCGTCCTCAATGCCTGGAGGCTCATGGAAGTCGTAAGCTTTGAACAGGGGTCTGAAGCCCGGGGAGATCGGAAGTCAGGAGTTGATATAACAACCTGCTACACGTTATGCAGAACTAGACGTGGGGAGCCTGAAGAAGTGACAGAGAAGTGACAAGGACCTGGAAATGCCAATTATCCCAATTTGAACATTACATGTTGTATTCACATAGCGAATGATTACAATGTACCCCATAAATCTGTAGGATAATGTATCAATTAGAAAGAAAAAAAAGTAAGGATCTGAGCTTTGAACAGATGTCACAGCTGGGAGAGGGAGGTCGAACAAGCAGGCCCCCAAGGAGTCTGAGGCAAAAGGTGCTTTCGAGGCTGTATCAACCAACACTGCATCAGGCATTCTGCCCCACGGCAGGTGACCAGGGCACACCCAACTCTGGACAGGGCTACAAGGTAAGTACATAACAAGTAGAGACTTCCTGAAATGTTTGAGTAAAAACCTTATCAAATGGACATGGCTTCCCCCACAAACTCCATTTCCACAAATTCTCCCTTAGGAAGTAATGGCATGGTACACAAAGATGACTCTGGCAGTTTTGTTGATAATGAGGACAAACAGTAAACAAACCACATGTCCAACAATAAAGGATTAGTAATGCAGCTTTGCATGTTCATAAAATGAAATCCTTTGCAGTCATCACAAATGGAGATGTGCATGGACTTCATGAGGAAAACGTTCGTAATGTATTGAGAAATTCACACTATAAAAGAGCATCAATAGTCAGGCACTCGGGCACACGTAGCTCTGGAGGCTGAGGCAGGAGGATCTCAAGTACAAAGCCAGCCTCAGCAATGGCAAGGTGCTAAGCAACTCAGTGAGACCCTGTCTCTAAATAAAATACAGAATAGGGCTGGGGAGGTGGCTCAGTGGTTGAGTGCCCCTGAGTTCAATCCCAGTACAAAAAAAAAAAAGAGGATCAATAATAATTAGATTCTCTGTAATTGTTTTATAACAAATATATAAATGTACATTTATAAAATAAACATATAGGGTATGCATTTTTTTCTCACTTTCTAAACTGCTTACATATCTGAACAAAAAAGTTAAAAGAGGTTAATGCTGACACGTATGATCATACACAGTCAAGCAAGTGAGCTGTAGCTCAATAGTACAGCATTTGCCTGGCTGGCACAGGGTCTCGGGTTCGGTTCCCATCACAAGAAAAAAAAAAAAAAGAATGATCCTACACAGTCCTTAGAAACTTTTAATGGTGATTTATCTATATTACTAATATTTGTAACACTCCCTCATATTTAAGAGTTCCTTAGTAGACTGATATCCACTGCTTGTTGAATTGATAACAGCAGTAAAGTAACAGACCTAAATACTAGTTCTTGGCTTCCCAAGTTCAAGGTAGGCACCCCAAGATACAGGAGCAGTAGTGAACAGCACTCAGAGTTCAGAGAAACCAAGTCCCCTGTTAAGGCTCCTTAAGTTATTATGGTTATTCAAGGAGAAAGCTTTTGTGCGAAGACAAAAAAAGGTTTTCAACTCTGCCAAAGGAACTGCTGCTCTCTCTGTGAGCCAAAGGGCTCAGCAGGAGGCCTCTAACCAGAAGTCAGTGACAAGTTCATCCTTTCATGAGTTTATCTTTCTGACTGCCTGCTATTTGTGGGAAATTTTTGCAATTGCACTAGAGAGGTAAAGCTTCCTTTAGAAAGGGACATTAAACTTAAGTGAAACTGCTCATGGATAATTTAAATGAAAGTTAAAGGCAAGAAATTTGATAAGAAAGGAGTGATCAAAAGAATGAAGACAGCACCCCTGAGCCAAGTCTGGGGGATGTGAAGGCCTCTGGAGGCCTGGAAAGCCCTTCTGGAATATCAACCTGCACTAGAATATCCCAGTAGTTTCCCAGACCCTAATTTGGGTCTATCTTATCATTTCAATAGAAAAACAATAACACGGAAATAAAAAAAAAAAAAAATGAGCAGTTTGTTTGAGTGATAACCCAGCCAAAGGGAGACAATTTCAGAACAGGATTCTGAGTCTGTTCAGATAAATCCTGCTGGGATTTATCTGATTGGAGGCGGAGGATCCTAAAAACAGATAAAATTTCTTTGCAATGTTTGTTCTAAGGAAAGAGGCCCTTCCGCAGGAAGAAACCGATCTATTTTTGTAAGAGCATTTCAAGTGGTTAGTGGACTTACTTCCTGTGGTTCCTAGGAATTCTACAACAGGCTCTCAGGAGGATGTTGGTGATAGGGAACAGGGACTTGATGAGTGAGAATCAATAATTATCTCTATATTTGCTTCACTTTTTTCTATAAAAATAATCTAGGGGAAAAACACTCCCTTTAGAAGAGCAAAGGTCATTACAACAGAGATCAGAATGGTACACAAATGTCCCTTAGTGTGTGACAGAGTCTGTAGGTCACAAATTTGCAATCTGAAAAATTCATTTATTCACTCATTCCCTCCCTCCCTCATTCACTCAACAAATATTTGAGTCAATCCTCTGTGCCTGCCCTTGCTTGAGGGCTGGGAAGGAGCTGAAAAAACCTGGCTTCTGTAGTCCTCTGGGAGCTGACCGTCTAAAGGAGAAGAGACCAGGCCCCCACCGACTCACACAGGTGGATATACAGTCACTAATAAACAGTGGTTAGCCTTGGAAAGGCTCCAGAAGAGAATGGTGGGGAGGCCGGGAAGACCTCCAATGAGGTGGCGCTTCAGCCACCATCTGAAAGGTGAGTAGGTGCCAACCAGGGGCCACTGTTGGGAAGGAGACTGCAGGAAGTCAGCCTGAGAAAACTGCAGTGAGCTCAAGGATCCAGGAGCAAATGGGGTGACTAACACGTAGGGACAAAAGGAGGGATAACAGGAGGGATGCAGGGTCTTAGAGACCACGGGGTAAGGATTTATAGAAATGGAACGCCTATAGATTTATAGAAATGGAATAGAAGGTTTCAAACCAAGGAGTGACCAATCTGATATAGATTTTAAGAGATCTCTCAGGCCCAGTGTACGAAAATGACAGGAGGGGACAACAGCAAAAAGAGGGTTGGGGGAGCATGCTATTTTAGGGGTAAGGCTGGAGGTGCTGGGGAACTGGAGTGGGGTTGCCAGGGGGGTTGCTAATAAGTATGGACATTTGCTAAGCCTCGACTGGAGTCAAAGGCCTTGATTAATAGACCTCAGAGAAGTTAACCAGTTGACAGGTTGGGACTAGGACAAGGAGAGGGAAGTACCTGCTTCAGGCAAAAACTTCACTCAGTAATCACACTAAGTCATATTTTCATATGATATTTTTCAAAATTCTGCTGTAATACATAAATATCCATGGGGAACAAAATATATAATATTTATTTTGATATAATTATTTGAATGATAATGACGATTTCTAAAAGGCAGGCTGAGTAATAGTGCTGACAATACAATGTGAGCAGACGAGCCTGATATGCGCTCTTGCATTTTTGTGTGCACACAGTAGTGTAGAGAGAAAGAACAATGACTATAAATTATCGGGAATGATATGAAAGAAACACATTTAGGGAGGGGATAGAAAACAGGGGATAGAAAACAGGGAAGTGAGGGGGCCTCCTTCAGACAAGGTGGGCCCCACGGGGTTAGACTCAGGAAGGCAGATACCCTTTATGTTATGTGTTAATAAAGATTTTTTTGCAAGTCAAGTCTGTCAAACTCCTACATAATGTAGGCTAGCAACTTTCTCCTATGGAGGAAGATTTTGAAAAGCAACACCCACTGTGTATTTATTTTCTGTAAGAACAGATCTATAGAAAACTTACACCATTAAGGATTCAAGAATACACTCTGATGAAACACTGGAAAATGTTCTGCCTTCTGTCCACCTCACCCCACGGGACTATCTCAAGGTCTAGATTTGTCAAATTCCAAGGAGAGCCCTTGCACCTGACCAAGCCAGGAGGAGACAAGGAATGCAGGATCTCTGACTGTCTGTCAGAATTATATGCAAAAGATGGTACCTCAGAGAAGGGAAGAGAAGCCCCTCCGATGCTTCCCCTTGCTTCTTGTTGCCTAACCTGCTTTCAAAGTTTCTCCACTTTTCAAACAGCCCCACCCAACACAGTGGGTCTTTGATCTCTGAAACATGAGAGGGGCCAGTGGACCTTGAAGGAGATAAATGGCTTTGAAAGGTCAGCTCCCCAAAAGAAACAAACAAGGAGGGAGACCATGAAGAGCTGAAGGGCTGGAAGCCAACCATGCTTTGAGCTACCTGCCAAGATCTGAAGTAATCTCCCTGGAGAGGCCTCTTCTGACAGATGAGTACACCGCGGTGGTTGTCGGTACCTACATACCCTTGCCATTTTTCTACCAAATGGTGTCTTAACTGTAATGCATGCCGTCCTGAAGACATGAGATGCTAGGGCCAGACTTATCTCTTCGGCCAGCTTCTTGGATACCAGATTTCGACTCACTTCCAAGCACATTCATTCCTTATCAAACACCAGTGGTTTCCCAGGGCCTGTGGTGGTGTTTTGCTCCATCTCCTTCCCAGAAAACCCACCTGGTTCCTGCCAATGTCTAGGCTGTGTGGGGACCCGTGTGTGGAAAGCAGTGACACAGCCCAGAGACCTTGAATGCCCTTGGCACCATCAAAATAGGGAAAACAGTGCAAATGGGAAAATGGTCCCCTTTGTATTATTCATAGGGGATCAAGGAGAGTTGGCAAGAAGGAGGAATCTCTAAAAATAGCCAAAGTCCTTAAAAAGAAAGAATGCAAAAGGGAACAAGATTTATACTGTCCTAAGGCAGGCTCTGCAAAAGCTGGGCCCTTGAAGGCTGGCACTGGGGCCAGTGACTATTTTCTTCCTGCCCTTTGGCTGTGACACCCACTGAGACCCTTTGCAAATCCTGGACCCTGCTCTGTTGCCAGCTTCCTGCATGGCGCTGGACGCCTCCACAGGATGGAACTCTCCAGGCCCAGCT
The DNA here is from genome assembly GCF_902686445.1 of Sciurus carolinensis. Taxonomy (NCBI): domain Eukaryota; kingdom Metazoa; phylum Chordata; class Mammalia; order Rodentia; family Sciuridae; genus Sciurus; species Sciurus carolinensis. The sequence goes on along the minus strand of NC_062218.1, from coordinate 100,903,833 downwards.
GGGGCCTCCATACCCTCTTTCAAGATCCAGAATAGACTATGACATGGGAAAGAGCTCCATGGGTTTACATTCCTCCCTGTATCCCAGCACCTTAAACACAAAGCTGCTGCTGGGACTGCCAGCCATTCTTCCTGAGCTGCCTGGGTATCATCTGTCTGACAAAAATGTGAGTTGTGTCTCTTTTAATTTTTTTTTTTTAATTGTTTTGAGTGAGCCAGGGCCCTTTGGAAATGAGGCAGCCCAACAGAGGGGCGACATCATAAACCCATGTCTCCAAATGAGGGTTTTGTTTTTGGCTAAGCTGCAGATTTGCTTTGATAAGCTGTTCAGCCTCTGCGGCACAGTCGTCTTGCCTGGAGGGTGGGGGTGGGGTTCTTGTAGGAAGAAGAGTAGCAAATACAAAGTGAGAATAAAGTACCTAACGTTCTGTCCACACAATAGTCACCCAGAGAGGCTTGTTTGTTTATAAAATGCTCTGTGAAACCTCGAGTGTCTTAAAAATTCAAATAATCAACCTAATAAGATACAGGCTCTAATGAACAATAATAATGCCTGGCATTTTCTGGAACTCACTGTATGCGAGATCCTTCCCAGGCTTTTTTCTCTTTCTTCCTTGTGGCACCCTGACAAGACCAGTACTCCTGTCTTCCTTTTTTATGGTGGTCCTGAGGACAGAACCCAGGGCCTCACATGCTAAGCACACACTCTACCACTGAGCCACATCCGCAGCCTGGGACTCCAACCCAGACAGCTTCATTTTACAGATGAGGCAATTGAGGGACAGAAACATTAAGGATTTGCCAGTCATGCAAGGAGTTAATGACATAGCAGAAACCAATATCTAAGTCTGCCACTCTCAGCTCGTGAGAACGTCTCAATTTCAGAGTACTTGCAGCCTCTTGAAATTGGACCTTTCACCCACCACCCTGTGTTTTCAGGCCATCCTGGGTACTTTATCAGCAATGGCAAATGGCTACTCTGATGAGAGCCCAGCTAGTCTCTCATGATGCTCGGTCACCTTGAGGAGGTACCAGGGTGACAACTAGGAAAGCATTCGTGGTGGCCACTGCACCACTGTGGAAGAGGAGCGTCTGTCAGAGGAGGACTTCAGTGAACGCAGATACCTCTCTCAGAACATGATCAAAGGCCACACGAGGTACAGATGCTGGTGGGGTGAAAAAACAGAGAGGGTGAAGGGTCTCTCAGTCCAAGAACATTTATTCTCTTGTCCACAATGATTCAAATCAGAGACTCTGGAATCAGAAAACCTTCTTTCAGGTCTGGGCTGTGACAGTTGTTCAGCTGTGTGATCCTGGAAAAGTGACTAGATTTCAACTCTCTGTGACCCCAGCTCCTCAGGAGGCTGAGGAGGATGGCAAGTTTGAGGCCAGCCTGGGCAAGTTAGGGAGACCCTGCTCAAGATAAAATTTTAAAAAATTGCTGGGAATATGGTTCAGTGGCAGAGCACTTGCCTGGCAGGCATAAGGCTCTGGTTCAATCCCCAGCACCACAAAAAAAAAAAACAAAAAAAAAAAAAACCAGAAACAAAAAAGCAATGCCTCGAGTTCTGTTTAGGGTAGCTCTCTTTTCTGTTAAACTTCCAGACATTAATACAGGCTAGATAGAGTACATGATTGCATAGAAAGTATTACTCTATACATTTGCCTCTCAGCTAACGCCACCAAAAAGCAAGACCTTCCTACCGGGTGTGGTGGAGCATGCCAGTAATCCCAATGACTCAGGAGGCTGAGGCAGGAAGATCACAAGTTTATTTATTTTTTTTAAATACTGTTTTAGTTGTCAATGGACCTTTATTTGGTTATATGTGGTGCTGAGATTTGAACCCAGTGCCTCACACATGCTAGTCAAGCACTCTACCACTGAGTCACAACCCTTACATCACAAGTTTGAGGCCAGCTTCAGCAGTTTAGTGAGACCCTAAGCAACTTCGTGAGAACCTGTTTCAAAATAAAGAAAAGCTGGGTATGTAGCTCAGTGGAAAAGCTCTCCTGGGTTCAAACCCCAGTACTTAAAAAAAAAAAAAAATGTATTTAATGTGCTTAGGACAGTACCCGGTACATAGTACACATTCAAGAAGTGGTTGCTATTCCATTATTTATGGATGTCTTTGATTATTTATGGGTATATCTAGAGCAGGTGATTGGGTAATATATGATGGAGCTAGCCTTCAGCATTTCCAAACAGATAACAGACATATACTTCAAAAAACTGAGTTTGGAGAGATTAAATATTCTAGGTCAGGAGGGAAGGGGGGAAAAAACAAACCAGTGAACAGACCACCTTCCTATGAGCTAGAAAGTGAGTTGACAGAAAAGGAATGTCCTTGCTGGGCTGCTTCTGGAGACTGTAACTCACACAACATATTAAAAAGGTTTTTGGAGACACATCAATAAGAGAAGGTTAAAGGAAGGGGCATGAGGCTGCAAGAGTACCTGCAGAATCACTTTGCTTTTGGCTCAAATCCCTGAGCTTTAATGTTTCAGTCTGCAGGAAGGATTTTCATTTAAGAAGTATGCAGGTCCTTGGGATGGCGGGGAGCCTGCAGGATGCTCTGGACCAGTGTGCACCATTAAAGTTCAGGCAGGACTGAGGTCAGCAGAGCATGCCGCAGCAGAGGAAGCACTCTGTTTTTCCTCTTAGAGTGGTTGCTGTTTTCTGCAAGCACTTAAAAGAATTCCTAATCTCCAATTGCAGGATGCTCTATGGCAGGGACGTGTATTGGGGAGTGGATATGCTAGACTGGAGAGAATGAAAGATCCTGAATCAAGGGAAGAAACCCCAGATGGAGGCAATCCTTGGGGATGTGTGCATGTGTGGATGCACACCCTTACATTTCTCTGCTCTTCATTAAAGGAGTGTGGCAGCCAAGACTGGGAACACTCTGCTAGATTAGACTAACAGCCGCCATTTTCTATGCCCATCTCTTTTGAAGCATGACTTGATGAGTCAGGTATGGGTAGAATGTGACCTCCTTAAAGACAGAAACCCATTTCTACTACAATCCTTTATCTGAAAAACCTTGGACTAGATATGTTTCAGAACCTATACTTCTGGGAATTTTAGAAGTTACTATGGCTCATATATTACAGAACAACTTCAGTAAGGTCTGGGACAGTAACTTAGAATCAAACATATTTGTGATTTTCTACCAGATATATAAATATCAACACAAAGTGGAGTAACTAATGATGACATAGTCTCAGGACAGTTTGTGTCTGAGTTATGAAAGAATTTCCAGTGTTCAGAGCATTCGAGGCTTCAGAACTGGGGAAGAAGAATTTTAAGCCTTTCTTTTCCTCTTTCTTTCTTTCTTTCTTTCTTTCTTTCTTTCTTTCTTTCTTTCTTTCTTTCTTTCTCTTTCTTTCTTTCTTTTTTTCTTTCTTTCTTCCTTTCCTTTTCTTTTCTCTTCCTCCTCCTCCTCTTCTTCTTCTTCTTCTTCTTCTTCTTCTTCTTCTTCTTCTTCTTCTTCTCCTTCTCCTTTTCTTTCTTCTTTTTTTTTTTTCATTTGCATTTCCAGGACACCTGCAGCCTTCTGCCCATGATAGCACTGAGTAGGCATTGTTGGCACCTGAAGTATGGTATCTTGATCTCTCTTCAATATTTGATCCTAGAAGACTGGGAACAGTTCATGCTCAGTGACTTGGGGATTTTTAGGATTAGAAGCCTGTTAAATCCTTAGTTCTCTGTCATCCTGGACAGTAAGACATGGGAACCTATGAAACATAGTGAGACCTGAGGTGAAAGCATCATTGCACACAGTGATGAGAAAAGCCCTAGCCTCTCACTCAGAAAATGGCATTTTTTAAATATTGCTAAAGTATTAGTAAATATTAAAAATCAAGTTTGTTCAATTCTAAATCAGTAGCACAGATGAAGACCAAAACTAACAATGGGGCACATGAATGGTGACAGTCAGGCTAACGCCTATTGAGTCTCACAGATTTTCAAGTGCAGGGCTCAGCATTCTGTAAGACTCACCACTTAATACTTAGAAGGATTAGGTGCAGTACCTACTACTATGGAGCTCCGTTTTGCAGATGAGGAAACTGAGGCCCTGTGGGAATAGTAATTTACTAATGAGTTCCCTGGCAGGATTTAAACCCAAGTTTAGGAGTATGCTGGTAATTCAGTTAACAAAGGGGACAAAAAAGAAAGAAGAAGAAAAGGCCCTGATTTATAGCACTTGCCAATTTCTGTAGTATAAATATCTTCATCTGAGCTGATTTCAAGCTACGGTCAGCAGCAAAATTCTTGAATGTGTAATAATTGGTTTGCATAAACTTGTAGGAGCTGTCTCCTGTACACCACTGTCAAGTCCATTCCATAGTGAAATTCACAGTTTACAGTTAATTTTGGAAAATGAATTACAGTTCCTGGAACAGAACTGACTTGAGGACAGCATGCTGATATGTCAGCCCAGGTTAGTCAACCAAGGCCACACTCCTACTTCAGACCCCTTACGAATCACTGAGGGTAAAGAACACACTGTCTCTCTTAGTTCAAACATTCCTTCACCAGAGGGTTTGAGAAGGGTACTGCCAGCCTAATAATCTTGGCTAAAATGACAAAACTTGGAATATTTTTTCTAGGCCCTAGAAATTGTTTTGGTGCAGTTGTTGTTTGGTTTAACAAAGTCAGACTTGGAACCAAAGTCTGATCGTTTAACTTTTGAGATCCTTGATTTCTGTAGTATTTCCTTCAAAGAAGTAAGGAAAGATTTGTTATAAATGGAAATAGAATTTGGGCCTGCTGGAAACTGAAGGCAGGGCATTTCACTGCAAACTGAACCCGATTAAAATACCCACTGGCTCTTGGTTTAGCTTCTCTGTCCATGTCTGCAGGATACTACCTTGCATGCTAGAGCCTCCTGAGAAGGGATTGCCTTGATATTCAGTCAACAAACTGCACCAGATACTGACACATGCAGATATTTGCTAAGTGTTGTATACAGAAAGAAAAGGAGCAGTTTCTCAGAGACTAATAAAGGAGACAGTCAAGAAGCATAGTTAAATTATGTTCATTCACTCACTCAAAAAATATTTGTCAAGTGACCATCAGATGCCAGGCATTCTTCCAGGCACTGGAAACCACGGTGAGCCACACAGATTGGTTTCTACTATTATGGAACCAACAGTCATGAAGGGAGACATTAATTAATCACAGGAATGAGTACATATTTAAAAACTGATGTAAACCCTCTGAAGAAATATTAAATGGTCCTGTGAGAACTAGAGGAACCTGACCCAGTTAAAAGAAGCCAGGAAAGAATTTCTTGAGGAACTGACAATTGAACTAAGAGCTGAAGAAAAACGAGTAGTAAACCAGGTGGGTGGAGCAGAGAGGAGGAGAGGAAGAGCGCTCCAGACAGAGGGAAGAGTGTGGGCAAGCGTCCTAGGGCCAGAGAGAGCCAGTGCTTTCCAGGAAATAGAAGGGAAGGAGTGTAATGGAGATAAACCAGGGGAAGAAGCATGGGCTGGTCCTCCTGGGGTCCCCCAGGCTGGGTCAAGGCTTTGGTGTTTACCACAGAGCAGCAAGAAGCCATGGAGGGACTGGGGCAGGGAATGCAGATGGCAATTACACCCAGTGCTGCCACGAAGCAAATAAGTGCTGGGGGCACAGGAGACTCAACTCATCTGAACTGTGTGCGTGGTGTGGAGGGAAATGTCAGAGGTCAAGTGATGGGATGTGTCCAAAGAGGGCCTGCCGGAGGAGGAAATGTCTTTTAGCTGAATTTTTGAAGGGTGAGTATGACTTAACCAGGCCTCTGGAAGGGTGAGGGAAAGGAGAGAGTTACTGCTGGCAGCAGGAGGACATGTGGGTCAAGGCCTGGGTCAGTGTGGGAGTGTGGAGCAACTGTGAGAAGAGGCCAGTAAGCGAAAAGGCCACTGGGGTAGGCAGAGAGCAGAAGAGGAAAGCCTCATAGGACTCGGTAGGAGACTGGGCTTTTTCTGAAGGCAGCAGAGAACCACTGATCCATTCAAAGAGCTTCAACTGGGGAGTGATCATCAGACCCCTAGTTAGAAAGGTTACCAGCAGCAGTGTTGGAAGTGACTGATGGGAGCAGTGCTGGAGAAGAGAGACCACTGCAGTCCACTACAGCAGCCCAGGCGAAAGGAGGTGTGGCTCTGCTCTAAGGCAGCCCAGTGAGGATGGAGGAGAGGGGCTCCATGTTTTTAGGAGACATTATAAAGGTAAAAGTGGAAGGACCTTGTCACCAACTTGGATGGATGGGAGTGATTTCTATTCAGAGAATCCTTTAAATGAAACTCATTCTTCTGTTTGGGTTGAGTCTTGCCTTAGGAAATTTTGGTAAATGTTCCACATGTCCTTGAGAAGAACATTTTCCACTTCTCTGTTGGGTGCAAATTCTCTTAGGTGTTTGTTCACCTAAACATCCTAATTGTATATTTCAGTCTTCTTCATCCTCGTTAATATCCTCTGTCTGTCTGCTTTATCATTTATGACAGAAGTGTATTAAAGTCTTCCATCACCATTGTAGATTTGCTAATTTCTCTTTATATATTTGTTAATTTTTGCCTTATATATTTTGAGACTATGTCATTAGATATACACAAGCTTGGGATTTTTCTATCTTTCTGTTTAATTTTTCCACTTATCATTATGTAATAATTCCTTTTACTCTTAATCATTCTCTTTGCCTTAGGTCTATTTTATCTGATATTAAAATAGTCATACCAACTTTAAATTTTTTGTTGACCTTTGAAGATCATCTTATTTATTTATTCAGTCATTAATTTATTTATTTTGAAATAAGACTTTGCTATATTGCCCAGGTTGGTCCCAAACTCCTGGGCTCAAGTTGTCCTCTTGCCTCAGTCTCCTTAGTAACTGGGACTACAAGTGGAAACCATCATGCCCCACTTAGTTTTCATACTTTTACTTTCTGCATCCTTAACTTTTAAATTTATGTCTTATAATCAGAATGTATGTGGATTATTTTTTAAATCCAATAGCTAGAAAATTTAGTCCATTTACATTTATTGTGATTATAAATATATTTGGGTTAATTTCTGCCACCTAATTTTAAGCAATTTTAAAATTTTTTGTTCTTTTCCTCTTTTTTCTTGACACTTTTGCTAGGTTTTATTTATTTCACCTTATCCCCCTCTCCCATAAATACTGGTTGGAATTTCTTTTACCCTTCACATTTAATATGCATATTTGTCTTAACAAAATCTAAGGTTAATTAATATCTCTAAGGAACAGTTAAGGCTTTGGGTGATGCAATCTACAGAGACAAGGAAGAAAGAGGACTGAGAGTCAATCTGGAACCAAAGCTAAATCCTGTTTTTTATATGCTGGATTTGAGGACACATCTAATTATCATCTTAACTAAGATTCACACATATCTACCTTTGGTGGCTTTATATACTTTGCAAAATGTCCTGCTTTATGGGTATTCTGTATTGCATAAGTAGTGACAGGGATAAATAAATAAATGTCAATGTTTGCTTTTCCTTGATTTCTAGAATCTTAAGTCTTTCCTTTCAGCGTAGTCGCCAGAGCCAAGCTGAGCATGTCTTCTAGAAATAGCAAGTTTAATAAATGTTGCTTCAAAAGCTACTGATAAGCTGAGAACCAATCTAAAAAAAGACCTGAATACCCTCTTAAACAATGTGGTTTACCTTTGCTTTGTTCCTCCTCTCTGCTGTTTGAGGCCTAAATACTGGGAGGAGAGTCTTAGCTTAAATTTGGGAGGGAATGAAAATAACTTTCAGGACTAGGGATGTAGCTAAATGGTAAAGCAGTTGTCTAGCACTGCAAAAAGAAAAAATCCTCTATGTTAAAGCCCATTGAAAAATTATCTTAAATGAAGTATTTAATCACAGATAACCTAGACCACACCAGGTTTCAACTAGTTTAATATAACCAGTTACTCCTATTTCCTCTAGGTTGAGTCATAATTTTATACTTTCCCAAGGGCTTTTGTGAATATTGTGCCAGTTTAACCCATCAGATACCTTGGAATCAAACACCTTGGAAGGAGGGGGCTGCTCCTCTTCCCAGAGCCACTTTGGGTACTGGTAGGGTAGTGCAGTGGTTGCTCACTAGCCCACACTGTAACGTGACTGCTGTATTCCTGGACAAGAGTGTACCCTTCACATCTTGCTCACATGTCGAAGTCCAGAGTCTCCTCCAGAGGTCACAGCTGACCAAGTGTGTCAGACTCGACACAGATGTTCCAGTGGACTCCATGCTCCTCTTACGTGGGTGTCACTGGTAAATCAAGACAATAACCTGGCTTTCCTAAAACCTCACCAGTGTCCCAAACCTCCAAGGGCTGGGCTTAGTGCATGATGATGACACGGAGTCCACTGGGCTTGATCTTCTCCATCTTCAGCACAAGCAGAGATAATCCCTTCCCCTGACAGTCAATAAAAAGAAAATAGTAATGAGAAGCAGAGCTCATAAATTTCCATTATGCTTAATGCCTGATTTCACTTGGTTAATGGATTCATTTATTAGAACAATTTGTGTAAATCCCCAAGGGCCTGCTAAGGTTGCTGCCTTATGGTTTTATCATGTCATATACTTCCTTTATTCCTATCCTAAACAAACAGTGAATTGGCAAAGAACTTCAGACCAACCACAGCTCAGAAGATAGGTGAATTGTAAATAAAGTTAAAAATAAGGGCTTTTCATGTCCCCTGGGGTTTCTGGCTGATTGCTAAATCCTCTTGCCATAGCCTATCAGCTCTGGGTTGACTCTAGGATTATGTTCCATTTTCCAGGGTTATAGGAGCCATCTGAAGAATACAGTCATCCCCATGACTGTCCATCTTACAGCAAAGAATAGGCAGAGAGCAGTGTGGCCTTGTATAACTGCATGTCACACTGTGTTCAGGAGGAAGGGGACCCTGAGGACCTGCTGGGCTCCGGCCAAGGTCATTTAGCTGATGGGAGCTCTGCTGTGACTAAGGCCAGGCTGCACGGCCTATCCACACTAGTGAATATGAGCATTAGTGTCATCTTTGGCCAGAGCAGTTACCTCCAGCTCCAGCAATTCTGCTAGTGCATCATCTTTGTCCCCATGGAGTGGAAGCAAGAATGCAAACGAATGGAGTCAAATCCATGCTCAACACCTAGAAAACTACTTAATGGAGACTGCTCACCAAGGCTGGATCCTTAACAGGCAGTTGTCCCACAATCAGGGAAACAACAACCAGAAATCCCCACTAGAGGAGACGCAGAGACTACAAGAAACAAAAACGCATTCATCTGTTTGCACAGTTAAATGGCAACCACTAGAATATAATTGTTGTCTCCTATATACCAAATTAAGTAAATGACTTAGGAAGTGCTTGGAAAAAAATGAAAAGAAAAAAAAAAAATATATATATATATATGAAATCCGAGGTTGTATTTTAAGAAAGGGGGTCTGTGTGTAATGGAGATGTGATAGATGAAAGTATTCACATTTGGAAGAGCTCGAGTGCTTTGTATCAGAAGGGGGTCCACAGGGCTGGGGCGTGGTTCAGTGGCAGAGCATGCTTAGCATGTGTGAGACCCCGGGTTCCATCCCTGGGAGACAGGGAGAGGGAAGAGAAGGGGATCTAAAATTGAGCAGAGAGAGACTGAGACTGAGAGGCTGGGTAGAGAGAGAGTGAGGGAGACTTGAGATGGGCACAGAGAGATTAAGAGGCTTTGGATGACAGAGAAGGGTCTGGAAGAGATAGTGGGAATTTAAGAGGAAATTAGAATGTGCTGTGCAAAGTCAATTCTGCTGTCTGCCCTCTGAAGCAGACACAAATAAAGTTAATTTTCACCCCGTGACTGTATTGTGTGAAGAGGACTGGACAGAGTTTCACCATACATGGAGGGGCCATTTGGGATGGTCTGACTATAAACATAGTTCATATGGTACTTGCAAAATTAGCTTTGGGGGTCTTTGGAGGAACCTCAAACAGCAGTTGAAACAGGTCAATAAATGACCCATGTGACTGCAGATTAGGAAAAATGTACCCAAAACAGCAGAGAAAACAAATGGAGGTTTCTAACATCAGCCCCAATTTCAATGTCATAAGGACAAATGATTCAATTGGTGCCTTGTTTTATGATGGAACTGCTTTCTGTGAGAGCAGCTCCAGGAGGCTGCTGCTGGAGCAGCCCACGGCTCAGGTGGGGATCCAGGGAGGCCAGTGGGTCTTTCCTGGGCTCATAGTGCTGGTGCTCTGGGCTTCTCCGGGAATGAGGAACTGCCTGAATCCTGCTTCAAGGTCGGCAGAGGGCAAGAGCAGAGGCTATTGGTGGAGTCAACCTTTGGGTCAAAAATGGAAAGAACTGAATGACAAATTTAAGGAGGCGGATATACCTGCCGGGTAGAGGTAAAACCCCACTTCTGCTGATAATGCATATCCGTGAAGTCATTTAACCTTTTCTTGGTGATTAAGGGCTGATCGAGGCTTTGCATTCAGACTCATTTTGAGTCTTGGCTCTATCCCTTCTAGCTATTGACCTTGGGAAAGTCATTTAATTTCTCTAAGCTCTGATTTCATTTTATAAAAGATAGGGATACTCGTGTCCATGCCAGAGGGTCACGGTGGGGTTAACAGGCATTGACCTGTGGCTCAGCATATGTGGTTGGTGGTGATGGTTGTTATTATTATAAGACCACTTGATAGTCTATGTGTACAACTGTCACCTCCTCACTTAGAAGCAAAGCCCCCACAGCATCTCCTGCTGTCTTTGACTTCTTTCTTTTACAATCTTTATAGTCACCAGCCCTTCCGTAAGGGAAATATATGTTTTAAAATTCTAGCATTCATTGGCCTTGTTTTTTTAATCCTTTGGGGGTAATCATGGATGCATATTTATACTAATAATATGAATTTATATGTAGTGGTGTGTACAACATTTGGGGATTATAATGTGCAATATGGTAGTTTTTGTGTTATGTCTCATATTAGAAGACAATCAGGATGAAGATGGCCTGTGACAGGGACAGACCCGACTTCTCTGTGTGCGGTTGGGATGTGTGAGAACTACGGAACAAGCAGCAACCAGGCACAGCCTTTGTAGAGATCTAGCTCATGAAGCCTCCTTTGGCATAGTGCTTTCCTTTCAGCAACCACTTTTGACCCCCTCCCTGCCTCATTCCCTAGGCCTCCTCACCAGCCCAGAATGACTCCTTCACATTTTAACCCTTTGCTATCTCTGCTGTCTTTTGCTCACAGGTCCCCAAATGTCCCCTGCCATCTCTGCTCTCTGCGGCAGGGAGCCTGGCGGCACCTAGTCTAAACAGTGTGAGGGTGGAGGGCTGAACCTCAGGCCTGGCCTCTTGGCTTTTGTGGGTTTCAGCCAGACCCCAGGTGTTATTTTAGTGCAACTTCAGTGTTTAATTTGAGGATGTGTGTGGACCAGAAGGAGGGACCAAAACATGATTTTTCCCCTTGGCTAAATGATTAAATTTGAAGTTCTAAAAAATGCACAGCTTGGTCCCAAGTTGTGTCCAATCGGAAAGACAGAAGTGCTGTGAAACCCCTCCCAGGCCAGGGACCACCCTTCTTTAGCCAGCGGACACCTCACGGGTCCGTCATCTGTGGACATCACCTGGCCAGTCTATGGTCACAAGCTAACCAGGCACCCTGTGCTCCGAAGCAGTCCTTCTCTTCCGAGTGTCTGCTGTGCCTTTGCTGGAAGAACATTCTACAGGTTTGTTTAATTTCTTACAGTCCTGAAGGTGTCACCAGCAACCGCTACTGAGCCATGGCTGAAGGGGAAATCACGACCTTCACAGCCCTGACCGAGAAGTTCAATCTGCCTCCCGGGAACTACAAGAAGCCCAAACTGCTCTACTGTAGCAATGGAGGCCACTTCTTGAGGATCCTTCCAGATGGTACAGTGGATGGGACAAGGGACAGGAGCGACCAGCACAGTAAGCAGCCGTCTGCATTGTACCCTCTCTCTTTCTGTCTTCTTTAGTCAAGGATGGGAGAGGGTGGGAACTCAGCACCAGTCCCCTCTTCTCCAAGGTTCTATTCTGGCATGACACAGTCAGAGGTGGTTTGGAAAATGGGGAGTTGTGGGCCACTGCACATCTAAAGGGGTCCTATTGCAAGTTTTTAAAAGGATTCTCTGCTGACCTAACATAACTAGCTGCCGGTGTTCAATTGCTGGGTGTTTCCTGAGTTTCCGTAACTAGTGAAAGATCTGGCCCCTGAGGCTGGCCCGGGGCTGGCTTGCTCCATGATGGGAAGAGCCAGATGGGCAGGGACGGTAAATCCTGCACAAAGACGTGGGCTCGGTTTCAAGTGAACGGACTCTCCAGGTTATGCTTCCGCTGGGCTTGATTTGTGAAATCCTGGTCTATAACTGTACTCTTACACATCATAAATTATGCAGCTCTCCCGCCGCACATCATGCAGATGTGGCTGTGGTAATCAGGAGGGGTAAAGTCATTCTCCAGATTCTCTAGAAGCCAGAGAGGAAGCGCCATCCAGCCAAAGGCTGACTGTCTCTTCCAGGCTTTCCCGGCAGCCTGACTCTCAGAGGATGTTGATAGATGGACGTATGACTTCAGGGAAAAGAATCTTCTTGACTAAGTATAAGACCTCTTCCTTCAGAAATCCCTCTGTATTTCTGGTCTTGGAGTATATGTGTGCCATTAGGTTTCTGGGTCCTACAGTGATGTTTTGGAGATTCCCTGAGGACCACTAACGCATTAGATGTCCTAGAGAAGCTGAAAGTCAAATCTGGATCCTGCTTAGGGGGACTGCAATCTCAAGAGTCAAACACGCTGCAGATCAAGAGGAGGGAAGTGTGGGTGAAATCAGGAGACACCAGAGCACAGGCAGGAAGTCAGGTTCCATGAGATGGCTTTAAAACGGATTGCAAAACACTGCCTTCCTTCGAGGTTCTGGTTTACCTATCAGGCAGGTGTTGATATTCCTGGGTTGTGCACCAGAGGGTGCAGGCCTGGAGCGCAAGGACCACTTCACTGCCACCCGCTCTTTGTCCCCAGATGTACAGGTAACTGGCACGGATGCCAGCATTTACAGGCCAGTTGACATTTGTCCCTTCCTTCCCACCCTTCACTCAGACCAGCAGAAGAAAGCAGGAAGGCTAAGGTCAGGGCTTTGTTTTGGTGACTTGTTTTCAAATGGACTTCCTGCATGCTTTATTTTCGGTGGAAAATAAGTATCAGAGTAATCCAAAAGGGAAAAAAAGAAAGAAAGAAAGAAAGAAAAAGACTCTAGTACATTAAACACAAGCAGCATTTCCTGTAAGTAAATGGACTAAGATTTTAGTCCATTGTGTTGAGCATGATATACAATTTATGTGATCTGCCCACACAAGAGGGAAGCAAGCTTTAATTTCCCTGGGCTTTAAATGTCTCTAATAAGTCTTATCGTTTTCTGAATCAATGGAAGAGGTTCTGAGATCCAGCCTTGGTGACATACTCCTTGGGGTAAAGCCAGTTTTTCTGGGAAACCTTGAATTCCAGGGTCATGAGAGGCTGCAATGAGTGAGATTTCTGTACAAACATTGTATGTCTTCGTTACTGTCATTCCATCATTAACATTAAAGACTGCACTCTGGGTACATAACATCAGGACAACTTCTAAGGTCTGCTGTGGATTTGGCTACCTGACTAAAGTCATCAGGAACCCTTGGTTCTTAGCACAGCAGGCACAGGAGTGTGTCAGGTGCCTGCATCCAAGTGGTGCTGCATTATTTGCCAGGTGAACTTGGGCAAGTCACTTAATTTTTCTGGTCTTATATTTCACAATTGTAAAATAAAAATAATAATATTACCTGCTTAACCGGTTTCTTGGGGGAAGTTATGAGGTGATATATTGAAAGTTCTTGGCATAATGCCCCACCCAGAGTAACAGTGCAGCAAATATTGGCTACTATTGCTGTTATCATCATCAAGACTTCTGCGTATTCAATGCAGCATATGGAAATGCAGCACAATATTAAGGAACTTCCCAAGAGTCCTCTTTTCTGTAATGCCACTGCCCAGGAAGGGCAAGGGTCTAGGTTCAAGCTTTAATTCAGTGCCTCTCTGTCAATGTTCAGAGTGGTTATATTGGTCTATTATTTTCTTACTCTGAAGCTAAGGAAGGGTTCAGGGGGCAAAACTCAGAGTAAGTAGGGGTTATGGGCAGAAATCCATCCCTGACCTGTCTTTGCAGAACTGGATAATCTGCATACTATCTGCAGAGTCAGGGGCCCTAGATTTAGTGTTCGAAAGCCCATATTCCTGTTCTGCCACTTCCAAACTGGACGACGAACATTCTCTTCATTTTGCATGAAGCGTTCAGCAAAATAAACTTCAAGTCACCTACCTATAAGACTCTTCCAATCTCCAGTGTCCTCAGCAGTCTGATTTTGGGGAAAATCTTTTACTCTCAGAGACTCAGTTTCTTACCCATGGAATGGGAATGATACCATTGCTCTGTGTCTTTCACAAGGCTGAAAACTAGTAAGATCCTGGAGCTGACAGGAGTCCTCCTAGGCACCAATGGACTCCGAATGTGGATCTGTCGCCCTCTTCTGCCCAGTGGTGGTATTGCCACGGTCCTTCTGAACTCCAAAGTTATTCTGAAACAGAATCAGCCTTGGACAGGTGTGGCATGGATGCCCCTGGGTAACTGAGATCTGCAGTCTGTCTAGCAGGGGGATGGATTCCTACTCCTTGATCGTTAGTCTGAGTGTGACTAGACTGTTGCCGTAGGTCGAGAGTCACACTCTGAGCCTTCCCTCAGAAAGAGCACCCCTAACAGACAAACAAATATTTAAATCAATCTAATAAATCCTTCAAGAAAAAACTGTATTCCTGGAAGCTCCACAAGGCAAAAAATAATTCCTTTCACACCCTGTCCTTGTCCTCAACTAGTTGGTCTGTGCTGGGCAAAATTGGGAAGTTGTCCAATTTGTCTTCCTCCTACCCTAGTGGGGAGTGAATTTCCAAGTACCTTATTGTGGAACCACCCTCTTTCTAGGGAGTGTGTGTTGCCAGCCATCCTAACAGGGAACTGAGTAGAATGTCTCCACTAGTGGGAATTTCTGCACATGGAGAAGATTACAGCAGTAGGCAGTGATCAATCTGGGCTGTGGACACTGGTTACCCTGCCACACCACCCATGCCAGGTACAACCAGACGGGGAGACCTGCAGCCTCAGACCCAGGGGGTGCAGTGTGTGCGAAGACTCCTGTTGGTGCCAGAGAAGGGGAGATAGGTCACCATGAGGAGGAGTGTCCAGAAAGAGGCAAAGGTGCTGGGGATGATGGCCGGTTCCATTTGGGACACAGAGCATTTGCAAGGTGCCATGAGGAATTCCCACCTTGAAGCTACACATCTTCACTCCTTGTGTGATCATTTGACAGTTTTCTTTCCCACTGGGCTCTCTGAGAGCAAGGACTGTGTCTCTTAATGCTCAACATTGCAATTTTTGTGTCCAGCCCATAGCCTGTCCCTTGGTATGCATTAATTTGTTGAGTAACTGAATTGTACTGGTGGAAGATAAATTCGAGCTCAGCAATAGATCCAAGAACTTTCTATCAAGCCCTGCTTCTCTGCCAGGCATCATGCTAGACTCTTTCACTTCCGCCTAACTTTAACCCTGAGTGGTTCCTCTGAAAACACTGAAGCTGACAGGGTGTGGACAGCTCCCAATGGGGGCAGCTTGCCCAGTCATGCTTCACTTCCAGTACTACAGTTCTCTCCACGTCCCTCCATCTCCCAAACAACAACCCCATGATGGTGGTTTCGCCACTAAATAAGCACGCTGGAGTCATGTGGGTCCGATGGTTGGATGTACAGGGCCCATCACTGCCTTTTACTAGTTCTATGTCTATGTCACCTTGGGGCAGTTATTTCTCTTCTATGTGCCTCAGTTTCCTCATTTTAAAAATAAGGATGGCAGCCAGGCACACTGGTTCATGCCTATAATCCCAGTGGCTCGGGTGGCTGAGGCAGGAGGATCGTGAGTTCAAAACCAGTCTCAGCAAAAGCGAGGTGCTAAGTGACTCAGTGAGACCCTGTCTCTAAATAAAATACAAAATAGGGCTGGGGATGTGGCTCAGTGGTTGAGTGCCTCATGGCCACAGTAACAAACTAACTCATAGGCAAGTAGGGATCTGAAATGTGACCCTGTTTGTACAGTGTGCTGCATGCTACCAGGCATGTCAATGCTGAATGTGACACTCTTCCTTGTCACTCCTAGGCTTACTGGCCTCCCTCATCTCACCATCTGATCTTTCAAATCTGAAAAATTAAGTGAGTTATATTCTTGCTCACAGAACTGAGGGTGGATTTTCATGCCAGCTTCTCTGGGATTACCTAGGTGAGAGCTCTGGAGCCTGGCACAGAGGCTTGACGTGCCTGGGCCCTGGACCCACAAGCTCTGCCCTGTCTAACTTCTCTGGTCCAACAAGCAACTTGGCAAACAGGGGTGGAGTGTTGTGACTTATTCCTCAATAGGAATAATAACGGCAGAATAATGACATTCTCATGAGCATCACTAGTCTGTAGCCTCGTAAGGCCCACAGCCAGTAGCCTCCCCAAACACGTCACAGGCTGTGTGGGTAGAAGGATTACCGGCACCACTCACCATACAAATGGAAATGTTCTTGAGCGAAGTGTGTGTCAATCAAATATTTATAAATCCAGCCACATCCTAGAGGCACTAGGGGGTTTGCTGGTCAGAAGAATCCTACTTTGCAGCCCTTTATCCAGGGCAGATGGCTCCTCAGTGAAATCCCTCCCTGATCATTGTTTTGGGGAACCAGACTTCTGTCATCTGGTTAGATGTGACTCAAAGGTTTCCCACTAGCTTGAGCCCAGAGTCAAGATAACTTTCCAAATGCCCACAGTGGGCAGAGTTGGCCCCATTGCCAGATGTCAGAGCAAAGAGCAGATCTCCAGGCAGGAGCATTCCCACAACAGGGTCATAGGTGATATAAAAGCCTCCCTACCCCTTCTCCCTACCTGTATAGTCCTTTTTATTATTATTATTATTTTTTACAGACTGCATTTTGATTCACTGTACACAAATGTGGTACATCTTTTTGTTTCTATGGTTGTGCACGATGTAGATTCATAGCATTCGTGTAATCATACATGTACATAGAGTAATGATGCCTGTCTCAGTCCACCATTTTTCATAATGTCTAGTCCTTATCTGATTAAAAGGAGGGATTTTTCCAGATGAACTTTGAAATATAAATATGATATCATGATTCTATGATAACAATCTCTGGGCTAAATGAAAAAATTTCAGGCATCGTTTTCAGACATTAAAAGAGCAGACACCTATGTGAATTTAGAAAAAAAAGTCTTTCTCATATATATGTGTGCGTGTGCATGCGTGTGCATGTGTGTATTCGAAACAACTGGAATTGGAATTGTTTTTCCCTCAAATCCACTTTCCTCCCCTTCTCTGTCTTTCTTTAATGTTCTGCGGAACCCGGCTTGTGGCTACATTTTAATTATAAATGCCACTGACATAAAACAACCTCCCTGAGTTCTGAATGAGGCTGACCTCACTTTGGGTAAACACGGCAAAGGACGGGAAGTCTCCAGCCCAGAATAAGCCGCGCGTCATCCCTGAGGCCTCTCCTTGGGAAGCAGGTTTAAAGGGCAGACGGGCTGCACAGCTCTCCGCACTCTCCAGCACCCGTTACAACCTTATCTTTAAAAATTCCTAGGGCAGGAGAGAGAGATGCCAGGTTCAGAAAGAGAGAGCAGTGACCGGGGCGCTGCTGCCTGGGCCTGGGCAGACGCATCCCTCCTCCTCCTTTCTGCCCTTGGAAAGTGAGGGATCACGTGACTCACTACCAACAAACTACCACTAAGACACCATGGAAGGCTCTGGGAGCTGAGGACAAACCACAGCTACAAGCTCACAGTTTCTCGAACAAAAGGCAAGTGCCCAGCAGGACTGGCATATCCTCTCGAAAGCTCTGGGTTCACTTTTGGCAGGTGCCTTCAGTATGTGGAGACCCACGACTGGGTTTAAATAATGAGCACACGACAAGATATGAGCAGGGGCCACAAAGGTGAGACTGTACCTTTCAGATTACTTGACATTTATTTTTGATAAACAGAACATCCCCTAAACCAACACACTCTATGGCATTCCTAAAATAGGAGTAGGAAGGGGTGGGGTGTAGCTCAGCTGTAGAGCACATGCTTAACATGAGCAAGACCCTGAGTTCTGCATAGAGAAAAAGAGAGAGAGAGAGAAGAATCAGGATAGGGAGGCTGAGGCAGGAGGATCACAAATTTGAAGCCAGTCTTAGAATCTTAGTGAGGACCTAAGCAATTTAGTGTGACCCTGTCCCAAAATAAAAAAATAAAAAGGACTGGGGGTGTGGCTCAGTGGTAAAGCACCCCTGGGTTCAATTCCTGGTACAAGAGAAAAAATAATTGCGGGAGATGGCAAGTCTTTGATGGAAACTTTATTAAAAAAAAAAAAAAAAACTAATCCGTGGATCTCATGAATAATTATGTAGGAAAACAGAAAAAAAAAAAAAAAAAAAAAAAAAGGTGTGCTAGAAACAGACCAAAGACTAGCAGACACGGTGCCCATCATGCAGAGGTAGCCTCAGATTCTTTGTTAAAGAAATAAAGCATGGAGGGAGGAGACCGTCCCTCCATTCTCTCTCCAGTCCTAGTCCTTCTTCTTCTTCTCCCCAGGGCAGCTACTCTACGCCCTTGGGCCGTATCCGGTGCAGTTTTATGTTTTACTTCACAGGAACTGTGCGCATGGGTTCACGCTTCCTACGAGATTCCCGTCGAAGATTCACTATGTTCTCCCACAACCTGGGTTTTTGTTATATGTGATTTTCTGCTTTTCTTTGAAAGAGAAAAAAAGAAGGAGGGAGGGAGAGGGAGAGAGAACTCTTACTGTAGTTTGTGAATTTTTGCTTGCTTTTGCTCAAAAGCCAGGGGAGTCTGTTGTGTTGCCTTATCATGTAGGTTCATGTATATGTCACTTATGCCACTGACTGTGCATCAGCCCTGGGCGCAGGGCCTGTGCCTGGCGCTGTGTACAGTTCTCAGGATGTGAGCAGCCCCGGCCCAGCCCTGGTGCCCCCTCGCCTGCCCTGAGGCCCCTTTCCCAGGCTCTCTCCTTCCTTGCTCTTCTTCAGCAGCAGCTGCAAAAGGATGTAGGTCTGGGAAAACTGGAATGAAGTCACACTAGAGAGCTGGACACCTAGTCAGCCGCGTGAGCAGCCCAGCCGGGTGTTGCTCCTTCCTGCCAGCTCTGCTTGCAGAAGGATATATGTCGAGGAAACTCAGCCAGAAAGAAATCCAGCGAAAATGAGCTATGAAACTTGGACATCCTGGAGAAATAATATTTACAGAGGAAACTCTTGAGACGAACTCTGGTGTTGGGGCGCTTGCCTGAGGGCTGGTCATGTGCTAGGCAGGTCTCAGCCCACCTTGACTTCTGTGAGGCCATGGCGGGACTCCCCAGAAAGCGGAGTCGACTCCACTCGGCCCCGTGGCAAGACAAACGGGCAATAGAACAGAACAAGGAAATGAAGAGCCTTTTAAAAATCCTCCTCGATACCTAAAAGGACCTGCCCTCTGGGATTTCTATAGCCCTCACAGTGTGTTTGTCTAAATACTTGCATAAATGAGTGGTGGGTAGGAAAACAAAGCCCCAAGCACAAGCCTCACTCCATTCCACGGCTACTAATGGGAACCTGGAGGATCGCCCAACATCGCCAATATAAGGGGGTCCACCCTGGAGAGGACAGCTGGATTTGGACTAGTCCATCCCATGAATGGAGCCCAAGAAGTTGTGTGAAAGAGAGGACATAGCAGGACCTTGGGGGACTTGAGCCTGGTTCTGGTCGTGGTTTTGCCTCTTTTTATAACTTGGAGTGAAATCAATTGTTCTCACCAAAGCGTCAGCTCCTCACCTGTCACCTAGAGCAGGCGCCACCTCCTTCAGGGAAACTCGGTGAAGAGCGGACAAGGTTGTATAAGCACAGAGGCAAGGATGGCGATTGGAGTGGCCCTTTTACATGTGCGGGTTGTTTGACCCTCATGACAGCGATGGCAATAGGTAAGGACACAGGGACCAACAACCTGCCCAGTGATCACACAACAGCCACATCGCCCAGCCAGAACTGGAGCCCACGTGCCTGACTCCAGAGCACACTCCTTAACTTTACACTCTACTAAGACAGAAACCAGCCTGGTGCCTGGCACGTGGAGGTGACCTATGAATGGTTATCACCTTCCTTTGGACTCGATGAAACATACAGGATTATGCTGAGAAATCCATAGAAAAATACTTGTGAAGGTTCCCCGATGACCATAAAGTCCAATGAAAATACAGAACTTTTTTAAAAAATGACTTTATTGAAATACAATTCACATACCATATAATTCACCCATTTAAAGTATATCATCCAGTGGTTTTTTTTTTTCTTACAATTTTTCTTAGTAGAGGTGGACAACCATCTCCACCATCAATTTGAGAATATTTTCAAAAAGAAACTCCATGTCTCTTAACTATTCTTCCATCTCCACTCCTGCCCCTCCTGAGTCCCTGGCTACCACTAACCTACTGCTATATTTATAGATTTGCTTATTCTTGGTCTTTTGTGTAGATGGTATAATAAGATATGTGGTCCTGCTGGTCACTGTGATGTGCATCTGTAATTCCAGAGACTCTGGAGGCTGAGGCAGGGAGGATTGCAAGTTAAGACCAGACTCATCGATTTTGAGACTGTCTCAAAGTAAAAAATAAAAAGGGCTGGGGATATATTTCAGGGCTAGAGTGCCCCTGGGCTCAATCCCCAGTACAGAGCAGAAAAAAAAAAAAAAAAGGTCCTCTGTAACTGGCTTTTTTTCTCAAAGATTCATTCACAAAGTAGCACGAATCAGTACTTGGTTCCTTCTTATGAAGGAAAAATTTTCTATTGTATGTAGCATTATTGCTAAACATATCTACTTGCTTTGTCGACTATTAGACCTGGAGAGAACTTCATAGAGACAAATCCAAACTCTTCCTATTATACAGATAAGAAGGCTGAGGCCCAGAGACCAGGTGGAGTGTGGCCAGCTGGTTGGGAGCAGAGGCTAGCCTCCAGCCTTCTGACTCCCACCTTGGTCCCATCTCCCTTCACCCCACAGAGCACCATTGGAAACACAGTTCAAAATACACAGCTTACTAATGGTGGACCAGCAGAATCATCTCTGCCAACATTTGCATGATGTCATTCATTCAATGAATGGATGCTGGCTGTCCCCCCTGTGCAGGACACGGGGAGAGGCTGGGGACCCAAGGGAGCACAGACCAGACAAGACTCCTGCCCTTCCTGTTAGGGTGTACCTTTTCTTGGAAAGGCAGAAGCAAATGAGTGAACCCCTAAATAATAAGGTAATTATATGTTAAGGGCCACAAAAGAGGCAAGCAAGGGCCTGAGAAAGAACAACGTGAGGACTAGGGAGGTACTGGTGGGGCAGAGGTGGGGTGAAAGGACTAACCATACAGAGCATCACATGTTACTTCATCAGACACTTGGAGAAGGTGTCTCCAAGGAGGGGATATTTAGGTTGAGGCCTGGAGGAAGGAAGAAACAATCTTGTGACTATCTAGAGGAAGAAGGTACTGGACTGAAAGTATAGTATGTGCAAAGATCCTGGGGCAAGAAAGAGCTTGGAGTGATTGAACAAGCAGGTGGTGTAACTCGAGGCTGGAGAGGGCAGGACCCAGATCCCGATGGAAGTTCTTTGGCCTGTTCTTTCATGACCACACTCTCAGAGGTAAATGAAGACAAGAGGACTTGTGGGAAAGATCAGAGGCTTCCAGTTCCCTTCCAGTGAATTCAAAGAATTCCACTTACCACAGGCAGCTGGAAGAAGTCCCGAGTCTACAGCAAAGACTCCCAAGAATGGGAGAAGCATCCCTGGTCCACTTCTCATCTTCAGTGGGAGTGCTGGAGCTGTGTATCACTCTGGGGATGAATCAGGTGAGGACAACAGCAGAAAGGAGAAAATACAGGCATATCAACAGGGAAGTGGCTAAATAACTATGGTGCAGCCACATGGTAGAACATAATTCAACTGGCAAAAACAATGAACTTAATGTTTCTGTACTGCCAGAGTTGTTAAGGAAAACCAACCAACCAACCAACCAACCCTAGGGTGTAGCACTGTGTGAATCGAATGTTATCATTTGTGTACAATAAATGGGATGCGGCTTCAGCAATCCATGCAGATCATCTCGCTAGAAGGAGGGCTTCCTCCTTGTCTCCCCAGGAGAATGAGCTGCAGGGAGGAAGGGCAGGATCTTTGCTGGTGTTCCAACTTCTGCACCGGCTAGATGGCAGGAGGAGGGAGGGGTCCCAGAGGACTCTCCACTGTCTTTTCTGAGACGGCTTCTAAGTTTGAAGCATGGGAATGAATGTTCAAATAAATTAAATGAAAACTAAAACAAAGAAAGGGGTCTAGACTGTAAACCAAAGGCCCTGTGTTCCAACCCCATCGCCCCTCGGCCTCTGACAAGCTGAGCCTTAGAGAAGTTGCCTGGCCCTCCTGGAGAACTAGGTTCCTGGTCTGGATTTCAGGCCTAATTGTATGGGTGCTTTGTGATAGTCTGGTGACCACAGAAATTGTCCAGGACCACCCAGAATTCATCCCAGTTCCTAAATGAGAACCCTCAAAGTCCCTCCCTTCAGAGGCACTCTGGGATGAACAAGCAAGAACACCTGCATCAGTTCCGTACTGGATTGCAATTTTGAACCCAGCACTGGGCAAGGCACCTTGAGATTATCCATCTGTGCAAAACAGGTGGAAGGGGACCTGGCCACTGCCCTCGACCTCCAGGTTTCTCAACCACTGACACTTCCAGCTGAATGCTTCTTTGTTGGGGGCTGCTGTGTGCGTTGTTTTGCAGCATCCCCTGGCCTCTGCCCACTAGATGCCAGTAACATCCTCCAACCCTTCTGGTTGTGACAATTCAAACTGTCCCCAGACATTGCCCAGTGTCCCCTGTGGGACAAAATGGCCCCAGCCAAGAATCCCTGTTCTCACCACTGCATTTCCAGGCCACTGCTTCACTCTAGATGGGAAGCTAGTGACTCCCCCTGGGTCTGGACCCCAGGTGGGCTTCCCCAGAGGTTGAGGGGTTGCCTGAACTTCATTGTGGTTAGTTCCCTGCATTTCATAGCTGACAACCAACCATCCTAACTCCTTGGGAAACTTATCTGTATGGAAAAATAAAATGAAATAACAACTCCAGAGTTAAAAATAATAATAATAATATAACGAAGCCAGGCGTGATGGTACACACCTGCTATCCCAGCTGGGCAGGAGACTGAGGCAGGAGGATCGAAAGTTTAAGGCCAGTCTGGGCAAGTTAGTTGGACGTTGTCTTTCAAACAACAACATCAAAAATCTGTCAGCAAGAGTCACAGGCTAGTCAGCTCTATGGCACCCCAAGATTGATGGGATGACAGAGCCAGGGAAGCAAATGCCATTTCCTCCTGAAGATTCTTCGCCAGGTGACAGCAGGAGGGGAGTGGATACCAGGAGGTTTCCCTCAGGGTTACTGTAACAACCGGGGTGGAGGAATAGAGGAGCCAGCCATTCTCTCTCCTCCTCTCAAGAATGTGATTCCCCATGCACAGCTTTCTTTGGAGGGCAAAGAAAAAGCAACTGTGTTTCTATGTTCTGATTAATTGAAAGCTCATCCTTGGGGTTCTACAAAACCAATGAGCAGAATTTTCCAGAGCTGACTGTCCTGGCTGCCTGGCCCTACCGGCACAAGCATAGTGTTGATTTACTTTTTCTTGTGTTATTTTTATTCCAGTTCAGCTGCAGCTCAGTGCGGAAAGTGTGGGGGAGGTGTATATAAAGAGTACCGAGACCGGCCAGTACTTGGCCATGGACACCGATGGGCTTTTATATGGCTCAGTAAGTATGAAACTGACGTGCCTCCAGACACGGCCCAGGTTTGAGGTTTCCGGAAATCTTGTCACACTGAGTGATGCAAACTCAAAAGTATCAATTAGTCTCTGTTTGTTATTTTTTCCAGTAGGATTCCCACCCTCTACCCTGCCTTATTTTAGGTATAAACATAAAAGAGTTTCTTGTGGTAGTCTCTCAAAATACTCAGGTGTATTATCATACAGACCAAGAGGAAACATTGATTGATGCTTTAGTAACTCATCAGACACTCATTTCAGAATACCTACTCTTGCTTTATTCATTCATTCCCAAAATGTTTTCTTGAGCACCTACTATGTGCTATAGGCGTGTATCTTAATACTTTGGATAAAAATTGCAGAGCCCAGATGGCTCCTCCTGTGTCTCAGTGCCATGTTAGATACTAAAAGGGACATAAAGAAGAATGAGTCACATCAAGAAGTATAGGCTATTGTTTCTTCAGTAACTAAAACCCTGCGCACCTGCTTCTTTCCTCTGAATAAATGCACTCTACAGGTTTGACAGAGAATGTCCTCCTGGTCTTTGTGGGAAAAGCATAGAAACAGAGGCAACATGATTTTGCCCCTCATTTTCCTCTACGACAAGATTTAACTGAATGGAGAGTCGAAATGAATAATTGCAGGATTTGTAATTATTTCCAAATTTCAACCATCCTTCTCTGTATCTTAACAGCCCATAACCAAGGTGTGACTGTGATTCATGACCCAGTTCAAACTACTCTTCCCTTTTATGAATATCTCCAAAAAAATGTAGCCATAGGGTGAGTTTAATCAGGGGCTTCCTTTGACTTATACCAAATTGCTAAGTAGGAGCAGGGGTAGGAAACCCTTTCTTTCTTTTTTTTTTTTTTCTTTTCTTTTTGTGGTGCTGTGGATCAAACCTAGGGCCCTGTGCTTGCAAGGCAAGCACTTTACCAACTGAGCTATCTCCCCAGCCCCCAGAAACCCTTTCTTGACTTGGCTGAGCCTAGGTGCTGAATGTGAACAGAGTTCAGTTTGTTACACTGCCCACTAGGGGTCAGAAGGTGGAATGGTCACAGTAATAGAAAGCCTCTCTTGGGCTGTTTGCTGAAATAAACGCATCCATTCTACACACACACAGACACACACACACACACACACATTTGAATTAGGATGAATAGCTAAAATTCCTGTCTTAGATTATACAGTATATTTTATGACTTTTTCTCCTTTAAATTTTTTTTTTTTTTTTGGCAGTATTGGGGTTGAACCCAGGGGATTTTACCCCTGAGCCACATCCTAGCCCCTTTTTTTTTTTTTATTTTGAGATAAGATCTCTCTAGTTTGCCAAGGCTAGACTTGAATTTGTGATCCTCCTTCCTTAGCTTGAGTAGCTTGGGATTATAGGTGTGTGCCACTACACCTGACCCACTTTTGATGTTTATTGTGAACTTCTTTTACTTATGTAAAAATATTGTGGGAGAACTTCCAATTTCCTTTAGGTTCCAGGCAGCCCCTTTCCCACGACTGCCCTGGCCGGCCCTGCAGCTCACCTGAAATATGATCTTAGCTCACTGTACCTAACTTGTAGCATTTCCCCCACTGAAATTCTAAAGTACCTCACAGCCGTGCTTCATGAACAAATTTTAGTTATTCAGACTAATTTGAATGTGTACGTAGAAAGGATGTGTTTATTATTTTTATTTTTATTTTTTTACATTTTATTTATTTATTTATTTTATTGTAAACAAATGGGATACATGTTGTTTCTGTTTGTACATGGAGTCAAGGCATACCATTTGTGTAATCATAAATTTACATAGGGTAATGTTGTTTAATTCATTCTGTTATTTTTTCCCTTCCCCCCACCCCTCCCAAGGATGTGTTTATTTAAGAGAGTAAGTTTGAAAGTTGATGAACCAAAATATTAACACAGTTATCTCTGGACATGGTTAATGGGTGATTTTACCATACATGTGTGCCTTCCTGTATTTTCCAATCTTCTATAGTGAGTATGTCACCTGTGTCACTGGAAGAAAAGCATGCTAAATATAAAAAAGAAACAACCACAGTAACAGGCGTGAATCAACATGCTGGCACTACCTCATGCACAGCAAGTGCTGAAAAGCCCCAGCTGAGGCTGTGGTACCTCTGGGTTGACCTGCGACTCAGCTTGTGACTCAGTCGCTTTGTCTATGTCCAGTGTAGTCGAGACATCAGGGGGGAATCGGCCACCTCACCTGCATGACAGAAGGCAGGCCTGAAACCCACTGGGGGGAGTCATGGGGCGAGCTGTTCCTGCTGGGGGTCAGCAGCCCACACAGTCCAGAAACTCCTCCCTCCTTCCACCCCAACAAGGTGCATCAAACACAAAGGTCCAGACCAAGTTCCTCTGGAGGCAGTCAGTCAGCCAATTAGTACATTTATATCTCATCTTGTTCCAAAAGGGCTAAAGTGTCTCACGCAGGTTTCCTTTCACTACACTCCAATGAATAAGAAGTAGGACACTTCCTGTTACAGTTTCTTACTAATGAAAACTAGCTAACTTTAGGGCTGAGATGTAGCTCAGCAGTAGAGCACTCGCCCAGGATACACATGGTTCAATTCCCAGCAGAAACAAACTAACAAAAAATCAAATTAATTTGCTGCCTTAGCTGGTGTACACCTACCAGGTGGCTCTGTGTCTGGGGATAGACACAAGGCCAACAAGATCCTATTTTCCCTCAGTAGGATTTGCAGTCTAATGGGACAACCACGTCCACAAATAGAGAACAATGACCAAGATGACGAAACAGCAAGAAAGCAAATCACCAGCCACATGGGTAGAGAGAGACTTTACAGATCATTCAACTTGAAAAAGGAGCCAAGTTAGACATAGGAGGTCATTGGAAGGACAGTATACAGCAAAAGAGCTTTGCTATCCCCACTTCAAATTCAAAGGGAGTAAATGTATTCTAAAATTTGGACAAATAGAAAGTTCAAAGACTGGCTTCCCCCACTATCTTAACAGATAAGTTATAAGTAAAACATCAGTGGGTGGATAATTTCCAAGTACTGTACTTTTTTTTTCTTGTGAGAGTTATTTTTAATTGGTTCTAATTAGTTATACATGACAGTAGAATGCATTTTGACACATCATACATCAATGGAGTATAACTTCTCATTCTTCTGGTTGTACACAGTGCAGAATTACACAGGTGGTGTAATCATATATGCACATAGGGTAATAATGTCTAACTCATTCCACTGTCCTCTACTCTTTTTAATAATGTTGTGGTGGCTGCTTCAGCTTAATACACTTACGTCTGCACCAGACCCACTCACACCTTACCATGGGCAAATGGGTTGCTTCCAGTTTGTTGCCATTATACCCAATGCTTCAAAGAACATTCTTGAAACTATGGTCTTTCACTTGTTTAACTATCTCCTAAGGGTAAATTCCTAGAAGTGAATTTCTGAGTCAAAGATTATGCATATTTTAAATTCTGATACATACCTCCAAATTGCCCGCATCTCACCAACAGTGCGTGAAAGGGCCGGTTTTCACACCCTCACCAATACTGATATGGAAATCTCTTCGGTCTTTGCAGAGAAGATAGCCAACAAATGATCATTTTTTAGCTTGCATTCTTCTTGCTGGCAATACTGAATGTGTTTTCATAGCTTTATTGTGCAATATTAGAACGGTAGATAAAACATGCCATTTTGATAATACCATAAATCTGTATTCCTAGAGTCTTATCTATTGTGTATGTACATAAAGAGATGGAGGGGAGGGGGTTCATCAACTGTTAACAGTTGCCTTGGACTAGAAGTGTAGCTCAGTGGTAGAGCACTTGCCTAGCATGAGTAATGCCCGGACTTCCATCCCCGGGACTGTACAAAAACAAAATGAGTAAACACACAAAAAGCAAACAAACAAAAAACCATATCTGAGTGGTGGACTCTGGTTGCTTCTTTTCTTTTTCATTTTAAAATAAAGTTATGGGTTTTTATAAAAGTTCGATTCTTTTCATAGGTAGCAAAAAATAGTTATTTTTACTTTTAAAAAAATTATTTAACTTCCAGGATATGTTTTATGCTTAGGACAGATTTTGCACAAGCATTCACATCCATAACAACACTGAAGTAAAATCCTCAGATATTGTTAGTAGAAATCACCAGAATGGAAAGAAAATATTAGTAGATGTTTGTTTATTTCAAATCCGAACTTGAAAAACACCACTGCATCACAGCCCGGCTTCACCTGTCCTGAACATTCTTCCATGATCGTGTCTGCCAGCCACACCTCCACAGAGATGAGGGTTCCAGCCTGCCCTTGAGGTCCTTAGTCTAGCAGGATCTCCCAGCAGAGATCCTAGGTCCTGAGCACAGCAGGCAGAAGTGGGGCTCAGAGTAATAGTGGATGCATCTGAAGACCCATCACATGCTGGTTACCCTTCAAAGTCCTCGTGAGTACCCTCTGAGATGGGTTCCCTCTTTATCCCAATTCTGAAGAAGATTCTGAGACACTGAGAAGTTCAGTAATCTGCCCAAGATTAAACTGCTAACAAATGAAGGGACCCCATTTAAAAGCACTCGCTAACGAGTTCTACCCCATTTTGGTTTTATCTTTGTAGCAGACCCCAAACGAGGAATGCTTGTTCCTGGAAAGGCTGGAGGAAAACCATTACAACACCTACACCTCCAAGAAGCACGCAGAGAAGAATTGGTTTGTTGGCCTCAAGAAGAACGGAAGCTGCAAACGCGGTCCCCGGACTCACTACGGCCAGAAAGCCATCTTGTTTCTCCCTCTGCCCGTCTCCTCTGATTAGAGAAATCTGTTCTGGGTGCCGACCACTCCAGAAGAGCCTCGAGGGGTCCTCACCTGGTTGACCCCCAAATGTCCCCTTGATCATTGGTTGCGCTAACCCCCAGCCCACGGAGCCTGAGTTTGTAAGCAATGCGCTTCTAAATGCCAGTTCACTTTATTTCAGAGCCCTTTACCCCAGCTCAGTTTGGAACAGAGGGACCAAATTGCTTCCAGGGGCCTCTGGCTGACCAGTCTGAGTCCAGGTTTGGATGCCCAGCTGCCTCAGGGCGCCTGCTGTAGGCTGAACCTCTCAGCACAAGGTGGGGCCAAATGAAGTGTGTTACGGGGTCTGCCAAGTGGTCGTAGGTAACTGCATAGCATCTCCTGCTACTGAGTAAACCCCAGCAGCTAGTCCCCCAAACATTTTGCCAAACATCTAACCTGACTGCCTCTTTTCCTTTCAGTAGCCCATAAATACTAGCAGAGGAGGTAAGAGTGATGTTTAGAGGAGGGTAATGTTCCCTAATAGAAACAGGGACAGAGAAGGCCCCCCTTGAGCACAGAAGGGATTTAAATTGGAAAGAGGGGGTGCACTTGGGTGGACCACAGAGGAGGATGGGATCTCAATGGAGGATGGATGAAGGAGGTAGGGCTCAGCCACAGGAAGAGAACAAATTCACAACCTTAGGAATCAATACCACATGGTGACATGCCCAAGAAGCCTCTGAGGTCAGGAGGAGCATGGGAGGTAGCTTCTTGATAAAAGCAAGGACCTCAGTGCTGGGAAGTTCATGTGGGTCTGGGCAGTGTGTGAGGGAGTGACAAGAGGAAGGGTGACCTTGGCTGAGGAGATGCTGCACTCTCAGAAGGATGCTTTTAGAAGAGAGGAAGAAAGAGAAAGGGGACACCATGTCTTGCTTGGCCACCAGTAAGCAGGACTTCGGGGTCCTCTTGCAGGGCTTCCCCACTCTGACCTGCGTAGGGGTCATCTGGGATCTGCTTTGAAGTAGCTTCTGGTTGGGTGGGGCTGGGGGAGCCTCTACATTTCCAACTTGAAGAAGCAGATAAAAAAAAAATGTCATTCAAAGGAAGGTGGCTCAAAGCCCTGACCCTCGCCCACCTCCGCCTGACCCCGAAACACGCACCCCCACCCTTCCCTATATACTCAGGCAGCAGTGACGATAGTTAGACCTGTATCAAGGAAGGGTTTAAGGCCCAATGCCCATAAAATGCCTATTTAGAAGAAATACAAAGGCATACATAAAAGTGTTAAACCCTCACAAACAGTTTTCCCCAAGAGACCATTTTTGTTACCCTTACTTGTATAAATATGCTTCCTGCTTAAAGTGAACTTGACCCAAGTGGCTAGCATATTAGAAACACCATTCATCTCTGACACATGATACCGACGCTGAGGCCTTTAATAAGCCATTTAAATTTACTGTGAGACTGTATGTTTTAATCACATTTTGAATATATAGCTTAAAGGCAGTTAAACTGATTAGCATGCAGCCTCTGAGAATGATAATAATAGGATATGATGTATAAGGTACTCAGATAACTAACACTTCACCACATTTACTCATGAGATTTTTCTTTAGTCTTCCACTATGCTGTTACAATTTTTCTTTTGAAAAGGGGGACTCTTAAGCAATGATATAATCATTGTGTATAAAAGTGGAGGAGAGTGTGCTCACATTTTACAAGGAATTGAAGTAATTACTAATTGAAACGTAATTCCTTAGACATTGAACTGTTATACTTAGGATGAAAGAACAACAAGCTGAAAGTTCAATGAGATAAAGCTCCTGAGGAACTAAGTTGGCATTATGGTCAATAATACTGGTCTACTTTTGTACAGAAAAATTATTTCATAACTTTTTGTTTTTATAACCTGGATAAGATGATTCTATTTTATTTTAGTCAATCTTTGCAAGCAAGTTGGGAATATTGCAATTCCTTAACATCTCTTTGGTATGAAGATTTGGCCCCTAGAAGGTACCCAGACAGGAAATCTAAGATATTTATAATGGTCCATATTTTTATTGTATGAATCAATTTCAAGTATAATGCTGGCCAAGAAAAAACAAAATACTGTTGTTAACAGATTAGATGGAAGTTGGTGATTTCAGAGACCCAAAGCATTGAAGTAGATTGTGACCTTAACAATCTCAGCCCAGTCGTCATTTGCATATTTGCTCAATGGAGACCATATGCCTGTGTGCCAGGCACTGTCCTGGGTACTGTGGTCCCTGGGGACTTTGTCTGTCTGGTTTGCTGCTGTATCCTCTCCCAGGGCATTATATTTATGATGAAAGATGCTGTGGATTCATTTCTTTCAATCAAGTGAAAAACATAGACTTTACAAGTTACTGCTGAGTAAATAGCAAGTCCCAGAAACCCAGGATTTGGAAGAATTGGCTACTCCCAACATAAGACAAATCCCTAGCAGAATGGCAGAAGACACGGCAAAGTGAACTTAACGTTTTCAACCTTAGACCAGTGTCTGCTTCGGGAGGACTGCTTGCAAATTGGGAAGAGAGTCCGTGAGGTCTTGTCAGAAGGGAGTGGTGGGCAGTTCCCTGCATGGTTTTGAGAGGGTGAACATCCCCATTGCACCCTCTCTTCCTTCAGTGATTCTTGCCGTCATCTGCCCTTCCTGTGCCTCTCATGTGCATCCATTTTCAGAATGACCGTCACAAGGTGTCTGAAACTTACTGTCAGGAGCAGAGAGACTTCAGCAGGTTGGCAGTGAGGCGCAGGTGAAGGTAACTATCATCTCCTCTAGTGGCCAACTGTGTGAACATACAAAATCCAGATGGGTGCATCAGCTGCCACTGCAGACAAGGCCCTGGCTTTGTGCTGGAGGTAACAGAGCCCAAGTCCTCAGACTGGCAGAGTGTATGGCCTGAACCAGCGAGGCCCACAGCTGCAGAGCAGGCCAATGAGGACACCACCTGTCATTTCACATCTCTCTCTCTCTTTTTTTTTTTTTTTTTTTTTTTGGTATTACAGTCTATGCCTTACGAGTAATAATAAATGTTCCATTAATCAGTGATAATGTGTCTGAGTGTCTGAACATCATGATACCTTTTCTCTATCAGAAGACTTCTCCTGGTGTTCGTGGAGTGAGCATACTTAGTTTTTTACACTTATCTTGCTACCAGATATGAGATTTTTAAAGGCTGATAACATTTTTCTGCTAAAGCAGAAATATTTTTTGTTTTTTGTTTTTTTTTTTTTTTGTTTGGAAACAGGGCAATATTGGTGATTTTCTAGGCTTTTGCTAGGGAAATATATTCAGGAAACGTGTCCCCTCAGGAGTCAGGCACCACTAATAACTCAGTTGAAACTTTTTCTTCATAATATCAACCATGGAAATTGTGGTATTATTGCCGAGTTAACAGATTTCTGCTTAAGCAAAGAGATGGTGAACTGAAAAAAACAAAAAGAAGAACTTATTTACAAATTTAGGTCAATGTCAAAAAGCTACACATGTTCATCTTAAGAACCCATAAGATTTTCTAAATTATCATACACAGAGATGTTTCCTTAGGTGAACCTCTGAATCTCACAATTTCTTGTTCTTAGGAGATGCAACATGGTCGGGCACAACATGGCCTAATTAGATCCCACACACACTCACACACACACACACACACACACACACGTGCACACCTATACAAAAACACACCTGGGCCCTGTGCGCCCAACTACACTAATTACATATCTTCCTTTTGTTTTAAAGTAGCCTTAAGCAGTATTTTTTCTACTTTTTGGAGCTTGCTCACAAAAAGAATTACACGTTCTAGTCTAAACCAGCACATGCATATCTTTATATATATACAACTGAAGCAAGAAAAATCCACAAAACTGTATATGAGATACACTTTGATATTTCTATTATATTCCACTAAAAATATGGATCAAATAGTTAAATCAGGTCCCAATATTAATGGGTCACAACCACAATTTGAAAACCACTGGCTTAAAGCAATTGTCCTCCTTCCCAAAGATGGAGGGACCCAATTAGGATCCTGTGTTATGACTTCAGTGTTTTCAATGCACCCCAGGACCAGGAATGGAATCCAGCACTAGCAGGGCACGGGCCCTATCACCCAGCCACACCCGCAGTCTGACGTTAGTGTTTCCAATGACATGATTCGTTCTTGAATAAATAAGACAAGGGTCATCCTGTTACCCAGGCACCATCTGCTCTGAAGCCCAGTGGCTGTCTTAGCCTGGCTTGCCACTAATCAGGAAAAACGAATGCGACCATGTAGATTCCACGACAGCCACCCACAGCCGCTAGTGCTAGTCCAGCCGAGTTCTGCTCTTGAAGCCCCAGAGACTTTGGCCCGCTCCCTCTTCCTTTGGAATGAATTCTCACTACTTTGGGTCTTGAGGTCATCCCCTCCCTAACTCCCACAGTTTTCACTCATCTCTGCTGCCCCCCAAACTCCTGCTTCATAACCATTTCTAAGAAAGGCATAAAAAGAGGGAGCCAAGAAAAGGTTATAAACCTAGGACCTCTGAACCTCCTCCCCAGCCTCCATCACTTTCTGGAAATTACCCTCTGGCCTCTTACCTGCCTTTAAAAAAAAGATTTACCATCATGACTAAGTCCTAAGATAAACGTCACTGCTGTTGGAATGCAGTTTACACGAGGATTTTAAAATTCCTCTTTTTGCTGAACCAACTTTAAAAATGTATTTCTGTTCCCTGATTGTTTGGGGGCTTAGGGTGGCTGAGAAGGGGCCTCTCGTGGATGAACTTGACTGCAAAGAGAAAACTACGAATGAGGGTATCGCTTTTCATATTTATTGAGTTGAGGTCCTGCTTGTCAGGGGGTGGGCAGGGAGGGGACTCTCGAGCCCTAAGTCCTAGTGCGTAGGTGTTATATGCTCAGTAGGGTAAAAAAAGCAGCCCATCAAGCAAAAAGGTGCCTTCAACTATAGTTTCACAAATTACCAAAAACATATTTTTTCAGATGTTGTAGTGATACTGTAGGAACATTTATGCCCGACCGAGCAGTGGGACTTGTGTGTTCCCCATTTCAAAAGTAGTAGGGATGATGTGTCTGACAACTGTTAAAATGAAATAATAGCTCGTAGAAGCATCACCCCGCCTTCCTCATCCATTCCCAAAAAGCCCTCCACCTCCAGAAAGAAACTCCTTTTACCCCTGTACATAAAATTTACTCCAAAACCCAGTCAGAGAACGAGAGGCGTGGGGATTTGACTTTAGGTACTCCAGACCCCAAACATTTCTCCAATGTTGTCTCCAGTGTCAGGGGAAAAGTACTAAATGACTCCTGGAATCTTTCTGCAACATTGGACTTCCTTTGCAGTTGACATATTGACCATGACATACTACATTGCTAGCTTTCCACTCTCGTTATAAAATTAAAAGGAGAAACGAGGTCACACACAGCTTGAAGCCAGAGGGTGGGTTTGCTGTATAAAATGCACATATTGTAAGGCCCAGTTTTGGGGTCTTCTGATGGGTCTGAGGGTGTTTGTGATGTGGGGAGGAGGTATCTCCCTAATTGCTTCCTTCCCTCTAAGCTCCCCACTGTCACACAGGCTAAATTTATACATTTGGCAGCTAAACATTGGTGTCTGTTTTATTACGTAAACAAGCAAAACCTCACCCTGTCCTTGATGTGCTTTTCTGTGGCCTTAATGAAGGGTTGGGCACTCTTGTTTGGAAATGCATTCAATTTAAGGATTTGGTTCACTTGGTCGAAGTGTTTAGATGTAGATGTAGACGGGCAATTTGTGCAAATCATCACAGAAATATACTTCATTGTGAGTTTCACATTTCATGTTTTCCTGTCGTAGGAAAAAAATTTCTTTTAGTCTGACCCGGAGCTACGTAAGAGTAAGATGTTAGATTGTCTTGCTGATATACCTTGGCCAGAAGTCTTTATCCTCCAAAACAGGTCATAGGAATGTTACTGTATACTAACCTCTTTTGTGTGGGCTGGAAAAAATGGACCGTTCTGAGCCTGGGAATATCAACTATGTTGAGTTCAGTAATTTCCTGTGGAAATCTACAGAAAAATCTATGGCATTCCCAAAATAGAACACCTGCATTAGCCACAGTGCTGCTGACCCCAGGACACAGCGCAGACTTTAGGGCTGGCCAGGTTATTTCTAATAGTACAGGACTGCAATTCTGAATGGGCGGGCCAAGGTGGCAGATGAGAGGGAAATTCGTTTCTATCTCTTTGGTGCTCCTACAAAGTGTTGTGTTATTTAATTGAGGTGAAGAAGAGAGATCGGCTTGAAGATAGCTTGAAAATATGCAACACTCAATTATCTTAAACATCTGGGAAGAGTTTGATTAGACAGAGGCCCCCTGATCCTGTCCTCAAAAATAAAGGACAGCAATAAATTGAAGAATGTATTTCTTCAACTCCTCACTCACTCATCCATTCATTCATCATTCATTGTCTACCACTATATTAGTCTGAGTTCATGCAGGAGATAGTAACCACACCAATGATTTGAACAGGGAAATTTTAATGGCTAGTAAAGGGGATTCACTACTAAGAGGGATAGGAAACCTCCAAAGTAGAGTGGAATAGCAGATGCAGGGAGCAGCTACCATCTGCAAGGCTAAAGAGAGTACTCAAGGAAGGAACGAATTTGAAAGAGGGTGAGATGCAGACTTACTAAAGCTGTGGCTGTGACCTTCAGGTTGGTGAAGGATTTCCCTGAGGTGCTTCAGGGAGCTTCCCACCAGAGTGACGACAAAAGTCTCTAGGTGTGGCTTGCTGGGGTGCCAGCAAAATCGACAGAGGTGTGCTCCACTAGGTCTCTCATAGGAAGCTACCCACTGGGCACTGTGCATAGGAGCAGGAGGAAAGAACAAGAACCTGAAAGAAAAGCCCCTTCCTCTTACAGCGTCCCGCCAGCGCCCTCTATTGACAAATCTTGCATTGCATCTGCTGGTATAGAAGAAATGTTTAAAGGGTCCAGCTCCAGTATCTCAAAAAAAGACAAAGAGTGGATGAGGAAAGAAAGACAATAAACTGCCAACTGGCATAAACATGATCTACAAACTTTACTACACACAATATTTAAAAATGAGAAGATGTGATCCTTTCTCTTGTGTTTTCCTTGTTTGTTTATTTTTTGGTACTGGGGATTAAACCTAGCTATAGTCCTTTCTCTTAAAAATCTTGTCATAAGCCAGGTATGATAGCTTACACCTGTAACCCATCTATTCAGTAGGCTGAGACAGGAGAATCACAAGTTCAAGTTCAGCCTGAGCAACTTACCAAGACACTTTCTAAAAAATAAAAAATAAAAAGGGCAGGAGATGTAGCTCAGTGGTAGGGCCCTTGCCTAGCACATGTGAGGCCCTGGGTTCAATACCTACCCCTCCCTGCCCCCCCAAAAAAGACTTATCACAGAAAATCCCTAAATGAAAGTGTTAAGGTTTTATTGTTGATATTGTTGTTGTTGCTGTTTGTTTGTTTGTTTGGGTTTTTGGGGCTTTGTTCCCTTTAAAGAATGTAACTGTCTCTCTAAGTCCTCTGAGCCACTCAGATAAGTACCTTGTGTGTTTGTGGCACTGTCTTTATATATGGTTACTCATTCATTAATTTAACTCAACCTAAACCAATATAACATGCACATACAGAAGAAGGCAGTTTTGAAGCCAGATGGGTGAGTGGGAATCCTAGCTCCTCCATTTACTGACGTCAGAACTTTGGGTAAGTTACTTCCTCCCTCGGTGCCTCCATCTCCTCCTGGGTGAACATAAACAGTATGATCCTCACAGCGTCATCAGAACGATCTAACAGGAAGGAGGCATGCAAGAACCGTGAAACAAACTCTGACCTATGAGGAGGATTCAGTAAACATTTGATATTGTCTTTATAATAAGTGTAATCATACATATTATAAAATCAGATAAGGCTAAAAATGATCTTTTTAGACTCTCTATTGAGGGAAGAACAATTTCATGAGTCTGCATTTGAAGAAGTCTTGTTTCAAACAATCCATATGAACAAGATATAAGAATCTTAGCTGATCCCAAGCTTAATAAGCTCTTGCTGACAACAATTTTTCTACAGTAGTTTGAGCTGGTCAGTCTACCTCTAGGCCATTGTATCTCATTCTAGGTGCTGCATATTAAGTGAAGCTTTATAAATTAAAAAAAAAAAAAAAAAAAAAAAAAAAGCCAAAGAAACTAGGTTTGGTTAAGAGATGAGATAAAGATAGTTTGAGTACCTTTTTGCTTTTCGTGCTCTGGTATAGTATTGTATTTGGGACTTAACAAGAAAGTGGTTTGGGTTTAACATAAGAGAAAAAATTAAAATAGAAAAGCCATTCCTGTCACAGGATGTACATCCACAGCCAGTGACTGACATCTGCTACTCCTGGAGATTTTCACTGTCTGGAGAGACACCTGTGGCAAACATGTCACTCCTATCTCCCTTCCGACATGCCCTACCCGCAGGCAGACCCTAGCCTTTAGCACCTACAGAGATGGCCCTGATGAAGAGAGCTGCTGTCCCCAAGGCCGCCCCTTCTTGAGGTGGTCTGCAAGGGTGTAGAATTCTTTGGGCGGCTCTAACGGTCATTCCATTTCAGACCTTCTCATGGGATCTGCGAGAGGCTCCCATGGAGACGGCCTCCATCTCTCCTCTGCTCCTATCCTGCCTCCTTCCCTTCCACAGGTGTTCCAAGAGCACTCTCTACAAACTCCCTGCCACTGAGCTTCCTCTCTGAGTCTGCTTCTCAGGGACTCTAGTCTGTGACAATACCTGTCTAGGATGCTATTGATACTATTCTGAGTAAGGTAATGGTAAAGGTCCCTACAACCCTGTGACTCTACTGAGTCTCTGGGCATCTGAAAGTGACTGTTTTAGGTCTACAAGGTTATAACCTGTCTTCTCTGCGTACCCAAAGGTGTACTTCGTGGGTACAATGGTGCACAAAAAACAAAAAAGCAAATGAACAAAAACCCCCTTGGAGCCTGTGTTCTTGTAAGGAAACACACTGACGAATGCATCCAAAGCTCTGTCATTTTCCTACTGCTTCCAAAATGCTTGCCACATATGCCTGTTTCCGGATCATGGTGCTTCTGATTCACATGGTTTGTGTAAGATGGATTCGTAGTTTTATCTACTTTAGACTTACCATAAGGTGGCCTAAAATGTTCACAAAAGTGTGTTAATTATTACTATGTAGACTTTTAAAAAATGCACATTAAAATAAACACATAACTCATAATAAAATGAAAATCCACATATCAATATACTATCACACATACCTTTACCACACTTCAGGAAGCATTTATACAAAAGATCACACCGAGAAATGTAAAACCACAACTGTAACAGGTGCTCACAAAGAAGTATCTGGTGTCCTGGACCATGTGATTAGGGAGTTTAACTTGCTCAAGAGCTCCTTGAGGAGGTAACCTGACATCTGAAGAAAGGGTAAGAGCTGACTAGGTGAAGAGGGATGGGTGAGGCCTATGAAGAACATTCCAGATAGAAGTAATAGCATGTGCCAAATGTCTGTGGCAGGAGAAACCATATGCCAGGGAGGCTCAAGTGCAGAAAGCAAGTGGGGTGGGAACGGA
Organism: Sciurus carolinensis; assembly: GCF_902686445.1. Classification (NCBI taxonomy): domain Eukaryota; kingdom Metazoa; phylum Chordata; class Mammalia; order Rodentia; family Sciuridae; genus Sciurus; species Sciurus carolinensis. The sequence continues at coordinate 100,865,513 of NC_062218.1, read as the reverse complement.
GTAGGAACTGAGGCCCACCAGAGAGGCAGAGTCTGGTAACAGAAATGTTGGGTGGACTGCATTCTCCAACATCTGTAGATAACCAAGTGGAAGTTACATATACATGATCATTCTGTCTCCACACACAGCTGAATTATAGCACTTCTCTAGTCCCTCTGCCAAAGAACACAAATAATCAGTATCAGCATGCATGTGTCTGGCCTGGGTTCAGATGTGAGAGCCTGTGAAATGTATTCCAGACTTGAAACTCTGGGGGCTGAGGTTACATTTGCTAAATATTTAGATCTTTCACTCAGGCTTTTATTCATTCCATCCAGCAGGTGGAGTATAGGAAAATGGTTTTTTGTCCCCAGCAAATTCCCTCATACTCAGAAGGAAAAGCAAGATTTGCCAGCATAGTCAAGGGTCAGAGTTAGAACAAGGGAAGATGAATGATTATGTATGAGCATCTCATTCATTTGAAAACATGAAGGAATTAGCTTTTTACCGCTGTTTCCAGAGATTCTGAATTTGGTGTTTCTGCCCAAGTTTGGATAGCTACATTATTAATCAGTCCAAAAATAAATGAATTAGCTTAAAAAGAATCACACACCCAAAACTCATATTCTTCACAAGAGAGAAAAAGGCAACTGGGAAACTCTTCAGAGATGGTGCCAGTTTCAGAGTTCAGGAAGGAACTGGCTGTCTGGAGTTGTCTTAATCTGGGTATGAAAATAAATAACATTAAGAAGTTTGTTTACACTGATCTAAAGAGAAAACTCAACAGTCCACACTGCCCTTCAGGAACTAGCTTCCTAAAGTCCTAAGGTAAAACAGTAACCTTACAGAAGGAACAAAGAAATCAAAGAGACAGAAAGTGAATAGAAATAGAAAAATTTTGGGTATTCCAGATTCTGTAAAGAAATGACTGGTTCTTTATAATAACCACTCTGAATTGATCTGATACGTTTTTCTAAAAGGATTGAGAGCTGCCTTCCTGACAACCAAACAAAAAGTCCCTGAATCCTTGCTAGGAGGAGGGATTGTAAGAGATACCAGAGAATCATGAAAAAAACAAAAAGGATGTTATTGAGGGGTTTCAAAACTCAGCCAGAGAATGTGATATATAAACAAATCATTTTAAAGCAGCCTAGAAAAGCATGAAAAGAAATATGTACAGGGTGCTCTGGGAACACAGGTAGGAGGAAAAAAATTCTTCCCAGGGGTTTTAGGAAAACTTCCCAGAGAAGCGACATTTGAGCTATGTCAGAAAAGATGAGCAAATGTTATGATCTGAATATCTGTGTGTCCCCAAAATGCGTATGTTGAAACCCAGTCACCAACGTGATGGGGTTGGGAGTGACTGGGTCAAGTGGACTCTGTCCTCATGAAGGGGATCGGTGCCCTTATTAAAAAAAAAAAAAAAAAAGACCCCCAGAGTTGCCGCATCTCTTCCACCACGTGAAGATGCATGACAGGTTCAAAGAACTGTGCTGCAGTCAGTGAAGGGAGAGGTCAGAAAAGTAATCTATTTATTGGCCTAGAGATATGACTGCCATCGATCCTGGATCCTGAGGAAGAGAGGCCACCCTCCAAGGATTTATAATCATCATCTCTCCTCAAGAAGATCTGGGCTACAAATTTATACTACCTGTCTGGTTGAGGAACCCCAGCCTGAGAAATAAACATCGGAAATGGTCCATGGTATTCCAGGGACACCAAGTAAAAGCAAACAAAACCCTGCAGATTCAGCTTCCCAAATCAGGACACATGGTTTTCCCATGTTTATTGAATCTCTAATCTCTAGTTCATAATCCAAAAATTACTTGCAGTAGACATGCCGAACAGCACCGCTGAACGTTCAAGGACTTCAGAGGGTGAAGGATGGGTGCTGATGGGGAGTACTTACCATAAAATAAGTATCTGTAAAATGATCAAATACATTTTTCAAAAAAGACCTAACGTGGAGAAATATAAAGGTTCTCACAAATCCAAGGCAAATTTAATTCAGAAAGGAAGCAAATAGTACTTCCAATGAAAAAGATACTGGAATTTAAAACCAAATGGGTGGAACTCTCAGAACTCACAGGGTGAAAGTGTTCATGAAATCCTCCCACAGATAACGATGATAAAAAACAGGATAAGAAACACTTTTTTAAAAAAGAACAACTACTAAAAGACAGAAGCAGAAGAATTTAATCTCAAAAACTGCCACAGGAAGGGGTAAGAATTTTGAATTCCTGTCTTCCTGGCCTGAGGTGATGCCCAACCCTCACAGCTACAACTGTGAAAAATAGCAGTGGAAAACCGCAGTCTTACCAGCTGAAGGTGCCAGAGATCAGAGTTCAAGGCTGAAAAAGTAGCTAGAAATCTACAGGAAAAGTACTGGCAGCAGAAAAACCACAGAAGGAGTATAAAACTATGAGTATAAACTTTGCCCAAACCCTTGGCCAGAAACTAAACTACGCAGATGTGGTAGGAGACCCTTAGGGACATGGTGAAAAAGTGGACAGAAACCAGAAAGAAATCTGCTTCTGAACGGAGTTATGTGCAGCCCCTGACCTTTTTTTTTTTTTTTTTTTTTTAACTGAGTGAATTTCTCAACTGTGCATAAGTCAGGTGGTGGAAAAATGGAAACTTACAGGCCTTAAATGTTAGAGAGAGTTCTCAAAATCTGCCAAATAACTAGAAATCAGGGAGAGGGAACCCCTAGAAGCAAGAAAATCACAGAGAGCAATTCCCTCTCTGTTGAAATCCTTGGCTAACCACCAAATGACAGAAACAAGGAAAACCCCCAAAGGGCCAGAAGAGAAACACAGCGATGGGAACAGAGAAATAAGCTACTGTGCATCACAAGGTAATGAGGTTTGCAGGGGAGTCCAGACAAGTTACCTGCCTGCCAGGTCAAAATCCAACAATGCTCAGAAGAATGCAACAGAATCTAGAGTTGCCAGACTGGGTTACCTAGGAGGCCCAACTTTCAACGGGAAATTCCGGGATGTGCACAGAAACACAAAAATGTGCTCTATTCTCCCAAGAAAAGGCAGCCGATGGAAACTGACTCGAAGTGACTCCAGATGTTGGACTTAATAGGCAAAAGCTTTCAAGCAGATATTATAAAAATATTCAAAAAATTAAAGGAAATTATCATATCACATTCAATGAACAGCTAGGAAATCTCAGTGGAGAAATGAGAAATGAAAAATAAAACCACCACCACCAAAAACAAATAAACAAAGCCAGGAAGATTGAGGTCTGAAAAACATGAAAACTGAAATTTAAAAAAAATTCACCCCATGGGCTCAACCAAATTCTGGGGAAGGCAAAAGAAAGAATCAGTAAATTTGAAGACAGTGTAACAGAGATGCCAGATCCATAGAACTGAAAGAATAAGAACTGAAGAAAAAGGAAGAGGACCTCGGGACCTGGGGGATAGATATCCAGATGTTCCAGATGTTCAGTATACATGTGATTGGAATTCCAGAGGAAGAAGAGAGGGAAGAGGAAGAAAAGATAACCAAAGAACTGTTTATTGAAAACTTTCCAAAGAGGCACAAGGAAATGCTCAGGGATGTTAGAAATGCTGTGTCTTTTGAGCACAGAGGAGGTTTTATGGGTGAATATATACATTCATCAAGACTCACCTAATTGTATAATATAAAAATGTGTATAAATCAGTATCTCATACTTTGTTTTAAAAAGCGATGAAATGGAATCAATCTCACAAAAGAGGTGAAAGACCTCTACAATGAGAACTACAGAACACTAAAGAAAGAAATTCAAGAAAATCTTAGAAGATGGAAAGATCTCCCATGTTCTTGGATAGGCAGAATTAATATTGTCAAAATGGCCATACTACCTAAAGTGCTATACAGATTCAATGCAATTTCAATTAAAATCCCAATGACGAATCTTACAGAAATAGAGCAAACAATTATGAAATTCATCTGGAAGAATAAGAAACCCAGAATAGCTAAAGCAATCCTTAGCAGAAAGAGCAAAGCAGGGGTATCGCAATACCAGATCTTCAACTCTACTACAAAGCAATAGTAACAAAAACAACATGGTATTGGTACCAAAATAGACAGGTAGATCAATGGTACAGAATAGAGGACATGGACACAAACCCAAATAAATACAATTTTCTCATATTAGACAAAGGGGCCAAAAATATGCAATGGAGAAAAGATAGCCTCTTCAACAAATGGTGCTGGGAAAACTGGAAAACCATATGCAGCAGAATGAAATTAAACCCCTATCTCTCACCCTGCACAAAACTCAACTCAAAATGGATCAAGGACCTCGAAATCAGACCAGAGACCCTGCAGATTATAGAAGAAAAAGTAGGTCCAAATCTTCAACATGTCGGCCCAGGATCAGACTTCCTAAACAGGACTCCAATAGCACAAGAAATAAAAGCAAGAATCAACAACTGGGATAGATTCAAGCTAAAAAGTTTTCTCTCAGCAAAGGAAACTATCAGTAATGTGAAGAGAGAGCCTACAGAGTGGGAGAAAATCTTTGCCATTCATACTTCAGATAGAGCACTAATTTCCAGAATATATAAAGAACTCAAAAAACTCTACACCAAGAATACAAATAATCCAATCAACAAATGGGCTAAGGAAATGAACAGAAGAACACTTCACAGAAGATGTACAAGCAATCAACAGATATATGAAAAAATGTTCAACATCTCTAGTAATAAGAGAAATGCAAATCAAAACTACCCTAAGATTCCATCTCACCCCAATTAGAATGGCGATTATCAAGACCACAAGCAATAATAGGTGTTGGCGAGGATGTGGGGAAAAAGGTACACTCATACATTGCTGGTGGGGTTGCAAATTAGTGCAGCCACTCTGGAAAGCAGTGTTGAGATTCCTCAGAAAGCTTGGAATGGAACCACCATTTGACCCAGCTATCCCACTCCTTGGCCTATACCTAAAGGGCTTAAAATCAGCATACTACAGAGATACAGCCACATCAATGTTCACAGCAGCTCAATTCATAATAGCCAGATTGTGAAACCAACCTATATGCCCTTCAATTGATGAATGGATAAAGAAACTGTGGTATATATATACAATGGAATATTACTCCACCATAAAGAATGATAAAATTATGACATTTGCAGGCAAATGGATGAAATTGGAGAATATCATGCTGAGATAAGCCAATCTCAAAAAACCAAAGGACAAATGATCTCACTGATAAGCGGATGATGACACATAATGGGGGGTGGGAGGGGTTAGTGTTAGGGTTAGGGTTAGGTTTAGGGTTAGGGTTAGGGAGGGGGGCAAGAATGGAGGAAGGAAGGACTGTATAGAGGGAAAAGAGGGGTGGGAGGGGTGGGGGGGAAGGGAAAAAATAACAGAATGAATCAAACAACATTACCCTATGTAAATTTATGATTACACAAATGGTATGCCTTACTCCATGTACAAAGAGAGAATCAACATGTATCCCATTTGTTTACAATAAAAAATAAAAGAAAAAAAAAGCGATGAAATGTACTCATCTCCTCGATTAAAAAAGTCCTAACGTATGGGTTGAATATTATACTGGTAAATACTGAAGAGAATACAAAATAAACAGAAAAACAGACCTGAAGAAATTAGCCAGAATGTCACATGATCAGAAACATGAGCGGAACAGAGGCCTGGGGAAGAGAATGGGAGGCAGAGGTGTGGTGTGGGAAGAGAGGGAACCCAGAGAGAGGGCACGGAGGGCGACTACTGCAGACGTTCTTGCTCTGATGAAAGGCAGAATCCTGAAATGCAGAAGCACGTGGAGTCCTACGCAGGATCTATGTCCACATTCAGAGGGACAGTCACCAGGAGGGAGAAGGTCATAGAGAATATCTTAAAAAGAGCTGGGGAAAAGAGTGATTCCCTGTAAAGAGGCATTTACGGCAGCAGCAACACAACAATAGCAGCCAGGAGAGAGGAGAATCTGTCTTCAAAGGGCTGAGAGAAAATAATGGTCAACCTGCTGGTTCCTTGTGACCAATTTCAAGTCATTTCTGAACTTCTGTTTTGAGCTTTCTCATTACCTCTTCACTCCCAGTTCATCAAATATGTCCAGTCTCTTAGGCTATGAAGGGATTTTATTTAAAGTAAACAGTGTTAATATGCTCAGGGTGTTAATGACATAATACTGTGGACTGCCAGTGTTGACTTAAGCCATTTTTATTATATTACTAAAATATGCACAAATATATAAAACTAGGTCTAAACCTCAGATGCTTATAATTCTTACATAATTATTAAGCCTAAAATGTATAAGTAAATACAGAGGATTTATTTATATATTAAAAACAAAATTACAATGTTAATGAGATCCAAAATATTGACGTGACAGACTGTGCTATCCATTCATCTTTGATGGACACTTGGGTTGTTGCCACAGAACAACTGTTTAATTCCTCAAGATGGGAATCGTATCAGGTAGTTGTACATTTTCTTTTTCACTGTGAGAGGCTGAGCATAGTAGCTCAGAATGATGAGCCTGGAGTCAGAGGCTTTGTAAGTTATTGCAGTCCTGGTGGTAATTTGTCCTTTTTAAGATAAGCCCATTTTAACTTCTGGTTCTGTTTCTTTGTTTCGTTTTGTTTTATTTTGCAAAGCTGAGATGAAACCCTGGACCTGCTAGGCAAGCGCTTTACTACTGAGCTGCATTCCCGTCCCGTTTCATGATTTTAAAAGGTGAACTAATTTAATGAGTGACCCCAAAATACAATACCAAAAATGTTCCATTCAAGGGAACGTGCTGCTGAATGTGGGGGGCCAGAGGGGGCTCGGTGCCGCCCTCCACCTGCAACGGGACAGCGGCTGCCAGACTCTGAGTCCGTAATGCTGGTTAGCATAAGTCTGGGCCCCTTGGTCCTCACACCCTGGGGTCTCCTCAGTCCACCCAACAGTGGGACATCACCTGCTGTTCCCTGGTCCCCATATGAGCACAAACCCAGGAATTGAATGAGTGTAGCCACACTGACACAGATTCAGAATCAGTTTACAGTCCTTCTGAAAGCTACACACACACACACACACACACACACACACACACACGCATTGCTCTCATATTTAATAGTTTTGTGTTTATCCTGAAAATGAAGAATTTTAAGGTAACCTAATCACTTAGGGTAAGAATCTCAGGTTTAGTGGAAGACACTGACAAGGTGTTGAAAAAAGGAAAGATGTGTTACACTTTAGGGGCAAAAGAATGATCATAAACCCTCAAGCCAGGAGTGGTACACATCTGTAATCCCAGCTACTCAGAAGGCTGAGGCAGGAGGATCACAAGTTTGAGGTCAGCCTGGACAATGTAGCAAGACCCTGTCTCAAATGATGATGATAATTCTATCTATCTATCTATCTATTTTTTAAAGAGCTGAGGATGTAGCTCACAGGATGTAGTACTGTGGCATAATATTTGACTAGCAAGCATAGGGCCCTAAGTTCAATTCCTACTACACCTCCCCCCCAAAAAATTAAGATACTTGTCAAAGACCTCCAGGTCCAAGCAAACCATTATACCAGGGCCTGAGCAAGTGCACACAAAGAGTCTGACAGTCTTCAGCCCTTTACCATGAGTCTACTTTCCCTATAATCAACTGACCGCCTGCCTCCTTCAAGATAGTAAGGTGGGAGCTGGGATTGTGGCTCAGTGGTAGAGCACTTGCCTAGCATGTGTGAGGTAATGGGTTTGATTCTCAGCACCACATACAAATAAATGAATGAAATAAAGGTCCACCAACAAATAAAAAAAAATTTAAAAAAAGATACTAAGGTGGCTAGAAAACAAACAAAAAAAATGATGGAATTCCTCGAATCCTTTAAGAACACAAAGAACAATGAATCGATTCAGACAAAATACTGGATTCTTAGGAACTAGACTCTTCCCTCCCTTGCCAGTTCAAATTGCAAAGTAGAGGTGGCAAAAGAGTTGGAAGCAGGAACCCAAACAAAAATTCACGTCAATGTACATAGCAGCACTATTCACAATGACCAAAGGTGAAAACGACCCAAACAGCATTCATCAACAGATGAATGGATTAACAAAATTTGGTGTATAATGGAATAATATTCAGTCCTAAAAAGGAATGAAGTGCTGACACATGTTACAACACTGGGTGAACTTCGAAAACACTATGTTAAGTGAAATAAGCCAGACACAAAAGATCAAATATCGTATGAATCAATTTATAAGAGATATCATGAATGGGTAAATTTACAGAGACCAAAAATAGATTAGAGGTTGCCAGGGACTGAACGGAAGAGGTAGTTATTGCCTAATGGTTACAGTTTCTGTTTGGGGTGATGGAGAAGTTTTGGAAACAGAAAATAGCAATGGTGGTACAATAATGCAAATGAAATTAGCACCACAGAATTCTATACACTTAAATAGTAGTTAAAGGGGCAAATTTGATGATATATATTATATAATTATATGTATTTTTATTATATTATATAAATTATCATTATGTTATATATTATATAATATATTATATAATATAGTATATAACATGTTATGATATGTCATATATAATATGAATTATATAACATTATGTAACTAAGTATATTATATAATATGACATATAATATATAATTTTATCTTATTATAATATATATTATAAATATATATCATCAAACTTGCTCATTTAACCATTATATACATATAATATATCACCATAATTATTTTTTTGAATGAGGGACTTAACTGGAAATAGCCCGAGTGTCCCTCAATAGATGAATGAATACACAAACTGTGGTACATCCATATGTTAGAATAAAATGAAACTAACTATTGATACACACAACTACTTGGATTAATCCCAAGGGCATTATGCTGAGTGAAAGAAGCCAGTCTCAAAATGACAACTACTGTGTGACTGTTTCCCACATCCTCATAATGGAATAGCGGGCACATCAGTGGTGGCCGGGGTAGGGGTGGGGAAGAGTATACTTAAAGTGGCAGCACAGGGGAGTTTTGGGGGCAGGAGGTGGAACTGTTCTGAACCGTGACCGTGGTGGCTATGTGAATTTATGTAGATGCTAAAAGTCATAGAACTATTCATCAAAACTTTACAAGAGCTGTTAAAAAATAAAAGAAGGGACAGGAGAAAGGTGAACAATCGCTATCACGGTTCCCATAACCACTGACAACTGCTTCCTCTCTCAAGCCCCTGATTTCCCACGAATTTCTCTATCTCTTAAAATTGCTCAGAGAGCACTCTCTGGAAAACATGTCTTATAATTATAACGAAGGGTCCACACTGCTATTCCTAAAAAGGGTCCTTGTCCTCGCTCCTCCTCCATCCATCTAGAGTCACACTGTTTGCCTTTCTACACTTGATGCTTTTCCGGGACAAAACTTTTTTCACTTGGGAAAAAGAAATGTGGCTGGGTCCCAGTGATAACGTCCACCGAGCCCTGGGAAACACCAGGGCACACATCCGTTATGACCTGACAAGGGAGCACTCAGGGTCCTCCCGAGATCCAGCCTTGGAACGTGCGCAGACTCACCGTGTGAGCCTCCTAGGTTGTTAAATGATGACAGCCCCTGGAAACCTTCAGGTGTGTGACTCTGGTGCCTGGAAGAAGCAGGTCCCACAAAAGCCCAGAACGCTATCAAACAAACACACACAAAAAGCCGTGAGAGACCTTGGATCTAAACCAACGGCCTGCAGGAGAAAACTAGTAAGAGAAAGCTCCCAGCAAGCTCCTGTTTCTGCGGTAATTCATGCCGCCCTGGCAGCTCTGGCCTCTGGAAGCCTCTGGAAACCCCTGGGACATTATTTATGGCAGCTACAGGCAACGACAAGCCCTGGATGTGAGCGGGACAGACTCGGGAGAAAGCAGAGACTGAGTGCCCTGCTTTATCTCACCATGTACTTCCTCACCTCTTGGTGTTGGGCGGGGGTGTCACCAGTGAAAGAGGATTTTACAAGCAAGCCATTCATCAGGACTCCTAATTAAAAAGTTGGAAGGCGTAACACTGGGGCTGGTTTTGCCATCTTCCGACACCTCATTAACCTCATCACTGGTCTTCTGTTGAAGGGGGGAGGCTCAGGGACTACTTGGTAGGATCCATCCTCATGCTGGAGAAGGAAAAGAAACAGCACCACTCTGCCTAAAAAACCACCCCCCATGTGACCAGGAGAGTTGCACCAGGTCACGAACCTAACAGGAAGGACGTGACAAGGGGAGAAGATCTACTTAGACTTTCCAATTTAGGCATATCCTCCTGTACCCAAAGGAGAATAGGGGAGGAAACAATAAGTAACCCATTTTTCAGAGACCTTTCTAGTAAGGGGGAAGATGATTTCCCAACTTCTCTCTGCAGAAGACAGCTAAGAATAAATAGCTAGGATTTGAACTAGACTGCAAACCAAAAGCTGCACATTTTGTGAATTTTGAACTGGGCCCAATTCTTCCTTTTTTTTACTCAACTGCAAAACTAAACTTATGTTTTAAATACATAAATAAACCTCAGGGATACAGTTCACACTGAAACCAGGTTCATTTATTTTCCGTGACTGGTGAACTGAAACATAAAAAAATATTCGCCTGACTAAACTTATATTTCTATTTTTTTTTTTTTTTTTTTTTGAGTCTGTCTCTGGCATAGAAACAAGAGGAAGAAATTAGGCTCTACTGAGCAAGGGATCCAAATCCATCTCATTCCTGGTGAGAACATGGTGAGATTTGGAAAAGGTGTTGGGCCCAAGTGGCCCAAGTGACCTTATGAAGCCCAGGGGTAAGATCCCAAACTGGGTTTTATCTGAATCTGTGACATTTTATTTGCCCACAAGAACCAGCACCCCTTCCTCTGTTGGTCCCTTACAAGAAGGAAATATTTTTTTTTTTTTTTTTGGTACCAGAGATTGATCTCAGGGACACTTGACCACTGAGCCACATCCCTAGCCCTATTTCATATTTTATTTAGAGACAGGGTCTCACTGAATTGCTTAGTGCCTCGCCATTGCTGAGCCTGGCTTTGAACTTGAAATCCTCCTGCTCAACCTCCTGAGCGGCTAGGATTACAGGCATGCACCACCACGCTCAGCATACAAGAAGGAAAATATAAAACCAGTTTTTAAAAACCCAAATAAGAATCCAACAAGCCAAAAGGTAGGTTCTATCTCTTACCTATTTTGTTTGGCCTAGAACAAGTAGAAGGGCTACAACCGGCTGCCCCGTCACTTGGATCACTCCAGAAGGTCTACTAGGTCCCTACGTAGTCTGAAGGGCACGGAAGGGATGCTGAACATGGCAGACACACAAAGCCAGGAATTTTAACCCACCTACTTAGGAACTGACAGTGTGTATGGTCAGATCGCTCACAGCAGGAACACAAGTGCATCCTGGAAACACTGACATTCTAGACAACAAAAGGCTGAAAACCAGTGACTTGTGGAGCAGACAGAAGACACATGTGGACCAGAGGATCTCCTCAGAGAGCAGAGGCGTGACACAGGCCCTGCCCACGGTCCTCACCCTCTTTTATGATCCCTTTCGCTTGTCTTTTCCCTCTTCTTTTGCATAGGGTCTGTCCTTGACTGCTTCCATTCTCTTTGGGTAGCTACAGCTGATTTCATGTCTTCAAGGAGACTTTCAGGCTGTCTCCAAACCTGTGTCTGCAACTTCTTTGGGGAGTTGTGGGTCAGTATGTTCCACTTCCCCCTGGAGATTGACATGTCAATGATCTGCAAACACCCAGAAGGTCATCAGCTGTCCCTTCCGTCCAAATCTGTTCCTCTTCCTATATTGGTCCAAAGTAAAAATAACTCCCAAAGAATTCTGGAGGCTTTCTCAGTCTCGAAATGAACAGATCTCCAGCTAGAATAGGGCCAGAGGGTAACCATGTTGTATGAAAGTGCCTGCTTACTCCTGGGGCTAGGTGGACAGGTGTGGTGGGATGATGGGAACATTTTCCAGAAGATAGAAAATGGTTCTCTGAAAGGTGGAATCTTTCTAGGATTCTAAGAGCTCTCAGTATTTATGTTCACTGTCACTGTTTGTAAGGACTATCTTATTGTTTACAAGATTTGGGGCATTACAAAACATACATGCAGTTTGCTTAAGAATTCAGGATATTGCCAGGTATGCCAGCACATGCTTGTAATCCTAGTGACTCGGGAGGCTGAGGCAGGAAGATTGAGAGTTCAAAGCCAGCCTCAGCAACTTAGTGAGGGCTTAAGCAATTCAGCAAGACCCTGTCTCTAAATAAAATATAAAAAAGAACTGGGGATGTGACTCAATGGTTAAGTGCCCCTGGGTTCAATTCCCACTACAAAAAAAAAAAAAAAAAAAGGGTATAAAAATCAGTATGAAGTGAAATAAGACTCAGAATCTTCTAGAGCATAAGAGAACAATCTTCTGGAAGAACTGAATGTCCAGCCACCTCTGAATCTTGCCCTGACTTTCAGCTCCCTTCTTGGAGGGTGTTCAGCTGTATCTAACTACCAACTCCAGTTGAAGTATAGACAAGAATTCCCTTTTTCTATTCCCATTTACAATGTCTCAGACCAGCTGGCAATTTTATAGAGAACATTATAAAACCAGCAAACAAAAATAAAGAACAGCTCTTTCCTCACATTCAGTTTTAGGATTTGAAATCTAGACATAATTTCATCATTAGCCTCCTTAACTTTTCTCTTATAGATGATGAGACCCTCTTATGGTTTCCGGTGGTGGGGAGGGGGCAAGTGGGGAAGGCCAGAAAGAGTAGGTGAAGGGCCTGAGGTCACAAAACGATTTTGTGTCGGAGGCCAAACCCCAAAAGTGGTGACCTCAGTACCGGTCTCATGTCCTTTTTGTTTTCTCCAGCTATAACTCAAAAGCAAGGCTTTAGGTTGGGCCGAAGCTTGGAGGCAGAGCATTTGTGCAGCATGCAGGGGCCCTGGGACTGCAAATAGCAACAACCACCCCCAAATCCCCAGGTCTTGATGGCTTTCCTCCACCCTGAGGTTTGCATGGCTCTGTACTACATGGCCTCCCAGCACCATCTTAGCTCTCGAGTCCTGGGAAGTGGTCTATCTTAATATCTTGCTGCATCTGACTCCCCTAAGACATAAACCTCCTTGTCGCTGTCTCCTGCACGCAGTCTGGTTTCCCACCTCAGCAATATGCCTGGTTCATGATGAAGTTATCTGGTGGTGAGCACTGACACCCTTGGCTCTCCACCAATGGCCTCGGCTCAGGTAACTCATTTCTGTCCCTCTGGAGGTCTACGGTGAATCTCCCAGGCTGCAAAAGGAAGCAGGCTCTCAAAATGTTGCTCTTTATACTCTCAGTATGTTAATGCCTTGATCATATAGCTGTTACGACTGTATATGCACATGTGTGTATACACACACAAAGAATTAGAACACATCTATTGTTAATGGTATTTCTTGATGTTTGGTATTTAGCTCAAAATGGACACCTGAGGAGCATGGGGTCTTCACGGTATCATGTGATAGCCTCAGTCCTAGGCTGGAAGTCATCATAATGTGTTCTTTGTCCTGATTTTGCCAGAACTCTGAGAGCCTCATTTGCATGCCAATTCAGGATAGCTGGGGATCAGCCTCAATCAGCAGGAATTTTATTTGCCTGAGGCCCCCCCAGATCTCATAAAACAGTGGTTTTCAAGCATTTTGGCTATCTCCGAGGGATGGATGGGGCTGAGGGACAGTCTCCACATTTATAAAAGAAAACTGCTTGAGGGGGGACATTATATGATTTGTGAGATTCCTTTTCTAGAAGTTTATGTATGAATCTAAATTTTCCTTGGTTTTCCTTATAGAGTGTTTTCAAGAGGGAAACTAATTTCTTTTTCATTTTTTGCTTCTGGATACTTACCAGGGGACATCAAAGTGGCTCCTTTCCCCATTCCACTCTCAAGCAAGGCTTGAATTTATTTTCTGAAGGTCTGAGCACCATGCCTGTCTGTCCCCCTGCCCTCCCCACAACTTAGAAGCAAAACACATTTTTGGTTGAGGAGGATTATACTCGATCATGTGGGGGAGAAGGGTGGAGGTCACTGCTTTGTGCTGAAGTAGAAGCAGCCAGTCTCAAGAGCGTGGATGAAATTCTTCGCAAGGTCAGGGTTTAGGAGTTTCTGGGTAGAGTGTTTAAACATCTGTGCCCTTTTGGCATGCCATGTACCGAACAGGAACAGAGAATAGCTGCTAAGCCACAAAACCCTGAAAGCAGTGCCAGGGACTTCTGCACCCTCCCTAGGCCTGTAAAAAATGCTCTTTGAAGGATGCCTCTGGGCCTCTTGGGGCAGTAGTGCCCAAAAGATGGCCAAGAAAAACCACCTGCAAATAGCAATAAATACCCCAAATACTTCCCAACTCAATTTATGTGACTGGTATTACTCTGATACCAAAACCAGGAAAAGACATTGTAAGAAAACTACCGACCTAGTATCCTTCATGAACACAGATGCAAAAATTATTAACACAATCTTAGCAAATTTATTCTAGCAATACAGAAAAGAGACAATTGTGGCATGTTCACATAATTTAAGCAATTAACACACTAAGCAATTAAAAGGAACAAACTACTGGAACTCAAAACAAGATGGATGAAACTCTAAAACGTTACACTAAGTAAAAGACACCAAAGTGTGTGTGTATGTGTGTGTGTGTGTGTGTGTGTGTGTGTGTGTGTAAAAATAGATACAGGTGTGCATGATTCCATTTATATGAAACTCTTGAAAAGACAAAATGTACAGAGACAGAAAGGGGTTCAGTGATTACCTGGGATAGAGCAGGGAAGGAATAAGGGGTGAGAGTGACTGGGATGGGGTCCAAGGACACTTTTAAGGGTGACAAATACATATCTTGACTGTGGTGGTGGTTACGTGGAAGTATTGCTTTTTAAAAACTTGTCTAAATGAATTTAAAAATGAGTAAATTTTATTTCATGCAAGCTATGGCTAAATAAAATTGCTTTTATTTTTCATCTGAAATCAGACTTGTTCAATGGACACCCTAATCTTTACAAAGCTACAACATTCGGCAGAGTAGGCCCAATGGGTTCAGATCACCCAGATCAGATGAAAACTCACTTCTAACACCAAAGGAGTCTCTGATGTGGTCACAGAGGAGTCTTGGGAAAAGTGGGAACAGCATAAAATAATTAACCCAAAGTAGGGGAACCCTCAAATACCCAATAACTAACCAGAAGAGACATTGCATTTAAAAATTAATGAGCCTGATAGGCCTTGAGGGTCCCTCAGAATTCAGTCTTCAAAGCTCACAAGGGTTAAATTCACTTTTTCAAATCCTGACTTTTTTTTTTTTGGCAGGGCTTTCTCAGGAGAAGCCTCTAAGAGCTGAGCACAGCTCCCAGCTGACAGCCAGCAAGGAAATGGGACCTCAGTCCTGCAACCACAAGGAACTGGATTCTGCCAAAAACCTGAATGTGCTGGGAAGTGGATTCTTCCCCTGAGTCTTCAGAAAAGAAAGGAGCCCGCCAACGCCTTGATTTGGGTCTGGGAAGGCAGAACAGAGGAGCCAGCTGAAGGTCAGCTTTCTGACCTCCACCATGCTCAGTTTCTACCAAGAAAATGCCACATTTGTTAACATGGAGAAAAAGATTGATAGGGGTTATTTTGTGTTGTTAGAGTTTTCTTTACTTTTCAAACTCATTGACGCAGACTTGTCATCTAAAGCAACAGGAGAGCATTTTTCTGAGGTCGGCTCAAAAGGTTAGATTTTTAAATAATATTTTTGTGTTGTTGTCATTGAATTCGGTGTTTAGATTTGCAAGTGAGTGGCTCCAAAGAGTTAATGTGCCTCTTAAATGTTGAGCATCTTCTCGAGACAGGGCCTTAGGCACCGAGGAGGGAGGAGTGTAGAGTACTAGAAAAATTGAGCTGTGAATTATCATTGCATGAAACCATTTCTTCGGCCTCTCAGGGTCTGCTTGTTCTAATATACTACACCCTGAGAGGAGACAGACCAGGCAGCGTGATTTTAAAAAGAGGCTGCCCATCAAAACAGTGCAAAGTAGACAAGTTTTCATTTATTTTCTTTGGAACATTCCTGTTGGCAGCTGTACTCAATTGGTTAATGGAATATTCTAGACTCATTAAACAGGCTCATTTAGGGAAAGGAGCCACTGAGAGTGGGGTAGGATGTGGAACCAGTCTTGTCCCCTGCTGGCACAGACTCCAAAAACGGTACCTTTTCAACAGCTCTCATAGATACCATGTTGGCATGATGGATGTCAGAATCATGATGACAGACATCAGGGAAAGCAGCATGAAAGAAAGGCGGCCAGTCTCTGCAGGACGGAAGCCAGAGGGCGGGGCCTCTTTCAGGTGCCTCCCTGGCACCCTGGGGTGGGAGATGTGGGTGGTGAGGGGTCAGTCAACATCGGGCTCCGCCTCCAGACTGACCGCCTTTGCACCAGGACCTGGCATTACTTCTGCACGCCTTGTCTGCTCTGAGTCTGTTCCAAGAGCAGTCACTGCTCATCCACAGGACCCCTGGCTGTAGGGCTTCATGACAAGCCTCTCACCTCTGTGTCTCTCACCTCTGAAATGTGAACTAGGCAATTCTTCACATTATTTCCAAGAATAACTTAAAGCAGGAGTTCAAATCTTTGATAGATGTGTGGATTTTAAAAAAAATTGTTGGTAGAAAATTTTAGTTCCAGGAAAACCAAATTCTATTACAGTGAATATAATTGTAACAACAACAACAACTCAAAGTCCTAGCAGGGCCCACTTATTTCTAGTAATATTTAATATCATTAACTCCAGTACAACCCAAAAGTCCAATAATCTCTTAGAAAATTTTTATATTGAAATTGACATATTAATACATTGGGAAAAAAATCTTATCAGGTGTGGTGGCACACACCTGTAATCCCAGCAACTCGGGAGGCTGAGGCAGGAGGATCACAAGTTTGAGGCCAGTCTGGGCAATTTAGCAAGATCATGAGCAAAATAAAAGGGCTGGGATGTAGCTCAGTGGTAGAGGGCCTTGAGCTTCAATCCCCAGTACCAAAAACAAAACAAAACCAAAAACAAACTCTATAATCATAATTTTTTATAATTTCTCTACTTCTCCAGCTCTCATCTTTCCACCCTTCCCTACCTTATCCCTCTGTCTTGATGCCTATTGTACCCCAAGGTGGCAAAGTAGCAAAGAGGGCTAGGACCACTCAACCCTGCAGGCTGAGACCAAGTCTTAAGGAAGACAAGTCAGTAACCACTCTCTGCCCGCCCCACCTCCACACCGTCCCCCATGCTACACACACACACAGACACACATACACGCATGCACACACGCATGCCAAGGAACAGCAGTAGATTCTTCAGTTCCACCAAGTCCAAGGTTCTTCCCAATACTTCATATATGTGGGCAATAAAATTAATTTCCTAACTTGAAGTAGAAGTAATAAAGTTAACTGAAAAATGATAAGATGGGAGGAAGGTTTTCCAAAACTAATCAGTTTCCAGAAATACGAACACAAACAACGCTGTTTAAGAGACAACAATCTTTCCTTCTTCCTACATGTGAGTTTTACCTTCCAATATTATAAACAAAGACTAGGCATTTATGAGAATGCAGGAAAACCCCTATAGGCTTTGCCATTTCCCTGTTTTGTTTATTCTACCCCAGAAAGAGGGGCATGAAGTCACATAAACTCCTGTACTCTAGGGACCAAGACTTTTTTTTTAATTGCATTTTTATGTTAAATAAACAAACTTTCTGAAGTACTGCCATTTGTTGGGTAAGAATGTAAATCTGGACTTAATGGGCCTCAGATGTCCTTTGGGGCTGTCTGAACTTGACCATGAATGGAAAAGTCCTAAGTCCAGGAAGGTATTAGTGTGCATGGTTATAGATCTGCTTAACTGGAGACTTTTTCTTCATTTAGAGATGAATTCTTTCCGCACGGCATCTGGAACTTGAAGCAGTAACCGTAGGGCTATCCAACAGGGATCAAGGGGAAATGTTCAGGATGAAGGCTGATGGGGAGAACTTCTGATGCCCCAGTGGCCAGGATTACCTAAATTATATCAGTTTCCCCCATGGAACTCCACTCCATCCTCATATTCCTCATATTCTATCCTCCATGACAGACTCTGTTTGCAAAAGGTCATCTAATAGAATCTCTTCTGAAAGCAGATGCACTTCTGTGTTTGTCAGCTTTTAGTTACTGTGACAAATACCCAAGAAAAACAACTTAGAGAGGAAATTTACAGAGGTTTCAGTTCATGGTCGGTCCGCTCCATTGCTGTCGGCCTGAGATGAAGCAGAACATCATGGAGGCAGGAGTGTGTGGCAAAGCTCATAGCAGCCAGGTACCAAAACAGGAGGAGAGAGAAAGGAAGGTGCCAGGAACAAGATAAACCCTTCCAGGGTACTCCCCTCACCATAGTAACCTACTTCCTCCAAGAAGGTCCTACCTCCCACTAGTTCACCCAGCTATCAATCCATCAAATGGATTAAGCCCTCATGATCCAATCATGGCATAACCACCCAACCTCTGAACCTTGTTGCCCTGGTGAACATGCTTTCAACACATGAGGTTTTGGGGGACATTCTAGATCCAATCCTAACAGCTCCTCAGAGGGGAAGCGAGCTAACCTCTCCAAGGGTCAGTGTTCTTGTCAAAGGCATGCCCCGGAAGTTGGCACCCAGGCCGCAGAACTGTGCGAGATTTCAATGTTTAGAGATGCAGTTCACCTTCTTTGATCAATTTGCTGCTCTTGTCTATGGGTTTGGAAGTCTCTGGAACAAAAAAAAGATATGGGCTAGGGAAAAGAGCATAGACTTTCCCCTTCTACCCAAGAGTTCAGGACTCACTCCATAAGACTCTTAAGGTCACGAAAAACAAGAAACAACTGAGCAACTCTCAGGCTAGAGGAACCCAGGGAGACCTGACAACTAAAGCAATGTGTTTCCCTGGACTGGATTCTGGAGTTGGGTTAATGGTAATGTACCAATGTCTCTTAGTTTCTTAGTTCTGGTGAGTTCTAATTCAGCATACTTTTCACCCAATACCCTCATTTAGAAAGATTAAAGCTGAGAGAAAGGTTCTATTTGACCTACCACCCTCTAGATTATCCAAATTTTGTTCATAATTTATTTTTTAAAATCATATTCATAATTTAAATGATAAACCTAATAATTGAACATGGTAAAACTAGAGAAAGCTCTAGAATGAAAACCAAAATCCTCCCAGTATACCCAACCTCTAATTCTAAGGTTTAGAGTAAGAAAGGATTTGTTTACAGTTCATAAAATATGACAGTTCATGGGCTGAGGGTGTAGCGCAGTGGTAGAACACCCACCAGCGAGTGTGAGGCCCGGGGTTCAGTACCACCAGGAGGGGGTTGAGGTGGGGACAGAGAGAGTGAGAGTGAGTTAGTTCACACATAGCGAGAACATAGCTTTGTTTATCAAATCTTTGAATATGAGAACCTTGCTACTCCTTAGAATTTTTAGGGGTAATTTTAGAAAGAAACAAAAGCCATATGGTACTTAGCAGGAAGTGAGCTCCTGAAACCCTCCACCTGGGGAGCTGGGATGAATAGAAAAGGTAAAAGGGCTCAGGAAGGTTTAAGGTGAATTCTTGGCAAGCTGTTAAGGGAAGCAGGAGAGGTCTGAGCAGCATCCAAGGGTCTTAAAATTAGCATGACACAGACCAGCTACACTAACTTCCATTAGAAATGTTTTCAGCAGCAAGTAACAGAAAACTTCATAAACAACTGTCAGAAGTGTTATAAAGACATTTGTTCTTTCCTCTGTGTGTGTGTGTGTGTGTGTTGCTAAAGATTGAACCCAGGGGCTTGTACATGCTAGGCAAGCACTGTACCACTGAGCTACAACCCCAGCCCAAGACATTTATTTTTAACAAGAAGTCTAGAAATGGAGGCGCTCAGGATTCATTCAACAACTCTAGTTTTGTGAAGGTTGCAGGTTTTGACCAAAAAGACTTTTGGTGCTTGTTCTTAAACTTCTTACTTCATGATTGCAAGAGAGCAGCCACAGCAACAGTTATCAACATCCCTGGTGCTGGCAAAGCAGTCAGGGAAATAAAAGCTTCTTCTTCACATGGACCTGCTACCATCCAGTGGATTTCTCCTTTGGGTCTCAGTGGCTACACTAGGTTTAGTCTCTGCTGTGCACTGAATGGTGTCCCCTACAAATTCATATTTTGGGGCCCTAATTTCCAGGACCTCAGTATGTGACTCTATTTGAAGTTAGGGCTTTTAAAGAGTTTAAAATAAGGCCAGTATAGGGGATGGAGGTATAGCTCAGTGGTAGAGTGCTTTTGCCTAGCATGTGTGAGGCCTTGGGTTCAATTCCCAACATTCCCCCGACCCCACCACCAAATAATAATGAGGCCAGTAGGGTGAAACCTAGTCCAATATGACTGTTGTCCTTTTAAGAACATTTACCAGGTGTGGTGGTGTAGCACATGCCTATAATCCCAGCTGGTCAGGAGGTGGAGGCAAGAGGATCACAAGGTCAAGACCAGCTTCAGCAACTTAGACTCAAACAGTAAACAAACGAACAAACAAAAAGTAAATAAAAAGGACAGGGGATGTAGCTCAGTGGTAGAGTGTGCCTGGGGGTTCAATCCCTAGTACCACAAAAAAGGGGGGGGGGGAGCAGAATTTGGACACACAGAGAAATAGCAGGACTATTTATATACAGGAGAAACTGTGTGAGGACGCAACAAGAAAGCACTTGTATGAAAGTCAAGGAGAGAGACCTTATGAAACCAACTCCACTGACATCTTGGATTGGACGTCCATCCTCCAGAACTATAAGAAAACAAATTTCTATCAGGTAAGCCACCAGTCTGTTATTTTGTTATGGCAGCTCTAGCAAACTAACACAGTCCCCTAGCTGCAAAAGTCTGTGAAAAGGAGATTTAGAAAAGGAAACGGGGTGCCATGATTATCTCAGGCTGAGATACACCTCATACAAAACCAGCACTCCTGGCAAAGTTTTGGAGGAGTGATCTTGGGCAGGTGACAACTCCTAAGTTGGAAAAGCTGATATGTTCCTACCCTGCTACTCAGTAGGGACCATGGGTGAAACAGAGAGTTTATAAGAAGGGTATGATAACTAACAGTAATTCTCCTTTCCACCTGCCAAATCTGAAAAATTCAGAATCTGAAGGGTTCTCCTAAGAAAGGACTTTAGAAACACACAGAACTTATTTCTAAAATGCAGCTAACTTAAAATATGTTTGATGTTTCGTTCCAACTTTCAACTATTCAACAGCTTATTTCCTGAAAGACAAATCTGAATCTCCTTTTGATACATTTCCAAAACCCTAGGAACCCACAGTACATTAATGAGCTGTAAACACACATGTATACATCCCTCTATGATGAAAGATTTGGCATTTCCCTATTAAATTATTTACTTCCAGAGGGCAAAAATCATATATAACCATTTCCCTGATCCCATAGGCTATTGCACATAGCAAGCAATGAGCGTTTGTTGAGTAAATGGAAAACACGGCCTCTAGGGGTTCATCTCACAATGACTAGTCAGACATTAGCAACTAACTTGTTCTTTCTAGAAGATGGGTGTCAGGTTTTTTTAGGTGCTGGGGATTGAATCACAGCCTTGCACATGCTGGGCAACCGCTCTATCACTGAGCCACATCTCCAGTCCTTAGCATCATTAAATTCAGTTAAGAATAAAATTATTTTCTATTCTAAAGAGCTTTATATATTAGGAAAGTCATCATGAAATAATATTTTCCTTATATGAGACATCTTACTTTTAGAAATACCAAGAATAGTATTAGTTAATGAACACTTTGAGACCAACTGATGAGGCAGATAGAAAGTAACATTTGACCTCTAATGTATAATTTTTTCTTCCCTCAAATTTTTAGTTGGATTAAATATTTAAATGTAAGAAAATATGAATGATTAGAGGAAAACTTGGTTTATAGGAGGGTTTCTAAGGCTGTGCAATGGCAAAAATGAATTGATAAATTTGCTATTAAAATAATTTTTCAAATGTTATATGGAAAGAATCATATAATGCAGCCACATCAATTTTTATAGCAGCTCAATTCACAATAGCTAGATTGTGGAACCAACCTGGATGCCCTTCAACAGATGAATGGATAAAGAAACTGTGGAATGGAATATTATTCAGCCATAAAGAATAATAATATTATGGCATTTGCAGATAAATGGACTGAATTGGAGAATATCATGCTAAGTGAAATAAGCCAATCCCAAAAAGCCAAAGGCCAAAAGTTTTCCCTGATAAGTGGCTGATGGTAATATTGGGGGTGGGGAATAAGAGAAGAATGGAGGAACTTTAAATTACGTAGAGGGGAATGAGAGGGAGGAGGGGGCAGGGGTATGAAAAATGGTGGAATGAGACAGATATTATTACCCTATGTACATGTATGATTCACACAAATTTTATGAATCTACATCATACACAGTCATAGAAATGAAAAGATGTATCCCAATTGTGTACAATGAATCAAAATGTAGTCTGTATAAATCATTTAAATTTTTTTTAAAAAAAGAATCATAAAACCAAGACAATTGATAAAGTTGAGAACTACTACCACTACTACCTATGATAAAAAAGAGGTTTTTTCCCCTTTATATAGGAAGATATCTTTAACTCAGTAAAATGAAGATGAAATAACAGAAAAGTGGCCAAATTTACCTGAACAAGAAAAAAGTTATTAGATGGGAATAGGATAGAAGTCCGCTTTTAAGAAAACTATTAATTTAAAATAATAAAATTTGAGCTAGGAGGGGCAGCACAAACCTGAAATCCCAGCTACTCAGGAGGATGAGACAGAATAAGCACAAGTTTGAGACCTGTATGGGCAACTTACTGAGACACTGTCTCAAGATACAAAATTAAAGGACTAGGAATGTAGCTCAGTGGTAAGATAGCTGCTGGGTTCAATCTCCAGTACCACAAAAAGTAAGGTAAAAAAATTTTTAAGACTGGCAAACTTAAAAGTTTGTGTATGTATTTGTGATGGTACGTGCAACCAGCTATTCTCACGGGATTACTAGAACTTAAAGTGGCATAAGATTTTAAAAGGACAATTGACCTCTCTCAAAATTTAAAATCTCCCAGACACCTTAATTAAAAAAAAAAAAAAAAAAAAAAAAAAAAAAAAAAACAACTTTAAGGGGAAGATATTCCAGAAAACACAGGATATGGATATAGATTTAGGACACTTATTCTAAGCACTGTTCATAATAAGGCAAAATTAACATAAATATTCATTAACAGGGAATTGGGTAAATACATCAGTACATTCATAAATAGAACTATGGAGCAGTTTTTAACATGAGTAAATCTAGACTTATTGAAATGGCAAACATCCAAAATGTGCTACATGAAAAATAGCAAGTTGTAGAAAAAGATGTCCAATATGCTCTTCCTGTGTGTGCGGGGGTGTGGGGGGAGAGATATATTGTAGGCTTGTATGTGCACAGAACATTTCTGGAAAGATACACGAAATGTTGCTAACTGTGGTTCCATCTGGAAACGATTCTGTTTGAAATTTTTACTGTGATTGTGTATTTCTTTAGTAATAAAAAAAATAGTTAAAATATAAAAAGCCCCATGCTGCTTCCTCGGAAATTCCTCAAATGAGGAAAATTAAGCTGAAAACATTAGAACTTATCACTTCCTCCTAAGAATCAGTTTTTGGAGAGAGAGGGAAATAAATGCCCCCAAGACTCGAGTCTCTGGGGTGAATTTTTGAGAGCTCGATTAGGGGCAGAAATATTCTGGAACCGCCCCCGTTTGGGATGCTGGCCCCGTTTGGGCGAACAGGGCCGGGAGACCGAGGCCGGACTCCCGCCTCGCCAGCCCGGGCTGCGCGCCCATCGCGGGGCAGAGCGGCGGATTCAGCGCCCCCCTCCCTTGCGCCCTCAGGAGCGGCGGCAGCTCGGGAGGGCAACGGAGGGGAGCGGCGGGGGGAAGCCCTGCGCGCGACATCAAACGCGGTGGAGGCATCGCTGACCTCCGGGTCACCGCCCGCGAGCTCGCCGGAGCCCACCCGGGGCGCCCGCGCTGGAAGCCAATTCCCAGTGATTTAGGAAATCGCCCCAGCCCGGGGCCGGGGCGGGCAGGAAAGGAGCGATTAAGGGCGAGGAGGAGAAGTGAGGCTTCCTCTGGAATGAGCACATTTGGAAGCCAGGCAGGAAGGGGGCAGGAAGCTGCTCTCATAAAACAATCTGACAATTACGTGTCAGTGGAGGAGAAGGGCTCTGGAAATTATGGGGCTGCCGCGCCTCACTCCCGGGCCCTCCCCTGGCGATTTCCTCAGGGCCGCAATAAGCTGCAAGAGGAAATTATATTTGGGGCCAGGTGTTTGTTCCTCCACGTTTGGGTTCAACTTGGGACCGCGAATTTTACGCTCACATGCTGAGGGAAACAATTCCCTGGTGCCTTTGTAAACCATGGGGGCTGCGCCCGTCGGTCCAGCTGGACAGGCGGTTGGCGGTGTTGTCACTGTAGCCCGGTTACCGAAGCTTACTCCTGCCAGGTGCAGGTGCGCCAACTCACACAGCCCCGCGGGATTCCCAGGCCTAGCCAGGTTCACGGACTTGCCACTGATGTGTAGCTATGGATGGCAGAGCAAGAATTTGAACCAAGGGATTCTGTCTCCAAAGCTTCACACTCCAAATCCACTTGAAAACATAGTTTATGGAGATTTTTCATAAGAGCGGCCAGACCCATTATTTTATACGTAGGACTAGAGGAAAGTAGACGGCTACCCAAACACTGAGGCTGCCTCTCCTTGTCCTTCATAATTACAAGACCCACTCTCTTGCCCCTGAAGGCAACTAGAAGGCATTTTATAGGCTTAAATTCCAAATATATTTGCAGGGGTTGGGGGTGTAGCCTAGTGGTAGAGTACTTGTCTACCATGCATGAGGCCCTGGGTTGAGTCTCCAGTTCCACAAAAAGAAAAAAAAAATATATATATATTTACTGTCTTCTTGTGGGCTTCTTGTAAGTCCATTTCAGGTACATTTAATGAAGTCCTGGCAGACCCTGACCACCCCTTTTCTCCCCACCCTAGTCAGAGAGGTTATCTAATCAGGGACCTATGAGAAAATCGGAGGGTCTCTAGGGCCACGGGAGAGAAGTCCAGGAAAATGGTCAAATATCCTGACTCCACCAATCACTAGCTATTGTGGCCTCAGGCAAGTAGTTTCACTTTTCTGCTTCTCCTCTGTAAGGTGGGATTGTTGTTAAGGACTAAATCAAACAACCTGAGGATCTTTGACCCTGTAGGTCAGTGTTGCTTGCTTTGTTAGAGTATGTAAATCCTGCTTTGAGAGTCTTTTTCATTAACAAGCACCCCCAAGACACTGAGAAGGCTCTGCTTCCCTCCTTGCTCAATTTTGTGAAGCCCCAAATCACATTAATTTTCATGCAATGAACTAACCTGCTAAAATGATGATCTCCCTAGTCACTGAATTATTGCATGGTTGTTAATTACTTGTGAATTCAAGAAGGGATCTCTGCAATGAACAAGAATGGGGCCCAAAGGGACCTAAACTTTCAAGTTCAGATCCCACCTTTGTAACTTGGGCAAGTTACTTAATATCCCAGGGCCTTAATTTTCTCATCTATAGAAATGGGGATAACAAAGATAGTTTTTAATCTCGTTAGGAAAATGTGAGCATCAGATAAAATAATGTAAAATCATTATGTGCCTAGCTTCAGATAAAGACTAAGAGACAGCTGTTTTTTATTGTTATTGTTGTTGCAAAATGCACACAATCCTTGTCTTATGAGATAAAAATGAACAAATGTCCATGCTGGTCAGTATGTAAATAGAGTTAACTAAAGCAGCATTTATATGCCTGTTAGAGGAAATGCTTCAGTAAAACAGAAAGCAGACTGCCAAGTAGACTTGAGAAGGTGCCATTAAGATGCCGCATGTTCTACAAACATCACTGAGAAACAACTGTCTGGTGAAGAAAAAAAAAAAAAAAAAAAACCCATAGAAGGTGGTGGTAGGAGGTAGGAGAACCCTAAAGGTTTACATTGTTCAGTTTTTATGTTAATTCTTTCAATAAAAGAGCCTTCTGGAGCATCTCTTTCCAGAGAATTCTCAGGGGAGAGACCTACCTTAGCCTTTGGGCAACTCCTTTCCCAGAGTCATGAGGAGACAGCTAGGCAAGGAGCATCACCTCCCTGCTCTAGGATCTCTGCCATATGCAGAGAATCCCTCATGTGTTACTTGATAACTTTAAAATAGCATTTCATCTACATTTATTCATTCTTCATATTCCCGATCTATACTGACTACAAGCTTTTATTTTTCATAATTACAACATGCCCTTGTGTCCTGTGCATAGTAAATACTCAAATAAGTTCTGCTCCCTAATGAATCTTACTTAGGATCTCCAATGTCACTCCTTTGGATTTGAAAACTGTCCAGGGTGGCATTCAAATAAAAACTAGAAGGGACCAGAAGGGGGCAGTGATGGGGCAGAGCTTTCCAGAGAAAGGGAAATGCTGGTTATTATCCTCCTGGATGACTTCAGGACAGAGAGAAAACATTTGGATTTAGCCCAGGAGAGGGTGCTACCTACTTCCAAGACAGACACTACAGGAAAGTCCAGAAAGGCCTGTCACCTGAGAGACTGGAGTTTAGGCTCCCAAGCAGCCCTGTCACCAGTATGAAGGAAATGCTCCAACTTACTTGGTCCTTCTTTGATACAAAGAATCTTCAAATTTAGGTGGACAGTATGCAGGAGTCTAGGGAGTATGAGAACATCAGAAGAGCAGATGCAAAGAGGACACAAAGATGTACAAATCCCAAAGAGTCTCATTTCATTTTAAGCATTTGTCTAGCAGCAAGCTATGCATGGGGGATGATGCACACAACCTTCCATTGCTTCCATTGTTACCACTGCTACTGATGCACACCTAGGATTGCTTTTCAAAGATTCTGAGAAGACAGGAGAAGTGTTAAATGTAGGGCTGGGAGGTTAGATACCACAGGCATTGAATGAGTCCTAAATTTGAACCCTCTCTAAGCACTTACATAGATATCTTTTTATTTCCAACAGTATTCAAAGACCCGGTTGACTTTGTGGTAGAATAACCTCTCTAGGGTTTGGGGTCTGGCAGACTGGGCTTTATATTCCTCATGGTATCCCTGATCCTTCTTTCCCCAAAAGATCTTTAGCTAGGTCCCTCATTTCTCAAGAACTTCTTATGTCCGTACCTTAATTTGAAATAATCGCTAACATCTTTTCAGCAAAAAGGTGGAATTTTTGCCCCAAATAAAGTATTATGCTAAAGCAGATCATTCACCTGCTTCTCATTTGTCTTTTGAAAAGTCAAATGCCATGCTCTTTCTGAACAGAAACCCAAGTAACAAAAGAAACAAGTGAATAGGAAACAAAACTGATTGTCCAGCTGTGCTCCCAATGGGAACCTGAGTTTAAAAAGCAGCCTGGACATGAGCTGAGAGTGAAAATGCAGAAGGAGCTGCTTATATACTTACACACTCTTCCACTAGCAACTCCAGTTCTATGACTTTCCCTACTGATGTGTTGGCACACGGATGTATGGGAAAGACAATCTGTTGCAGCAGTGTTTATAATAGCAAAACTCTGCAAACAAATGTCCATTAACAGGAAACTGGTTAAATAAACTATGGTACATCAACTGTACAAAGCAGTACCATGCGGTCTGATAGAAATCAACGTATATATACTATTTTGGAAAGATGTTTGAATTTATGATTACATTTAAGCAAAGTATAATATAGTATGTACTATATGCTTATTTATGTTTTATAAATGAGATTATACGTAGTAAATATTACATAAATGCCTCATATATAAAATTTTTTTTTAAAAGGAGCCCTCCACACATGGAAAATGTCTAGGGAATATCTTGAAAGCTTTTAACATAGGGACTTATAGGTGGTAGGACTGGGCATACAGAACAAATTTTTCTATACATGGTTTTGTACTGCCTGAACCTTTTTTATATGTGTCACTCCTATAAAAATAAAAACCAGCCTCAAGGAATTGTAGACACTTCTCTTAGACTTCAGAAATTTTGTGATCGTCATTCATCTACATCTAGAGTCCACATGACAGAAACACAGAAGTAGAGGGCAGGGGTGTGCATGGGGACAAGTCTCTGTGGCTAATGGAACATGTGAACTCAAGTTACATTAGCTACAAAAGTATTATTTTTACTTTTTGATATTCAGGTGATAAGGGAGGCGTATTACATTGGGCTTTTATGGAGAATGATCTGGGTGATAACTGCAGTATCTTAGAGTAACTAAAGTTTCCATGTCTTGTCAGTAGGAATGGGCACCTTATTCCCAGCAGCTGAGAATGATACTGTGGGGCACATCATCAGGGACTCTGGAGGGAAACTTAGTCAACTGTATTACTCAGAATTAGGGTCAGCTGTGGAGATTAAAAACCCTCCCATGGGTAAGACAAAAGTTTGTTTCTTTCTCATATGAAAGGCCTGACAACAGGATGGTTCCATTATGCATGGTCTCAACCAAGATGGCAGCACCTACATTTCAGGCAGTAGGCCAGAGAAAGGCTTGAGAAAGAAAGTCATAATGCCTCTTAAGTAGGGTTTCTAGGAACTGCCACTAGGCAAATTTATCTACTTGCATTGACCAGAATTCAATCTTATGGCCAAGTGGCTACATGCTCAGTTTAAAACTGGGAGTTCTCTGTTTTTGAAGAAGGGAAGGACAGACACTGGGAGATGACTAGTGGTTTTCTGTAACACTGATCTAATAGACTAGCCTCTTTTACACACCAGCTTTGCTAAAAATATGTTTGTTTGTCATGTCATCCTCGCTGTAAGTGGCATTGGTAAGTATAAGTATTCTGCTTTGCCATATACTCACAACTATGAGCTTAGGGAAACACTTAGAGAAAAGGTTGCTACATTAGCATTGAAGGGATGTTGAGACATCCTGGAATTTCATTCACCTCTGTCACTGGCTTTAGAGTCTTGACTATAATAGATAGGATATAGTAACTTACTGGGGACAGGAACCATGTCATTCTCACAATGGTTCCACAATAAACGTCAACAGAATACAGTAGAACTGGTCTGTGATGTAATTCAGACACTATTTCCTGTGAATGAGACAATATGCACAGGAATAGAATTCTATTTATGCTATGGGAAAGGCCCGTGAGGTTTCAGATTTAGGTTCAAGGAAAAAGGAATTCATTCATGGGCTGATTATACGAGGTCCCTGGGGACTGAGGATCGTAGAGTTAATAGTCATAAAGGAACGGTAGCTGCAGAGATTCCCAGGGTTTGGAAGGACTAGATCCTGTTCCTGAGCTGATGTGGCAGGCTCTTCGGGCATTCCAGGAAAAGCCTGTCACCAATCTTCAGAGTCACCAGACTGTTGGTTCATAACACTGTGTTCAGAGGGGACCTGAAACCTCCCTGCCCTGGCTGCACCTGGCATTTACTGTCAGGTCCTCCCAGATACGAGAAGGCTTTTCACTAGGAGAATGAGTGAGAGCTTTATTATATTTCCTTGGCTGCAGAAAGGCCAAATTTAAATTCTGAATTTAAACCTCTATGTTGTGATCTCAAGTAAATTCATGTTTCTCTAATCAATAAATAGCATAGGGTATAGAGATAACGGAAGAGAATACTAGCAGGAAGACAAGAGACTAAACTGGGACCCTGAAGATTACTCAGAGAGATGGAATCTCACAGCTTGTCAGCAGACTTCCCAGTGACAACATAGACTTGCTCCTGCCTTGGGAATTCGTGATCTCTTAGGTTCAGTGTCTGTGTAGCTTGATGCTGACCTCAGCTGGCCCCATCTTCTTGGCCCTTCGGGACAGGGTGCAGAGGTCATCCTGTTGGTGAAGGTCTGAAGCTGCTCTTTATCTTCACATATGCAACTCCTACTTGGTGTCCCCAACAAAGCTGCTCAAACACAACCCAATATCTACTCTACTTATTCTTTTTTTTTTTTTTTTTTTTTTTTTTGGTACTGGGGGTTGAACCCTGGGCACTCTACCACTGAGCTACATTCCCAGTCCTTTTTATTTTTTATTTTGAGACAGGATCTCCACTAAGTTGCTCAGTCTCCTGACTTCCAAGTCACTGGGGTTAGACGTGCACCATCATACCTAGCCCAAGATCCACTCTTTCGTCCCCTCCAAGCTTGCTTCTCCTACAATCTTCTCTATCTCACTAAATGACCAGAGTATTATTCTGCAAGTGCTCTGTTTGAAAGCCTCAGAGACATCCGTGACTCCAATTTTGACAACCCTCTCCCAAACCCTCAGGACATCCTGTGAACCCTGCCTTCAGAACATATCCAGAATCTGAACCTCTTGTCACTTCCGCTAGACCCAGATTACAGGTTCTCATTATTTCCACTGGTCCAGGTGATCACTTCCCCTAGTCCTAGATTGCTACAGACCTCCTACCTGGTCCTGATACTCCCCTAACCCATGAGCCCCATTCTCTTGGTCACACAGCAGCCAGAGAAGCCTTTTAAAAGGAGACTCTGGCCCCTGAAGGGACGCCACCATTTCACACAGAGTAAAAGCCAAAGTCTGCCTGAAGCCTCCACACCCTCCCCAGCCTATCCCACCTCTCTGCCTGTTCCTCCTACAGCCAGGCTTCTCTTACTTCTCTGGCTCACTTGCCTCGGCCTCCCTGCCACACAGTGGCAACACGTTTCAGGCCTGCACACTCGGTACTGTGACCGCTCTTCCTCCAGCTCTGTGTGAGGGCAGTTCCCCATCCCTTCAAGTCACTCCTCATCAGAAAGCTTCACTGAGAACCCAGGCATCCTACTTTAATTTTCTTCATAGTATTCATCCTCACTTGACAGAATATGCATTTATTTTTAATGCCTATCTCCCCTCCCAGTGGAATGTATGTTTCATAGATATAGCTTTTTTTCCTCTCCAGGTCAATGCCTGGTAGAGTGAACAAATATTTTTAAAAATGAACAATGTTGCACATTGCCCATATAATGGTCATTAGAAGTCAAAACAAAAAGCAACAACTATAACAAAACACCCAAATGGGTGCAACGTGTTCTTTTAATAACTAATATTTTTTAAAAGGAAAGGAAAAAAAATTTTTTTGTTGGATAAATGAGGAGGAAAAATCATTTATTGAGCATTGATTTATGTCTTGGGCACTGTTCTAGTTCTGAAAGTATAGAATCAAGACAAGGAAGCACCCAAAGGAGGGGTAGAAGTCAAAGGAGGGGTAGAAGTAGAAGTGGAAGAAGCTGGGAAGAATACCATAAAAAAGCAAATAAATAACTGAATAAGATAATTTCAAATAGTTACTAATAACATACATTTTCCAGAAAGTTTATGAAAATGACCAATAAAAATGCACTTGTTTTACATAAGGGAGACTCATGAGTCTTCTTCCCCAACCCACCTCACCTGAAAAATCCTTGCACTTTAACTAAAAAAAAACATATTTCCTATATATTAAATTAATATAAACTGCTTGTCTTAGAGCAGCTAGTTCACAACTTCGGTTAAATAATTAACAATACTTTGTCACAGATGAGATCAGTAGCATTGGGTTAGCAGTTGATATTGTCCTCGGCCTAAAGGGTGCCCGTTAGAACTTAGTTGATGACTTCTCACAGGTCTTAAGAAGCAAATGTCTGCAGTTCTTTCCAACCTACTCTTGAGTCTTTGTGAATATTTCAGCACACTGCTGGGAAGTTGCATGCTTTTATTTTAGTAGAGTTGGTGAAGATTCCATATGGATTCCTCTGTTCTTAAAACTGAATGAAAACACAGAACCCCTTAAAATAAAAATAGATGTGTTGGGAATCACAGGGGAAATGTTGCTTGTTCTCTGAGCATTCAGTTTCTGCTATCCCTCGTGGTGGGAACCCACACTGTCATTCCAATTTCCTATGAACTTGGCAGGACTCCGTGTCCATTTGGAATTGTAATAGCCCGGATTTCAGTTTGGGGAGGAAGGAAGGAGTCATTGCATTCCACTGAAGAGTCCTCCAGCGGAATCCCAAGAAGCCAAAGCTTAAATGTCAATATTCTCCCAAAGGAGGAGATGGATCCATCTAATGAGTTTACCTGGTTAATGCTCCATAACCAGTTCTGGCAGGTTCTCTTGCCTGTCTTCCTTCGGTAATGTTGCTTATTGCAGAAAATTCTGGTTCCTGTACTAGCTTCCTTGCTTCACACTCCCCAGCCCCCAGCCCTACACAGAATTTTTTGGACTAAATACCCCAGGCATTTCAGCCTGAGAGTTCCAGGGTGTGTGTATTCTTGCTACTCATTCTTCACTCCTGCATACTTCCTGATTTAGAATGTGAGAACTGCAAGGAAGGCCACCAACTTGCCCTCACCAGGTCTAAGATCCTGCTGTCACAGTCCGACAAAAGAGAGGAATCCTCCTATGCTGGGGGTGGACAGGATATGCCTCTCATGGGCTGGGAAGAGGCCTAGTTGGAGAGGCAGTTTGTGGAAGATGATAAATCCCAAGGTTTGCTGAAGGCCGATCAAATCCTGAGTCTCCAGCTACTGCTTCCCTCTCCCCCATTTTTGGTTCCAAGCAAGTGATTTGCGTGCAAGCAGTTACATTCCACAAGCAAGTCATTTCCTCTTCCTGTGGGAAGGCAACTGGGAGCAGAGGGAGAAACACATACCTCTTCAGAAAACCAGAATTGTGGTCAGGCCTTCATAGACCCTCAGCCTCTTTATCTTAGGCTCCACTCTTCCCTGCTTGATGTAAACACCTTACAAAGCTCTCACATTACATGTTAAAGATACATACTTCTTTCCCCAGCAAGTTATAGAAAGGTTTTTATTTTACTTGTTCACTTGTTTTATTTCTGTGGTGCTAGGGATGTAACCCGGGGCCCTGCACATGCCCTACCACTGAGCTTTGTATCTAGCTGGGAAGGAATTTAAAATTTTCCTTTCAAATTTATTTGGCTCCAAGGAAGTGATGTCCAAATAATTCTTGGGAAGTGAGAAAATATAACCTACACATTGTTTTCAAATGCAATGAAGTCTGTTTTTGTGCGTGGTACTAGGAATTGAACCCAGCACCTCACGCATGCTAGCAACAGAGCTTTCAATGAACACTAAACCTAGCAACTGATGGAGTTGGTATGATATTATCTATTATAGGCATTTAATTAGTTATTCAGTAACTTAAATTTTGTGGGTTTTCACATACTATAAAATACATTTATATTTTGTTGTATAGAATTATGCATATTACATATGCATATATATTATTATAAATACCTATATATGTAAGTTTTTTCAGGGTTAAATATTGCCCTAAACCTGTAAAATCTTTTGACCTTGAGCTCTGTGTCTACAGAACCTAACAGAGACAATAGATTGGGAGGTAAACAGCCCTTTCTAAAACAAAAGTAGCAACGACAATAATAACAATATAAACATAAAAACTTATTGCAAATCCAGACTAGTGAATGAATTAACATGGCCAGAAGGCAGTTCTGTGGCAGTGCCCCTGCCAACCTGGAGGCTCTGACAGAAGCCCTGGATTGCTCCCTGCAGCCCGCCCGCCTTGCAGTAAGAAGCCGTAATCCCACCACAGCGGCTTGTATTTCAGGCCCACTCTCTGTCCCCGGGGACTCTCCTCCGGGCTGTCCTTCCTAAACCACTTGAATCTCATTTCTCCTGCAGCTGATTTTTTTTTTTTTTTTTTTTCCAAGATGTTAACAATTTCTGTGGAACCATCTGGATGTTATTAAGAAAGTGTCCCGGGTCCTCTGAGGCAGCTGGCTGTGGCCTCTTGCCTTGTTTCCTGTGTCCTGGATGTCTAAGTTGACTTTCATAAGAAATTTGGAATATTAGCTTAAAAAAAGAAACAGTCAATATTTTTCAGGCGTTGAGCTCTTGCAGCCTAATTTCTCCAGTTGGGACTTTGCATTTCAAGTTCCCATCTTTGGCCCCTGCTCTGGGAAGGATGAAGCACGTCTGTTTTAAAAACAGAAGGCACCAGTGGTCAGGGGTGAACCAGAAATCCAATCTTCCCCGCCCTCCCCAGTTGGCCTCACAAAACCTTCCTTATGTTGTTGCTGCTGCTTGGCCATTTCCACACCCGCAGCCCTGCTCCAAACTGAGACCCCGAATCTGGGTCCAAAAGTAAACACTAGTTAGTTCAGCCCTGTAAGGCTCTCTCCAAGCATCCTTGAGGGAAAATAATGGCACAGAGACAAAAAAAAAAAAAAAAAGGTCAGGCAGATGATAATGATTTCTTGGTTACGCTGGGCAATGTGAGTAGGTGGGCAACAGGGAGCTTATTGCTCCTCTAACCAGTAGCCAGGAACAGCTGGGAACTAAACAAAGAAGCTGCCATGGATCCATTTGCCTGTTCAGAGCCTACAATGGGATTAGGGCACACACTCCCTCACTTCCTGTTTTTTACCGGAAACTCTCTAACTTGGTCTGCACTTTGAGTTTTAAGCCTTGACCATCTGACTTCCCCACAAAAGGCACCCATGCTCCTCCCACTTCTTCCTAGACCTTCAGTCCCAATCAACTTGTATCTCATTACCCTTCAATTTTACTAATGAAGTTAGTACTAGCTCTCTGGGAGATTGTATTGATTGATTTTTTTGCAATGCTGGGAATGAAACCCCAGGCATCAGAATGCTAGGCAAGTGCTCTAACACTGAGCTACACCCCCAGACCCTCTCTGGAAGATTTTAAGACCCCTGTGCATGCTATAATAAAAGTGGTCCACTTTATGCTTTGAATATAGCCCTTGCTGCTCTCCCGCTGCAACTTATTTTTTAAATGGACATATTTCTCTCTTCCTCTCTCCCTGCTCCTCCCTAATCGCTCTCCCTCCCTAATCTCAGGGGAAACAGGATTACCTTTCTTCCCCATCCTAGGCAGATTTTTCTGTCCCCTGAGTACACACCCACCATAGGAATGAAGTAACCCAGACTTTGGTGATGGAACCAGAAGATCTCAGAAATGACTATCTCTCAAATTAACAAGTGAATTATAACTTCAACAGAGAATACTGAAATGTAACCTTTGAATCACCTCTTTAAAATCCCCCTGTTCCTGCTGATGGGCAGAATCACAGCCTCTGGGACTGGAGTCCCCTGTGTTTCTCCTTTGCTAGCAAAGCAATAAAGCTTCTTTTTCCTTTTTCTCAAAACCATGTCCTCATTATTGGATTGGCATCAAGGACAAGGACCGAGCTTTAGCAACACCATGACATCAGACAGTATGTTCAGAGCAGCATTATACCATGAAGCAAGCACAAGCCCAAAATGACTTTCCTGGAAGACAAGCAGCCTGCCTCTCCGCCTCTGATGCTCATGGGACTAAGAGAACTTTTGAAGGGAAGCAAACAACTCACTCTCCACTGAGGATTCACTCAGGAGACAGGGTGGTGCCTCAGTATTCCTAATTTTCTTGTCACAATCCACAGGAATTTACCATTGTCTATAAGGTATATTATAGACACTTGATAAGTGATCCCCCACCCCAGTATTTTCATTTTGAAATAGCTCAAGCTACAGAAAAAATTAAAATAATACAATGAATCCTTGTATATATTTCACCTAGAACATCAATTATTAAAATATTGCTACATTTACTTTCTCCAAATACTTTATTTTCTGATCCATTTGAAAGCAAATTGCAAATATCATCCCTAAACACTTCATCCTTAAATAATCTCTTAGTATTTCCACAACACCAATATCACATCCAAGACTTTAACAGTGAAAAAATAATGGTTAATGGATACTTCATTCACATTTCCCCAATGGTTCCAATAGATGTCCTTTATAATGTTTTTCTTTTTAAATTTTATATATAATTCATATATCATAAAATTTTCCCTCTTTTTTTTTTTTTTTTTGGGTGCTGGGGATCGAACCCAGGGCCTTGTGCTTACAAGGCAAGCACTCTACCAACTGAACTATCTCCCCAGCCCCAAAATTTTCCCTCTTTAACCATGAAATTCAGGTTTCTAGTGTATTCACAAGGTACACAACCATCATCACTGATTTCAAAACATTTTCATAATTCCAGAAAGAAATTCTATACTCACTAGCAGTTACACCCTTCTCCCCTCCCCTCTGCCCTTGGCAATGCTAACGTACCTTATGTTGCTGTGATTTACCTATTCTGGACATTTCATAGAAGTGGAATTTTATAATAGGAGTTCTTCTTTGTCTGACTTCTTTCCCTTAGCACAATTTTTGAGATTTTCACTCTTGCATCTGCACTTCGTTTCTATTTCTTATTAATATTTGATTGTATGAATCTGTCACAATTTGTAAATGCATCAGTTGATGGATGTTCGGATTGTTCTACAGTTTTTTGTTTTTTGTTTTTTTAAGCCAGGATCCAATCAAGAACTACACAATGCATGTAATTGTCATGTCTCTAGTTTCCTTCAATCTTGATTCTACAACATTAACTCTAGAATCTAGAATGTTCATCCAGATCCCACAACATTCTTCTCAACTTTTTTTCTTTTTATCTTTTATAACAATAATTTTTTTTTTTTTTTTTTTTTTTTTTGGTATTGGGATGCAATCTAGAGCCTCGCACGGGTTAGGCAAGGCTCTACTACTGAGTCACACCCCCAGCCCTTTTAATTTTTTATTTTGAGTCAGAGTCTGGCTAAATTGTACAGGCTAGCTTCGAATTTACAATCCTCCTGCCTCAGCTTCTGGAGGAGCTGGGATTACAGACCTGCACCATCATACCCAGCTCAACAGTAAACTTTTTGAAGAGTACAGGTTGTTTTAGAGAATGTCCTCACAGATTTGTCTGAAAGCTTCCTACTATTTGACAGTTTAGACAATTTGGGCACTAAAAGTGTAATGTACAAAGCTGCTCTCCCCACCCTTTCCGTTGCAGCCATTTCCCCGCCTCCCAACTACTGTCAGTCTGAACATCCTAGCTAGTTATTGGTTCATCAGTCAGCCTGCAAGTATCCTTCTCCGTTATTGGTCCCCTGTTAGCCCTGCGGGATTCTTAAAGATAGCTTCACCGCCATCTTTTCTCTCTTGCTTTTCTCTCCCCCTGACTCGCTTTCTTTCTCCTCCTCGCTTTCCACTCTCTCTAGCCCGTGTCCTTTCTCTTTTCCTTTCTCTTTTCCTCTCATTTTCTCTCTTACCCTGCAGGGAGACACTTTGTTTGCTTAATAAACTCCCTTATGTGATTTCGCGAGTCCCACGTGGTTTTTGTGGGATTCCTTACAAAAAGGACCCCAGTGAGGTTGTGTATTTCCTATTGCATCACTGTGGAAGGCACATGTCAAATTGTCTTATTGTCTGTGATGCTAAATTTGGTCATTTGATGAGATGATATTTACCAGAGCTCCTGCTGGAAACACACATGAAACTGAGGAATAAACTGAAAAACCCTCTTAACTTTTCTTGCTTTTAGTCGCTTGCTTTTATCAACAATTTCTGAGCTCAGGTAGCTAAAAGCAGCATATTCCCTCCCTCCCAGTAGCTTTGCTGCAGATAATACCTCTGACACGTGGACCATAATGGTAATGGTTGTTTTCAGGAATTCCATAGCTCAGACCAGTTGAAACCACTGACCCTTCACTGGGACTTCCACAAATATCAGATGCATAACCTTCTGATGTCAGAGAGTCAAAAGTCCTCCCTCACGGTGTGCCAACACTGCCCTTTTCTGAGCGTGTGTCTTATTATGAGCATGACATTTGATGACTTGTGCTTAGACCACAATGACTTCACTTTTCTTAACCTCCAGTCACCTTTCCCCACCCCTCTCACCACTGCTTCTTCATTCCATAAATACCCCAAAGGTCCTATTCTTGGGAAGGCAGATTTTGATACTTGGGTCTCTTGTCTCCTCAAGTTTGGCACCTCATGAAAAAATGTTTTCTTTCACAAAACTTATCATTTCAGTGTTAGGTGTATTGCATGGGCTGGTTCCATAACACACACTTCCCCTTTGTATAACACTAAAATAAATGATATTAATATAAGTAATCTTTAAGACTATGCAAATATCTTATTTTCTGATATTCTTCAACCAAAAAAACTTTTTTTTTTTTTTCTTTTTTGCAGTCTGGGCTGGAACTCAAGGCTTCACACCGGCCAGGCAGGTGCTCTACCACTGAGCTGCATTCCCAGTCCCTGACCCAAGGTTTCAACAGGCCACGAGCATCACTGTCTATATAGACTGCAGTCCTGTGTGGCTTAACAATAGGCATGCCTTCTGAGAAACGCGAGTTGATGACATCCTCCTTTGTGAACGTTGCAGAACATGCTCACACAAACTGAGACTGCTACAATGTCTGGGCAATCTAATCTTATGGGACGACCATCGTATATGTAGTTGATTGTTGTTGACTGAGACGTCAGAGTAATATAACTACATTATACACTACAACTCTTCCCCTCCTCCCTTTCTTACTTCCTTTGCCCTCCCTCCCTCCCTCCCTCTCTCCCTTCCTTCCTTCCTTCCTTCCTTCCTTCCTTCCTTCCTTCCTTCCTTCCTCTCCCCCTGCCCCTCCGCTCTTTCTTCTGGTCGTCCTACCTCAGTCACACTGGCATTTCATCAAAAAAAATAAAAAAGTTTTCTTTACTAGTTCCCATCTTGTTAATCACCACTCTGAATTCAGTATTTTATTTTTGTTAACACAACTGTGTCACCATCAACCTCACTATTATTACTCTTTTGATATTCAAACTGTCCTGTATTTGGGAAATGGGATTCACTTTGGGCAAGCTCATCTGTCTTTTTGACATGTTCCCATCAGTCTTTAAGCGCATCTTTGCTTTGGGACTCCAGAGACAGGAATAAAATGAAGTCCATAGTGTTTTTCCTTCTCTTGCCCAGTTGCTCAACACTTCACTTCTGACAGTACAAGTGTGGAGCATTTTTCCCCTCTGCCAAGCAATTCTCCAGAAGACACCAGCTGAGTGTCCTCTAATTCAATTCAATGATTATATTGTCTACATGGAGAGAGCATCTGATCCCTCAGGTTAAGGGCTCAGTCCCCAAGACTGCCTCTATTTCAGATGTCAACACAAGCCCCATGTTGTGACCTGTATACTTCCAACTGACTGCCTATAAATCCGGGTTCCAACAGATGCCCTCTTCAGACTTAATTTGCTAGAGCAGCTCATAGAACTCAGGGAAACAAGTTACTTAAGTTTACCTGGTTATTACAAGGTTATTTTATTTTATTTTATTTTATTTTATTGCGGTGCTGGGGATCGAACCCAGGGCGTTGTGCTTGCAAGGCACAAGGTTATTTTAAAGGATGCAAAGAATCAGGAAAATGAAAGGTGAGGACTGGAAGTTTCCAAAACAGGGATGAGTTCTTATCCATCAGCCTGGAAACTGAAAGCCAGTCTTTTAGTATTTTATGGAGGCTTCATTATATAGGCATGATTGATTAAATCATTGGCCAGTATTGATCAATTCAACCTTGAGTCCCTCTCCCCTCCCTGAAGGTGTCGGGTGAAACTAAAAGTTTCAACACTCTTATCACATGGCTAGTTCCTCTGGCTAGTAGTCCCTCATCCTGTGGTTATCTACAACTTTCCAAAAATCACCTCATTAATGAAAACTCATTCATTCTTTCTGCCCCTACAGTTCCCTGGTGTGGGACCCAAGAATCTGAATTTTGAATATACTTCCAAGTGATTCAAATGTAGGCAGCTCACAGATTATATATGGAAAAGCTCTCATTAGTTTAGAAAAAGGATGAAGAGGAAATAGATGATAAACACATGCTTAGAAACCACTTCTACATCCTTTTGCACCTATTCTGGGTATTTGATGATTTTCCCCTATTTCTTTTTCCCTTACTTTTTTTTTTTTTTTTTTTTTTTTGGTGCTGAGAATTGAACCCAGGACCTTGCATGTGCTCACACTGCCACCCTCCTCTCCTGCATCTTTTCACCCTTAGTTTCAGCTCAAATGTCCCTTTGCCAGGCTTGCCTTCCCTGACACTCCTGTTACCTGCTCTCATCACATCCTGTGATTCTTCAGAGCACACAGCAAACCTTGCAATGATATAACTTTGGTTTTTAATTAGCTGCTTAATGTCTGCCTCTCTGGTGGAATGGAAGCACCAGAGGGCACAACCAGGGTCTTTCAACATGCCCAGTGTCCAGCACAATATCTGCACATAATGGGCAATCAATAAATGTCTATTGAACTAATGCACAAATGAGGAAATTAAAAGTAATACTGACTTTATTGCTAAACAAAGACTGAACAAGATGCAGAATTCATAAATAATGAATACAAATCAAGTTCATTACCAGTGTGAATAATTGGATACCCCACTTCCTGTTCTCATCATCTTTCCTGGGGTCCTTGGAATGATAGTTTGCAAAGAGGAAATTGCACTTTTAATGACAAATTTGGGGACAATCTGCTTAGAATAGGCAGGAATTCATAATGAAATTATGGCCTCACTCAGGCCTCTCCTCCCACTTCCTTCCCTCCTGGCTTCAGTTGTCATCTTGCACGGAAGCAATGGCATCTCTCCTCGCTGCAGCCTGCCAATTTTTTCAAACCAGCACCAAGCAGGAGAGCTTCTGGGTGAGGAGCAAGGGTCCCTCGCTTCCTTTGAGCCACCAGGAATTGTGTGTTCCCGACCTGTGCGTTTCCATTCCTGCATAAAACTCCTTTACAATTTAACCTCAGGCCAAATAAGCATTGAATTACACAGTCAGAGCTAATGCTCATACACTTATGGCAAGGTGGGAGGTGGGGTTGTTTTGTTTCAGTATTTATTTCTCCAAAGAAACTCTGACTCCTCCAAAAAAACTGTATTCATGTGAAGGCGCAAGGACAGGAACTACCTCTGTGAAGGTTTTCAGATCTTTATAGTGACCCTGAACTTGAGGCAGCAACAGAGTGGTAAGTGTAAGTGTAAGCCTCTAAGAACTGAGTTCTCAAGATGTTTTT
This sequence comes from Sciurus carolinensis, assembly GCF_902686445.1. Lineage (NCBI taxonomy): Eukaryota > Metazoa > Chordata > Mammalia > Rodentia > Sciuridae > Sciurus > Sciurus carolinensis. The sequence continues at coordinate 100,824,578 of NC_062218.1, read as the reverse complement.
CCTCCAGGACTCTGTTCCCAGCACATTAGGGGACAAAGTAAATACTTTTCAACTCTTCAATTTTAGCTAGGTTAAAAAGCATCCTAGTATCTGAAATCTCCTCACAGAAATCATTATGAGAAATATGCATAACGATTCTTGCAGATCTGGTCAATTTTATTTTCTTGTGACACTGTGTTTGGTTTTGGTATTGCCCTAAATGCAGAACTGAGGAGGGACAGTGCCAGCGATGATCTGGCACCAGGGATGGGTCTTCCACCTATGAAACTCCTTTGCTGGAAGCTCAAGTCCTTGCTCTACCACTTACTGGCTGAGTGATGTAGGTCACGGTTCTTCTTCTCTGTGCCTCAGTTTGCTCAACGATAAGATGTGGATAATAATATACACTGGGGATAATAGCGGGCAGTTCATATGATGTCCTAAGGGTTTGGAATAAATGAGACATCGTTGCTTCCAATAATACTGAGAGCAATACAAAGAATAACAATGGTAGTAGTGATCACTATTGAACATTTAAAATGTGCCAAGGACTAGGTTAAACATTTTACATGAATTATTTTAATATGAAAAATAATATTTTAATGTAGGTACTATTAATGCCTCCACTTTAAAAATGAGGACACTGAGGCTCAAATAAATGAACTTGCCCAATGTCATCGGGTGAAGAAACAGTGAAGCCAGGATTTGAATCTAGCCAGTCTAACTAGGTAGTCCAAGTTCTTGCTGTCTACTGTTCCTTTAAGGAGGTCCTCGGTCATTTGGAAGTGAAGGTAGGGAGCAGGAAGAAGGAAGCATGAGAAACAAATAATTAGACAGACTGCGTTACAGAGTTTCTTGCATGATTATAATATGGAGAGCACTGGCTGGAACGGGCCAGCATTGCTCGGGGAGGCTAGCGGGTGAGACTGTTAGGCTTTGAATAATCAGTAGGCGCTTGGCTGGCATTCTGAATCTGGAGCAGGGGTGGGGGAAGAGAAAGGAAGAGAGCAGGCAGAACATCCACCCTGTAAAAAGGCAAGAAAGCGCAGAAATACGGCGGCATGTCGGAGACAGAGCACATTTGGTGGATAGAGCTGAAACATGGAACACACAGGACGGGGAGGAAGTCAGAGAGATCTGAGAGCCACGCTGAGAAAAATGGGCTTTACCGCTGAGGAGTTGGTGACTTTGGGGTCACAAATGGACCTAGGTGTAAGGAAGAGATGGGAGAGAATAAGAGAGAACCCACTCAGGTGAAGACGGGAAGAGGATGAAACCCGAGGAAGGGGGACAGCGGGGAGGCTGCTGGAAGAGTCCAGACGAGAGGCAAGGGAACAGAATGGAAAGGTCAGCAGAGAGGAGGGGGACCAGGACTCATCTGGACATTTAACATCACCGATCAGGAAGGAAACTAGTTTTTGAAGAGCCCCAGTGTGAGTTGGGACTGGGTTAGATGCACATTATCCCCTTTCTCCCTCCCCACAGCCCTCTGAGATGGGTACCCTCCACAAGCTGATTTCAGGGCGTGGAAATGGAGGCTGCGAGAGGTTAAGGAGCTCGCTCAGGCCACGTGGTGAGTGGGAAGCAGAGCCAGGATTGGAGTCCAAGCTGGTCTCACAGCAAAGCATGTTTCCTACTGTTCTCAAGGCGGGAGGAAAGGGAGAGGGAGGAAGGAGCTGAGGAGGAAGGAGCTGAACACGAGGCTCAGGTTTCTGGCTTGGGAGACCTGGTGAATGGTAAGACCATTAACTGAGATATAAATGAGCAGGTGTGTAGGGAAAGATGAGACGCTCCGAACCCGACACCCTGAACAGGACATCCTGCGGGTGCTACACAGAAGATAACTGGAAATATGGAAAGACCTGCGCTGGGAATAGAGACTGAATCTTCTGGTTGAAGCCATGGGGAGAGATGAAATCAATGTGAGGAACGCTGAGCCTAGAATTCCAGGAACACTGGAGGGGTTAAGGGCTGAGCAGAAGCCAGAAAGCAGCCTGTCAAGGAACAGGCTGAGAGACCTGAGGAAGGCCATGGAAGGAGACGGGTGAGGAGGGGGTTTCAAGATGGGCAAAGTGGTCAGTCATTTAATTCAGCCCAGATTTCCAGTGAGAAAAGGACGAAGCGTTCTCTGCACTTAGCAATTAGGATGTCACCAGTGGTTGGGATGAGAACCCGGAACACTCTACCCTTCAGCAACGTCCACCTTGGATAAGGCCCGGGCAGCATGGCAGCTGGAGGCAAGGACAGGCTGATTTGTTTTAACTAGTGAGATACAAGTGTGTTGGTAGGTGGAGGGGAAGAAGCCACCAGAGAGGGAGGCACTGGGCCAAGAAGAGAGACCAGAGATCCTGGGAGGGGGTGGGAGGAAAAGAAACGAGAATGTGAGGATCAGTTACTATAATGTACGAAACAGCCATAACAAATGAAGGCATTACGGTGTTTTAATTAATTGCCACATAGGAATTGCCATGTAGATGGAGAACAGAGAGAAAAGCCCAGACTTAGACCCGTGTGTGTGTGTGTGTGTGTGTGTGTGTGTGTGTAAGAATTTAGCAAATGAAATAGAGAATGCTATTTCAAATTGATGGAGAAAGGGCAGCTTATTCAACAAATAGTCTAATTCTATCTGTCAAATTATTTAGGGGAAAACTTAGATTCTTCTTATAACATACCAAAACAAATCCCAGATGGTCTGAAGGTTTCAATCTGTGACATGGAAACATACATGAAGATATCAGAAAAGAAAATGAGGAGGCAGTAATATCATCTTGGATGGGGACAATCCCTCTAAACGTCTGAGCCTGCACCAGCTGTCAGGGTTTGGCTCTGTTGGTAAGTGGGTGGACTAATACAGTGGCGTGGCTTGAGAGGCCAGAGCAGAAGAGTATTTGGGAAGTTGATTCGCCTGGAGGGAAAAAGGCCTCAAGGCAGGAGTAGTGCCCATCACTTGGAGTGGCAGAGAAGAGTGAACCCACAGATACGAATTGAAATGGACAGGGCGACAGGGAGTTGTCAAGGCCTCCTGTCCCCAAAGATTCAAGGGCAGAACATGCAGCAGCAGAAGTCACAGCCACCTCACTGGCTAGAGGCTTCCTTGTTTATGTGAGGCTGGTTCCATGAAGAAATTGTTAGGAAACTATTCAGAAGGAGGATTCTGTCAAGACAGCGGTAGTGGTGTGGCCTTTGAATCTCCCTGAATCCTCACAAACAAAAACAGCTGAACCAAAAAAGCAGAGAAGACATTTATAGTGAAACCAGGTATTCTAGATTAAATCTGGTAACAAACTGCTGTTCCTCCCATCAAGAGCTGGATCTAATTTCTATTCTTTGTATCAGGATGGCCTTGATTTACTTAGGACAATGGCATGTGGTGGAAGTCACCTTACATGACTCTGGAGCCTTGGCCTGGGGGCTTTAGAGCCACTAGGCTCACCTGGAAGGAAGAGACACCTCTGAGTTCATGGGTAGTTTAAGTTCCCCTCTGATGAGGACCAGGAACTAACTTGATATCTTTAAAACTTGATAAGTAAGGGAAAGCATTTAACCTGCCTTTTCAATTATAAAATGTGCCACTATGTAATAAGCAGATGGTAGATGGGAGAAAGCACCTCTTTATGATAAAATTATTCTAGTGAATAAATTAAAAAGTCAAAAGAATTAGAATATCACCAATCTCTGATCACCAACGAATTAATAGCTAAGGAATATGCATCAGTGGTTACTAAGATTACAAAAAGGGGGACCCTCAGGCATCATGTGCCTCCTGATAAAGGAACAGGGTACTTTTTGTAGTCTTGCCAAAGGCCTCAGGCCTAACTACCAGTGTGTAGGGAATACGAGGGACAGGTGAACATGCTGAAGCTTAGCATGGGACTGCAATCAACCCGTCCACACTGTGGGAAACTCCACAGGTCAAGCACCTCTAGTTTCTCAATGAACAATGTAAAGAAAAGAATGTTGGGAGATCCGTAGATTTAAGTGTTTTTTATTTTTTTATTTTTATTTTATTTTTTTTTGTATTTTGTAGTACTGGGGGTCAAACCCACAGCCTTGAGTATGCTAGGCAAATGTTCTGCCACTGAGCTACATCCCAGCCCTTTTTATTTTTTATTTTGAGATAAGACCTTGCTAAGTTGCTGAGGCTGGCCTTGAACTTGTGATCCTCCTGCTTCAGCCTCCCAAGTGCTCAGATTATAAGAGTGCCCCAGAGCACCTGGCAAGATTTTTTTTTTTTTAAATGTAGAAAAGACTAAACTGTAGTATCTAGGATGCACACTTAAGTGATAATACTTTTTTAAATATGAGGGACTGAGGATGTAGCTCAGTAGCAGACAGCTTGCCTAGCATGCAAGAGACCTTGAGTTTGAACCCTACTATGGCAAAAAGAAGAAAAAAAAGAAAGAAAAGAAAAAAGAAAAAAAAAAAAAAAAAAAAAAGAAAAGGAAAGAAAGAAAAAGAAAAGAGAAAAAAAGAAAAAGAAAAGGACATGATCAGTGTAAAATTGGGAGAGCAGCCACCATTCCAGCAGTAATAGTGATAAGGTCCCTACTCATTCAGACTTCACTTGTAAGTGAGGGAAGACAAACCAACTCTGACGAAATATATCTGGTAGCAGGGCACAGTGTCGCAGTCCTGTAATCCCAGGGACTTGGGAGGCTGAGGTAGGAGGATCTCAAGTTCAAAGCCAGCCTCCCAACTTGTGAGACCTGTTTTAAAATTAAAAAGAAAAAGGTCAGTGGTACAGTACCTAGTTTCGACCCCCAGTCCTGGGGTGGTGAGGTGGGGGAATCCGGTAATATGAACAGTGCTACAACAAGAATAAAGCAGAGTGATGAAGAAGGACTTCACTGGGGAGTTTAACTGATATTGGCAGACATGGAAGGCCTCATGAGGAGGGGCTACAGCTTAGATATAATTGTAATGTGTACCCCAAGGGTCATGTGTTGAAGGCTTGGTTCTTGTATGGTGCTATGAAGAGGTGGTGGGACCTTTAAGAGGTGGGGCCTAGTGGAAGGTTGTCACCACCCTTCTCCAATCTTTCTCTGACTTCCTGTCTCACCTTGTGATCTCTTCCTCTCACACATTCTCCCACCATGTTATCTCCCATGATGTGATCCGGTCAAGAAGCTAAGTCAATGGGGCTACTTAGTCTTGAATTTTCAGTCACTAAAACTGTGAACTAAATAAAGTTCCCAGTCTCAGGTATTCCCTTATAGCAACAGGGAAAAAAACTGACAAATACAGAAGGTTAAATTTAAGCTAAATGTCTAATGATAAGTAGGATCCAATAAGAAATGTGTTATTTTTCTATCATTTGAAGTTTTTCTAGATATCTTACTATTTTTAATTCAAATTGGTTCCACTGTAGTCAGAAAACATAATCTGCATAACTTTAGTCCTTATAAATTTGTAGACTTGTTTATGGTCCAGGGTATAATTTATCTTGTTCAAAGTATTACATGTACTTGAAAAGAATGTTTATTTTGCAGTTATTGCATAAATATCAACTAGATCAAATGGGTTGATAGTGTTATTCATGCCTTCTATGAACATGTATGATGACTAAGTTATGAACTAACCATTATATCATTAAGATATTTTTCTTTTGATATCTTTATCTTCAAATCTACTTTGTATAATATTAATATAGCCAAACCAGTTATGTTATGCTTACTGTATGCATATTATATTTTTATCCATTTACTTTAATCTATTTTTGTCTTTATACTTAAAATGGGTTATTTATGTTTAGCATATAGTTGGATTTTGTCAATATCTGCTTTTAATGGAAATGTTTATCCATTTACATGTAATGCAATTGATTATTTATATGATTGGATTATGGTCTAATATTTCAGTATTTTATTTTCTGTCTATTCTCCCTATGTTTGTTCCTGTTATCCTGCCTTCCTCTGGGTAAATGAAACTTCTTTTAGGAATCCACAGTAATTTATCTATTAGCTTTTTAACTCTACCTCTTTGTGGTTTTGTTTTGTTTGAGTAGTTGATCTAGAGATGACAATACACCACCTTAACATTTCAGTTTACTTAAAATTAAACTTTTATCATTGCACATAAATGTAAGGACCTCACATATATCCCTTTTCTTTATTCTCATTCATTATGCAAGTTTTTATACATGATAGACAATAATAAACCCAAAACACAATGTTGTAATTGTGTAACACGTATTTTGAAGAAATTAGAGGGGGACATGTCTTTCTTACTCATGTACATATTTCCTGTGTCCAGTGCTCTTTCTTTATTCCTTCCTGAAGATCCAAATTTCTTTCTAATACCTGTTAGAATTTCTTTTAATATTTCTTATAGTATAGGGAGTTGGTAATAAATTCTCATTTTTGCTTATCTACAAATGCCCCTCTGTAACTATCCCGCTTCATTTGTTTTCTTTTGTGTAATTGGGGCTTGAACCCAGGGGCACTTTACACTGAGCTACACCTCCAGTTTTATTTATTTATTTTATTTTGAGAGGGTCTCACTAAGTTGCTCAGACTGGCCTTGAACTTCATATTCTCCTGCCTCAGCCTCCAGATTTGCTGAAATTCCAGACGTGCACTACTTTGCCCAGCTTCTTCATTCTTCAAGGGTATTTTTGTTGCATATGGGATTCTGGGTTGACACTTTTTTCTTTTGCTCTCAGTACTTTAAAGTTATCGTTCCATAGTTTTCAGACTAGAGATTACAAGGTCAACAGTCATTCCATCATTTCTCTCTGACTGCTTTCAATATGTGTTCTTAATCTGTGCTTTTCTATAGTTTGATTATGATTTGCCCAAGTATATTTTTCTTTGCATTTATTCTACTTGGGGCTCACTGGGATTCAAAATTGTTAAGTGTAGGACGTTTACTAAATATGAGTCATTACTCCTTCAAAATTTTTTTTCCAGTCCTTTCCTTCCGCTTCTTCAGGAATTCTGATTAAATGTGTTAGACCTTTTAATGTTGTCTGTGAGGCTCTACTCATTTGAAAAAAAAATCTTTTTCTTCTCTATTTTTCAGCTTAGGCTATTTCCACTGATCCATCTCCAAGTCTGTGCACACTTGCTTCCATTTTCTCCAACTTTCTGTTAAACTCGCCCTGTGAATTGCTTCCAGATATTGCATTTTTCACTTGCAGATGTCTATTTGGTTCTTTGGATAGTTTCTCTTTCTCTGCTGAGATTTTATTTATTCATTCATTGTGAACATATTTTCTTTTATGTACTTGAACCCAGTTATAACAGCTGCTTTAAAAATCCTTGTCTGATAAAACCAACCTAGGGGTCATCTCGTAGCGGGTAGCTAAAGATTGACTTTGCTTGAGTTTAAGTCCCTTTCTCCTGTTTCTTCATGTCTAGCAATTTTGGATTGGGCCCTGGAGAGTGGGAATGAAATGCTGTACAGCCTTGGGATTCAATGTTTCTCCAAATAGTGTTGATTATTATCTTATTATTTTAGCAACGTGCCTTGACCGACTTTAAGCTCCAAGTTCTCTCCCCTGTAGTGCTGACAGCTGATAGCTCGGTGCGTTCTGTCAGCCTCACTCTGGGTCTACCTCCCATGATGCATTAATTCAGAGGATCCATCATAATTTGGGACGGAAGTTATACTTGGAATTTTGAACACCCCCTTTTCGTTCTATCCCGTTTCTCAAACAGAGACTCCCTCCCAAGTGTGTCTGCTTTTGGTCGCTCTCCAGTCCCTGCAGGTAGTGAGCCGTGTGTCTATTTTTCTTCCAGAGTTTGTTCTTGTTTTCCTGTGTGAGGGTTCAGCTGAAAGGAGTTAGGCATTATTGGAAATGGTCCATTAGAACTTTTCTAATGGCAGAGTGACAAGAACCTATTTACTTTTTAAAGAGATCATTTGGCTGCCAGGTAAGGAAATGGATTTTATAAGGAATCAATGGCGGATGCGGGGGAAGCAGGTAGCAAGCCACTGCAGTCCATGGTTCAGTAGAGGGTTGGTAGTCGCTGGCACAGGGGTGGGAACAGAAGAAATGGAGTGAAGGGACAGATTGCAGTGTAAAGGTAGAGGTGAAAGGATTTGCCAAAGGATTAGACATGGTGAGTGAAAGGAAAACTGTAGAATAACTCCCAAGTTTGTAGCCTGAGCACTCATTTTGTTGTTGTTGTTTGTTTTTGTTTCTTTTCCTTTTTTTGCACTATTGGGGATCGCCCAGGCAATGCTAGGAAAATGCTCTGCCACTGAGACACCACTAAGCTAGATTTCCAACCCACTTTATTTTATTTTGAGACAGGGCGTTACAAAGTTGTCCAGCCTGGCCTTGAATCTGTGATCATCCTGCCTCAGCCTCCTCATGTAGCTGGGATTACAGGCAAATACCATTGTGCCCAGTGATAATGATATCCTTTAATGAGCTGCAGAAGATTCAAGAAGAAACAAGTTAGGGGTAGGGTATATTAAGACATATTAAGTTTGAGGTGGCTGTTAGATATTGAAGAAGAAATGACAGGAAAATGGCCAGATATGTACTTCAGAACTCTGGCGTTCAAAGCAGAGGTTGGAGCTGAAGATAGAGATTTGAAGACTTTAATTTAAATATGATCTGAAACAAAATGAGATTTTAAAAGCTTAGTTGAGGAAAGTTACGACAAAGAAAGATGGTCTCAGGAACAAGCTCTTGGATTTGCCAAAATTTGGAGACTGAGCATAGGGGAAGGAGCCCACAATAGCAAAAGCCAAGAGGTGGCCAGCAAAGTAGGGAGAAAAATCCTAGAGGGGGAAAAGAAGTGTTTCAAGAAGAAATGCTGAGTTGAATGCTGCTGTGAGTTTGTGGAAAATGAAGACACAGAAGACCTTAGATTTAGCAGTATGGGAAGGAGCCAGTGAAAGGGGGTCGGAGGTCCACATGTAGTGGGTTGAGGGGGAAACGAAAGGTGGGTGCAGGGGTGGGTCAAGATGGTGACCAAGGAGAAGAGCTATGGAAATCGCACAACAAATGGGAAAGAATCGGGATAGTGGCTGAGCGGGGATGTGCATCAAGGAAAACATCTTCTAATTAATATTGGAGCTACCAGGACGTGTTTGTGCACTAACACTCATAGGGGAACTCCACTATACCTGATGCATGAAACGCAGCTGGGTCTGCAAGCAGCCTATATATTCTTGGCTCCTCTTTTCTTACTACACATGTCCATAAAGAAGGGAAAAGAATATATTTCACTACCTTTAATATAGATAAGGATGAGTTGACTATGTACATATCAATAGGAACAAAATCTAATTATCAATAGCCACCTTATGGTCATTGATTTCAAGGAATCAACATTTAACATCATGTTAAAAACTTAACCCTCTATATATGCAGCAAAAGCCCTGTATAAGAAGGGTCTTTGGGGGTCTGGGGGTGCAGCTCAGTGGTACAGTGCTTGCCTAGCATGCATGAGGCCCTGTTTCAGTCCCCATCACTGAAGAAGGAAGGGCTGTCAATCAATTTAACAAGGAATTATACAGGACTTTCCTATAACCCCAAGATGAACAATACTGTTTAGTAATAAGAAAACAGAATTGGGTGTCACACCTAAATTTAAGTCTATGCTTCTTTCTAAAGCTGGATCTATTTTAAAGATAATACAGATTACAGTCAAATATTTGCATATCTTCCAGTCTTCATTAACATCATAAATGCATCTGACTTTCCATTCTCGTACTCAAATATTGTTCTGTACATATAACTATAGGTAGAATGTACTGTAACCACTTCAAGATCTGTTTTGTCATCGGAAAATTGTGTACGCAGGTGACCTGAGCCAGGTTGCAGTATCTGTGTGGCGGATGTAAAGATAGTCCACACCTCCAAGGATTTCCGGCCACCAGGGATCACTAAATTGCATAAGCAGGTGTCCGTGCAAAGTCCAAGAAGTTAATAATGAACAATTCTATTTTATCTGTGGCCCAGGAGGTGGACTCAGTATTGTCAACACCAGGCAAACACACAGCAAAGCATTTCCCAAGAGAGACCCAGGGAGATAAATCAGAGAGAAGCACACCTGTTAGAAAGGTGACCCTTTTCCAGGGATTTCCCACTGGTTTCCCAACAACTGGGCGTATTTGTTTACATGAGTCATTTTTTGCCCCTATGCCTTACTTATCTGAGCCAATAATACTCAGAACAAAGACAAAAATTAGAAATTTAATTTTATTCTGAAACCTATTTGAAGACAGGGAAATCTTCCTCATCAGTGGAAAAGATCAAGGTTGGGGGTATAGTTTCATGGTAGAGCACTTGCCTAGCATGCTCAAGGTCCAGGGTTCAACCCCCAGTACTGCGATGGGAAAGAAGGAAAGAAAGGAAGGAAGGAAGGAAGGAAGGAAGGAAGGAAGGAAGGAAGGAAGGAAGGAAGGGCCAGATTTCCCATCTAAAGTCAAAGGAAAAACTCTGAGAGTGATAACATTTGGTTTTTAGAACTTGTATGGAGAGGTATGTATTCGGTGGCAGGATTTTCTACTGTTCTCTTGTTGGGGTCTGGAATTTGCCTGAAGATAAGGTAACAAGGAGAATAGATGTTTCCTAATGATTTCTTTGTATTTAGCACGCTATTCTGACAGCCAGAACCATCATAATATCACACCAAAAGTGCCCTTCAAGATGAAAAATAGAAAATACTGCCTCCCTTACAAGTTAAAAAATAAATATTCCAGGTAGGCCTTTTGAATTTTCATTTGGTTTTACACCCTCTTCTAGGAGGTGGACCTCATGTGCTCTCGCATTAAGTAATATTCCTTCTCTGCCCTTGTTAACATTCAAACTGAGCAGACAGGCCTTTGTTAGCACCAGTAACCCATCCACGTTGCCCCTCCACACTTATACATCCAAGTATGAGAAACTCAATCTTCCTACTCCTGAAACATGAAAGGCTGCCTGGCCCCCTGGTGCCAAGAAGTCTAGGTATCCCAAGAAAGGGTTTACTTAGATCATAGGCTGCCCGGGCCTCCCCTGGGAAGTGCCTCTACAGACAGCAGCCAGGGAAAACACCTCCAAGGGTAGGTGCTTATGGGTGAATAATTATTCGATTGTCTTCCAAGCTGCAGAATTCCTTTCAGGTGTCCAACCAGAATAAACACCACAGATTCTGCACAAAATAGCAAAATTGCACAGAAAAGAGTTAATTGCATGAAATATGCAAATTGAGCAGAAAACAGGCATGTACTATGAATCTCTCTGGGTTCTTTGAACTCCCTGAAGTTCACTTTTATCAGCCTAACAAATATGATCTGGCTCCCTTAGAAGCAGTAAAGTGTCCACTACAAGCACAGAAGATGGAAGTTTGGAATTCTTCCTGTTTTCATTAGGAGAGAGAGCTGGGGTCATTTAACAGATGAGGGTAAGAATGTGGTGTAAGGGTGGAGAGTATATTTTAAGCCATGTCCCCTGGAAGATGTAAAGTATGGAGAAGGGACAATTGAACGTTCTGCTGTGACAGACAGGGCTTCTCAGTGTGGTTCACAGGTCACAAGTATCAAATTCACCTGTGATGTTTGTTTGAAATACAGATTCCTGGACTCTCCCCTCGTAGAGTCTGATGGAGTGTTCTGGAGTGGGTCTGAGGAATGTGCATTTCTGACTCAGTCCTCTAGTGGTTCTTGGTAGCCTAGAGTTTGAGAATCACTGGCCCTGAGTATGGGAAGAACTACTACCGGGTTGGACCTTTCAGAATAGGACAAGCCCATTTCCTTTACCCCTGCATAGTCTCTATTAAGGATTCCTAATAAAGGTAAAATCATTCCAAATGTGAGGCTGGGACTACTGGTGATCCATCAGGAAAAATAAAAGCTCAATTCTCAGCTCACACCATACACAAGATTAATTCTAGATGAATGAAAAATCTAAATGGAAAAAAATCAGCAATCTATTGCCGTAGGAATAGTTTTTATAGTTTGAACAAACTATAAAAAACATGATGTATAAAGAAACAATTTATTAATTAGGCAACATGAAAAATTTAAAACTCTATGGTAAAAGAATCAAAATAAAAAAGATAAACAACCAAGTGAGAGGAGATTTGGTAGATTACTATCCACGCTTTCTAAAGAACTCCTAAAAATCAGTAGAAAAAGAGTTAACCTAATACACAAATTGATAAAGAACATAAATTAGTAATTCATTGAAAACAAACCTAACCACCCCCCCCAAATATCCCACAAACAAATGAAAAGCTGCTGAGCTAAGTGTGGTGGCACGCTCCAGTAACCCAACAACTCAGGAGGCTGAGGCAGGAGGATTGCAAATTTGAGGACAACTTCAGGAATGTAACAAGGCTGTCTCAAAATAAAAAATAAAAAGGGCTGGGATGTAGTTCAATGGTAAAGTACCCCTGGTGCAATCCTCAATACCAAAACAGAAAAAAAAAAAAAGACGCTTAATCTTATTAACAATCTGGCAAATACAAACATTAAAAAAATTACATAATAGGAATGCATTTTCTTTTTTAAAATTTTTTACTTGTTCTAATTAGTTATGCATGACAATAGAATACATTTATGCATTTTGATAAATTATACATAAATGGTGTATAATTTCACATTTTTCTTATTGCTCATATTGTAGGATCATATCAGTCATGCAGTCATATACATGAGGTAATAATATCTGTTTCACTCTACTATCTTCCGGTTGCCATGCCACTTCCCCTCCCAAGACTCCCCTCTACCTGATCTAAAGTGACTCTATTCTTCCTTAGCCCCTGCTTACATCTCTAGCAATCAGAGAAATGCAAATCAAAACTACTCTAAGATTTCATCTCGCTTCAATCAGAATGGCAATTATCAAGAATACAAGCAACAATAAATGTTGGTGAGGATGTGGGGTAAAAGGTTCACTCATACATTGCTGGTGGAAATGCAAATTGGTGCAACCATTATAGAAAGCAGTATGGAGATTCCTCAGAAAACTTGGAATGGAGCCACCATTTGACCAGCTATCCCACTACTTGGCCTATACCCAAAGGACTTAAAAATCAGCATTCTACAATGACACAGCCACATCAGTGTTTTTAGCAGTTCAAATCACAATAGCTAAACTATGGAACCAACCTAGGTGTCCTTCAACAGTTCAGTGGATAAAGAAACTGTGGTGTATATATACATAATGGAATATTATTCAGCTTTAAAGAAGAATGAAATTATGGCATTTGTTGGTAAATGGATGGAGAATATCGTGCTAAGTGAGATAAGTCAATCCCAAAAAACCAAAGACTGAATGTTTTTTCTGACATATGGATGTTAGAGTGATTTCTTAATCTCTGTTTTAAAAGGCACATACTTTATGATCCATTAATCTACTTTGACAGATATGATGAAGGAAATTTCATGCAAATGCAAAAGGAAATGTATATAAAGTTGTTCATTTTGGCATTGTATATAATTGTAAAAAATGGAAAAGGTCAATATCCACATGATAGGGTAGTGAATAAACAAATTGCACTATATTCACAAAATGGATGCCAAGCAGCAGCTAAAATGAAATAGGTCTACTGAATCAAGAAGCCTAAGTCTGCAAAACATAATATCAAAAGAAAAAAAGTTTCAAAAAATATACAGAATAATGCTGTTTAAGTCATTAAAATACAAATAGTATTATATACTGTTATGTGAACAGTGGGAAGGAAGCCTGTATGCAAATCGACTTTCAGTTAATTTTTTTTTTCTGCAGAAAGAGGGGAGGACTTTAGGTGTGATTATGTTTCATGTCTTAAAAAACTAAAGACCTGAAGCGAATATGACAAAAACATTGACACATGTGTTAATCTCAGTGTAAGTGGTGTCTCTCGCATTGTTTGTGCAGAGTGCAATATTTTATAATCAAAAGAAAAATTTAAAAGAAAGCACAAAGATGTTATCAGGTCAGGGAAGCCTGGCACTGTGAACAGGACAGTGGCCATGGGCTAACCCGATTCTCTTCTCTTTCTCACAAATAACCAGAGCACGTGCTGGGAGTGTAATATTCTGAGACGGGGAGCAGCTGGTTTTTGCAGCCCAGAACCCGTTCCAGTCTCGTCTTAGAAACAGGCCATCCTCCAAGGCTGTATCTCAGTGAGTCATATGTCCCCAGTGTACATAAACCCAAACCGGGCTGCTTTCAGGGGTCCCTTCATTGTGGAGTGGGTGACACACAGTGGAGACTCCCATCTGCCTGTGCTGATTTCCTAGGCCCGTGGGGGCGCTGCTCATAACGAATCCTAGGCTTCTCTGGTCCCTTGCTGCCATCTACAAGTGATAAAGCCCCTTCATGTGACTCGCTGCATGTGTGGGTGTTGTGTCTCACTAGACTCAGACAAATTGGCATCTGGTATCAGTGCACCATGAGAGGCTGCTCCACACTGTGATGCGTGGACAGAGGGAGGAAATGTCTAGTTAATCAATCTTTTCAAAGAAAGATGGCAGGAAGTAGAAATAAGACCTTCGCAAGGGCTAACTCCTGTAAGATGTTGTTAAAGCAGAATCTGAGAAATGGTATTTACTCACAGGGGACTGGAGATACTGATGGCCACACAGGCTGAGTGCTATCTTGCCACCAAATGTTTTTAGCAGATAGGAAATAATGGGATCATATTTTTTTCTTACTAAATGAATGCCATGAATATTGCATCAAAAACAAAACAAAACAAAAAGATGAAGGTACCTAATTAGTGTGAAATACAGAACACTGAGGTATCTTTTGTGATATCCTGAAATAACACATTTGGTCAGGCCAAATGTCAGAGTCTGGAATCCAAACAAATCATATTTGGAGACCCAGGGGGCTTCTCTTCCCGTGGGTACAACTCAGCAAGAAGTTTCCCTTGAAGTCAGGGACTGAGGGCACAGTAGGTTGATGCAAGCATCTTCTTTTCTGGAATCTTTGAACGGGATGTTCTGACCCAACACAAGGATCACGGGGTTCCATTAGATGAGCCCTTGACTAAATGCATCACCAGGGAGAGACAGTCTGCATCACTGGCAAACAGGTTCACTGGGCCAAGGGAAACTTGTTACTTGTTCCTTAGGGCCACTCTCTTGTGTCATTCACTCAACAAATCTTTTCTTTTTTTTGTACCAGGTATTGAACCTTGGGGCCACTGAGCCACATCCCCAACCCTTTTTATTTTTTATTTTAACACAGGGTCTCACTAAGTTGCTTAGGGCCTTGCTAAGTGGCTGAGGCTGATTTCGAACTTGCAGTCCTCCTGCCTCAGCCTCCCACGCTGCTGGGATTACAGGTTGTGCCACAGCAACTATTTATTGAGTACCAACTATAAAGCAGGAACTATTTCGGATGTTGGGCTAATGGGGACACAGGAGTGACAGGTGCTGCTTTCACATAGCTTACACTCTCGGGGAGGGGCAACATTGATAAAAGAGTAAACACATCAATGAATCAGATGACTTCAGATAGTGCTGAGTGCCCCGCAGCAATGAAGCAGAGGGCTGTGATCAGTAGTGACCCATGAGGACAGGACAATTTTGGACACAGAGGTGGCAAAGGTCTATCTGAGAAAGTGATATCTGAGTGCAAATCAGAGGAGTCAGCACATGGGGATCTGAGGACAGAGTCTCCCAAGCAGAGGCAAAATTATGGTTTGGATATAAGATGCCCCTCAAAAGCTTCTGTGTTGATGCAGGGATATTCAGACATGAAGTGATTAGATTGTAAGAGCTGTAACCTAATCGGTCCATCCTAGTTTGAATGAACTTAAGTGGGTGGTAACAGTAGGCAGGTGGGCTGGTGGGGGCATGCCCTGGAAGGGTTCATTTTCTCTGCAGCCCTTGTCCCCTCTTCTCTGCTTCCCAGCTGCCATGCGCAGAGCAGCACTCCTTCGCCACCACCCTTTTGCCATGATGCGCTGCCTCAGCTTGGACCCTGAGCAATGGAGTCACCACCCATGGACTGAAACTCTGAAACCATGAGCCAACATGAATGTTTCCTCCTCTAAGTTGTTCTCGTCAGGTATTTTGGCCACAGTGACAAAAAGCTGACTAACCCAGGTAAGGACTCTGTGCAAAAACCCTGAGGAGGAAACGAGTTTGTGCAACGTGGAGATCAGGAAGTGCAGCAGCATGCAGCTGGAAAGGCATGAGAAAGGTGGGCGTTGGTGGATGAGGTCAGAGACGTCAGCAGAAACCAGGTCCAGTGGGCCTTGGACCACGGCAAAGAGCTGGCTGTTGTTCTAAGTGCAAAAGAAAGCCATTAGTGGGCTGGGCCTGTAGCTCGGTGGCAGAGTGCTTGCCTAGCATGTGTGAGGCACTGGGTTCGATCCTCAGCACTGCATAAAAATAAATAAATAATAAAATTAATTATATTTAAAAAAAAAAGTCAGTGGTGCATTTGTAGCAAGGCCTTGGTAATCCACAATCCAGTCACCAGGAGGCTGCATTGCAGTCTGCCACTGGTGTGTCCCCTCCAGAGGCCACTTTATCTCTTTCTCAACAGGGCAGAACCCTAAACACAGAATCACAGCGCCCTAGGTTGCAGCCCGGTTTGAGTCAGGGGCACAAGGAAGGAGAATGACTCAATGCCAAGGCTCTGGCTTCGGTCTATCCTTGTGCAGCCCACGTGGAGGCTGGCTCATCTCTGTGCAGGACAATTGGACTCTGACATATGAAATAGTCCCCAAACCCAAATACCCCACTTCTTCAAGTTCACTGCCTTGTTTGAAGCCGCACAACAAGCAGCAGAACTTTCTATTAAAAGAGAGAGAGAGAGAGAGAGAGAGAGAGAGAGAGAGAGAGAGAAGAAAAAAAGTAGGTCAGGGCTCTTCTGCCTGGTAGCACACGAAGCGCTGGGCAAACTCCAAAAGCAACTGCTCCACTTGGAGGTCTCTGTTGAGCAATCGGAGTGATGTCAGTTCTGAGGGCTCCGAAACAGTATGATTCTGAACCTGACCTCACCCGTGGTTTTCCTGGTAACTTTTTTAAACCATTGCTTCCTGCCCTGTGCTTTATTTATCCCACATGTTTATTTTCTATACAGTCTATTCCCAAACAGAGCTCTGTGTGAGTTTCCAGGTCACTGTGTCCCATCAGGGCAAACTCAACAGATGTGGGATGATCTGGAAGATAAAACAGGCCATCGCTGCCATGGTTCAGCACAGCCTGCCACCCATTGCAGGGTTTCTTGTTCTGGGGCCGGACAGGGAAAGTTAGCGCTGTAATTTGTGCAATCTGTCTTCCTCCTCTGAAGGTCACCCTGATGGCAGGGCAGGTCCTCCCAAACCCCATACCCAAGGTGGTCCTTGCTGACATGTTCCACACGAGAGTGGAGGTCACAGCAATGTCCACAGATTCCTGAGAAGCTTGCTTTAATTTCTTTTTTTCTTCCTAGGGCACCAGCAATTTCCTTCCATTTAATTTGTTCTCTGGGTCTCCTGGCACAGTCTGCTGTTGTCACGGCAACGGGGACCAGCAACGCTGCTCTCTGAGGTTAATGTACCCCGTGGCCCACGGCCCACAGCCTCTAGGCCTCATCCTGACAGCGCTGCCCGCGCTGGGCCAGCATGCTGCCCACGCCCTTCCCCCAGCAGCCTGGGCACCACCACAAGACCAGGAGCTGACAGAAGTTTCAGACAAGATTGATGTCCCTTGTTCCTCTACCAGATCCCAGCAAATTAAAAAAAGCAAAAAAGCTCCTTAGAAAACCAAACCCCAAACCTTTGAACTCTGCTTTGCTAAAACTAAAATTGATCTTTCATGCTTCTGAAACCACAAGCAGAAATTTGGTTTCGACTGTGGGCTGCTTTCTCTGACCTCTTCCGCATAGAAACTCATTCTTCAGCAGCATGTTAGGGCACCGCGGCACTGGAGGCTGGAGGCTGGCATTCGAGGCAGCGGCAGTGGCGATGGTGAGGACCATCGTCATACAGAGGCTAGAGCCTGAGCACAAGGGCAAGGGTCTTTCTGCACTCTCCGTCCTTCCTTATCACACTTTATGCATTATGACTGCATTCTCGGTACCTGGAAAGGAGCACCTGGCACACGGTAGGCCTTTAAAACAGATTTGCTAAATTAACACATCAATAACATTCCCTGAGCTCTTACTGTGTGCCAGACACTCTAGAATTTACACACATCTGTCTCAGCATTTATTATGGGACTACTCATGACAAAATCTAAAAAGGCACTTAGTTCACCCTTACTAACCTTAAGGCACTGTCCTGAGCATTTACATGTATTAACTCAATTAATTCTCATGACAACCCTGCAGCAGGTTGAATGTTGGTCCCTAAAAAGCATGCCCTAATCCCTGGAACCTATGAATGGGAACTTATTTGGAAAAGGGATTTTTTTCGCAGGTCTAATTAAGGTAAGGATCTCAAGATGAAAATATCTTGAATTATTCAAACATCCTAAATCCAAGGAGAAGCATCTTTACAGGACAGAAGATAAAAAGGTCACATGAAGATCAAGGCAGAGAATGGAGCGCTGCTGCTGCAACCAGTGGCTGGGGGAGCCATCAGAAGCTGGGAGAGGCAGGGATGACCCTCCCCTGGAGCCTCCGGAGGGAGCACAGCTCTCCAACACCTTGATTTTGGACTTCTGTCCTCCATAGTTTTGAAAGAATAAACTTCTATTGTTTAAAGCCATCAGTATTGTGTTAATTGATTATGGCAACCCTAGGAAACTAATATGAATCCTATTTTCCCAAAGAAACAGCACAGATAAAGTGACTTGCCCAAGTTCACAGAATTAGTAAGTGGCAGATTGGAATTTGAACCCAAACTGTTTGGCATGAAGTTCTTGCTCTTAACCTTACATTCATCCCCTTGAAGAAATTTACTGAAAAACTATGATAGGTTGTATGTTAGATCCTAGGGACACAGCTAAAAACAAAAGAGACAGTTTCTCACAAAGCTTATGTGGGAATTGACATTCAGAGGGGGCGAGTCATTTGCCTAAGGTCACGAAGTTGGCAGAGCTGGGAATTGAACTGGAACACTTGACTCCATAGCCTGCCTTCTACTCACTAAACAAAAAGGGAGTCACTGGCCTACGTTGCCCTTGTAAACTATAACTAAAAAACAAACAAAAATGCAAAACTATAACAGACTGCAGCAGCTGACCCCTTTCCCTGTGAGAAGGTCCTTTGTCAGTGGGTTTCGCTCAGGTTGCCTTGTGATGGTAGAATGAATAGTAATGACTGGGAGCCAACTGGTCTACTGGGAGGCAGAGGTAGGGATAGTCTTCTAGCTCTGCTGTCAAGATGCTCCAACATCTGGGGACAACACCTATGAGCTGGCAGACAACTATGTTGCCTTCCAGATTGAAAGCAGGCTAAGACATTTGACCTAACCCTTCCAGACCAGAGGCAGGTCTGCTCCTAAGTTTGCCACAGAATAATCGGAATTCCACCTGGAGAACAAAATGACTTATTAAGTGAAACCAGACATCATTCTCCAGGTCCAAGGGCAAAAGCTCCAAGTGGTGCATCTGCACTTTCAATGAAGCAGAGATGTTGTGTCCCGGAACCTCTGACACCTAAAGACAAACACATTTGAGCAGATGAAGGTATCAGAATGAGCCAGAAATGTGTTTTTAATTTTTTTTTCTTAAAAATACAGATAGGTATATGCATGTGTATATGTGAAGAAAGAAAAAGATACCTTAACCTGAATAAATGTGTATAATTTCCTTTTTTGAATTCAATTTCAACTAGCTAAGTAGCAAAAGGAAAGACAACAAAGAAGATAGAATAAGAGGGATAAAAGAAAAAGGAAAGAATTTTTTTAAAAAAGTAGAAAGAGACAAAATAGGGAAAACCACCCCTAAAAAGAGAAGGAAAAACAGGAGATGAAGTGGCAAGGGACAGTGACACATGTGGGGGAATGAGAGGGAGAGATGAAATCAAGATGAGCAAGCAGAGGAAGCTCAGGCAAAAAAGATGGTGATTTTCTGTGTCAGCTTTCCAAATGACCCTCTACCTGGGTCTCTGGCACCCCTCCCCTTGGCTGTGGCTCAGGGGACTCTCTATCAGTCTATTGAAGAGGCAGGAGGCTATCAGTTTACAAGAAGAGAGGAAGCAGAGGAAGAGGAAAGAAAGCAGACAAATTACTAAATGAGGAAGCCAATTATCCAGCGCACCATACTTCAAGCTGTCAGCAGGCTGCTGTTCCTCAGGCACCTCTGGGCAAAGTGGGACTTAGACCTCTAGACTTTGCTGCCATCTGGCCTCTCCAAGGAGAGAGTCCATACAGACTTCCTCCAGCACATTCACGTCAAATTGCCAGCATCCTGAACAAGATCCTTCCCAATCAGGGAACAGTATTACCGTATGGGCAGCTCACAAAAGCAGGGAGGCCTCCAGATAAAACTGCCCAGGAGCCGCTTTGGTTTCCTATTTGGACAACTACAGGGTTTCTCTGTACAGCTACCTCAACTTTTCTGATAGCACCAAATGTAAAATCCGGGAGCAACAGACACTCACTTCAGTCAAGAAGCCGAGGAGGGCACAGGATAAGAGAGCTTTTGAGGGTGCCGAAGACGAGAGCATGAAGCCAGGTCAGCGAGTGGCATCTCAATATATGAAGGCTCCTTTTCTTTCACATAAATCCCTTACAAACAGATGCTGAACAAGGTAAATGCCGCTCGACCCAGCCATATCAGCCGCCACGCACAGCTCTACAACAGTGGGCCCGTGCAACTGGATGTGGGGAGTCGCGGGCAGAGAAAGGCCAGACAGGAAGCAGATCAAGATGTCTGGAAAAGAATCCTGTCAGTCAGTAGCAGATTCCACTTTGCAAGAAATACAAATGGCAGTGAAGAGCTGGGGCAGGAGACAAGTAGTAGCAGCAGTTATCTAACAGCCCCATCGAGCAAGAGCAGTGGAGACCTCTGAGAAGTTTAAATCCATGATGTGGGTTTTCTTATTTCCTGAATGGAGTCATGTGATGTGAATGGTAAAAAAAAAATTTAAGGAAAATATCAGGTTTGCAGTGATAAAGTCGCCTGGGAGATAAAAGATGCTGACTTTTGGGGATGACTATAACCCCAAGTCCCTCCAAAAGCAAAACGGTAATTCCACTTGTCCCGTCTCCAGTATTTGGCATGATTCTATAAACAACTCTCCTGCTCCACAGCTGTCACCCTGGAAAGCATTCACAGTGACCGACACACCCACCTGCTTACTCTGAGAGGTAGAACTGAGTAGTCAGTTTCTCAGGTGTGGCCTGTGGGCTACAGAGTCACCAGGGAGGACATGTCAATAGTGGAGATGGCTGAGTGGAAGTGTCTTGGCGTGAGGCTCGGGAATCTGCTTTTTAAAAATAGCTGTGCTGGGGATTCTCCTGCCCCCTAAAGTTTGAACTGCTCTTCTATCACATGCAGTCTATGGGATCTTCCCTCCAGGCTTCCTGCTCTCCAGGTTTTCTGTTCTTCATCCATTACAATCTTTATATGAGGTACTACTTCAATGTTAAAGATGTGGCAGTTAAAGACCAGTATGTGGAAGGTGGTTTAACACACTGTATCTTAATTTGTGGCAAATTTTTTTTTTTTTTGAGACAGAGTCTTGCTGTGTTGCCCAGGCTGGCTGCAAACTTCTGGGGTCATGCAGTCCTCCTCCCGCCTCAGCCTCAACCTCTGCCTCCTGAGTAGTGGGACTAGAAGCACACACCCTACTTGGCTTAATGTGTGAAGAATTCTTTATTTCACATAAAACAAAGCTCACACTCAGAATGACTGCAACAAAGAAACAGTCACAGATAAGTGTTCCTGTAACTCTACTCTAAATCTACTCTAAAGCTCATCTGTGGGCATGAAAAGATGTCTCTGGTTTCCTTTTCTGAAATGGAAAGCACTCACAAGCAAGACTGTTCACTCTCCTAGGTGACTTATTTTGAGAAGAATGTACGCTTCTTCCCAGTTGTGGTGCAAGCCTGTAATCATCCCAGCTACTTGGGAGACTGAGGCAGGAGGATCACAAGTTAGAGGCCAGTATGTTCATACATGAATAGACCACCAGTGAGACTCTCTGATATGCAGATGCTAACACAAAATAAGGAAGGGAAGGAAGAATAGTTCACTGGATTAGACAAAGGGGAATGAAAGGAAGGAAGCGGGGATGGGAATAGGAAAGACAGTAGAATGAAGTGGACATCATTTTCCTAAGTTCCTACATGAATACACCAGAGTGAAACTCCACAACATGTACAACCACAAGAATGGGATTCTAATTAGAATAAGTCATACTACATGTATGTGTAATATGTTGAAATATACTCTACTGTCATGTATATCTAAAAAGAACAACTGAAAAAAATAAAAACAGCAAAAAAAAAAAAAAAAAGAGGCTTACTTGGCATTTTGTATAAAGAAAAAATATTGGAAAACATTTCAATAGGGGAATGGTTAAATGAAGTAATGTATTCTATACTATAGAACATAATATGTTGTTAAAAGAAAAATTTAAGGCCAGTCTGGCAACTTAGTAAGACCATCTTTAAAAATAAATAAATAAATAAATAAATAAAAACAAACCACACATAAAAAAACAGTAACTGTAGCTCAGTGGTACAGCATCCCTGAGCTCAATCCCCAGTAGTGCAAAAAAAAAAAAAAGTGTGTAAACAGAAATGCATTTGTTAAATTCACCAATAAATCTTTGCTGCATACATCGTCTTAGTGAATTATTTGATCATGAAGCACAGAACACGCAATGTGAATAAGAAATAAATCCACCTGAGTTTGTGCCAAGGGTGTAGCTATCTGAATGACAGTTAACTGCTGGCAAGAGAGACCCTCTGTGCGGGCCAGGGGCTTCTCATACCTGGGCAGAGGTTTCTCTTGAGAAAGTAAAGGGAACAATAGGAAGATAGCGGCAAAAACAGCTGCAGAGAACTGATTTGGGGCCAGTCACAAGATGGTTTTGTTCACTCTCTTTTCACACTACACCAACATGTTCCATATGAAAGAAAACACAGTGGCCCTGAATTCCATTGACCCCAAAACCTTGCTTCAGGCAATGCAGACTGGAAATTCTGCTGTGTTTTGAACAGATACTCATGTACTCTATCAGTGCCCCAGTGAGCTGAGAGGCAATTTGCTTCTATCATCCCTGAGGTTTCCCAGCTGATTTCCACTTTTTTAGACATCTCAGTAAGCTTCCAGTCACCCACCAACTTTGCATGAACTCAGAATTCCTTTACTGCCCTCTCCCAGGTTCAAGGTCTCCATCCCTGTCTTGTCCAAATTAGACAAGCATTTTACTTTTACAAATAAATGGGGGTGGGGGGAACCTCTGAGATTTCTGGGTGAAGCATAAAACACTCTCCTAATGCTGGTTTCCTCCTAGACAGAGCTCAGGAGATGGCAACCACAGAGTTTTTGCTCAGATGATCCAACTCGAGCAAGAGGGGAATGGGCCAGAAGGAAATCCTGTGTGATAACTAGGAAGAGATTCCACTGCTTGGTAAGAACCAACTTCCTGTGAGGTGGGAGCAGTTCACCATCAGTCAAGTTGTAAGGCAAGTCTGTCACAGGAAAGGACCCCTAGATCTACAGCCAAATGCTGTCGTATTATCTGATCACCTGGATTTGGGGTGAGACTACCTATCATACTAGTTTTCTTCATTCCTTTCCTTCTTTTATTTAATTTTTTTTTTTTTTTCACACTGCTTTTCAAACCGTGTTTGGATGGTTTTCTTCAATATTTGCCTGTTCTACTACCTCCAGACCCTGCCTAGAGATTGGGATGTTGGATTAAGAAAAATAATAAATAAACAAAAATTGCCAAATGCTTGAAAACCACTAGCACAGCACAATAGTTTCCAGGGGTTTCCAGATCCTCTGGTCAAGACAGAAGACCAGAACAGAAAAAGAGAGAGGAAATCAGTCAACCTTCACCACACCAGGTTGGCTTGAACTCTGTGGGCAGTTGACGTTGGTTCTGGGAGCCAGCAGTGTGGGGGCCAGGGTGGGGTTGGGCTGGGGAAATGCATTTTCAGGGTGACATTTTCAACCTCTTTCTGTTCTCACGATTTGCATAAAGTGATTTCTCGGAAAATCCTCGACAGCCAATACCAACAAAAAGGAAGCCCTCCAAAGACCAAGACCCTTCATTTTTAGTGACTTAGGCTAAATCAGAGACTTCACAGGTCTTGAGTTCCGTGGCCATTTTTAGCCGCCTTATCTGGTCACCTCTGTGACTTGTCATAGTTAGTGGCCAGTGTGAGTGGATTCTTGAATTTGTTCTTTTAAAACAAAACCAGGGCAGCATTTGGTGGCCACATCTGTAATCCGGGGGCTCAGGAGGCTGAGGCAGAAGGATCTCAAGTTCAAACAACTTAGTGAGACACTATCTCAAAATTTAAAAAAATATAAAAGGACTGGGGGTGTAGCTCAGTGGTTAAGAACCCCTGAGTTCAACCCCCCATACCCAAAAATAAAACAAAACAAAACAAACAACAACAAAAACCCAGGAAGTTCTCATGAAACCAGGGTGAGCAGTTTTTTGACAGGACCAAGAAGAAATTAAAGTTGATTTCACAAAATGAGTTGGTTCTGAAGAGAACAGATTATGATGCAGAGAGGTTACCCCATGCTCTTGGTCCCTTCTGCCAAGGGGTGGGGCAGGGGTGCAGTATGTACACCTTTCAATTTAGAAAGAAGATTCTGAGTTTTTAGAAAATCTTGCCTATTATATGTCTTGGTGCTGAAGCTTTCTGCATAACAATCTAAAGGTAGTCGAGTGAAGGACAAAGCAGGGACTCTCACCATCCATACTGCCCCCAGCTCCTTTTCAGAGTCCTGTCGGGTGATTTCTCCAAAATTCTCAGAAATGGAATCCTGATCATCCCATCCTTGGTTTTGAGCCTTATGTGTGTCTGGCCTCGTGTCTTGTATACGTTGCCACATTATCCTCACAGTGCACAGGCAATATACACACAGTTGCCAGAATTTTACAGGCAATAAGTATGGTTTACAAATTTTAAATGACCCCACCCCAGGTCATAGCTGGCAAGTGATGGAGCCAGGCTTCAAAATAATGTCTCTTAACTCCAAAGTCCACACACTTAATTAGCGGAGAGAGAAAGGAGGACTTAGCCCAATTTACCAAGGGTGTCCTGAGGTACAATAGAAAAAACACAAAAAGATGTGAAAACCTGACTTTCACAGAAACCTAAACCAAGCCAGATCTAATGGCTTAGGAATTCATATTTTTAAAGGAAATTTCCATATAAAAGGTAAGAAATTTTGGAGCATATAGATGATTCATTGAATTCCAGTGGAAAACAGAAGACTAGGAAGATCTCTCTTAGAAGGTTCCTGGGTTTGGACAGGAAAATGAGAAGAAAATGAAAATATGAGGGGTGCTCTGGCTTAGGTATGTGTCCCAGGGGTTAATGTATGGGAAGCTTAGTCCCCATGGCATCGGTGTTGGAGCACTGGAACCTTTAAGAGTGGGGGGCTGGTGGAAGGTGATGGGTCATGGAAGCACTACTCTAAAAAGCAGTTAAAGTTGTTCTCACGGAATGAGTTGGTTCTTAAAGAACAGATTGTGACAAAGAGAGGTTACCTCATGCTCTTGGTCCCTTCTGCACAATGGCTGGTTCTTTCTGCTTCTTTGTGTTGATGTTTCACAGCCCAGGGGTCCCTCACCAATATGTCAGTGCCATGTTCTTAGACTTCCAGTTAAATAAACCTGTTTTCTTTATCAGGTTTCCAGCCTCAGATGTTTTGTTATAACAACATAAAAACAGAATGAGATAGAGAGGTACTAAAACATTTTCCTGGAACTCAAAAGTTTTGTTGTGGTAAACTGAGTTGCCCAAGAGAACTCTATCAAAGATGATTGAAGGGCTAGGAAGGTAGCTCAATGGTAGATTACTTACTCAACATGTGTGAGGCCCTGAGTTTGATTCTTAACACCATGAAATTAAAAGCGGGGGTGGGGGGGGGGAGAAAACAGAAAATTTAAAAAGGTGATTAAAAATGGGAAAACTTACAAGAACAAAATTTTTGGTATTGTCTTTGAAAATGTGTAAATGGTATGGTTAGAAGTAATCACAGATGAGTTTTCATTAAGAGTAAACAAACAAATCTAGATTTATCCTAATATTTTGAAGGAAAATATTACCATTACCAATGACCTCTTGACCCTGTTCCTTAAGCATCAAGATCATCAGGGTAAGCAGATTACCATACATAGAAATCGTCAGAAATGGCCACATGCCCATTTGTTATGTATAAGAATAATATGTTACAGAATGCTTAGAAGATGATGAAGGTGTTAGTGATGGTATTATTAACTGGGTTAACAAATAGTTTGTAGATTGAATATTGGGAAGCACAGGACAACCAAAGGGTTTAAGATAATTTGATGAACTATATAGAAAATCAGAATGCTTTATGTTGATAAGAGATAACCAAAGAAATCTGGCTCCTTCTATATCTAAAAATAGAACCATGGTCTGTATTCAATAGTGAGTGAGTTAGATCCCATTGACAGAAGCTCCCCCCTCAGCTCTGGAATGGAAAACCAATCCCATGTCACCAAGAAGCCAAATGCTCTCAGGAACATTCCCCACAACACAAGCAGTAACCACGAATGAACAAGTAGATTTGGATTTGCAGAGCAATACATTATCTTATTCTCTTTGTGTTACCATAACAAAATGCCACAGAATGGTTAATTTATAAACCATAGAAATTTGTTTCTCACAGTTCTGGAGGTTAGAAGTCCAAGATCAAAGACACCAGCAAGCTCCATGTCTGACAAGGGTTGCTGCTCCCTGCTTCCAAGCTGGTGCCTTGCCGCTTCCTATAGAGTGAAGGGATGTTGTGCCCTCCCTTGGTGGGAGGGATGGAAGGGGTGAATTCAGTCCCTCAAGCCCTTTTATAAGTAAGGCACTAATCCATTCAGAAGGGCCCAGCCCTTGTGGCCTGGTTCAACTCTCCTCACCCCCTAACAGAGCCAGTGGATTGGATGGCCTGGCTCTCAGTTCCTACTTCCTCTTCCGGCAGGCTTCCTTCCGTTCCAATTTGCCCTTTACCAGTTCTCTAGATGCCACAGGCCACGTAGCTGTTGGCGCGCATGTACTAATTTGTACCGTATTGGTATGGAGTGGGGGAACAGGGTGAGCCTGTACACATTTGTATTCTGTGGTCTGAATGTGGTCCCCCAAATTCACATGTTGACATTTAATCCCTCACATACCATTAGGAGGTGTTTGGGCCTTGTGAAGAGATTAGTGCCTTATAAAAGGCTCAAAGGAGTGAGTTCACCACTTGGACCCTCTCACCAAGTGAGGGTGTGGCTCGGGGTCGAGCACTTGCCTCACAGGCACAAGGCTTTGGTTCCAGAACCACACACAGGCCCAAAAAAGTAAATATAAATAAGCAGTGGCATAGTCAGTTCAAGGATTACTAGGCAGCTGTTATGGGATAGATATGAAGTGTCCCCCAAAAGCTCATGTGTGAAACAATGCAAGAAGGCTTAGAGGAGAAATGATTGGATTGTGAGAGCCTTAACCCAATCAGTGAATTGATCCCTGATGGATCAACTGAGTGGAGACTGAAGGCAGGTAGGGTGTGGCTGGAGGAGGTGGGCCTTGGGAGTGTGCCTTTATCTGGCAGTGGAGTCTCTCTGTGCTTTCTGATCACCAATGTGAGCTGCTTCCCTCTGCCACACTCTTCCACCATGATGTTCTGCCTCATCTTGAGCCCTGAGGAATAAAGCCTATTGTCCATGGATTTAGACCTCTAAAACCGTGAGCCCCCAAATAAACTTTGCCTCCTCTACAATTGTTCTGGTCAAGTCTTTTAGTCGCAGAAGCAAAAAAGCTCACTAAAACAGCAACACTCCAAAGGAACACAGTAGATCCAGATAGAACAACATGGAAAGAGCGCCTCGTCATCTTGCTGAGAGACAAGAGTAAGTGGGCAGAACCATTCCATGCAATTTACATATCATCATTCCTCCCAATACAAAAATCATGTTTTTATAGTTTTATATTTACTTACAAATCAAGGTATGTCAGGCTACACATCAAATTGAAAACCTAAGGTTCTCTAGAGAGAAAGGGGAAAGCCCTGGGATTTGGGCTAGTGGTTAGAGACTTTGGGTCTAACTAGAATTTTTTGTTGTTTGTTTTTGGGTACCAGGGATTGAACTCAGGGGCACTCGACCACTGAGTCACATCCCCAGCCCTATTTTGTGTTTTATTTAGAGACAGGTTCTCACTGAGTTGCTTAGCACCTTGCCATTGTTGAGGCTGGCTTTGAACTTATGATCCTTCTGTGTCAACCTCCCAAGCCGCTGGAATTACAGGAATGTGCCGCCGGGCCCAGCTAGAAATTTTATAATTTGTTTATAAGAACAATATATGTATGTATCACTTATAAAATAAAGCTAATTTTAAGGTGTTTAAATCAGATCTGTCTCCCCTAGCAAGGGATCCCCCCATTCGCCACTGCCAACATACATTTTTTTTTAATGAAAAAAACTCTCCTTAGTCCCAGGAACTTCAGCTTCACTCCTGACATAATTTCTCTGTTCATCGTACATTCACTTATTCAGAAAACATTTCTTGTGGCCCTACTATGTGCAAGCCCTGTTTTGTGAACTCTTTGCTCAATGCAGAACTTCCTGTTGTAGTCTCTATGTTCCCTGATCCTCCCATAGCTCATCTCTTAACCCTAAATTCTTTTCCATCAGGGATCCTCCAACTTATCAATTCAGGTTTCCAGACTCTCACCCTGAGCCCCAACCAGGCCTTACAGGGAATCAGCCCTCCAAGCTCTCGGCTCTTCCTCAACAAATATTAACATAACCATTAGCCTCTGGGCCATTTACCTACATAGCTCAGTTACTCCACTCCAACTCTAACTGGAACATTCTCAAGTCCCCAGAGGCTAGGAATGAAGGGGAGTATCTCCTCTAACAGTGATGCCAAAACTCACTGTAGAAAAACACATAGAGAAAAATAAGTCCTCATCTAAAAATGCCCCCCACACCTTGGTAGACACAGAAACAGGATTGTTGTTCTAAGGTTTGGAGTTGCTGATCTCTCAACCACACATCCTTAGATTCTGCTCTGGCTGCAGCTGGAAAGAAAGGAGACATTTGACACCAATGAGGTTTGGTTCTTGTCTCAGCTTCATATCATTTCTGCCAATGAACACTCTCCAGCCAAGGCACAGCTTCATTCTTCCTTGATTTTTTTCAAAAAGGCGTATGGACCTTGCACTTGAAGCTCAGCTTCTATTAACTTTCCTTTCTCTAGTCTGCCTCCAAAACCAAAAAATATTTAAAAAGCAAAAGTGAAATTCCAAACTGCCTGGTGGTGGTTTGGAGAGTGGCAGGTTTCTCCCAGGGAGAGAGAATTTGTGGGTAAAGGGTTAAACATGAATGCGCTTCCCTGGAAGGTCCTTTCTACCCTGTTAATGGAACCCAAGTGCAAACCTTGGCAGGAATCGAACATGAGCTCATGACAGGTGTAGGCTTCACGCTGGCTGCTGCTATATTTCCAGCATTAAAAAAAAAAAAAATCGGGGACATGGGGACCACTCCATGACACAGTAGGCTGGAACAGATTGCTTTGCAGAGATCTCTTCTGGCTGAAATAATTCCCTATAACAACTTCCTTGACATGCTGTCAGCATGGCCTGTTTCCAAGGTAATGGCTGATGCCTGGGGACATAATAGACATCATCTGTGGCCTTCCAGAGATACAGTCGCCAGAACCACCCTGCTGAATTCTTCTAAAAGAGTCATTCATCCATTCAGCTCTGGTGACTAAACTGGGCCCCAAGGGACACGCTCCCCAACATCCCTCAGTTGTTCCTACACCGTAATGTGGTTTGCTTTTACTGCAAAAGTGGGGTCACAAACTCAAATCTCTGAGGAAGCCAGTCAGAGGCATAAATGACCGGAGCAGTCTAGATGGCAACCAGGGAGTCCCTGCCTGTCCACAGAGAGGACACCTGCAGCTTTAGTTCATACTTCTCTGGAACAGAGTTCTTTGTAATCTCTGCTGGTTGAGATAAGTCCATAAACAATGTCCTGACAATCTGTCAGGATGCTCTGAATATGGAATTGTATGTGCCCTAGAATCGATGTCCACTGGGAACCTCAGACCTTATTTGGAAATTGGGTTAAATTAAGATGAGGGCATTCTGGATTAGATTGAGCCCTAAATCCAACAATTAGACAGACAGACAGATACAGAGACAGGAGAACCCCATACGTAGACAGAGGCAGAGTCCAGAATGACATCCTCTACAAGGCAAGGGGTGCCAAGGAGGGCCTACTACCAAACGCGAGGACAGAGACTGACTGAAGAATGGGCTCTTGTACTTTTTTTCCTCTTTCTAATTTTTTAATTATTACTTTACTTGCAAAAGAGCAAAACCTTTCCATAAAAGAGAACCAAAGAAAACATGCTTATGGGCCTGTTACACGGACTCTCGATGAACCACAAGGACCCCCAAATCTACTCCAGCCTCTTAATCTACTTTACACTGTAGCCAGGGGGATCTCTTGAAAACGAGTCAGACAATGTCGGTCATCTCCCTGAAATTCCTTAATCATACCCTACTACTCTTCCAATAAAGATAAAAATCATTACCATGGCTCATAAGATCTTATAGACTCTGGTCCCTGTTCCCTCCACCCACTGCCGTATCTCACTGGATTCTTCTAGTGCCTCTACTCCTTGTGTGCTCTTCACCTCAGGACCTTTGCACATGCTCTTATCACTTCCTTAAACATCTCCACCCACACCACACACACAATACACGCATACACATTCATGTGTCCACACACATGCACCCCCTTCATCTGGTAAATGCCTTCAGCTTTCAGGTCAGTCATCATTTCTCCAGAAAAAGTTTCCTTGACTCCTCAACCAAAATTAGTGTAGTCCCTTTCAGATGTTTTCATGGTGCCACCCCCTTTTCAAATCAAGCACCTTCCACCAAATGTGTGTGATCACCCCTAAAACTGTGAGCACCAACCTTCACACCCAGCACGGTGTCCGCCATAGAGTATGGCCCCACAGGAGGCTGTGCTACCTCTCCAAGGAACTGCATGCTTGAAATGTTCTCTACGGCTCTTCAATCCAGGTCCCGGTTTGTACTTTCCTTGTAGTTACATTTCCATTTTGCGCTGTTCTCTGATGCTCACTCTGTTTAAATCTTCTGACTGTTGGCCACGCTGCGGGCAGTGCTATACTCTTCGTCATTGCATTCAGTGTATAGTATGGGTCCTGGTTACACTTCAGGATTTGTTGGGTTCTTAAATACACAGTCTCGAACCTATCATTTTAATAATGACAGAAGGCCATATACAGTTGTACGGGCAGAGAAGGTGGCACAATACTTAGGAGGCTGGGCTCTGAATTCTGAAACCTGGATTTGAATCCCCTTTGTGCCAGGCACAAGTCAGGGGAGAATCGTTTTGGATAGGCAGGCTACCTTTTTGCAAGGTTAAATTTACTTTTCTGGAAACTTCATTAAAATGCCGGATGTTCATTCTCAACACTAACTAAATAAATGAATAAAAAAAAATGCCTTATTTTCTACCGCATGGATTCCCATCTCTTATAAATACCTTGCTCAGATGGGTCTAAACTCCGAATTTTACCAGTTATTCTCAGATAGGGGCAATCCCTTCCCTACAAAGAAATCCGATGATGTTTGGGGACTTTTTTTATTGTTACCACCTGAGCTGGGAAGGGAAGACGGATGGCTGCTGGCCTCATAGGTAGACCAAGGATGCTGCTGAATATCCTTCACTGCACAGAGTAGTATCACTGCCCTGGCCCCCAGCAAAAAATATCCAGCCCAAAGTGACAAGTGTGCCCTGGTTGAGAAACCTAGCTCTAGACCATTGCCATTCACCATGCCAACGGTCCTGGATTTACGTTCACGGACATCATGTTACAAGTTTGGATAACTCAGTCTCTGTGGCATTTTGATTTGCCTTTTGTTCAAAAGAGCTTTTGACAATAATCAATGGATTTTAAAACTTTGCCGACCACAAAGTAGTATGCCCTGATCCAAACTAAATCTTTCATCTCTTCCATCCAGGCCCTGGAATTCCTGGTTCCAGTCACTGACCTTCAGGAGGACACTGGCACCTGTGAGCTGGCAGGACACCTCCAGGAATGGCGTTGTGCTTGCTGCCATCTTGGTTGTGGGAGGCACTTCTGAAGTGAGTTGAACATAAGGAGGGACAAAACCTTCATCCAAACCAGGATATGCACAGAGACGGCCTCCACTGTTATCTAAAGGTATGCAGCCTTGTGGTACTAGGAACGCTGTCCCCCCACGCTCTGAGCTACTGCCATCAGGGAGAAACATCACCCACAAGATCCATGCTCATTCTTTCCCTCTGCTGGTGGGAACTCAGCCTCCATGGGTTGGCAAACCAGGGTTCCAGGGCTTTCTCTGCCCTCCACCACTGCTGCTTATAAGTTGGGGGTCTATGAGTGAGCCTCTCCACCCTTCCCCTCCCACCCTGGCTTTCATACCAAAAGGAAAAGGAAGAGTACCATGGAACATCCCTTTGGAAGGTTACTGATTTTGCCCCTGTCCCCAAATATCTGAACATACTTACCTGCTCAGATTTATTGTCCCTTCCTTTCCACCAGTCCTGGAAGTTGGAACATCTCCTTCTTATACTCATGGTGCACCAATCACCTGTGCCTGATTCTCCTGTTCCCCTCCCCCGCCTGCCCACCTTCTCTTGGACTTGGTCCTGTTGTTTATCCCTCTAAGTTACATTTCAGTAGCCTCCCTCTCACCACCAGCTTCCTTCTTCCAGGAATGGGAGGTGTCCAGACCCTTCTCATCCTAAAAGGAATCATTCCTTGACCCCACAACCTCTCTGGCTTCCACCCACACTTTCTTCTTCCTTTCTTACCCAAGAAGTCTATGTGCACTGAGTCCACCTAACTCTTATTTTAGTCAGCTTTTTTGCTGCTATGACTAAAGGACCCGAGCAGAACAACTATAAGGGAAAAAAGGTTTATTTAGGAGCTCACAATTTCAGAGGTCTTAGTCCAAAGAAGGCCGGCGCCATTCCTCAGGGCTTGTGGTAAGGTTGAACATCATGGCGGAAGAGTGTGGTGAAGGGAAGCAGCTCATATGATGATCAGAAAGGCAGAGAAAGGGAGTCCACTCTTCAGATACAAAACATATACGCCATAGCCGTGCCCCCAATGAACCTCTTCCTCTAGCCACACCCCACCTGTCTCCAGTTTCCACTCAGTTAATCCCATAAGGGATTAATTCACTGATGAGGTTAAGGTTGTAACCCAGTCACCTCCCCTCTGAACCTTCCTGTGTTGTCTCACATGTGAGCTTTTAGGGGACACCTCACCTAAACCATAACACCTCTCATCCTTACTAAACCCACCATCCTCGGGCTTCTTCCCTTACAATGCCACAAAGCAAGGCTCCTCAGAGTACCCACAACTCATCTCCCAGTGCCTTGTCTCTTTTGGATCCTTCTCTGCCCACGCTGCTGCTGCATTGGACCCATGAGCACCATCTCCAACTCCGGCCCCACTAGCTCTTGAGATTTCAAGTTCTTCTTTCACCCCAGCTCCTTCTGTTTCAGCTCCTGCATGGAGTTCCCTTCCTCCATATCTAAAAATCCCAATACTTCCTCGACTTACTTCTCATTCCACATTCTCTCTGCATGATGGTATCCAGCGTCAGGGCTTTAGCTACCTCCTACATGCCATTGGCTCCCGGATGTAGATCTGCACCTCAGACCGGTTCCTCCAAGATTTGAAGCAGAAGCGTCCGATGGAAATGCTGTCAAGGGCCAGACAGGGAAAGTCAATGAAGGAAAGTGACTATGGGAATGGCAGGCCAGAGAATGGCTGGTGTGAGCTCACGGTGGGCGTGGGAAGGGTGGCTGCTACTGTGCCCCAGTCAGTCGCTCACATACAGGAATTCAGGACCAGAGTTGCCAGATTTTCCAATTTTCCCCAAAGCCAGAAACACATAATCCTATTTGGAATCTCTCAGAGATTAAATATTGGTTCAAAGAATTTTAAATGTCTTTTGGGACCAAAGTCTGTCTGAGAACCATGTCTGACTATGGACCACCAGTCGGATGAACTCATGTATTCCACTGAATGCCACTACCTTCATTCTGATGCTCACAGGCACTTTAAACTGGACCTGCCAAGACCAGCTTTTCTCTGGACCCTCCTCTCCTCCTCTTGTGCACCTTGTCTCAATCAGTGATAGCTTCTATCCACTTGTCCAAGCTTCCATATTCACCAACATTACTTTCTAAATAAGTCTTGAATCTGTTCCTAGCTCTGTCCCTAATCACCATCATTGGAGTTTAGGTTTCTAGCCTCTTTTTGTCTGGACTAGCAGCCTTGCAAGGGTTTCTAGTGATGATCCATCACACTTGACTCTCCCCACGTATAAAGTATTGTTTTGAGCAAAGCACGTAACCTTATTTCCTTGACAGTGATTGGTTTCAGAATGGGCCAATGACCAGAGAGGCCCAGTGGGATGGGAAGGAAAGTTTACTGGGAGCTACTGGAAAATTTTTCCTTGCTAAGAAGCCACACATAGACGAGATGGCTCACTTCTGTGTATAGCCTTTGCTGTCTGGATGTTGCTCAGGGAACTGCTACAGCTACCTTGTGAAGATGAGGAAAGGCAGCCTGCAGGCAGAGCCCACCATAGAGAGGGGAAGGGGATGGAGGAAGGCATGGAGCCTGGGAGCGGTGACATTGCTGCGGCACTGAATCAGCCACCTCTGCTATCTCTCATCTCAGAGCTTATAGCTACATTGATCTTCTCTTGATGCTTCAGCCAATAGGAATCAGGGTTTTATGCTTACAGAGGCCAAAAGCATCCTGGCTGGTTCCCTTGCTGCTGCCTCCAGGCTTATGTGCCATTACTCCACATGACACCTGACTGTCAGGGTGGTCCCTTTCGATGCTAATCTGACTGCATGGCCTCCTGCTTCCTGTTCCCAGTGCCCATAGGATAAAGTCCCAGGACCTTGGCAGAATACACAAAGGCTTCCATCACCAGACCCCTGCCTCTGCAGCTGAATCAGTTCCCCTCCTTAATACAAACCTCATGCTCCCTTTAGTCTGATCTGCTCGTTGTTCCCTGCACAGATGATGCTGTTTAACTCTTTCATTCATTTGACAATACATACAAGTGTCAACTCTGCCAGGAGCAGCTCAACACATGGGGATGCAGAAGGAAATAAGACAGATGAGGTCTCTGCTTTTACTGAATGTTCCTGCCACTGTCCCCAAATCCTCTGCACTACCCATCCCTTCTCTCTGGGGCACCTTTCCTTCTATCTTTATCTGACTAACAACTATCTTTTTTTTTTTTT